>NC_081422.1:70263664-71507414 GCF_949786415.1 Peromyscus eremicus | reverse complement strand
TGTTTGCGTGTGTTTGTGCCTCTGAATGTTCTCTGCAAGTGTGGCCAACTGATCACCGAGACTGGCAGATGCCAGGGCCTTTCAATCAGCTTCTCATTGCTGTACAATCTGGCTTCTCCCTTCCTTTCACAGAATACATAATTGGACTGCATGCATGAGAGGAAAAGAGGGCAAGCACATATATAGGTGGCAATTTTTCACTTCCACTGATCCCATTTTAGCAGTCAGTGTGACCTCTTGTGAAGTTCCAAATGTAAAAATTGTCAAAACAAATCTTTGGAGATGAAAAATATCCAACGCAGCGAAGAATCTGCTTCTCTTTTTAGATTCCGCCCCCCAACCTGTGTGTGTGTGTGTGTGTGTGTGTGTGTGTGTGCACACACACGCGTGCGTGCATGTGTGCATATGCATGTGGGTTCATATGTATGTGTGCATATTCGTGTGGGTGCATGCGTGTGTGTGTGTGTGTGTGTGTGTGTGTGTGTGTGTGTGTGTGTGTATGCGCGCGTGCGTGTGCCTGTGTTGTTTTAGTAACAGGCTCTCTTCCCACCTCAGTCGTTGGTTCGCTCACTCCCTTATGTGATGAATCAATGCTTCCAGTACAGGGGCTTCTGAGTGACTGCGGGAACAATTACTTCCAAATGACCTCCTGCATCTTAGCGGGGAGCATTGAGACCTCACCCAAGGTAAAAGGAAGTCTTTGCTTAATGCTTTCAGTAACTTTTAAAGGCACCGTGTTCCTGGTATATGCCTGAGGGTGTGAGGGTAAGCTACCCGGGTGCTGATCAATTTGTCTGTGTATCGAAATGAGATGTTACCTACAGTTAGAGAAACGGGCAACCGATAAAGACAAAACTGTTCATTGGATGCTAAGGATGCGCTTGGCGTAGGGCTAGAATGCTCGCGACGCCTTTTCTTAGTAAGAGGCTAGTGGCCCTCTGTGCTGCGGGTGTCAATATGGGGCTGGGAACGGGAGAGAACTTTTAGGGAAATAGGAGAAACAAAAGCGCACAGCCCGAAGCTGAGCAAAGGAGCATGCAGCCTGTAAGGCAGTTTCTCACATTACTAGCCTGTGTGGTGAGAAGGGGTCAGTCTTACAGATTTGGGGTATTTCAAGCCAAATTTAGGATACTATTTTAATCCGTTTAGTTCTTGTTTCTGTCATTAAAATAGTTTCCCAGTGATAAGATGTTTAACTGGCATTGGCAGCTGAAAGTGTTAATTGGCAATTAAGAAGTGAATGCCATTAGCTCGCATCTGCTTCTGCTTTGTTGGAAAATGATTTTTTCGTCACCATAGAGATTCATTTTGGGGCTCCGTTGGATCTGCCGCACAGTATGCAATAAATGGCAAATGGCTTTTTCTCAACCGAACAAGGGAATCAGCAGTGTCTTTTCAAGTGAACCTTAGATTTCTGGTAAGATACAGGTGATAGATAAAGATGATGAAAGGAGGCCTGTGTTAATTTTGCTCTGCTTCCTTGAAAATAAATAACAAAGGGTTGCCCCTTCCTGATGTTCTGGGAATGCGTATAGGGACAGGAATTAATCCCTGAATTTAGTTCTATTCAGTAGTAACCCAGGGAGATAAGCCTTTAATCATATATATATATATATATATATATATATATATCATACATAATCATATAGATATAGTCTCTCATATATAGGTATATATCTTTTTCTATATGTGTATTTGAAACATCATATATTTTTTAACTAAAATAAGGAAGTGGAATTGTTTTCCTACATTGGTGAAAACATTTTACGTAGGGTTCAGAGGTTCCCGTGGGGAGAAAGTAATGATAAAATTGAAGGCAACCTCCTTCTTCATCGTGTAGTGACGTTTAGAAATTTTCTGTGGTACTGTGGTAAGAGCCATCCTGTTCATTCTTGCACTGGCTCCTCTTTATACTTGGTTCTTGTTTTATTTACTAAAATTATAGTTTCCAACTTTTAAAAAGTCTATAGGCTGTAAAGTATCACTTGTAGATTTTTTTAAATTTAGAGATAAGACAAATTGAACTGGTCAGTTGTATAAGGCATTTGGAGAAGTAAGTTTTGATCACCGTACATGCTTTAGAAGGTATGGCTACTTGCTGTTCATTAATTATCTATGGGTTTGTAACCCTGGGGTATTTACACTGAAGTCTTTCATATAGAACTATTTATTTTCTTTTGGATAGACTTCAGGTAGACCAACACATTTCATAGGAAAATGAGGGCAGGTCTAAGCACCTGGACGTACGGTCACTCCTTTCTTGATTCCTATCAAATTACCATTTTGTCCACATGAAAAGAAAGGATAATTATTTGAATTACTATAGCTACTCCCCCCCCCCGCCCCATTGTTGTAGCCAAATACTCGACAAAAAGCAATGTAAGAGAGGAAGGGTTTATTCTGGCTTGTGGTTTGAATGTTTGAATGTGTAGCTCAACATGCTCCCAGAGGCACAGCAGCCGGAGTGTGAGTCGGCCTGTTAAACTGTACCCTCATTCAGGAAGCAGAAAGAGATGGATGCTGCTGTTGATCTGGCTTCTTTATCTTTCCTTCTGTTTGGAACCCCAGTCCACTGGCTGCTGCTGCCCACTCAGGTGCATCCTTCCCTATCAGTCAAGCCTTTCTGGAGGCACTTTCATAGACACACCAGCGGTGTGTCTCCTAAAAGATTTCAAAATCCTATCAAATTGATAACAAAGTTCAACCTCTGAATATCCTCAGGGATATCCCATTTCCAACCACTCTCCATCTCAGAAGGTCGATGACAAGATTAGATATGTAACTAACCCTCCCTAGAATAATCTAGAAAGTCTGGAGCATTATGTGTTGTTGATCAGCCTAATGGCTTTTCCTAGCCTTATAAGAGGTCTAACCTTTATTCCCACTAAGGAAAAAAAGTGACTTACTACTTTCTGATGATGAGCTACTGCTTGTGAACTCTGGCTGGCTATCTTAAGGGTTAATGGCAAATATTAAGTTTTAGTTTATATTTTGTTCATATTATTTTCCCTCCCCAAATCCTATCAGACAATTCCCCTTCCAACCCACATAACTTCATCAACTTTCTCTCAAAAAAAAGAAAGAAAGGAATGAATGAAGGAAGGAGAAAAGAAAGAATAAAGACCTTTTTACTGGTGATTGGGGTATGAAGTCATCCACTGTCACTGTGGTTCTCAGATCATCTTATCAAGGTCAAGGTCCAGACTTCATTGTAGCTTGAGTTTTCCTGCCTGGCCCACAGTCAGGCAAATCTCTGTTACCCGCCAGTCCCACAGCCACTCAGACCCAACCAAGCAAACACAGAGACTTATATTGCTTACAAACTGTATGGCCGTGGCAGGCTTCTTGCTAACTGTTCTTATAGCTTAAATTAATCCATTTCCATTAATCTATGCCTTGCCACATGGCTCGTGGCTTACCGGCATCTTCACATGCTGGTTGTCATGGTGGCGGCTGGCAGTGTCTCTCTGACTCAGCCTTCCACTTCCCAGCTTTATTCTCCTCCTTGCCCCGCCTATACTTCCTGCCTAGCCAACGGCCAATCAGTGTTTTATTGATTAATCAACAACACATTTGCCATACATCCCACAGCACTTCATAGTCATCCAGAATTTCTATACTATTATTTTTGTGGGAACACTTCTTTTTTTAGAGTAAAATATGGCGTTTAAAAATGATCAAAATAGAGCACATGCTCAGTTAATACTGAAGGTTCAAATGCTTAGATAGTTTCCCTTTAACCCACATGTGTTGAAAACCAAGTGTCAGAATTGGTACATGGCAGGAATTCAGATGACACCTGGCTTTCTACTGAAAATGAGAACATCCGGTTCACACAAACAGTGGTTTCACAGAAGGCAAGGTAGGCCTGGTTTTCCTTTAGAATGGTTAGATTGCCAGCCTCCCCAAGTTATGACTGAGTGGCTCTTTCCAGGCATTCTTAAGCATTTTTCAATCTTTTCACCAAATCCTGAAATTTTTTTTTTAAAGAAAAGATGTTGATATGTCTATATGCCTGTGTGGTCTGTGCAAGTGTGAGCATTGGTGCCTCGGAGTCTAGATGAGGGTGTTGATTCCCCTGGACTTGGAGTTCCAGGTGGTTGTGAACTGCGAATCCGAACTCAGATCCTCTCCGCAAGAGCAGTATCTTCTCTTGACCATTGAGGCATCCCTTTGGTTTTGAACTCTATCCTCAAACTACTTAGACCTATTTGGTTCCTTATTTTAGTGAAAGGATTATTATTTCTTGTAGTTATTCAGATAAAACATTTTATAGTCATTTTAAATCTTGCCTTTCTCTCATCTTTCACTGCCAATTATATATTTTCCTAAAAAAACAACTCTAGAATTTAATACTTCCTATCATTATCACTATCAGTATGAACCCAAGTTTGTCCCACTAGTTTCTTCTTCATGGGCTTCTATGAAGCCTGATAAGAAATGTTCATAGCACTCAGGGAAATACTATATATTTTGCACATTTATTTATTACTGCTCTCCTCCCTCCGCTGGTTAAATTCATGGCAGTAGGTATTTTTGTTCATTGTTAAATTGCTAGTCCCTGAAGTTGATTAGACTTTATTGAATATGCAAGAATAAGGCAGTGTACCCAGGTGAGTGCCAACTGTAAAAGCAGCATCACAGTAGAACTGAAGAGCATGGAGGAGAACAGATATGTGTGTTTGGGGGAGGGGTATGAGGTGTGGGGATAGGTGTGAGATTCAGGGATCTGGAAACACAGGTCCTTTAGCACTGTGTGCATATCCGTTTCTATTTGTGAGTAGTCTGCTGACTGTTTCCTATTCACTATTACTGCTTTTCCTCCTGCGGTCACAAAGCAAGCACTTAATGAAATTACTTTTAAGTAAATTAAGTATAAATGAATAAGAAGGCACATCCTTTAGTGCAGGAGCTGATGTTCTGATAGACATCTTTCACCTTAAGTCCACACTTTAGCATGAATATGATGCATATTGGAATTTTCTTGCGTGTTTGTTGGTCATAAGTCCATAATCCAAGCCTATTACCTTAAGGCTAAATGGATAGATGACACATTTGAAGCAGACCAGGTCGTGTGTTTGGAATGACCTCGCTGCACATAGTAGGGACTTAGCTATTGTCTGGTGAATAGCTTTCCAGGTTGCTGCTTTGTGCTGCTCCCCCCCACACCCCAGGACAGACTGCTTTCCTTGCTATGGGAGTTTTAAAGGGGGTCCTCATGCAGTATGAATATTTTTATGTGGATTTTATTGGCATCAATACAGGACAGCAGGCAGCTTATCAAAGTGAATGAGATAGATACGAAACGTGAAGAGTAAAGTCAAGATAAACCCTTGACAAGGCTGAAAGTCTAATTTCTTACATATCTCATAGGTCTCTCCTGGAGATTCTGAAGCCAAACCTCTGATCTTCACATTTGTCCCCACTGTCAGAAGACTACCAACCCACATTCAGTTGGCTGACACTTCCAAATTCCTTGTTAAAATTCCTGAGGAACCAAGTGATAAGAGTCCAGAAAGAGTACATAGGGTAGGATTACTTTTTTTCTTTAAAATTTTTGAATGACAGTCTAAAATTATCTATAATAACAACTTGGAAATTTTCATCAATGTGTATTTCCTCTGTTTAAAGTAAGATGATCGTGAAATTTAAGGATGATTAAAAATATACTTCTGAGGGCTGAGGGTTTAGCTCTACAGTGGAACATGAGCTTAGCCTGAGCTATGTGGGTTGCATCTCCAGGACTGCCATATGTATGCACATACATATGTATGTATAATGTATATATTTGAACAAATGTATAAAGCCTTATGTCTCTTATTATGTGTCCCCAAACATGTTGCTATCTCAACCTTATTAAATAAGTCATGTGTCAAGAGCTTACCATAGCCAGACACAGTTCCATAGTTCCAAGTTCTCACTCTTTTTGTACGTGTGTGTGTGTGTGTGTGTGTGTGTGTGTGTGTGTGTATGCATGAGTATGAGTGTATCATCACATTGATCATCTTTAAGAAAGTTAATATTATCTTGTTGTTTTGTTTGTAAGCCTAACCTTTAACGACTGATCCATCTCTCCATCTCAAAAGTTGATAGTCTCAACTCATCTTATAAATGAAGAAAGTAATAATGACCTCAAGTATCTTGCTCAGAGAATCAGGCTAGTAACACATTCCAAGTGGCTAATAACAGCTCACAGGACTCACTAGTTACTGAGAAGACAATGAGAGCAGAGACAGGAAGAGTGTGTGGTAAAACCTGAGGTAGTGGTGGATGCTGTGAAAGACTCTCCATTAGAGTAAAGAGAGAATGGAGAAAGCCACATCAGACAAGTTTTACCCATGTCATTTAGACTGCATCAGTATCAGGAGCAGCCAAACAGTATGGTCTGGGGTTATAAATTACCTCTTCAGTTCAGTTGTATTTAATCAATTTTTGACTCTGTCTCTATACATGCAACATATACATGTTAACATATGTTAAATTGACCACCATAGTTGAACTTATTAGGATTTAGTGACTTATTTTTTTCTTTTGAACTAATTTGAGCATTATAGAAAAGTTGCTTAAAAAAAGAACAATCATAGAATAGTTATTAAAACAAGGAAATTGGCATTGGGTCTTTCAAGCACCATCTGTCCATGGCTGTTATTTTAGAAAAAGAAATTGATAGCTTGATAAAACTATATCAATTCGGGTCTCGTAAACATTCTGAATATTCATAGAAAAATGTATTGAAATATTGAAAAGTCCCAGTTCAAAAATGACAGTTCAAAATGAAATAGTGTACTGAAAAGGAAACCCATTTTATATTAAATTTGTCTGTTCCTTTATACACAGGCATGTACATCTTGTCGATGTTGGCATGAGTCTAGGCCCAAAGTGGACCCTGGGTGTCTCCTCAGTTGCTCTTCTGCCACATCTTTTGAGACAGGGTCTTTCATTGAACCTGGAGCTCACCGCTTTGGCTAGAGTGGCCGGTTGGCTGCTTAGCAAGCCCCTGAGCTGCAGTGATGGTGTTATAGACATGTGTATGCCACTTAGCTTTTCTTTTGTGGGTGCTAAGGATCAGAAATCAAGTCTTGACACTCCTAAAGCAGTTGCTTTACCCATTCACACGTCTCTCCAGCCCCTGTATCTTAAAAACAGTCCTACTCATGAGCTCCTTCCAACTAGCTTGGATTATTTATTCTGATAACTGATGTACTTTGTGTCAAGGTTACCTTTCCTTTCAAAAGCTTAGAAATTTATTTTGGTATTTTTTTAATAGGACCCCCACACACCATTATTGGTAAAGGATATGCTGGTTGTTTGATAACTAGCTAACAACCTTGTCCTGTCCACATGACAGCCGCTTTGTGACTATCTTCACTGATCAGCCTTCTTGCTCTGCCCATTCCATTCTGGTTTCTTTCCACTCTCCCTTCCTCATGATTTCCTGGGAAGCAGGAAGCTTTACTTGTGGTGGTATTGTGTTCCCCAAAATATTGTGTACCTTAATAAACTTATCTGGGGTCAGAGAACAGAAAAGCCACAAGATACTTAGGCTAGAAAATGTTAGCACACATCTTTAATCCTAGCATTCCAGAGACAGAAATCCCTCTGGATCTCTGTGAGTTCAAGGCCGCATTGGAAACAGCCAGGCATGGTGACTCACGCCTTTAATCCCAGAAAGCAGCCTTTAATCCCAGGGAGTGGTGGTAGAAAGCAGAAAGGTTTATAAGGCGTGAGGACCAGAAACGAGAAGCATTTGGCTGGTAAAGCTTCAGGCTTTCGAGAAGCAGTTCAGCTGAGAGCCATTGGGATGAGGACACAGAAGCTTCCAGTCTGAGGAAACAAGACAAGCTGAGGAATTGGCTAGGTGAGATAGCTGTGGCTTGTTCTGTCTCTCTGATCTACAGCATTGACCCCAATAACTGGCCTCGGGTTTGACTTTATTAATAAGAACTTTTAAGACTCATGCTACATTTACTTGTTGATATTAAGTCTGAACTCTAAGTCTTTGGGGCAGTATAAACAGATGAGCTCATAAAAGGAAGCATGTGTTTCAGGCCATTTCTCTCAGGCAAGCCTGGTATTTTGATGTATTTAAAACTTTTCAATGAATCTCTTAAACTTTTTAGCATATTTTAACAAAAAGATGCATTTTGTTACCTCCAAGTCAGCATTTTTATCTCCCTACATTTGTTGCAGTGTGAGTACAGTGGCCATATGACCTTCAGCTGTGACAGTCAACAGGAGAGAGACCAGAGGATACTGGCTTATCCCTCGGAGGTCAGTGGAAGGAACTCACAAGGAAAGAAATTTGATACGAACGAACCACAAGGGATGCAGAAAGGTGACCTCTTCAAAGCAGAGTATGTTTTTATTGTGGATTCTGATGGGGAAGATGAAGCTACAAGCAGAGAAAGTGAACAAGGCACCGTGGGGGGAACCGGCAACATAGCTACCCGGCCCAAGTCTCTGGCTATTTCTTCCAGTCTGGCCTCTGATGTGGTGCGTCCCAAAGTACGTGACGTTGATCTCAAGGCCTCAACATATCCCAAAATTCCTCATGGGATGGCCCCTCAGCAAAAGCACGGACAGGTAGATTTCATGGGAGTGTCCTTTTCATTATCTTTTGTTGTAGGTGTCTGCAAACATTTTCCAGTTTAAGGAGTGTATGATAGTCAAAGAAAACTATATTAAAACCTTCAGATCTCAAGATCACAACTAATAACAGTGTAAATAAGCATTGTGAAGTTGATGAGATGGAAAATTATACTGTGAATCAACTGGACAGAAAAAGTAACACATTTAGCTAGAGTAGATTTGGGGAAATATTGTCTTTTCCTTTTGAGGAATTTTTGGAGAAGGCTGACAGTATAGAGGGTGTGTGGAGGGCTGGGTTCTTCAAGAAGCACGTTTCAAACATGAAATATCTAAGAAGCATTACGTGTATCCTAGGAGTAAACACAGTACTTTTAAAGAAACAGAAGAGTAGTGAAAGGAGAGGCCAAGAAATAAGAGTATGTAAGGAACATAATTTTCCCACATGTATCTTAAGGAAGGTATCTATCTGTGTGGTTCTGGAATATGCTAAGACAGAACTAACTTCAGTGAAGTTACGGAGAATTCCCACTCTGAAATTTATCAGCAAGACAGAAGCATCCTCTAAAGTGGAGAGCCAATAGTGTGGTAGGAGAAGCCCATTCTGTGATGGCAGAAGAGATAGGAAGAGAATTTAAAGGAAGACATGGGAAGATTCTGATGTTGACTGGCTACTGAGTATAACTGAAATGCCAGGTGCCTCTGAAATGCAAGGTGTGACAAGAAGGCCAGGGACACAGAGGCTGACTTTGAAGTTGCCGCAGGGAGAGGTCTCACTGTTTGACAGTGGAGAATGAGCTGGTTCCAAGACATCCCGTTTAGGTTCTATAAGCCAAATGCTTATAAGCATTATAAAGTAGCTTAAGGGACATTTTTTTTGTTTGTGAATTGGTCTTTTGTGATATTAAGATTTAGCAAGATGGTAGAGTAGGTCTTCCACATTTGCTTTCACTCACGTCTATTCCTGCAGCCTTCCCTAATTCATGATGCTGTAATTTTTTTTATTACTTTCAAGCATCCAGTTTAATCCACTGCCTGTTAGTAATGGAAGATGCTCACTGGAGTACTGCTATTTTGGATCTAAAATATAAAACTTCCCTCTCTCTCTCACATACACACATCTCTTTCATTCTTTAAAAAATTTTTTATGGATATGGGTGGTTTTTTTTCTTAATATATGTCTGTGTACTATGCCTGTTGCCCATGGAAACAAGAGAGAGCATTGGATCTTCTGGAACTGGAGTTATAGATGTTTGTGAGCTACTGTGTGAATGTTGGGAATTGAACTCAGGTTCTCTGCAGGAGCAGCCAGTGCTGTTAACCACTGAGCCATCTCTCTGGCCCCTAAAATATTACTTTTTAAAAAAATGTATTCTCAGTGAGGTACTGTAACAAAGTACTGTGGTAATGTAACTTAGGGTGTTTTCAACAGGCAGTACAGACTTGGATATTGCTTTCTTGCCTCAGAAAAATTGATAGACAAGCAAAAGGAGTGTCATAGATTTCTGTTGCCAGGGAAGACAGTTGAATGTGGCCACTTTGATAAGAATATGTAGCATGATAACAATAAAAGTAAAGGAAACATTTTTATGAAGAAATTTGGAGATTTTATTTCTTCTTTTCCTGTTCATAGATTAATTTCTTTGAACTGGCCAGTTATTCTGATTTTGTGTAATCAGATTTAGAGAGGTCAAAGTATATGGTGAGTTCATACTTTGGAATATTTCTTTCCTAGAAGATAGATGAAGTCACCTAAGTGCCAAACCAAAAGGTAGAGACCAACCTAGTTGATTAGTAACTAAAGATTATGGTTATATGCTATAGACTGGTGCTCTATTCTGATGTCAGAAAACTGATATTGTTTTTCTGTTTCATTTTCTGTGATGACATAGATCATAAAATAAGAGCTGTTACTCACAAGCATAAAATAACAAAAAAACGACCGGAGCATCAATTAAGATAGTAGTGGGAGTTTGTGAAAATTTGACAACAAATCCCAAGACTGGGTTGCTAGATACTAGCAACATTAATTTTTTTTTCATTTAGAAATGTAGTCAATGAAGTAAATCTCTGGTCTTTCTTATAAAGAAAATGAATCCATATGTGGAACTCCCTGTAAGTTAACATAACTGGTTAGTCAGAAATGAAGTATTCCTAAAGAATGACTTCAACTCTTCACTGACCTCTGCCCTTTTCATAGTCTAGACTCTTAATCTAGCTTCATCTTGCACTGTTTTTCTTCAGCTCTTGTATACTACCACTCAGCACAAACAGCCCACTCATCCATTGCTGATCTCTTGGTTGCTCTCTTGAATGATGTCTTCCCAGAACCCACATCCATGTTGTTTGATATTGATACTTAGCCTTAGCTGGACTAA
Organism: Peromyscus eremicus; assembly: GCF_949786415.1. Classification (NCBI taxonomy): domain Eukaryota; kingdom Metazoa; phylum Chordata; class Mammalia; order Rodentia; family Cricetidae; genus Peromyscus; species Peromyscus eremicus. The sequence continues at coordinate 71,496,450 of NC_081422.1, read as the reverse complement.
TTCCTAGAGATGAGTTAGCACTCCTCTGTTTTTGTGATTTTCTTTGATGGGAGATTTAAGAAAATCTCTACCGTTATTTCTTTCAACCTTTAATAATTGATTTTCTGTCTTCTTAATTAGATTGGAAATAACTTGAAATTAAAGCTTCCTTCTTCTTAATTTCTTTAGAGAAGTGCTTTGTATGAAAGTGGGTACTAAGGTATAGGAAAAACCCAAATATTGTTAAATTCACATTCTATTCATCTCTGAAGTCCTTGCTCAGATACTAACCCATGAAATTTGTTTGAGTGCCCTCTCCCCCTGTACAATTCTAATAGTTCTTTAACACATAATTTTGAAATGGCCCAAGTATAGCATGTATTGTTACTGTTTCGCACATGTCTTATCTCCCATAACAGTTTGTAAAGTCCATAAAGATGTTGCTCATGTTCACTTCATTTGTATTAAACATTTTGCTCCCTATTGACTTAGTATATTCTGAAAATACTAACATAAATTTTGTGGTTTGGTATATCCTAAATATGTTTTTAGAAGTATGTCTGGCATGCAGAGATTAAAGGCATGCACTACCACACCCAGCTCTAAGATTTTCTTTAATTCCTTTTTACAAGTTGGAAACTTAGCTGGGTGGGATCTTGCTCTGAGGTAACTACTCCATTTATTCCATTTCTTAATCTGTTTAGCTTTTTTAAGACAGAACTTAGCTCCTGGTGCTCCTTTTTTCCTCAAATTATACATTTTGTATTTTTACTTTTTGAGTTTACTCCTTTTCATTACAAATCTTCATAAGAGTAACCACTCATAACCATTTGACAGAGTCAATACTAGGCTGTTTTGAAATTTCCTCTGCCAGTAGAATTAATCCAAAACTGTTCACTTTAGTCTTAGGCAGACTTTTTTGAAAAGGGCAAAATACAGCCACATTTTTTTACCAAAATATCATAAGAACAATTTCTAGGCAACATACTAAAATTCTTCTCCTCTGAAACCTCTTAAGTCAGCCCCACATAGTTCAAATGATTTTCAGCACCATTGTCTTTTTTTTTTTAAGCTGTGCTTAAAGCATTCCACTATGCTCCTAATCCAAAGCACCAAAGTCCATAATAGTCTAAACAAAAACATGGTCAGGCCTATCATAGCAATATCCCAGTCTCTGGTACCAATTTCTGTCTGGTACCAAATTCTAGTTAGGGTTTCTATTGCTGTGAAGAGGCACCATGACCATGGTAACTCTTATAAAGAAACACATTTAATTGGGGTGGCTTAAAGTTTCAGAGGTTTAGTCCATTATCATCATGGTGGGACATGGCGGCATGCAGGCAGACATAATGCAGGAAAGGGGCTGAGAGTTCTACATCTTGAATCACAGGCAACAGGAAGCAAATTTAGTGTCACACTGTGAGTAGCTTGAGCATAGGGGACCTCAAAGCCCACCCCCACAGTGACACACTTCTTCCAACAAGGCCACATCTACTCTAACAAGGCCACATCTCCTAATAGTGCCACTCACTTTAGTGGCCATTTTCTTTTTAGCCACTACAAAGTGAAATGGTTAAGTGAAAACATACTTAAAAAATCAATAAATAAAGTGTGAGTAAAAAGCAAATATGCTTTTGAAAATGAAATAAATCATTGAGTAAAAAACTTAACTAAAAATTAGATAGAAGAGATTTAAATGTTTATGAAAAAGTCTAAAAATTTTTCATGTCTATAGACAAGAGACTTTGAAAAAAGGAAGTTTGTAATTGAAATATAGAGCAAGGCCAATAAAGTGGGTCACCTCAAGCCCGTTTAAATCTGAAAATTAGGAGGTTATTTGATGACCTTAGTGAGAAGAGTAGAAGTAGGGTGATAGGGTCAGAAATAGAACTGAAAACTGATGGGAAGTGAGGTCGGGGAAGTCATTGTTTAGGAGGCACAGATACAGGAAAGCAGACATGAGACAGAAACCTTATTTGCCTGATCCTTTCAGCAAGTCATTTGAGGTCAGGATTACTTTCTTCATTTAAAAATGAGGTGAAAATATCAATTTCTGAGCTGGAGAGATGTTCAGCTGTTAAAAGTTAGGCTCACAATCAAACTATCAAGAGAGCATCAGCTTTCTTTAAGGGGATTATTAAGATGGTGCATTTACACACACAGAGAGACAGAGACAGACAGACAGACACAGAGAGAGACAGAGATAGACACACACAGGGACAGAGAGACAGAGACAGACACACACACAGAGACAGAGATAGACAGACAGAGACAGACACATAGAGAGAGACAGAAAGACACAGAGATAGACAGACATACACAGGGACAGAGAGACAGAGATAAACAGAGAGAAAGTCAGAGAGACAGAAAGACAGAGATAGACAGTCAGACAGACAGACAACTTGGAACCATGGAACTGTGTCTGGCTATGGTAAGCTCTTGACACACAACCTTCTCTACTTAGGATGGTTGGGATGGAAACATGCTTGGGGACACACTATAAGAGACAAAAAGAGCAAGAGGCTTTATACGTTTGTTCAGATACAGCTTGGATATGAGAACTGTGGAGAGAATGTGGACAATAAGATCAAAAGAACTCAGTAAAGTAAAATATTAAAGGTTATAATACAAAATTCTAGTCAATTTGCACATTACTGCATGTATTTGTTAGATTTAGTAATGTGCAATATAACAATACTTTGGCCAGTGATAGGTGCACATGCAGTTGTGGTCCTAATCAAAATTACAGTGCACAGTACTGTTGTGGAGATCTTGGTTCTATCTGTGCTCTCTGTAATGTTTACACAATGATGAGATCTGATGATGATGCATTTCTTAGAATGTATCCCAATCACAAGTGTCAGTAAGTACTTACATTTTGTAAATCTTAATATTCCCAGGCTTCAGTTTTTATAAGGAATACCTTATTCACACTAGCACAATGTGTCACAGTAGCTTTTGTATGTCTTATACCATTAGAAGAGTTTGTTGACAAAACTTTTTCTCCCTTCTGGGCCCCAACATCTAACACAATACCTGAACTAGTGAGAATATTTAGAAAATACCACATGAATGATTAAACATATGATTCTGGGAAATATATCTGGAAAAGACATTATCATACTAAAATTCTTGAAGTATATTCACAGCTGAGTGAGAGCTCAGGCATAGACAATAGCCCTGGGTCACTGTCTCATAATTAGTGATGTTGCTATTCTTTAAATCATTGTCAGCTTATAGCCTGAGGAATTCAGATAGTGAAGATCTTGAAATAAGTTGCAGTATTAAACTTCCTGTTGTATTCTGTTAACTTCTGGAAGGACTAGCTTTGGACCCACCAGCAGATTTCTGCAATATGGTGTGTTTATATAAAATAGCTAGGAAGCAATATGAACATAATCACCGGTAGAAGACTCCAACTGCATACAAAACAGAAAACACAAAAGTAGTCCAACCGGGCATGAGTAGATGACAGGGGATTAAAGTCTTAACCAAGTAGGTGGGCTCTTACGGTGAGGGATAAACATTTACATACGTGCATCCTTATAGTTGATAGACAAAAAATACAAGCACATAGTTTCATTCATTTACCACTCTTCTCTAGTGATCTTTCCCCTGCCGTCTTGCCGTTTCTCTTCCTGCTTGAGTTTGCTCCTGTGGTATTCTCTTTCTCTCCTTCCATGGCAAGTAAGAGTCGATAGAATGGAGGAGGAGTTCTCTGCATTAGTGGGAGACCCCAGGATCTGTCAAATGCTTACCAAATCTCGACTATTCATGAGTAGTGGTTATTTCCTCCACATGGCACGGTTTGGACTAGTGACCGTATACAAAGGAATTACTTACGTGAAAATCAGGTTGAGTTGGAAATTCCAGCAGGAAAAGCTGTAGGCATTTTAGGGGATGGTCTTCCGACTTGCTGATGTCAGAACATGATTTTGTCTGTGTCTAGGGAGGCAAAGAGTACGTCAGACATTAGCGTCGAGAGCCTAGTGCAGAATAAGTAGAATAATCAGTGTGGTATGAGCTGAGACTCCACAGAGGAGCCCACACAAGCCCTGGTGCCGCGACTTTCCAAGCGATTGCTTCCTGTAGAAGATTAGCTATTATGCCACTGGCCCAGATTCTGTTCTGAGACAAGGGACTTAGTAAAAAACAGAAGATTGTTGGCATTTTCACCACCCACCACACTGACACTTAGTGTTAAAATTTGAAGAGATTAAATTTCTCTTCATAATTCTGTTAGGATGGGAGAGTTAGTAAAACTATAAAAAAAGATGAATACTTATAGAGAATACCAGTGTGCCTGTGATTTAGAGTATATATGGAGAATTCAACTTCTAAAAAGTGATGAGTTAAGGCTTGGAGGAGAATATTAACTTTGGAAGAGTTCTAGTATGGAAGTGGAGAGATGTCCAGCTGAGACAACTGACCTTGAAAGCAATCCACAGTGCCTTGTCATACCCAAATGTTTATTGAGAAAGTCACCACTCTGAACAGGTGCAGGATGTTTGTCCCGTTTTCACACTACTATTGTACAGGACATGGTTGTAAATCAAATGCAGTGATACTATGATCTGACAGGGTGGTGCCAAGTTTTCTTTTACAGCAGCTTTGGGTAGACAGTGGCCAGGAATATAATGGCAGTCAATAGGAATAAGAATGAAGATTTTCCAGAGCATTGACTAGAGACCAAGCTTGCTAGAATGTTAACAAGGCTCACAAAAATGGTAAGACTGAGAAAATTATTGTCGAAACCTAAAATGGAAAATATGGAGAAGTCAGTGAGATGAGACCAAATAGCAAGAGAAGGGCTGTGTAATGAAGGGAACACGTTTGGTTCATGGTAGCACTGATGAGGTCTTAGGAAATAGATGTTCATTGATTAGATTTTAAAAGTTCAATTTGGTGCTGAATTATATGGATTAAAGCTAGAGTTAGGAATATCAGGCAATATTATTTCATTGGTTCAGATAAGAAAGGCTGAGAATTGTAGCGTTATATGTATGCCTTAGAGAGAAAAGGACCAGCCATTAGGTCTGAGGCCACCTTTCTAAGATATAATGATTGTTGTATTAGGACAATGGGGTGTTTTCTATAAGGCTGTGATGATTCTGGGGGAGGGCATGGTTGTGGAGGACCAGCATCTGGCCATGTCCACGTCTCAGATAACAGAGCAGACACGTCAGCTTTGATGTAGACACTCTCATATCTCTTTGGCACATTAGAAAAAGTGAATGTGTAACTCAAGGCAGCTCTCTAATAACATCGTTGTTTTAAAAATGTAAGGCCTCAATGATACGTGATATGGTGGTTAAGTTCATCTACCTCATGATAATAGCAAACTGCATGCATCTTCTCTCATTAGAGTTCTGATACTGCATCCAAAAGTTGAGGACAGCCTTTTGAGAAGAGTGTCCTGAGGATGAGTTTGGAGGAAGCATGTGGCCAAGGGCTCGAGCCCAGTCAGCACTAGAAGATCTTCCAACAATGTAGGAGAAAGAAGGAAATGGTTGAGAACACAGAGTAGTTATAAATGGGGAAGGATGAAAGGGAATGCACTATATACTTCAGTGAAAAAGTTTCCCATTGCTGGTGTTGCCAAAGGGCTTAGAGGGGGAAAGGAAGGGCCCAGTCCAAGTTACTGACTGAGAATTTGAAGAGCGACCCTCCTTCTTTCTCATGGCATTATTCGTTTATGTCTTTGCCTTTTTTTTTGAAAAAAAATAAAAATAATATGGACTCAGGAATGTGAATTCTTTTTTTTTTAAATTAATGATGAATCCCTTGTGTCTGGAAAGTTTCTAAAATTATGGTGCTATACTTACATGTTTGTGTAAGTTAGAATAATATTATAGTGCATTTGGAAATTACTAATGAATATATTGTAAATATAGTAACATTACAACTAAAATGTAAGTAAAATTATATGTAGATCAACATAGTAAATATTATTAGACATCAGCATTTTAGAATTTCCTCAATAATTAACTCTTAAAATGTATGACAAAATTCTGAATTGTTATTAGGAAAGTATCCCATAGTTCAATAGGCTATTAGGGACTTAGAAGCCTTCACCTGGAGGAAGTTGCAGGGATGCCTTTCACTTTTAATAACACATGAAATAGTATGAACCTACATTCTTAATATGCTGGTAATTTGGTAAATAATTGAGATAAATTGATAGATTGTTGCATGTGTTGAAGCTCTTAGAAAACAGAATTACTAGAAAGATAGTCAGATTTTCGTGGCAGTTGGTAGTAATTTACAAAAAATCTCTAGCAAATTCTAACAGCTTTTCTAAATAGGGTACAGCATGCAGAGACACCCTGGAGACTCGAAATGTCCCCATTTTTCTTGTGAGGAGAAATCAGTCATGGAAATGATTAGAGGAGATAGTTCATGGTTAAAACACATACACATGTGCACTAGCATACACACACACACACACACATACACACACACACACACACACACACACACACACACACACACACACACCCTGGAAGAATAGGAACTCTTGAGAGAATGATTTTTCAACATTAGAACTCCAAATAAAACGTTGTCATCTTTTAGTAACAGAAGCATCATGTTGTGTTGCCCAGTCAGTGATGTTTGCTTTTAAATATCCTCCCCAACCATACGAATCAGTTGCATAAACACCAGCTAAGCAGTGTTCCAAGATAAACTGCATGAGGATGATTAAGCTTTCTCAGTTTGATTGAGTTTTGTTTGATTTTTCATTTTCACTGATGTTTTGGTAGTCTGGACTCTGTCAATGATTTCAAATATTATTTACATGGCAAAATTACTTGTTGATCTTCATATTTATAAAAGGAATATTTGGGGTGTATTTGCTCAGAGGCTAAGAAGTTTGGAATGAAATGTTTGAATTTGTTAGGTTTAAGTGTTTTTAGGTCTCAAGATAACATGTCATGAAGTTCATCACAGTGGGTCTGTTAGAAATTTTATTCACATGGATCTGAATCAAAATTCTAAAATATGCCCTTTATCTACAACCCAAAATTTTCTGATTTAAGTTTATAGACATTTTCCTGCTATTTCCTTAGTGCATTCATTAATGTTTTGTATGACTCATATTATTTCTCAATTTTACTAGCCTTGCATACCTTTATTTTATAGTCTGATAAAATCAAATTAATAATTTTAAAGCCTCTGTTTAAAAACTTTAGCATGATTTCAGTATTTGCCTTAAATTGCAGACTACTTAAGTGGTGCAAGAATACATATACAGGCCATTCCATAGGCTAGCTCTACCTTCTTTCACAAAATTATGTTTTAAAATTTTCCTCTTTTTTTAGTGTATGATGGGCAGTTGCCTAGTTTCAAATAGATTTTAAAGTGCTCAGCTTCTTTTCATAAGAAAGAAAGCCTGTTGGTTCTAGAAGAACACAAATCATTGGCTAAGTGTTCACTAAATTATCGTTATATGTTCATTCTGGCATGCAACTCGGGGAAAATAAGCCAAAGTGCCCTTCTACTTTGGACTCAGTGTTCACTCTCTCAATTTATCATTGTGTGTTGGTGTTGGGAGCTTCATCCTTTGAATTCTGGGCACCTTTTCAGATTCATCATGTAGTCCAAGTCTTTAGAATCATAAACAATTGAAATACACTAACATTTAGGATTCTAGTCATCATCAAGCTATGGTGTATATTCTTTCAATGGCAGAAAAATCTATTTCATTTTCAAAAATGAAGTTTTAAATTTGTAATGGAGACAACTTCAGTCCTTTCAGATTATACAATTCCAAATTAGGACAACTATTTTAAATAATCTGAATGAATTACTTTCTACAACAGAATTATGAAAACAAATTTTATGTTGATTTTTGTTTCAGGGAGTAAATGGCTATAGGATGTACTACTTCATGATTTATGTGTTATTTGAAATTCAAAGCCATGTCTCATTAGTAAGCATGAACTCCTTCGTTACTAATGGGGGCTTAAAATGTCTCATTTCATGTAAACTACTAGAAGGCCTGTTTGCACAAGCGCACACTGCAAAGAGTATTTTGATAATTTCGTAAGTGATGTCCTATTTCAATCTATTTTTCTTCTCTCTAGCTAACTTCTCCCACTTACCTCTGAGCAGCTTGCTCATAAACCACCTGCTTTCTCCTTTGTTTCTCCAACTAATCAGAAAACGCCACCGGTCCCAGCTAACGTCAGCGGAGCCTCTGTGCTAGAGGAGTTTCACACTCGCAGGCTGGATGCCACAGGGGCCTCGGTGGAAGAATCAGCTACGTATTTTCACACTACTGCTCACGAGTCCCCCCTTTCTGCGTGGAGGGGCGCCTCGTCATTATTATTTCCCCCTTCCACTCAACTGCCCGGTTCTAGTTCATGTGGCTCAAATGTTGCTGCTCACACACCTGGACTGGCACCCGAAGCACAGAAGAAAATGTCAGCTTCGCATGTCCTTGATCCCAGGGAAGATCTGAAAACCTCTCCTTCACCTGCCTCTGGTGCTTCTCTGAAGTCACCTTCAGCTTCCTACATACCGGTCCGCATTGTCATGCATTCACTGTCTCCAAGTCCCAAACCACTTACCTCCTCTTCCCATGGCTCCTTATCTACTGTCTGTAGCCGAATGTCATCCAGTGGAAATCTTTCAAAGTCCGGGCTGAAGTCCCCGGTACCCTCTCGGCTCTCTCTCCTCACTGCTATTCTCAAATCGAACCCTTCTCACCAAAGGCCTTTGTCCCCTGCATCCTGCCCAACCTTCTCTCTCAATTCCCTGGCCTCATCCACTCTCACACTTGATCAAAAAGTAAAGCAAACTTCACCCACACCTAAGAAATCTCTCTCAAGTTGCTCCTTGACAGCTGGGTCTACAGAGCAAGGAGAACACCAGGCTTCTGCAGAGACCCACCTACCCTGCCACCTCCCTTTCTTTCCCAAGTCTACCCCACTATCTCAGATGTACCCCCTCTCTCCACTAGCCCCCGACAGTAGCAGCTATGCTTCTACGAATATAGAGAAAATACCACGAGGCACACTGAGGAACAGTCCCACACTATCCCAATTACAGACTGACACGTTCTGTTTTGCTGATGTCCCTCCAGTCACACCGGGCTCATCCCCTCTTTCCTCTTTGGAGGGCAGACAGGATGGTAACCTTAGGAGTCCAGAAAAGAACAGGAATACTTGCACACACCCTTTCCCCTTATTATCCTCTGCATCTCCTGTTAATGAGAGCACTGCCCTTTCCTCTCTAGAGAAACGTTTCCACCCCTCCCCAGCTCTCTCAGACCTGATAGACAGATCCAAAAGAGCTTGCTCTCAACAGCACTCAGGCCGGGGGCTGAGCCCTTCGGTTCCTTCTGCTCCTCCTATCTCCCATGCTAGCTCTGCTTGTCATCCCAGCTTAGGGCTCTCCATTCTTCCTCCTGAGAGTTCACTCACCCAGGTACTCCAGCCTAGTCCTTCAGAACTGCACCTAAGTTATGGCAGTGGTACATATCCTTCAAGAACTGGACCTCCAGAAAGCATAATATCCAACCACAGCTCACTTGTTCCAACCCCATCACTTCCTGTCTCTCTAACAAGAACCAAGGAGCTGACGTCACCTTGCGCACTGTCCATGTCAACAGACCCTGAAAATAAGAAGCCCAAGGTATTTTTGCATGTTGCATGTTTATTTTGAAATATTGAAGAATCTTCTTTTCAAGGAAAAATAAATAATTATTATATTCATTGTATGACTATGACTCAAGGGACACACACACACACACACACACACACACACACACACACACACACACGAGACAAATACATTTTTTTTTTTCTGAGCATGGGTTACAGCTTTGGTTCCAGTTAAAAACAGATGGCATTTTACAATATGCTACATTTCTGATAAGTTAATAAGAGTCTCATTATCTGTCAAAATACTTTGTATTGACAGTATAGTTAGTAGACATAATATAGTGCATATAGCATAGATCTAGGATAATGATATAACCAATGCCAGTTTGGAAATTTTCTATTTCCCTTGCCCTTGTTTATTCATAAGGATCACTTTTCTTTCCCTCCTGCAAGGCTAATTTTTCTTCATTTCTCTCCATCCTGCAAGCAAAATAAAATTGGATTTTACTCTTTACATTTAAGGCAAAAAGGAATAGAAATTTTCTTTATATGCAAAAATATTTAATTTACTACAAGCACTAGGTATTTAACATTTTTCAATATGGAAAGAATGAACAAACGGAGCATGAAGAAACAGAAATAAGAGTAATTCTGGTTTTTCAATGTTCTGAAGCAGTCTGTTGAGCAAGGGCATGATGTGGTATTTACTTAACATGAGAGAAGGCACGTTTGAGGAGGGACTTCGTAATTCAGACTTGCTGGAGCATGGAGTTCTACTCTAGGCCATGCTCGCTTCCTATATATTCTATTACCCTCAGGATTGGATAGTTGTTAAGTGAGTAAAACAAATCTATGAAAACTACTGCTAGCTAGTAGTACATGGGACTTTTCAATCCCATATATTTTAGTAATATAGTTTCTAGGTTTTTGAGTATCACAAAAAAATGAGTTCAATTCTGTTATTACCAGATAATGAATATATAAGGTTAGGGAAATAGAACAACTCACAAGATATTGTTATTGATATTGGAATGCCTTTCAGCTCAAAAAGTAGGCATTAGACACTGCATGCCTACCACTGTAGTAGCTCTTTAAGGAGTCTATGTGATAATTAAAAAATTAATAGGTAATTATTTATCTTAAAAAAACTTGTTGACATTTGAATATAAATGCATGATTGTGAAAGTTGTGTACCACATACTAAAAACTGTCAATCTAATCACTTATTGAATTTGTTGACTTGTTATTTTTTAAAATTTAAGATAGGGTCTCCCTACATAGACCATGTGGCCTTGAACTTGTGATTCCTGCTTCAGCCCCCGCCTCTCAGTGCAGACAACCCTTCCCCCATGCTCTGCCACTGAGAATCATTCTCAGTGCTTTCTTGATCTTCTGGTTTGCTTTTTAATTGCTGTGATAAAACACCATAACCAAAATTAATGTGAAGAGGAAAAGGTTTATTTCACATGACAGCTTAGAGTTCATCATGAAGGGAAATCAGGTAGGCAGTGGGGCAGAGAACAAGGAAGGATGCTGCTTACTGACTTGATCCTCATGGTTGCTCAGTTTGAGTTTTGTTTGTTTCTTAATTTTTTTTTTCTTTTGAGATAGGCTTTCTCCGTATAACAGCCTTGGTTGTCCTGGAACTCATTCTATAGTTCAGGCTAGCCTTGAACTCACAGAGATCCACCTGCCTCTGCCTCCCAAGTACTAGGATTAAAGACATGTGCCACCATGCCCAGCTGCTCAGTTTGATTTTTATGCAATGTAAGACCCCCTTTCTAGAGATGGTGCCACTCACAGTAGGTGGGCCCTCCCACATCAATCATTAATAAAATAAAATGCCCTACAGACTTGCTCATGGGCCAATGTGATGGAGGTATTTTCTCAGTTAAGAGTTCTTCCCAGATGACCTGAGCTTATGTTGAGTTGACAGAAACTAGTTGGCACACTTGCCATACACCTAAATTACTCATTATCCTTTGTGAAAAGTTTTCTCCATCATAGCAGCTTGTTCAAAGTGTTACTGTTTGTGCTCCAGTGTGCTTTGCTCACATTTTATCCTATAGTGGATATAGACAGCATTTGATGAGGCCTGAAAAGCTTTTGATAAATTAAAAGCCCATATGTCAAAGACCTACTTTTCTATGGTTTTTTTCCTGCTCTCATTTTTGAAGAATTCCAGTACTAGCTTTCTTTGTTTAATTTTCCAGATTAGTAGTTTTTGAAATTGTAGTTAGATGTGCTCATTAAAATTAGTGACCATGATAATAACAAGAACTATTTACTTGTCAGTCAAAATAGTAACCTACTCCTTTGTTTACAAAAAAAGTTTTAACATAGAAATTCATAGCTTCTGCCAAGAAGATGTTTCTGAGACATACTCTTACTTTTCATCTTAGTTTTTATTTCCTTCTTACTATTGCATTTCTATAGTTTAAAGTTAGAAAGTCAATTCACTTTTTATTACAAACTACCCTTCTTGGGGCTAATGTCTTCAGTATAGAAATTCATTCATGTTGACAACAGCGATGATGAAGTGCATTCCAATTTTGGTTTTGCATCTGACTGTTTCGTTTAAATTGGTGAAATTACTTCACAGACAGCAAGGATAGCTAGACAACAGCGTTGAGGTACCAAATAATTTATTCACTTTCACAAGGTGTGTCTTGCCTCACTCCTTCCAGGGTGGTGTCAATCCAAGAAAAGTGCTCTTTTTGAAGTTAAAAAACCCCGTCATATTTATTGAAGCATTATGCACCAAACAGATAGGGATCCTCAAACACAGGAGGTCAACAAACTGAAACAGAAATGCTTGAAGGACATCAGTTCAAAGTCTGGGCTGTACCTACTGCCCTTTGATATTAAAATAAAGTGGAATGGCTAGACAATGCTGAGCTGAATTCAGATAGGAAACATGTTTGAAGCTCCTTTGTTATTGTCATAATTGAATTGCATTAATATGGTATAATTGACATGCTAATTTCAGATATAGTTTTTGCAACAGTCTGTTTTTATGTTCATGGCCCTGGACAGGATGAGCACCTCCCTGAGTATTGCTGAGACTATTCTCTGACCAACTTCTGTATTGTTTGAGATACTTTTTCCCCTTTGGGAAAGATGGTGGTACAACATTTACCCAAGATTGTGGTTGAGTTCCAAATATAATTGGTCATCATTTTTATAATAGTTTGATTTTTTTCCCCTCCTAGTGAGCTGCCGTGGTATTTCACGTAGAGTTGGAGAGACTATAATATCAAAATCTCATATAATCTAGTACTCACTGAAAACGGTTTTAAATTTCTTCCAAATGAGTGCTTCCAATGGTCTGGCTTCAAGCTATTTGGACTCAGCTTGTTTACAGAATCAGTCGGGAGCTTTTACTGCTTCATGAGACTTCAGAGCCAGTGTCCTATTTATTAAACTCTCATTCCTTTAAGGCATAAAAACATTTCCAATTTTGTTATATTGAAAACTTGGTGCAGCAGGCAGGATGTGACTTTCCCCATTTTTGTAGACTCAAATACAATTTGAGAAGTGAGTGATAGGAAGCATGAGCTAAAAAGTTAATCTGGGTGAACCATTCAGTACGTGTGTACTGTCCATCTAGTATGCTTTCCTAAGCTGTACACATTGCAGTAAGTTAAAAAAAATGCAAAATTACTTCCTCAGAGAAAGTTTACATTCTGTGCTGGAAGAGAAACAATCCATTTCTCAAATTGAAAGTCAAGTATCTCCTTTGAGGGTCAGGAATGGTATGGGGAACAATATAGCCTAGTAAGGTTAGTACAGAAAGGGGCAGGGTCTCGGATATGTGTCAGATGGCTCAATTTGTTTCCTTGAGAAGTTATGATGTAGGAGGTGTGTAATGAGGAAAATCCCTGAGGCTGAAGAGTACTTGATTGAAAAGTAGGAGGAACAGATTTAGGGCAGGTGTTGGGGTATGTAGTGAGCAGGAGAATGCTGATGTTGTCAGAGAGAGAGAGGGATTAGAAACTAGATTCTACTCTGAGATCTCTGATTTTTACTTTGAGGAAGATAGGCTGTTTTAGGTTTTCTTTTTATTGATTTTTTTTTGAAAATTTCATACAAGTACAACATTTACATTGTTTTCACATCTCCTGTTCCCACTACAGCTCTTCTTCCTATGTTCTCCCTGACTCCTTGTCAAATTAATGACATGTTATTAAGTATCATATGCATGCTTGTATGTAGGTGGGTTTGGGGTTGAATACTTGGGTTTAAATACCTATCAGAGGACTTATTCCTCAAGAAAACTGATTGTCCTTCTCTCAATAACCATTGATTGGCTGTAGTTTTTCATCTAGAGGTATATGCTTCTGAAATTTCCCCATCCATGTTGTCATGATGAATAGTATTTAGACAACCATATTGCTGAGAATTCATGGGAATGACTTCCTTGACAAGTCAAGAAGATATTAACAGCAGGCATCCTCATTCTTTGGCTCTTACAATCTTACCTCTCCCTCTTCATCAGTGTTCCCTGAGCTTTGAGATGTAGGGATTTCATTGCAGGTGTAGCAATTGCGGTTGAGCACCTCATGGTCACTTATATTCTGCATTTTGACTAGTTGTGGATCTCTGTAATAGCTTCCATATGCTGCAAAAAGAACCTTCTTTGATGAGTGATGTGAGCTGCATTTATCTGTGGGTGTGAAGATACATAGTTAGATTACATTTAGAAATTATATTGGTTTAACAAAATGGAAGTAGTAGATTCTCTTCCAGGGTCTATGACCCTAGGGTAGTGGTGAGGTTTAGAGTTCTAGGCATGGGTTCTCTCTCTTGAATGAAGGCCTTGTGTCTAGTTAGTTGCTGCTGGTTACTCCCCTGATGAAAGTGCCACTATTGCACCACTGGGAATATCTCTCTTGGCTGGTCAGTCACTAGTGAGATTTGTAGTCTATAAAGCTGGGTGGGACTTTCAATTGCTTTTCTCCATTGGTGGCTTCCATAGCACTTTTGGATGCTATGAGAGTCAGTTCTCAAAGAGGAAGCTTCCAGTTACAGCTCAATTCTTTCAAATGCTGTGTCTGAATGTCTTCACACAGGGTTTTACTTTCAAGTTCTGGGAAGGTTCTGAATAGGTGACACAGTTCTGACATATAAAGAGTGGAATATACAAGGATAAGCAATGAAGTAAAAATCCCCCAGAAGGTGATTGTATCTGTCTTGTTAAGTCAATTCAAGCCATAGAAGTGAAAGTGAAGATGATTGCATAGATTTTGTAAGTTGTATAACTTTCAGAAAACATCAGAACCACTATATGAAATGTTAAGCTACTATATTTTTGCGATTTCCAATTTTTTTTCTATTTTTTTGTAACTAGTTTTTATTTAACACACTTAATAAGTTTCCTGTATTTTTAGGGGACTAATAACTCCTCATAATTCCATTCTTATTCCTGTCACTTCCATTTCAATACTGACTAGTATTGTACCTCATTTCTTTGTGTTTTCTCCAGCTGGACCCTAAATTGTTCGTAGTGATGCATCACATTCAGGTGTGAGTAGTTAACGAAAGGTTCTTTTTCACCCTGGGGGAGTGTTTGCTTTTTAATTGGAGAGTTCAATTTTATTCAAAGTGAGACTTTTTAAAAAATTTTTCTTTAGACCTGTGTCTGTGTGTGTGTGTGTGTGTGTGTGTGTGTGTGTGTGTGTGTGTGATGTAATATTGAGTGTATGTGTGTGATGTAATCACGTGTGTATGTGTGTGCTTACCTGTTAGCTACATCTGGAAGTAAGATATTTATATCTTTCTCGGTTGCCTCTGTACCATATATTTGGTGACAGGTTTCTCAATGAACTTGAAGTTTACCATTTTGACTATACTGGCTGGCCAATGGATCCTCAGGATCTGCCTGTAACTGCCCTCCCCACCAGCAGTGCTGGGGTTACAGGGTGTGTAGCCACACTTGATTTTTCATATGGATGTTGGGAATCTGAACTTCGTTCTTCCTATTTGTATAGCAAGCATTTTACCCAATGAGCCATCTCCCCAGCCCAGAAGAAACTTTTTGAAGGAAAAATAGAGAAAATTAAAAATGAAAAAAAAAAGAAAACTGGGATTCAAGTTCATGACTTCAGATGTTACAGTTTCACATCAAGAAGAAAGATAAGGCTGAGCATGGTGGTGCGCATCTTTAAGTCCCGGCAGTCATTCTGAACGCAGAGACAGGCGGATCTCTGTAATTCCCAGGCCATTCTGGTCTACACAGCAATTTTAGGTCAACCAGGACTTCAGAATAAGACTGTATCTCAAATAAGGCAACAAACAAATGGGGAGGAAGATGACTTCAGAACTTCAGTAAGTTGGAAGTGCCAGGGATGCGTTTACATGGGAAAGAGGGATTTCTAATAGCCAAGTTTGTCTAGGGCTGAGCAACAGGTGAAGAGCTTGTGCTTTTTCATGTCCTTTGAATTGTATTGTAATCTTCAGTTAAAATTTTAGTCAGATACATATACCAGCAAATGTATGCTGTACATTTGTTCTACGCTAAGCTGATCTTAAGTATAAGATAAAATAAAAGGAGAAATAATATAAAATTTCTCTTCTAAAAGACCTAGCAGATGAATAGGGCTAGAAAAATGTTCTAAGGAAGTAAGTTTTATATATTTGGGATGTCCAAAACAAAAAGGATAAGTCAGATACGGATAGAGTTCCTGTGAAGAAAGATGTACGGACAAGTTTTGGTAATGACTGCTTCTGCCAATGCTGTGTTAGGCACAGGTCTTTGTAAGTATTGGTAGTTCCACCATGACTGTAACATCCTGGCAGCAATGCAGATAATCTAGGCATTTGTGCCCCTCCATTTGGCTATCAGACTTTTGAAAAAGGCATTGTAAAAAATTAGAATTTTCCCAATAATGCCATTTTGAGAGAAAGAAAAAAAAACCAAAAGCCTGATGTCAGTCAGAGGAATAATTTGTCTCTGGGAAAACTTGCAGGAGAGACTAGAGCTCAAGCAATAATGGGCAGGCTACATCTGACCAAGACTACTTAGTTATGGATATACTATTGCTTGTCATTTGCTTTAGTCTCAACCTCATGTCAAGGCCCCAAAGATGGACTTCAGGACCACTGGGTGTCTTTGTTCCCTTCCTAATATAACAGCATTGACTAAATCTTTCTCTGTTTTCAGTATTACTTTTTTGTTTAATTGGCTTATTGAGGATGTGAAGCAAAGACCACCTTGCCAGGTCTACCGTGGTCCAGAGTCCATGCTCATCAGCCCCAGTCACACCATTCCTGCCTAGTCAGTCATCAGAATCATTATAGATTGTATTGCCCAGCACTCCAGAAATAAGGGGGTGGGTATCTGGGTAATTTTCTATGAGTTGGCTCTGAGATGGGGTTGATAATTCATCTCAGACCTTACATCACCAAGATAATGACTGTAGCAATTTTGGTGTGGTTCTGGAAAATCAAGAAGTGAGAATTTCATTCAGTCTGTCTTCAAGCTCAAAAATCTAAAGAAGCTGGTCATTCTTGCAATGAGAATTTACACTAAGGACCCCCTGCTGTTGCTGTTTGGAGGTTCTTCTATTTCTGAAGGTAATTCCATAAATCTCAAGATGTTTAACCTAGTTTATCTTGAGATCTTGTGGGATTTTATGACTAGAGTCTGTAGTGTACCTGTAGGCACTGGCCATGGAAAGTACAGTACTGGTTGGGGAATGGTTTTTTGTAGGAATAAGATGTGTTCTTGTTACCATTAACTTCACAGCCAACATTAGCAAGATAAGAGCTGCAAACAAGTATACAATCTGTTTTCTTTTCTAAACCTAATACTGCTTTATACTGTGTGGTATATATTTAAGAAGTGTTTCTTGAAGCTTAACTGAAAACACAAATGACCAATTGCACATCTATGGTGGGTATCATCGCTCTGTTTGCAAGATTCAGAAAGCTGCTTAGAGCTGGTTTTTCAGTTTTACTTTCTATGTGAGATTTTTCAGTTCTATTTTCTATGCGAAGCTAAAGGTGATTAGTTTCTTAATGTTTGTTATAATTGTGTAGGTATGCTTTGTGCTTTGTGTGTGTGAGTGCGTATATGATGTGTGTTTGTCGGGGTGAAAGTGGGTAGAGGCTGGAGCACAGCTTTGTGGCGTTAGTTCTCCCCTTAAACCTTTATGTGGGTTCTGGGGATCAAACTCAGATCCTGGGAGGTATGCAGTCACTTTATCCGCTAAACCATGTCTCTGGTCCTACTGATGGGATTCTTGTAATATAATTTAAGTTATCTCAAATGATCTCTAGAAAAGTTCAGATTTATACCAAAGAAGGAAACCAAGGAGTTTTCCATAGCACCTGGAAGTCTTGGAATGCTGGGAAGACATATGTTCCAATTAGAATAAAGAACTCCATGTTGAAATCCGACACTATGCAGGAAATTCAGAGGAAAGATGCTGAATTCAAAAAGCATCTTTTATGGCAATAAGCATTTTATTAGGTAGGGTTTCTGTTGTGAAGTGACACCATGACCATGGCAACTCTTATAAATGAAAACATTTAATTGGGGTGGCTTGCTTGTAGTTCAGAGATTTAGTTTATTATTGTCATGCTGGGAAACAAGGCAGCATGCAGGCAGATATGGTACTGGACAAGGAGCTGAGAGTTCTTATATCTTGACCTAAAGGCAAGAGGAAGTGGTTAGTGTCACTAGGTGTGGCTTGAGCATACATGGGACCTCAAAGCCCACCTCCACAGTGACACACTTCCTCCAATAAGACCACACCTACTCCAACAAGGCCATACCTCCTAATAATGGCAGTTTCTTTGGGGGCCATTTTATTTCAAACCACCACAAGCATGATTTCTCAGACTGAAAATCTGGGAAAGGCACATGCTTTAGAGGAGGACTGTATGCCATGGAGTAGCTACTCAATAGGTAATTGTTGAATGAATTCATTAGTTGTGTTCTATATCCAGTAAGACTGACAGAATGTTCTAGTGTCTACCACAATGAGAGAACCCAGTCATAAGAGCTTTCCATCTTTGATGTATGTCTTAGATAATGATAAAGATATCATATCTAACAAAAACGCTCATGAAATAATATAAAATTCTTATCTTCACAGTTTAAAATGAGAACACAATTCTCTAAGATAAAATTGGATAGAAATAATACTCAAGTCTAGGATACATCATTTGACTACAGATTTTCCTGATGAGTCTTCAGCTGCAGGGTTCTGTAAATTTATGTAAATATTTATAAAGAAATTACATTTCATTCTGAATTCTTACTTGGACACATTGTTGTCTAGAGGTGACAGCATTGCAGGACCAATGTAGATGCTAGGACTGTAAGTGACCTCAGGTATCCTCTAGAAATTGTCTCTCATGAAGATGAGAGCACAGGAGGCAGGAGAGCTGGGAGGCTTACAGAAGATTGAAAAGTTGCTTCTTCTTCTAGCAAAGAGGCATTTGGAGAAGAGAAAGTAGCAGGTAAATAAGCAGCCTATTCCCTGATGAGAGAAGTGTTCAGATCCAGAGGTCTTTCTCTGTGTGTTATTGAGTTTATGTTTATATGAGAGTATGGATATATGTATGAATAAATATGAATTTGTATGTGCATTTAAATAAGTGCATTTATTTGCGTATGAGTATGTGTAAGTGAGAGTTGTGATAGAGACTACAGTGGCTTCCTGACATCCTGGCCTTGCATTGCTAATTTCACTCTATCTAATATAATAAGCAGGAAGATAAGAAAGAAAACAACAGAACAAGAAGAAGAGAGCCTGTTTTTGGCTTTCAGCTGTGCACTGTTGTTCTTCCTCTATGTCATCAGAGCACTCATTCTCCCCAGGCCCTTCTTAGGAAAATGGATATGCTGGATTCAGCCTCATCACACAAGTTTAACCAAGTTTATTTTAATTACATCTATAAGAATTTTCATACAGTACGCTCTGATCACACTTTTCCCCTCTTGCAACTCTTCCTAGATCCTCTTCACCTCTCTACCCACTCAACTGTACACCTTTTCTCTCTTTCCTTAAAAAACAAATAGACAAACAAAAAAACCAACTCACCAACAAACAAACCAAACAAAAAACCCTACAAGAAACAAAACCCACAAAAATCACAAAATTGGAAAACACACTATACAGGCAAAAGACAGATAAGACAAAAAAAAGTGCCTCAACAAAGAAATTTGAGACAAAGTGTCTATAAAAATACCATTGAGCTTGTTTTGTGTTGGTCATCTACTGATGGGCATGAGTCCTACTCTAAAGTTTGTTTAATAAACTAGTGAGATTCCACTGGATAAAACACTCTTTATAAGCAGGTCTCAACTGCAGATAGCTTATTGGTTAGGGTTGAGAGCCTGTGTTGACTTCCCCCTCTCTGTCCTGTGATCCTGTCCTAGCCCTGTGGAGGCCCTGCACATGCTTCCACAGGCTCTTTGACTTCATATGCATAGCAGTTCTGTTGTGTCTGGAGTATGCTGTTCCCTTGGAGTCACTCATCCTATACAGCTCTTAGAATCTTTCCACTTTCTCTTCCATATAGTTTCCTGAGCCTTGAGGGGAGGGGTTTGATGAAGATATTACTACTTAGGACTGAGTATTTAAAAATCTCTCGTTCTCTGCATGTTGCCCAGTTCTGGGTCTCTCTGTATTGGTTCCCCTCTATTGCAATAGGCAGCATCTCTGATGATCGCTGGGTGAACCACTAAGCAGAATGTCACCAGGAGTCATTTTATGGCTATGTTTCTTTAGCAGAACAGTAGTATTGGTTTTCTTCTAGGACCATGACCAACCAGTCTAAAGTTTGTGGCCACCTGAGAAGTGGCAGGCATGGGCTTCATTTCCTGGAAATGGCCTTAAATCCAATCAAACAGTGATTAGTTACTCCCACAATTTTTGTGCCACAATTGTAGCAGTATATCTCGCAGGCAGGTCACTATTGTAGCTCACAGTGTTTGTAGCTGGGTTGATGGTTACTTTTCTCCCTTGGCAGTGTGCGGACTACTTTCCAGTACTGTGATCGCTAGTCAGTAGGGGTGAAGCCTATAGTTAGGCAACAGATCAAATTTTCTGCATTCAAGAGACATGCAAGTGTTGTCATCAGCAACAGGATGTCATAAACCATCAGTTTGAGGACAGCAACCAACAGTCCTAGCATTAGCCTGAGATCTTTGGAGCTTCCCGTAGGGTCCCTTTGGCCAATGACTCAACCATATGTAACTCATCCTTGGCACTGGAGGTTTAACTTTGTGGTAAAGATATCTAGTTGGGGCATGTCTCCCCACTATTTGCTTATTCCACTTGGACTTCTTTCTCATATAGATATATGAGGAAGCCTCTCCAGTAGTAGGTTTACATAGGGTCCCTCAAATGGCCTTTAGTGCTAATTGCCCTTTCCATATTCCCTCACTTACCTCTTTCTTCCATCCCCCCTCCCTTTTACTCCCAGTCTTTCACCTCCCTGCAATTATAGATTCTATTTCCCCTTAGATTTTTCGACAACCCCAGTTTTCTTTGGTTAACGCTTTGGTTTGCTTTTCAAGGAACTAAGGCTTGGACTGTGAGCCACTGGGGAAGCTGCCTCAGGCAGGGAATTTGGTATAACAGGAGTCTTGAAATTAGCCAATCAACTCAAGACCCAGAATAACAGCAAACCAGGACTTTTAATAATGGATTTTATCTTATCCCAGTTTCTACATCTTCATTAATCTTCAACTCTTCCAAACAACTCACATAGCTCTATTTGACTTAAAACTCAGGATGTTTTTAATTTCCTTTGTTAACAACTCTCCAGTAGAAAGCAGATGTACTGATAGTATGAAAAATGAGATTAGGACCATGAGATTGGACCCCATTTCAACTCTGGTGTTAAATTCCGATATTACTTAGTTATGGGCCAAATTGCTGTGTTAAAACTGCTGTTAGCCAGGTGTAGAGGCCTATCCAACAATTCCACCACTTGGGAGGAGGAAGCAGGATGATCATGAATTTCAGGCCAGCTTGGGCTACATATGGAGGTCAAGCCTATCTTAGGCTATGTAGAGAGACCTTGCCTAAAAATGTCCAACCTAAACCAACCTGAAACTGCTGCTAAATTTTGTGTAGTATAATCTTAGTTTTCATAAATGAAGCAAATATATATTAAGGGCTGAATTAAATTTATTGGCATATTTACCAATAATGGCTATATATTTGCCTGAGAATCCAGCAGGGCTCTTAAATCGTTTATAGAATTATACTTCTCTGATATAATGCAGTTACTGAGAAATTTACATACAAATTTGTAGGAATGGATACTTTGTTATAAAACTAAGTAATAATAATTGTTCAGGATCTGTAGGCTAACATGTTATTACATATTTCTTGACTTATCAATCTAACAAAATATTAACATGATGGACTAATTACTTTTCAATAACAAGTTGTGGAAAATAACCCCTTTCTTCACCTGATAATGTGTCATTTAACTTAATAGAGCTGCCTACAATTATGTCATATTCTTCTCCCTTTTCATCTCCATTCTTACTTTCTGGTTACCCATTCTAGCAATACAAGACCAAGTCAAGCTACAAGGCTTTTGCAGCAATCCCTACAAACACATTGCTCTTGGAACAGAAGGTCAGTGTTGGCTTTTAAGCAGAGTGGTTTTTATGTTTCTAGTGTCAGTTTTGTTACGTGTATACAATTTCTAATGGAAAAAATGCATGCTTTCCAGTTTTACTAAAATCAAAACTATTCCTAGTTTAAGATACTGTGACGAAGGCATCTTGGTTAGCATAATGGCTGACATCCTTTACACCACGAGGGTTTGAATATGATCTCAGAGATGTCTTGTCCACTGTCAAGAAGACTTAGAGGTTTGATTCAGACTTCACTAGATTCCTCCTTCTTTGAAAATTTAAAATCTGTTATGTTTAAGTGTTTCTTCCTCTGTTTGCATAAATCAAAGTCAAGGTAAAATGAGATTATGTGCACAACTGGCTACCTTAGTCATTGATCAGGTCAAGATCTGATTAATGTCAGGCTCCATTATCATGTTATATGCATACCCAGATATAATACTGAGTGTCTGCTCTAGCAATGCAGACTCTACCACCAGCTAAAACTCCTCATCCACTCCCGTCAATCACTGCTCCTGCCCCTACTCCCTTCGGAGTAGCAGGGAGATTGGAAATCACTCCTAATGACTAAAAAAAAGCTTCCATATGGATCTAGGTAGTTTTGCTTTGCTTTTAAGCATCACCAAGTATAAAATGATAGGATGATATATATATATATATATATATATATATATATATATATATATATATATATTAATAAGCTAATCACATATATGCGAGTGAAATCACATGGAGGATTCACATCAGAATCAAAGTGAAATTGTTTACCAAGTGTGGGAAATTATAGATGTCATATGTTATTTTATGGTGGTTTATTTAGGATATTTAGTAGTTACTGCATTAAGTCTATTTTTTTTTTTAACATGGTTAATGATAGTGTTTCAAGTACTGTTGCTATCATTTGTCAAATGTTAATTGTTTGTCAGCCACGTGATATTTTGGTGTGCAGGTTTATGAATCTGCATTCTTTTTTTTTTTTTTGGTTTTTCAAGACAGGGTTTCTCTGTGTAGCTTTGCGCCTTTCCTGGAACTCGCTCTGGAGACCAGGCTGGCCTTGAACTCACAGAGATCCACCTGCCTCTGCCTCTGCCTCCCGAGTGCTGGGATTAAAGGCGTGCGCCACCATCGCCCGGCGAATCTGCATTCTTATTCTCTTAGCATGATCCAGAAAATGAAGCCTTTGTATGATGTCTAAAAAGTAAGATTTACATGAGAAATGTTTAGCAGCATAAGATCAACATTAACATTTCTTGTAGCTTGTGTCTCTGTTAATAACTCCAAACCATCCATCCACATGTGGTCTAAAGTCTGTGTTCTGTACAGACAAATGTTGATCTGCATGGTTGACTGCTGGAGAAACATCTGAGAGTTGGTCCCTAGCTCCTTTCCCAACTTTTTACCTTTTGTAGCTTAACAAAAGTTATAATAAGCTTAAAGCATTAGAAGTGCATGGGAAGCAACTCTTCCACAGTTGCCCCTTTTCTCACTGTTTAGGGCCATCACGGTGAGTCAGTGTTTAGGGACAAAGACCTGCTGTCATTTTCAGGTGGTCATCTCTGAAATCTGATCACAAGCATCTGCCTTCAGAGATCTGGGAGACGTTTTCCCTAGCAATGAGGCAAAGAGGACATGCACCTGCTGTGTCCTCTAACTGAGACACACTCCCCTGGAAAGTGAGGGGCTGCATGTTACATGTTAACTTTGTATGTAGAAAACTAATAGTTAATACTTCCTGGGACTCTTTGAGATATGGCTCCAAGTCACATTTCTTTTACAACCTTTGACTTTACAGCTTTCTTTTCTACTACTGAACTATTTTATAGAGGTTATAATCTGTTGTACATTAAAGCTGAAAATTTATTAGTTGAACCTACAGTTTTATCACAAACCTGTTTCACAAAGGTGTGTGGGGATACTGAGGCATATTAAATCCATGCAGTTCATGTGAGACAGATCTTGTGGATTTTATTTTACATATAAAATTATGTAAGAAATTTATCTTGGTACAATAGGATGTAAATGTTATGTATGATACATGATTTAAAATAATGCTTCTCTAAGGAGAAGTAGATGATTGTAATGTACTCATTTGGCCAAGGTAAATTGTTCAAGACCATAGATATTGGGGCTACTCAAAAGCCATGAATTAAATGACAATGATTTTTCATTTTCAGATCATTTACAATTCTACATTTTTAAAAATTTGACGCCAGTGACCTCTAGGTTTTATTTGTACAGTATCACCAATCTTCCTCCCTTTAGTCCAAAGAGTCTCCCATGGATAACACAAAACATCCAGAGTGTACTTTTTATAGCACTCACTGGCCCCATCCTGATTTCATCTGCAAGGGGTTTGATAGCTTTGAGATAAAAAGAAGTTTGTCAAAGAATGCAAAGAATGAACTAGCAATTGTCACTTTCAGAGATGGAGCCAACCAAGTCATATACAAGCAACAAATGACTGCATCATTTGAACAAGATAAAATGGAGCAGGGAAATTGTAATTTTATATATTTTAATTAATTTTTCTTATTGCATGTTTTTAACTAGACAATTGCTTTTAAATAATTTAAAAAATACTTATTTCCCTCTTTCCTGCCTTTTTTCTTTTCTATTTTTGCTTTCCCTTCTCTCCTTTGTGACTTTCTGTTCAGTGGACTTAACCCAGGGCCTCATGCATGTTAGACAAACAGTCTACCATTAAGCAATATCCTCAGTACAACAAAAATTTTTATATAAAGTCATGTACATTTCCAACAACATTTAAAATGATATTGTATTGCCTTTTTCAATGTTGTAGTTTTTAAGAAATCTGATAATTTATTTCTTTGAACTCAACTGTACAGCATAACTCATTATGTCATTGAAGTCAAGGGATTGACTTCTGAACTGAGTGAGTTTATTTAAAGAACATAACGTTTAGAAATGCATTTCTTCTGGTTGGGATGAGGTTCAGAAGCTGCTTTCCCCTCTGTGCTAGATCATTGACTGCCTTGAGTGTGTGCAGGTCTTGTTCAGGAAACCACAGATGCTATGAGTTCAGGGAGATTGGAAATCACTCCTAATGACTAAAAAAAAGCTTCCATATGGATCTAGGTAGTTTTGCTTTGAGTACAACAGTTTTGTCATGTCCAGAAGACTCTGTTTGCTGTGGTCCTCCTGACCTCTGGCTTTTCCAATATTTCCACTGCCTCTTCTGCAATGATCCCTGATCCTCAGGGAGAGGGTGATATTATAGTTGTCACATTTGGGCTAAGCACTCCACAAACTTTTATTCTTTTTGATCAATTGTAAGTTTTTGTGTAAACTTCTGTTCACTGCACAACAGAACGTCCATAATGAGGTCTGGGCGTGGCACTAATCTGTGGCCTTAGGACACATATATAGAGGAGAATTTGGCACTATGTATATTTAGCAGAATAATAGTAGTAATTTTTCCCACAGGGCCATGATCTCCCAAACCATGAGTTCTTGGTTAAGTTTATAGCACCATGCATCTGTTTCCTCCCATGGAGTAGACCTTATATCCAATCAGAAAGTCTTTGGCTACCCTCATAACATGTCAGTATTGCTCCCTTGGGTATATCTTGCCATTCCAGTACTTATGTTATTATAGCTCACAGAAGTCATAGCTGGGTTAGACTGTTGATGATCTGCTTCTCTAGCAGCCTGTACAGCACCATCTAGTATTTTGAAAGCTGTCTAGTAGGAAGGAAACTTCCTTTTTAGTATCAATTTCATTTCTTTATGTCCTGTGACTGAAGTGGGTAGTATCTTCAGAAATAGGGTCAAGTTCTGGAGGGTGACCAAGATCAGTTGAAATAGCCTGCATTGTTTTGGTGGTCTCTGGCACTCCTCTAACAACTCAAGGGAAGATATCCCACACCTGGCACCTTTTTATTTGGCAATCTATTACTTCTGGGATGAACATTACTCTCTGTACAGGATAACTTCAATGAAAGTATTATATATGTATGAATAGATACATATACAAATATATACATATATGAATACATGCATATATGTATCATGTATATATGTGTGTTTATATATACATATAACATATATATTATATATGAAACTTACAGAACGGAATATTTTTAATCATGGAAGGTTGTTTTTTTTCTGTCACATAGAACACAACTGGAAGGCTGATCTGGGAAAATCATTACAACACTTGTTTGGGAGCTACACTGTGGGTTGCCTTGACAATAGAACTCACATATATAACTCAAGTCTTACATGCTTCAGCAGTTAAGCCTCTCTCAAGATAATTATGTGCACAGTTGATTTTTTTATGCCAAGCATATTGTATAATTAGCAAATAGAATTATTTTTGGAAAATAACGTTATTTTTAGAAACAAGATTTTCAGCAAATTAGAACTCAGCCATCTTTTGTAATGAGTTGTTAAGTTATCAATAAATTATGGGATTAGTTAAGCTCTATTACCTCTGGATGAAACCCATTGTTTTTTCATTTTTGAAAGGATACACTTTGCTGACAGGCAACATAAGGTTTCTTAACTTGTCTGCATCAAAACTTAAATGTGTACCGTATTCCATTTCTAGTATTTTCCCTGTAAGAATTGATGAAAGAAGCATTTTTAGCTCACTCTTTTACCATGGTTTAATGGGAAGAGATAAGTGTGAGGCATCGTATTTTAATAAAGTAACTCCAACATCTTTGGTTTAAGCACCTATCAATAATCATTTTCTCCCAGAGAAACATGAGCATGGGATACCAAGTTATATGCCACCCTCTATAGACTTGGTTAAGAATGAGGTCCCTAGACAAGTGACTTTATTATAGACATTAACTTTAGTCACAATGTGTGCTGTTATCTATTTCAGAAAGTGTTTGAGACATTTTTAATTTTTTTTATCACTCAAGTCTGACAGTAATAAGGAAAAATTTAAAGTAAAATTGTTGCAACATACTAATATTCCAAATTAATAAATCATTAATTTTTACTATTAAATTGCTTCAAGGGAATAAAAACGGAAGATATATCCATATGAAGTAAATTTGTATGCAGTTTATTGTATTATAAAAGAGTAATATTTTTCTACAGAAAGATACTTTTGTTTTCTTGAAGGAAGCTCATATTGTTTATCCCTGATCTTCTAAGCATCCATAAGGATAACATCTTTATCTAATGTTAGATACAATTTTCCCAATAAATACCATTACTACCTCCCATTTTGAACATACATTTAATTTATAAAAATTTGTCTTTGCCAGATTCCAGAGCAGTTCAATTTTATATAAATGAAGTAAAAGTATAGAAATAATTGCTCAAATGTAAAGTTAAAAATAGAAGAATACAAGATAACAATTCTGAAGATCACAATGAAAACTTGGTATAAAAATAGAAATGCAGATATTTGGTTTATCCTATTGCCAAATTAATTTACCTTACCTTGTCTGTTTAATATTTTAGAGTATGGGTTGCTAACTACAACCTGATTAAATATAATTCTTTAGTGAATATTTTTAAGAGTTCTGTAGTTCAAAAATTAATCTGGTTGCTAATTTAGGACATGACCTGTACGGCAGAGACATGACTTGATTTCCTGTTTTTTTTTTTTTTTTAAATCAGTGAAGAGATGTCCAGGATTCAAATTTGTGCTAACTGATTATACTCAAGTGGTTGTTAGCCATGTACACATTTCCTTTAGAGAACTTGTGAATCCCACTTATATATTTGTTGGCTTCATTCTTTAAAAATTATATTATAACTACATCATGTCCCCCTTCTTTTTCCTCTAATTTCTCTCATGTGTTCCCCCTTTTTCATCCAAATTTATGACCTCTTTCTAAAATGTTGTTGCACACACACACACACACACACACACACACACACACACTCACTCACGCACACACCCTGTTCAGCTCATACAATATTGCCTGTATGTATGTTTTTAGGAATTACCATTTGATGTTGACTGTAGTTTTTTGTCTAAGGTTGAGGGCTCTTGAACTTTCCCTCTTCCCTGTTTCCATGCCTAGTGGTATTATCCTTTTTCAGAACTTGTTTAAGCAGCCATGTTGGTGAAATGTCATAGCTGCAGCTCCTCTGACATTTATAGAAAACACAGTCTCACAGAAAACACTGGCTCTTAAGAATCCTTCTGCCCTCTCTTCTGCAAAGATCCCTCAGCCTTAGGTGCAGGAGTTCTGTTACAGACATGTCAGTTAGGACTGGTTTCCACAACTCTGGGTCTCGAGTAATTGTGGTTTTCAGCAATACTGTGTCTGTTGCAAAGGGAATTGTTCTTGATGAGGGGTAAGAACTACACTTATCTTTGGGTATAAGGGTAGATATTTAGAATGTAGATAGGGATTATGCTAGTTTATTAAAGTGGCAGTCAGTCATAGGTTCTCCTCTGAGATCCATTAGTTTACTAGCCATTTCTAGTACCAGGCATTATTTTCCTCCTATTGAATTGGTCTTAAGCCATATTAGAGAGATGTTTGTTACTACCAAGGTATGCATGCCACTGCTATACCGTTAAGGTTATCATGCCATACTGGACATTGTTGTGGCTCATAGGTGCCACAATTGGGTAGGACTGTTGATTGCTGCCCTTCTTTGGAAGCTTGCACGGAGCCTTCTGGTATGAAGGAAGCTAGTCCTCAGGAAGGAGGCTTTCAGGTCAGGTCCAGCTCAGGTCCTCTGATCCCTGTGTCCAAAGTGCATGGCATATTAGGCGGTAGAGACTTACCTTCCATCTATGGGGGACAAACAAAGGCAACAGCAATGGCCTATACTGTTGTAGGAGTCTCTTGGACAGCACTGACCAAAACTCAAAAGAGGAATTCTTCTGTCTGGTGGGCTTTTTATTAGTCTATAGCTGTTAGGGAAGCATTGTCTGACCAGATAGGAAAATTTCATTTAAACTATATACATATTTATACACCAACTTATGTGTATTATCAATATTTTTAGCTAGACAGTTAATAGTATGATTCCTTATAATTTTTTAGATGCCCTTACTGTTATTTTATCCTCCTCCTTTCTTTATCTTTTCTCAATTATTAATTAGATCCACTCTGTTTTTCCCATTTCCCCCTTTAGCTCACTTATACCCAGCTAGTCTCCTCTCTGTTGCTTTTCCCCTTTCACACCCATGAAACGGTCTGTTGTTATTTTCCTGCTTTCTGCAGTTACTCCAGACTATATGCTTGCATCTGAAGATGTGGAGCTAGGAACCCAGGTGATAGAGAGCAAATGGCATTTGTCATTCTGGGCTTAGGGTTGTCTCACTCACTATGACACTTTCTAGTTCTATTTATTTACCTGAAAATTTCATGATTTTATTTTTCTTTATAGCCTAATAATAGTCTGTTGTGTGAATGTACAATATTTTCATTATCTACTCATCAGTTGAAAGACATTTAGGTTATTTCTATTTCTAGTTATTGTGACTAGAGCAATAAAATGAACATTGATGAGCAAGTATCTATGGAGTAGGATTTTGAGTCCTTTGGGCAAATGTCAATGAGTGCTATACTTTGGTAATGTGGTAGATTCATTTTTAACTTTTTAAGCATTCTTCACATTGATTTCCAGAGTGGCGAGGCCAGTTTGTATTCCCCACAACAGAGAACGAGGATACTCTTTCCTGTACGTCCTCTTCAGCATCTGATATTGGTTGTTTTGTTTATCTTTGTTGTAGGGTAAGACAGAATCTCAAAGCTGTTTTGATGTGGAATTTCATAGTTTCTAGGGCTGCTAACGTATTTGGGATACACTTTAGCCATCTTTGTTTTTTCGTTGTTTTCTTGGGTTCTTTTTATATTCTGTTTATTAATCATCTGTTAGATGTAAAGCTGGCAGAGATTCTCTCCCAATCTATGGACTTCTTCACTTGACTGATTACTTCTTTAGTTTTTCAGAAGGTTTTCAGTTTTTGAAGTGCCATTTGCCATTTCTTGGCCTTAACGCTTGGACAGATGGGGTCCTGTTAAGAAAGTCCTTCTGTGCAACTCTATCAGATAGGGTACAGCCTATATTTTCTCCTATAAGTTTCAGTGTTTCAGGGTTAACGTTGAAGTTTTTGATCCATTTGGAGTTAGTTTTTGTGCAAGGTGATAAATAGGGGTCTAGTTTAATTTTTAAACATGTAGGCATCCAATTTTCTCTGCACTATTTGTTGAAGATAGTTTCTTTTTTTCCTGTGCATGTTTTTTTTTTTTTTTTGACATCTTTGTTAAATGTTAAATGGCCTTCATTTACCATGGTCTCCTATTCCTTGTTCTCCCTCTCTGTTGTTGATCCAGCTGGGATCTCCCACTCACCTAAGCTCTCTTTTCCTCAATCCTTTCCCTTTATTATCCCACTCATGTCCAGGCTGTTGATGTAGATCTCTTCCATTTCTCCGTCATTGGGCCATCCCTGTGTCTTTCTTGGGGTCCTATTTTCCAGGTAGCCTCCCTGGTGATGTGAGTAGCAGTCCAGTCATCTTTGTTCCACATCTAGTATCCTCCTATGAGTGAGTACATACCATGTTTGTCTTTCTGAGTCTGGGTTACCTCACTCAGGATGATTTTTTCTAGGTCTATCCATTTGTCTGCAAACCTCATGATGTCATTGTTTTTCTCTGCTGAGTAGTATTCCATTGTGTATATGTACCACATTTTGTTTATCCATTCTTCAGTTGAAGGGCATCTAGGTTGTTTCCATGTTCTAGCTATTACAAACAATGCTGATATGAACATAGCTGAACAAGTGCTCTTGTGGTTTGATTGAGCATTCCTTGGGTATATGCCCAAGAGTGGTATAGCTGGATCTTGGGGGAGATGGATTCCCAATTTTCTAAGAAAGCGCTATATTGATTTCCAAAGTGGTTGTACAAGCTTGCATTCCCACCAGCAGTGGAGGAGAGTTCCTCTAGCTCCACATCCTCTCCAGCATAAGGTATCTTCAGTGTTTTTGATCTTAGCCATTCTGACAGGCATAAGGTGGTATCTCAGAGTTGTTTTGATTTGCATTTCCCTGATGATTAGGGATGTTGAGCAATTTCTTAAATGTCTTTCAGCCATTTGAGTTTCCTCTGTTGAGAATTCTCTGTTTAGTTCTATAGCCCATTTCTTAATTGGACTGTTGGGCATTTTGATGTCTAATTTCTTGAGTTCCTACACGAGAATAGGAAGAAGCAAAGTGCTAGAGAGGCCCCACAGAAATCCACAAAGTTACCCCCACAACAGACTGCTGGCAATGGTCGAGACAGCCCGAACTGACCTACTCTGGTGATGGGATGGCCAAACACCCTAATTGTCGTGCTAGAAACCCCATCCAACTACTGAGAGGTCTGGATGCAGAGATCCTTGGCTAGGCCCTGGGTGGATCTCTGGGAGTCCAATTAGCGAGAATGAGGAGGGTTTATATGAGCAAGAATTGTTGAGACCAAGGTTGGATAAAGCACAGGGACAAATAGCCAAATGAATGGAAACACATGAACTATGAACCAATGGCTGAGGGGTCACCAACTGGATCAGGCCCTCTGAATGGGTGAGACAGTTGATTGGCTTGATCTGTTTGGGAGGCACCCAAACAGTTGGACCGGGTCCTGTGCTCATTGCATGAGTTGGCTGTTTGAAACCTGGGGCCTATGCAGGGTCGCTTGGCTCGGCCTGGGAGGAGGGGACTGGACCTGCCTGGACTGAGTCTACCAGGTTGATCTCAGTCCACAGGGGAGGCTTTGCCCTGGAGGAGGTGGAAATGGGGGGTGAGCTGGGGGGAAGGTGAGGAGGGCCAGAGGGGGGAGAACAAGGGAATCTGTGGCTGATATGTAGAACTGAATTGTACTGCAAAATAAAAATAAAATAAAAAAGTAAAAAAAAAAGTTAAATGGCTGAAGTTATATGTATTCATGTTTGAGTTTTCCATTTTGTCCTCTTGTCTATATCTATATTTGTGCCAGTCCCATATTTTTTCATCACCATGGATATCTAACATATCTTGATATCTGGAATGGAACGATCCCTTCAGCATTGTTCTTTTTGCTCAGGATTGTTTTGGCTATCTGAAGTCTTTTATGGTTCCATCTGAGTTTTAGAATAGTTTTTTTTTTCTATTTCTGTGATTGGATTGAGGATTTTGATTGGGATTACACTGAATCTGTAAATGGCTTTCAGTAGAATGGTCATTTTCACAACACTAATTCTGCCAATCCATGAACATGGAATGTTTTTCCATTTTCTGGTGTCTTGCCCTGACTCTTTCTTCAGAGGTTTAAAGTTTCATTGTAGGGGTCTTTCACTTCCTTGGTTAAGTTTATTACTAGATATTTTATTGTCTATGGGCTACTGTGTGTGTCCATGCTCCTTCTCTGTGTGTTTGTTGGTGGTGGATAGAAATGCTATTGATTTGTGCAAGTTGATTCTGCATCCTGCCACATTGTTGAATTTGTTTACCAGTTCTAGAAAGTTTTCTGGTACAAGTTTTAGTATCTTTTATGTATAATATTGTGTCATCTGCAAATAAGCCTAGTTTGACTTCTTCATCCCTAGTATATACCTTTAATTTCCTTCTTTTTCCTTATTGTTCCAGCTAGTCATTTGAGCATAATATTGAAAAGGAGTGGGCATAGTGGACAGCCCTATCTCCTTCTTAATTTCAGTAAAATTGCTTCAAGTTTTTCTCCATTTTGGATGCTAATGGTTGTAGGCTTCTCATATATAGTTGTTATTATGTAGAGGTATGTTCTCACTAGTCCTACTCTCTAGGACTTTTGTCATGAAACCGTATTGGATTTTATCAAAGTCTTTTCTGAATTTATTGAGAGGATCATGTGATTTTTTTGTCTTTAAGTCCATGTACTAAATGGTTTATAATATTTATTGACTTGTGTATGTTGAACCATCCCTGCATCTTAGGTATAAAGCCAACTTGGTTATAGTGGTAGTCCTTTTAATATGTGTCTGTATTTGAGGTTTAAGTATTTTTTGAGTATTTTTATATCTATGTTCATCAGGAATATTGGCCTGTAGTTTTGTTTTTATGTTGTGTCTTTTTCTGTTTTAGGTATTAGAATAATACTGGCTACAAAGAAAGAATTTGAGAGCACTCTTTCTGTTTTTATTTATTTTTTAAATAATTTAAGAAGAATTTGTAGTGGTATACTGTATGCCCTAATAAACTTATCTGGGGATCAGAGGACAGAGCCAGACACCAAATTAGACAGAGAGGTCAGGGAGTGGTGGCACACACCCTTAATTCCAGCACTTGAGATCTCATGTCTTTGCTTGGGAAGGACACACACCTTTAATCCCAGGACGTAATATGACAGGACACAGAAAAGTATATAAGGCGTAAGGAAATGGGAACTCATCCTCTTGAGGCTGAGCATTTGGTAGAGGTAAGAATGTGGCTGGCTTGTTCTGTTTCTCTGATCTTTCAGCTTTTACCCCAATATCTGGCTCTGGGTTTTTTGTTATAAGACTTTTTAAGATTTGTGTTACAAGGATTGGCTATAGATCTTTTTGGAAAGTCTGGGAGAATTTTGTGTGAATCCATTGTTTTAGTTTTAATAAAGCCTTTTAGAAGGCTTTTATTGTAGTTTAATTTTCTTGTTTGTTATGGGTCTGTTAAGATTGTTGACTTCTTGGTTTAATATTGGTAGTTTGACTGAACTTAGTAATTCTTCCATTTATTTTAGGTTTTCCATCTTAATGGAATACAGACTTTAAAATTATTCCCTATGACATTCTGAATTATCTGTGGAGTATGCTGCAATGTCTCCCTATGCATTTCTTTTTTGTGTTTGATTTCTCTCTTATTATGATTAGGTGTGCCAAGGGTTTGTCAATCGTATCTTCTCAAAGAAATGGCTCTGATAATTAATTCTTTGTGTTGTTTTCTTTATCTTTATTTTATTGATTTCTGCTCTTTTTTTAATTTATTTCCATCAACTGAGTTTGGATTTGGTTTGTCCTTGTTTTTCCAGAATTTTGAGTTGTATCATCAAGTTACTTTTTTTACTCTTTCTGATTTTTTAAATGTAGGTATTTAGAGCTATAAATTCTCTTCAGAGGACAACTTTCACTGTGTCTCAGAGGATTTTTGTGTTTGGTTTCATTTTAATTTAGTTCCAGGGAAGTTTTTATTTCTTTCTTGACTTGTTCTTTGGTCCATTCATCATTCAGCAATGAGTTGTTTAATCTCCATGAGTCTGTGTATTTACTAGAGATTTGTCTGTTGTTGATCTTTAGTTTTACTGAATTATGGTCAGATCAGGTTCACTTAGTTATTTAAATCTTTCTGAATTTATTATGATTTGTTTTTTCATGGTAAGGTATAGTCTGTTTTAGAGAAGCTTCCATGTGCTGTTGAGTAGAATGAATAATCTTTGGCATTTAGATGGTGTTTCAGTTAAGGTTTCTAATGCTGTAGTGAAATACCATGACTAAAAAGCAAATTGGGGAGGAAAGAGTTTATTTGGCTTACATTCCCATAGCACTGTTCATCATTGAAGGAAGTCAGAACAGGAACTCAAATAGAGCAGGAACCTGGAGGTGGGTGCTGATGCAGAGGCTACCAGGGATGGCACCATCCACAATGGGCTGGGTCCTTCTCATTAATTACTAATTAAAAAAAATGCCTATAGGCTTGCCTGCAGCCTAATCTTATGGAGGGATTTATCAGTTGAGACTCCCTCATTTCAGATGACTTTAGCTGGTGTCAACTTGACATAAAACTATCCAAGACAGATGAAATATGCTGTAGATACCTGGTAAGTCCATTTGATGTCTAATATTATTTTATCCTTATGATTGTTTTTTATTTTTGTCCATATGTATGTCCATTGTAGAAAAATGTGATATTGAAATCACTTACTACTAATGGATTGATTTCAATTTGTGTCTTAAATTCAGTAATACAATTTTTTAAATGAAATTGCGTGCTCTATAGTTTGGTGCATCCAATGTTTAGGATAGTAATATCTTCTTGGTTGACTATTCTCTTGATTAGAATGAAGTATCCTTTATATGTTTTGAGGTAGTTTTGTTTTGAAACCAGTCTTGTTGATATTAGATGGCAATGACTGCTTGCTTCCTGGTTCTATTCAATTAGAGAGTACTTTTGTCCACCCTTTTACTCTAATGCAATACCTATTTTTAGAGCTAAGATGTGTTTCTTGTAGACAGAATTTCTATGGATTTTGTTTCTTGACCCATTTACAAAGCCAGTTTCTTTTGGTTGGAGAATTGAGGTTAATAATATTTAAAGTTATCATTTAAAGTGTGTATTGAATGCAGTTATGGCATTGTTGATTTTTGTTCTTACTTATCTCTTGTGTTTTGGTAATCATGGCTTCATATTTCTCTCTATAGTTTCTTGACCATGCTCATTCCTCTCTTCAGTATAAAATTTTGCTTTCTATATTTATTTAGCTCTAATTTGTTGGATATATTTTTTAGGCTGTTTATATTATAGAAATTTTTTCTTTCTCCTTCAGCAATAGTAGATAGTTTTGCTGGGTATTTTAGTCTAGATTGGCTGTCAAGGTATTTTGGAGCTTGGAGTACATTGCTACAGGTTTTTCTGGATTTTAGTTTCCATTGAGAAATCAGCTGTTATTCCGATGGGTTTTCTTTTATATGTGATTTGTGTTTTTTTCCTTCTGCAGTTTTCAATACTTTTTCTTTGTTCCATATGCTTAGTGTTTTAATTATAGTATGCTATGGGGATTTTTTTTGCCTTGTCTATTTGGTGTTCTGAGTACATATTGTATTTGTATGGGTATGTTTTTAAGTTTGGGGAAGTTTTCTTCTGTGATCTTGTTGAAAATGTGGTTTATACCAGAAACCTAGAATGCTTCTCCCCCATTTATTCTTATAATTTAAATTTTTGTCTTTTCATGGCATTCCACATTTTTTGTATGCTACTTTTCTGTGTTTTTAAAAATCATATTTTTTTCTTATTTCATCTAGATCCTCTATTTTATCTTCAAGTCCTATTGTTCTATATTCTGTTTGATTCCTTCTTCTTGTAAAGTTGTCCTTTGAGTTTTCTAGTTGGGTTTTTGGATTTTTCAATTCCATCTTAATTTTAGCTTTAGTACTCTTCAATGTTTCTATCTCTTCATTGAATTCTGTTTTCATGCCCTAGATCGTCTTCTTCGTTGTCATTTCCATCAGCCACATGTTTGTGTCTTACTGTGCATCAGTCAGATGCTTTCTCTTTTTAAACTCATTAAGTTCATCGAGCTGTTTATATCTTTCAACTCTTTGAATTCTTTTATAAAATTTATAATTGTTGTTTTAAATTTTGTGTCCTGGGTTCATCTAGGTAATTTCCATTGGCAAACTGGCAGGGTTGGAAGGACTGGTTGGGTTGGAAGGAAGATACTGCCTTGATCTTTCATTTTGTTTTTATTTTTGTGAAGAGGTCTGGGCAGGTGGACTTCCTTTGGTAGTTCTGTGTCTGATATGGACAGAGCAGGTTGGGGCTGAAGCGAGGATGTACAGGTCAAGTTGGGCCTAGGGTTTGGATATGGCTTATATGGAATGAAGTCAGGTGTAGAGACTGGGTTAATGTGCAGGATGTGCAGCTAGATCCAAGCCTGGAGTTTGGGAAGAGAACTTGTGCTTATAGGGGTGCATGGTAGGAAGGATCAGGCAGACTCACCTGGGTAAACCCTGGAGAAGGATGTGCAGGATATGGCTGGGTAGAGAGGTGAATGTTGTGTGGGAGGGTCCTGTCAGTAGGAGGCAGGCTTGGAAGTCCTGGAGGAAGCTTAGATATTGGTGGTTGTATAGGTAGTGTTGATCAGACTAGGCTAAGGCACTTGATATAGTACGAGGGCTGGATCTGGAAAGCTGGGGAAGGTGCGTGGAGGGAAGGATTAGGAGGGCTCACCTGGCTAGACCCCGAAGAAGGATCTGTAGAGTCTGGCTGGGCGGTAGGGCAGAATGAGTCCCATCAATTGTACTTTCACTGAATAGTTACAAGAGGCCTTCTGCTGGAAGGGATTGTTTTAGACTTGGTGACCTTTAGCAACTGGACAATGCAGTTGTGATAGCTTCTGTATTGTGAACTTGAGGATGTGATCCATGCTTTATCATCTTCAAACAACTTGGTAAAGAATTTAGTGTTCTGAGAAGCTCGTAACCCCTACTCCCAAAGCAGCACAACTAGGGTGTGTGATTGACTTGCAGCTCAGGCTCTATGTAGTGTCTCCTAGGCTTGTTCTGATTCCTTCCCAGCAATGAGAGCAGGCATGTTCATTGAGATACTGAGCAAGATGTAATGAGTTTGGATTCTTTTTTTATAATGCTTTTTTTTGTTAGTTGCTAAAAATATATCTTTATTCTCATAAAATGAGAATGACATAATATTTTCTTTTTATGAGAAAATATTAAAGGGAACTGGGAACAAATAAACTTTGAGAAGAATTGAGACCCTATTCCTTGTGCTGCTGAGAGGATGAGGCACATTGTAGGGAAGGGAACACCGGCTGAAGGTAGGGAACATTCTTCAGATGCTCTTACTGAAAGGAAAGTCAGGTGTGAATCCTGCAAGGAAGCCTTGATGAAATGAGTTTGAAACTGGTGGCAAATGTGTAAAACCTACAAAAGCAAATAAAACAACAAAAAAGAAAGCATAACTATCTCTGTGTAGGAGGAGTAGGCATGGGATCCTCTAAATCTTCCAGAGCTAGAAACACCAAGTCATAGAGAACTCCTCAGATTTTGATGTTCATAAACATGACACATGAAAGGCATATACTCTGAATAGTTCCAGATCTTTAAAGAAACTCTGATTGTATATTTCTCCATGCTCTTTTGGCTTTTGTTAATGAAGGTTTAAATATACTTAAATAAAAAAATTGTGTACTAGAATAAAAGCTACTTTTTATGGCTATTTGGAGTGGGTCAAGATGATGCATTTGACAAACTACTCATCATAGTTAATTAAAAAATAAATTTTAGTAAAATTTAAGGACATTTTGTCCCAAATACCTTTCTAGTTAACATAATGTGGGCAATTAGACCATTCCAAAGTCACAGCCTTTCTTCCCAATGCTCATTGTCTTTTATAGCTTTAGGATATCATTGACATTCATTGGATATAGTTCAATATTTCAAGTAGCATAAGAATTATGTTTGCCCGTGGTAATTTTCCACAGACCAAACTATTGACTTCATTTGGTTTGAACTGAAAAATGTCATTTCATGAATATTGATCACATGCTATGGTCTTTGATGGCAAAGGAGTTGAATAGTAATATGTAACATATTTATTTGTTTGTTAAAACACTCAGTTTAAATCACTTCTTTATAGTATTTTACTGAGGAGAACTACAATAATATTATTTATGTGATATATTTATCTATGTAACTCTGCTTCTTCCTCAGTTTACCCTTCAATCCATTCTATATCTTTATTAATCCCTTTGCCCCAGTGGAACAAAAGACCCAGTGGATTAGAGATACAATTGAAATACACTCATGATACAACAGTCACTTTTGGTTTGTGTGTGTGTGTGTGTGTGTGTGTGTGTGGTGTGGTGTGTATATGCAAGTGCATTGAGATGGCCCAAGGTTGATGCTGGGAGTTGTCTGTTATTGCTTTTCCACCTTAGTTCATTGAGGCAAAGTTTCTCAATCAAATTCAGAGGTCTCCAGTATTGCTAGTTTTGCTAGAGAATTTGCTTTGTGAGTTCCCTGTCTTCACCTTCTAAAGCTGAAAATACAGTTAACATATGCTCACCCTGCATTTATGTGGGTTCCTGGGGATCTGAATCTGATTCTCATGTATGAGTGACAAACACTTAACTGCTGAGCCATCATCTCATGATATAGTCTTCTTCTTCTTCTCCTTCTTCTTCCTCTTCTTCTTCTTCTTCTTCTTCTTCTTCTTCTTCTTCTTCTTCTTCTTCTTCTTCTTCTTTTTTAAGTTGTGGCAATTTTATTAAAATCAGACTTTTTCTACCTTTATCAGAAACAGAATATAGTGGCATTGCCAGGATCAATACAGTTGTAGTTGCCAGGAGACAATGAAGTTTGCAAGCTATATAAGGTACACAAGATTAATGATTAAGATGATCAGTATTCTTACAATATGCAAAATATATTCCTAACTGGGGAATGAAAACATTTTGAACTGGAGTGAGGTCAAGAGAAGACATTTGATCTTCACAATGAAGAGTAATCCTCTATGTGAACTGAAATTTAGAGCAAGTCAGTACCACAAGCTATAAAAGATACAAAGTTCAGGGAACACAAGATTCTTTGTGGCTAAAGAATGACAATAAGAAGTACATGGAAAAACATAGCTGGGGAGTTGAAGGATGCCATGAACAGCTTTGAGCTGTGTTTAGCCTTCTATATAAAACTCGGATTTAATTTCTTGTAGTTTCTCTATAACTGTTACTATAGTGAAGGTCATGCGTAGTCTAATGCCCAAAATAGATTCAATTTTATATGAGGCTTAACATCTGGTAAATCAGGAGATCCTCCAGTGTCTAACTATAACTTGCCTCTCCTATACATCTGTGCAGATGTGCCCACTCACCAGATGACCCCTCTTCTCAAAACACCAGGTGTTGTTCCTGCTTATGCCTTAGAAGCAGCTTTCAGTCCCAGTGGGATTCTTTCAATAACTGAACCACATGTCTCTGTGGAATCAGGTGACACTTCATCCTTTTAATACTGCGAAGGCTCCCTTTACAGTCCTTCAACAATCAAGGACTTTGGTGTAACTCCTTATTTTGTTTTATGGTATCCTCCCATGGACTGTGGCTATCTGTGACCACACACACTGTCTGTAAAGCACCGTGGCTGTATCTGTCAAGCACAGACATTGTGTACAATGTTATCTTCCTAACCTTACCTCCCTTACCCTATAGGATGAATAGTGGATGAGAAACACCGTGCTGGGGAAAATTAAACTCTTTTAGTTAGTTTTTATGAAAATTTCTGCTCCCTTCTCACCATTTCTCATGACTAGTCATAATTTTAGAACATAAAAGAGAAAAGCATAAGAATAATCACCACTAAGGTGATTCTTGTTATAATTAATTTTCCAAATTTTGTTTTGGAATACAGAAAGCAAAGTTTGAAAACAAAAGTTTTAAGACAATATTGTCCTACATAGGGCCTGCCAAGAGTAGGAGAAATGGTCTTCCCCAAGGAAGAGCACACAAATTAATTACCCAATACCAAATGGTCAGCTTTGAAAACACACAGACACGTAACATGATAAAACTGAGCAGGTTGTATTTAGGAGCATGTATGTATATACATATACGCATATAACAATAATTAATGAAAAAAGAGGCCATGACTTTGAAAGAGAACAATGATGATATCAGGAGGGTTTGGAGGGAGGGAAGGGAAGATTTCAATTATATTAGAATCTCAAAACCTAAAAAAATGACTTACTAAAATGAAGGAATGATATAATTTATCTTTAATGTTCATCTGTCTGAACTCTTCGGAGTATATCCCATGCTCATATCATAATTCTACCAGACATGGTGCCTGCTAGTGAAGACTAGTAGTTTTAGACATGTGTAATCCCTTGATCTGCTAAAACAAACAAACAAACAAACAAACAAACAAACAAATAAACAACAACCAATGAATAAATGGATTCTGATGAGCAGTGTGTCCTGTGTTCCATGGCTGGTGAGGCATTTTGTAGTAAGGATATGAGAGCATCTGAATAACGGTGGAGATGTAAGAACTGGAAGGTGAATGCAGATGAGAAGACAGGGTGGCTTGCTATTCTAAATGCTGTACAATCCATTCCAGTAGAGAACTCTTATTTGTCTGTTTACCAACCTACCAGGTCACATATATGCAAGTGATCATTTTTCTGTTGAAAGCCACTGCCTAAAGGGATCAGACATTTGTTCTAATTACTTTGCTAATCATATTTTATAACCTTTTATAATTGCCTTCAAACTCATTCCACATATTTTGAATGATTTTAATCATGATAAATTATCAAACTTTAAAAGTAGATTAGGACTAGGTATCTTGAAAAATTTCCTGTAGCAGAAGACTTAGAGTGAGCAATAAAAATTTGAAAGATAAATAGATATAAAGGGTTAAAAGAGATTATAAAATAGGAAAGGTTAAAAGAGAGGAAAGGGCAGAGTAGAGGAGAGAATACTGGGAGACAGAAATAACACTGAAGATTTTTCAAAAAGTCATATGGAAACATACTGTGAGCTTCTGTATACATACATAAAAAAGACTCAAAATGGAATCTCCCTTTTAGCAGGGCAACAGTATCCCTGTGAGACACCACAGGAAAATAAAGAAGCCAATACGGTTCTTGGTCAGTAAGATTCCAAAGACCTCCAAACATTACAGACTATTGCCAAGGCTGTTGGTTACTCTCTAGAACTTGAAGATATGATGCTGTTGCTGAAGACACCACACACCCAAGTCATAGAACATAGAGAAATTAAGCTTTTACTGATATAAAAGCTTCATTCTTACTGGATAGCTTTCATAGTGCTGGAAGGTGCTATACACACCAATGGAAGCAAAAAGTAGTCATCAGTCTTATCCAGCTGTAGACCTTGTGAAATATAATAATGACTGGCTTCATAAGACATACCCACCAGTATAATAGTGGCATAAATGTCACAAGGAGTAACCAACCACTTTCCAGTTGGATTTAAGACCTGCTCCACCAGATGGGACCCATACCTGACACTATTATTGGATCAAGAATTTTAGGCTAGACAAGTCATAGACCATAGAAGAGAACTTATTACTATTATTGTGCTAAGTGGACATAGTATTCAACCAGTTCCTAATGATAATCAATATACCCATAAATTAATGGATCTCTCAACCTGCATCTGAGAAATTTTTGTTTTCAATAGATGGCCAAGGTGTAGAGAATAAGAGAATTCAGAATGCCCAGCCTTAAAAGGTCATATCACCTTAAAAGGTCATATCATCTTCCTTCCTTTGTTCCTTCTTTCGTTTGTTCGTTCGTTTGTTCCTTCCTTCCTTCCTTCCTTCCTTCCTCCCCTCTTCCTTTCTTCCTCTCTTCCTTTCTTCCTCCTTTCCTTTCTAGATTCAGGCATCATTGTGAAAGAGGGTAGAAAAGAGTGTAAGAGCCAGCAGTGGTAGATGAATACAAGGAAGTGTTATCTTCTGGACATAGTGGTATAGCTGTACATATAAACTCACAGCAGTAGTGACAGCCTGAGCAAAGCCTGTGTAAGCTCAGGCAGACCAATTTTCTGCATAGAGAGAGGAGCTATGCACAGAGTACTGCTGATGAGCTATCTATCGGTAATTGTCAGCTGCTGGGAGAAATAGGGTTATTTTTTTCTAACAATGTATCCCCTAATAAATTCACCATGACCTTGCTCTAGAGCATGGCCACACACCCAAGTATACTTGGGCAGTATAAACTGACTTTGGTAGGAGAAAAAAATGA
Organism: Peromyscus eremicus; assembly: GCF_949786415.1. Classification (NCBI taxonomy): domain Eukaryota; kingdom Metazoa; phylum Chordata; class Mammalia; order Rodentia; family Cricetidae; genus Peromyscus; species Peromyscus eremicus. Next base: position 71,453,835 of record NC_081422.1, on the reverse strand, counting down.
CACAAAGTTGGCTGAGTAGAGAAAGGGGATATATCTGGAATAAGTTGGAGGAGGGAGAGTGAACATGATCAAAAACCATTATAAAGAACTCTCAAAAAAGTAATAAAATACATAGAAACAGGTTCAACTGTATGAAATTACCATCTTTCTACGTAATTTTCAGTTGAATACTGACAATTCCATGTGCTTCAACCCATGAAAAAGTTTAATAACAAAAATGTAAGAGGAATTTCCAAGTTGTCAAATACTGTTTATTTGGATTCTGATGCTACTTTGAAGGTGTTGAAGGGACTCAGCATAAAGACTGTCAAGCAGGTAAGAGTAGAGAAAGATTGGGCTGAGAAAGGCAGAAACAGAAAATGCACCACTGTTACAAAGCTAAGATTTTTTTTAATATTTTATTTTCTAGTTCAAGATGGATGAGAAATATTATTTGCAAAGAGAAATAAAAATTATATTTGCTTAGGGTAGATAGAAGGTAATATTTAACCAGAAGGCTATTTTTAAGTGGGTTTGAAATTTGAATTCACAAAATCTCCAAGTTAAGAAATTCATGAACTTAAAATATAAAGTTAGCTTCTCTCACTGCTTCTGAAAATGGAGGGACAGCCTATGCTGGGTCAGTTGTCATTCAGATCACAAATAAACTCAGGATGAAATATTAAAAAGATGCTTCTTGCTGTAGATATAACTCAACAGATACAGTACCTGCCTAGCTTGCACAAAAACCCTGGCTTCAATCTCAAGGAGGAGATAAACTAGGCAGCATGGTGGCCCACATCTATAATCCTAACTTTTGGGAGGTAGAGGCAGGAAGATCAGGAGTTCATAGCACGTTTGAGGTCAGTCTAAAATACATGAGAGCCCTGCATCACAAAAACAAAGAGGATGGTGTGAGGTTATTGGAATAGTAGGTAGAAATTACAGTGAAGTCAATACTCAAAAGAATAAAATTATATTTGGTTGGCTTCTAGGTTTTATTTATTTTCTTTCAAGACTGACCATTATTTACTCACTATAAAGTAGCTAAAACTTAATAAAAATATACAGATTTGTTAATAAAAAAAATCAGAGAAAAACACTTGAGGTCACATAGAAACTGGAATTCAAGGGGAGGGAGCGATACTGGAAGTCTCCACAAAAGAGAGCCCCAAGTGCTGCTTCATAAACCATGGGTATCACTTATTCCTAACATAGTACACAACAACTGGGTAGAGACTTCGGCTGCTACTCAGTATTAGGGAGACAGAATTTGAAGCCAAAGACTAAAGGAAGGGCTGATAGATGGCTCATGATGCCAAAGTGCCTGCTACCAAGACTATCACCTTGAGTGAGAGTCAGCTCTCATGGAAACAGCCATTGTAGGAAAGAATTAGTCTGCTGACTTCCACCCTTGCACCCCAGCATACCCTAAATAAAATACAATGTTAAAAAATTTAAAACTAAATGAAAATAGTATTTATGGAATCATAACAGAATTGTGAGTCTTTTTGCATATACCATTGCCTCTAGTTCATAATTTTTAGGCATACAAACAGGATAATGCCATCCATATTCAAAAGAAAATACAAATTCCTAGCAACAACTCCAAGGCTTTGCAGATGTTGTAATTAACTAACATGGACTCAAGCTGTTGTTAAGATGAATAAGAAACAAGCCACATTCAACCAGTTAAATTTAAAAATCGAATAAAAGAAAAATAGAAAATATAGAACAGATGTAAAAAAAATAAAAACAGCCTCCAGTTTTTATCATTACTACACCTTACATTAGAGACACTGATTGCAACACCAGGCGGTGGTGGCATATGCCTTTAATCCCAGCACTCGGGAGGCAGAGGCAGGTGGATCTCTGTGAGTTCGAGACCAGCCTGGGCTACAGAGTGAGTTCCAGAAAAGCCACAAAGCTACACAGAGAAACCCTGTCTTGAAAAACAAAAACAAAACAAAACAAAACAAAACAAAATAATAAAAAAAGAGATACTGATTGCAGAGAAGAAACTGGACAGATGTGAAATGTGTCTTCCTGTCTGAGAATAGCTTACCAAATGATGTCATTTTTTTCCCCTTAGAAATATTGAGATTTATTTACAGGACTTCTTGGTAAGGACATCACCACAGCATTGTAATCGATGAGAAACCTCATATGAGAATTGTTTCATTTATCACTAGGCACTAGATGAACCAGCCAGGACTGAAAGCAACTCCAAGGCCAGCGTGTTAGATCTACCAGTGGAGGTAATGACTTCAGCTTGCCCTGCTTTGGTGTGCAACCCCCAAACTCAATGCTAACCCCGTTCCTGGTTTCAATTCTTCCAGTTGTGTTTCCCTGCACAGCTCAGGCAGCAAACTGAAGAGCTCTGTGCTACTATTGATAAGGTCTTGCAGGACTCCTGGTCTATGGTAATGCCGTAGAGTAGAATGGGCTGTTCAAACCTTTGCTTTGCTTTTCTTCATTTCCCTCTGTCTTGCCACGATGCCTCATAGGCTTGTTCTTCCCTTTCCTTTTGTTCTTCTCTTTTCCAGCATTCTTCTGATTCTCCTTCACGGCCCCCACAGAAAATGTTGGGTTCTGAAACCATCAAAGTATGTATATATTTATTATGGATTACTGCCCCATTCCATTTCCTGCACAGATGATTTCAAACTGTGTTTCAAGGCTAAGTAGTAATTTGAGAAGCCAACTCAATAACTAGTAACTTGGTGTTGACTTTTGCTTCTGTTTGTTTACATGTATACACATAGGTCAGTCTGCACTGTAACGTTATTTTTAACTGTGGATCAATTTCAAATTGTATGCAAACCAATATTTGTAAAGCCACAAAATTTGGCATTTTGTGGATTTACACGTCGTTTGTAGCTTATATTAATCTTGGGCCACAGCTTCAGTATCAATGTAATTTATGTACACTTAAAAGTGTAGAATTGGGATATGAAGTTGACTAAAGCAACACTCTAGTAGCTTTCACATGGCTGTTAATTCTTCATTTCTTTCCTTCTTACTGATTGAATTGATTTCACTGTTCTGTGACTTAAAGAAGTAGAAATTTGGAGACATTAGCCTGTCAGAGTTGTTCTATATGTTTGTTTCTTTCTCATAAAGTAGCTGTTTTCTATCACTAGGACAAAGTATATAGCTCCCTAGTTTTATTACCTTCCCATGCTTAATGTAGCTCTATTCATCCCAATTTCAACATGCATTTTGTTTTTCCTTTATGTGTACCAATATTTCTTTTATCATTTTCAGCCTTGTTTTCTCTCTTTCAAGGACTACAAATACTTTTGGCATAAACTGGTTACCATGGGACATTGAAGCAGGTTTTGAATGTACAGATGCTCATGATTTAAAAGAGTAGTCCTCATTTTCAGTTGCAACATTACAGACAAATATGAATCACTAATAGGCTTACTTATTGTCCTTGCTGTTATGATGTTAGAGTTTCATAAATAATCTGGACACCACCCCTTGTCAGATACTTTGGAAATAATTTCTGCTATTTGGTGTGTGTGTGTGTGTGTGTGTGTGTGTGTGTGTGTGTGTGTGTGTGTGTGTGATTGGCAGTTACCTTTGCTTCAAGTATTTGTAATGTGCCAACTATGGGCTTGGGCTTTGTGGCCTAGAAAGATAAAGACAAGCCAGGTGGAAATCCTAAGGAGATTACTATAGCTGTAAAAGAAGAGATAGAATTTACTCAGATCCACACATGGAATGGGGTTACAAAGACCACTGATAATACCTCCAGCCAAAGGCATAGTAATGTATGAATTTCCTGAGGCAACATAACTTGTCTCTGTGAAGATGTTGAAAAAGTCAGTGCATTTGAAGTTTAGTGAACCAGGTACGAACAGTAAAAAATTAGTTTGAGAATATATTTATCATGGTATGAAATTTTGATCTCAAGGAAAATAGGACACAAAAATGATCATTCTGGCTGTGGGGAAGAGACTTCTGAGGAAGTCATGAGTACAGTTACTGATGGTGGACCGCAAAGGTGGGTTCAAAGGAGCCATAAGTAAGCAAATGGGTTGGGGTTTGATGACATTCAGATATGAGGAATAAGGGAGAGGAGTCATGAATGAGCCCTTCATCTCTCATAGCCAAGGCAGGTGACAGTGAAGTAGATACAGCATAATGGAAAGGAGAGAGTATGGGAATTTAGATAGTGTCCATATTGGAATTGTATGAATGGAGTCACTGAGTCTGCAGCTAATGGGAGAGATGTGGGCATCGCATACTGCGAGCCTGTATAGAATTCCAAGGAACAAAACGTTACAGGTTGGTAGAGGTGGAACCAGTGAAGCACAGTAAAAGGTTATGTTAAGAGGAGAATCAGAGAAGTGTGCTATCATGAAAGCCATTAAGAATGTTAAGAGACTAGTTGTTTATTGCTATCAAAGAGGTAGGAAAACAGTAAGTCTAGAAGAGACTTTATGAGACTTGACTTGTGTATTTTGAAACTGTATTACTGATGCTTATAGGTAAATCATTCTCAAATCTAAAATTTTATAACGTTGGTAGAATATAATCTTTTTGAAAGATTTTCTTATGTGCTAAAGTAACCTTATATTTATAATTTTTAAAATGGGGTTTCCTCCATGTTTTTTCTTCTAGATTTTTATCTTTTATCTTTTTCCATATCTTTGCCCAGTTTTCTTCAGGCTCACACATTTCCATATAACACTTTCTATTCAATGTAAGATTCTGTTTATTTGGGAATTTAAGTCACTTACAGTTATTGTAATATTTGTTATATCAGTACTCACTTCTGTTAATATTAATTAATATTTTCAACTTAGATCTTTTTGTCTTGTTTGGTATTTTGATTAATTTTTACTTTCCTTTTGGTAACTTGACATTTATTAATTTAAAATTAAAAAATTTTAGTTTGAAAATTTTATATTACATTTTCTTATTTTTGTGGTTGCACATACACACATTACGGAGAGTGATTGTCCAGTTTATGTAAAGCTCATAAAAGTCATTTTTCAATATTATATAAAATAGTTTTTCACCTTTTACTTGTTTTTCACCAAACCAAAAGCACAGATACATACTATTTTTAAATATATTTTGGAATTGGATTTTAAAGTTTTTTAAATTTCTTCTTTATTTAGAGTTTTAAAAAAATTCTTCTTTATTTAGATCTTTCATTATCATTCATTCATATACTCATTTTTACTTTTTGTGGTTGTGTTGATCACAGTTTCAACTGAATCTCTTTGTGTATGTTTTGTGAACTTCATTTATGATAAAAATCTTCATTTTACTCTTTCACTTAAGCTTGGTTCCTGGGCCGATAAGATGGCCCAGTGAGTAAAGACACTGTCCCCCAAGTCTGACAGCCCGAGTTCTACCTGCTGGACACATACGATGGAAGGAGAGGTCATTTGACCTCTGTGTGCATGCTGTGCCCCACCCTACACACTACATTGTAATTAAAATTCTAGTTTTGCTAAAAAATAGGATAATGGCTCTTCTCTTTGCCCTCTGTCTGTTTATATTCTCTTTCTCATACTTATATTTTGCCACCACGATATTCATAACTGCTAGAGAGTGACCATTTTCAATCTGGCTCTGTAAACACTGTGAATATTGACTCTGGATATGACATTACTAATTTTTCCTATAGGTGTCTAGGAGTGCTTTTCATTTTTATGTATTTCTACTTTTACTGTCTATGACCTTTCATCTAGAGTCTTTAGACTTCTCCCCTAAATTCTGTAGATAATTTTTCTGTAGGTGTGTCTGATACCTAGAATAGCAATAATAATTTCCAATACCAGGATTTGTCAACATTGTCAAGGTTTCCTCATTATTTTCAGAATAAGAGGAATGTCTACCTCAGAATCTAGATGGTTCCCATTGTAAATGCTGTGCATAGTGGGGACCCTGAGCCTCCTGCTCCCCTGTATCTCTGCTTACAGCTCTTTTCTGGTCATTGTCCTGGTTGTCATCACTGAGGAAGAATTCAGCAGAGGAATAGCAGAAGCTGTCAGTCTGTGTGACCATGTAATAATCAGCTTCCTTTTCTGCAGCCATCACAAAGGAGCATAATGACACAGTTTACTCCCTAACTATGCTCCTTTGCTTGCCTTGTCCCTTATGGTGCAAAAATTGTAAGACAGCAGAGACAAAATATCTAAATGTCACCAGTTAAAAAACCATAGAATAAAATAACATGTGCCATTATTTTGAAAAAGATAAAGCAAATGGTTAGTAATGGGATCAAGGAAAACATTTTTGTTTGATTTTTGAGGCTTGGAATGACACGATCACATTCTTGTACTGGTGGGTCTTGTGTTAGATGAATGTGAGGTGCTGGCTATACAAAAGAATAGAGATACTGCAGAAAAAATTCTATCTACAATCAGATCTTGATTCAAAAAGGAATGTGTTATGGTTGAACTCCCTCCCCCAAGAATTAATAAGTAGAAGTAATCACTGATGTGGTGTTATAATGTGAGACTTTTAAAGTGTGACTAGGTCATAGGGATTGAGTCTTAATTGATGGGATTATAAAAAAGACCAGAGAGAAACTTCTTACCTCTTCTACCATGTGAGGAAACAAGAATTTTCAATATGTGAATGAGAAAACAGGATCTTACCATACAATGAACCTATCTAAACCTATTCACCCTTTAGAACTCAGAAAATTAAATATCTGTTGTTTACAAACTACCCTGTCCATTGCATTTTGTATAAGACAATCAGACATTATTCTTTGATAAGAAAGAGAGAATGGCTTTCACTGTAGTAGAACAGAAAATAGAAGTCATGAGTCCAGATATAAGGATATTCATGCTGAGGCTGAGAAAATAATTTCCCGAACAATGTTCTTATTTCATAACAAACACCTTTCAATGGAGTAAGTTTAAGACGAAAAATAAGCACCATATTTTACCAATTCCTTCTCTGCCTTATTATTTCTTGTTCTCCTCTGCTTGCTCATCTGCCTTTCCCAACTGACCAATGTAGGGGATGCATAGAGGTCAGTCCCTAGGTTTCTCATCTGTTAGTATTGTCACCCAGCCTCGCAAAAATCACATACATGTTGACAGCTTCAAATGTATGCCTCTGGTCCAGTATTCTTTCCAGTTTTACATTTCTAACTATTTAGTCTTCGTTCCATTTTAGAATGAGAAAATCTTTCAAGCTCAACACAGATGAAGATGTAGTCAAGACTTTTTTCTACCAAGTAATCACACCCACCACTCTCCCACATTTATTGATAGTAGTCTTTCATTTGCTTTAGTCCATAAACTTTGCATGAAGTTTTTCTCTTTATGTCATGTTCAACACCTTTTTTTCACTATAGTTTCAAAACACCTGTAGAATGTGATTATTTCATAGCCTCTGTGCTATTAAACAATGGTCATTTTTTGCTGGCCAGTACAGTAGCATGGCTGTCATGTTACTACATCACTCTACTCTGTTCTTTTTTTTTTTCCAGAGCTGAGGACCGAATCCAGGGCCCTGGACTTGCTAGACAAGCACTCTATCACTGAGCTAAATCCCCAACCCTTTACTCTGTTTTTAACATGCCACACAGAAATACTGTTAAAGAAATACGTAGTCAAAGTCTTTATAAGATGTTTATTATCAGGTCTCTGAACATTGTCATGATCTGCCCTTCCCTGGCATTCTCTACTCTGGCACTCTCTACTCTGTATTTAGCCCTGGTAGCCTCTACTATGTCTTGAATGCCCTAAACATGCTACCACTTAGTGTATTTAGTTATCTGATTCCAGAGCTTGTAGAGTGAACAATCAAGACTAACCATCATGAAGAGCAAGTTTTGGGTCACTCTTCAGGCTCAAATCTGTTCCTGGCAAATGTTGTTCTAACCTCAGAAAGTAGACCTAAGAGAGCAAATATTGGGGGATTACCAAGGCATATGGAGTGGGCACAGGTGAAGCTAATGGTCATTTATTTAACACGAAATCAAGGTGTGGTTTAGAGTTTCCACAGAAACATTTTACTTCTCATGTACAAGTGTGAGATAAGTGGATCAGAGAGACCATGTAGGGCTTCTGTTCTTATTTGACAAGTGAATTTGTCACATAAAGAGAGGGAGGCAAGAGAAATGGAAATATTAACCATAAGACCATGAAATAGATGGAAGTGAAGAACTTGAACTAGAATCAAGTTAATAATTTAGAAATCCCACTGTAGCATAGCTGATAGCAGAGGTATTAGAGACATGAAGGTATGGGTAAAGAGGTAGAGTTTTGAGAGAAGGACACTTGAAGTTGAAATTTCATAAAGCTTTTATGTTATTCTTGGAGGTAAAGTTGGGTTTGGTCTTTAAAGTAAATGATTGAAATGGGATGAATGTCTTTGGGTATAAGGGGCTCAAAGAACAGACAGAACAGAAACTTCTAAAGAATTCTGAGACAGCCAAAACTATAAAAGAAATGTGATGAGGAACTGTAGGACTCATGGCTAACATTATCAATAAATAAGAAGAAATTGCCAAAGTTTTGACAATGAAGGGGTACTAATTTTATAAAGCAAATTTCGAAGATGAATAGAATTTTGTATAGATCAGTAGGATTCATGGTTAGAAAGACTCAGCAGAGAAAAAATTCATTCCTCTCTTAAATTCTGATCCTTTCATTATTCACTAGTTAGTGAGATGCATAATTCTTTTTATTTTCATGCAGACTCCTACAACTCATCCAAGAGCAGCTGGTCGAGAAACCAAATATGTAAGTATCTTTCTAACTATGCTTGCTACTTTTTCAATGGAATCTTGTACATGTTTTAAAGAGAACTCAGCTCTATAGAAATTATAATGGAATTTATTCATTTTTTTATAAATTGAAAGGTGTAAGATGCTATGATTGGCCCAAGCATAGGAAATTAGATTATGTCAGATGTACAGTATCAAGTAACCTTATCAACTAAATTCCTTCTTAAATGAATTATTGTTTAATCCCCTTAGATAAACAAAACATAATTGTATTACCTGAGTTTTGTACCTCCACTTATCAAAGCTCAGATGGCATTTATTTTCATAAGCACTGCTTGAGTTTAAAAAATAGTCAATTCATGTCCGTGACACATTGAGGTTAGTCCACATCCAAAGGAATCACCAGTTTAATTGAATGACCAGTTTGTTGCTTTTCTATGTTTAAATTATCAAGTAATTTAGTGTCTGTTTATGAGAAAAACTAAACCATAGAGCTGGAGAGATGCATTAGGGGCTTGAGAGCACTGGCTGCTCTTGCAGAAGACCCAGGTGAATTTTCCAGCACCCACCTGGTAACTCACAACTGGCTATAACTCCAGTTCCAAGGAATCTGGTGCAGTCTTGTATTTTCTTTCTTTCTTTCTTTCTTTCTTTCTTTCTTTCTTTCTTTCTTTCTTTCTTTCTTTCTTTCTTTCTCTCTCTCTCTCTCTCTCTCTCTCTCTCTCTCTCTCTCTCTTTCTTTCTTTTTTTTTTTTAAAGATTTATTTATTACATATACAGTGTTCTGCCTGCATGTATCCCTGCAGGCCAGAGGAGGGCACCAGATGTCATTACAGATGGTTGTGAGCCACCCTGTGGTTGCTGGGAATTGAACTCAGGACCTCTGGAAGAGCAGTCAGTGCTCTTAACCCCTGAGCCATCTCTCCAGCCCTCTTTCTTTCTTTCTTTCTTTCTTTCTTTCTTTCTTTCTTTCTTTCTTTCTTTCTTTCTTTTTTTCTTTTTTTGGCCTCTGGCAGGCAACAAGCACTCACGCAGGGCACATACATACAGTCAAGCATGCATATGTAAATATATAAGTCTTAGAGAAGAACACTGCACCAACAGATATGTAGACATAAACTCCCATGCTTAATTCAAATGATGTTGGGTTGGCTTAGCACACGATGTACACGGAACCTTACCCACTTTGCACAATCATGTCATGATTGTGGTCCTCATCTGCTCTGCACAGAAGTATTTTACTACAAATGAGACAGTTTCCTGGCATGCATTGAGCATTTAATCTAAAATAAACCACTAAACTACTCCTTTTACAGTACACGCTGTTTTCTCTAATTTGTACTCTTCATTATTATCAGGGATAAATAGTTATTAAATGTGTATTGCGTGCCATGCCAACATCACACTTCACACCTTTCTGCCTTCGTTTGGATATCTCTAAGGTAAACAATAAGCTCAGTGAAATCATTAAATTTTATCATGTTTGGGAAATGATGTTTACAGGATGTGGCAGGAACACGGTTCAGAGCATTTCCTGGAAGTGTTTTCTGTCAGTTTCCATTATTATTGGAAATCCTTTGGAGGAGACACAGGTAGGCTCGACCCTGGTGGGAACTGTTGCTCCTGGGGAAGATCACTTACTTTATTTTACCATGCCTCCATTTTCATCCATAAGATAGGGGATGGTGATAGTGTCCCCATTTGATTAATTTAAGGTTTATAGGGTCCTTATGTGAAAAGACCTTAGAGCAGTCTCAACACACTGGAGTTATTCATATATCATAGCCCCTCTTTCTTTCCCCTTCATTTTTGCATTTATTTATACCTCCTCCCTTCCCTTGCACCCATTTAGTGTTAGAAGACTAGAAGCCTCATGATTTTGATTCCTTGATTCTTTAGTTGGGCAAAAAGAAAAATCTCTCTCTCTCTACATATATGTGTGTGTGTGTGTGTGTGTGTGTGTGTGTGTGTGTGTGTGTGTGTGTGACATGGATTTTGTGATCATAAGGACTGGTCCCCAAAATAAGCACCCCAAATCCTTTTCTCACTAACCTTTCTCATCAGTTGCTGGAGTTTCATGAAACGTTCCTGATTAGACCACCTTACAGGCATGTTTGGCAGCTGCTAGCATCTGGCTAACCCTCCTAGGGGAATTGTCTCAATTTGTGTATTTCTTTTAACGTGTGCGAGTCTGTAGTACCTGCACTTCTGTGGGTGCGGAGACCAGAGGTTGACATCATGAGTTTCTTCAGTCACTTTCCACTTTAATTACCAAAGCAGAGGCTCCCACTCGAACTGGGAGCTTGACACTTTAGCTAGTGTAGGTAGCCGGCTGGATCCAGGATCGCCAGTCTCCTGAGTGCTGAGGTAATCGGTGGCTTGCCATGCCCGGTGAAGGTACAGGTAAGGCCTGGGGGCTTCAGGTTTTTACAATAATCCTTTCACTCACTAAGTCATCTACCCAGGCTCTTAAAAGGTTCTTTATTATTATACCCAATAAAGTAGGTTATTTTTCCTCTTGACAGCTTGTGAGAGTCATTGAGTCATTTTAAGTTAACTATGAATCATTGAAAAAATTCAGGATTAGATTAGAACAAACATAACTTTGATTCTACTAAGATTCTTGACCTTAATTAAGGTTTGTTTCTTGAGCAAGAAGCTCTGCCTTTTACTCTCTTTTAAAACATAACAGAGGGAGCGTGGGGGAAAAAAAAACAACGTAACATTAAATTGTGTGTGGCATTTCAAATATGTCCGTGTCTTTGGAAGATATGTCTTTTGGAAGAGGCCATCTTATAATGGCAGATAAATCCAGTTCTTTGGTGTTGACTTATAGATAACTCATACTTACCAACACATGGCTGCGGTTACCGTAATTACTAAGTGACAGCTGATGCATTTACTCTGAGAAGAAAATAACACAATTTTAGGACAGAAGTTTAGTTTAGCTTTAGGCTGTCCTCTTACGTCAGCCATCTGTCTTAAATGCAGTATATTCTGACTTTTAAAAATGAATAAGGCAGTAATTCATTTTTGAAATTCTAATATAATGGGTAAAATACATGACGTTTTATTAAAGTACAAATTGAATAGTTTTTACTTTATTAATTTCTTGTTTTAATTTTCTCTCATGTCCTGTCAGAGTAACTTTGAGAAGTCTGTAGACTAACATTTTAGAATTTCACTCTCTTGGGGAAATTAGGCACATTCATAACAATATACATGCCTAGACTTCAGGTTTCATTAACTTTGAAGAGTCCTAGATTTGGTTCAGAAGCAAGGGCTATGCAGTTCACCAGTCTGTGTACTACAGAGGGAGCAGAATAAGGGAAGGATGAAAGTCAGGAAGAGAACTGTATTGCACTTGAGGATATTCTGAGCACGTTAGCACCAAACACAGTAAGTCCCTAGTTTCAAATATAATCCAGGGATCATTAGTAGTGGAAAAACTAGTAGTATTTCCTAACTCTGTTGTCCAATTTCCACTTTTCTTCATTGATCTGACAAATATTTATTGGACATCTATCATGTATAAATTATTGAGGGGTCATTGGGGTGAGTGAAGTGAACACAATAGCAAGGTTCCTCACTTCTGAGATGTAAATGCCAACAGAGGGCATAGAAGTAACTAAAATACCAGATGAGCGATCCACTTTCTTATGGAGATAGAGGAGAAATGGCCAGAGAATGGAATGATATTAAAAGAGACAGACAAGCGGGCACTTCCTGCTGTATTCGCATGTTAGTATGTTCATGGGATTTTCACCTTTCCTGTGGTGATGGTAACAGATTAATTAAGTAATCAGGGGTTTGTGAATAATTGTTCTGTGTAGATCTTGTGTGGAAGGTTGTCCTTCTCAGAAAGAGAGAAAGAAAAGTGTTGGAGAAGAAGAGGAGGAGAAGGGAGGAAGGGACAGAGGGGAGGGAAGAAGGAAGGAAGGAAATAAGATAAAGGAGTGGAGGGAAGAAAGGAGTGGTATCCGTAGACAATGATGTTCCTTCGGTCCTGGCTAAATGTCTGACTATCGTTTACAGTCTGTTTTAGGATCAGTCTGGATCAATAAAATGCTCGTTTTGTTTAGATTAATTAAAGTTTTATTATTGCTTCTCCCACGGTATGCTTGAATTAAAGGCTATTTTAAAGTAATTTAGAAGAGATATTCTTAAGCACAATAGAAGCAAAATAGGACTAACAACATATTGAAATGTACCGTTAGGCTTTTTGTACAATTGAATAGATCAGTTTATCAACAATATTTCATTAAGCTTTTAAACAGACACTAGATTCAGCAATAATAGCTAGCAACAAATAAACTTTAATTGGTTCATTTAAACCATCCATGAGTCCTGTGAGGTCAAAATTTCCAGCCACCCCCTTTTCTTATTCTAGTGCTGGGAACTGAACCTAGGCACTTATTTATGGTAGGTCACTACTCTACCACTGAGCTGCATTCCAGCCTTCCTTCTGAGACAATTTCTTTCCTCTGTGTGAAATAATAATTTTTATATTAAAACACTATTTTAGTTTTCATTCAGTCTCTTGGATTTGGAAGAAAAAAATTTTCTCTGCCTGCATTTGCCTTTATTATTTTTATGAACTGTCACCCATATAAATCTATTTCAGTCATGTAATTTAAAAATCACAGCATGCGTTCTTAGTAAAATTCAATCTTAGAAAATGGAATATTTGTGCTTCTAACTAATTTATCAGAAACCTTTGGTTTTGGAGTAATGTTCTATTTGATAATAACTAATTTCATGAACTTTTCACATTTCATGAATTACTTTTAAGTTCCATAAAAAATGGTACAGCCTTATTAAATATATGATAGTTTATAGGTAAAAATCTCATTTTAATGAGCTCAAGGAACAGAAAATGTCATTACCGTGGAAGAATATTGATTCCTAAATATCACAATATATTGAAAAATGTGTCAAACCTTACTAAGAATATTTTCCACTTTATACACAGATATTCAAATAAAGGTCATCTTCTCTCATTTATGCAGCTCACATATTCTTCTTGTTGCTATGCTTGGAGGTGTTGCTATGCTTGGAGTGACTCAGGTGCTGCTCAGTACCAGGCATAGATTTTGGGGGAAATGGAGACTTAAATCCCACTTAGGGTCCAGGTCTGCTTCCAGAGGCTGAGGCCAGAGGTTGATGAGTTACTGGAAGAGTGATACACAACGAAGGCAGGAAATTCCATTCTACCAATTACTTCCATGTGTTCTTCTTCCTGTTCAGATGAGCTTCTAGAGTGCATTTGTGTGTGAAAAGGGCTGAAGGTGGAGTGGGAGTTACCATCGGGCTCTGCTCCACTAGAATGGAGAGGACACAATAGGTTTTATGTCTTATATTCATGAGAAGATATAATTTTATGTAATTTTAAGGTTTCTCCAATATGGGTTCTGAGGAAATGGAGCTCCAGACAGCAAGAAGGGGCCTGGTGGCTCTTTATGATTTTGGTATTATGTTTTTGGAAAGCAAAATTAGTTTCTCCAAAGCTAGCTGGCATAGCTGGGGACCTCTATGGTCATTTGTCTTTCAGACAGTCACATCTTCACTTTGTAGTCTCCGCTCTTTTAGTCCCTGTATAACCTAATTGTAAGAAAGGAATGGTTGCACATATTTCTGTTGTCAGCACTTAGAGGCTGAGGCTGCAAGGTCATGAGATTGAGCCCTATAAAACACACAAACAACACCCCCCCCAATAAAACCAACTAACCAAAAAATACAACTAACAGAATTTCTTTGACGTTACAAATGTATCTTTACTGAAAATGTGCTCTACTATTTTATACAAATTTATACTTTTTGATTGACACATACTTTTATATTCATGGAAAACAGTGTGATGTCTCATCTGTACATACGTTATAAAAACTTTGATCAAATTAATCAATATATATGTATATATATGTCCCTACCAAATTATAATTTTTGTATGTGACAAGAATTTTAAAAGTAGACTTTAGTAGTTTTGAAGAACATGTTATTTGTAACTACAGCCCTAGACAGTGCAGTTGGTGACTCACACGCTCAGCATGAATGAAGTGTCATGTAGCCTTCCTTTAGCATCATCTTTTATCTTCCCTCTGCTGGGCCCACCCATGTCATCCCTAGCCTCCAGACACATCACTGTGAAGTACGTAACATTATTAGGAAAAGTGTGAAATACTAACTAGTTGCAAAGATCTGATCACCAGAGAAAAGGAGTAAAATACAGGAACCAATGACAAAGAGATAATATTAACAAGAATTTCTAAAGAATTCTGGAAGCAAATTATTTTCATTCCCAATTCCGGGGATTCCTGTTACACTATTCTCTTAATATAAATCTGTTTTGAGAAAAATCTGCATTGTTTTTTTTATTTTGGTGTAAGTAAACATAAATATCAACAATAGTCTTTGTTTAAATAAAATATGGATTGAACAAACAGACGATACTATCTAACCTTGAAGAATCATTGGTATCATGTGGTAGTGCTTATATTATTAAGACAAGAAGAAAGGTAGTATCTACCCTACTATGTGAACTAAAATGCGCAGGATATGTGCCACATTGCTCAAAAGAACCATTTCTTGGTGCCATGCTTTGTTTCAATAATTTCACTAATATCCATCATATTTCTATTTTCAGGCAAATCTTTTATCATCATCTTCTACAGCGTCTGAGAGTCAACTGGTATGTATCTTGTTCTAAGTTGTTTACCTCCTTTGAACATTCTTATTTCTCAAGACAACTTCTTCTGAAAGAAAGTGAAGAGATAATAAGTTTGCTCACTTGTCTAACAAAATTTATTGATATTTTAGTGAAGTCACACGATGGCTGCTTTTTAGGTGACTAATACATAAAAGAAATTTATAAACCAAGACTACCACTAACTCTGAGCAGTGGTATTACAAGAGATTGAATTGAGTCAGAAGAAAATGCAGTTTGAATTTGCAAAGGAGATCACTTCCTGATAAGAGGGATCCAAAAATAGTTCAAGGAGATCAAAACAGATAATATGGGGGTAGCTTCTGGATGTGTGGGGATGAAGGAGACTGTCTCCTTTGTAAATTCAACAGAACAACCAGAATCTTCAATCATTCACTACCCAGCCTCTCCAGGATAGAATCAATGCTTTCTGACACAGAGAATGAAGCAGTAGCCATAGAAACAAACATTGCAGTTACGTCATAAAGTTGACTAGTTCCCACTTTAGATCTGGAAATATTATAATTCTTTTAATTTTAAAATAATTCCTATTTGTTTCTTGAGAGCAATGTTTGGAAGTCAAGAGTGGTTGACCATGCTCATGTAGAAATTAATTCACCACAACATACAAAAGATATATTTTTAGATGTTGATTGATAAAATGCATGCTTGTGGATTGTATGCTACATACATGATATTAAAAACCCTATTTCAAAGGAATACTTGAAAATATACATACATTTAAGTATCAGTTTTATAGAATGAGGTATATCACAAACAAGTTATAAATACAGTAAAACCCACTTAAAAATCTATTAAAATATTCTGTGTTTCTGTGTATGTATTCTCTAAGAGATATGAAAATAATACTTTGACTTAATGAGGATGTCTTTGCATTTAATTTAGACCAGTTCTTTAAGGAGTCCAAAGCATGTCTTAACTAAGTTTTAATTTGAGATTTCTTCTGAGGTATAGATGTATTTATGAAGATGTTACAATCAAGAAAATCACAAAAAGTATTGGACTGACACAATCATTCAGTCAAATCATTTTGATTTCACCTTGTGACATTTATCCTATATTTAAGATTGCCCAAAACAGATTAAACCAGCAAAGAAATATATACATATAGTATCTTATTCTTCAGTGACATTATATCTGATTATAATTTTTTCATTTCCATAAAATGTTACCATCATATTCCATGATCAACACTCTTGGGATTCAATTTAGAAAATGGGAATATATAGGAACAATTTTGAAAAATAAAATCACTATAATCACATACACACACACACATATACATATGAGTTAATATTTATATGAATTTATAATGCATATATATTGATGATATAACAGGCAGTTGCATATATATCTGTCTATATGTGTATACATGTAAATGTGTCTAGCACATAAGAAATATTAGAAAATAATATATGTAAGAGTGAAATTACATGAATAAATGTATCACTTTGGAATAAAATAAGCAGTTTCTGTGACAATTATTTGAATCAACTATAGGACAGAAATATTGTAAGCTTATGTAAGTGAAAATATGCAACAAATTGTCATACTGGCACAAGTTTAATATCAATCTCAAATGTAGAGATTTGACTCTTGAATGATAAAGTAATTTCAACCTGACTCACCTACTTGCTTGTTGTCGTTACAAGTATGCATCTCCAAAGTGTTGTGACTTCAGCTCTTAAAATATTTGCATTTTGGATTTAGGGTCTAGCTCAATGATGAAGTACTTGTCTAGCATCCACAAGACTCATGTTCAATCCTCAGCACTTCAAAACACAAGCAGTGTGTGTGTGTGTGTGTGTGTGTGTGTGTGTGCATGCCCATGCACACATATTATGTATGTTGTTTCCATTGTTTTTTTCTAGGAGCCAAATGATGTAATACTGAACTTGAGAAACTATTTTGGTACTCTGATGAGACTCACCCACAGTATTAGCTTCTCCTCTTTTAATCACCAATATAGTAGTTAACAACTGGAAAGGAATCTCTCACTCTAAGTGGAGGTTGGAATAAGGACTGTGCTAGCCTGAAAGGATTTTTATGAGACTCATATAGCACCACAAGCTGTATTCGATATGGTCCTGTAGAAAGTGAAGATATTATGATTGCACTCCAAAGCCCTAGATCATCAAAAGATATGAGAAGCCGTTTTTATAGGCAGTGAAATGGAAGCTCTAAGAGTCTAATTAGATCATCTAAGGTCATAGCATTAATGTTTATCCTTGTTGTGTGTGGTTTTCAAAAGGAATTATTGTTATTGATTTTTAATAGTTCATGAGGCTTAAGAAACCTCTGTTGAGTAAATTAAGAAATTGGCCTCTGGAGAACTCTTCTCTCCATTGACCACCTGCATGGTCTGGCTCCTCCTGAAGTTTTGCTTTGTCTGCTAAATATGAGAACTTAATGAAAAGGTGCAGACAGGGTGAGGGCAGATTGAGCAGGGGCATCAGGGACCCTGGAGCAAACCGGATAGTGCTTCCTGTAGCATATCAAAAGGAACAAGAGGAAACGGAAATTGTTGACTGTCAGTTTGAAGCCTGGGTGAAGCTTTCCTAATTCTGGAACTGGACCATCTCAGTGTTAACAAAGATGGGTATGTCCTCTTTTCTGTGCTTGGGAAACAGTTTAGTTTGGACAAGATGGGCAAGATCTGTTTATTTGTTTATTTATTTTTGTTTTATGAGGGAAGCCTAGGTTAGATGACAGCTAGCTCTTTTGCTGTTGGAAGTCCATGTCATTGCAAACCATTCAGTGTTTTTCAGGATGGGCTGCTGAATCTGCAGAGCAGACCACAAGAGGTTTAGAAAATAAGCCACATGGCCCAATAGAAGTAAAAGCAAATGCAGCTTACTGGAATGGAATAAAGAAGAGCCTTAAGCCGGCAGTGACTTTGTCTCTGGTTCCGAGTGCCAGCTGTTGTGCCCTGCTTTACTGGGCATGACTCAGCTTTCTGAGGGCCTTTAAGTCCCTGTTGTTGAGAAAGGCTTTTGTGTAGAGCTGATGTCTTCTTTAAACTCAATTTCTCCTTGACCAGTTTTCTTTGACACAGCACACTTAGGAGCTACGGCATTCATCATGTACGCCTCCTGAGCTGTGACTCACGCTATTGTCTTTCCTTTTCCATCAGAGTAGTTCAATCCGTATTATGTTTAGTCCACAAAACAGTGCCTGAGCCACGGGATGTGCTTTATAATTACTGAAGCCTGTGTTTAGTTTTATACAGTTGTTATGGTAGTTATAAAACTTTGAAAACAATAAAAACCCAGGAAGTAGATGTTTTCATGATTTGTCTAGATTATTTACAGTTGACAGTCTATATAAATTCAAAATTCTCTTATTTTTTTTCTTT
Organism: Peromyscus eremicus; assembly: GCF_949786415.1. NCBI lineage: Eukaryota > Metazoa > Chordata > Mammalia > Rodentia > Cricetidae > Peromyscus > Peromyscus eremicus. The sequence continues at coordinate 71,435,064 of NC_081422.1, read as the reverse complement.
ACAAATTTCTTTCATGTTTCTCATTGCATTAAACTCCCATAATTACCTTGTGCCATCTCCGTGGTCTCATAGCATAAAAATGAACTGCTTTTCATTCTCAGGAGGTTTACCATATACTGCAAGATTTTGAGATCTGAGATATTTATTTGAAAGAAAAATGAGCATAAGTATAAGATTCAAGTACATAATATTGCTGATGGGGTAGAGTCAGTTACCACTCACTGATTGAATGAGTGAATTGTTACATACATAAATTAGACAATGCTTCTTTTATCTACAATTTTATATTGTAGATAATTGTGGATTCCTACGAGCTTTTTTGCTGCAAAATTTCTAAGGAAAAAAATCAACTTCTGAATGGAGAGAAGACAGAAGCAAACAGAAACAAGTAACAATCAGGTCACTTCAAAAATGTTTTAATCCATCAAATCAGTTGAGGTTCTAGCAGGTCCACAGTGGTTGCTATGTGTTATACCATTCCCATTTACTGTCGTGTAAATCTTATGAGTCAAAAACACGAGCTCACAGACTTGAAAACCGGGTCCCTGTTATGTTTTTTGTTCCCCATCATATCACCTTATAATTTACTGCTGTAGCTACAGGCAACCTATCATCCCATTTGTTGAAGTTACTAATTTAGGAAAGAGGTTGCTCTAGGAAGCCTTCATTTTAAAATGTTGGCAACCAATTTGCAAGGTCATTGCTGGCAGTAAATCTCCAACTTTGGTCTATAGCCAGAGGCAGTATCAACTTGCTGTCATAAAATTATGATTCTAAGTTCTCAAGGCTGAAAAAAAATCCAATTTTATGTGCCCCAGTAACAGTGCTCAAGCAAAAATTTACATATGATAGATGTAAACACAAATAAATAGCAGCTTTAGACTGTCTTTCAGCAACCCCCCCCCCAAAATCATGATAGCAAACTCCCATAACTCTATTCTTTCCATCTCAGACTTTTTCTCACAGGAAGGATAACAGTAGAGTGAGATATGATATAAGTTCTACCTCACTCCTCATTTGTATTTTCCAGAAATACAAATACAAATATGACATCATCATTTTTTTAATGAAAGCATCTGTAAGTTCCATAACCTGCATGGCTGTGGCTTTGGGTTGATCTGACTGGGGTGACAGGAAATGAAGAAATGGTAGGTACACGTAAGGAAAACCTGAGATTGAATGGGCTGTACACTCAGATGGAGACACTCAAGCAGCAGCCTGGAAACTGATTGCATTTATTTTACTATCTCCAGCATGAAGGAGGAAGGGGCAGACTAGCTAATCTGGGTAGGAGGCCCTCAGGGGAGCAATTGCAGCTGCAGTCATCCTGGAGGAGGAAGCTGCAGTTGCTGTTGTCTGCATGTATTGTTCACATCCATACCTGGACCAGGGGAAGGCCTTGCTATTGCTCTAAGCCTGACCTGAAGAAGGATTCGCCATGGATCTGAGGTGTTAGGGTCCTTGACGTGGTTTATGCTCATGTCAATAATACACATTCACTTAGGACTTCATCCACTCACCACATATGACTGAGGGAGTGCATATTTGTGGGGTGGTGCATATATAGGTGTCTGTATATGCATATTTGAGGCCAATGGAGCACCACAGATGTAATTCTCAGGAATGCCACCCACCCACTTCGTTTGAGACAATGTTTCTCTCTGGCCTAGAGCTCACTAATTAGGCTAGACTGGTTGGACAGCAAGCTCGAGGCATCCTCCTATCTCCACATCCTTTGATTTGGATTACAAGTGTGTAGGCAACCGTGGTGACAATTTTATGTGGGTTCTGGGGAATCAAATTCAGATTTTAGAGATCTCTGGCCTCATGGAGCTTGTGTTGTAGTAGATAGAGCAAGACAAGGAACACATCCACAGATGTCAGATGGCGGCAAATGTAACAGGGTGGTAGAGATGAACATTTTATATGGCTGATCAGGAGACAGCTCTCTGATAAGGTGATGTTTGAGCATATACTTGAAATAAAATCCACAGATAGGACAGAGCAAGTGAAAACTCCTGCAGAGGGTTCCCAGTGGGCGAGTGGTGGTGAGTCATAGTCAGGGAACTTGAGTGAGTGTGCTGGTGTGAGAGGTACAGCAGCAGAGGACAAGTTGGAAAGGGAAAAGCCAGTTGAAGACAGGGAAGATCAGGCACTGAAAGATCTTTGCCATGAGAAGGGCAAAGGAACCTTTGAAAGATCAATTGACCTGATTTGATATGGAAGTGAGTGGCATTGTTTGGAAGTTGAATGGCACGATGTAATTTACCCTATAGTTACTCCATGGAGTGCTTGCTTAAGTTGTGAATCTTGAGTTAAGAATTGTGTTATATCCATCGCCATAGACACTACAGTTTTGGGAGAGGTCTCCTTTGTCAGAATAGGTCCTAATAGCTTCAGAGAGAGGTGTCTTCAGAGTCCACAAACAGGTGTTTTCTTTTTGAGGCGCTTCAGAATATTTAAATCTAGAGTAATTCATTTCTCAGCCAGCTGTTCACATCAGCTAACTCTCCCTCTGTCTGGAGACTGTTCTTTCCATGTTCTGGGCATCAACTGTGTGAAATTTTACCACGTATTTCAGACAAAAAATTACAGAATCTTGTTTTCTGACATAACTGGAGAGATATGTGTCTGTCTGTCAAGGCTGGTCATTTGATATTCTACAAGTGACAAGAGACCCTCTGTGGATGGATTTAGTTGTTGGACAGTGACAATTTTACAGTAACTCACTTTTTATGGACTCTTCTAATCTGATTCATCCAATTTTCTTTGTATTTGTTTGCACACAGACTTAGCAAATTAGATTTGCAAAAATTAAGGAAATCCTTCAAGAGAACTCCTACTTGATGTTCAAGAATAACAAATTACTTTGAGCAAAGTGAAAACAGAGATGAGAAATTTATAAAGAATAGCCTTCTTTTCTTCCATGGGAGACAAAAGACCCCTATAAACAAGTTTGTCTGGAATGGCAATGCCAGCCCCAGCTGAGCAGCTCATTTGATAAACACTCTGGTCTAGAGCCTTATAGTTTTTACTTTGCACACAAATTATCTAGGGATCTTTTAACGTACAGTCATATGTCAAGGATGGCTCTAAGGTCTGTACCATGTGATCGATTCTCAGGTGGTGCTCACAACTGCAGGTCTATGGGCCCTATTCTGAGTGGCAAGGCACTAGGAAACTTCTTGAATGGAATCATGAGCTTGCTTTGTCCTGTAATTTCACATTGAGAAAATGTAAATTTCATGATCATTTGCCATAAAGAAACAACATATTAGGAAGAGCAGAAAGGAAGTCCCTGTGGAAGAGCCTCTTGTGTGCCCATGTTAACTCTTGCTGCATCACGTATGTTAAAGGCTTTCCGAAGCATACACTGAAACTACATTTGGATGATGAATTTGAGTACATTGACATAAGGCTGATGCAGTAATATTATGTGGTGTCATTCCAAAAGAGACAGGGACATTAGGAATATAATGTGGTACTACCCATTATGAAAGGACACAGTTAAGGATTAGCATTATAACACTTCATGTGGTTCAATATATCAAATGGCTTTTCCAATAGATTATATAGTCTAATACCTACATTTCAGAAATGAAAATCTGTGTCCTGATCCTCTCCTCATCCTGCTATCACGCTTTGTTAATCAAATCTAGAGACTGAAAATTTTAGACTCATTGAGATGTGTATTTATGTGCATATGTGCGTGCATATATACATACGTACATACATACATACATACATACATACATACATACATACATACATCAGACCTGTAAAACATGGAGTTTCATAATGTTCCAGGAACATTTAGAAGATCTAGTGGGAAAAAAAAAGGAGAATGACAGAGAGATGCAACGATGGTTCAAATAACCGGTTGGTAATAGAAATGAAGAGATTAAATCAATCTAAATGGAATAAAAAAAAAACGGAAGGAATTCACTGATGTTATAGGGAAGCAGGTGTTTTAAAAAGATTTTTGGTTCCTTTCTCCTGTTCTCTCTTTTGCCAAGGTACAGGGGCAATGAAAATCACAAACCTGATCATTGGACCAACTGATCTAGATGTAGATCTTGGTTCACATATTAACTGGAAGACTTCTGACTTTCTATCTTGAAAGCTCTTACAGTGTTTGTGAAAAATCAACATATAACCCTTAGTGCTCTTATGTAGATGAGCTATGGATTCAGGGTGTCTAGAAGAGTGAGGTGTTCTTAGCTCCCAAATGGCCCACAAGGCTTTGAACTGGCTGTAAAGGGTGTAGAACAAGAGCAGAAGGCATGGGGTACCCTCAAATTGATTTGTTGTGTACAATGACTAGAGGTTTTTATTTTTATTTTTTTGGTTTTTTGAGACAGGGTTTCTCTGTGTAGCTTTGCGCCTTTCCTAGCACTCACCAGGCTGGCCTCAAACTCACAGAGATCCGCCTGCCTCTGTCTCCCAAGTGCTGGGATTAAAGGCGTGTACCACCACCGCCTGGCTATGACTAGAGTTTTTAACTGACCAATAGTGAGAGAATTTGGAAGCTATGATAAAGGTCATATGATGGGGATCGTGAACACTATCAAAGACAATCTCTGTCTGTTTTTTCCCTTCCTCTGGTTTCCACTTATGGCTACAAAATACTGAGAATTATACCAACTCATGGTACAGAAGCAAAATTAAAAACAAAAAAAGAGGCAATGCACAATTTAAGAAAAAGCAATCTGTGCAAACCAAGTTAGCAATAAAGAACATGGACGACTCAGATACTTCAGGTAGACAAAGTCAGAGATTCATTTTTTAATAATAATGAAAAGAGGAAAAACTTCACAGCACCGAGGAAACAGGAAATAAGGCCCAATAATCGTCTAGAAATCAGAAGGCCACCATATCCAAGAAAGTAAGGCCACACAGAAAGTAAGGAGCAGAAAGCTTGGCAGAGAAGCAACGTGAGGTGTCAGTAACTGACTCTGATACTGAATGTATTGCATTTAAGATTTCACACCTTGAAAAGTTTCCTTCCTTTGTTCTGTTTTTTACATTATTTTAAAATTTGTGTGTGTGTGTGTGTGTGTGTGTGTGTGTGTGTGTGTGCACATACTGCAGAGAACAGAGGACAACTGATGGGAGTTGTTAACTTCTACCATGTAGGTTTTGGGGATTGAATTCAGATTGTCTGGCTAAACAGCAACCTCCTTTGCTCTGAACCATCTCACCGGCCCAAACAGTCTCTTTTCTGATCTCATCCTTGAAGGTGGTCACAAGTCTAGGCCAATATAACTCAAAACATCTGCTTGCAATACAGGAAATGAGACAGCCATGTTTCTCTGGCGCAGAGATTCTCTACCATATCAAATTCTGCTAGGCAGTTTTTCCCTCTCTGTGTGCTGACACCTGGCTTAAACTCCTAAAGTTCCATGTTGGTTTGGGCATGTGTGAGGTTGTTTGGATTTCCTATATTGATTTCATGAAGAAAGTACAGGAATATGAGAAGAAGGAAGGAGAAATTAGCAGGGACCCTCATGGAAAAGAAGGACTTGTGTACAACATAGGGTCATGGTCCCAGGACCGGGGAGTAGAATTGGAGACTGCCTGAGTGGTGTTCTTATGCTGGTCGCTTGAGGAATAGTGTTCTCACACTTGTTAAATAACTGGATACTACTGGCTGATTTTTTGTCTCTGGAGATAAATGAGTTTCTTAAGTCGGAGCTATTTCTCAGGCTGGAGAAGAAAAGCACTTTCTCAATCTGTATTTCCCCACTTGGTGTGTACATGGACAACAACTAGGGAAATAGCAACTGGAAAAAGTATTAGAGAGAGATATTTATTCAAGACTCAAAATACATCAAGTGCTTTATAGAGCAGAGAGATAGATGTAGTCTCTGAAGGCTTAACTTGTGAGCACCAGGTTTGACTAGGCAGGGCTAATTTACAGTTTTCTGGGAAGAATGGGGTTGAGAAGAATCATTACAGAGAAGAGCTCAAACAAAGAGGGGCACTCTTTCTTTTTATTGAATTTTTACTTGGCATGGTTTCAAAACAGATCAATCATTTGGTGGTATTTGACAGTGTCACGAGATTTTACACTTGGTGAAACATTTAGAAATTGCCCCAAGTGAAAGAAACTCCCTCTTATATTGTCAGTGACTAAAATTTTATGAGTTCACAGTGACTGATGTGTTCATTAGGGCTATTCTGATACAAACTACATCAGTGTATAAGGAGAGGACAGTCCTAGGGAACTAAGGGATAGGAAGCCCAGCTGGACCACGTGGGTGCTTTGGCCTTCATCTAGGGCTTTCCACTTTGGGTAGCAGCTTCACAAAGCTTCTTCATTTCATTAGATGGACTTTTTAAGTGAAATTAGGGCATGTTACAGCTCCTGCATCGACACACAGTAATTGCAGGTAACCCAGATCTCTCTATCACATTCTGTTTTCCTTCTAGATCTAGTTCAGCCATATGTAATATGAGTGTAGCTTATACATAATGTGGGTGGACTTTCCAAAGTCCTCTATATCTATACTGTACATTGCAGAACAGGCACTCAAAAAACATTTGTCAAATGAAGGGTAGAGGAACATGTTTGGTGTGGTTTTGCAATTTCATATTGTGATAGGAGATCTTTATGACTTAGTTGCTACCGTAATCAATGAACTAATTGATTACAATTTGTTAACAATTATATTGATTTTTTTAACATTTAGTTACATTGTCAAAATAATCTAATTTCTGGCATGCTTTATCTATGATTTCAAATCACTTCAGATTTCAAAAGAAAATTTTGTGAGAGCATTTGGGTAACAACAATAATAATACTCATTTTTAATAGTGTTTTTTCACCTCCATTTTAAAAATATTTCTCCTTCATGAAGACTAAGCCTGGAGTAATTCGCCCAGTACCTGTCAAATCCAAACTACTACTGAGAAAGGAGGAAGAAGTTTATGAACCCAATCCCTTCAGTAAATACCTTGAAGACAACAGTAGCCTGTTTTCTGAGCAGGTGAGTATACATATAATAAAGCATTTCGTATTACAAGTGCCCGTATAAAGTAACAATAGTATATGTGTAAGAATATATGTTTAATAGGTTCTACCCCTGGAAAATGGAAAAGATCACTGTGTATAAAAATAGAAATTCTTTATTAATCAAGGGTGGTATTTTGAAGCATCTCAAAGTTTTCTCTAAAAGAAAACACTCTTGACCCACTGAAGGTACTGCATGGGAACCTACACCATTCATCTCGAGACCTCATGAGCATGCTGTGGGTAGCTACATGGCACTGAATTATTATTTCTGAGACAGCTTATTTTTGAGAATATATGATATTTTAGATTTGTTAGAGTTGACAAAAATTCCATTGTCCAGATTTGTATTATCATAGTAGGTTTGAGGGGTAATGCAATTCTTCTAGCTTGAGAGTACTAATTACTTTATAGGGCTCAAGTCATTTCACAACTGTTTGTAGAGAACATGTACTCTATTTGCATTATATGTGCTGAATTCTGGAGAAGAGAGAAAAGAAAACTGTCAGTGGGGACTTTATATAATAATAGGAAAATATGGCAATCTATATACACATAATATAAAACTCCAGGGCCTAGAGAGATGGCTCAGCAGTTAAGAGTACTCACTGCTGCTGCTGAGGACCCAGGGTCATATTACAGCACCCACATGGTGGCTCACAACTGTCTGTAACTTTATTTATAGGGATCTGATGCTTCCTTATGGCTTCCTTGAATATTTCATGCACTTACATGTTTCAAGCCAAACTCTCCTATATATAAAATAAAAATAAGTTAAATCTTTAAAATCTACACAAAACTTTATTTTGCCACCAAAGAGAAATTGTACATTTCTATTTGTCTTAGTAAATGCAACAAATAGGCATGAGCTGTACATTTTTTAATCTTAAATATTAAGTGGATAAGCAATGTAAAATGAAAAATGCTGGATGTAATCAGAACATGTAAACTCATCACATTTTATAATCTGTATTGAATAGGTTTATAGAAGAATGTAAGTATAATATCTTCTTTAAACATTAATTTAAAAGTGATAGCTAGCAACAGTCTTAAAATTTAAATTACATTTGTGTTTGTAAGATATAAGGAATGTTTCATGTGCCATGGGTGAGCTCTTTGACCTTTGGAAATACTGCTTTCCCCAGCTTCAGTTTCTTAACATGTACAGTAAGCCATGAGGACCAAGTCCTTTTCATGGATCCCTTAAACTCCAAGATTTGGGTTAGTTTAAATGATTGATTAACCCAGAATGGCTCTGAAGTCTTTATGAAGCTTTGAAAAGGGTCATCATATTTTCTCATGGAGAGCCATTGATTTTACACATAGAATGAGGTGGAGATGGCTGAACAATGTCCAGCTGTGATCCAGCCTCCTGAGAGGCTGAGGTGGTAGGACCTCCTGATGCTTGAGTTGAAGTCCAGACTGGACAGCATGGTGGGATTTCATCTCAGAACTGAGAGGAAAATTAATATTAAAACATTTTCCAGTTATTTATGTTCCGTTTGTGAGACTGCTCTAAGTTTGAACCTTTAAAGAGGTTTAAAGGCAGCCTGTTTTCATTTTGGGGAGAAATCTTATTGGTATGTAATTTATCATGGTTAATTCTATATATTACAGAAATAGAAATTTCTGTTAGGAAACCAGATTTCATTGTCAATAAAAGCACATATAAAATACCTATTGTTTGTACAAAACTAATATTTTTGAAGGTTAATGTGATATTTGGATTAGGAATTCATTGTGGACAGATTATTAGAATATAATGTAGTATTTATATGGAAATGAACTACAGATGTTAAAATAAATTTCACATATAATTATCCATGCAAATTATATCCCTCAAAATTTGATTAACTGCTATAAAATAAAGATTTTTACTTTTTATATAATCTTGAAACTTAATTTTTCTTCAAGCAAGCTCCCTTGTAACGTATCAGGTTAATTTGTCTATAATTTATCACCTTCATTGTCTTGTGCAATGATGAATTCCATTTATAGTGCAGAAAATTCTTGTCATTAAAAAGAATTGCCGTTTTCTTTTTTTTACCATTCTTGTGTGGTTATACAAGTCTAAACCTTGTTTTTGTTGCAACTTATACCTGTGTATTTCCATATAATTGGATGATAATGTGTTTTTCAAATATTTGGGGACTACAGGAATAAATGTGTTTATATTTTTTCATTAATTAATTCTTTTATATGTCCTTGTTTGAGGGTAGGACATCTGACCTGAGGATAGGACATCTGATACCACAGAATGTTAAGAAATGAAAGAAATCTAGCGTTCTACCTACATGTGAATTCCAAAGCTCCTCTGGCCTCATTTGCTGGCTGTGTAGAATCCTGGGGCCACTGTACAGCCAGGAAAGGCACATTTACACTCAACTGCTTTCTGTATGTTGAGCACGACTTATAAATCCTTTGTGTCCTGAGTCTATAATGAAGCAAATTGAAAAGTTCACTCACAACTTAGGTTAGGTCCACTATAAAACAAAAACAAAAACAAAACAAAACAAAACAAAAAAACCAGTGAGCGTCAATGACTCATGATGCTGGCTTGGCTACCAGACTAGAACTTCCTCCGAGGACATTCATGTTCAGCTCCACTCACTCCTGCTCTCTCTCAATCTGCCGTAGAACAAATCGAATGTTTCCAAACTTGGCTAATCTCATTCGCCCATGTAATAGACCATTCCTTAGGCAGGCAGCCGGCCAAATTGAAGCAGCTCACATTCACTAATCTCCCTTGTACCGAGGGCAGTTCCACATGACAGGAGATGTTGGATGGGATGGTTAAGTTCATAAATTTCCCCTCGCAGGTTCACTGCCATAAAATATGATTTCAAAACGCTGTTACAAAGTGTCAGATGCTAAAGATGACCGGACTGAGCAGAGATGTATTTATCGTAGCTCGCATGATACAGCTGGGCAGCCTATTGAACAGATTAGGAGCTGAAAATTTGTCTGGAAATAGCCTCTCAGGGCTAAAAGCAAAGTTAGAGACTAATGCAAAATCTAGAAATTGAGACATTTTATTTAATGGTTTTTACATCAAGATGTCCTAAGGCAGTCAGTATCATTCTGCATTAAATGGATTAAACCAAACCAAACCAGAACTCTTTTGAATGAAGCTTATGCTTTCCTGAAATTAACTCCAAATCTATTATTGTATCAATTTATGGTCCTTTTGAATTATTACAGAACATCTTCACATTCTACCCTAAATATATGGATTTACATGGACTACAATGATGACCATGCATTTTGAACAATGCCTCTATTGGTAACCAAAGGCTGAGCTAGATATAATTACTGCAATCGATTGGGCTAGTAAGCATGCCGCAGGTGCAGAGATCTGAGACAGAATGCTGTTAAGTGTGTTTTGATGATTTGTGAGCATGCAAAATAAACAATGACTTGCTGATCATGGAACCAATATGTTTAGATAATGGTAATTTCTCCACCAAATATTTTCATTTTAATGTAAAAACAATAGCTTAATTCATTTTTTTTTTTTTTGCAGAGCAACATGTAACGTATTTTTCTTCTTTATATTAACAATTCAGTCCCTGTCATTAGATATGTTATTCCCTCGGTAAAGCCTTAGAGAGCCAAGCTTGAAGGTCTGGATCGAAATGAGGGGTGACTCCTATTGTTTTATTTGACTTCTCCAGAAACACCTTCTTTTTTGTGATGAGAAAATGTGTTTCCTAGTGTATATGCCCTTTCCATCTCATTTTTCTTCTGATGTGTTTCACTGGAGGAGAGGATGTGTTTTGGTTAAAATGACCATTTTGAGCAGTGGTTCTCAACCTGTAGACTGTGACCCTTTTGAGGTTCACCCTTTCATAGGGATTGCGTGTCATATATTTACATTACAATTCATAACAGTAGCAATTACAGTTATGAAGTAGCAATGAAAATAATTTTGTGGTGAGGTGTTACCACAACATGAGAAACCTGTATTAAAGCGTCACAGCATTAGGAAGGTTGAGAACCACTGCTCTAGAGAATTTCTTCCTTAGCACTCACAGAAACATAAAAGGATAATTGTGGGGGAAGTTTCCTCTTTGTATTCTTCTCATTCCTTTTTTTGCCCCTGATATTTTAAAACATTCAACTTGTCTCCCTTCTCTCCCAGTTTCTCTCTATTTGATATTCCAGTTTGATGATGATGTGAACAACTTTCAGGTTTCTATTTAATTATCCATCAAGTTATATATTAACTGTGACCTCCACCTGCCCTTCCTGGCTCCACCCAGGTGAAGTAACAGGCAAATGTCTTTGTCACAGATAGGGTGAACAATGCCTCCTTTTATACAGAATGCCATAAATTACCACTTTTTCAAAAGTCATTTTCAACCAAGGTGGTTCAGTCTCTTCTGTCATAATTGAGTCAAAGCCTGACGAAGTTTTGACTCATATTTTAAGGTAAGATGTTTACATGAACCTTTTTAGTTGTAGAAATGACTAAATGACTTGGACTGTTTTAAGGAGTGAGAAACAGAATCTTTTTGTAGTGTTACATTCATTTCGGAAGGTTTAACTTATAAGATTTGGCTTTTCTCAAATAGTGCTATCTTTGTGAATGCTCCTTCCTTCCTCCATCTTTCCTTCCCTCCCTCCAGCCCTCCCTCTCTTCCTCTCTTTGCTTTATATATAAGAGATAATTTATCATGAATATGCTGTTTAATATGTGTAATAGATAATTTATCATAATGTAACAAATCAATTTGCTCACTTTTTTTTTTTTTAAAAAAAACATGTCCCTTTGAAATAATAATATTTCTCCTCCAGGATATAATCAGATATGCTCACTTCATATTTAAGCTTTCATTACTCTTTTTTCGGCATTAAATTTCTCATGACCTTGTCTTCATATCGAAATTGTAAAATCATAACTGAAGCATTGTAGTTTTTGTCTCTAGCATTTACGTTGCTAAGGGAGACTTCTTTTTTTATTGCACTTTACCTGATGTATGTAGGGGTAAGAATCTTCAAGAGACTTTATTTTTTGTTTTGTTCTTTGTTTTTAAGCAGATGCACTAAGAAGCCTGACTTGCTGCTTCTGTTGTCACAGTCCAAGGCCTTAGTGACTAAGGGATAATTGGTAGGTAGGCAGTGCCTGATGAACCCTCGGCCAACGGGGGAAGAGTGTCTTTGTGAAAGCTTTACATAGATGTGTCCTGAAACTTGTGTAACCTAAGATGCTCCTGTATCTTTACTCAAGGAGCTTGGCCATTGCCCTATTCAGGACCTCTCAAAGAAAGTGCAATCTAGTTTTAAGATAAGGGCCTTGTTAAAATAGATTTTCCAAATTCCATTTTGATTCTGTTCCTAAAAGTATTAAACAATGCAACTTCAAAACAGCTGCATCAAATGGATGCTATTCACAGGGCAGAGCATTAGAGAACTTGACGGTTGGTGGGGGAAGATGCAGTCTTCCTTGTCTCTTCACGGGGGTCTCTATGACAAAAGGTCTCCTTGAGCTTAAGAGTCAAGGCAGCCTATGTCTAGCACTGCAGAATATTATGATCACAGGCCTTTGGAATAGTTATGTCTCCTGGCTTAAGACAGGATACTACCTATGCTTAGCTCACTCTTTGTCTGCACAGTTCCTGTCCACAGCTTCACTGAGAGATTTTTCAGATGACCATTATAAATGTGAGTGGTGCCAGAGGATCAGAAAGCTTGCTGTGAAGTTGTGTCTCCTAGTAATGTCAGAAGCTACACCCATCAAGTCTCACCAGCATGACTTGAGTTCAAGCTGCAAAACACATTTTAAAAAGCTATATGAGTCCAATTGGTGAGAAAGAGGAGGGTTTGTATGAGCGAGAATTGTTGAGACCAAGATTGGAAAAAGCACAGGGACAAATAGCCAAATGAATGGAAACACATGAACTATGAACCAATAGCTGAGGAGCCCCCAGCTGGATCAGACCCTCTGGATAAGTGAGACAGTTGATTAGCTTGAACTGTTTGGGAGGCATCCAGGCAGTGGGACCGGGACCTGTCCTCAGTGCATGAGCTGGCTGTTTGGAACCTGGGGCTTATGCAGGGACACTTAACTCAGCCTGGGAGGAGGGGACTGGACCTGACTGAACTGAATCTACCAGGTTGAACTCAATCCCCAGGGGAGTCTTTGCTCTGGATGAGATGGGAATGGGGGGTGGGCTAGGGAGAAGGTGTTGGGGGGCGGGAGGCGGGAGGACAAAGGAATCTGTGGCTGATATGTAAAATTAAATTAAATTATAAAATAAAAAATACAACATAAAAAAAATCAGGGATATAAAAAAAAAAGCTATATGTATTATCCGGGACTTGTAATCCCAGCAGGGACTGTGGGGACAGACATGATACCTCAGACTCACTGGTTATCTAGCTATCCCAACCTAATGGGTAAGTCTTAAGGTCAATGAAAGCCTCTGTCTCAATGAAGGAGGTAGACACACAGACAGATAGACAGACAGACAGACAGACATCTACAAATTTAGTAGCTGTGAGGGTTTATTTCCATTCTATTGTAGTCTGGTAGTCTATATAACCTGGTTTTATGCCAATAGAATGCTGTTTTTTTTATTACTGTGGCAACAATATAATTTGAAATCATCTATTTAGATACTTTGAATATTGCTATTTCTGTTTGGATTACCTTAGCTTCTCAAGGATTTTTATACTTTCATGTGAATTTAGGATTTTTTTCTAGGTATGTAAAAATAGTTTGGACTTTGGTGAGGTTTGCCTTTAATATGTAGGTAACTTTTGGTTTTATTGCTACTTTTACAATATTGAATTTGCCAAGGCCTAAGTCTAGGATGGCTTTTTGCCGCCTTCTGTTCCTTTCAATTTCTTTTTTTAGTGTTTTCACATTTTAATTCGATAGGCCTTTTGCCTCCCTCATTGGGGTTATTCTTAGGTATTTTATTTTTTCTTTTTATTAGTTTTTTTCCCATGCACTATATTTTGATCATAAAAGTTTCCCTCCAACCCCTTTTAGATTCTTCCTCCCAACCCATCCAACTTTATGTTCTTTCTGTCTCTCAAAACTAACTCTAAACCAAAACTAAAAAACAAAAAATGAAAATTAAAACAAGTAAACAAACCAAAATCAGTAAGATAGAAAATAATCAAATCAAACTAAACAAAATGAAACAAAAAAACTCACAAAAAACCCATGGGCACCTGCTTAATTTCTTCATGTTTGATGGCAAAAATAAGTAGTATCCAGCAATAGTTTTTTCACTATTGTGGAGGGTAACCAATAGCATTGTCAATAGTCTATGATATTTACAGGAATTTATGGAACCCCTTTGTATACTGAATGAACAAAATGTAACCCATTCTGACAGTGGAGGTTTTGCTTGGTGGCATAACATGTCTAGTTGGGGTATTGTGTCCCCATACCTATCAGATTAATATTCCTATATATTCTTTTGATTTTGAAGCTATTGTGATTAGGATTTCCCCTTCCCTGACCTGATTTCTTTATTGACACATTTTTATTGGTATGTAAAATTATATGCTGATTTTGAAACCTGCCAGAAGTATTTATTAGAGCTTAGTGGTTTCTGGTGGGTTCTGTACAAAGTTTTAAGGACTAGATCATGTTATCTGGAAGTAGGAATAATTTGACTTCTTTTTCTATTTTTACCTCTTGTGTTTTTCTTTTGTCTTATTGCTCCAGCTTAGAATTTAAGATTACATTAAACAAGAGAAGAAATAGTCACAACCTTGTGCAGTTCTATATTTTAGGTAAAATGCTCTTAGGTTTTCACCATTTAGTATGAAGGTATCTATAGGTTTGCTGTATGTAGCTTTTACTATTTTTAAGTATGTTCCTTCTATTCCCAGCTTTTTAAAAAAAATCATGAAGAGATAATGACTTTTGTCAAAGGACATTTTTTTTCATTTAATGAGATGGTCCTGTGGTTTTTCTTCTTAAATCTATGTACTGTATTTCCTTTATTAATTCGTATGTGCTGAACTAACCTTGCACACCTGGAATGAAGTTATCTTGGTCATGGTGTAAAAATCTTCTTTATGTGCTCTTGAATTTGGTTTGTGAGAATTTTATTAAGAATTTTTACATCTCTGTTCATCAGAGAATTGGTCTATAATCTTTTTTTTTCCTGTTGTGTCCTTTTCCAATTTTAGTATTAGGGTAGTGCTGATTCATAGGATGAATTAGACACTTTTCCTTTGCTTTTTACTTTGCAAATCTCTTTGTGGAGCATCGGTATCAACTCTTCTTAAAATGCTTGGTAGAAGGTGGTAGTGAAGAGCTCAGGACAGTTTGTTTTTTGTCTCAATCTTATTCATTGCTGTGGGTCTGTTTAAGTAGTTTAGATCCTCTTGTTTTAATATTGGTAGGTCATATGTGTCTGAGAATTTACCCATTTTTTCTAGCTTTTCTAGATTTTTAGAATAAAGTGTTTAAAGTACTCCCTATTGATTCTCTGTATCACGTTGAAATCCACAATAGTTTTATTTTCTAATCTTATTACTAGTTTTATATTTCTAATCTTATTAATTATGTCATCTCATCTTTGTTTTTGCTAGGAGCTTGTCAATACTGTTAATTTCTCAAAAAAATCAACTATTTGTTTGATTGAACCCTTCTATATTTTGATTTATTATTTTTATTTACTTAAAGCATAAGTATATTATTTACCCACTCCCTGTTCTCTTTCCCACCCCTCCCATGTCCACCCCACCCTTTTTAACCATTGTTTTTACACATATATATAAGTGAATAAACATAGAAGTGCAACCTGATGAGTGCCCAGTGTTACCTGCATGTCCGTGTCTCTAGGGCCAACCAATCGGTATTGGATAAACAATCAGGGGACTCAACCCTGGGAGAAGACTAATTTTTCTAAAGGTTCAAGATTGGCACTTGACCATTGCAGTAACCAAAAGTTGTCTATATATTATTTTTAACTCTATTTCATTGATTTCTGCTCTGATCAAGAATGTTTTGTTCATTCTTCATGTATTTATGTAGTTTCTGTAATTTTTCTTGACACTGATTTTTAACTTTATTGAACTATGATCTTATAAAATATATGAGATTGTTTCAGCTTATTTTTGTTTGGTAAGACTTGATTTGTGGCCTAGAACTGCACATTGATACTCTGATCTATCATTTTTTTCTAATAGAATTTTTATGTCCAGTGTCCTAGATATTTGAAACCCAAATATTTTGTATCCCAAATATTACCTCTGCCATGGGCTTTCAAAAATGTACTTTGAAACGAACTAGCAAACAAACAAATGGCTAATTCTTTTGTATGCAGGTGTGCCTTACTTTTACCGCCTGAGCATTAAGTTGAAGTTCATCTCTAGCTTCCTTGAGTTGCAGGAAGAACAAACTTGAAAATACTATTGGCTGGCAAGTGGTTCCGTGCATTTGGGGGGTGTTGTGGTTCCTGATAGTTGGTGTTGCTGTCTTCCTCTACACTCTCTCTCTATGTCTTCCTGTCATACTTGTGTTATTTACTTTTCTGTTGCTGTGATAAAGCAGCATGACAAAGGGAAGCTTAAGGAAGAGTTTATGGTTCCAAAGGGATAAGAGTTCATTATGGTGTGGAGGGATGTCAGCAAGCTTTGGGCATGGGAACAGGAAGGTGAGAGATTATGTCAACAGCAAGCATGAAGCAGAAAGACGGAGTTAATCAGAAGTGTAGTGAAGCTAAGAAAATTCTCAAAACTGCCCCACTGCATAACATTTTCCTCCAGAAGAGCCACACTTCCTGAACTTCCCTAAACAGTATTACCAACTGGGAACCACATGTTCATGTACCTAATTTTCTGCACATTGGCCACAATCTCCCTAACCCCTTCCCCCAGGCACTACTGGACCCCATTGTTCTGCTCTGTTTCCCTGAGTTTGACATTTTTTTTGCATTTTATGTCTAAGATATGCAATATTTATCCTTTTGTGGTTGATTTATTTCACTTGAAATAATGTTTTTTAGTTTCACCAATGTTGTTGAGAATGGCAAGATTTCCTTTGTTAAGGTTGAATATTTCATTGCTTCTATTTTACATTGTCTTTGTCTATTCTTCATCGACAGGCTCTTAAGCTGCATCCATAGCTTGGTTGTTGTGCATAATTGTTGCCACAAGTAAATGAAATGACTGTGGTCAGTGAGTTCTAGACCCTTTGGAGGTGTACAATTTAAAAAAATTGTTTAAAAATCATTGTAATTTTGGAAGAAGGAGATTGACTTCTTGCTGAGAAGTCACTGAGTATACCTCCTTTCCATTTTAAGGGATCACAGAAGCTTTCTAAATAAGTTACCTTCTCGGTTTTTTTTTTTCAATCTAAATATGTCCATATGAACAGTGTAAGATGTGAAATAAACCATAGAAATAGAAAAGCAAGAGACTCAGTATATAACCCTCTTCTGCTAATGCGATGAGGAGCCGTCTACTTCCTCCTTCTGTTGTTGAGTGCCGGCATCAACCATCTTCATACTGATCCATTTGCCATGTAAAACTGTCAGACACATACACTTGAAATACTGTGACCCAGTCTATCTCGAAACTTATTTTATATATATATATATAAAATTTGAAATAGCTAAACATATGCTAAGTTTTTTCTTGCTTCACAAGTTCACATATTTTTTTTGGTTCACATTAGTTTTCAAAATAGAGGTGTTGGTTTAAATATGTCTGTTTTTGAAATGCACATGACTTCCTCAAAATTAAGGTCTGTGAACCAGAAGTTATGCCTCACATTCACAGTTAGGAAGCCTAGTTTACTAGGCTGATATCCATAGCATGCAGCTAGCCAGAATCTCTTTCATAGTATTGTGGGTTTTGTGATGGTATCTGTGGAGCAGCAAACTCATTCTGGATAAAGGATTTATTCTTCCAAAATGTACTATTACTGTTCTCGAATTTAACTGGGTGCTGCCTTTAATTAAAAGAGAAGATAAATGTTATGGTTTTGATTTTAAACAGTTGCTGATATAGTTTACTGTTTCAACAAAGGATGGGTAGATGCCTAGAGCATGGAGTTGGGGCTCCTGGACTCCACTCACTGGTCACACAGTTGTCCTGTGCTCTGTAGATAACACTCAGTACGAGGGGACAGCATCAGTGCAGAGACAGTGGATTTTCACTATAACTTTCAAACCACAGGAAATGAGGTAACTTTTAAAAATGCTGGGAGCAGAACAAAAGAGTCTGAGATCTGCAGTCTTTAATGAGAAGAGCCTAAAGTGCCTTAAAATGCCCCTTTATTACAACAGAAGTAGCTTTTGAAGTTAAGAGCTTAATGGTTGAGGAGAAGGTAACCTTTCTCTAGAGTAGCCAGTGCCCCAGACAGGACTGGGACATTAATTTTCTGATGTCTGTGTCAATTAGGCAGAGCCAAATCAATTTACTTACCACATACTTGTCTGCTAATTTTCTCTAATGAACAGGATATTATTGCTTCATACTCCCATGTCTTCTTGAAGTTTTGCAGTGTACCGTATCAAAACCAATGAAAATAATTTGCCCCCTTTTCAATAATCAAACTTAAATAAGGCTTAAAGTTTTGGGAATTTTTAAAAAGTAATTTTGTGTTGAAGAGGGCAATTATGAAGAGAGCAAGAAGTGGTCTGAAACATTTTACCAGAAATAGCTACACTGCCTATTTTACTAATAAGAACATGTATGAATTTTGTCCTTTAAAAACTAGAGCTTGAAGATTCACATGCTGAATACTGAGGTGGAGGGGAATGACAATCCCTTCAGATCATTTAGAAAACCAATTCCACAGTGACATTCTGAGCACAAGATAATTCACTAGGGTGAGACAGGATGTGGGTGAGATATGAGAGATTATTTATGCGCCTTAATAATAAACTGAAACAAGAGTTTGAAACCATGGCCTAGGGGCAAAAATCCGGTCCACCAGTGTCTTTATAAACTTATTTATTAGAAGCCAGCAGCACACATTTACCTGTGTTTTGTCAAAGCTGCTTTCATACAATTGTGGCAAAGTCAAGTCATAGACTACATAGGTGTACCATGGCTGCTTTCACATGATTGTGGCAAGGTCAATTTATGGAATACACAGGAGTGCAAAGCTCACAGTATCCATGCACTGCTCCTTCACAGGGTGTCTGCAGCATCCACCTGAAGTATGAAGGTTTGTGCTTTGCTCTTTATCTCTTGCAGACTGAGTTCTAAATGCTTCAAACTCAGGGATATTCAAAATGAAGCTTCATAGGACGTCAGGGCTGTCCAGATGAGCACAGTATTTTTTCTTAGTCCTGTTGCATCTAATTATATTTCATATAAGTTACTCCTATGTTTGCCATTTTAACTTTTAAACTAAATCCCGATAAAATAGATTCCTTAAATTAAGGTAAAACTCAACTCCTAATAATCTAGATGAAATAAACTACTACTGAGATAAACATAAACAACAGAAACACTATATGCAATGTAAGCTTATCAACAATAAATAGAAATTTAAAATGTTGAATTTGACAAGTAGGTCAGTTTTTAATTATACAAATCATTTGAAATAGAGACATTTATCTACATCCTCTCTGAGTGCACCTAGCCCTAAGTGTATAATTTTGTCTTGCTTTGTAAATAATAATTCAGCATCACAATAAGATACTTACAGAGTAGGAAACTCAGGGCACAAAGGGCTTATGAAATTGTCAGTATTGTTTGAAGACAACATACTCAAGATGAATAACATTTAAAGGAATTGTTGAGGTAAGTAATAAAATTCTCTTTACAGGAAAAACATAAAAATGTTAACACCTAATTTAATAAAGGATACATTTATTTTTTTCTGTAATAAATATAATGTAGAAATGTGGAATGATTAATGGAAATATTTTGTAATATTTAAAAAAAACACTTAGAAAACACATAGGAATCAACCTTAGAGATTTGTGGGAAAATGAGTAATGAGGAATTCAACTATAATGACTTTTATTATGTGTCTAGATCACAATATACACTTTAAATCATTTGCATCTTATCACATTTATGCTCTAAATCTGAACATGCAAAAAGTAACATTCTTGAGCCCTAAAGGAAAACTAGCAAAAAAACTGGCTAAAGTGAACAACCTTATTAATAAAGCACTCACTGTTTATGGAAATATATGGAAAGAAGATTGTAGTAGGAAGGTGCAGTTATATTAAGAATCGTTGATAAGCAATGATGACATAGAAGAATCAGACCGAGGAGATGGTGCAATGGGTAAGGTACTTCCTGCCCAAGCATGAGGTCTTGAGTTTAGATCCTCAGCTGTAAGGTAGCTATGGCAGCATGGGCCTATAACCCCAGAACTGGGGCAAAGGGGTAGAGGGGAGGCAGGTGGCTCTTAGGGACTTGCTGCTCAGCCAATCTGGCCAATAGGATGTGCTCCAGGCTCAGCAAGAAGCACTATCTCAAAATATAATAATAATAATAATAATAATAATAATAATAATAATAATAATAAAAGACAAGATGGAGATCCAATTGAGGAAGACATCTTAAAGTCCACTCTGGCCTCTGTATGCACCTGCATACACACCTTCAGAATGGACAATATTTCCTTAAGGAAGCCAATATTTTCTCTTAATACAAAAGATAAAGCTCAAAAGGAAAATATAATCAGAGTATCTAAATGCTAAATTTAATATCATACACAAAAATTTGACTATATGAAATATTATGAAGCATTTTAAATTATTTGCTAGCTTATGACACAGTTAGTAAACACAAACACTGAATCTCTGAGTTACATCTAATAAATAGATTTTGAATTCTGTGATCTCACAACGAAAGCCAAGCAAGACAAAACACTATACCTTTAATATTATAAACCTTATCTGATAGGACAAACAGAACCTTATACTAACTGCCAAAGTAGAAATGAGACATGCAAGTTGGTCAGATCACAAGAGTTTACAAATTAACAAACTGAGAATCCACAAAAGTTCTCTGATGTCTGTATATGAAATATTTGCTTTGCAATGAATTTTTAACTAAGGAGGAAACTCAAAATTTCTATTTTTCTTATTTATATCCACTTTTATTGATTTCTAGATAACAAGTAAAAATCATGTACATTTAAGGTATACAATTTGATGCTTTGATATTTTTATAGGTTTTAAAATAGTCTCAATCAAAGTAGCACATCCATTACCCCCCATGAAGCCCTTAGTACTTGTTGTTATTGCTATTCTGGGAGGAACATGGTTTCATCCTCTCAGCACTTTTAAATACAGTGCAAGATTGCCAGTTATAGACATGTTGTATATACTAGACCTCCAGAATCCATTTAATTTGCTTAAGTGAGGCTATATACCTTTTGGCCAGCTTCTTCCATGTATCTAATTGCTGACTCCAGTCATCCTACATTGCAGCAGCACACCAGAACTTCCTGTCCCTCTCCAGCTGTAGCTCTATGCTCATCAATCAACATTTCTCATTGCTTCTCCTACCTTTTCCTTGTTAACTACCATTCTATTCTCTGTTTCCATGAAGTCAACTCTTCCAGATTGCACATGATGCTAGTGAGGTCACTCAGTACCTGATAGTGCCTAGCTTTTTCACTGAACAACAACAATAACAACAAAAGTCTCTGTGTCACAAATGACAGGATTCTGTTCTTAAAGGATGGATAGTGCTCCATACTGTGTACATATCATATTTTCTTCATCCATTTATCAGTTGATGGGTATAGATACAAAAAAAAAATCTTTGCATAAGCCAGTGTCAAAATACTTTTCATTATTTTTTCAGAACATTCATTTGAATTAATTTTTGTAGATTATATAAGTGTTCAATTTCATTCTCCTACATGTGGCTATCCATTTCCCCCCTTGATGCTCTGACATCTTTATCAAAGGTCATGATAAATTTTAACTTTGGCCTCTCCATTTCATTGGCCTGTGCATCTCCTTTTACACTGTTATCACAATATTTTGATTATTAAAGCTTTGTGATTTATTTTGAAACCAGGAAATACATTCTCTGGCATCCTAGAAGTGATGTTAGAAGACTGTATCTAGGTATATAGGATTGAGAGAAAATTTTAATATTGTCTTTTTAGATTGTTCTGTGTTTTGCTGTTTTAAAGAACAATTGTGTTATTTTACAATAATACCAAGGGATGTTTTAAATAATAAAATAGAATACAATGAAAAACAGTTTAATGACTATCTAAGAAAACATACTGAAATCTTAGTACTTAAAATTGTTATTTATTAGGTTAGAGGTTGTTAAAATTGTCTTTGGGATTTTTTTTTTTTTTGTTAAAAGGGAGGTTTATTTTGTGGGGTAACTTACAAGTGAAGGGATAGGTAACAGGGTCTGGGAAAGATGTGGCGCAGTCCAGCAGTGTTCTCTGGAGAACTCTGTTCGGTTTAGCTCTAGCGTCCAGGGTCCAGGAACCAAGAGAGCCCGTGCATCCGGACTCGGGTTTTCAGCGTCCTCTCTCAACCCCACCTTGTAGGCATAACCATTACCGAAGCCTCAACAGGGGTTGGAACTTCCAGATCAAAGCTGGAATGGCTACCCACTACAGTGATTCTTGAGCTTACAGCTCTGATCAAGGAATCATCCTGAGAGCCCTTGAAAATTGCTAGGGTCCAGGGTTAGGAATAGGTCTGCACTTGCCCACTGTTGTGACTTGCCCCAAGTGAGTCATGAGATGCAGTCTTAAAGAAAAGAAAGAGAACAAAAGATAATTGAGTATTTACCTCGGACAATGGAAGAAAAACAACAATAAAATAAAAACCACAGAAAAATTTAAAAATTATATCTGCTGCATATAAAAACCAAGAGAATGGATTTAAGATTGAAACTAGATAGCTAGAAAGGAGAAAACTGCAGAAATAACAAACATGAAATGTACTCTTTGAAAGCTATCTAAAACAACAAAGTGTTTGCTAGAAGATTGGTAAAATGGCAGAAAATATAAAATACAAAATAAAAAGTAGACATGGAACTGGCTAACAACACAGAAGTCACTAGAAGTACAACACCCTTCATCTTAGAGGAAAATCCAAGGGAGACATACAATTAATAACAGGCATGTAAAATTTCAAAGATATTATTTCCTAGACCAGTCCACCGAACCAGTTGTTACCAAAGGAGAAACCATAAAAGTGGTGTAAGGTGCTCTCAAGAGCACAGATGAGTCAGCAGGAATGCTGAAGGCAGCTGTGGGCTATCTTCATCTAAGAATATCCAAAGAAGTATTTCATGTAGCCTTGTCATCATCACCCAACAGGGAGTGCACAGAAAGGGAACAGTCCACATTCAGTTATGAGCAGTCATGTAAACTTCTCACTTTTGCCTACACACAATTCAGTAATGCGTTAAAGTAAACTGCAACCCAACGTAGGATTCATTCTAGACATGCAAGGAGGTAATAGACCTTGCCTCTGTAGACTTTTAAGGCTGACTTTTATCAAACAAAATCTTTTGGGTGATTCAGAAGAGGATGGAGGACTGAACACCACCTCTAAATTTACACCCTATCAATATTGTTTTAAAAATTTTCTCTGTGGATGTATTTTTATGATAGAGCTCACAAATGCAAGGAAAAGAAGAGGACACAGGACAGTATAATGTTAGCGGTAGAACAACATCTTGATGTGGCGAAACTGATATAACAGAGGTAGAAACTAAATCCTGAGCTGGCTGCTTAGATATCTAAGCCTTGATTCTATCCCTGCCTTAGAGCTCTCAACAGGCTAAAGATTTAGATGTGCCTGATGATAACCTCTCAGAGGAGATAAAAGAAGAGCAGCTAAAATAAGGAAACTACTGGTTTTTTCAATATCTACTCCTAAGCCCTTGTTTCTTGGTGGCTGGCATTCTCCCTTCCTTCAGCTTAGAGGAAAATTGGGTTTCAGACTGAAGGGACAGCTGGCCCAACACAGGACACTTGGGCTTTCCAGGAAACGGCACAGTCTGAAGCCTTATAGCTCATGTTGATATCCTTCTCTCTTTTCCCTGACTGCATCTCAGAGGACTGTAGCCCAGCCTGTTTTATCTGCTGGTAATTGTTCTTTTGACCTTTAGCCTGGTGATTTACAAAGTTTCCAGTGAGCAATCTGACCAGTCCAAAGAAGAAAAACATGAAATTGTTGCGATTTTCATATTCTTGAGAATTTCATATTCTGGACAGTGAATTCAAATGTCAGTATGTGAACTCAGTATCTCTAAGAAGCTCTGTGCCAGACTCACATGACATAAGCAGACTTTAGATATCCATACGTGGAGAAAACTTGCTATGCAAAACACAACACAGCAAAATTGACAAAACCACTAAACGGGAAATTCAACAAAAATTTAGAGGAGCTGTTATTAGGGAGAAAAAACAAAAACCCACGAACACTAATGTTTCCAGATGCTAATGAAACAAGGGCTTTGTGGAAAAAAAAGAACAAAGGACTGTCTGGAGAATGGAGCAAAGTCTTGGCAATTAAGTGAAGAATAATATACGTGATATGGCACTAAAGTCAACCACTCCTGGTTTGCTTTGGTACCACAAATCTCGGAGCTTGAAGAAGTGTCTCAGGTGTTAAATATTGTCATCTCTCAGTATCATTTTATTCCTTCCCCCCATTTTGCCAAGTACCCAAGTCAGCTTGGCCAATACTCAGCCTCCCCTCGTGGGTCCATAGTGATCAAATTATGCTTTTTTTTTTGCTCAGCTGTCTAGACAAGCTGAGGACACCTGATCTCACAGAAGTGTGCAGATTGACCCACTCCTTGGGCCAGAGATTGGCCACAGTAAAGCAGATGTAGAAAACACACAGGCGTGTGTTTTCTCTCAAACTGCACAAAGCTTGACTCTATTTGATTTCCGAGTCTGGTGGCTGCATAACTTCTCATGGATCTCGACTTGACTTCTGATGTTCAAAGAACTGGTACTTTACCTTCCAAGAAATCTGTCTGTAAACAACAGACCATTAGGCCACCCTTTTCCAAGCTTCCTCAACTATCAGCAGGGACATTGCCCTGTTCTCATACAGCTAGTTTTGTTCTTGCTACTCAGTTTTCCATTAATTGCTTTTGGCACTAAACAATGCATTTGGTCACCAATAAAGTGATAACTATGTGACTGAGAAATTAGATAAAATTAGAATATATTTTAATTTAAATGAAAGAACACTAATAGAGAAACTCCATGTTTAATTTAAGTTGCTTACTGGCATGAATAGTTTTGAGAAGTATTGACCAAAGAAACCAAACAAAAGAAAGAAAGAAAATGTGTACTAACTGGGAAAAAAAGGAGCTGAATTCATTACTGTTGGGTGAGTCTACATTTTAGGTAGTATTCCTAGATGTTCTAAATAAATCAACTGAATAGCCATGGAAGTTAATAGATAGCAATGTTCCTCTTGTAATTGACATTTTTTTGTTTACTGTTTTAAAGGCCTATCAGAGACATAAAAATATATTGCTTAACATGAAGGACATGAACATAAAATATTAACTTTATTGTGTTACAATTTGGGTTTACCTGTTAGTCAAATGTCATTTTGATCCATATGTATTATTTTATACTAAATTTGTTCCAAACCCAACAAAACAGTCCATTGCATATGAAGCATAGAAGTAATAGAACACATCATTGAAATTACAAGAAATATCATCTTCCTTTCAAATTCAATATTGATGTGTTAAGTATCTACCATAGCCTTTCTTTGCTTGATTCTGAGGTCAGAAAGATGAGGAAGTAGGTTCCTTGTCATGCAGTAAATGTCCTAGAGGGTTTTATTGTAGGATAATCAATTTATCTTCTGACATGTAAGATTTCAGAAATATAAAACATTTCTGTGTATCTGTAAATATTAGCCTTTTGTTTCCACAGCTACATCTCATATACACAGGCCAGCTCTTTCGAATCTTTGTTGATCTCTTGCTCCATCCGCATAAGTCATGTTCTTATTTAGTTGCCTATTCCTTTAAGCTCTTGCATTCACATCTTTTCCATGCTAATAATCATGCTAATAAGGCCTCCTCTACAGCCATCCCTCCTGTTTGCTGAACTACCAGGCTCTCTTCAAGACAACATGGTCTAGAATTGGATATGGTCTTCATTCCTTTTAGACTCACCTCTAACTGATCCTATATTTCTGCTCGGCTCAGCTGAATAAACTAATACACCCAGAGCTTCTGTGCCTCTGCTCATAAATTAATTCCTTGCTGTTGCCCTGGCAAATTCTAGACCAAATCTTCTGCATTCCTGAGTTGATGAGCTCCACTGCTGACTCCTCTTTGCTGGGCCCAGACAGCCCCCTGAGGATAGGTTCTGCTCTTCCCTATACATTTCTCGTCTCAATACTTTCAGCAACAACCAACAGCATCTTCAGGAGATGTGTTGCAAGCTCCTGTTTTGCTTGCAGGAAAGGCTGGAGGGGGTGGGAAAGATTATTCAAAGAGACAATATATTCACTATGAAACCAAGTGTCTTGTGAGAGAGGCCTTATAAAGACTATTCTTCTTACTCATTAGAGGTTCTAACACATCTCTCATAGGTAAGTCGTGGTGTGCCTGATGTTCACACAGTAACCTATCCTGTGCCTTTTCTTCCTAGGATGTGGCCATCCCTCACAGGCCTGTCTCTCTCCATCCTTTATATCAGTCTAAACTCTACCCTCCTGCTAAATCCCTGCTGCATCCACAGACCTTGTCTCATGCTGACTGTCTTACCCCAGGACCCTTCAGTCATTTGTCCTCCTTCTCACTGAGGGATGAACAGGAGAAACCCCCCACTCTCCTTAGTCAGAACACATGCAATAAGGTGAGACTATTTACCCAAATGAGAATTGTCTCTGCTGTGAAATCTCGGGGCGCTTAACTTCTAAAATACACATATAATGAGAAAGTCTAGATAAAAATGATTATGTTCTTTAACATGTAAGTATATTAGAACTATTAAAACTTGAATTGAGTTGTATTACTTTAAGTAGGTGACAGCTGACTTTGAGAAATAATGGACAAGTATTTTCTTTTAAATTTCTATTCCTGTTTTATGTCCCTCAACATTTCAAGATCTAAACACACTGTGGAAATGTAAAGGAAGCTTCTAAAACTTTATATGGTAGCATTATTCATTAATGTTCTAGTTTTATTTCAGTATCTTTAAAAGTTTAATTAACTACAATGACTTGTTGAGGAGACGTAGCAGCAGACAATGAGCAGGTATCTTGCAAAATAACATTAGTATTTCATTATATAATATGTCTATCTAATAGTTTCTAGTAAATATATATGTAAATCACAATAGGTTCAGCACCTAGATATATGTATACATATATGCTAGTTTTTTATATGTATGATAATATGTTTATGATTGTCATTGGAGTACATTCATGTGACCTATTAGCAGTACACAGCACCATTGTGTGATGTTTGAGTATGTGCCTTTTCCTTTTCGACTGTTATCATAGCAACCTGGTTATATAATACAGTCTTCCAGACTTTAAAATTTCCCTAAAACAACACTTGACCTTCAATTAAATAAGTAATTCAGATTTCAAAATCTTATTTAAAAGAATTTATCTAAAAATTCTCCATGGCCAATAAAGTGCATCCCTACTTTTAAGATTAAAAACAAAGGTATCTCTTAGGAGATGACAGGACAAAAATCCCTTGGCCCTTGAGATTTTATTCATGTTTAAAAGAAATAATGTTGGTAACCTACTCCAAAGACAGTCATCTGAAAAGTGGGCATGGGTGTATAAAGAAGAATTAGCTTATTATATCTTATGTCATATGTAATAAATAAAACAACCAGCCTTGAATTAAACAACTTTTAAAGGATCAGTTTCCTACTGTCAACATTTAGAGTGACATTAGTATTGATTTTAGGTGTGTCTTGCTCTTGGTGTTTGACAAAAAGAAGCATATACCATGGAAGGAAGCATCTTAAAATGATTTACATTATTTGAAATGTCTATGAAAAATCATTTTATTTTGAAGTTATTTGTGATAATAATGTAACTACTATATGCCTTATAAATTATCATAAATGATAGGTTTTGGTGACATTTTATAGGTATCAACTATACTAAGCAGCTACATCTTTTTTTTTTTTTTTCCGAGACAGGGTTTCTCTGTGTAGCTTTGCGCCTTTCCTGGAACTCACTCTGTAGCCCAGGCTGGCCTTGAACTCACAGAGATCCTCCTGGCTCTGCCTCCCGAGTGCTAGGATTAAAGGCGTGTGCCACCACACCCGGCTAGCAGCTACATCTTTTGATATCTTTGTGATACTAACTGCAACTGTTCAACAATATTAAATCTAGTATTTCATTCTTAGTTCAGCTTTGCTTGGTCTCGGCTATGAAAAACATTGCACAAGAGCCGTATACATTCAGATATTGTAGACTTGCCTGTAGTAGCCAGTTTACAGTGGAAGGTTCATTTTAGTCTATGAGATTGGTATCAGCACAGGCAATGCAAGTGAGGATCTATTTCAGAAGAGAAATTGAAAAGGTAAAAGCTGTGTATGAACTAGACAACCTTCATGAATAGATTTTGTCTTTCAGAGTCTAAGATTCATTTGATGTATTGAACAAAAAGCCATTCATATCCAAATTACTAACAAAAATCATCTTATAGTAAGACAGTATTTGTCAAAGGAAGATTTAACTGATAAGTCATATATTCCAATTCTCCTGTTAAAATATATAAATTACTAAATTTTATAAGTATGTTTAGAAATATGTCATAGTTATGGGTTAATATTTTACTGTTACCAACACTTCTTGTTTATTTGAAAACCCCCCTTGCACTTTGGAGTTGTAAACCACAATTTGCCGTGTAAGTGAACTTTCTCCTAATGTGCTAATGTTACTCCCCAGGTTGACCTTACAACTTTACCTACAACTGAATCTTGTCACCCTTTCTTCTGAAGAACTTTCTGGGAATGCGTGCTGAATTTTACTTGATTGTTCAGTATGCAGGGTTTCTCACCAACTAGGACTGCGGGGTTCAGCAGGCCTTCATTCTTTTGTTGAAGTTGCAGCACATTCTTCTAAAGTTCCACCAAACTCTTTGTATCTTAATTCAGACTCTAGTCCCTTCCCCCCTTTTCTACTTTCTAATCAGAAGTCCATAATGAGGTCACATCACATCATATGATGAGGTTCACACGTTTTGATTTCATCTTGTTCTGGCCTGCCTAATCCATCTTCCTTTATTTTTTCTCTCTAGTAAAAGGAAAGCCATACGTTTTAGTTCCTTCCATTGTCCTGAAAGAACTATAGGCCAGCGGGTAAGAGCATATTACTTCTGCTTTGGCTATTTAAATTCATTACTTAATTCCATCCATTTCAGATAGGGATACTTAGTGAGTAATTCATCCTTTGCATGCTTGTTTCCTCATCTTTTAAAATGAGGATTTATAGCAGTAACCAGTTTATTAGAGTCTATAAGAACTAGAACTAAAGTTTATTAACATATAACAAAGGCATTATGTCAATGCAGTGAGCTTTGTGAATTCGAAATTTCCAGTGTGCTCTCTGCTTCCTGCATACAGTTCAAGATTTGAGTTCTCAGCCTGCTGCCATTCCCGCCTGGTGCTACTCTTTCCAGCTATGATAGTGATGGACTCTTAGCCCTCTGGAACTATAAATCAAAATAAACCCTTCCTTCCATAAATTGCCTTGGTCATGGTTTTTATATTATTTATTTATTTAATTACAGCAATAGAAATATAGCTTGAAAAATCAAATTGGCATTTCACACTCATTCATTTTATTGGAAACTAGTTGGTATTGATTTCCTTACTTCTGTCATTAATATCATAATCCTGGAAGTCCTCAGACTGAAAGTTGGATTCATGTATTATAATCCATCTTTCTTTCACTTTGTCCTTGTAGCTAGTAATTTCCCAGGTTGAATGGGATCTTCTTTGGCTGTGCAGTAGCATTATTTCACACTGTTCTGCATTGCCAGTCTACTTTATTTGAAATGATGTACTTATTTTCCTCTAGGCATGCCATCAGCATCCCTTACACTTCCAGTTCCACAGAGATTCACCCCTTAGAAAATCACCTAGTTTTCCCCTTATGGGTATGAACATTTGTATATTATGAATCAGACAAATCATGCCTCCTTTTCAGCAAAGTTTCTTCATGCAGCATTTAAAGTGATCATTTCCCTTTTCAATTTCTACAATCCTTGTCTGTGCCAAGCACCTCATGTGCCATTATAGATTGACATGTTTCTTTATTGAACTTTTCTTGTTCATCTACAATGCGACACACTTGACATGATGTTTCTCACGTTATAGGCATTGCAGCAAATGTGTGTTAATGATGAACAATCTAAAAATGATCCATTTTCCACACCTTGAAATGCAGACACTAGGATAACCACAATTAGTTCTGAATACTGTTAGTGCAAATACTAACAGTATTTAGTATTTAAATCTGAATCAACTTACAGTCTGCCAGCATGTTTAGAATAATCTTAGTAAACTGAAGAGAGTTCCTTTGTTGTCAGCTCTTGGAATGCCTTAATATGAGAATACAGATAGAGAAGCAGTGGGCTGGGCATTTGGTCTTCTCTCACTGTATTCTGGCATCTTCTGAGAGGAGGCCCCATTTCTTTAGGACATCTGACCAAAAGCGATACCTTGCCTTGTCTTTCTGCCTTCACTTGTGGGGCCAACCCTCACAAGATTTCAGTCAG
Organism: Peromyscus eremicus; assembly: GCF_949786415.1. Lineage (NCBI taxonomy): Eukaryota > Metazoa > Chordata > Mammalia > Rodentia > Cricetidae > Peromyscus > Peromyscus eremicus. The sequence continues at coordinate 71,404,379 of NC_081422.1, read as the reverse complement.
CTACTCCTGTGCCTCTATAGCACATTGTTATCTGTATACAGAAGTGAGAAACTCTAAGGCTGTCTCAGAGGCATCATCTTAGTTGCCCCACATGTCCTCCACTCCTCTGTAACTGTGCTTTGGCCACCAGAAGCCACAAGTATCCATACCTCTGACTGCGCCTAGCTAAACTTCATTTGTATTCAGAAATTAAAAAGCAGGCTTTTGGTGTGTACATGACATACATGTGTTGGAGTGAAGGTTCTGGCATGAAAGTGGAAGTCAGAGTGCAACTTTGTGAAATTGTTCCTCCCCTTCCTTCTTTACACACGTTCCAAGGATCAAACTCAGGTGTCCAGGCTTTAAAACAGCAAGTGCCTTTACTCTGGGTCAGCTCATCAGCCCCTAAATTTCATTACAAACCTCAAATACTTTATTTGATTTTCTGCACCTTATTTGATTTTCCAGTTGATTGTGGATGTGCCCAAATGAGGAAAATTCATGTCATTAATGCATCTTCTTATGGTTGATCTTTATAAATGAAATTATGATCACTTCTAGGCATGTCTGAGTGCATTTAGAGATGATTACCTGAGGATAGAGGACACACCCTTACTATGGGCGGTATGGGTGGTGCCATCCCATGGGCTGGAGACCAGGACTGAACCAAAAGGGAAAGGGGGGCAGCCAGTCAAACTTGGCATTCCTTTCCCCTGCTTCCTGATCTGTGTTACAGACTAACCTCTTTCTATTGTGACTTCCTTGCATGATGCAAACTGTCCTCAATGGTGAGCAAAAGCGAACCTTTTATCCCTATCAATTGTGACTTATTAGATATTTGGCCGTAGAAGTGTCAAGAGTGACTGGTGCACACATGCTCTTGGCTGATGAGCAAGGCAGTGCTCTGCTTCCTCTCATACACCGTGCTGGAATGTCCCTTCTGGTGATCTGTTTAGTGTGGTCTATTTTATACCCTTTGTACTATAATTCATGATTTTAATATTTAAAATGGGCCCTAAATCTGGCGTTGGGTTCTTACATAAAGAGGCTACAATGTACCTTATAGGCAAAATACCTTTTAAACTCTTCTTTATCATGAATTAGAATGCTATTAGCCAGGAATTTATTGTCAGTTGATGAGTAGTATGTAAATCCCTACTACAGGAACACATATAAAACAAGTTATTGATTGGTTAATAAATATGTGAATAGAGATAATTGACCGACTGTTTGTTTAGATTTCACAGAGAAAAGAATTCACATATGAGAAATGACTTCGGGAGTGATTTCCAAACAGGACTAGGGAAGTGAGGAACTGATATGAAGGCATCCTGTGAAGGTTATGTTGGCAAACAAGTTACCATTGTGGAGAAACTCCAAGAGACGAACAAAAAGCAAGGCCGGACACATAGCTTGGAACAGTGCCCACCGAGAGGTGGGGAGGGGAATTCCGACAATTAGTTGAGCCTGTACCGGGGCAGAGGAGTGGGCTGGAGGATCCGCACTAACGTCTAGAGAGGGTGGGCAGCAGGCAAGGGAAAGCACAGGTGGACAGCATGGGGTTCATGTTAAAGAAGGAGAAGACGCCATGTGTAGACATGGGTGTATCTCTGCTCACTTATTTTTTTTATGCTTTGGAACTACATTTGAAGTCTAGGCTTCCCCATATCAAAACTCTGGCTATCAAAATTTAAGAGTGGGTTTGAGGATATGGCTCAGTGGTAGAACCTCTACAAGATCACCTCCAAATCTCAAGAACCGAAAGATCTCATGAGCATTTTATTTTTGATGTGTTATTCATAGTCTTGATCCTGCTAAACAAGGGAGGGGACAGGAGATAGATGTGTCCGGACATGTGATTTGAAGCTGTATCTTTAAGGGCAGGGAGGTGTCATGTGCAGCATCTCAGCTTCTGTCTTGATCAAGGCCTTTTGTGGTCTATTCTCCATGTTGGAAAATTCAAGACATGCAGAAGATGACACTTAGTAGGGGCATTCATAAGATTCCATGGGCTCTTCACGGCTCTTCTTGGCCCTCAGTTGAGAACATGCAGAAAATGACTAAGTAAAAGCTTTATCATTCTGTATAACTCTTACTGTTTTCTTTATCAATTTCTGCCTTATCTCTCTTGTTTTCTGCTCCCATAATCTCTTGTATGTCTATCTGATTTTTTTATTCAGCCTGAAGTTGTAATTCTTCTGGCCTACTTTAAGCACTCCAAATCCAACACTCAGTTGTCTGCACTCTTTTTTCATATTCCAATTACTTTTTCTTCCTTTTATTTTGCACAGCTAAGGCAGCGTGGTCAGAAAGTTATATCTTATCTATGTTTCTTTCAGTTCCTACTCTGTTGATAGCAACACACCAGAAAGATATGGCCCCTGTGTGAAAGACCCTGCTGAGTGAAAACTAAACTCCTATGTCTGGATGGGGCTCCTGATCTGCCTGCAGGGTGGCAGTTAGGATTTTCTCAGTAATAAGGTGACATTACTCTGAAAACTTGAGTGGTTTACAAGCAAGAGTAAGATATTGACTGCTTTGAAGCCACAGGAGAAAATCCACAGGCATCCTTAAAAGTATTTTCTCTTTCTGTTTTTAAAACTACATCTTATTTTCATGCCTTGTTAATGACCATGCAACCATTTTATTTCACTTTCATTTTCTAAAAATACATCATCATTCTTTACAACCATACTCAATTTTATTCTGAGTTTGCTCGCATCTCACTAAAGACATACAGATAAAGAGATTTCTTTGTGAGCCAATTGCTACTGTAATATATTATATGTACATTCTTAATGCACCATCTAGCTCTAGCTTTCCTACCTCTTTAAATTTAAACATCTCAGTGATTGTCTCTGGAATGGCCTATTTGGAAACAAAAACAAAAACAAACAAACAAACAAACAAACAAACGAAAAACAAAAACCAAACTACAACAGTGGAAACCCAAAGGAAGAAACAAAAACTGAACACTGCAGCTTTCACTTCATGACCAGTCCATGCTACCCACATTCTCCCTGTTCAGAAGCCCTCACATCCCTGGCCATACCCACCCATACCCCTTTAGAGCCCCAGGCAGCCACCACTGCTGATGGCAGAGCAAGCCTTTAGGATCTCTCAAATAGGTAGGAAAATAAATGTTTCTGTGTAGATATTTTGTGTTCTGATCAGTTTGGGGCTTTAAAAAACATAAATTAATACATGCAATTATTTTGAGGGAGTTTATATTTAGAAATAGTTTTTTTGTGTAAAGAAATATCTCATCTGTTCTTTAACAAACTATTTCTATCAGTAAATACCTATTTTAATAATTATAATGTTAATTACTTCAGTGTCCCCTTTCATTATCAAGTATTCTGGTTTGATTAGTAATGGCAATTATTCTTAGTAAAACGCAAGTTAAAACTCAACTGCAATGCCTGCTTATACGACATCTGTTGCTGAATTTTTTTTTGGTGAGCCATTAAGTTACTTTATGTTTATATTTGAAAAAGCAATTCAGCCCCTTGGGGGGGAAAATAAAATCTTTTAATTGTTACCAGGATCGAGTGAAATTTTTCCTTACACATTCTATTTTTTTTGTACTGAATTTAATTCACGTTTCCAGATCTAGCTTTATTAAGATAAGTTTGGTGCTAAAATGAGAGAAAACCAATCAGTTTAATGGAGGAGATAGGTCTTCATCTAAACGACTTTCCCTTTCTTGCATCTCGTTTCCTTCCAATACTGCCATTTATTCACACGCGTCTCTTGTCACTTGTTCACTCCAGTTTTTTTTTTCCCTCAGAATCCTACTCTAAGTACTTGAATTTTATGTTCTACCTCTGCACGCTTGGTTGTTCTCTTAGCATTTCCTCGAAACCAAGAAATCCATTCTTACCACAAAGAAATAAAGATGGCTTATTCTGAGGCCAAATGTGAGTGACCATGGTCTGGAATCACAATCTTACGTTACCCCAAATTCCATGGAAGCTGTTTCATGAAATCTTTATAGTAACAGAACAAAGGAAGTCATAAATCAAGCCATTTTTAAAAACACATTGGTGGAAATATCAGAGAAACAGGTTACAGCCGGGTGGGGAAATCTCAGCTATGGGCTTCCGAGGCTATGGACAGCAGTCTTAGCACTTTGGTTAGTGGAGAAAAGAGTTTTGTTAATACTGTCCAACAGTTTATATCTGTTTATCAGAATGTGGGCAAGAAATAGCTCTTTTGAGGCTAAAGATAGCCCAAGATATATAGTAACTGGGTTCTAGACCTGCAACAGCCCAACCCTTCACAGTCACAAAGTTTTAATCAGTCCATCACCCATTGCAGCTACAGCCTCCTTCCAGGAGTTCTTGCTCACAATATAGTTCAATTTACATAAGTGCTATTGGCTATATCATTGTTTTTTTTACTATGCCTTGTCTGTTCTGGGCTATAATTTCAGAATATTTGACTTGGTTTTGAAGCTCTACCTGACCCCCAAACTGAGATAACAGCATCAGAATTACTGGGAGAAGTAGGAAACTACAAGCTTCCAACCTACATAGAATTCTTGCAAGTGGATTATAATATTAATATTACATGCACAGTATACAAAGCATGAGTTAAATTTAGCACCTTTGATAGGAGATTTCTTCTGATATTTTAACAAAAACTATTGATGCACAGAAGGGGAAGCTGGTTATAACTGGTCTGGGTCAAGAAACCCCCACAGTAATCCTAAATTTTACCTACTGGTGGTTCAAAGGCTTTGGGCAGCTTTGAAACCATTTGTCTCTTTAAGGTAAAATGTAAATATTTATAGTTGGAGACACAAAGTGCAGTTAAGAGAAAAGCAGCATACTGAAATAAGCTGAGCTTCAAGATGATAAAACGAAGGTCAAGTGAAGTAATTAGGTTCAAAATTACGAAAACTTGGTCTTATCCATAACCTAATTCTCTTCTCAAACAAAGACTGTAGATGGTGTCTATTTTATACTGAAATCTAGGATCCCTGGAGTCCAGAAGTAGACAAAACACGATTATTTATTTGTGTCACAAAGATTTATTGAATCTCCAGTAGGCAAAAGCCTATCTGATCAGTGCTGCCCATGCCAGGGGCCAAGCAAAGAGAGGTGAGAAGGACTTAACTAGGGATTGGTTTTCTATGTAGGAAAAGCAAAGTAAGAAATTAGACTAGAAAAACAGTTGAAGGCCATCACCATGCAGATGTTCTGGCACCTATGACATCCCAAACTCCTCTGATGAATCAGGGCTGACTAAGGAAGTATGTGACCTGGATAAGATATGAGATGAGAGCAATGGCCTGGCCCCTGCTGGGTGGGAAAAAGCAGCAGGAGGGAAGACAGCAGCTCTGAAAAAAGAAATGGCTCACCTGAGAAAATATTAGCAGGCTGGGTCTGGTGTGGGAGGAGCCTGTGGTATGGAACCCTGGGAGTGGCTAGCAAGAAGTCAGATTGTTAGATGGGCTTTTGCCTTTCTGGGCCTATTGGGCTGTTTGAATTGGGAGGAGAATCTGGAGAACATACCAAGTTCTCCACCAGAGGGCAGAGGCATTTCAATATCATAGGTGTCTTAGTGGTGGTTTGATGTGTATTGAGGAGTCCCTGAAATTTGGTAAAAAACTGATATTTAGAGGGAAAAAAACCCAATTTGATATTTACTTTACAGATGGCATATTATTTAAATTTCAAAGCAATTGTGAAATGGGTTTCCTTTTCTCTATACATGAGGAAGCAGGAAGAGAAAGCATAGATAATTTGCATAATATTCTCTAAGGTATTTTAAAATCTGGTGTTGGATTAGTTGCTCATCAGAGACTCTCCTACAAACCTTATCAGTCAACAGTTTCATTGTCTCTACATTGCTACCACCTGCAGATCACAGGCTTCCAATCGGCTCCAACGAGACACTTTTGTTTGTTTATTTACTTATTTTATATCCCAATCAAAGTTTCCCCTCCTTCTCCTCTTCCCAGTCCCCACCCCCTCCAACCCTGTCCCATCCACTCCTCCTCTACTGTATCTCTTCAGATACAAGTAGATATCCCATTGGCTATCATCCAGCCATGGTAGTTACAATGAGACTAGGCACCTCCTCTTCTATTAAGGCTACATGAGGCAATCCAGTAGGAGGAAAGGGTCCCCAAAGTAGGCAACAGTCAGAGACATCCCCTCCCCTCACTGTTCCAAGTCTCACAGGAAGACCAAATTACACAACTGTAACATACATGCAGAGGGCCTAGGTCGGTCTCATGCAGGTTCAGTCTCTGTTGAGCCCCTATGAGTTGGTTCTGTGGGTTTTCTTGTGGTGACTTGGACACCACTGGGTCCTATAATCCTTCCTTCCCCTCTTCTGAATGATTCCCCGAGCTCTGCCTAATGTTTGGTTGTGGGTCTCTGTATCTGTTTCCATCAGTTGTTGGGTGAAGCCTCTCTGATAAACAGTGGGCTGGGCACCAGTCTATGAGCATATCAGAATATCATTAGGAATCATTTCATTGTCCTTCCCCCCATCCATGTTTGGTTCTGTCCTAGGTCTCTGGGGTATCCTGCCTCTAGGTCCTGGCCTTCAGTGGGGAGCTCCCTCTCACAGTAGGGTCTTCATCTGTGCCAGTCATTAGTGGTTTTACCACAATTTCTGCATCATATTTACCACAGCACATCTTGTAGATAAGACAAATTGTAAGTTTTGAAGGGTTGTAGCTGGGTTGGTGTCCCAGTCCTTTCACTGAAGTCTTACTTGGTTACAGGAGATGGCTGGTTTGGACTCTGTATCCCTTATTGCTAAACATCTTAGCTAGGGTTACCCTCATAGATTCCTGGAAGTTTTCATTGCTTTAAATTTCTAGCTCATTCCAGAGATGCACTCAGATTCCAATTGTCTCTCCTGGTACTGTCTCCATCCATCTTCCCCTGACCTTATCCCTCTTGTTCCAATCCCCATTCCCCCTTCCAGCCCCCACCCCCCCTCCACTGTAAATGCCCATTCTGTTCCCCCTTCACAATGAGATTCATGTACTCCCCCTACCTGCCTGAGCCTTCCTTGTTATTTAACTTCTCTGGATCTGTGGGTTGTAAAATGGTTCTTCTTTACTTTACGGCTAATATTCACTTATGCATGAATTCATACAAAAATCCCAGGATAGCTAAAACAATCCTGTACAATTAAAGAATTTCTGGAGGTATCATTATCCCTGCTTTAAAGGTGTATTATGTGCTGGAAAGATGGCTCAGCAGTTAAGAGCACTAGCTGTTCTTCCAGAGGTCCTAAATTCCCGCAACCGTATGGTGGCTCACAACCATCCGTAATGAGATCCGGTGCCCTCTTCTGGCCTGCAAGCATAAATGCAGGCAGAACACTGTATACACAATAAATAAATAAGTAAATCTTTGCAGGGCGGTGGTGATACATGCCTTTAATCCTAGCACTTGGGAGGCAGAGGCAGGTGGGTCTCTGTGAGTTTGAGGCCAGCCTGGTCTACAGAGCGAGATCCAGGAAAGGCGCAAAACTACACAGAGAAACCCTGTCTCAAAAAACCAAAAAAAAAAAAAAAAAAAAAGGTGTATTCCAGAGCAATTTATTGACATAAAAACGGACAGGTTGATCAATGGAACCAAATCGAAGACCCTGACACAAATACACACACCTATGAATACCTGATTTTTGATAAAGAAGCCAAAATTACACAACAGAAACAAGCATCTTCATCAAATGGTGCTGGTCTAACTGGATGTCTGCGTGTAGAAGAATGCAAATAGATCTATATCTATTACCCTGCACAAAACTCAAGTCCAAGTGGATCAAAGACCTCAACATATGTTGTAGAATAATAATTTAAGATGTGTCACATTTGTTTATGCTATGGAACATTTCTTTTAATGATGCAAAGATGTGTTACCTTTTTTCATGTTGCATTTTTTTAACTCCATGAAGCTGTGTTACTTTGCCTGTCTAAAACACCTGATTAGTATAATAAAGAGCTGAATTGCCAATACCAAGGCAGGAGAAAGGATATGTGGGGCTGGCAGGCAGAGTGAATAAATAGGAGGAGAAATATGGGGAGAAAAGGATTGAAGAGTGAGAAAAGAAGGATGAAGACTTTAGAAGCCAGCCACCTAGCCACCTAAGCACAAAGCCAGCCACCTTGCTACACAGTAAGACATGGAGTAAGAAGTAAAGAAAGGTATACAGAAATAGAGAAAAGTAAAAGCCCAGAGGCAAAAGATAGATGGAATAATTTAAGAAAAGCTGGCTAGAAATAAGTCAAGCTAAGGCCAGTCATTCATAAGTAAGAATAAGCCTCTGTGTGTTTATTTATTTGGTAGCTGGTTTGTGGACCCCCCAAAGAAAAACAACCAAAGAGCAAAAGAGCCAAAAGAGTGAAAAAAAAAACCAAGAAACATAAAACCAGATACACAGAACCTGATAGAAGAGAAAGTGTGGAATAGTCTTGAATGCATTGCCACAGGAGACAACTTCCTGAACAGAATACAAGTAGCACAGGTACTAAGATTGACAATTAACAAATGGGACCTCTTGAAATGGAAAACCTTCTGCAAGGTTAAGGACACTGTCAATAGGACAAAACAGCAGCCCACAGAATGGGAAAAGATTTTTTTTTTAACCAACTCCACATGTGACAGAGGGCTAATATCCAAAATATATAAAGAACTCAAGAAGCTAGACATTAACAAAGCAAATAATACAATTAAAAAATGAGGTATAGATCTAAACAGAGAATTCTCAAAAGAGGAATCTCAAATGGCTGAGAAACACTTAAAGAAATGTTCAAAATCCTCAGCCATTAGGGAAATGAAAATCAAAATTACGCTGATTCTGTCAGAATGGTTAAAATAAAAAAACACAAGTGACAGCTTATGTTGGAGAGGATGTGGAGTAAGGGGAACACTCCTCCACTGCTGGTGGGAGTACAAACTTGTACAACCACTTTGGAAACCAATATGGTGGTTTCTCAGAAAACTGGGAATTTATCTACCTCAAGACACAGCTACACCACTCCTAGGCATATACTAAAAGAACACTCCACTATGCAAGGACACTTACACAACTATGTTCATAGCAGCTTTATTCTTAATAACCAGAAACTGGTAACAGCCTAGATGTCCTTCAACTGAAGAATGGATAAAGCAAATGTGGTAATTTTACACAATAGAGTATTACTCAGCTGTTAAAAACAATGACATCGTGAAACTGGCTGGCAAATGGATGTAACTAGAAAAGATCATCCTGAAAAACAATACACCTTTTAACGTAGGGCTGGAACTCAACCTGAGGCCACCTGCCTGCCTTCAGCAACAGAGAACTATGGAGGCTGATAGTGTAGAGTGGCTGTTTTCATTCTATTGGTCACAACCCCCTTGAAGATCAAACAACCCTTTCACAGTGGTTGCCTATGACCATCAGAAAATAGATATTTATAATACAATTCATAACAGTACCAAAATTACATTTATGAAGTAGCCATGAAAATAATTTCATGGGTTAGGGTCACCACAACTTGAGGAATTGTATTAAAGGGTCACAGCATCAGGAAGGTTGAGAACCACTGCTATAGAGTGACACCCAGAGTCACAGCATGAACTCTGAACAGGGTCTGGGGTTATCATCATATGTGTTTCCTACATGCTCTCTCCAGACCCCAACATTCTATTATCAGCCATAGTGCTAAAGGTTAGTGGGTAAGACAATGTATCAGGAGAGGGAGAGGTGGGAGGATTCCTGAGCTCAGGACTTCAAGAACAACCTATATAGCAAGACCAAAATAAATAAATAAATAAAATAAAATAAAAATAAAAAAGAAATAAAAACACAAAACAAAAATAATATACTTTTGCAGTCACTTTACTGAAAAAGGTCATTTTGTAAGTTGGAGGCAAAACTGCCTATAACTACCTCATTAATCATGCTTGCTCCACTCAGCCTGTATACACAAGTAGAAACCTGTCTGAGTGAATACACCAAGGTAATTTGTTTTTGATCAACATAGAGATAAATGGCCTTGTTCTCAATTTGAAAACTTTTCTGACAATTTTTGGAGGTAATGGGAATCGGATGACTATTAGGATGCTTCAGAAGAGAAAAATCTTTGTGGTGGGTGGAATAGGACATTTTATCAAACTCAAAATGGGTTTTTAATGTTCAGAACTTTTCAGGAAAGCAGAGCAGAGGCAGTGTTTTCAGATGCTAAATTGTTTTCAGAATGGATGGACTCTTTCAATATGTTCATTAAGAATGTTCTGTTCAACTGGCTAAATCAGACTAATTGGACTTTTAACATTAAAAAGTGAATGTCAATGAGCAGGTATTTTAACAGATGCACTGTGCAATTGAAGCGCTTACATTCGGTTCTTCACCAGAGGGCAGAGAGAGTATTTCAACACAGTAGAAGCCTTGCTCATAGTTTGCCATGTGAAATGGGAGGGTCTGTGTGTTTAACCGCCTGCTGCCATCCTGAAAATGTTCTTAGTTTAATTACAAAGTCATTGACTTTTACATTTCTTCTGGGAAGCTGAGAACAATCTATTCTTTTATTCATATTTCTCTTTTGGGCTTAATTTTTGTGACAAAAACGTCTGTCACTGAGCTCATTTGTTGTGTGGTATTAGACATGCAGTATCTAGCTAAACTATTTCACTGTGGCTTTTTTTCTTTTATTCTTTATTCTTTTTCATTGAAAATAGTTTTTTTTCACACAATATATTCTGATTACAGTTTTCCTTCTCCCAACTACTCCCAGATCTTCCCCTCTTGCCCACCACCCAAATCCTTACCCTTTCTTTCTCTCTCTTATTAGAATAATAGTTACTTTATAATAATTAGAATAAAAATGGGCAGCTAAAAATAATAAAATAAATAAAACAAAAACAAAACAGAGTAGGACACAATAACAAACAACAACATCAACAACAGAAGAAGAGGAGCCAAAGGTAAAGCACAAGAAACATATATAGATTTGGTGATGCACATGTTCACACACACAGTAATCCCATAATAATGCAAGAACAGAAACCATAATATACATAAAATGGACTTGTAAGAAAAAAAATGTCCTGACTAAGAATTACGAGAGAATGAACTGTCAAAAATGCCATTGAATTATTTTTGTGTTGGCCGATTCCTGCTGGGCATGAGGCTTGGTCTTGAGAGTGGTTTGTATAGTGAGACTATATTGGAGAAAACCAAATTATCTTTTGTGAGCAGGTATCAACTGGAGATAGCTCTGGCTTAGGGATGGGCGCTTGTGTCTACTTCCCTTTCAGTGCTGGGAACCCATCTGTCCATGACTTGTACAGACTCTGTGCATGCTGCCACAGTCTCTGTGAGTTAATATGTGGATTGATCCTACATATTTAGAAGGTCTTGCTTCCTTGATGTCCTCTATCCACTTTGACTTTTACACTCTTTTTGCGTCCCCTTCCACAGAGTTCCCTAAACCCTGAGGGGAGGCTTTTGATGGAGACATCTCTTTTAGGGCTGAGTGTTCAAGGTCTCTCATTCTCTGTACATTGTCCAGTTGTTGGTCTCTGTATTTTTTCCCGTCTACTGCAGGAGAACTCTTCTCTGATGATGGCTGAGCAAGACACTGATTTATAAGTATAGCAGAATGTCATGAGGAGTCATTTTATTGCTATGCTCTTTTAGTACTTGGTTCTCCCCTGGGTCCCTGGCCTATCTAGTCTCAGGTTGTTGGCTGTCTGAGCAGTGTCAGGGATGGGTCCCATCTCATGTAGTGGGCCTTAAATCCCATCAAATATTGGCTTGTTAGTCCCAAAAGTTTTGTGCCACTGATGCACTAGCACATCTCTTTTTTTTCTTGTTACACACACACACACACACACACACACACACACACACACACACACTATTCATCTATTTATCTTATATCCTGGCTACAGCCTCCCCTGCATTCTCCCCTCCCCATCCTTCTCCCCTATTCCCTACTCTCACCCACAATCCCTTCCTCTTTCATCTCCATCCAGGAAAGGGCAGGTCTTCTATGATTATTGATAAAACATGTCATACCAAGTTGCAGTAAAGCCAAGCACATCTCCATGTTTTAAGGCTGGGCAAGGTGACCCAGTATAAGAAGCAGGATCTCCAAAACCAGTAAAAGAGTTAGAGACAGCCCTTGTTCCCACTGTTAGGCATCCCATAAGAGGATCAAGCTATACAACTGTAATATATATGCAGAGTGCCTAGGTCAGTCTCTTGCAGGCAGGTTGCTCTTGTCGATCAAAGGTTTTGTATCTGGGTTGGTGTTTACTTTTCTTCTTTGGTAGCAAACAGAAATATATCAAAAAGATCATCCACTAGGATCAAGTAGACTTTATCTCAGAGATGCAGAGATAGTTCAATAATTAAATCAATAAGCTTACTTGATCATGGTGAATGATCTTTTTGATGTTTTCTTGGATTTGATTTGCAAGCATTTAAAAAAATTGAATCAATATTCATGAGGTGCATTGTTCTGCAATTTTCTTTGTTGGGTCTTTATAGTTTGATTATCAGGGTAACTGTGGCCTCATAAAATGAACTGGGCAAGGTTTATTCATTTCTATTTTGTGGAATAATTTAAGGAGCATTGGAGTTAATTGGGAGAATTCTGCTCTAAAAACCATCTGGCCGTGAACTTTTTTTTAGTTAGGAGACTTTTCATTATTGCTTCTTTTTCACTATGGTTATAAATCTATTTAAATTGCTTATCTGATCTTGATTTAACTTTTGTAAATGGTATGTATTGAGAAAATTTTCCATTTCTTTTACATTTTCCAACTTGGTGGAGTACAGTTTTTAAAGTATGTCCCTATGATTCCCTGGATTTTCTTGATGTCTGTTGTGTCCCCTTCTTCTTTCTAGTTTTGTTAATTTGGAGATTCTCTTTCTGCCTTTTAGTTAATTTGGATAAGGGTTTTTCAATCATACTGATTTTCTCAAAGAACCAACTCTTTGTTTCATTGATTATTTGTATTGTTTTGTTTGTTCATTTCTATTTTAATGATTTCAGCCGAGAGTTTATTTCTTGCCATCTAGTCTTTTGGGTGTGATTTCTTCTTTTTGTTTTAGAGCTTTCAGGTATGCTGTTTAGTTACTAATATGAGATCTCTCCAATTCCTTATGTAGGCATTAGTGCTATGAACTTTTCTCTTAGCACTGCCTTCATTGTGTCCCATAAGCTTCAGTATGTTGTATATTTATTCTCATTCAATTATAGAAAATCTTTAATTTCTTTCTTGACCCATTTTTTTATTCAGTAGTGAGTTATTCAGTTTCCATGGGTTTGTAAGCTTTCTGTTGCTTCTGTTGTTGTTGATATCCAGCTTTAATCCTTGATGGTCACTTGGGATTCAGGGTGCTGTTTCAATTTTCTCCTGTCTGTTGAGACTTGCTTTGTATTTAAGTATGTGGTCAATTTTGGAGAAAGTTCCATGAGCTACCGAGAAGAAGGTATATTCTTTTGTGCTTGGGTGAAATGTTTTGTAAATATCTGTTAGGTCCATTTGGCTTACAATATCAGTTAACCCAGGATTTCCCTATTTAGAGTTTATCTGGATGACCTGTCTATTTGTCTATTAGCAAGAGTGTGGTATTGAAGTCATAGTCACACTATGACTGTGTGATAGTCAATGTTATTTGAGCTGTTGTAGTGCTTCTTTTTTATGAGTTTGGGTGCCCTCGTGTTTGGTACATAGATGTTTAAAACTGCAACATCCTTTTGGTGGATTTTTCCTTTGTTGAGTATGTAGTGTCCTTCCCTATCTCTTCTGATTGGTTTTGGTTTGAAGTCTCTTTTGTCAGATTTTTTATAAAATTTCCTTTAATGTTAAAAAAATTTGCTAATTGGAAATAAGTACTTGGTTGGAGGTGGGCAGAAGAGCATTTTTAGTGAGGAAAAGTCTACTTGAAGCTCTCATCAGATAACACACTGTCCCTCCTTGGAATCCATTGCCTGTGTATTTGAGGAGTCATATAGGCATATGGCAGTAATTGTACCTCACTGAGATGGAGAAACTATGGGAAATGGAGCTTGCATTTCCCAGCATACACCTGGCTAGAATTCTCATGGCAACTTAGATCAGGTTCTTGAGTGAAGGATCCTAAGATGGAGAGGAGCAAGGAGAAGAACAAATGTGCTTTCAGGAAAAGGCCAGCTTTGGCTTATTTCATAAGCAGAGGGATTTAGGACATAAAAAGAAACTTGTCCACACACGAGACAGGAGCGCCCCTGCTTCAGTCAGTCGTTTTTGGTGGCAACAGTTCAGGGAGGTGAGAACGCACTTCTCAGTGAGCAGCTGCTCAATTCCGTGAGACCTTGATGGAGGCATTTCACCTCAGCAAGTCAACTGTCTGCAACACATGTATATATGCCTCTTATGCCCTTGCTTCCTATATTTCTTTTAATAACCTCCTGCATGTCTTTCCTATTTAAGAATAATACAAAGAAGTTTTAAAGGAGCCTCTTCTTTTTGGCATATATTCTGTGGTCTTGTAAACCTTATATTTTATGGTCCACATTTGAATGAAATTTTAACATGTGTTAAAATTCTATGTGATACCATAGACAAATGTGGTATTATAAATGTTTTAATTTTGATAGAAGATCTCATATACCCCAGGATGGCCTCAAACTGACTATGTAGCTAAGAATGTTTTTGGATTTCTAACTCCCCCCCTTTTCTTCTTGCATGCGGGGTTACTGGCATGAACTGTTGGTCTTACTTTAATGATGCTGGTGGTGGGTCCCATGGCCTCGCCCATGCCAGGCTAACACTTTACCAGCCCATAACATTTCCATTCTAATTTTATAGATCTTACCCTTTGAGATTGCTGAAGCCTAAAGGTAACATGAAATTTTCCTGTAAGATATTTGTAAGCAGTAAATACATTACTTACCTTATGGTCTGAGTTCGAATAAAAGCTTACATGGTTGTCTGTGACTTGAGAGAAAACATAGAAGTAAAAGAAGACACATTTTTTCCAATGGGAAATCTTAGACTCTTTCAAATTTGACTGAAGGCCAAGTTACAGTGCCTGGTGGCAAAATACACTTAAGGAAAGGTCTATAGGGGCAAGGAATACCTGGTGTCCTGACAGTTCAAAGGTATATAAGACAACATAGTAAACTGTTGGCTGGAGTTTACATATTTTTGAAAAATAGTTTAAAGCAATGCATAGAGGTATATGTTTAGAGGAGTGGGGGTCTTATGCCAAGACAGGGCTGGTAGGTACCTTACTTAAGGCTAACCTTCAGTTATTGGTACTTACACTATCCTTAGCTCACCTTTCTTACCCATTCATATACACTGTCCCTCCTCGGAACCGCCCCATCCATCCTCAGTGCTGCTGCTGGAAAGGAGGTCTTAGCAGACAGCTAGGTAAAGCTTGATATGGGTCTATGAAGAGGGATAGGGGATGGCCTGAATCTATCATTTCATAATTATTATTCTTCCTAGGTAAGACTATTACAAATACTTGTGACACCTTGGTTTACAGGTGTTGACGAAGTGCCAGGCTCTGGGATTGATTTCCTACAGTTTTCAAAGAATTTGCTGTCAGTGAAGAAGACTTACATTGAGAGTAAGGGGGAGCAACTGGGACTGGACAATATTTCTGTAATTGAGACTTCTAATTAGATCCATTTACTTTCTATTATGGATCACACTGGAATAAAGTAGAAATATTTGTGTGATACAGGAGATAAAGAATAGAGAGAAAAACAACTTACCAATATTTCCTTTGTGAAAAAAATAGATATTTGGTTTACGATTATAGTAGAGCACTAGATATAAAAAACAATTGAAAATGATATTTTATGTGTAATTCTAAGCAACTAATTGCACCCTTAAAGGGCAGACAAGTAGAACAGCAAATATGCTTCCTTGTCAGTTCCAATCACAATTTCTGGAATCCATTTTTAACCCTAGGATGGTGTTGACATATATATTTTTTGCTCCAGTTTTATTATTGCCTGAAAACCCTACACTAAGATAAAGTGAACAGTGCAGTTAAGCCCCTGAGGAAGTGGTTTTCTGCTTGAGAAGGAAACAACTCCAGGTAAAATGTGAGTAAACAAAAGAAAATGGAATTTATTTTTAAACAGGCTGAACATAGCATGGGCAGAAGCATTCCATTACGCTATAAGCTGTCCCTTAGAGCACAGAGTGCTGTCTTTGGAGAAAGTCAATGTCCTAAGTTTTACCTCATAGCATGGGACAGAAAGGCAAAGAATAAAACAAGTATATGTTCAGTGTTTTCAGATCTGCCACAGCGACCAGAACAAAAAACTTACTCTTACTGTATTTCAAGAATTGAGATTGGAATATGATAAAACTAATTATCAGAATTCATCAGTGAGAACTCTGTGGGCACATAAAATAATGAACACATATATAAAGTGATATGTATCAACATGTCATCAACTGAGTAGATGACACCCAGGGAGTACACAGCAGAATTCTATAAAATTTGATAGTGTTGATAAAGGCTCAAATAAAGGAGACAGTGGGAGAACTAAAAACAGATATTAAGGACCTCAGGTCATGTTCTCAGGGGGATTTTTTTCTTCATCTGATGGCTGGAACTTCTAGATCAGCTGTGGCTGAGAACTGGAAACTTCAAAAGAAAAGAACTTTCATTTAGAGATTGTGTCATTCATCAACTAATAGTATTTTGCTAAACAATCATGGACACAATAAATTGGCCAAATGAAAAAGAGACTTGAGAATATCTACTTAGGGTCTAGTTTCTCATTTTACAGAATAACAGGTTTCACCATGACCTTTCTATACATGCATGTGATATTCTTTAGTTATCACCTCCACTACCTTCTCTTAAACCAACTCTCTCTCCTTTCCATATTCCTAACAGTTCCACTGAGGTCAATATTTTATTTTAGTTGACTAATTAATCACACTAGTTATTATTGTTTTGGTAGTGATGGATAGCAAACCCAGGGTCTCACATATATTGAACAAATGTTCTATGACTGAGCTACCCACAGCCTCAGGCAGATTTTAAAAATGAAGAAACTGAGGCACAGAAAGAGGTCATATAGGGCATCAGTGGATAGATAAATTTGTAAACCTTTGGGTTCCACCCAAAATGCATTCTTTTAAATGCAAGAAATAGTTAATCTACTCATGTTTCCTATCTTCCCTTTTAAAATTCAGCTAAATCAAATGAAATGTTCAGGACATATATCTGATTCTCTGTCTGAAGCAGTAGCATTTTACTGAAGTACATGGAAGCCAATCTTTCACTGTGGACATTTGATGTACTGATTTTAGTAAAGGCAAAGCTAGAGGACTAATATGTTGTTGTGTCGCCCCCAGGCCTAGAATCATGAGTCATTTTTTTTTGATGCACAACTGCTAGGATATGGCAGGGCCTATCATCTAACAGCTTGTAGTCTTTTGGGGAAATGAAACAAACTTCAATTTTACAGTGCTCGTTCATTTAGCAAATTGAAGCGCTTATTCATTGACTATGAAGTGGAGTTGATGCTTGCAAATATCTGTACAGCAATTCTCCAGACATTTTCTCAATCACTCATGTTATACATTCCCACTGAATTTTCTCCCTAGTTTCCAATCATCCTAATTATGATTTATTCTTAGTGAGTGGATCCATGTGCACATTTCCTGTTCCTGGCTTCTAGCGGGTTACTTGGCTCATTGGGAAGTTTCCCTCATATCCTTCTAAACTGGCTCAGGTCTATCAGTAATAAACCCTCACAGCACTCAGAGAATTATTTCCTAATACATTATTCTATGTTTTTATTATCATTATATTAATAATTAATCATATGATATAAACAATATAACAGTATATTAAGTATATTATAATATAGTATTAATTATATAATTATAGAATAACTGTAATTATAATTACATAATTCTCAATAAATAATCTATTATAATATAACAAATATAGTAATATTATATAATAATTAATTATTTATATATAATAATATAATTCATATCTATTTCTCCCACTAGACTGTAATCTCCAAGGTCAGGATAACGTTCACTGCTGTGTTCACATCTAGCCACATGCCTGGCATATTAATCAGTATAAAATCAGAAAGATCTGTGGCAAATAATTTTATTATACAACTGCTATGTTGTAGCCAGAAGTTTCTCTGGTTCTGCTGGGTCCACTGTCCGGATGAATCTCTCCCACCTGCATCCTGTAGCCGCTTGGTCCCAAGTAAACACACAGAGGCTTATATTATTTACAAACTGTATGGCCAGGCTTCTTGCTACCTAGCTCCTATAACCTAACTCAACTCATTTCTATTAATCTGTATGTTGCCCTGTGGTTGTGGTGTTACTGGTCTGCTGGCATCTTTTTGTTCCTTTGGTGGTGGCTGGCATCTGTCTCCCCTCAGTCTCCTTTCTTCTCTCATCTCTGCAGTTCAAATGGCCTGCCTAACCTTATTCTGCCTCGCCATTGGCCAAACAGCTTTATTTATCAACCAATCGGAGCAACACATATTTACAGCTTACAGAAAGCCATCCTAGAGCACCATGTAAGTTAATTGATTAGGACATTTGAGTGTAGTCAAATGGAGGTGTGACATGGCAATGTCTGAAGCATGCTTTGCATAGAAGGTTGTTGTTCATGACCTTGTTACTTGAAATGCAGGAACAGCAACTGTTAGAGATGCAGTCTCATGGCCCTCTTGCCTCTTCCAGTGCATGTATGAGAAATTTATAGAATGTTCTCTGTGCCATGAAATGTTTGAGATCAGGGACTAAAGCCCCAGATTCTTTGATTGGCCAAGCAAATCTGGAGAGAGAGAGAGAGAGAGAGAGAGAGAGAGAGAGAGAGAGAGAGAGAGAGAGAGAGAGATAGAGATAGAGATCTTTAGCAACTTCTAACAAGGGCAGGCTGCTTTGCAGACCCAGAAGGTATAAAACTCATGGCTAGATCTTTTAACAGTTCAAGAGAAACTAGAAATAAGTTTATGGAGAATCTGTGGAGTTCAACACTGAGAAATGGAGTCTCCTTTGAAGCAAAGGAATTGTTAGAGTCCTGGTAACTCACCTGTCAATCTACCTGCAGTGTTCTAAGTGTGAGGTCTTGTGAGACATTCGCGGATGCAGTGAACAAATCCTAAGTAAAATTTGGAATTCTTTAGCTTTGGAAATAAGAAATTTTTCTCTCCACAATGTGCTTTATTTTTTATTTGATTTATTTTTCCATATCAACTTGTTCTCTGTGCTGGGTGAGTTGTCTGCCAGGCACAAACGACTTACAGATGAATGTCACATAGTTCAGGACTCTCATAGACTTGTGGTCTCATCATGACAGGCATATACTAAGGAAGCCGATAGTACTCTGGTTCTTGCTGCAGTCCATTTTCACAACTACTTTCTGGAGGTATTTTTTATGAGGGTCACACTCTACCTTGAGTTGCTAAGTGCAGAGACAGAGAAGGTGCAGGTTTCTATACATATGTGGTATGAAGAGGGTTTATAAGGGATGGTGGATAAACTTGGAAAAGCAATCTTAAGAAGGAAATTCTGAACACACTGTCTTCCATTGATGAGTCAAGACGTTAAAACTTCCTGCAGCACTTCCTCCTCTTTAGAGTTTCTGGCAGTCAAAAAACACCACTCTGCGTTCAGATAGGAACTTTTCATGAATATCATGGCACTGAAATCCACTTTTTAATGGACAGACTTACTACGATTTACAAAGTGTCTTCTTGGAGTTGTTGGAGTCTCATTTCTCCATCTGGCCTGGGAAAATTTCATCTTTTTGTCTTTTCATGGAAGGTCATATGGGCTCTGGAGAAAGCCCACAGACAGTCAACACTTCGTAAGGTTTTGTGCTAGTTTGCTGGCCGTTGTGATCAAGTACAGGGAAAAGCAAATGAAGGTGCTATTTAAATACTGCAGCGATGCGTGCACAAAAGTCTAATTCAGCGGCTGTACAGAACCCAAGACTGAAGTTTGCACCTGAGATGGAAGTGTGCTTTGTCCCGTCTCCCCTGCACCTTCCTTTCCACTCACTTTCCTATGTTGAATAATGTTGAGATGGGAATAGTAACTTGTCAGCTACAGCTTTTAATTGAGGCCAAATAGTAATTTGTTTTTTTCAGAACATGACAACCACGTGTGTAGGCTTGGGTTACCCTCTCTCCCTCCATAGGAATCTTTGCTCTGTGTAGCAACTGTATGAAACTTAAGTTAGTTTGCTCCTGTTCTGACCTTTGTAGGACTCTTCTCCTGTGTTTTATTGCTCTCATCACCCGACATCTCCGCTCTTCATGCTTTGCCATGAAGGTTTTACCATTTAGCATTGTTCTTTCTAATAGTTCCTGGATGACCTGCCAGAGTCAACACATCCATTTGCTGCTTCTGTGAATCCTAGAAAACAGGAAAGAGAAACACATTGCCCCAAACTTGATCCTCTTGTCTCTTCCTAGACAGTATTTTCATCTGAAATTTCTTCTTTCCTGTTTTCCTTTCCTCCACCCCCTTTTCTCCCTCTTCCCTACTGTCCCACCTCTAATGGATTTCTTAAATATCTCCAGCCAGCCATCAATATTTTGCATATCAGTGACACTGGCTTCTGTTGAAGTTGGAATTTCCTATCATGTGCTCCTCTCTTGCTTACAGTTCCCCAAGGGCTCCTTACGGATGTATTCCCCCACATTTCTTTCAATTGCCCTGTCTTTAGAAACTGTCTCCCAGCTTCCAGTCACTGCTTACCATTTCTACTTCTGGCTCTTAAATAAATTGTTCTTGTCTTAGTGCTTTATTCTAGCTGTGAAGCAGGGTTAGACTTGTGATAACTCAATGAAGAGTCTGCTGTCAGGGCCTATGCTTCTAATCCTAGTACCCAAGAGGCTGAAACAGGAGGCTCAGAGTTGGAAGAAAGCCTGGGCTACAAAGTGGAGAGAAGTTCCCTAAACCCTAAACAAATTTCTTAATGAACAAGCACATATAAGAGACTTAGTACATGAGTATAAAATGGATATGACTAAACTCATGAACTTTATAAGATGCCAGCAGACTTCAGCTGCCTTGAAGAAAATGGAAGAACTAATTTACTGTGTTAAAAGTTCGTTCTCAGGATGAATGAAGTAACTTAGGGCTTATAATTATTTATGACCAGCTAGTTACTGTTCCCTTTTGTTGATTAGGGAATCACTACAAAGTTTTTGAAATTGGAAGTGATAATGAACTTGACTTAAGTGCCTGTGTTGGAAAGGAGGGATGGAATAGAAGTGTAGGCACCACCACATCCTCACTCTGTTGCCTCAGTTGCTTTTTTAATCTCAACAAAATGCTTTTAGGGAATTTTGAAGTTTAAAAATTTCAGATTGATTCTCCTTGTTAAGTATTAGGAAATTAGAATAATGAAAACGTGCTATTACAAAACTAGAAAGTCATGTAAATGTTGTATCACCTTGTCTAGGTGTATGTAAGAGTCTGAGGTGTCCAGGTCCGATTATTCAGGTTGGAAGTTTGAGCAATACACAGGGACTGTGTTGCTGACATAATAAAACAAAATGTAGTGTCCTGCGACTGGCCCTGAGACCACATGGCAGTAGATGCTTTCAGCTGCTTCCCAGCTTATTATTTAGAGCATGGACTGACTCCATTCTCTTCAAGCAGTTGTACTGAGAATTCCTGATGCCATGATCAGCAGAGAATTTGTGGCTGGGATAGAGTTTAAGGGCTGGAATTTAGTGGAGTTACAATTTTGAATAAAAGCAGGCTTAGTTCCTTAAAGCTGTTGGAACTGGGTGGGTCTCGATAAAGTAAGTGCTGGAGGAGACCTCCTGAACCTGTTCAGAAGCCAGGGCCAAAGGCTTCCCAGGACTGCTTCACTTATTGGCCTCTTTGTAGCTTAAGTTTTCCTGCCTGGCCCACAGTCAGGGCAAATCTCTTTCACCTGCCAGTCCCACAGCCTCTCGGACCCGACCAAGTAAACACAGAGACTTATGTTGCTTTCAAACTGTATGGCCGTGGCAGGCTTCTTGCTAACTGTTCTTATGTCTTAAATTAATCCATTTCCTTTAATCTATACCTTGCCACATGGCTCGTGGCTTACCTTCCACTTCCCAGCTTTATTCTCCTCCTTGCCCCGCCTATACTTCCTGCCTAGCCAACGGCCAATCAGTGTTTTATTGATTAATTAGCAACACATTTGCCATACATCCCACAGCACCTCTTTGAGCTCGCTTTGAAGAATTGGGAGGAAGTCACGGTCCTACTGTTTGCTCAAAGCAGGACTGTGTTGAAAGTGAAGGGGTTCAGTCATTTTTGTGACCCTGATGTCATTTCCTTTAACAGAAAGGAATGTGCCTGGAAAATGGTTTTAAAACCTTAAAGCTGGAGCAATGAAGGTGACACAAAAGAGGATAAATGAAACTGCAAGTGGTAGTTGATGCCTGTAATTCCAGCACGTGGGGGGCTGAGGGAGGTGGAAAGCAAGTCTGAGTTACATAGTGAGTTCTAGGCTAGCCTGGACTATGAAGTGAGACTGTCTTAAACACAAGAAGGGCAGTGGGGACTTGGATTTCAGTACAAATTCTGTGTCACAGTCTAACCTTTACTGGCATGTTGAGGACTTCCTGCTGCCTTAGTGGGGTTAAGAGTCTCTGTAGCACTCAGAAAATCTGTGCAATAAAAGTAAACATTCCCACATACCCGGAGGAACCCCCTCCTGTTAAATGGTGCTATGTTTCATTGCGTTAGAATAATGTTAATCTGGTGGGGTCGCACGATTTATGAAGTTTCTGTGCTTTGATGTTATTGAAGTTCACAACAATGTATAATATTTTATTGTCTCAGGAAATATATACTGTTTTGTGACATGTGTATATTTATTGTGAATCTGAACATGAGCTATTGTTTTTGCTTTTGAATCATATTTATCAGGGGCTAGCATAAATAAGCCTGAAACATCAACTCCACTTAGCTTCTTTTCTATAAAATTTATCAGTGTTTTGAGCATTCATTCAATAAGTAACTAATCTGTATTATTGCTGAGGCCTGTTAGACTTGACGTGTGAGAAACATAAGTAAGATATGGTCTTATGCTGCACCCATCACTTGCCAAAATACTTCCTGTACATTTGAAATGACAGTTAAATACCAATGATTACAGTTGGCAAAATCTACTACTGTTTGCAGCAAAATATCAGATGTCATTAACTGATTATCTGTTGAAATAAAATCTAAACATCTGTTTCTCCTCACTTTGGCTCCTGATCACAAGCTGGCCATCTTTTCTGTGAAGCTGGGTCATCCCATGGTGACAATTCCTGAACATGACACTCTTGACTCTAAAGAGGTAATGTAAGATAGGTGCAGAGATCTATATCTATAGAAGTAAGACATTCTTATTTCTTTCAATATTAACAAAATCACAACATTTTAGTTTTGAGATTATATATAATTGTAAAGTTTATCCCTTCCCCTTTCTCCCCCCAAACCATCTCTCATACCCCTCCTTGCTATTTTTAAATTCATGGCCTCTTTCTTCATTAATTGTTATTACATGCATGTATATGTAATATATATATATATATTCCCAAATACAACCTGCACAGTTTGTATAATGTTGCTTGTATGTATGTTTTCAGGCTGATCATTTAGTATTAGATAACCACTTTGTGTGTTTTTCCCTGGGGAAGATTATTTCTCCCCCGCTTAGGTTTCCTTAGTTGTCTGTAGTTCTTTATGTGGGGTTGAGGCCTTGTGGCCATTTCCTCTTCCTCTTTTCTGTGTCTATTGGTGTCCTTGTTCAGCTCATGCTTAGAGAATTATGTTGGTGAGACATTATAGGTGTAGCTTCTTACATTCCTAGGAGACAGAATCTTACAGCAAACTCCCCGATCTTCTGTCTCACAATCTTTTTGTTCCTTCTTCAGTAATGTTCCCTGGGCCTTAGGTATGGTCATGTTTTGTACATGAATACATTAGAACTGATTTCTCAACTCTGTATTTTGATTGGTTGTAGTTTTCTGCAATTCTCTTGATCTGGCTTAGTGAGGTCATGTTGTAGGTTCTCTTCCAATATCCATGACTTCGCTCGTCTTGGTTCATTGGCTAGGTTTCCATTACCAGGCATAATTTCATTCTTGTTGATTTGGTTTTTTTAGTCCCAATAGAGAGTTGTTCATTATTGGCAAGGTATGCGTACCACTACTGAACTCTTAGGGTTATTGTGCCATGCTGGTCATTGTTACAGTTAATAGATGTGATAGCTAGGTAGAACTGTTGGCTGCTTCCCTCCTTTGGAAGCTTATATAGGGTCTTCTGGCACTATGAAAGCTAGTAATCAGGGGGGACATACACACGTCAGCTCTAGCTCATGGACATTTTTGGCCCTGTTTCTGAATTGCATGGCATCTTCAGCAACAGGGACTTATCTTCTACCATGAGGAGCAACTAAGAGTGATAGCTATAGACTGTATGTTTTGGGAGTCCCTCAGAAGGTCTTGGCAAACAACTCAAAAGAGAGCTTTTTATGTTTGTATTGAGGCTTTTGGTAGGTGGACTTTGGCTCTTAGAGGCAACATTGTTTTGACTTTTTTAAAGAGAGATGTTGACTCCCTGGCTGACTGTGTGGTTCTGAAGTACCTGATTGCTTGTAGAAGGACTACTGGAATTCCATCTATACACATCACAGGGACAAACCAACTCCCTCTTCCTCAGCCGTCAGTCTTAGGCATTTTTATGTTAAAGTGTAAAACTATTGCTTATTGTCGAGTGTGGGTGGGTGGCCTATGAACATGGGATGTGTTTTAGTCAGGTAGTTGTGCTAGCTGGCTCTCAGGTACTGGGACAGAGGATAGCTCTGTTCCCTGACCCCCCTCTCCAACTCCACAAATGAGTTCTATATGGTGGCAAGTGTCTATAGAAAAAATATGAACAAGTTCAGCCATACCATCCCAATTTCATGCAATAATTTTTTGTCATGTTCATATTTAAGCTGATAAACAGAGGCTAAATTTTAAACCCCTCCTTTTATTTTTACAGATACCATACTATACAAAGAAAACAACTGAGCAAAAATTTCTATGTGTGGTTTAATTTGTGTTTCTCAAGAGAAGTATGTTGATTTTTTTTGTACATCATTTCAGATAAAGTGGAAAAATCTGAGAAAATGTAAATTTTACATTTAATCAGTTTCTCTCTCTCTCTCTCTCTCTCTCTCTCTCTCTCTCTCTCTCTCTCTCTCTCTCTCTCTCTCTCTCTGTGTGTGTGTTTGTGTGTGTAAGCATGCCACAGTGTGCATGTGGAGGTCAGAGGACAATGATTGGTTCTTTCCTCCCACCTTGTGGGACCCAGAGATTGAGCTCAGCTCAACAGGCTCAGCAGCAAGCATTGTTTTTACCTATTAAGCTTGAGAATGTGAATTTTAGAGGACTCATCCTTCAAAAGCAATGGGGAGCTTATGCGTTCATTTTAAATACCTTTGTTGTAGATACTCTCACAAATGAAGTATAGAAAACAACCCACTGTGAAACAAAGAAGTAAAAATAACAAAATTGGAAAGAAAACTCAAAATTTTCTTTTTAGGAATATTTTTCATGATTATGGATATACTATACATTTATCATAAAGTGACAATTCCTATTTCTACAGTTTAGGGACAAATCTAAAATCTGGATTATTGTTTTATGTTTGAAAGACAGTTCATATACTTTGATGGAGGTTCCTGTGTTTTTTATTTTTATTTATTTATTTCCTTTGAGATAGGGTCTCATGTAGCTCAGGCTGGCATTGAACTTTCTTTGTATCCAAAAGTGACCTTGAACTCTAAATCCTCCTGTTTCCCCTGGGATTAGAGGCATGTGTCACTATTCCTGGTGAAAATTTATTTATTTATTGTCAATATTTTCATTATTAATAATAGTCATCATCATCATAATCATCCTTATTATTACTATATTTTGAGTGATAATCATAATTGAACCTAGAGCCATATATATACCAGGCAATATCTTTACCAGCCCCCTATTTGGGCAAATTTTGATGTTGTCATTCTGCAAAATCTAGGCTTTCTGCAGTGACAATAGTGTAAAATGTGAAGGTGTATATGAGTGGGCCACCTTAACATTAGTGCCTTTAGATACATTTCTGATTGTCTTTAAGGTAATGCACTAAGGATGGGATTTTTGGTTCCTTGATATATGCATATGGAGACATATGTTGCCTCTAACACATACATACAGTGCTGTACTAAAATATAATATAGCTCAGTCTACCATGAGTGTGGTACAATACCTGTCTCCATGTGCTCTTGCTGGAACTGAAATGACTATACACACCAATTTATGGAGAGCATACTGTATGTAGAAAAGAAAGCCACATACTTTCTTTGTCACTGACTATTCTTAAGCACTTTTACTATTCTTGTTTTACAGTGAGCAAACTTGGGCTGAGGGAAGTTAGTCTATTGGAATAGCTGGGAAGTGTAGGCACAATCCAGTATTAAGTCTCTACTGATTGCCTAGCAACTTGGTTTAAGTACCCTCCCACACTCTGTCCAGCATTTAAATTCAGAACCTTAATTTAGATAAAGGTCTTTATCTCTATTTTTTTTTCTGTCTGTCTCTTGAGTTTCCTCCTGTGCTATCTAGTTCCTTCTTCTCTTAGACACTGTTGTGGAATATTTGCCGATTTCATTCACAGGAGTTTAACATTGTGTATTGTGTCTATTGTTTTGCATGGACTTACACTCTTCCGATCCACTGGATGCTGACATTGCTACTGAGCAGCAAACGCTCTTCATATAGTCAGGATAATGACCTTGTCACACGTGTCATCTCTCTCAGTATAATGGTGACAAATGATACAGAAATAAGAATTTGCACCAGTGTACGTGTACCCAAATAGGAGAATGGTTGAATAAGTTTAGTTCTTTCCTGATGAGTATTTAAAAAAAATGAAATATTATTGCCTGCATTTCAAACCATACAAGTTTTTTTTTCTAATTCACTTATGCCAATCTACTCTCTGTCAATGTTGCTATAAAATAAGGTTAAATTAGGTGTTTATGTGAACAACCAAAGCATCCAGTTCAGACAGTAATACTGAACTGAGAACTTATCAATTTTAGGTAATATAAAACACTGCTTCAAGTTGCCAAATAACATGGGATAGAGCATTTTATCACATTGTGTGTGGGTGTGTTTATGAAAACTTTTTTTTCTTTTATTGAAATAGATGCTTTTCATGCAATATATTGTTTATAGTTTCACTTCCCCTCACTTCTCCCAGTTCCTCTCCACGTCCCCTCCCATCCGGATCCACATTCTTTCTGCCTCATTAGAAAACAAACAAGCATAAGGAATAATAATAAAATAAGATAAGATAAATAAAAAACAAGTTGGAATATGACAAAATATAAAACAAGAAAAAGACTCAAAGAAAAAGCACAAGAAGTGTATATAGATGCAGACACACACGTTTGCACACACAGGAATCCCACAAAAACACAAAACTGGAAGCCATAATAAGGACCTGTAAGGTAGAAGAAAGAAAGGAAGGAAGAAAGAAAGGAAGGAAAGAAGGAGGGAAGGAAGGAATGATAGAAAGAAAGACCAATTTCCTTAACATAATGAGACAAAGAACCTCAAAAGATGCTGCTGAGGTCATTTTCTGTTGGCCATTTACTGCTGGGCATGGGGCCTACCCTTAAAGAGTGGTTTGTCCTGGTCCCGGGGGAATCCTTGCCCTGGAGGAGATGGGAATGGGGGGTGGGCTGGAGGGAGGGCGGGCGAGGGGGGCAGGAGGAGGGAGGACAGGGGAATCCGTGGCTGATATGTAAAATTAAATTAAATTAAATTATAAAATTAAAAAAAAAAAGAAAAAAAAAGAGTGGTTTGTTTCCCCAGTGAGATTCCCTTGGAGAAAAAAAAAATTCATTTGCAATGGCTATCATTGGAGATAGCTTCCTGGTTAGGGATGGATGTGTGTGTCTACTTCTCCTTTCAATTCTAGGATTCCATCTGATGTAGACCCATGCAGGCCCTGTGCATGCTGCCTCAGTTCCTCTAAGTTCCTATGTGTGCCATTCCCATTGTTTCTAGAAGACCTTGATTCTTTGGTGTCTTCGATCCCCTCTGCTCTTTCTCTCTTTTTGCCTCCTCTCTCTCTCTCTCTCTCAGAGTTCCCTGATCCCCAAGGGGAGGGATTTAAAGGAAACATCCCTTTTAGGGCAGAAAATGTTCCAAGGGCTCTCGATTTCTGCATATTGTCTGGCTGTAGGTCTCTGTATCTGTTCTCATCTGCTGCAGGAGGAAGCCTCTCTGTTGATGGCTGAGCAAGGCACTGATCTATGAGGATGGCAGAATGTTATGAGGAGTCATTTCATTGCTACATTCCTTTAACAGAACAGTAATGTTTGGTTTTCCCCTAGGTCCGTGGCCCATCCATCCTCAGGTTCTTGGTCATCTAAGCAGTGTTGGGCATGGGTTCCATCCCATGGAGTGGGCCTTAAGTCAAATCAGATATTGGTTGGTTTTTCCTACAAGCTTGGTGCTACTATTGCACCAGCACCCTGGCATATCAGTCATCATCATAACGTTTGTGTTTACGTTTCTCCTTTCGTAGTGTTCATAGCACCTTCTAGTACCATGGTTAGCAGTCTGCAGTGGTAAAGGCTCTCTGTAGGCACCAGGTACGTGTTCAATGAGTTGTGTAGGTGTTGTCTCCAGTAACAGAGCCTTACTGAGTGTTTGTAGGGAGCCACCAAAAGCTTTGGCCACAGCCTGGTTTATTTGGGGGTTTCAATGGGATCTCTTTTTGTTTTTATTTTGAGACTGAGTTTTACTATGTTTCTTTTGACTGACCTGGACTCACTGTGTAGACTAGATTAGACTCAGATGCAGAGAGATCCACATACCTCTGCTTCTACTTCTGAAGTGTTGGGTCCTGCTACACTTTGATTCTTTTTAATAGAAAATATCATAACCCTGAAGACAAGACTTAAAATTAGGCCACTGGGTAAGATTTAAAGAACAATTTTGAGTTAGATTTGGAATATATGGAAACCCTCATAAAAGGAGCTAAATGTTAACATTTGTGAATGGTAGAAATGGTTCCACTAAAGGAAACAAATAATGAATGAGGGTCACTTTCTGCTTCTAGTATGGCATATGTATTGCTAGCATTGGCACATTTGGGAACAATTTAAAAACTTTCTACAACTTCTTAAGCCATGTATTTTCTCCAAACTCTTGCCTTATTATTAATTCATCTGTATAAAATTAACAGATTGAAGAAAAATATTCTGTTTTTATAAACAATTGTCATCTTATGACCATATGCCTGGGAGATCATAACTTTCTAGCTATGTGCCCAGTGCATAAAGAATTATGTGTGATACTTGGCCTTTCTTTCATGTCCTAAAGATGCTAATCTGCCTTTCTTACTGTTACATTTTCAACCCCTGACCCAATCATGATTTTTTGTACCTAAAGAGATTTTAAAATTAACTATTTAATTCATTCAATACAAAGATATCTCAGATTAGCTAATTGGGCTTACACAATGCTTTTGCCACATGATTTCTAATGCTCATCTTAAAGGAGCTAACCCCAAGAACAACAGCACTTACCCTGCAGCCCAGGCCTCAGCATTGCTGACTAAAGGACAGAATCATCAGCAGTGACTTGTGTGACCAATGCTGGGCTTCCCCTCACCCAATCCTGGACCAGGGTAACGAAGGATCTCTGTCATACAAAGGCCTTCGCCAGCTTCAAAATGATTCATTCATTCATTTTTATTGTTGTGCTTGTACATCTGTCTGTGTACCAGGTACATACTGATGCTCACAGAGGCCAAAAGGAGCATTGGGTCTTCTGGGATTGGAGTCACTGACATTTGTGAGCTACCATGAGTGTGTTGGGAATCAAGCCTGGGCCCTCTGAAGAGCAACCAGTGCTCCTAACCATTGAGCCATCTCTCAAACCCCACCTTGGCCAGCTTTAAACTAAGTTTCCCCCAGTGATTCAAATGCATGGCACTGCACTGTTAGTTCCCTCACCAGTGGGGTTGGCATGCCAACCAAATCAGCAATTTAATTTTGAACACACAAAAAAATAAAAGCAAAGAGAATTGTTTTAAAAAAATTGTCTCAGTGAATGTTTTCAGTTACTAAACTTTGGGTCACATTTTCTGGCCCAATAATGCAAAGTTGTACTGTGAGCTTTAACTTGTGGTACAATGATTCTGAGAGATCTGCATGATGAAATTCATGATTTCATGTGGGATGAAATACTTTGTTTTTCTTTTGACAATCCACACAAAGTTTAGTAGTTGCTTGGTCTAATTGTAATACTTACACAGTATAGTGAGAGAACTTAGGACATTTGATGCAATATTTCATTTGTGTTTTTTTATCATATACACAAACAGATGTATACATACTCATATACACATATACTTACTTATACACATAGAATCATATATTCACACACAGACATACAATATATACACATGCCTACATATGCATAAACACATATATGTATACATATACACACATGCACATACCACTCAAATATACATACACACATACACTCATATACACATACATATACAGATATATACACACATAAACTCATACACACTCAAGTACACACATAGACTTACACACACACATATATACCCATACACATATACTTACATATATTCATATGCATAAACACATACACATATGCATACATACATACACACATATATACATATTTACACACACACATGAAAAAACACATAAACATGGCCTTGAACGAATCCTCAGATAACTTCCTAAATCATAAATTGAGTATTTAGCAGCTGACTGAATAATCTTGAAAGAAGATCAGTTTTGCTGATTTCTATTATCCACAGAGATATAATAATTTCCAAATAGGTGGATATTTATCACTTTACAAGGATCATATCCTCCCTGCCTGAGATTAATAATGTCTGGGTGGAGTTATAGAGAAGAACTTTGTATTCTACTAGAAATAGTCATTTCTGCTTGTTTATAGCACATCCTGTGAATTCAGCATTAGGCATAAATAGACACATAAAAAGAATACACATATAGGTATTCTTTGATCTGCAGTCCACTCTGTAATTCACTTCTCTCTTTCCAGGATGAAGTGCAA
The DNA here is from genome assembly GCF_949786415.1 of Peromyscus eremicus. NCBI lineage: Eukaryota > Metazoa > Chordata > Mammalia > Rodentia > Cricetidae > Peromyscus > Peromyscus eremicus. The sequence goes on along the minus strand of NC_081422.1, from coordinate 71,373,262 downwards.
ACACCAAAGTGCAGAGCAGCATATCATCAACCTTGCCCTCTTGGGTCCTCTGCTGAGGACAACACCGGAGGATTTTTTTTTTTTCAGCTTGACTTCCAGAACAGGACCAGATTCCCTTCTCAATAACAGAGCAGCTAATTATTCACTAGTTCCCAGAAAACACATGCTCTGCAAATTCTTCTCCCAGTTTCATAATGATTTGTGTGTGAGGTACTAGGGATTGGATTTAAGACCTTGTGCATGCTGGGAAGCACTCTGTCACTGAGCTCTACACCCTGAAATGTTCTTTTTTCCTGTTCCTCCTCTTTCAGATTTTAATAGGTATTGAGGATTATCAGGATTCTGTTTCTAATAGCAAGGAACAGTGATTGATTTGCTGTTGTGTGGCAAATGAGCTTTGTGTGCCAGTATTACAAGAATTTCAGAAGCTCTGTTGATGCCCAGGGTTCTTATTCTACAGATAAGAACGCCCCCTTCTCGTGATAAACACAGAAAAGGGAAAAAGTCACTTGCTCACAGGAACCACTCTCACATTATGGTTTGATTCAAGGTAAATTAAAGTCCTTAAGAGGGACTGGCCCACTTTTTTTTTTTTCATCAGATAATTTCCCCAAACTCTTATTTCTCAAAATTGAGCTTGGATAAATCTTGGATTGCTAAGAGGTCAAGGCTGGACTTTCAAGGGTGAACTTGAAACCTGGCTTATCTGATGATTAAAAGAAGGTTCACTTACTCTGATACATAACTTGCTGGAGGACCAGAGTGAATTTATCTTAACAAAAATAGATGTATCCTCAGCAGGCATACTGAAGCCATCACCTAGTCTAGACATCCAGAAGGCCATTTCTACTCCCAGGATTAGCAACAGTGAACCATCAAAATGACTCCCTTGTCATTATTTTTTCTGTCATAAGCCCTGAATCTGTATAGGTAAAATATACCTTTTTTTTAAAGATTTCTTCTTGAGAATTCCACCTAGGAGTCCTGTTGTTTACAGAATTTCCATCCCACCTTTCCCCTCTCTAACTCTTCCCATGCCCACTCCCCAATCCTTCTTTCTGAAAGCCCTCTTATCTTTTTCTAAAACAAACAGACTATGTGACCCCATGTTTAGTATTGAATAGCATTGACTCAGCAGAATGGGAAATTCTTAGCAGAAAGCCAAATAGACATAGTCCATTATATTTATCCTCTCTAGATAAATCACTTTACCCTTAAGTAAGAAGTGTCAGGTATTGGTGTACTGATTGTAACCCAAAGCTTGTCCTAGATTTACCTGGTAATTTGGGAACTCATATGTGTTTTATTTTTGCTCAAAAAAGAATTAAACATCTTTAGGAAGTAGTGTTACAACACAGAGCCAGACACCTACTGAAGGTAGCGTCTGCTAAGCATAAGGTGTTTTTTTGCTCTGGGAACTGAGAGAGAGAGAGAGAGAGAGAGAGAGAGAGAGAGAGAGAGAGAGAGAGAGAGAGAGAGAGAGAGAGAGAAGATCAAGTTCCTTGGATGTTTGCACTTTGAAAAAAGCTGGTTAAAGCCTCAGAAAAGACTTCCTGGAGTCTCACAAAACTCTCATCTAGTTCCCTCAAAAGGACTTCTAGACAGTTCAAAGAATGAGGACAGTACTGCTGACACATTTTCTAAAATGAACGCCTCAAGAAAAAGGAGGGGAGAGAAATATATTCCCTTATGTTTTGCAGGGAGGGTGGAGCTTGTATTTTAAATTTCTGTGTGTTTACAGATTTTGTTAGAAAACCATAGAACTGAGATCTTAGAGAATCTCTCAACCAGGCAATACAAAGAAACAGATCTCATGTGTTTTTTAAGACCTTGTGTGAATCTACTACAGGAGAGCCTGACAACGGAGAGATCTTTCCTCCAATGCCATCTTAGCAGATGAAAGGTACCCTTTGTTTTGGAGTGAGTTGGTGAGCAAGCAGGAGGCACTGGAATGGGATAGCTGTGGTTGTGGGATTCCAGAACCTGCAGTGAATTCATGGCTCCTTTTTGTTCTGACATCAGACTCATTTTCAAAACAACAATAACAACAAACAAGGCAGTAAGATCAAGCCCAACTATCTGGATCTCAGATCTTCTAGAGACCAGGAATTTTGAACCCATATTCAATATTGAGTTCCTAGTGTCCTTTCTGTAATACCTGGTTTCTCTGCCATGCTATATATTGAGAGAACCTTAATTACTGAAGGATTTATGGGCTTTGGTCTATGGATAATAAACTATAATACTATGCCTTATGTCTTCACATAAGGTGAATAATTACGAATTTGTACAAATGACATAATTTTATGGGAGAAGATTATTTTTAGTGGGTGTGCATTTCTTGGAAGTGGTTTTGGATTCTGGATGTGCAAAGTTTGGTTTTATATTTTCAAGAACAATTACATAGATCATTTTTCCTTTATTTTTCAGGAAAATGTATGCATATTTACATTAAAAGAGATTAAGAGCCTATTTACATAGCACACTCTTTAAAAAACATGCTTTCTGCGGCATTGGCTTCAAGTTTCACAGGCTACAATCACTTATTAACCAAAGTCAGCTGTAGAGAGAAGTAATGGAGTAAGTTTCTCTCCAGAATTACGATTTTTCAGTGTATTAAGTTTTTTCTTATATATATTTTTTAAAAATCCAAATGAGTGTGTCAGTTTAGTTGGCAATAAAACACTGGGTCTGAACAGCCAGTGTCAGCTTGAAGATAAGGATGTTTTCTTGATTTATTTGATTGTCTGCATCTGTCTGAAGTGCTTACTCTTACCCCTCTTGTGTTTAGGTTTTTTTTTTTTTTTTTTTAGCTACATTGAGATTGGAAAGGGAAGTAGAAATGTCAGAATGCATCTAAAGTGATGGCTCTACTTGGCATAGCATCATCTGTCATTTCTAACTAGTCACCAAATTGTCGTGCCAAACATGACTTGGTTCTCTCAGCAACATCTGAGGATGATGATGAGCCTGGGGCTGAGCAGTTTATATTACTTCGGCCTCTTTAATCATGTACAGAACTATAGCACCTTGTGTCTGGAAAAAAACTGAGGGGCACAGGGCATATGATATTTTATCTCATGTAAACGCATGTATACACCTTTCTGATGACAGAACATAAGCCGTAGTAAATACTTGCTTTGGTATGACTAAGACAGACTAACTTGTGGCTATACCAACCATGAAGACAAGTAGAAACACTGACTAAACTAAGGTTAAATGTAGAATAGAGTTGCCTTACATGTGCTATTTAATCTTCTTGGACTTTAGTTTCATTCTCTGTAAAATCGCATCAAGATATTATGTTATACAGATTAGAATTTATATATATATAATATGTGTATATATGCTGTTTAGCTTATAGAAGTCTTAATATTTCTCAAATATGAGCCATATGATAAGTTAAAATTCATTTGTAATATTAACTACTATATGCTGACACCTTGAAGAAAATTTGATTAATAATAATTTCTATTTGCTAGCAACATAAAGGATCTATAATTTAGTTATTTCCTTCCTTCGTTAGAGTTAGTGTTTCAGAGAATCTCTAGAAAAGAGCAACTGGTCTTCTTTATTCGCCATTGGCCATGTTGGATTGTTTCATTCTCAGTCATGACTTAACACCTGGAAAGAGAAAGTTCTAGTCATTTCCCCCTTTGTCATTTTATCACAGTGTTCTATCAGACTGTTTTAGAAATTAATTTCCTTCCCATCTCATCTCTGATGCATTCTTTTGTCCACTTGGACTCTCTGCTGTAAATGCCCATCTTCATTAGTCAACTTTATCTTATCTGTTCCAGACGAGTCTCACTGTATCAACTGGGAACACACAGAAGTGAACAAATAAAGACATTTTTGTAATCACTCTTCTACTGCACAGTAGCATTATAAAGCCATGAGAATCAACATAGAAAGACAGACAAGAGGGTCTTTGCTCTCTTTGCTTTATCCCACAGTGCATTTTACAAAAGTCAGACTTTAGCTGAATCCCTGCTCACTTTCCCTTCTTGTTTTAGATATTACCTTTTGGGGAATGATGCACTCAGTGCCACAGAGACAGTAAGGCATCAGGTCGAGATCCTGAAGGGAGATGGGGTATCAAATTGCATTCCTTAAACAACACCTGCCCTCAAAGCCAGCAAGACTGTTTATAGGACTTGAGCAGATCTTTTGAACTCTCCGGACTAGGACCTGATGCAGAATCTATTTTTACTTTTGATACTCTATCTACATATTAATGCATAATTTTCAATGTATTTTCTCTAGAAGTCCTCATATTCATCAGTCTATTGTTTTATTTTGCAGTGATGAAGTTGGAGCAGAGTGAAAACCAGTTTGCTGAAGAGTTTTGGAATGCCGGTGCTAACCATTTGCTAGATTTCACTCATGCTTTTTCAGAATGATGCTCTGTTGATGAGCTCAGTCCAGCAGAAGCACCTGAAAGGTTTGCTGCAGCCACATAGCATCGGTACACTCGCAAAACCCAGAGCAGGATGATAGACCTGTAGCTTCTAGCATTGCCGTTCAAGCCTATAATGCCTTCTATAAAGTTGACAGCAATACTAATGCACCCCTATGTTAAGCAGCTAAATAAAGAAAAATTATACCTGAATACAAAATGACTGGGACTGTTTTTTCAATGGTCGTTTTGTTAATGTATACATTACTAACTAAATCAAGTTTCATTATTGAGAGCATATCTCAGAGGATGCTGATATTTTAGGGTCCGTCAACGAAACTGTAAACAAGAGTAAGGTGGTACTTTTCATAATGCATGCTGCTTCCTAAACTGTTAGGGTTCTGACATGTTGTATGGACTGTGTCCAAGGGACAGCCTAAGGGTAATGACCAATATTGTGCTGGGATGACTTGAACAGTCATGTCTTTGCTTATGGCTACATGATTCCTATGAAAGCCGTCTCACAGGTGGGGCTCCCGCAGAGCAAACCCACACTACAATGGCAGTCTCAAGAGGCCAGCAGTACCACTGCTGCTGCCAACCCTATTGAGCATGCTCCACTTGTCTCCCAGTTGTCACCCCAGCAGTTGATCTTGGTTACCTCTAGTGATTTCCTTCTTCTGCCCCTAGGGAAAACCAAGACAACACCCACCAGAGAGTTCTCAGCAGTTCCCAGCAGCAAATTTCAGGTAGCAAAGGAGCCTTTGCAAAATCTTTTTGACTTTGGCATGTAGCTCACACTTCCTGAGAGATAGATCTCCATTACTGCTTCTCCCTCCCACTGCCTCAGCCCAGCCACCCCACTCAAAGAAGGTTGCAATGAAGGAGCAACAGGAATCAGAATGCTCCATTACCAGCCATTAGGTGGTACCTGGAAATATAAACTTATTTTGGTTTCCCCTACTAGTATTAGACATGTGTATCTTCTCAGTAAAGCTATCTGCTCTTTGATCTCCCCTAAACAACTACACCATCTCCATGAACCACTTAATAGGTCTCAACATTCACTGAGTCTTATTATACACCAGTTACCACAAGTTCTTAAGATGCATTTGAATTAATATTCATAATGAATTATTTTGTGAGGCAGATGATATCTTTACCTATGTTTTATGTTTGCAAAAGTAGGCATATCCAAATGGTTAAATCAAGCTAATAAATGTTAGGGGTAGAAAGACAGGTAATTTGATTCTAGTATATTCACCAATATACTTTCCTGATGTTTCATTTATTAATTCATTTACTCATTCATTCAGTAGTTGAGTTGGTCATACAATTGTTTATATTTGGCCAAATTCCTTTCTGTATTTAATTATTAATTTGTAACTATAATTTATAGTATTTTCCATTTTTCCCTTGCAGAAGGCAAGTATCCTTATGTGTCTGATGTTTACATATGTTTGAAGATGTTTTGGTTTTTGGCATAAGTATTTAATAAGTGTAAATTTTATTGCTTACATTGCTTCCAATATAGGTGTACCCATTTTTGTTCCTACCAGATATTCAACACCTGTAAAGGCAACTTTTTATAGCAAAGGTTGTTTGAATGTGGTATCCTATTCATCTAGTTTTCAAAGGCTTGTGTTAGCCATTTTATGTTGTTGTGACAAAATAATGGACATTAACAGTTTAAGAGTAGGAGTGAAATTTATTTTAGCTTGTGGTTTCTGACACTTAAGCCCATAGCCCCATTGATTCTAGGTCCATGGTGAGGTAGAATATCATGGTGGCTGTAGTTTGCAGAACAGAGTGAGTCTATTCACTCTATGGGGGTTAGCAAGAAGAGAGATAGGAAGGGATAAGTTGTAATAAAGGCACGACTCCCAGTGTGCTAGGACTCACCTCCTAAAATGTCTAGAACCTCTCAAAATAGTGCCATCTGCTGAGAACCAAACATTCAATACATAAGCCCAGGGTGGACGTTTCATATTCAACACATTTAATCCATTGCATTGTCAAGCAAATATTATTACCTTCATTTATTGGTAAAACCCTTGAACTCTTTTTTGACTGAGCCATCAAATTAATGAACCCTAAATCTATCATGAAGCCTTTTAATTCTTGTACTACTTCTAAAGAATCACATGCATCTGAACATCATATTCTAATGTGTTGGTTCAGCATCTCAGCAAAGATGAGAGTCTTACTAGTGTGAAGGCAGGAGGAGCAAGTGTTGGTTTTAGGGAGAACACAGAACATGGAGAATTAGAATTAGCTGCTTTATAGGCTTGGGTGTATGGAATGCCATCCAAAAGATGTTGGGGTGCAGTGTATGTTTCTGAAGAGGAAAGAGGTAGGGACAGTAAATATAAAACAGATAGAACAGACAAATACTGAAGCTGTGTCTCATCTCAATTTGGGTTTCCCAGAAGCCAATTGTAAGACAAAGCTTTAATGTAATTACTTTATTTCAGAGGTGACTACCCCAAAAAATACTGCTAAGTGACTGAGGAATTAACAAATGCAGTGTTTGTTATAAAGCTACTTACCAAAATGGGCAACTGGAGCATATTCCACCAATTTGGGAAATGCAAAATTGAAGGAACATGTGTTAGAATTAGTCCAACTTTGAGAGAAAAAAAAAAAGGAGATCACTATTCTCTAGCTTGAGTATCAACCCTCACTGGTCACCAATTCCATTTGTGAGGCATTTAAAAACAAACAAACAAACAAACAAAACATTTCATTGTGCAAATCCAATAGGCCTCATTATTTTATTGTGAAAATTTTCTTTGGGGGAAATGAAATGTATAGTCTGCTGAACTGTAGTGTTCATTCTAGTTTCTGAAGTAAAGAAGTAAGAGAGAAGTGAGTGCTTAAATAACGGACTATTTTCAGCTTGGTGTCCTGAGCAAGCAGAAAATTCTGCAGGTAGCAAATGGAACAAATCTCTTTCCTTTAACTAGACTTCTGTGGATTTCTACATTTGAAAGCATCTTCTATTGGAACTTAAATCATTCAGTGAGAGGATAACTACCTTAGAAAGAAAGCTTGTTTGGTTTAGACTAAGCCCAGAGGATTTATAATTATAACCTAGGAATTAGAAAGTATTTTTCAATTAAAAAAATGTCACATTTGGAAGATTTCCTCCATTTTCTATGGTATTCTGTAAAATTAACTATTATATTGCCCTGAAGTTTTAGACAATCAATTTGTTTAACTGGAATCAAATTTTCTTTACTGTATATTTAATGAGTATATGTTGATACCTTTTAAATGAAGGTTTTATAATATGCTTTAAAAAATATTTTTTTTCAATTTCTCAGCATCACTTAAGCACCTGAGCCTAGATTTTTTCATTGACTGAAGACTCTAGAGGTAAATTAAAAAAAATACTACTACACAGGAGTGAAGTATATGAACATTTTTGAAGGGGGAAACTCCACATAAAATGAAAAAAAATGAACAAAATAAAGTCAAAATTTTCTAGGGAGCCACAGATTGCAATTAAAAACATTAATGCCTACTCTAAGGACAGTAGGGGCTCAAGCTAGTGGGAGAAAGACACTCTGGAAATGCCAGAGCGTGTCGCTAGGGCATGTTGTGGAAGAGTTCATGTACTGTGAATAGGAAAGGAGATGATTCCTTAGGGGGCTTGGGAAGGCTTTCCAAATTTGAACTGAGTTAAATCATTAAAGTAGGAGTCCAGAAGTATTTGCCAATTCTGCTTTTTGGTCTCAGTTGAGAATTTCATCTAAATAAATACTATATTAGATAAAAGGAACAAATTGTGGGGAAGTTAAAGTGAGCATTTTTTTTGTTTGTTTTCTGACATAGTTTATGTGAAATGGTTTATTTGAGCCACTTCACATTAGAGGAAAATGTGGATTTTAAATACTAGGGGACTGCAGAGAGTACTCTGTGGCTTAAGCCCCTGGTGTTGAAGCAGTAGGGTTTTACTGCAGATTCCTAATACCCTGAAAACCCAGTACACTGTTTGCAACCTCAGCGCTGGGAGAAGGTGGAGAGCATAGTGGCAGATCCACGGAGCTTGATTTTAGCCAGAGTAGCCAGTTGGTGAGCTCCAGTGTCAGTGAGATCTTGTCTCAAAGGATAAAGTGGAGAATGATTGACTCCATGTTGATCTCAGGCCTCCACGCATAATCTCAAATGTGAATGCACAACCACACATCTTGACATCATATTTTGGTTTCCTTGGTACATTCTGTGTGTGTGTGTGTGTGTGTGTGTGTGTGTGTGTGTGTGTGTGTGTGTACTAATAGACAGCAAATAAGCAAATGAACAATGCATACTATATGTTAGAATATGCTCTGAATTTTCTTAGTCTGGTCGTAGATGACAAACACATTAAATAGGTCCAACAGAATTTGGGAGAATATACAAACAAGAAGTCAGGTTTTGTCAATTATAACATGTAAAAGGTTAATGCCAGGGGTGTGGGTGGGACAAAATAAAAAAAAAAAAGTCAGTTTCCCAAGATTTCGTCCTGCAGTAAACTAATAACATTTTCCTAAGAGGGAGAAAATTGAAATAACACTTCCTCTGAAGTTTCAATCCAGTCGCTAGCCACAGATGATATCCCATTATTGCCCCAGTCATGCCGACCAGAGAGATTGTCTGCTAAGGTGCAGTACCGTGGCACTTGTCCCTGTATTTCTCACTATGGAGTGATCTTACCAGGGCCTTTCATCTTTCCCTGCCACATGCCCTGTGCAGGTGTATCATTGCTAGTTATTAAGTGGAGATGAAAGCCAGAGTCTGTCTATCAGCTGAGACAGCCTTGAGCCTTTTAGTTCTCAGGTTAATAGTTCAAGTCTCCACTTGTGCAATCAGCAGGAAATCCTAATGGCTACATCTTGACATCGTACTCTGGGTCCCCTAGACAAGGTCTGTGTGCAAGATGAAACAATCCTTTGAGAGCTAAGTTCTCCTGGGCTGTCTCGATGGACACTATACCACTCAATCAATTCTCAAATTAACAAAATCTACAGCAAGGTGATGTGCTCTTGAACTATGGACATGGCTTGGCCTTTTTGAGCTCTCTTTTGAAAAGTTCCACTTTGGCACTCCATCACCATGGAGAAAGCTTTCCAGAGTAAATTTCAGGGATCCTTCAAGCTTCACTCCATGCCCATGCTTCACTGCCTCATACAGAGCCTTTCTACACCACACTACTATCTGGAGTCAAGTAAGCCCAGAGTGATTTGTTCTCCGTTTCAGAACATACTTGCTAAGTTATGATAAATAATATTTAGAAAGTGCTGCCTCTAGTTAAGATTGGCTTACATCTGTACCTATTTGCTAAGAGAAATCTGGTGTTTTCTCTCAGGCGTCCATGAATTCCCAAAGACTTAGATTTTTCTTTGCTTTCCATAGAACAAAAATCTCAGCGTCCATGGAGCACTCCTCTTATTTTATAACTTGTCCCGATGTCCCTAGAGTGTTCCCTGTGTGGGCACAATCTTTTTTCTTGAACACCTCCTCTTAAAATTCCCTGCAACACGGTAGAGAATAGGCTTCACTAGAGATTTGTGGGAATGGCGAGAGTTGAAAAGACAAGGTCATTTAGCGTCGTATCAACTGGTTGTTTCAGCTGGATTGCAGAGTTCCCTGTTCTTAGAAAAGAGCTGGCTGGTGTTTTGGGTTTCCATCTTGGGGACAAGGGACTTTCCTATATCTCACATCTTCTTAGTTTGGCTCCACTTACAAATGGTGTCTTAATATTGATACAACTGTTTTAATTTCTCTTTCTCACATCTCCCTACCATTAAGTAGAATGTGGATTTTCCTAAATAAAAAAATTGACATTTCCATTAGCAGTGTGTAAGGTTCTGTTTTGTTTGCATCCAGCTTTGTTGTTGTTAGTTTTCTTACTGATTGCCCTTTTGTTAATATAAATTTGATTTTCAGTGTCAATTTAATTTTCATTTTTCTGTTGGCTACGGAGGTTGAGCAATTTGTTATATTAATTTTCAGGAGAATATGTTTAACTAGAAGTCATAATATTTAGTGAATTAAGTGAGTCATTGAAGAAGAAATATTTTTTTCTCTCATTTGTGGCTCCTATATTTTATACAGATACATAAAACAATGCATGTATATGTATATATGACATGAAGATAGATGTGAGGCTGTCTGGAAGAACAAAGGGAGGAAGTAGGAGTGAAGAAAAGTGGGGGAAATGTCGGGGGGAATGTTCTCCAAGTACATTATATACATACGTGAAAATGAATCTCCCCAAGTAAACATGAAAACGAAAAATAGCTTCTTTCCCCAGAACCTCCCCAAAGAGGTGATACTGTATATTGTCAGTTAGCAGAAGATCGGATTGTAAGCAGCAGTTAAAAGCCTGGCTCAGCCTTTCTCCTTTCTCTGTCTTTATAGAAGGTGGAAATACCCTGAAAGTTTCAAAGCAACACTGTGAAAACTAAAACAAAATCGATCTCCAAACCAAATCCACAAACTGATCTGGTCAACTCAGTACTTGATGATATGGGTGTCCTCTCTAAGGTGGCAGTCACTGGTGGATATTGAATTTCCATGACAGGAGGCCTTTCTGATTTTTGACCCACTCAAACCTCTTACGCTTCCACCTTCTCTCGGTCCCCACCAAGACCTGACTTCCCTTCTTTGCCACATACTCCTTTTTCTTTGCAACTTAACTTTGGACCAAATCCTGGGTTCTGACCTGATGGTTCTCTGGGGGGCAGATACCGTAGTGTTAAGAACTCAAAACCTGCATGGGTGCTTCGGAAGCCCTGGTGGTCTCAGGCAGGAGGACCACTCTCTATAGGAAACTCAGGGCAGGACTCTAGATTGGAATCACTTGGAAGAGGGCATTGGTGGCCAGGAATTTATTAAGTAGCCATGGTGAAGGTGACCTGTACCTTCCACTATCTCTTAGAAATAGAATAATGTTAAGAAAAACACAAAAAAGTGTTTATGACTGAAAATATACTTGATTTTTCCAGAAAAATACTCATTCATATATATATACATACATATATATGAATATGTATGTATATATATAATATATATATGTATATATATATAGTTTTTGTTGATTGCCCATGTGAGAGTTAGATATCCTGTAGAGGATTTACATGGAAGAGAATGTATAAGCCTTGCATACAGGCTTTGAATCCTAATGTATTTTGTTACATAAAACACTTTTTCAGGCTTGTTAAAATATCACATGTAGTTTTATTTCCTAGGTAAGAATCTCATCTGTACATTTATCCAAGGAAGAGAAGGAAGCTTCCAGCTCACAGAAAGAGTCAGAGTGAAGCTAAGGAAATGTTTCTACCCTAAATGAGCTTCTGCTATGGAAGAGGCTCCAGGGAGAGAGTTTCTGGTATTTTCTACAAACAGAACTTCCTCTTGCTGTTGTGCCAGCCCAGACATAACCCAGGTGAAGGTTCCTGGCAAACACATCCCCAGGCATGGGGATAAGAAGACTAACTAGTCAGTTATCTCAAGCCTTTGGCCTTTGAAGTGTCACAGGCTACCAGAAACTTTACCTGGTTCAGTGACAGAGCCAAGGAACAAGAGGAAAACAAAACAAAACAAAATAAAAATAGACAGGTTGTCAGTTTTTGACTTTTGACCCACCATACTTCCCAGTAGATACAAAGTATGTGTGGGCATGCGCACACACACACACACACACACACACACACACACACACACCACACATTCATACAAAAATACACATTTGCACCTCACTGTTATTAGACAACTGTAAGCATTATTTTGTTATGTTTGTGGCTCAAGAGTAGTCTGAATCTCCTGCACATACTCTTGAACACCAAGGTGGTGATTCGTGAAGCCCCTAGGTGAACCCAGCACTTCAGGGGATGAGAAAACCCATTCCAGTTACAACAGACGTCTGTCACCAGCTTTCTCATTTGCTGACCCATCATGGTAAGGTCTTCCTGGTCTGTTGGCAGACTCCTCTACAATCACGGTCATGAGAGTCATGGTGTCTAGGTTCAGTTTCGGTATCTACAAAGAATTCCAGGCTGTGAAAATCAATGGTTATTATTTAAGAACCTTGTTACCATTCCTGCCCCAAAGTGTTGCAGTTTGGCTTTAGAAAACCAATTCTCATTTGTTTTCCTCAGGCATCATTCTCTCTAGATGTCTGCCAGCCCAGACGTCCAGTGTGCCTCTTATGTCCTGAAAGATGAGGGTGGTAATCTATATGCCAAGGGATCTGAAGCTTGGGGATACCTTCCTTGTCTGAGAGACCCACAGCCAAACATAGGCAGATCTTGGGGAATCCTGCAGAAGAGGGGAGAGGGAGGATTATGGGAGCCAGAGGGGAAAAGAACACCACAAGAAAACCCACAGAATCAACTAACCTGGGCTCATAGGGTCTCACAGAGACTGAACCAATGACCGAGGAGCCTGCATGGGTCTGACCTAGGCCCTCTGTATACATGTTATGGTTGTGTAGCTTGGTCTCCTTGTGGGACTCCTAACAGTGGGAGAGCAGGATGTCTCTGACTCTTTTGCCTGCTTTTGGGACCTTTTTTCTCTTACTGGATTGCCTTGTCCAGCTTTAATACAAGGCAAGGTACCTAGTCTTGTTGCAACTTGATATGCCATGTTTGATTGATAACCCTGGGAGGGCTGCCCTTTTATGAAGGGAAAGGAGGAGGAAGGAGTGGATCTTTCAGGGACAGAAGGTGGGGACAAAGGACTTGTAGGAGAGGAGGGAGGGGAACTGCAAACAAGAGGTAATATAGGAGAGAAAAAAGTGTCTCTTTCATTTCTAGAAGGAGCCAGGGTTGATAATGTCAACGAAACAGGACCACTGTATTTGGACAGACAGCCATTTAAGCCTCCATCCCATGCAGAGGTTCTTTTCTGTTTAAAATATGCATGAATCAATTGCATAAGAAGTGTTACTGGGAGACTCAAGCCTTCCATTTCAAGTCCATGATGTTGCTGTATAGTCTGTCTGAAAGGAAGTCTCCCTGAAATGTTAGCACCATCTCTGTCCTACTTATCCTTTCCTGGGTATTTCAAAACTTTGTCTTCTCTTATTTCACAAAATTAAAAAAAATCTTTAATTAATTTTTTTTAAATACACAAGTAGAATATTCACATCATTTATCATTTCCACCCTTTTCTCTACACTTGACAACCCCTCCCAAGTCCCCCTCCTCAACTTCTTCTCAGATTCAGGATCTCTTCTTCAGTTATTATTGTTGTAAATGACACCCATCCATACATGTTCATATAAAAAAACTTCTGAGTCTACTTAGTGCTGCTTATATAGACATGTGCTTAGGATTGACCACTTGGGATTGGATAACCTAATAGTGAGCTCATTCCTGGAGAAGACCGATTTTTCCCTCTCTCAGAAGGCACTGACTATCTGTAGCTCTTCAACTAGTAGTGAAGAGCTTATGAGACACCCCCATCTACATGGGCACACCAATTGTTGCCATTCTGTAGTTCTTGTGTAGGTACCCACATTGTTTGGGCAACCGTATGATTGCATGGGTGCAGTTTCCCAAGCATGATTAGAAGACCCTCTTTCACATCAGGTAACATGGTCCTCTGGCTCTTACAGTCTTTCTGTCACATTTACCTTGCTGTTGCTTGAGCCTTAAGTGGAGGGGTTGTGTTGTCGACTTACCCATTGGTGCTGGGCATCCTGCAGTCCCTTATTCACTGCCTGCTGGCCAGTGTGGATCTCTGTAATAGCGTCCATCTGCTACAAACAGAGGCTTTTCTGATGATGGGTGAGAACTACACTCATCTGTGGCTATAAGGCCAAATGTTTAGAACACAGTTAAAATTATACTGGCCTCGGAAAATGGCAGAAGTAGATTCTCCTATCCAGTCTGTAATTTCTCCAGCCCTGGGTATTTCAATAGGTTTAATGTACCAGGCACGAATTCCCTTTTATTATGTGGGTCTTAAGTCCAATTATACAGCTCTGGATTTCTTCCAGAATAAAAAAGCCACTCTAGTACCACTGGGAGTATCCTACTGGACTGATCACTGGAATGGCTCATGGACATAACAACTGGGCAAGACTAGTGATTTCTTGTCTCCCTTGGAAGCTTCCAATGCTATGAGAGCCAGTCTTCAGGGAAGAGGCTTCCAGGCAGCTTCAGCTGGATTCCTGTGACATAAGTATGTGATGTAATCATCAAGGGATTCCCATTGGGCAATAGCCTAATTTGGTTCAGGAGTTACTTGGGCATAACTCTCCACCCCCACCATGAACAACTAACTTGAGAGCAAGGTGTGTATGCTTGGCTCTAGGCTTTTGTTAGATACCATGAGGTTCTTGTGTGAGGCATTTTCACTCCATTCGTCATAGTTCCATAGATATATATTAGTATATATGTGTGGGCTTTAGGTGGCTTATAAAATGTTTCTCTGAAAATTTCAAGCATCCTTAGTGTTATTTATCCCTCCTGCATTCATCTCACTCCATGTTACCCTGATTTCTCTCTCCCTAGTTAACACTCCTGGATGTTTTCCCACTTCCCTTTTCATAACACCTGTCCTATGGCCCTTTTTCTAGAGCTCCTTCTCTTCCTCTTTCCCTATGGTCCATAGTCTTGGATTTTGTGGTTTCTTCAGGAAATAGATTCACATATAAAATTTCAGAGCTAGGACCCATAAACAAGAAAGGACATGTGATATTTATTTTTCTTGGTCTGGGTTACCTCACTCAGTATAGTATTTTCCAGTTCTATCCATTTACCTGCTAATTTCATTTTTTCTTTGCAGTTGAACAGTATTCCATTGTGTGTATACCACATTGCCATTATTCTGGATTTCACTTAGACGTTTTTCCTTACTCTCACTAAGTTTGTTGAGGTGTTTCTTCATGTCCTTTTTAAACACCTTGAGTTCTTTGATAGTACTTATGAATGTTCTTTTAAATTCTGTGTCCTGGGGTTCATTTAAGTAATTCTCATTACAAAGTATTTCTGTAGGACTAGTGGTTTCAGCAGAGAGTGGTATTCCTTTGTCTTTTTATATTGTTGGTGTTTTTGCAGTGTGAATTGGGCATGTGTAGATCTAAGGATTGGCTCAGCAATCAAGTGCTGGCCTAGCATGTATGGAGCTTGGTGTTCAGTCCTCAGCATGGATAATCCAGACACAGTGATGCATGCTTATAATCCCAGCATTTCAAGTAAGAGGATTAGCAATTCAGGTCATCCTGGGCTACATACCGAGTTTGAGGTTAGCCTCAGCTACATAAGCTACATAAGACCCTGCCTCAAATAGAAAATAATTATGTACCTGCTCCCTTTATGTATAATCAAGAATCTAACCTGATAAATAGGCTCTTGCATTGTAATTAGACATGGGAACAGCTACATCCAATACAGTAAGGAAATAGCTCTTCTCCCTTATCCTATACCCATGCTGAAGAAGAAACTATGAGTGTTCATATGTTCCCTTACAGCTATATGATACTGTAAAACTTCATTATTTATTTATTATTTATTTATGTAATGCAGAGGAAATGGGGCTGTGTGTTCCGTGGCACAGGTGTGCAAGTCAGAGGAAAGCTTGGGGGAATGGTTCTTTCCTTCTCTTAAGTGTGCTCTAGGGATCTGAAACTCAGATCATCAAGCTTTGCAGCAAGCACCTTGACCAACTGAACTATGGCGCTAACACTGCATTACATATAAATGTACATATGCATGCATGTATATATGTATACATGGCTTTTCAAGAGGCTTCCAAAGGGTTCACATCTGTTCTGAACAACTGATGAGATGCAGCCTAACACAGATATCTGGAGGCCACTGTAAATAAAAAGAGCTGGGCAGCATGCTACTACTCCAGAAAGCCCATGGTAGGCTGTTACAGCTTGATGCACTCATCATCAGCAGGTTGTCCAGAAAATTGGTTTCTATCTCTCTTGTTTGGGGAATGCAAAGGAAAAAATGAAATAAAAATCAAAGCATACTACAACAACAACAGCAAATCCAAGACGATGGGAGACAGCAAAAGAGGCAGAGAACAAAATGGACCAAAATACAGAAAATTAAAATGAAACTCTACTTGTTTATTAATAATTACACTAAGTATAAAAAGTTAAGCTTCTTAATGAAATATAATAGAGTGCTGGACAATAAAAACAAACAAACAAACAAAAGCCTGATGAACATAAGATCTATCTTTATGTTATCTATATTACAGAATTGTTTTAGATATAGATATGCAGAAGATGCAGACATGGTGAAATATTCAATGTGAATGGTAACCCAAAAGTATCAGACATAGCAATACTTGTATCAGACAAATATTGATGGTTGTGATCATACACAGAGGAGGTAATATAATATAATATAATATAATATAATATAATATAATATAATGTGATTATATAATGTCAAAGGGTAAATTCACTAGGATGATATATGTGCCTAATATCAAAACACCTAAATATGTGAAGTGAAGAATGATAGAACAGAAGGGAGAATTCAACAGCCACATAATAATAACAGGGGATTTTCATATCTAACTTTTAATCATGAGCAAAATACCGAAAGAAGATCCATAAAGGGGACACAGTAACACTACAGACACATACTGAGCACTGAACCAACACAGCACAAGTTGTGTTATTCTGAAGTATATACAGAGCCTTCTCTAAAATGCACCCCATGTTAGATCATAGAAGAAGTCAATAGCCGGGCGGTGGTGGCGCACGCCTTTAATCCCAGCACTCGGGAGTCAGAGCCAGGCGGATCTCTGTGAGTTCGAGGCCAGCCTGGTCTCCCAAGCGAGTTCCAGGAAAGGCGCAAAGCTGCACAGAGAAACCCTGTCTCGAAAAACCAAAAAAAAAAAAAAAAAAAAAAAAAAAGAAAGAAGAAGTCAATAAATTTAAGGAGTTTGAAATCATATCAGGTGTTTTTCTGTGATGCAAAAGAATGAAACTAGAAATCAATAGCAGATGGGAATTAGAAAATTCACAACTAAGTGGTAATTAAAGGTACAAACACTTGAGCAATCACTAGATTCAAAAAAGAAAAAAGAATGCCATGGGGGAAATAGCTATAGATAAATAAAAAGAAAAATACATATCAGAATTGATGAGAGGCCGCAAGCTACACACAAAAAAGAAATTTATAATGATAAATGCTGACAATAAAAAGAGAAATATTTCAAATGAATGCTCAGACAAGGCTTCAAGGGACTAAAACAGGAAAAAAATTGAGCATGAACATAATAAAGAGAAAGAAAAAGTGAGGATTAGAAAAGAAAAAAATGAAATAAAGAAGAGCAAAAATCTTTAGAAAAACCCACTAGTATAAGATTTGACATTCGGAAAGATGAATAGCATTGTCAAAACTTTAGCCTTACTATAAAAGAAAGAGAATTAAAATAAAGACAACTGAAGCAAAGGAGGGACCCACAGCTATACCATACAAATATACATCAACACACTGGGTAACCTAAAGGGAAAATGAATAAGCTCCTGTAACATACAAACCACCAACGCTAAATACAAATACAAACCACCACGACTTCATAGTGGAGAAACAGAACATCTAAGCAGACCTGTAACTAGGAAGCAGATTGAATCAATACTTGAAAACCTCTCAAAAAATGAGAGCCCAAGGCCAGATGGCTTCACTGATGAATTTTACTGAATTTAAAAATGAGATTGAATGTCAGTCTTTCTCAAACTCATGAAAAAACTAAAAAGGAACAAAAGTCTTCCAAACTGGTATGAGATTGGCCTTAATGTCAAAGCCAGAAAGACATTGTTAAAACAAAGACTTAGAACAATATCTCTGACAGAAAAGCACACAACAAAACACTGTCAAACAAATTCAATGTCACGTTAAAGAAGTCAGACATTGTGTCTACATTTAATTTATCTGTGGATTGCAAAGATGTTCCAATAGATGGAATTTCACCAATGTGATAAACTAAGTTAACAGAGGAAGCATAAAACTTACATAATCATCTTCTGTAGGCTCAGAAAAATGATAAAATTCAGTGACCTTTCATGATAAAAATATTTTATAAACCAGTTGAAGGAAATTGTCCCAACATGATAAAGGCTACATCCAAAATCACACAGTTGAGATCATATTGAATGTTAAAAAAATCCAAAATTATTTTTCTTAAATTAGAAATAGGGTTCTCCTTTGAGATAAGGAGAAAGCTGCCGGGTCCTGCAACTTCAGCTAACATCATTCTAGCAGTCCTAGCCAGAACCATTTTGCAATAAAGAAATGAAAATATCATATTGAGAAAAGGAACAAAATCACCTCAGAGTATATGATATAGTTTTCCCCCAAATAAGATTATTTAAACTCTATACATATTTTAAACTATAAAATAGTGCTAGCAAGATAGCTCAGTGGTAAAAGCCTTACCATCAAGTGTAACTGACTATCAGATCCCCGAGACACACAAGGTAGAGAGAACTGACTTCTGCAAGTTGTACTTTGACCTCCACACACATCCTATACCATATGTACATACATAAAATAAAGAAATAAAGGGATAAACGATTTTGTCTATTTAATGTAAATTAAAACTATATATGTATATAAAACTATCTATCTATCTATCTATCTATCTATCTATCTATCTATCTATCTATCTATCTATATCTATCTATCTGTCTATCTATCTAACATCTATCTCACTATATAATTTAAACTATAAACTTAAAAATTAAAATCAGGAGCAAAAAAAACCCCTAGGACCAAGGAAACTCTTAAAAGTTACTGGATAGAAAACCAATATAAAAATCAGTCTTATTTCTATGTACCCAGAATGATAAATCTGAAAGTATGATCAAGAAAATGATCATATTTACATTAATCTAAAAGTGTTGGGGTTGAATTTAATTTAGAGGTGAAAGTTCTGTACACTTAAAACCATAAAAAAATTGCAAAAGAATTAAGGAAGACAGTAAATGGAAAAGTATTACATGTTTATGGGTGGGAAAAAAAATCCCTAGTTTTAAAAATCTGATACTTCTCAGAGAAATCTACACATTCATTGCAATCTTCATCCAAATTTTATTGATACTTTTAAGATAAATGAGCAAAGAATTCTAAATTTTAATGGAACCACCAGTGACCCAGAATAACCAAAACAATGCCTAGAAGAACAAGGTGAGGGACTTTGCTTTTGTTTCAAAATATACTAAAAAACAGTAACTAAACTGGCATTGACCTGACATAAGAACAGGTACATAGATAAATGAAGCAGGAAAGGAAGGCCAGAAATAAGCTTACTATGAGATAATCAATGTGTCGTCCAAGGATACCTAATTTGAGGAAGTGTAGTCTCAGAACAAATACGTTGAAAAACTTGTGTTTCTAAAGATGATGCTGAAACTGGATATGCAAAGGAAAAATACTAAATCTTTATCTTATATGTACACAAAGTCAATCTAGGTAGATTAAGTATTTAAAGAAGAATTGAAACTATAAAACATCTAGAAGATGCTATATGTTTATGCCCTTATCAGATGCCACTCCGGTCATTCATTGTCTGAATTCCATTCACCACCACACCCTATTTTCAAATAGGCTTCTCCTAAAGAATTTCTTCTGATACTTGCATGTTGAACAGCTACTGAGAACCATTTATACTTGAAGGAAAATTTTTATGAATGTAAGTTTCTTGGATCAATTTTTTTCCTTTAGTATTTTAATATGGTACTCCATTTCTTTCAGTAATTTTCTACATTCATGTTGAGAACCGAGACCATTCTAATTTTCTATTCCTGACACATCCCATGCATTAGTATATTTTGAAACAAAAGTAAAGATTCTCTTGAGTTGCTTAATTTTCTTCTTTGCTAAGTTACATTTTTGTTAATATGTAATTCATAGAATATGAGAGCACCTTCATGGAATATGGAAACTCAGTGGTTAATTACATGTATTCATGAAGTTGTATAGCTGTCATCATACCTAACTTTTAGATATTTTCATCATCCCAAGGGAGATCCCAAAGGAGCTGTCACTCTCACCTTGAAGTCCCTAGAAACAATTAATCAGCCTGCTTTTTCCATGGGTCTATTTTGTGCATTTCATGTAACTACTTGGGGGTTTTGTTACTTGTTTCTTTTATGAAACATAATTATCAAGCTTCATCCATGCTATAACATTTATCAGAACTTGGCTACTTTTCATTATAAGTATTCTATTAAATGGTTACATTGCATTTAGTTGATTCATGTAAGCTGATCCCATCCTATAGCTATTCCATTATAAAATTGCTTTAATTAAGAGTCTTACATGAGCTGGGCGGTGGTGGCGCACGCCTTTAATCCCAGCACTCGGGAGGCAGAGCCAGGCAGATCTCTGTGAGTTTGAGGCCAGCCTGGGCTACCAAGAGAGTTACAGGAAAAGGCGCAAAGCTACACAGAGAAACCCTGTCTTGAAAAACCAAAAAAAAAAAAAAAAAAGAGTCTTACACGAATTTTATGAACATATATGCTGGTAATTTTGCCATGCAGAAGATTTTTATTTTGACTGAGTCCTATTTGTTTTGTTTTTTAAACCATGTCATGCATAAATTCTTTCCAAGAACAATGTCATAAACCTTCTCTGACCCCAAGTGTCCTGTGGAGGTCCTTATGGATATCGGGGGCTGGAGGACCATAAAAGATGGACAGGCACTATTGAGAAACTGGGTATGAGGAAAGCAGTGAATGATGCCCACTTCACAGGGCTGGATAAGCCAGACTTGAGGAAGAAATAGATTCAGCAAGGACCTCAAGACTGGCATGGGGATCTCATAGCTTTCGTGAGCACTTAGGTGAGGCAGGATCTTTATAAAGTTGGACAGGCTTTAGCAGATGTACAAGACTCAGACAGCATGTAAGAAGTGTGTAAAGTGACAGAGCAACCTAGAGGAGATAAGAGAAAGGCAAAGTTGACAAAGAGGTCTATCTGGGTAATTCAAAGGTCAATGTGGCAAGATTTGCTTCAAGCAGGAGTTCCTAATGGGGTGGGGTGGAGAATTGGACAGCAAGCCAAATTCTTTGCTAAGGAGCTTCGGGAAGGTGTTAGAGCCCAAGAAGCAGTTCTCAGAAAGACTCCATGATAAAACAACACAGGTAAAGATAATCAAGCCTCTCTCAGGGGTGGGTAATTGCCCCCCCTTAAGCAGGATGTCTCTCTGCTCTAGCAAAGGTTATGCTTGGTTAGTGTAAGTCATCCCCAAGAAGGAATATTAACAACGATGTCTTTATTTACTTTTATATGCCGTTGTTTATTACTGTTGCTTTTATTTTACAGATAAAAAATGAGTTATATGGATGTTAGGTATCATTACTAAGCCTACCGTGTTACAGAGATCTCTAGAACCCAACATTATTCACTCAAGGAAACGTTTTGGCTGATTCTGGCAGCAAAAGTGGCTTTCTAGGGTGTATAGTGCAAAATCGTGATTTGGACTTAATTATCTCACTCAGTCACTTCATACATTTTTGTCATGTCGAGCAACTGATCTGGGTAGGGTCTGGGCTGCAGAGCCGTAACTTAGGAATGTTAAACCTGTCTTGTAAGCCCAGAGAATGATGGCCAGAGCCTCAAAGTCCACTCGCAAACTATTCATTAACCAAGCTCCTCAAATCTTGAGGTATGTGATCTTACCTTTCTAAATCACACCAAAGAAATTTCTCACACCGTGAGAAACTGTGTCTTACAGAGTCCACCACTGCACACAGCAGCATTGCTGCTCAACCTCACACCGTGAGAAACTGTGTTTTACAGAGTCCACCACTGCACACAGCAGCATTGCTGCTCAATCTCACACGGTGAGAAACTGTGTCTTACAGAGTCCACCACTGCACACAGCAGCATTGCTCTCTCAATCTCACACGGTGAGAAACTGTGTCTTACAGAGTCCACCACTGCACACAGCAGCATTGCTGCTCAGTCTCACATTTGCCTCCATGTCCAGGAACTCCGTCACCACCCGGTTCTTTCCCTCTTTTCCTTTGTCCAGATGCTAATATTTTCTTTGTTAATTCATCTAGTACTTACATTATATGCGCTAAATATATTATATAGCACAATATGATATATATATTCCAAATTCTTCTGTGCTTAGCATTTTGAACTACATTATTAGTCTATATTAATTCTCTCCCATTGCCGTCTCTTGCTTCTCCCACATGAATCTCCTTCCTCTGCCCAGATAGCATGCTAAATTATTTTCATAATTTAGAAAAAGTCTGAATTCTGCCTTTAAGATAGTTAAAAATATACTGTATTTTTCTATGTATTTTTCATGTGAGTTTGTCTTTTGAAAATGGAAAAATGTGGTTTGCAGTAAAAGGGACCACTGGTGGAAGTCTGCAGAGAGAACCAACGAAGCCTTGGAATTCCTCCTGCTCTGACTGCCTTTTTGCCACATGCTCTCTGCAGTCTTTCAGTGAGTGATGAGCATTACTTGTAACTGAAAGAATTTATTACTTGTAACTGAAAGAATGTTGCCAAGTAATAATTATACTAAAACTCTTAGCCTGATAATGTGGGCACAGGTACTGTGGCATTTAGAAACACTGTCTCCGTCTCCAAAGGTATCTTTGTTTCCTGGGTGATTATTCAGTCCAAATATGTATGCCCATAACCTATGGATGTTCAGACACTGAATTTCCAAGGGACTTTTGGTTTAGGCTTGGTGTGCAAAGAGGGTTAGTTTTAGGATAAATTAAAATATTTGTCTGGCTTTAAAATATAGAACTCCAGATCAAGGATCAAGTTAAACAAACTTAGTGTGTGAAAATTAAAACAGTTTCATTTCACTGGGAAACTAGTGCCTAAGTCAGAGCATTAACTGCCATAATAAAATCATTTCCATTTGTAGAAAGCAAACAGACTTGTTCATAAATAAATTTGAATCATGATTTCAACACTTAGCAACTGCATGATTTTGGTTAACCTACTTATAATCCTTGTGCCTCAGTTTTAAATTTGTAAAATGGAAACAAACTTATCAATATTTGGAGATACTTAAAAGCATACATGTATGGAAAACTGTTTCCTTTCATTCATCTACCTCCCCAGGCTCTTACAGTCTTCCAAGATGATCTCCAAGCCTTTCAGGAAGAGGTGTACTGTAGACATACCACTCAAGGCTGAGTACTTTGAAGTCTCTTATTTTCTGCATGTTGACTTGTTGCGGGTTTCTCTGTTAACTGCCATTTTCTGTGATCTATTTGCAGCTGGGTACGACTGATGATTACTTTTTTTCTCAGGTAATGTGCATAGCACCTTCCAGCTCTATGAAAACTAGGCAGAAGAGATTAAGTTTCTGGGTCAGTACCCACATGCTATCTATCTATCTATCTATCTATCTATCTATCTATCTATCTATCTATCTATCTATCTATCTTATCTATCTTATCTATCTATCCATCTATCGTCTATCTGTCTATCCATAAGGAGTTACCCTATAACGGGGGATAATGCCCCAATTTGATACCACATACTAGCAAAATAGAAACCCTAGTACCAGGAATGGGATACCTCCTTTTTGGTTGTTTGTGAGTGGTGTGAATGGTATTCCATAGATCCCCAATCATTACAGGCTTTTGCCATTGCTCTTTGTTACCATACAGAACTTGACAGAAAGACCCTATTTCTACAAACACCAGAAACATGAATCATTTTAATACTATAGCTAAGTATTAGAATAATTTAAAAATTCTGTGTACCTGAATTCATAATTAGAATCAATATTCTGAAATTACTTACAATTCTCAAATATAATTCCTTTATTTAATATATATGCTGGATGGTAGTGTTGTTAAATTATATTTGGAAGTTTTTAAGGCAGTCAAAAACAGGTAATAGACCAGGAAAAATGGTTACTAAGCACTAGAAGTTGCTGCCTAGTGGGATAACATCTGTTTGGTGAAAATAATTAATAAACATAAAAATATACCTAATTAGGATGTATACTATCAGTCAAGTTAGTGGGTTAGGATAAGTGTGAAGAGATGATGTATGTGGCATCCACAGGAGAGGAAAGATAGCCTAGAATAACTTGAGTGGCAGGTAGACCAATTCTGAGTGCCCTTTACCACTATAAATAATGATATTTACTAGATTAGTCATCCAAGTTGCCAAGGCAAATAAAACTACCACTGGCAGAAAATGCACACCTTCGGCGTCCAAAGATAAGAACAGCTGTGATGTGGATGGTGAAAATTCCTTACAAGGGTTAACCCCATGTATGCTTGCCTGTAGCCTTTTCCCAGGGTGAGCCATGGAGCTTTCCCAGGATGAGCCACAGAACTTTCCCCAGAATGAGCCATGGAGCTAGGATGAGCTACAGAGGTTTCCCAGGGTGAGCCATGTAGTTTCCCCAGGATGAGCCACAGAGTCTTCACAGGATGAGCCACAGAGCCTTCCCAGGATGAGCCATGTAGTTTCCCCAGGATGAGTCACAGAACATTCCCAGGGTGAGTCACAGAACATTCCCAGGGTAAGCCTCATAGTTTTCCCAGAATGAGCCATGGAGCTTTCCCCAGTATGAGCCACAGAGCCTTCCCAGGATGAGCCACAGAACTTTCCCTGGATGAGTCACAGAACATTCCTAGGGTGAGTCACAGAACATTCCCAGGGGAAGCCTCATAGTTTTCCCAGAATGAGCCACGGTGCTTTCCCAGGATGAGCCACAGAACCTTCCCAGGATGAGCCACAGAACTTTCCCTGGATGAGTCACAGAACATTCCCAGGGTAAGCCTCATAGTTTTCCCAGAATGAGCCACGGTGCTTTCCCAGGATGAGTCACAGAACTTTCCCAGGCTGAGTCATAGAACTTTCCCAGAGTGAGTCACGGAGCTTTCCCTAAGAAGGGCCATATTGCTGAGAAAAGTGACTTTGCTGAATTTGCATCTGGTTGTTGTAGTTTTTACATCTTAAGGAGGTCAGAGCTCTGAAGGAGGTCATAATGAAAGAAGTGGTTTTCCAAATTATTTGACCTTCCTTCGCATATCACAATATAAGTGGAAGAATGAATGAAAGGGACAGAGAGGTCTCAAAATACTGGAGAAGACATCAAAGGCAGGTACTAGCTTTGAGGATTAAGAGAAGAAAGGAAAAAAAGATGTTAACAAGGAGAAAGATAAAAACTACTGTGATAATGCCTTTTGCTAGGCCGGAGGGTAAGGCCAGTACCTATGTTGCTTGTCTCCATCTATTTCTAATTTATTAACCTTCACTGAGTTGTCACACTTAGTTACTACATGAATGAGTAAAGATACAGCAGGTGACATCTAGGTAGCCTTGTCCATGTGCCGAGTTCTGGTGACCTGTTGATTCACAAGTCAGAGATACTGATGATCCATTTCATAGAGCAAGTGCAGGCCTATTTTCAGAATGAAGACTCTATGTGTTCTATGCTTCAAGCTGAAGCCAGATGACTAGACCACAGATTTAATGACGGGTCTGTCAGGTTACCTCACACACAGGGGCTTTGTACTTCAATGTTTCAAGGAGAATGAAAGGCACATAGTCTGAGTAAGGATAGGGAGAGGGAAGGGTGTATATGCAATGCCTAATATGAGGTTCATAAGAGGGTATCTTTGTTGATGTGATATTCATGCCAAGTTCTAAAGGATAAGTGGATACTCTCCCGTGAAATTTCCAGTCCTCAGTCATGTATGAAGTGTTTGTAAGGAAGAATTATTATTTTGGAACTATAAGAATTTCCAATAGCTGTAGAGTGTTGAAATAGAAGCTTAAGGCATGCTTTAGGCTCTCCAGGAAACAGCAGAAGACAGCTTTTAAAATTAGATTTATTTATTTTTACTTATATATACATAGGTGCTTTGCAATGTGTGTGCCTGGTGTCTATGCAGGCCACAAAGGGCCCTGGAACTGGAGTTACAGATGGTTGTCAGATATCATGTGGGTGCTGGGAATTGAACACTAGTCCTCTGGAAGAAAAGCATGTGCTCTTAACCACAAAGCCTTCCCTCTAGCCCCAAGGACAGATTTTGGTGCAGGGAGTTACATAGAATTATTTTGAATGAAAAGAATAACTAGAGACTGAAGGAGACCATACTGGGCCATATTCTACTTGCAACCAAGCTCACATAAAGCAATCAATAGTGAATTCTGGAGGGCAAAGGCATTTGCCTTCCATTGACCTTGAATAAAATTTCAAAAGTGGTGTAGTAATCATAAGGCAGCTGATTTTCATTCTCAGAAAAGCATTTCAGCTGTGAGCCATCAGTTGGTCATACCACAGCAGCTACGAAAAAAGTAACTCACACTTGAAAGAGAAATCTACACAGCATACGAAACTATAAATTTGACTAAATAAGGCTGGAGTAAAAAGTGCATAACCAGGTGATACAGGGATTTATAATCACAGTTAAAGGTTTATTAAGCTGAAGGGTAATTTTAAGCAATGGGGTGTTAATGATTTTAAGTTAAAAGTTAATACATTTGATCATCTTAGTACTTTTAAAGAATCAGTATGGCTTTAAAGATGATTTAGGGTAAGGTTAATAAAAGTAGAAGACCCACTTTGAAGTTGTTCTTGCTGACAAGGAAGAAATGGTGAGAATTTGATGTTTTTAGGTAGGGCTTTGTAGCAGATCTTTTTTTGGACCACCAGCTCCCAAATGATGACACAGAGACTTCTTATTACTTATGAAAGCTTAGCTTTAGCTTAGGCTTCTTCCCAACTAGCTCTTAAAAGTTAAATTAACCCATTTATATTAATCTATGTTCTGCCACATGGCTCATTACCTCTCCCCCATACTGTACATCAACTTCCTCCTCATATTGCTGGTAAAATTTCCAGCCTCTCAAATTCTCCACCCCCCACCTCCTGAGTTCCTCTATTTCCCTGGAAATCCTGCATATTCTCTTCTGCATAGATATTGGCCCTTCAGCTCTTTATTAAACCAATCAGAAGGTGCCTTAGGCAAGTGAGGAAGGACAGACACACGTTCATACAATATCCTGCAACAATTCTTCCTTTTTGTCTAAATAAAAAGGAAAGATTTTTAACTCTAACATAGTAAAACTATATACAATAAGAATAATTATCAGGTAAGAATTACATTAATAATGTCCAGTCCATTTGCATTTGGGAACTTTGGAGAAAGTACTCTATTATCTCTCCTATCTTGGTGAGTCCAAAATTTTATACCTTAACAACTTTCTATCATAACTTGTATTACTAACCTAAATATATCCTTTTAGACCTTAGCATTTTTTCTTAGATAAACAACTGAAGTTTTTATATACCTCAACCTTTATAAACTTTACATCTCTTTTGTGAGTTTTTTTTTAATTTGGTAATAAAGAAAATGGTAAAATTATAATAATCTAGTCTTCAACCCCATCAGAGACCTGAGAAGGATAAATTATTACCTGAGTAAACAGGAAGTGCAGAGCAAGCACATTCCAACACTGTAGAAATGACAGAGACAACTGGCTGCCTGGAGAGTCACCCAAGATTCCTCTGTAATATTGGAGCATCCATATTTGGCCTACAGGTCTAGAATATATGACAGACTTTTATGTGAGGCAGAAATTTTGAAGGACTGTTCTACTTGGTCTTGGCAAAGGTCAACAGTCAAGTTTCTTTGTGTCCCTCCTGTCCAATTTGGATAACATACTCTCAGCAGTTGAGGCAAAGGCAGTTTTTTTTCCCAGTGTCTAGTTTTGCCACATTGAAAGTAAACTCCATATGGGGGTTCTTTGATGTCCATGATATTCTCTGAAGTAGATTGGTGCTGACAGGAGCAGAAGTATCTCACTGTCATGAAAAGTCTTATGCTATTAAAACATTTTAAATGCCATATTTGTAGCTCTCTGAAGTGTTTGAAGACCACCTATCTATTTAAACATATGTATTTATCCTTGAAAACATACATAATATAACTATAAGTTGGATTGTTGTAGATGACTAACTACTAACCAGCACTTCTTACTTATTCTAAACAGTTTGTAATAATAGCTTTCAAGGACTAGAACTTTACATTATATTTTAAAATGAGCTACATAGGTACAATACCTTAAAAAAGAATAGAAACATATATACAGTATGTTATAACAAAAATAACCTTAAATTTATTTCAATATAAAAAGTCCACACCAATGTAAAGTATTTGAGACTAATAGTTGCTTTTTTTTTTTTTTTTTTTTTTGGTTCTTCAAGACAGGGTTTCTCTGTGTAGCTTTGCGCCTTTCCTGGATCTCGCTCTGTAGACCAGGCTGACCTCGAACTCACAAAGATCTGCCTGCCTCTGCTTCCCGAGTGCTGGGATTAAAGGCATGTGCCACTACCGCCCGGCTTTAGTAGTTGCTTTTAAATAGATTCAATAATATACTCTTTTGTCCTATCATTCCTATAGCCCTCTTTTCTTTCTTTTCATCTCCCATCTGCATTTTTCCAACACTAAATAGAAAAGAAAGAAGGATAGAGGAAAGAAAGAAGGAAATCCCTTAATCTTACCTCCTTTGTTTAGCTTCCTCCCTGACCATGACCAACAACAACTTGCAACTAACCCCCCTGAATAATGATAGACATCCATAACCCACTGCATGACCAAAAATCACCCACCCCACCACTTGGGAATGTGGACGCCATGTCCTTAAAATTACTTCCTATTATCTGGGGGTGATGGCACCTTTAGGGGACCCTGAGAAAATTGGTATAACTGTCAAGTGCTGGGAGAGCTAGCTGTATCATATGTTGTCTCATCTCTGTATGATGGGAAAGTTCAGGGCTTAACTGAAGTCTTGGGTAGAGCAGTCTGTGAGGCTGGACCATCTTAGCTAGTGGGTTTGAAGTTATCCTGAGCAGTTTGTGGTCCTAACCAACCTTTGGGTGGCATTTGTCAGCTTAATGGTGTTACCACAGTCCAGGTGGATTTGTTGTTGCAGGGCGTCCATCATCTTTTGTGAAACCTCAAAGGTTACTGTTAGGAATGGTTATGGTTCACTGCAGAAAACTTCAACATTTCAAATGCTATATATAGCAGATCTCTGACAGATTAGAGGACTATAATCTATTAAGTACATCCAGGGCACACAAACTTAGTTCCTAATTATCTGCTTCAGACTCAAATCCAAATATAGGTACAGGAAGCTAGATGAAGCTCATTATAAAATTAGTTAGCACTCTGTATGACTATTAATAATACCCTAACAGAAAGTTTATGTATATATATAATAATCTTATGGATTTTAAGATAGTATTTATATCATAAGAAAAGTTTCAAAGAGTCAAAATAAACCAAAGGATTACGAGATTAGTGGCAATAGAATAGTCCATTAATTTTGGTTTTCTTCTGTCCCATATCAGGTGGTTCTTCTGACATGAGACAGAGATTTTGGATTTTCCTTTAACAAGCATGCTTGGGTTTAGAGGAGAGAGCCATGTTCCAACTCCAAAGTCAGATTGATTTTTAATTGAATTGGGACCATGAAAAGACCATTTGCCTTTTATGTTTGTATAGAGCTGCAAAAACAAGCCCAGCTAACACAGTCAGTAGAGCATGAGACTCTTAATCTCAGGGTCATGGCTTCTAGCCCCATGGTGGGTGCCAAATGTAGCAGGTCTTTCTTTAGACTGCCAGCTTGGTGGTCTTTGACATCTCTTTTAACATGGAGACTTATTAATTATGAAAACTTGGCTTTAGCTTAGGCTTGTTCAACAAGTTCTTAAAACTTAAATTAACCCATTTATATTAATCTATATTCTGCCTATTACTTCTCCTCCATACTGTAGGTCAGACTTCTTCACATTTTGCTGGTGAAATTCCTAGTCTATCAGATTATTCCCTTAGGTTCCTCTCTCTTCCCAGAAGTCCTGCCTATCCTTTCCTACCTAGCTATTGGCCATTCAGCCCTTTATTAAACCAATCAGAAGCTACCTTAGGCAGGTTAGGAAGGACAGACACATCTTCACACAGTGTGACCAAATATCCTGCAACAGAGCTTGGAATGAAGAAAAGTGAACTGGTTAAGAAGATATAGAAATATTCTAACTAGTGGTCCATATTTCAAATGAAAAGGATGCAGGGTGGTAGAGAAGATGGATGAAGGTGGTTTCTGACCTGGGAATCTGAAATAGGAAATTTGGTCAAATACAAGATTATGGGACTTTCATTTCCTATTCTTCCCGTCTGGCCCATAGAAAATTGTACTTGGCAGTATACTTGAGTTTAGGGGGAAATATGCAACCATCTCTGCTTAATTAAGCATGGTTGGAAATGATGCATGCTACTTCTGAGATGATGTGCCAGAGAACCCTCAGCTACACTGTAGCCTTTTTTTTTCTTTCTTTGGCAGGAAGCAGAGAGGCCATATGTAAGATCTTGAGTTCCAGAATCAAAGTACTGAGAACGTGAATCCCCTCCTGGAGAACAGCTGCTTTGGCCTGTTGCCCAGTCAAGAAAGGACTTAGTGTGAGCTAGGAATATATATATACATGACATTGTAGTTGTTTGTTTTTTAGTCTTTACTCTTTGGGGGGCCTATGGGGACCCACAGGGGCTCCCTAGTAAGACCTTACTCAAGGTCAGAGAATCTGAGCAATCTTTACTCAGCAGGGCACCAGGTGTTTTGAAGGGTCTACACTTGGCTATATGTTGTGCTTTGATCTTAACAGGGGGAGATCTTTTACCTTGCCCCTAGACATTGAATTAAAAAACCCTTTGGAATAAACTTTGAGGCAACTGGGTATTAACCCAGGGCCGTTCTGAAGCTATCTTGTATCTCTGTCTTTTTTTATCATCTCCTTTTATCTTTCTATCTAATACTTCCTCATTCCTCTTTCCTCCCCCCAAGAACCCTTTGACAGGTCAGAGCTGGGCTCTGACAGACTCCCACAGGGACTACCATCCAGCTCCCAAAGAAATCACACACCACCGAGGCTTATTCTTAATTGTAAATGCCCAACTTTAGCTTGGCTTATTTCTAGCCAGCTTTTCTTAGCTTAAATTATCCAATCTACCTTTTACCTCTGGGCTTTTTCCTTCTCTTACTTCTACTTCTGTATATCTTACTTTCACTCTTACTCCATGGCTGGCTGTGTAGCTGGGAGGCTGGCCCCTGGTGTCCTTTCTCTTCTTGTTCCTCCATCTCCTCCCAGATTTCTCCTCCTCTTTTATTCTCTCTGCCTGCCAGCCCCACCTATTCTTTCTCCTGCCTTGATATTGGCTGTTCAGCTCTTTATTTGACCAATCTGGTGTTTTAGACAGGCACAGTAATATAGCTTCACAGAGTTAAACAAATGCAACATAAAAGAATGCAATACAGTTTTGCATCATTAAATAAATGTTCCACAGCATAAACAAATATAACACACTTTAAAATAACATTCCATAACATGACTTGCTTTTAAACTTTGTCACTGTTGTTTCTGAAAATTAGTGCTATCCTATCCAGATGTATGCTGGTACATAGAAGGAGTGTGTGTGTGTGTGTGTGTGTGTGTGTGTGTGTGTGTTAGTTGCAAACAAAATGAGAGGGGAGTAAATAGGCACAATATGAGTTTAGTTTAGAAACACTGAGTTCAAGATAACTAAGATATTAAATGAACATATCTAGACTATAGTTAAGTAATGTGTGATGTCTTTGAAGGAAATTCTGGACTAAGGATATAGGTTTTGAAAGTAATCACAGCCAATGCTGAGTCTCTTGGGAGGTGTATGTATGTAACAGATGTATGTAACAGAATATTCAGTGAACATCCTCACAAAAGAGCAAAGAAGTCATTAACCATCTGTAACTCACTCCCCTCTTCATTGTTGTGAAGTTTTAAACTCAAATCAGGAGTGATATTTGAAAATTTATCCAAGGTGGCCTTCAGTTACACACATGTAGAACAAGCCAATATGTCATTTTCAATAATTATAATATCAATGTCTTTATTTCAGTAACAGAAAGTAAGATAATTATTTGGCAATCTAAATTTACGTGGCTACGCCAGACTTCATAATACCGCAGATGCTGTTGTACTAGGGGACAGCAATGTATCAGAGTCAATTACCAGTTCAGTCTGCCTTAGGCTTAGTGTATTTTTGTTCAGTTGTATGTGTGTGTTCCTGCTCAGCTGTTCACCGTTAGATACTTGAAGTTCTGGGTTCAGCAGGAAAACATAAAGTCCTGAGATTCACACCATTTTGTAAATGAGGCAGAAACAACGAAGTTATTTGAACAGGTTAGTATGGCCTGAAATGCTGCTGTCTTTCACATAATAACCTAGATGTATGTGAGGGAAGACGAAGCCCATACTGAACTGATATATTATGCAACCTATAAATGAGATGCAAAGATAAGAAAAGGTCAAAGCCTCAAGAGAATTCTAAAAGGAATACTCTGCAGGATAAAGCCCAAGCTAGAACCTAAACTTCATTCTCCTTGATTCCAAGTCCTCTTTGCTTCCTTTTGTCAACGCTACCATGCATGGGATTATGGTGGGTGAGAACTTCCATCTACGTCATGTCAAGACTTTCTTTCTTCCCTCTCTCCCTCCCTCCTTCCCTTCCTTCCTTCCTTCCTTCCTTCCTATCTTTCTTTTTGTTTGGAATGTTTAAACATCTTAGAGCTCTTTAAGTTATCTTACTTTCTGTTACTGAAATAAAGACATTGATATTATAATTATTGAAAACGGCATATTGGCTTGTTCTACATGTGTGTAACTGAAGGCCACCTTGGATAAATTTTCAAATATCACTCCTGATTTGAGTTTAAAACTTCGCAACAATGAAGAGGGGATTTAAAGAGCTATTTAAATGTCTTTATGCTCTCTGATTGTGTGTCTCTGTGTGAGTGATCACTACAATAGAATCCTTCTTTATTCCCTGGTTTCAGCTAGAGCAATGCTAAAAGTAACTTACATTTAGAGCCAGCGATGGTGTGTGCCTCATGGTGGGGAAGAGAGATCGACAGTGTACCATCTCTATAACAATGTGTAGAAAGGTACATTCTGGTAAAACTAGGAACTCCGGACTTGACTAGAGCCATCAGCTGTCTCAGCCCACAGACATCCGTCTCATCCAGTCTCTCATCTCATCTTGCTCATCTGTTCTCATTTTTTGAATGGCTTGTTATCATCATCTCTATGAGCAAATGGGAAATGAATGCCCTGAGGATACCACTCATGAATACAAAGTCTCTTTTGTTCTACATAGGAGACACATAATGCTGCTGAATAATAATAACACACCAGAGATAAGAATTTAAGATTAGACAAGTTCTGCCTAATGCATTTATTATCTGAAGGCTAATGTTAGGAAAGTGGGGACAGGGCAAGGAAACGATTTAGAGGAAGTGACAGATACTGACTGCCTATTACGCATCTGGTACAGAGCCCTTTAATCAGATACACTTTCAATTTATGGACTCTCAGTAAGTGAGCGAAATTATACTGCAATTAAAATCACCCGTTGCCATTAGATATGGTTAGGACAGTGTTAGGACATTTAGTCACTGGGTTTCTAGACTCGTGGACAGGAAGTAGGCCATGTGCACCATTTTGGAGGTAATTTATTACCATGGGTAACCCTACATGTCTGAAAAGTAGCAAGCAAATACCTAAATAACAAGTTAACTTTTATAAGTTAGATGATACGAAAATTGATTAATTATGTATGATTGTGGATGATGACTTATTTTTCCCAAAGAATGTATCCTACTTATTATAACCAATCAAGGCATAGAGAGGCCTGAGTCTATAACATTGGGATTGACAGGCAAAACATGATGAGAGAGTGATTGACAAATAAACCAGATTTTGCTCTAGTAGTTGTCTTTCACCTGCCTGCATCTCATTCCACAGTGATGGTGTAAAGAGTCACTTCTTTACTCTTCCTTGCTACTTGCTCTCCCTAATTTTACCAGGAGGAAATGGGCATTAGTCTGTGTATTCTTTTGCATTTTCCTGCAATGAAACATAGGAGATGATTCCTATGGTTTGTTTACAAGTTTATTTCCATGACCACACTGGATGGTCCTTAAGTACAAGGAACAGGATTCATCAATCTATATATCCTCAAATGCACAGTGCCTGAGATACATTTGGGGTTCTATTCATGGGATGAGGTATGAGCTAACAGTTTATTATGTCACTTCCCAGTGGGTTCTAATCGGCAGCTATTCTGAATCCACTGGATTAGGGTTTCTGGAATGAGATTATGAATTTCTAAATGAAAGGGCTTTAAGCACCTAGGAGTACTGATGAAGTATGTTTTCAATAATACCATCATGCCAGTGGTGATTTTGCAGACTCAAAGCTGCTCAATGTAGACATTAATACCAATGAGGATTCAGTGGTTGTTGACACTGTGTACTAAGAAAGAGTGTTCATGCATAGACATCACTGGGAATTTGCTGGTTCCATGCTATGCATTTTTGTATATATGTTTCAAAAAGGTTTCTTAATTGAAAGAAGATATTTTATGTCACTTTAGATTAATTGTATCTAGGGATCTGAGTTTGTAATTTTCTCAGTTTCTGGACTTCAGAGCACATGGATTTTTTATTAGTCTTTGCAAACTGATCCTTTGCAAGAACAGAAATTTCTGCATGACTGCAGCACATTCACCTGTGTTGTTTTACTTAATCGCCAAAGCTGCTCTATTAGTTTGATGTTATAGTTCCCACTTCAGTGTTTGAGGCAGTCAAATCTATAAGAACATAATTAACTTGATCAATGTCCCATGGCTAGTAAGGAGGGCTTGATTTCAAAGCTGAGAATCATTCTATTATACCATGTCTCTCAAAAAACGTGTATATGAGGGACAGTGGAATTTTCATATCATTTGAGGAAAGAATATGTGGTATGAGAATACAGTTCTTTGCAGTTGACTTTTATAAACACACTTAGACTAAGTATCTTAATGACAGAGTTATGCTTTCATCTTGGTGACACCCTTCATTTCTACAGCTTTCAGTATCAACTGTATACTGATAGCTTCCAAATCTACACTCTGGCAAAGATGGAAGTTTCTTACTCGACAGATCCATCTGGATAATCCAGCAGAAGGTCAAACCTGGTACATTGCAAACTGAGTTCGTTTTTGCCTTAAACCGATATTTTTTTTTAAAGCTCCTCTCACCTACTAGCTAGTCATTCATGCAAGAGAACTAAAACTCGCCCCAGGTAAGCACAGTTCCCTTTCTGTCAGGTCCGAGTGACTTTCACAACCCCTGCCTCCTTTCTGTGTCCCTTCATTCTAGGATCGCTTCTCGCAGGAAGGTTCTCATCATCTTTCACACCAAGTGTTGCAATGTACTCCCAGCTCATCTTCTAACCACTCATCTTACATTATAGAACCTGTCCTCTATTTGGATGACATAGCAATCTATTTAAAAACACCATTCCAGCAGGTGTGCTGCTGCACATCTGTAATCACAGTCCTTGGGAGGCTGAAGTAGGGGGATTGTGAGTTCCTGGACCGATTGAGATGCATAAGTACATTCTCCAAAATAAATAAATAAATATTTTTCTTTTCTTTTCTTAAGATTATATTATAATTACATCATTTCTTCCTCTGAACCCTCCCACATGCCCCTCCTTGTTGTCTTTCAAATTCATATACAATTAATTATGTTACATGTATATATGTATTTGTAAATACATATATATTTTCTTAGATATAATCTGCTCAGTCTATATAATGTATTTATGTTTTCAGATCTGATATTTATTTGTTGTTTATTTTTGGAATTTTAATTTAATTACCTCATTTTCCCCTTCCCTTTCCTTCCTCCAAACCCTCCCATATAACACTCCCTACTATTTTTCAAATACATGGCCTCTTTTTTCATTAATTGTTATTGTACATATGTATCTATTTGTATATACACACATATATTCTCAAATATATCTGGTTGAGTCCATGTAATGTTAGTTGTATGTATATTTTTCCTTATATCCACCAGAAGGGATTGACAAAACCCTCTCTGTGCCTTTGTGAAAACCTTTTAAATGCCCCAGCAATAAAAATTAGGTGGGGTGGGGCACTGAAATGGGTTCTTTATAAGTTTGCTTCTTGGCTACATTGGGCTTGTCTTTAAGGATTAGGACCATTAATCCTTGAATCCCATTACGTGACAGGGCATCTGGAACATGTTCGAATTAGCCTTTTTTTTTTTCTGTTTTCTGGGAGCCAACCCCAGGGCTGTTTGAACACTAGGCACATGCTCTACTTGATGAGCTACATCCTTAATGCGCAA
The DNA here is from genome assembly GCF_949786415.1 of Peromyscus eremicus. Lineage (NCBI taxonomy): Eukaryota > Metazoa > Chordata > Mammalia > Rodentia > Cricetidae > Peromyscus > Peromyscus eremicus. The sequence continues at coordinate 71,336,650 of NC_081422.1, read as the reverse complement.
CATTTTTTTTGAGTAAAATAGAGTGACTAATATTTACCTTCTTCAAAGTATTATAGCTCTGGAAGTGCTGGGTATGTTTAGTTTGAGATAGCAGGCCTATTTCTTCTTTTCAAGTGCTTCTTGTGAAATGAAGTACTAATTAAACATTTTTTTAGCTCTAGAACAAATTCCTTTGCTTTCTCCATTACTTCCCATATTGAAATGCGAGTTTGGAAGTGAAATGTTATTCTGACTCATATGTGAAGCCTTGTTCTGCAGAGAGCTTTCTGTTGGCCTTTTCTGTTCCGTCCTTTTGTCTTTACGACATCATTTGCTTTTCTTCATTTTCTGTTTCATTTTTGGCTTTTGGGGAGGATTTGTTATTATAGTCCACAAGGAAGCAGAAAGTTGTTCATACTGTCTCTTTGGGAGGCCATTCAACAAGAATAGAATCCAAGAAGGAGATGAGGTAAGGTTTCAGTGAATCTCTCTTCTTTCCAGGTTCAGAAGAACACTTCATATTGGTCTATTAGAAATTTCTGTGTTGACGACCGAGTTTGTCTAAGTATACTGTTTCACAAATCAACATACCATGTGCTTTGTGCTGCTGTATACATGGGGAAAAAAGACGTTGAAAAAACAAGAGGAAAGTGGTACCCAAAGTATCCATATACTACAATGAGATGTGAGGAGGCTAAGGATAAGAATAATAAAAGCTCAGACCTCAGCTAGTATCCCAAACTGTACTACAAGGTCCTTTTTTGCATCTTATGGGTCTATAAAGTTTTTAATATTTTTCTATTTTTATCAGCATTGTATAATTAGATACTGAATCTGCACTAATGGCTATTTTTCTGCAGGTGAATATTCTTTCACCACTTGGACATTTTTATAACACACGACCAATTAGTGAAACCTCATTATCCTTTTCTAGATCTCTACCTGTGCCACCCACCTCCATCATGTTCTCTCCTCCTCAAAGATCACTCGCTTGGAAAAAGATATGGAACATGTTTTTCTGATGTTTTGGATGGAGGCCTGGCTTTAGGCAAGGGTCTCAGGTGAATGTTTAGGTGGAAGAATAGATAGAGCAGGGAGATGTTCTCTGAGTTTGATATCAAACATTTTGTGTTACTTTGCTCAGTCACTTGATGCTTAGCCTTTAAAAGTAAATATGTTTGGTAAAAACTAAAATATGAATGATAGCTATAACTGCTATCATCAAAGACACTTGCAAAAATCATATACGATCACACACTAGCATACATGTGTTTTCTTTAGTCACTGAAATTCTTCATTCTAAAACATTGAGTTAACTCTGTGGAGGAGAAATAGGCAGCCTCAATATTTAGTTGATGACTTGATGTGTGAGGAAAGACCCCTTCATTTGCAAGTCTCTACCTGTCTTTCCAGTCCAACTAGTTTTCACCAGCTCCTGAGCCATACTCGGGGATCTCTTGTCAAGATACAGGTGAAGCCCAGAACGGGCAGAGGTGTGTTCACATTGCTTAGCTTCCCTTATCGAAAATTGAAAATTTTTACCTGATAAATCAATACTGATAGAGTCTAAGCCACTCAGGTCTGTTATTTTGGCAGTCCCATCTTTCTGTTCTGTCACTCTGTCTCATACCCTTTGGCCCACATTGAAAAAGCCCTATCAATTCTAGGTAAGGACAGGTGCTTCCCCTTGGATATACATGCCATTTCATTAGTTACTTTCACCAGGAGGCCACTTGTTGGAGGTCTATCTGTTGGAACTTCACGGAGTCCAAAGTGAAAATAAGCATGCTTCAGATTCTTTCTGTCTGCTCCAGGATGCTTGCCATTGTCCTATCCACTGCCCACAAAATAAAGGCGGAAGCCTCTCCACAGCTGGGACAATGAATATGTCCCCAAACATTGCCTAACTCTTATGCATGAAATCATCACCTTCTGCTGCAAACTACTGGCTTAAGAGAATCAAGCCATAGTCAAAACATGTATCACATATGACATTTTCAGCACGGAGTTAGTTCCTCTCACAAAATTTAAAGCATTAATTTAGAGGTAATATATTAAATAAAGTAAGATATTATCAGCAGTAGATTACTTACTAGACACTGATAAATTGAGGTCATTAATAAAATACCATAAGCAAGTGTGTTAAGACAATTCTTTCCATTCTGCTCAAGACAGAGCTTCCCAGGTGATATGGTATGTACTGATATGGATCCCAGAAAGAACCTGGACACATGTTGGCAGAACATGGTACATACAGGCCAAAGATTTAGGGCATTGTTTAAGATCTGCTTCTGAAAATCTCCACAACATTGGTCTAGGTAAACATTTTAAGAGCATATTCTATGTTTTCACTCATATGTAGGATATAGATTAAAATATATACACAAAGCATGAATGTTGAAGGGAGAAAATCTGGAAAGAGGAAAGGGGAGAGGAGAAAAGAAAGGATACTGGAGCATAAAGATAATCTAAGCACATGATATTCATATATGCATCTGTCATAATGAAACCCATTAATAAAAATTTCATTCATGTATGAGCTACATTCTATCACTGTGGGCTAAAATTTTTTTAATAAAAGAAAAAAAATTCATTCATGGATTAAATATTATGGGAGAAATAATTTAATCCTTTGTTAAAACAAAAAGGAAAATAAATAGAAGAGACATAAATAAATGTTTCCTAAAAGAATACACATAAATGACCAATAAATACACAAAGCACATTTAAAGTTATTATTATGTAAATAAAAAGTGAAACCATGAATGGTTGTGGCAGTTTGAATGTAACTGGCCCTCATAATCTCATAGGGAGTGGCACTATTAGCATGTGTGGCTTTGTTGGAGTAGGTATGGCCCTGTTGAAGGAAGTGTGTCACTGTGGGGACAGGCTTGGAATTTTCCTATGCTTAGGATACTGCCCAGTGTCTCAGTTGATTTCCTGTTGCCTGCAAGATATAGGATTCTCAGCTTTTTCTCCAATAACACATCTGCCTGCCTGCTACCATGCTCCCCACCATGATGACAATGGATTGAACCTCTGAAACTGTAAGTGAGCCATCCGAATTAAATGTTTTCTTTATAGGAGTTGCCATGGTCATGGTGTCTTTGCACAGCAATAGAAATCATAACTAAGGCAGTGGTCAACTCATATCTGTTAGGACGGCTATGATCAAAAGGACAAAAAAAATAGCAAATATTTATGTTGATATGGAGAAAAGGGAAATTGTATGCTGTTGGTAGAAGTGCAAAAATATGGAGGTCCTTCAACATAAAAAAATAACTATCATCACATTATCTGCCTTGGACTGAGTTGTGTGTGTGTGTGTGTGTGTGTGTGTGTGTGTGTTATGTATGCAAAGACTGTATGTGAGTATATGTACAAAGGGTATGAAATGGGTATGCTGAAGAAATACTGAGATTTAGAATTAGCGAGTGAAAAGCCGGGCGGTGGTGGCGCACGCCTTTAATCCCAGCACTCGGGAGGCAGAGGCAGGTGGATCTTTGTGAGTTCAAGGCCAGCCTGGGCTACCAAGTGAGTTCCAGGAAAGGCGCAAAGCTACACAGAGAAACCCTGTCTCGAAAGAACCAAAAAAAAAAAAAAAAAAAAGAATTAGCGAGTGAAAAGATGAGAAACATTGAGAGAATTAATTTCTCATTCTAAACTTCTGTTCTGTAGTAAAAGTAGGAGTTGTCCCTCCTTCTCTTCCTCCTCCTCCTCCTCCTCCTTCTTTTCCTCTTCCTCCTTCTTCTTTTTTGAGGCATGTTCTCATCTGTCCCAGACTCACTATGTAGCTCATGATGGCCTTGAACTCCTGATACAAGAGCTTCCATCTCTTGAGTTCTGAGTGTCACCACACCTGGGTGACTGGGTTCCAGTGATAGTACCAAGGACCTCATACATGGTAGGGAAATTTAGTAACTCAGCACAAGACAAAAAGGTAGAATCATCAGCTACTGGAAAGGAAGTAGGACAGGAGATAGGACAGTGATACCAAGATGGTGAAGGATCTTTTAAACATACAGACAGAATTACACTTGTTTTTACCCTGAGAGTTGACTACTTAAAGGAAGTGACAGCATGAGGAAGAGAATGAGGAGAATGAAGGGCAGAGCAAGGTCAGGGAATATATAGATGAAGGGTCTAAGTTATGAAATAGCCACAGAGAAGGCGAACCCTTGTTTTATAGGGAAATAATAGAGAGATTTATAAGTAAACAGTGATCCCCAGGCCATAGGACCAATAAATTGCTTGGGGACAGAAGTCCAGGTTTCTGACTGTTAAGGCAGATCTTTTTCAATAGTCCACCTAGCCACTCTTGCTGAATCATTACCTGCTAGTTATTTATCCCACACCCAAAGGCAGTTACTGTAGTTAATGAATAAAGACCCATTGTAAACCCATAGCTTCACAGACTACCAGACATCTCGACCTCTGAGTGTCCCCAACGGCTCCTTCCCCCACAGCTGCTTAGCAGGCAGACCTGACTTTTCTTGGCTAAAAATGCTTTCCAGAACGGACAGTTTCTCATTGATGCTAGGTAGAGACTTAGGTGGGGAGAAGTAAGGTCAAACTCAGAATATTCTTGCTAAATAGGGCTTTGGCAAGCCTAAAAATTAAGATGCTTATGGTAGGTAAATGAGGTGCAGATGGGAAATGAAGCCAGTGCATGAGTGTGTGATTCACAAGAGCTGCTGTCGGTGGGACAGATTTAGTAGGTGACATTGGGAGAGCTTGGATTTAGTCACCATGCAAGTAGGTAAAATCCGTAATTGTAATTTTGACTTTTGAATTTTCTGCATGTTGTCAGTGTTTTTATAGTCATACTTTGGGACATACATAGACTAGGGGTTCTCTCAGATTTAGAAACCTAGGTTTTTCTGAGGGACAAGCGATATTCCATTTATTATTTATACTTAAGATTTTAGATAGACCTTTTTGATGATCATATAAATTTTGTAACATTGTAGGAAATACACATATTTGACTTTAGATAAATTATAATAGTCTATTTGTAACACTTGTATTATCTTGTGCAAACACTGAAAGTTTTTTTTTATTAATGTTTAACTATAAGAGGCTCAAGTAAAGAATCAGTTTCAAGGTCCAGGCTGAGGTGTCCTGATGATTAGAGATCAGGCTTTAAGGAAAAACCCTCAAGACTGGAATCGGAGATAGCTGAAAGAGGAAGCTGAACCTTCTTCCAGAGAATGTGGACCAGATATAAGATCTTAATCTTCTCCTATCTGATGGCAGAAATCTGCACAGAGACTCACTCTTTATTGAAAAGAGAAGTGGATCCAGGACCATATTTCACTAGAAATCACACCATTTTTGAAGGTACTCGGCACAAAAGGGCCATTTTCCAAGGGCAATACTGTAGACACTTTGGCTGTTGTGAAGACAGAGATGATGCCTGTGTCACTCAGTTCTATGAAGCCAATGCATTGTGTTACTGTGATAGCTTCTGTGAAAGGGAAAACTCTGATTGCTGTCCTGATTACAAGTCATTTTGCCGTGAAGAAAAAGAATGGTCTCCTATTAAACAGCCTTTAGACCCAGAAGGTAGGCTTTGGGAATTTGTTTGAACATGATCCTAGTCATCAGATCTGACAGCATTATGTTCCTTCTTTCTCCTCTCCTCTCCTCTCCTCTCCTCTCCTCTCCTCTCCTCTCCTCTCCTCTCCTCTCCTCTCCTCTCCTCTCCTCTCCTCTCCCCTCCCCTCCCCTCCCCTCCCCTCCCCTCCCCTCCTCTCCTCTCCTCTCCTCTCTTCTCCTCTCCTCTTCTCTCCTCCATTCTGTTTCCTTCGGTGGAATCAAAATGATTATTTCAGCACATTTTGTTGAATTTTTAAGTTTCTTTGGTTCAAATGCAGGGGACCTGTACCATACTGGCACCACTAGGAAAGTTCTGGTCTGAGTGTAGTAAGTATGGGTCTGGATTCTGTTTTGAACATTCTTTCAAAATATGTGCTGTTTAAAACTTTCAGTAATGTACTCAGCATGACTTTCAAGCATTTGAGTGCAGTTTTCTTAGAGAATTTTGTGAAATTTAAAAACTTGATCATCTAGAACCATTGGACATTCTCCCCATGTAACATTTTACTTATTATTTTGTCAGACTCATGAACCTGCAACATTAGAGTATATGGTATTAGCATGACATCAAAACAAATTAAAGCAAAATAAAACTAGGCGTCATGCTTGCCTAAGGATAATAAATTCTTCAAGTATGTTTTTGTCTAATTTCACCACTTTGGAAATTTTGAGAACGTGATTCAGTTAGTAGAATGCTTGCTTAGCGTGCATGAAGTCATCAGCACCATACAAGATGGACACTGTTAGCACACACCTGTTGTTCTAGCGCTCTAGAGGTAGAGGAAGGATGATGAGACATGCAAGGTCACCCTCAGCTACACAGTGAGATTGAGGACACCCTGGCTGCATGGCAGCCTATCTAAAAAAAAATTAAAGAGAAAAGAGGGTCACATAGAATAGTCTTATAAGAATCTAAGACCCAGATGGTAAATAGAAATGACGTGTGAGAAGATAACTAGAATGGTGGTATTTGCTACACAGATACGGTTATATGAGAACAGGGATTAATTTTGGGAAGTTGTTACAAAAAAGCCCCATGGACAAATGTACCCTATACACTTCCCTAGATGAAGATTTCATAGCACCAAATCTCTTCATCAGACGTTTTTGGTTAATCAGAACTCTGTGACACAATTATATATGGGTCTAGAACTTGTAGTCTATAAATGACTAGAACTTTTACTTAGAAGGCACTTAAAAATCCTACTTCATGGCCTACATGGCCTCCAAGGAGTAAGAAGCCCGCCCTGGACCACCCACCCCAGCAAGGACAGCAAGAGAGCCCCTCGGCTGCTGAGCAGTTCCTGTCCCATCTCAGCCCCCGATACTGAGCATCTCCCTCACAGTTTCCATCCCAGACCCCCAGAACAACAGGAGGGGCTTAGGGAGCCCTACTCTCTTGAACACCATCAATAAAGTTCACTGCACCCATAAAAAAAAAAAAAAATCCTACTTCAAAATGGAGATGGTATTGACAACTCTTGTTTTCAATTTTGTTCTCATTTTGTTTATAAAATTTAAAAATGTTTCTTTAAATGGATATTTATTAGTTAGAATTGTCCACAGAATTTCCATTTAGTCCAGACTTTAATTTTGCCATCAGACATCTCATTAAACATTTACTTTATTTTACAAAGTGGCAGATACTCTACTATGTTTGAGAAGTCTAGTCTTCCTTCAATAATTCTTCAAGTATCCCTATTGTGCCAGGCAATGTGAATGGTCTTATTGTTATAAACATTAGTCCAGTTGGATGGGTAGGAAAAAAATTTAGGAAATTTACTGAGAGGCTGTAAATAGTGATGCATTCTTTGAAGAAAAGAAGAGTGCTTCTATGGACTGAGGAAATAGCTTCAGTAATTAAAGTACTTGCCTTGCAATCACCAGGACTATGTTTGGCATCCAGAAGCCACACACAAAAAACAGGAATAGTGGCACGTGTTTATGATCTCTTGACTGGAAAGACAAGGGGTCTGGGGTTCAGTGGCCAGCTGTTCTATTATACTTCTTCCACAACAGAGACAGACCCTGTCTCAAAAGTAAGGTGGTAGCTCCTGAGGCATGATGTTGCGGTTAACCTCTAATCTACATACACACAATTTGGGTGATGTGAGAATATTAATATGTAGCAAACTGTATACCATCTGTCTCACTGGAGGACCAGTAAGTGTAAACATTTAAGCTGCCACATAGTAAAGAAGGAGCTGAATTGGAGAACAGTTTGCACAAGAGTGTTACAAACATGAACGTGAAGACCATAGTACTATTTATCAACTGAGAGGAAGCCATTGTCTCTAGAGAGTCACGATGAGGGAAGGATAGGTGACAGATTGGTTTTAGAAGCAAGTATAAGTTATTGTAAATCAGGCCATTTAGGTCATGTTGGGCATTTGGGATCACATCTATTTACTAGAAGTTATCAAAAGATGCTACTTTGGAGTATGTTGTGCAAATCTTAGATGGTCTTTTAATAAAAAACCCAGAGCCAGATATCAGGGTGAGTGTCTCAGATGTGTAACAATGTAATAAAAGACTTTCCTATTCTCAGAGGACTCTATGCTTAGTTGCTGCCATCTTGATGCTCTTGATCATCAGTAAGTATTAGGTCCCAATCTTAATTTCTGGCTTTGCTCCTCAACTAATGCGTGCTTCAGATTTTAAGTAGTATGGAAGGGTGAAGAAACAAGGCATTATGGACAAGTCTTGCAATAATTAGGATCAGATGGTGTAGAAGCAGGAACTTTGAAAGACATAGTCTTACTCTAGAAGATCTTGGAAAAGTTAATGATACCTGGGGGCAGTAGTTGTAAGGGGAATGTACTCAATCAGCTAGAATTCAGGACATTAGAACTGAGTCATAAGAAATGAGTGGGTTATCTAGAGGATGAGTGGGCCAGGTTGCATTTGAGCATTTTTCAGGGGTAACGTAACACATGCTCGATGAGTTTGTAAGAAACTGCGTAGTGCAGAATCAGTAATTAGGCAGGAGGGAAAGAAAGGTCAGATAGGTACCCTGAATATTGCACTAGGACTTAAATGTCCAAGGTCTCATATTGTATACTGCCTGTCTATAGATGTGTGTCTGGCCCCATAGACAGATTTTGCAAAATGAAATACATTATTTCTCCTCTGCATCATCTCTGGAAAGAGAGAATTGAGTAAATTAGTCTATTTAGGATACAGTGGACCTTTATGTGCCATTATAAACCACATGGGCTCATTTTTGTATCTGAATTATTAATTTTTTAAACTACTTACAATTTTTCTTCTTGCTGTTTCCAGACAGCATGATGTTTAAGGGTCTGGGTGTGTCATTGTGCATGACTAGACTTCTGTGAATGTCCCTTTCATGTTAGTTCCATTTCTGCTACCACATCTGCAACCACAGTTGAGTCTGTGGTGGGAAGTCTCATGCAAAGTTTTTCTTTAAAAACTGGTCTTTGTTTACGGACAGTCTATTATATCCAATTTCTGTGTGCTACAAAGAAGCATGAATAACTTTTCATCCTTTTTTTCTTAGAGTGTATATGTGTAAAGGTTTCTCTAAGGACATGCCTTCAGAAGTTTTTTTTTGTCATAACCTACAGTAACAAAATTTATCACAAAACTTGGTTATTATACACATTTATTAAAATTTTTAAAAAATTAATTGAAATTTACCTGCCTTTACTGCAAATCATCCCATTCTGTTCTATTCTATCTTACAAAATAATAATGCTTTAAAAATGCCTTGGTCTCAACATTCAACTAATTTATTTTTATTTAAACTACGCTTTTACAGTGTCATACATATGTATCATGTTGTTTTATCATATTCTCCTCCAATTAACCTCTTATTTTCTTTCCCAATTCACAGAATCTCTTCTTTTCATTCATCTGTTTTTATTGTGTGTGTGCCCACTGTATTTAGTTACGGTTGCCTTCATGAGCCTGGGTGGAAGTTAATTATAGGAGCAAGGGTTATTTACTAGGGGCTGCATAGTTGAGAGGCATATGACACCTTATCCTGGATAGATATTAAAGTCTATAGCTCTCAGAAAGAATTGGGGCCTCATTTGCCTTTTTCTCCTTTGTGATAGACCATTAATGGGCCCAGTCTTGAGAAGGTCTCATGCAAGCAGCCACTGCTTCTGTGAGTTTGTGGGTACAACCATCATGCCACATTCAGAAGACAGCGTTTCACAGCTCTCCTTACCATTGCCTGGTTCTTATTTCCCTAACCCCCCCACATGTCTGCTCCTTGAACTGTGTGCCAATAAACAAACAAAGAACGGGGATTCCAAGGTCTGGAGCATGCAAGCATTTAAGCTGAGCACTGCTCCATGGCTCTCAAGTCTGTCTATTCCATTCTGTTAGTCCCCATCTGGCACTGTGTACAAGTTCATTTACCCAATATTTTTAATACCCAGTGCTTCAACCTTTCCTTAGATGAACAGTGTAAACTGGCTTCTCCTCTGATTACTGATAGGTTGAGCTTCTCTTCCTAATTCATGTTGGGATTTCTTCTCATGACTTGCTTTCAACCACCCACAGCTTTCCACTTTGTCTTAACATCTAGAACAGCCAGTTTATTTTGTCTTCTTTCTTTCTAGGATGACAGGATAGATACTTAGTCCTTTAAAATAAATTATCTTGTTACTTAAAACAACCTAAGACTATGAGAATAATTGCTTAGCATTTGTAATTTTTATTTAAATTAAATTTATTTTTTAATTGACAAAAAACTGTTTTGGTATACATATGTATTGTATAGCATTTAAAACAAGTTTGACGCTTATCATTTGTTTATGGTTAAAACATCCAAAGGCTTTCTTTTAGTGAGTGTGACATACAGGTACATTGTTTTGGTCTGTGGTCACCCCGCTGTGCAATAGCACACCAGGACTTCCTGTTCCTACTTAACTTTGACTCAATACCACTTATCAACGTTCTCTACATCTCACTGCTCCTATTCTTCCACATCTCTGGTAACTACTGGAAGTTGTAAATCTTCTTCAAGATCATTGCCCTTGTAAAGTTTGATATTCCGTCCAATAGTATAGAGTATGTCTCCTCTTACTAAGATTATTTGAAGAAGTCTTTAGATTAATATATTTTTATAGTAGCTTCATATATTGTTCTAGTTTGTGATTTTTTGGCATTATTGGGGATTGAACCCAGGGCTTCAGGCATGCTAGGTACGCACTCTACCATTGAGTTGTAGGCCCAGAAATATATTTAGAATTAGTTCTTGCTATTTTAGATAAGTGCTATGTTTTCATGTTTGTTCAGATACTACCTGTCAAATTTCCCCAATTCTCTCTCTCTCTCTCTTTTTTTTTGCTTTTTCAAGACAGGGTTTCTCTGTGTAGCTTTGCGCCTTTCCTGGGACTCACTTGGTAGCCCAGGCTGGCCTCGAACTCACAGAGATTCACCTGGCTCTGCCTCCCGAGTGCTGGGATTAAAGGCGTGCGCCACCACCACCCGGCACCCCAATTCTCTTTTTAGAAATAATAATGCAATTAATTGTTGCAATGAAGAAAGTACAGAGTAAATGCCATGAATAATGGGGAAATGTTAGCTGTATTTTTTTAAGACTAGTAATAGGTCATGTAAATGCATTATCTTCACAACTACTAAATAAGAAAGTCTCCGATAATGCTTTAAAAATTATATGAACAAACTGAAGTGATGAAACTCTCATTATTGGAGTCAATGTGATTATGTAACAGAAAATACCATTAATATGGATTGCAAGCACTTGAAATCAATGTTTTCACTATGGAATATAAATTGCTAACTATCCTTGGGGAACTAGAAGGCTTGATGATGCTGTGTCTTACTGCTGGATGTGAGTATGGATGTCACTCTTTGGAACACATGTAGTTTCCACTCAACCATATCCCACAATCCCTATTTCTTCCCTAGCCCTCTTTTCTTATTTAATACAGAGACATCTATAGTTTCTGTGAGTAGAATTCTGTCTGTGCCCAAAGCCCAACTTGTATAACCATATACATTAGTCCTGGGATACTACTGTATGTATTTTAGATCTGAAAGACAGTGACTTTTTTGGAAAGCATAAGAAGGTTCAGAGCTGCTTTTGTAGTTAAATTTGTCTATTCTGTCATATTGAAATGATTAGTAAAGGAACTAATAAAGTCAAATTACATGACCATGACAATCTATATTAATAACTCAATGATAATGTATGGGCATTGTATAGAGCTCTATGTCTGTAATCAGTCAGAGATAAGATTCTTTTTGTAAGCATTATCCCAAATAGTGTATATTTGAATGTTGTAGATAGAAATTCACTTACCACTTACTACACACAATAGATGCTTAACAGGCATTTCTTAGGTAGCATGTTTCCTAACAGCCTACTAACCCTTCTATTCCTCTTCCCTAGTAACTAATATTATCAAGTACTTACTATTGTATGTAAGGATTTTCCACACACCCTTCAGACTTTAATCTGTCAATTATTTTGTGCTCCCTTGTTTAATAGGGTAGTTACTCTGCATGGATTGTGTAGGCAGCTATGAAAAGGGGGTGATGCTTATTGCCTGTGTTCTAGTTACAGCATACGAAGAGGAAGACTCCTAAGGACCCTACTAAATATTGTTTTAGTTAGTATTGGATTGATTCCCAGAAAGTTTTTATGGTTTTTTGAATGACATATTCATGAAATTAAATAATAATCTTATTTCTGTATAATTGTAAAGAATAAATACATTTTAAAATTATTTCTGTTAATTTTTTGAGAGTATAATATAATTACATAATTTCCCTCTTAAGTTTCCTCCATTCAAATCCTTCTATATATCTCTCTTTGCTCCTGTTTAAATTCATGGCCTCCTTTTTCATTACTAGTTATTTTCATTACTAGCTATTTATGGCTATCTATATCTCTATAAATTAGGAATACACACATACATTCCTAAATACATAAATACAACCTACTGTGTATAATGCCACTCCAATGTGTCTATTTACAGGGCTGACTATTTGGTATTGGATAACCAGTTGGTGTGCTCTTCCCTGGCTAAGACAGTTTCTCCCCCTCTCAGCATTTCGTAGTTGTCTATAGTTCTTTGTGTAGAGTTGAGGCTTCTTGGGCTTTCTCCTGTCTATGTTAGCACATCTATTTGTATCATCCTTTTTTTTTTTGTTGTTGTTTTTTTGTTTTTTTGTTTTTTGTTTTTCGAGACAGGGTTTCTCTGTGTAGCTTTGCGCCTTTCCTGGGACTCACTTGTTAGCCCAGGCTGGCCTCGTACTCACAGAGATCTGCCTGGCTCTGCCTCCCGAGTGCTGGGATTAAAGGCGTGTGCCACCACCACCCGGCTTGTATCATCCTTGTTAAGCCCATGCTTAGGCAGTCATATTAATGAGACCTTATGGGCGTGGCTTCGGACACTCCCAGGATACGCAACAACCTCACAACAAACTCCCTGATCCTTTGGCTCTCATGATCTTTTACCCATTCTTCACAATGGTCCCTGAACCTTAGGTGCAGGAGTTGTGTTGTAGATGTAGTTTGTACTGGGCTCCGCAACTCTACATTTTGATCAGTTTTGTTTTTCTATAATGGTCTCTGTTGCAAAGAGACATTTCCTAGATAAGGAGGGAAGGCCAAATGTGTCTGTTGGTGTAATATTTAGAACGCAGTTAGAGGTTATGGCGGTTCAGTAAAGTTACGGGTTTTCCTTCAAATTATACCCCTATTAAACGTAGGTTCTAACAGTATTGGGTTGATAGCTAGAAAATTCTTATGTTTTTGAACATCATATTCACCAAGTAATAATTTTATTTGGCATAGCTTTAACTTCTTATTTGTTTTAGTTTTGAGATAATATAATTACAACATTTCTCCCTTCCCTTTCCTCCCTCCAAACCCTGCCATACACCACTTCCTTCAAATTCATGGTCTCTTTTTTTCAATAATTGTTATTATATAAATGCAGTATACATGTATTCCTAAATGTAAGCTTCTAAGTCCATATAATGTTTTTTTGTATATGTATGACTTCAGAGCTGACCATTTGGTGCTGATAATCAGTTGGTTTGCTCTTCCTTAGGGAAGACCACCTTTCCCACTCCCAGCTTTCCTTTGTTGTCTATAGCTCTTTATCTATATAATTTTAAAGAATAAACACATTTTATGAAGCGTGCTTTTTCAAGCATGAGGTAGTTATTAAATTGCATTGGTAGAATAGTGAAATGTCATTCTTCATTTTCAATAGATAACTTTTACATCTTTTTTCAAGGTGACAGTTTGGTAAAAGATATTGATAGTATTTAAAACCTTTAGTGTATCTCTCCTTGAAGTAATCATTGATGTGCTAATAAAAGAGTATTATAAAGCCCCATATGTTAAGAAACATATGATTTATGTGAGTAAGAAGATTTTAGCCTATAAAACAACTAGAACCACTGTAAAAGAGTAATAATATGGTGACATATCTGGACAATAGTATAATCCTACAACATCATATAGGAAGCAGATTGTCCTGCAGTGGTTAATACTTCATTCACAAATATAATGTGCCAGAAAAGGTTAGCATAGGGTTTGTGAAAACCACAATATAAATATTTTTATTTATTTAAAAATTTTCATTTTTTTCCTTTTTTTTAAATTAAGAGATTTTCTATTCATTAAAAAAAAAACAACCACAAATTCTCCTGTCCTCCCTCCTCCCACCACCCAGCATTCCCCTCAACCCACCCCACATTCCCACCTCCTCCAAGGCAAGGTCTCCTCCTGTGGGGAGTCAGCAGAACCTGATACATTCAGCTGAGGTAGGTCCAAGTCCCTCCTCCCTGCAGCAAGGCTGCATAAAGTGTCTCACCATAGGCACTAGGCTCCAAAAAGCCAGCTCGTGCACTAATGACAGGTCCGGATCCCACTGCCTGGGGACCCCCTAAACAGTTCAAGCTAAACAACTATCTCACATATCCAGAGGGCCTAGTCCAGTACTATGTGGGTTCCTCAGTTATTGGTCCACAGTTCATGTGTTTTCATTAATTTGGCTAGTTGTCTCTGTACTTTTTCCTATCGTGGTCTCAATATCTCTTGCTCACAGAAACCCTCCTCTCTCATATCGTTTGGATTCCTGGAGCTCCACCTGGGGCCTGGCTGTGGATCTCTGCATCTGCTTCCATCAGTAACTGGATGAGGATTCTATGATGACAGTTAGGGTACTCAGCCATCCGATCACCAGAGTAGGCCAGCTCAGGCACGCTCTCAACCATTGCCAATAGTCTATGGTGGAGTCTTCTTTGTGGATTCCTGGGAACCTCTCTAGCACTCTGCTTCTTCCTATTCCCATGGTGCCTTCATTTATCATGGTATCTCTTTCCTTGTTCTCCCACTCTTGTTCCCGTTCCAGCTCAAACCTCCAGCTCCCCTAAGCTCTCATTCCTCCATCCATTACCCCCTCATTCTTTACATTTATTATTATTATTATTATTATTATTATTATTATTATTATTATTATTATGTGTGTGTGTGTGTGTGTGTGTGTGTGTGTGTGTGTTTGGCTGTAGCTGTGCCACAGTGCATGCACAGAGGTCAGAAGACAACCTTCAGAAGTTGGTTTTCTCCTTCTATTGTGTGGATTTGGATATTTAGGTCGTTAGGCTTAGCAGTAAGTGTCTTTACCTGCAGAATCATCTCACCAGCCCCAAAGTACATGTTTTTAATGCACAAGTGTATTTTGCTTAAATTCTTCAGCCTAAGTTCCACCTAGCTCTCCACTCTTCCATTTCTTCACTAGAATACGGCTCTTGTGTTTGCAATTCAGATCGACCTCTCATGCTACATCAGTCAAATATAAGTTCCAATAATTAAAAGTAGAATGAGGGTAGTCTTCACATCTTAAGAAGAGATTTTGGAGTTCGAAATAGCACCTCCACTCTTGTCTATTTGGACAGAACATAGTCACATGGCCACACTTTCCAAAGAGGCTAAACATCAAAACTTGGGTTTGGTTTGGTTTTGCTGTGTGGAAATGTGCCTTCCTACACATGTGGTTCTCTTGTATGACACAAATAGTAAGCAATAATATTGGTAACAGCCACTGCAGTCTCTGAAAAAATTAAGTGTCATGTAAAAGCATGACTATCTAGATGCTTGCATTTTTATTTATGGCATAATTTCAACGAAATAAAATTGTCTCCTACTTTGAGATTGGACTTGGCTTTGTTTCCCAAACTAGGCTTTAATGCTTGACATCAGTTAATTCTCTTGCCTCAGTTTCCCGAGCACTGAGGATTCAGGTGTGCCTAAGCTCATTTTACTATCATTTTGCATATCAGTATTATAAAATAAGTTATAATTCGCTGTCCTCTCTCACTGACAAAGGGGAAAAGGTTTCACCTTGTAACTCAAGCTGGCCTGTATCTCATTGTGTGGTCTACACAGGGCTTAAACTCACAGCAAGCCTTCCTCTAAAGCCTCCCTCCTACTTACCAGGATTACAGGAGTCAGCCTGTAATACCTGACTCAGCTATAGTGCTGTCGATACACTAAAGCATATTCAGATGTCTCTTATTTAAAACATGTAGTCCATTCTGAAAAGTAATTGCTACCTCTTCAACATTCATTTTTGCTTGAGAGGGGGAGTATTTCAAAGATTTCAACTCAGAGATGTATTTTAGGTAGAATTTATGTTCCAGCGATAGCTTTTATTCCATTCATTATGGATAGGAGCAATTACCATTTCACTTAGTAGCAAAAAAGTTCACATTAGACTATAATTGCTCTCAAGAAGGGTAATTTTTCCTCTTGTTTTGTCTTCCTTTGGGAAATAATTTGTTGGAAAAAGTACTATGTGAAATTGAAGAAATATGTGAAATTAATTAAAATTAATTAAAAAAGAAAATAGTTTATTATTTACATTAATTTTTCATATACAAAGCAACTTTCCTCTATGTTTACACATTTCCTCTATGTTATGTTTCCTACATGTTTACACAGTGATTTATTAGTTTCATATGACCTAGTTACATGGTGGTTTCTATTTCTGTCCTAAGAACTGTTTAAATGAAAAACTTGAAATTTTACATTATCTTAAGGATTAAAGATAGGTATGTCAATTTTATGTAAAGTGGAAGTAGAACATACATTAATTACATCCATTCCTTCCTTATGTACAGCATCATATTTGATGGTAACGTCTAGTAACTTCAGAATTTCAAATTTCAAATACAGAAAACCAGTTATAGACTTAAAAAAAAACCCACCAACATGGAGAATGCACACACACACAAACACACACACACACACACACACACACACACACACGCACATGCACATGAACATTCATATAACTTCTCTAAGCTGGGTGAAATGTCAAGTCTTTGCACTATTAGGAATTCATTTCTTGAAAAAGAATTATTGGAGGAACACGTGCTGCTGTTAACAGAGGTTCTATCACCCTTCGAGTAGGTATCAAGTTGACAAATCTTCTTAAGTGATGTCACAGTACGCAGGATAAAGGTCAATCTGAGGTCACCAGGTCCATGATTGTGTACAGTTTGT
The DNA here is from genome assembly GCF_949786415.1 of Peromyscus eremicus. Classification (NCBI taxonomy): domain Eukaryota; kingdom Metazoa; phylum Chordata; class Mammalia; order Rodentia; family Cricetidae; genus Peromyscus; species Peromyscus eremicus. The sequence goes on along the minus strand of NC_081422.1, from coordinate 71,319,549 downwards.
CCTTAATGAATAATAGATAAATATGAACTGTGAGGTGAGAGGTACAAAGTGACATTGAAATATTTTAGCTCATCACCTAAATTGAATACTATTACCTTAACCAAGGTAAACTATGTAGATCCACTGTACTTATTAATAAGCTACTAATTTTGCCAATGAAATCCCATTGTTATATTCACTATGCTAATTCTGGTGCTGAAAATGTGGATAATGTAAGCATTCAAAGCAGCTACCCTCAAGTCTGGCCCCTTAGAATGCGTGCTAGTACACACCCCTGGGGTGCAGATTCCTGATTACAGCAAGTGACTGCCTTTCCTACAGTGCAGCTTCAGGCTGCACAGATATTTATAACACACTGTGATGAAGCATTTTAAAATAAATCACAGGCACCATATTATTATCTTTTTTCTTGAAGCAACGAGACCAACTATTTCCCTCTTCAAATATTTGATTTGCCTAATTCTAAAAGCTGTTAAAGTTGTAAGACTCCCTTAATTTCAGTAGTCACTAGATTTATTTTTATTTATTTTTAATTTATTTTAATTATTTTATTTTTTGACAAAACTGTTATATGTATGATATGTATAAAAATTTGGCGAACTCACTTGGAGATACTTCATATACTTTTTACTAAAAAAGTGGAATTGTCTTATGGCTCCATCATCATAGGAATAGCTCCATCTTACTTCCATCTTGGTCCTCATTGATTCGCTCTTGTGACTTCAGAGTCCTTGTATTCTCATGTTTTTTTGAGCCTTCTTTTGTATTACAACTCTCTCCCTTTCTCTCTCTCTCTCTCTCTCTCTCTCTCTCTCTCTCTCTCTCTCTCTCACACACACACACACACACACACACAGACACACACACAAACACACCTCTCAATCTTCTAAATGCAATTAAAAAATTTTTAATTAAATTAAAAAAGAGACTTTTCCTTGACTTTGTTCTTTATAATATCTGAAAGAAAAGTTTTGCTTTTTTTCTTTCATCAACTTATTCTGACAGGATTTCTCTCTTTGCTACTCTGCTGACCCTTTCCTGATGAGATCTTTGACAATTTCTCCAGTATCGGATGTAATGTCCAGATTTTTGCCTTCTTGCTCTTGATCCCTGGCAATGTCCATGACTGGCTGTATGGGTTTGTTTCCCATTACTTGCTAAACATTGATAAACAGTATGAAAAAAGAAACTTAGAGAGGAAAGGGTTTATTTCATTTGACAGCTTAAAATACATCATCCCCAGAGGTCATGGTAGGCATTCAAGGCAGCAACCTGGAGACAGGAACGAAGACAGAGGCCATGGAGGAGTGCTGCTTGCTGGATTGTTCCTCATTGCTTTCTCAGTTTGTTATCCTATACCACCTGCCTATTGGTGGTATTGCCCACTGCGGACCTTCCCATATCAATCATTAATCTAAAATTGTCCCACGGATTGCCTACAGCCTACTCTGATGGAGATATTTTCCAAGTTGTGGGTACCTGTTCCCAGATGACCCTTGGTGTGTCAAATTGAAATAACAACAACAACAAAACTAACCACTGTGCCAGCCTTTTGGTTCATAAGAAATTCATTTCTTTCAGATTCAACCTCTATTGAATTCCCTGTTTCCTTACAGGCCATTCATTTCCAGTTTCTTCTGAATGTTTCCCATCTGGAGTGCTTTCAGCTCAGTCCTGGACAACTTTTTCTTGCCTAAATATACTGCTGAAACAGACATGTAGTCTTAGGTTTTAAGAAATACATAATGTATATTTTCATTTCTGGATTTCTATATACTACTATCAATTCCCCAATTTAGATGCTTAGCCTACATTTAATATGAATCTAAAATATACAAAGCAGAACTGAAGTTTTCTGTGTGTTAAGTAAGTACTCTACCACTGATACAAACCTCCAGCCTTAGAATTCTTTATGTCATGGTACTATCTGATTCTTTATTCCAGTAATAGCTGTTCTGACTCATTATTAAAACTACCTCACCTGTGTAGTAATTAACTCATCCATTCTTATGCAAATTTCATAGCTGTTTATCTTAATAACTGAATAGTATTCCTTTGTGTAAATATACCACATTATCATTATCCATTGAATAGTTGATGGGCATCTAGGCTATTCCCAATATCTGGTTATTATGAATAGAGCAGCAATGTACATAGATGAGCAAGTATCTCTGTAGAAAGATGTATAGTCCTTTCAGTATATGCTTACAAATGATATAGCTGGATTTTGAGGTAGATTATTCCCAGCTTCCTGAGGAGCTACCACACTGATTTCCATAGATATTTAAAATTTTTTTTTTTAAATTCAGGATTGTTTTAACTATCCTGGTATTTTTGTGTTTCCATATGAAATTGAAAATTATTTTTTCTTTTCAATTTCTGTAAAGAGTTATATTGGAATTTTGATGGGGATTACATTGAATCTGTAATTGCTTTTGGTAAGATTGACATTTTCACAATATTAGTCCTAACAATTCAAGAACATCAGACATCTTTCCATCTTTTGGTGCCTTCTTTAATTCATTTATTCTCCAAGGAACTTAGGTCTTCAAGACAAATGACTGTAATTTTACTGATTCCATGATTTTTTTCTCATGGCCCAAAACCCTGGAGAAAAAGTAGTTGTCAGGTGAATTCAGTTATTGTATTGTATTGCATTGTATTGGAGCATTACAACTTTGAACTTGGGTCATCTGTTGTAATTATACCCATTTATAAGATCTGATTAAAATTTAAAAATAGGAAATGCCATAAATTGACTCAGTGTTTACACATTACCAACTTAAACATTTTTAAAGCAAAGCTAGTGATTAACTCCCTGATAATCTAGTTTTCAATTCTTACAATCCTGTTTTGGAGTGTAATGTCCACTGTAAAAACAAAACCTCACAGAATGAGCACAGAAGAATTTGGTATATAAACTTTAACATAAACCAGATGAGTGCTGCTATCAGATTGGCACTAAGTATTTTTTACATTCTAACAACTAAGGACAATTGTAGATGACTTGATGAAAATATGGTTTATTCAGTTCAGAATGTCTAGATGTAACCAACCGTCTTATTAAATAAGAAACACAGAACCAATGCAAAGAAGAAAGCCAAGAGGTCAGAGCTAAGAGCAAAAATCTTACCCTTCCTCCTGTGGTAGTCCTACCTCTCCGAACCAGAGCTACTTCCTGTGTTAAAGTCTTTATATAGAGTTTCTGTTCTGCCTTCTCATTAGTTGTAAACCCAACCACATGACTGCCTTGTCACAGCCTGTCTGTATAGACCTCCAGGTTTTCTATGGTTGGTATTGAGATTAAAGGCACATGTATCCAATACTGGCTGTATCCCTGAACACACAGAGACTTACCTAGCTCTGCCAGCAAGTGCTGGGATTGCAAGCGTATGCCACCACTGCCCTGCTTTCCTATTGCTTGCTAATAGCTCTGACCCCGGGCAACTTTATTTATTAACATACAAATAACATTTTAATGCAAATAAAATATCACCATATTAATGTTCATTCGTTTACATGTCCTGTTATCAGGTTGCTCCAGAGATAGCCAACATTATGAAGAAGGATCAGTAGTTAAGGAAAACTGCAACTCCTGGTAAGTGATCTAAGTGGTACAGAACAGAGCTCTAGTGTTCGTGTATTTCTTCAGGAAATCAGAGGAAATCTTCTGATTAAAGCATACATTTAAACGCATTTAGGCAAAAAATCACATGCCATAAGACATACATTTTCAGAAGCATGAAAATAGTTTTGGAAATGTAATTATATATGTATTTAATGCAAGCTTTAAATTTGATGTTTTTATAGTAAGCCTTCTCCATATATCAAGTACTCATTAAGCATATTCTAAATTATAAATGTTTTGATAGACTGCCAACAAACCGTGGTTATTTTTGAGCACAGTAAGTACACATGAAAACATGCTGCTTAAATTGGATTAGCCTGCAGAAAAATTTTCAAATACAAGTATATAAAATCTATATTTTAATTTACTTTTAAACTTTATAGAATATGGGATCATGTCAAGTGTAGTTACTTAAGAGGATAAGAGCACACTGACTAGCACCTAATGCAGGTTTTATGATTTATTTTCTCCAACGATCAAACAGCCACATCGATAACATTAGTCAAGAAATTTGTTCCATGACTTACTTAACAATGTACCACTCTTGTTACTATTCTGAGAACATATTCTGTAAAGGTCAAAGGACTTTTGTAATTTTTTTTTGTCTTTACAGTACATGCTCAGGACAGCAATGGAAATGTTCCCAGCATGTGTGCCTTGTTCATCCAGAGTTAATTGACCACATCAATAAAGGGGATTATGGGTAAGTTCATCTTTCAGTATAGGCTTCTTGGCATTCTCATTTACTCAAAACACATACTGTGTGTCATTTACTTCTAACCATGGTCATTAATTATAAAGAAAGATTGGGAAAGAAATATGAAGGAAGATTTTTAGAAACATGTGCATTTAAGTTGTAAAAGGTGAACATTAAATGGTTAAAATATAACGTGTAAGTAAAAATTAAAACATAGATGTTAGCCTTAGAATGCTAGGAAAGATCAGTGTCATTGTGTGGTTTTGAGAGACTGAGAGAACAGCCCACTGTATACATGATAGGTAAAATCAGAAAGTTGAAAAGACTGACTCATTTTTCTCCCTGTTATTGCCTTAACCAAGCTAAACCCATGCTCAGCTATCCTAGGTAGACTATGAACTCAACCAGATGGTGTTCTCTCTTGCCAACACCCATAGTATAGCACTAATCTACAGTTTCATGGAAATGACTGACATTTAATCAGTTTTAGTTACATTGACATCATTGTGGAGGTGTACTATGTTGCTAGCAACTTCAAAATTAAAAATGACCAAGAAACACTAGGAATATCTCTATGCTCAGCTGAAGACTATTAAATTAGGTTGCTTCTCCACTTACATACAAGGGAATCCGATGTAGACACTCATATTTGTTTTCTTTACAGAACTGAATGAAAGTGGAATAACTTGGATAATCTATGCCTTAAAATTTCTCCATTGCCACTTACCAGTCTATATGCCACTGAAAACATTATTGACATTCTGCAAAATACTGGACATAAAAAGACCATATTGAAGCAACTAGAAAAGTGAAGTAATTTTGAGATGTTTACTTTTAAAGACCTTTTGAAATTACAATTTTAGAAATTTGTGTGTGTGTGTGTGGAGGAGGGTGGGAGCAGGATGGTTGTGGTATGGTGCTTATGCTGTAGCTCATGTCTACTATCAAAGCAAAACTTCTGGGAGTGGGCTTTCCCCTTCCACCATTGGACCCCTGGCATTGAGCTCCCTACATCAGACTTGGTAGTATCCATTACCTTCTGACCTATCTCAAAGGCCCCTGACATACATTTTTTGAATATAAGTACTATTTCTTTCAGGTATAAAATTTTATGTCTCTCAAGACAATGCTGACACTGGATTTCAGTGTATCTAAAGTATTTTCCTGGAAGACACAAAGCACAGAAAGTCACATCTTTTGACATTAGTATTCTGAAGTCATTCACAAGTTCTCTGTATGATGTGTTTGTTTAACCAGTGTTTTAGGTGATAACTTGATGACACCTGAGTATTTCTAGGGAAACCAATTATGGGTTCCTGTGCCTAAATTATATCCAAGTCATTGAAAAGGCCTGACAAACACAAGAGTATGTGTCATCTTGATAAATGACCCTAGTCAGGTTTCTTAAAGGATTCAAATGCTCTGCCTAAGCAGCACGCATTTCCAAGAAGTCATAAGAGAACTTCCCAGCTTCCAACTGTTACAGCATGCATGGGAATCACTCTTGAGCAAGCTGGAAAGCAAGCATTCTTAAGAACATAGATATTGTTGGACACCTGCCTTCCTCGGAAGAAGAGTTTTCCTTCCCTTATTTGCTTGTTTGAGTGTAATGGAGGGCTATTTATAAGGCATAGACTTTCTACTTTTGTATAAAACCTTAAGACATGTGACTTACAAATATACAAGCTTTGCTTCTCCAAATCTTCACTGTATTTTAAGGTCAGGTCTGTATGTATTGTACATAATATACTATAGTGCATATTTATCCACTTTATTTATTCATGTGTTTATTTATTTATTGAGACAGCATTTTGCTGCATAGTCCAGGCTGATCTAAAAGTCAAGGCAATCTTTATTGTTTGCCCTCCCAAGCTCTGGTATCACAGGCTTGATACACTATGTCCCACTTTTCTGTATTATTTTTCATGGCAATAACTAGCAAAAAATGTCTTCCTTTTATTGCATTGCTGAAAATATAAATAAATATTTTTGCCCTAAACTAATTTATCTTCTACTTGAAGAGCCAACAAGCCATACCATTAAAAAGGGCCAGAACATAAAGCCACATTAAAATTGTACAAATAATCCTCAGTGAGTTAGAACACTAAAGGAGATACATACCTGTTATATTTATCTAAAGCTGTGAAGAAAACACTCCAGGGTCAACACTTTCAAGCTTAATCTTAATCATGCTTAGTAGCTCAAACCCACAATTCCAGTCATTGAGAGACTGAGGCAGGAGGATCACTATGAGTTTGAGGTCAATCCGAGTATGAGATAGCCAGTCTGGGCTACAGAGTGAGACTCTGCCTGAGAAACTAAACTAAGAACAAAACACAACAAAGCACGTTCTCTTAAATTATGTATGCCAGTAATTTGGAATGGATTCAGCTGGGGCTTTGCTTTTTAAAATTTTATTAGTTCTTTGAAAGTTTCATATGTGTTTTGATCATATTCACTTCTCCCCAACAAATCTCAAATATCCCTGGCTATGTGGTCTTCTACTAGAGAGTGGTGGTTGACTTACAAGGAACTATACTCTTAGGGAAAAGTCTTTCCCTCTTCCAATACCTAATAATTGCCAATAGCTCTACAGCAAGGGATCAGACTGTGTGCCCAGATCCTCTCTGCTTACTGAGATTTGGTCTGGCTTGGGCTTTTATGGGTTTTATTCATGCTGTTGAAATCCTGCGAGTTCATGTGTGCAGTTACCTTCCTATGTCCAAAGATTATGTTTCCTTATAGTTATCCCTTGCCACTTGGGATGTGGTTTGTGATATGTTATGCTTCCTTTAGTGTTGAATATTCTGTAGTCTCTTATTTTCTCCTCTTTGACCAGTTGTGGGTTATTGTCTACTGCAATTAGGAACATCTCTCACGAAGGATAAGAGAAGTATTAATCTATGGGTCTAAATATAAGTCATTAGGAGTCAGTTTACTATTAAGTCCTTTAGCAACATTTATAGCCTTTTTATCTCCTAGAGCCTATGATTTGTTTCATCATAGGTTCTTGGTCTGACAATGATGACAGGTATGGGTTTTATCCTGTGGAATGGTACTTATATCTAAGCAGAAAGTGATCGGTTATTCCCATGATGTTTGTGCCACTATTGCATCAGTGGGCATGTCTTGCCAGGCCAGTCATTATTGTAACTCAAAAGATGAATATCTGGGTGTTATTGATGATTTTTTTCTACTCTGGTAGCATGCAAAGCACCTTCTAGCACTTATGTAAACTATCCAATAGGTATAAAGATTTCAGGTCTGTATCAGATTGATTTTTGCAATGTTTGTCAAGCATCTGGTATTTTCAGCAATAGAGTCTTAGTGTTAAGTTCTAGAGGGTAAGAAATAGCAATGGAAATAGACTGTGATAGCTGTGGCTGTACTGGACCTCATCAGCCAACCACACCAAATGAAGTAACTCAAACATAGTGCAGAGCTTTTTATTTGTTACCCTCTAGTTGGGTTGAGTAAGGGTGTTATTTGGTTCTTTTTCAGGATCTTAATTTCTAGGCTGAATTTTTTTTTTTTTGGTGTTTTAAATTTTTTCCTCCTAGTTACTTATTCTTTCACTCACTTTGGTAACTTTGTTGTCTGTCTTGATTTCATAACTGTTTTTGTACACATCTTAAAATACATTTCTCATCTGTTTATTTGAGTTTCTTTTGGTCATGGAACCTTATAAAAAGTAGAACTCTGAAGTTTTCCTCTGGCAATTATGCTATCTTGCTATCTTTGTTTTGCAGTACTGAAAATCTATTAACTGTGGGTATGTCAAGGTGAAATGGTGTTTCATATGTTTTGTTTCTTTTTGTGTTTTTCACCTCCACTGGAGAGGATATGTCCTCCAGTTTTTAAAAGTCCCCCTTTCCTTTTGCTTTTGTTTATTTTATGTACCTTCTCCTTGTGTGCTGGATTCCTTAGGAACTATATTTGGGGGAAATCTAGTGTAGTAAAGATTATGAGGGTTTGATAAAGGTCTTGGTGACAGCTTAGCTCTATTCATCAAGATACTATGCCAAGGTTCATCATAAACATCATCTGCACAGCCTCTTTGTGGTATGGTCTAGATGGGAGTGTGTGGTTGATATATTGTGCACCCCAATAAACTTATCTGGAGGTCAGAGAACAGAAGAGCCACTATATTAAACATAGGTTTAGGCAGTGGTAGCACATGCCTTTAATCCTAGCATTCTGGAGGCAGAAATCCATCTCGATCTCTGTAAGTTCAAAGCCACACTGGAAACAGCCAGGCATGGTAACATACCCCTTTAATCCCAGGAAATAATGGCAGGGGGCATAAAGGCAGGAAGCATGAGGACCAGGAACTAGAGTCTTGTTAAGCTTTTAGCTTTTAGCAGCAGTTCAGCTGAGATCCATTCGGATGAGGCACAGAGGCTTCCAGTTTGAGGAAACAAGATCAGCTGAGGAATTGGCAAGGTAAGGTTGGATGTGGCTTGTTCTGTTTCTCTGATCTTTCAGTGTTCACCTCAATATCTGGCTCCCAGGTTTTTTATTAATAAGACTGTTAAAGGAGTGTTAGTAATCTCTGGCCATGTCTGATTCTGTGTTACTGTGATAAAACTCTGGTCAAAAGTGACTGAGAAGACAAGAGTTTATTTGGCTTATAGCTCACAATTCAACATGGAGGAAAGCCAAGACAGGAACTCAAGGCAGGAATCTGAAGGCAGGAACTGAAGCAGAGACTATGGAAGAAAAATGCCTTTTGGTTTTGCTCTTAGATATAGCTACTTTATATACTCTAGGCCCATCTGGCCAGGAATAGCACAGCTCATGGAGGGCTGGGTTCTCCTGCATCATTAACAATCAAGAAAATGCCTCATAGATTTATTCAATTGAGACAATTCTTCAATCAGCTTTGCCTTTTCCCAAGTGGTTCAATTTAAAGCTATCCAGGACACTCCCGTCTTTCAGTTCTTACAACACTTTAGTTTCTGTCTACACTGTTTGTGGTCTGCTCTGGAAGCAGTGATATAAGCTCTATCACAGTCTCCCCTGAATCCTAGTGGATCTCTTGCTCTTGCTGTAATAGAGAGGGTTGGGTGATGATGAGTTGTACAGATGTTCCAGCTTTAAGTCCCTTTACCTTTTCTCTGGAGCTGTGCCTGAGGGCTGATGTGCCTCTGTTCCTTGATGGTGGATTTAGGCAGGCTGAGTTTACTTTTTTTCTCATTCTTGAATCTTGTTTATTTTTTCTCATATAATACATCCTGATAGAAATATCCCTTCCCTAAATTCCTCCACCTCCTGACACCTCCCCTCTCTCTCAGTTCCACTCCTCCTCCATTTCCCTTCAGAAAAGAGCAGGCCTCTTAGGGATATCAATAGAACAGACATAACAAGACACAATAAGACTAGGCAAACACCCTCATATCAAAGCTGGACAAGACAACCCAGGAGGAGGAAAAGGGTCCCAGGAGCAGGCAAAAGAGTCAGAGACACCTCCACTCCCACTGGTAGGAGTCTCACAAAAACTTTTTGCACAGCTCTCAGCTATTCCCTCAGTCTGGTTCTATGGACCCACAGTCTGATTATGTGCTCCTTCAAACAATGCATGGATGTAACATCATGAGCACTGGAATTCTCTCTTTTTTAGGTTTTCCCACACTCTTCTAGTATTTGCTGATAGTCCAATTTCCTCTTTAGTGGTTAAATTCAGCCTGCAATTTGGGTTTCCAGCACAGCCAACAAATTCTCCAAGTTCTTACAGGGCCAGTTTCTTAGGTCCTCATGTAATTCTTCTTGGAAGGTTGTGGCTCTACACCACTTCTGGGTGTTTCTCATTGCTCTGCCTTCTTTGTGGACAAAAGCCCACCTAGTCTTAGTTCTTCAGTCCATAACTCTTTCTCATATTTCTTCTATTATTGGCTTTTTATCTTGACTTCCTTGCTTTTAACGGGTCTCAAGGATACCATTTCCCCAGAATTGAACTCAAAGATGCCACATGCCTTGCAGGAACTCTAGGGGAAGTGGAGTCATTGCATGCCCTCAGCCAGTAAGAGGAAGATCTCTACTGTTATTGTTTTTGTTGTTGTTACTTGTTTTGTTTTTTTAGGTGTATTTATTTATGTAGATTTATCTGTTTATGTGTATGAAGTGTTTTGCCTGCATGTATATATACATACTACATATGGTCTGTAATACCTAGAAGCTAGAAAAGGACCCAGAATCCCTTGGATCTAGAATTATGAGCCACCATGTGGGTGGTGAGAACTGAATTCCGGTCCTTTGCAAAACAGCAAATGCTCCTAACCACAGCTGAACCATCTCTCTTGACTGTCTTACTATGCATCCTTGGCTGGCCTAGAACTCACTGTATAGACCAGACTGGCGTTGAACTCATAAAACCTCCAGAGTTATGGGATTAAAGGCTAGAGCCACCACTCCAGAAAAGTCCCTCTATCTTATATTTTTAAATGCTTTTCATTAAATTGAGTTCTGTTTAAATGATCCCTCAATGTCTGTTTGGAGACTACTAATGCAGGGCACCCCCTGCCCCCAAAATCCCTTTGCCCAACAGGTTCTGTTTGTTTTCTAAATAACATGACATGTACAATACAGGTCCAGAGGTTTCCACCTTGAAATTCCTTAGGTGTTGCAGATTTTGCTCTAAAAATATTACTGAGAATTGAGTTGAATTTCTAATCGCTCAAAAGAGCTTGTCACATTATAAGTAATTTTGATAATAAACACAACAAAGTAGAGTATAGACCTGTTTTATATACTGAAAGCATTTGTCTGCAATGCAGATAGTTTGGATGAGCAATGTTTAGATGCCTGTCAAGTGTCCAGTGTTCAACCACTATCACCTACTGGAGAATTCTATCTTCAAATTTCCTTATCACATTTTGAAAATAAGGCATTATTTTCTAATCAAGGTAAAAAAATAAGTCTCTAGAAAAACATGCATTTTAATAGGTAATTTCTAAATAATGAACTTAATATGTTTGCCAGTAACTATTAGTGGTTAACACTGGATACAAATTAACTCACTTAACTTAATGTCTAATTAACAGTTGCTGATATAATCTCTTTAAAGTAGGATGATGAAGGTTGCCAAGCAGCCACTCAATGGTGGAGTACTTGCATGTATGCATGCAGTCCTAAGTTCAGTCTCCAATACTGCAAAAATGAAATGTATAGCTAGCTAAGTTTTAATTTTTCATAGGTGCTTCTGTTTCCCTGGGAAACTTCAAATGTAAATTCTGAAGGCACAGATTGTCCTCTTTAACCTGTCAGGTCTTGTCTGTGGTGTCAGATTCCCCTCTAAAGATCAATTATGCACATTTAAAGGAAACTGCATATAGTAGCATTATTAAACTTAATCCTTTTATAGAATACAAATATCTCATATTCCTGGTTTTAACATATAATTATGTGGCCTCATATTTCTTATATCAATCATAACTGAAATAGGCCAAATCCAAAACTAGTGTTTCATGTACTTGATTTTAGAAAAAAAAATCAGTGTTGCATCTATATGAAGACTATCCACCCTGTACTGATCATTCGCATATTTTGAGATCCCATTACTATATAATTTTCAGATCTAGAAATAAACATGTATTTATAAGAGTGATATCAGTGTAACCTATACATATTTCTCTGCTTCATTTGTAAGGTAGATGGACAGCACAGAACTATAGCCAGTTCTGGGGAATGACTTTAGAAGAAGGGTTCAGATTTCGCCTTGGCACCTTGCCACCTAGTCCCATGCTTCTGAGCATGAATGAAATGACAGTAAGTGTTCCTTTTCGATTCATGAATGTACACGTGTTTTTACAGGTGAACTCATGTGTATATTTGAAGAAATCTGAAATATAACATACAGTTTTGATTTTTTAGAATCATGAAAATGAAACATTTGGTCATATAAAATAAAAAGAAAATCCCTAAGTATAATAACCATTATATACCTATAAAGTTTGTGTGTCCTTTAAGCGATGATTGGGTGTTCTGTTTCATTGTCAATAATTTCATAGAAATACTTATTTCTGCTGAAGGGTTGGCTATTCAATGCTTTCAATGTCTAATCTTGATTGTCAAGTTGATTTGACTGAGGAGGGTAAGTCTGTGAGAGTGCTTTCAGAAACTATAAATTAAGAAAGGAAGACAACTACATATTACAAAAAAGTTATCAAAATTACATTACAATATTCAATCCATTGGTATATAGCAAATTCAAAGAAAACATTCCACCATCCATCCCATCTCAGTGACCCCAAAGTTTTATACTTAATTTACTTTCTTAATTAAGGAAAGGTGCAACTATAATTATCTAGTATTTAACTTGATCCAACACCACAGAAGGATAAAATATTACCTAACAATTGAGACATTTGGGTGCCTGGACAATCACCCAAAGTTCCTTTCCATGTTGGGGCTTCCATCTTCAGCCTACAGGCCTAGAATATCAGGCAGACTTTTCAATGAAGCAGGAAATTTGAAGGACTGCCTTGCCATGTACTGGCAAAGTTTGTCAGTCCATCTCCTCTGTGTCCTGCAGAATGTCTGGGAGACTCTTCTGTGAAGCAAGAATCTCAAAGGATTGTCCTGCCTTGTTTTGGCAAGGTTCAGCAGTCACTTTCCTGTGGGTCCTGCATGTCCAGTCTGCACAGCACACAGTCAAGTAGAAAGGCAAAAGCAATTTCTTGCCCAAATTGCTAATCTTGCCACAATGAAAGCAAACTCCTATGGAGTTTTTTCGATTCCCATCATCCTTTTATGAAGTAAATTGGTGCTGCCAGGAGCAGATGTATCTCATTATCATAAAAAGAAGCCAATCTTAGGTGTGTACTCCATGATGATTAGAAGAGATTTGTCCTCAAAAGTCCTCAAGCTGCCTTAAAGAATATATTTGAGTTTTGCCTGGAGACCTGCCACACTTATTTGTGAAATCGTGCTTCTTAATATTTTCATGTTTCCTGCTTTTGCACAGGTAGTCAGTTTTTCATCTTACTACCTTTACAGGGACCACAGATACTTATCACTTAGTGTATAGTGTTTCCTGGGCACACACACTTTCAAGTTGAGCTATTTCTTTGAGGTCTACTACTACAGTCCTGAGCAGAGTGGCTTACAGTGGCACTGCAGGGCAGCTTGGCAGTCTACAATAACGGCATCAGGCTCCAGATGCCCAAATTCTCTGAGAATTCTGCTGTTACATGAATTGTAAATTAACTAGTGTCTGTTAAACATCCAGCCCAAGCTTTGTTTTCCAGGCAGATGATCACCCCAGTTAAGTTCCAATGTAGATGCCAGCATTGCTAGATCATAACTAGTATCAGAGAAAATGATACCACCTGATGTTTATTGAGCAAATATGTGCCAAGCATGCAAATACCTTCATGCTTCATCTCATTTAATTGCTACAACAGCATGATGTTCTGGGTACTATCATCACTGAGTACTTTAATGTCAAGCAAACTAAGACTGAGTGAGCCCAAGTCACCCTGAGACTGAACAAGCAAAGTTCTGCCTCAGAATTCATTAATTGCAAACCTTGTCCGTTGCACCTACCCCAATAGTCTGTAGTATAAGTAGGTCCAGGTAACTTTACTCAATTCACATTCAATATAGAAAAGAAAATGTTTAATCTCCTACCAAGAGTTATTTTTCATAGGTGTTCAGTTTAGAAATAATTTAGGATCTTTTACAACTAGTATAGCAAAATCTTTAGCAGCATGGCTCATTTCATGGTTTTTAGTGACTTGATTTTATGCTCAACTGGAAAAAATGTTTTTTTTTTCTTTGTGGTTTTTCTCTTTCCTTTTTGCCCTTAACATTGTTTAAGTAAAAAAAAAACAAAACACAACAACTCCATTATAATGGTTATTCTTCATTTTCTTTCATTGAGGGACAGGGTGAGCCTAATATTTATATGTGTAAACATTAATATACTTTTCCTTAAGAATGTTTCCAACATTTACTTTTCAATCTTTAACTTTTCAACTTCTGATAATTTACTGTAGTCTAGAAAAACACATGATAGAGTTTTTCAAGTTGCCACTCACCATAGTAGACAACAGAACATTTTATTCTCAACCATTATTGGATCATGGGTATTTGCCTAAAAGTTTCTGTGGCAATATATAAATGAAAAACAATTTTAATGATTAGTGTTCTAGGAAAGTTTAAAGTTCCTAGTTGTTAAGTAATTCCAAGAAAGCAGCAAGGACAATTCAGCTGACTTCCAAGGGTTCCATTGCCTAATTATAACATATGACACAGAAATAGATTCCGATTTCTTGGGCACAGTAGCTTGACGGCTAAGTTTCTAAGTGTTAGAATTGTCTTCAATATTAGTCAAGTGGGAGAGAATAGAAACCACAGCAAGTATATATGGGAGGGACATGAGGTCAACATGAACTGAATTAAACTGGTACCCATACATAGGCTAAAGATGTAGCCTGGTGACTATACAATTAATACCCAATAAATGATATCAAACTGACTCAAAGTACAATACAAATGGACAATTTATGAAGTTGTATGTCTGAATAACTGATATTTCCTTCATTTAAAAATTATTTTCAGCATAGGATGGACTACATATGTAAGAGGGTTGTTGGTATAAAATCCTGTAGAGGAAAGACTATACATTAGTGAGGCTATTGTTCTTTGTAGTTGCCAAACCATGATATGATTCTTGGTGTGCTAAGAAAATGATTTGCATCCTAACCCCAAAATCTCTCTTATTCTTTGGCCACATTGCCTAGATGAGTGTTGGAATGTAAAAGCCTTTACTCTGCATTGGAAAAATGAGTGTTGAATCATCCTTAATTCTTGGATAAGCTCGTCTCGTCCCGATTTCGTATCCAGGCTATATTCTTTGGCTTAAGTTACAACTGTCTGTAATAGACTACTGAACTTCAGTTAGAGAAATATTGATGGGTGTTATACAGGTATTTACACAATAAATTAAAAACTCTGTTGCACTCATGAACTAGCAACAGCTTAGGTTCTCTGCATAAGACCTGTACAGGATCAAGCCAGTTAAAATACTATCTTGAAGGGGAGAAGAACTCATGAACTTCCACCCCTAACTGAGGAGCTATTGACAGTGGATGGCTTCTGGGGAAGGGAGAGTCAGTTTTCTTCACAGATATTGCCACTAGCTAGTTGACTATGCTACAGTAGACAGTCCTATACCTATGAACATGGGCAGTATAAATTGGACTTTGTGGGTTATTAAAAAAGAAAAAGATAACAAGTTGTGAAGGAGTTGGGAGTGGAAAGTGGATCTGGAAAGAGTTAGCAGGAGTGGGGATTGAATATGATCCAAAATACATGGTGTGGATTTCTCAAAGATTTAATAAAAATGTATTAAAAATTAATTCAGAAACAGCTTCAACTGCATTTTTCATGGGTTGTAATCAGTAACAATGAAGAATAGAAATATGTCAAAAGTGTGGGGTTAGAAAGGCAATTTTGGGATTTAGGGGATGACTTTCCTGTATGTGAATTGAATCCTATGCGAGGGCAGATAAAAAGCAAGTAAACATATTCTCTCTGGGCAAAAGCAGAGCATTGAGCAGAAGGAGAAGGAGCAAAAGGGAGAAGGTTGAGAGGGATCTGGCCTGCACTCTGAACCTAGGCTTCCTAGGGTAGCTGAGAGCTAGGAGACCTGTATCTCAGCTGCCTCCAGATGACGTTGTAATAAACAGCTCATCATATCTGTCTTCTGAAGATTCATGCTACTTATAAGAATATGGAGAACATGGCAGTTTTTATTTCATCAACTTTTTAATGCAGCATTTCCTAAATTCACAAAATTAGATAAGCTTTTGGTTAGTAGTCAGGTCTTAGGTTCCACACAATGTAATTTAAGAAATACTGACTTCAGCTAAAATTTTAAAAGAAGAGTACTGGAAGGAACAGCAGTATATTCTGGGAAAAAAAGAACATTGCCAATTCCTCAGAAAAAACTTGAGACAACCAATTATTATGCCTGCATGCAAAGCTTACATTGACAAAGGCTCTTCTGAGCCAGCAGAAACATAACTGTTGAAGAGATGTTAAAAAGTATATGTGGGTTTGGTGATAAGCTTAGTGGAAGAGTGCTTGCCTAGTATATACAAAGCCCAGTTTCTACATCAAGTACTATATGCTTTCACAGACACGTGCAGGCATTTGTATATCTAGGGCATATATAGGATAAAGTGGTTGCTGGAGCCAGGGTGTTTGGACTTACAACTTGTGTCCTCCATAAAATGATGAATTCCGTTTACCTGGGTCTTAAAGTTGTATGAGCTCTGTAAACTGCTCAATATGTGCTCAATAAAATAGACTATAGTAGGACATTAAGGCAATACATTAACTATATTTTAGGTACTTTTCTCCTTCTTTGTATTTTTGACCTTGATTTCCTTAACCTTCAGAGAACAGCAGCACTCTGAAATGGGTTAGTTCTGAAAGGACTTAATTATTTAGACCTTCATCATTTTTAGCATTTTATTTCCAGCTAGAATGTAATACGCAGCTTTCCATTTACTGGCTGATGGATTTTAGAGATTTCTGATAAGCCTGAAAATTCTTACCATGCTCTTAGACCAAACCAAATCAAATCAAACCAACATAGTATATGTAAGATTGTTTCCAGATTTAATGTTCAAGGACTTGAGAATTTATCAAATAGCTCAAAGAAGCCTCATTGTGTTACATTTATTTATAAACATTTAAAGTACTTTGGATTAAAAATACTATTTTTGCTCAAAAATCCGAAAATTAAGAGCTTATTTGTATATTTGGTTCAGTTGAGATGGCTTAAAGGAGAGCCTGGAGAGATTACTCAGTGATTAAGGATACTTTCTACTCTTGTAGAAAAACAGTTTTAGTTGTCAGCACCCATATGGTGGCTCACAACCACCTGTAACTACAGTTACTATCAATTTGATGCCATCTTTTGACTCTGCAGATACTAGGCATGCATGCAGTACACATGCATGTAATATATACTCAGGAGAGACATGCAAACACATGCAATAAAACTCAGTAGATTCAAGAAATGAGCAGTTTTGTTATTGGCATTGTTGATTACCCCAGAAAAATAATTAGGTGTTATACCTAAAGTGGAACTAATAAAGTGTTAAGAAGGCTGGTATGTCAACTGAAACCCATAGCCATACTACTATATTTGATGTCAAGTTGACATAGGTTAAAAAAAAATGTTGTTACCCTAATAAGAATCTTTATTCAGCATAAATGAACTTAGTTGACAAACTCACAGATAAAAATGATAACATAAATTTTACATGGTATGTGAGAGTTAAACAAAAATATTATTTTATGAATTACATACTAACTTGTAAGGCCCCTAAAGTTTTTGATGAGAAAACAAAAGTTTATTTGATCATTTGAACATTTCCTCACTATATAGCACATAACAGTTGATTGACTGTTTTATTTCCCTAGTCATTAGATATAATCCATGTATTTTCTTTTTCTACTTATTTTAAATTTTTTATGAAATATACCTTGATCATGTTATTTTCCATCCATCAACTCTTCCCAGATTCTCCTCACTTCTAACAACCCAACTTCATGTTTTCTCTCTCACTCAAAACAAACAAACCATACAGTGGAACAAAAACACTTGAACTTGCTTAATATATGTCAGTGATAGCAAATGGTGAGATGTGAAATATACCTTTAAAAAAAATCAAAATGTGTATCTCCCCGTTTAGTTTTTATAAACTAGTAACAGGTTATTGAAATTTTCAATTATTTATTTATTTATTTATTTAACATCCTGACTGCAGTTTCCCCTCCCTCCTCTCCTCTTAGTCCCCCCCACACACTTCCTCTTTACCTCCCCCTCATCTATTCCTCCTTCATTTCTATTCATGAAAGGACAGGCATCCTGTGAATATCAACAAAACATGGCATATCAAGTTGTAACAAGACTAAGCACCTTGCCTTGCATTAAGACTTGAGAAGGCAACCCAGTATGAGGAATAGGGTTCCAAAAGCAATCAGAAAAGTCAGAGACAGCCCCTGCTCCTATTATTAGGAGTCCCAAAAGAGGACCAAGCTACACAACTGTCACATATATGCAGATGCAGAGTGCCTAGGTCAGTCCCATGCAGGCTCCTCCCCCGTTGTCTATTCAGTCTCTGTGAGTTCCTATGAGCCCAGGTTAGTTGATTCTGTGGGTTTTCTTGTGATGTCCTTTACCCCTGTAGCTTCTACAATTCTTTCTTCCTCTCTTCACCAAGATTCTCTGAGCTCAGCCTAATATTTGACTGTTGGTCTCTGCATCTGTTTCCACCAGTTGCTGGATGAAGCCTCTCTGATGACTATTGGGCTAGGCACCAATCTATGAGTACAGCAGAATATCATTAAGCATCATTAATTGGCATTGTGTTTGGTTATATCCTAGGTCTCTGGGCCATCCAGCCTCTGGGTCCTTGTGCTCCATACAGTGTCATGGGTGGACTCACCCTGTAGCTAGAGTTATCTCCAGTCCCACCTGGGCCCGCAGCCACTCAGACCCAAATAAACACACAGACGCTTATATTATTTAAACTGTTTGGCCTAATGGCTCAAGCTTCTTGCTATCTACTTCTTGTATCTTAAATTAACCCATTTGTATTAATCTATAAGTTGTCACATAGCTTGTGGCTTACTGGTACTTTACATCTTGCTTCTCATGGTGGTGGCTGGCAGCGTCTCCTAATTCAGCCTTCCTCTCCCAGAATTCTCCTTGTCTGCTTATCCCACCTATACTTCCTGCCTGGCTACTGGCCAATCAGCATTTTATTTATCAACCAATCAGAGCAACACGTTTTCACAGCATACAGAAAGACATCCCCAGCACTCACCCTTGTGGCATGGGTCTCAGGCTGGAACAGTCATTGGTTGCCTTTGTCCCCAGTCTCTGTATCATCCTTACCCAAGGACATCCCATAGGCCAGACAGATTCTAGGTCAAAGGTTATGTGGGTTTGTTGGTGTTCCAGTCCCTCCACTGGTAGTCTTGCCTGTCACAGGAGGTGGCCAGTTCAGGTTACATACCTCTTTGACTAGGAGTCTTAGCTAGAGCCATTGTGGGAGTTTCCCTTGTACCAGGTTTCTCCCTGACCCTGAAATGACCTACTTTCTGTTCAGCTCTTTCAGCACTGTCCCATCCTCACCACCCCCACCTGATCCCTCGTGTTCCCATCCTGACCTTCCCCTAGTCCACCCACGAAATCTCTTATTTTCCCTTTCCCAGGGAGATCTAAGTGAGCTCCTTGTTCCCTATCTTCTCTAGGCCTGTGGATTATAGCCTGGTTATCCTTTACTTTATAGGTTATATCCACTTACAAGTCAATACATACCATGTTTGTCTTTCCGGGTCTGGGTTACCTCACTCAGGATAATTTTTTTTTTTTTTTTAGTTCCATTCATTTTCCTTAAGGTTTCATGATGTCATTGTTTTTAACAGCTGAATAGTACTTCATTATGTAAATGTACCACATTTTCTTTAGCCATTCTTCAGTTGAGGGACATCTAGGTTGTTTCCAGGTTCTGGTTATTACAAATAAAGCTGCTATGAACATAGTTGAGCAAGTGTCCTTGTGGTATGATTGGGCATCCTCTGGGTACATGCCCAAGCGTGGTATAGCTGAGTCTTGAGGTATTTTCTAAGAAACAGTCGTATTGATTTCCAAAGTGGCAGTACAAGTTTGTACTCCTAGGAGCAACAGAGGTCTATTCCCTTTACTCCACATCCTCTTCAGCATGAGCGGTCACTTGTGTTTTTGATCTTAGTCTTTCTGACAGGTGTAAGATTGAATCTCAGAGTCCTTTTGATTTGCATTTCCCTGATGGCTAAAGATGTTCAACATTAAGTGTTTTGCAGCCATTTGAGACCTTCTGTTGAGCATTCTCTGTTTAAATCTGTACCCCATTTTTAATTGGATGTCTAATTTCTTGAGTCTGATGAAAGGATGTTGAAGATCTTTTCCATTCTGTAGGTTGCCATTTTGTCCTATTGACAATGTCCTTTGCCTTACAGAAACTTTTCAGTTTCATGAGGTCCCATTTATTAATCGTTGAAATTTTTATTTGAGTAAAAATAGTCCTTTCTGAAAGAAGATCTCATCCTAGCACTAATAGCACCTGTGTGACACAAGGCTCTGAGGAGACTAAAATGCTGACAATGAAAAGGAAAAGCAGAGTTAAATACCTTTGTAATTCACATAATATTTGTTTGGTTCCCAAACTCATGTATGCCAGGTAGCCACAGCACAATGAGTGTGGATGATGCCAGAGGGGCTGGGTCAGTTGTTGTGATGGAGCTTGTGTTGGTGTGTGTTCATCTCAGAACCTTCTCATACATGTAGGAAAAGGGATTGGTAGACTTTCTCGCTGTCACTGGGTTATGGTTGTTAAAATTCTAGCCACCACTCTATGCACACTGTTGTGAAGGTAACTGAGAACAACCAGACCACTGCAGGGACCTCACTGATCATCACAGATAGGTCTTCACAAAAGCTGTTAAAGAGAAGGTTTCTAGTATAATTGGAGGAGCTCATGTACCATATACCCACTAGCTGGCTTTCTGGTACCAGCCTCTTTCTTTTCTGTTCAGATTTCTTCCCCAAATCTGCTGCACAAGACATTAATTCTTTGCGTTACTATTTTAGCATGAAATAGAAAATGAAATAAAATGAAACAATCTGCATTGAGCCAATTGATAAACCTTTAAAACTATGAATATTATTCATAAGTTTTAGATACTCACATACACTGGCACTTGCTAAATAAAATATTGTGGTGAAAATATAAAAATGGTTCTTATAAATTGTTCAAGTAAATCAACTCCCTTTAAAATTACCTGCTAAATTTTCCTCAAACTTGAGTTCTAGGTAAACCATTTAGGATCTATTCATCTGTTCTCGTATGCATTTTTCTAAACTTTTAGTACCTCTGAAATTGGGGAGTTTTCTTACATTTCATAGATTTGGCTCAATGAAAGACAGCGTTGACCTGGAAACTTCAATGGCAATTCTTTATTCTTTACTAAGTATGATAAGGCTCACTGTGAGGGGCAACCCCAAAAAAACGACAGTGGTGTAAGCATGGCATAATCACCCTCCACTTCTGCAAGCAAAGCTGCAGAGGAAGAAGGCCCTGGGCCGAGCTGCATGCTGTTATTGCTCCTTCTTCTCTCGCTCCTTCATTTCCAAATGAAGAAATGTCTTGGTATTCTTTGGCCACTGACTTGGAACTGTGAAATGTTGGAACAGACTTAAGCTCTCAGTTTCATTATTGAAATTTTAGATGTTTCTGGTTATTCAAATTAAAATGGGGGAGAGGGTGAAGTTGGAGCTGGGGATAGAAGGTTGCTCCACATAGTGGGTGTCCTGTAGGTATAGAGTCAATAGTAACATGTATAGATTCATAATGGTGTTCTGGAGAAATTAAGTGTGTTTTAAGCCTCTCATTAAGACTGCCTTCCCATTCCCCATAATCTAACTAAACACAGAGGGTAATGTAAACAAGTATTGTGATTGGCACTGCTGTGTATTTATATCTCTGTGCATAGTATCTTTATAATTTCTGAATAAAATGTTGAAATAGGCAGACTGTTCAAATTAATTCTCAAATTTGGCTAATGTTGGTTTGGGAATAGAATTTATAATTGATTTTTTCAAGATAACAATATAAACAATTAAAAATGCCCTAATGAAAGAATGCATGTTCTGTTTGAAGACAAATTTGTACTTTATATAAGATCACATTTGGAATTTCTGTCACTCTTGGGTTGTCCTCTTGATTCTTTTAGTTACTATGTAATATTTCATCAAATTAATGTAATTAAAATGTATTATTTATTAAAGCCAGAATTCTTTAACCAATTCTTGAAAGCTATTATTTTGTAATACTATTTTTACTTATTGTCTCTTGAAAATATTCTTAGTTTCTAAGGGAATGTAATACTTAGGGGATCATGGGATGTAACATTTTCTCTGTGTTCCTTAGTTAAATCATTTGATATCATGAGGGAAATAAAATTGAAGGTAATTTCTCTGACTAGCTTTAAGTCATAGAGACTCATTTTCAAGGAAAACAATATTAAAACGTAGTTAAAAAACTTTAAAAAGCCAAAACATGAATTTCATGAATTCTTCTGTCTTATTGTATAGGTAAATATGTTTTCAACAAAAACACTATTATAATTGCTGTTTGTCTTTATGTTATCTCACTAAGAAAGATTACCAATTTTTTTTTTTGCAATTGTTAGCTTTAACGAATGAATCATGAAAGAAGCAAAATAGTGCTACAATGTTTAACAGGCCTAAAGGGGAAATCATATTTTAAGAGATGAAATCTATGTGACTTACACACACACACACACACACACACACACACACACACACACACACACTTATATTATTATCAAACTATCTTCCATATGCAAAACAGCCTGATCACCTCTCAAATGTGGAAGTCATATTCTATACCATTAAATTCTGCTGAAATATATTAGAAATGATAGAAGAGATATATCCTCACTCTGCTCTTAAATTGTATTTCAGTCATAAAATAACAACTGACATTCAGACACTCAAATTTTCTGGAAGCTTGAGGCAACTTAATGTGATAAGTGCTTAAATGCACACTGATAAGCAGATGAGAGTGATATGGGAAAGCACAGGTGATGTGTAAATCATGTTTCTGTTTCACATTTAGAAAGACACCTTTGAGTGTCTCTCCTCAGTCATTCCTCTCAGCTTATGCTGCTACAGCGCTGAGGTTCTGCTATATGGTCCATCTAGCAGCACTGGAATTCCAGATCCCCACGATGCTGATTCTTCTCATTTAGGCAGTTTGTGGTGACTAGCTCTATGGCCTTCATTCTTCTGTCTAAGTTGCAATACCTTTAGGAATGGACTCAGGATTTCTTTCTCTCTTCTTGGGAAGTAATAGTTCTTGAAGTCTAAAGTGAATTCTCTTGTCAATGCCCTAACTCGCAAGTTATTTTGGATGGATGCGTTTGTCATAGAGATGAATACATTTT
Source organism: Peromyscus eremicus (assembly GCF_949786415.1). NCBI lineage: Eukaryota > Metazoa > Chordata > Mammalia > Rodentia > Cricetidae > Peromyscus > Peromyscus eremicus. Next base: position 71,296,192 of record NC_081422.1, on the reverse strand, counting down.
AAATTTTACCAGCTTTAGACTTTGAATCTATTTTTTATTTGTCAGAAGTAATTTTTTGTAAGTTGTCAGATCAGTGGAATCACTAGCACAAATCATAAAACCATTAAATCAATGAAATTTCATCATTTACGGACATTTAGCTTCTGATACAAGGTGCTGCATCCACGTATTTCTCATACAGATGACAATAATTGAGCATGATGTCATCAAAATTCTAAATCAAGGGTCTAGTCTTAAGGAGAAAATCGTATTTAACTAAGTCTTTAGCATATCCATTAGCTTTTGGAAGTCAATCACCTCATTTATTGAAAAGGGTTGCAAATATTTCCTCTTATTATGTCACCTTGATATGTTGAGATAGTAGCAAGAACTGACCCTGTTAGAAATTTAATGCGGGTTTTTTATGACATCATAGTATTATCTCTTTGGTATTATACAAATTTTAAAGTACTCTTTAATAAGAATTTTATAAATATGAACAAATTAATTTTCAGTTTCATTTCTCATAATAATGCAAAATTGAATGATTTCCTGTGTTAATGTACAAATGCCCTAAATGCCTTTTGTTTGAAATTCTTTCACCTGACAGTTATATATACTCTCAAAGGGAAAAGAGAGATGGAAGTAAACATTCCTTATGAGGACTGAGTTTCACAATCTCATATGTCATTTCATGTGAATGAGCAATCTAAGATTCCAGCGACAGGTACACTGGTAGAAAGGTCCCTGTACTACATGGTAACCAGAAAAAGCATCCAATCCACGCTGTGATTCTCCACATACAGCTGCCTTTGAACACAAGTTGAAGAGAAATCCCCTGTAGCTATGCTTCCTTCAGACACCTGAACGCATTTTTTATAATTGAAAATCATTACAAACATTGCAAGAGGGCATGCATGATCTTACATTGACAGTGAGACATACTTGAGAACATCTAACACATCTGTCTCTCTTTCCGTCAGGCATCTTTTCCTGCCAGAGCCGATCTTCCTGAGATTTTCATTGCTTCTTATAAGTGGCCTGGATGGACTCACGGTCCATTGGATCAAAAAAACTGTGCTGCATCCTGGGCTTTTTCCACTGCAAGTAATAACATTTCAATCACTTCCTCATAACTTCTCTTGTCTTTAGAGCATGGTAGACTACTTGGACAGTTTATAAACACAGAAAATGTAAATAATAGAAAAAATGGCCAGTTAAAATATTCTGGCCAAAGAAAGGAACCTGGAGGTTATAAATGTTAATCTAAAACTTGGATATTAGTGCCTGATATATATAGACATTGAATAAAGAGGCAAACTTCATTTGATTTTGAGTTTGGATGAGGGAAAGAATTTTGATTCCTTTTCACCATAACATCATTAAGAATCCTATTTTTTTTTATATAAACTCACGCAGAATCTCTACATTATTTCTTTTTATAAGATTTTCAAAACTATAGTTATTAAACTATTTTGAAGCAAAATCCAATTCTAGAATTTAATCATAGTAGATTCAAATTTTACATCTCATCTTGTACATAATAAATCTATAGATTTTAAATTTAAGATGATATAACATCTTTATTAAGATTACTTTCCAAAATAATGTTAATGTTCATTTTAAACTGTAAGAAATACCTCTCTAACAGATAATTTTGTGCAAGTTCTTAAGGTCAATAAATAAGATACTCAGGTTGATCCCAAGATTTGATCTCCAGAATTATCCCCAAAGACTTTTCCACAATTAAGTAAAACCTACCATGATAACATCTGGATACTATCAACATCTTTATAGAGCTATGTTCTGGTGCTTTAATTCAGTCCTAAAAGAGCATTTAGGAGCAAACTAAAACACTACAGGCACTGTGAGATGAGTGCCTAGGATTTTGGGGAGGACAGCTTAGGTAGTGACATTCTCTGGGACAAGAAACTGCTGATCACTATGTACTTTTAATTCTTATCATTAATCAGGTTACTCCAGAAATGCTCTGGCGTAGCCATAGTCTTGGGATAGCTCACTTCAGAGGTAGTTACATATTTTTATTCTGTACTAGTACCCACCTTATCAGTATAAATGTTGTCTTTCCATTGTTTCTCTTAATGAGTTAGAAATCCATAACTCATTTGGGCCCTGTTTCAGACTCATTTCAGCACTGTTTGAATAAAGTTTTAATCAACAAAAAAAAAATCCCACTAATTTGTGCTTATGTGATAAACACCTCCTAAACTATGTGAATTCCTTAAATTTAGGATAGACCAGTACACCAAATGTATTTCTGTATACATTTGTATTTCTGGATACATTTATTTTTTCCTTTACTAAGAAATTTTTTAATTCATTTTACATACTAACCCCAGATCCCCCTCTCTTCCCTCCTTCCACTCCACAGCGTTACCTCCCCAGCCTACCCCCCATTACTTATGTTCTTAGTGGTAAGAAACACAGCACCTTGCCAGGGCTGCTGTGGAGAATGTGTGCATTAGTGTCCCCAGGTCATGGCCCCACAGACAGTTTCATTGCAGTCTCTGGAAATTCTCCTGTTTTATGAAGTAATTCACAAAGACAAGAAGTGTGAGAAACAGTCTGGCCTCAAGCTTCCACCTCCATTGCTACTTTTTCTTCATTGTAAAAGTATTTTCAATGAAATGATATACAAACACTTAAAATATATTTTTGATACTAATCACATAAACATCAATGTATCAAAGAACTTCTATTCTCCACTAGAAAATAAAGATTTACTCTCTTGAGAATATCAGAGGTAGCAGGATACTGTCATTTTATCCTACGAAGTATATCCTGTTGAAAAATAAACAGGGTCGAGAATGAAGGGGAAGCTGTTAATGAACACATCTAAACACAGCAGACTAATACACACATTTCAGGTGTGTAGAAAGCATACACAGACACATGTCTACAGGACTTAATTTAAAGTGAATTATTTTAGAAAACAACTCCAAATTGACACCATGAGGCTTTTTTGAGAAGAAGAAACAAAAACAAACAAAACAGACAAAAAACAAAAACTAAGTTCCTCTGAGAAAAGAGAATGCATTAAAAAAAAAAAGGCTTTCAGTTTTCTGCCTTTAATTGAAAGTGCACAGAATACTGATGTGGGATTTGACCAAGATGAACTATGAACACAGAAATGATGGTAGGTTTCTAACATCTCAAAAGTTCCTACTGAAATGGTCCTCACCCTAATTTTTTCTTCTCCTTTTACATTTGTTTACTATGGAAATGTGGTCACACTGAAGACATCATTTCTGCTACCATTGATTCGCTTCCCATTATCCTATGAGGGCAGAGAAAGGACCCCTTTCCTTTCCTGTTCTTTACCAGTCAATATATATTTATTTTTCATGTTAAAATTTTAAAATAGTGTGCATGGTATTAAGTGTCATGGCATTCCAGCGACAGCAAAACAAAACAAAAACAGAAGAAGCCCACACCTAGTGATACATTTCCTCCAGCAAAACCATATTTCCTAAACCTACCCTAATGCTGCAAGCAACTGAGAAGTAAGTTTTCAGATTCTGGAAACTATTGGGTACATTTATCATCCTAACAACTATGATATACAGCTAATGACTTTTAAGAGTATTATAGTAATGATAGTTATATACCCATTGATACGCTCACTTAGTTGCACATATATGCATATATATGTGTGTGTGTATCTATATGTTTACATGTAGAATTAACTGCATGCCTACTAAAATATTATTTTGAATCACATTATGGATATAAAAGAATGCTACAAATATTTTAGCTATAGTATAATATAGCTATAGTAGCTTAAATTAACAGAAGTATGACCTTCAGGGTAGTTACATTAGATGCCAATGTAAAAATTAGGAATTTGGTTTACTTTAGTGTAAAAGTTATGCTAGATTAATGGATTAGTTAAAATGGATTAGTTTATAGTTAATATTTCTGTGATGAATTTTCTTGATTTTTCATTCATATAAAACATAGATTTACCTGAAATTCTAGGGAAGATGCTGTCCTAGATGCAAGAGTTGAACAATTCAGGTACATAAATCTCTCTCTCAGAAAATCTGCCACTAGACAGGTTTCTTAATGAAAAAGAGTTCAAATATATAGAGACTATAAATGAGTATAGAACCAGAAAAGCCTTTAAACCATGAGTTAGTGAAGCAATACCAATTTTGAAAACTAGTTGAGGTTAAAGTAAAAAAGTATTAGAAATATGATATCACATATTATTTGAATATTAATCAGTATTTTGTTTGAAACAGGTGTGGCAGCTGACCGAATAGCAATTCAGTCCAAGGGTCGATACACAGCCAATCTCTCCCCTCAGAATTTGATCTCCTGCTGTCCCAAGAACCGTCATGGATGCAATAGCGGAAGCATTGATAGGGCTTGGTGGTTCCTGAGAAAACGTGGGTAAATAACTGCTCAACGTGTGTTTCTAGGATTCTTAGAAGTGGTTTTCTTTTTTAAGTGAGACTATAGAAAAAAACTGGTTTCAAGATTTTTTTTTACAAAAAGAAACTCTAAAAAAGGTGCCACATCTATATAACCATAAGTAAATGCCACATTTAAATATATATTGTCTTGGCTTCTGCTAACATTATCAGCCACTGGAGATAGTGTTGGAAGAAGGTATACATTTTCAGATAAATTAATATGAAGACTCAAAGAAGTATCTGTTCCTGTTGCTCTGAGCCAAATAGTTGTATTGGGTCTTCACAGAGAGAGTACCGTTGGTTAATGTCACTGATGAATCTGTTATTCCATTTGATTAGACAAATTGAGGAATATAGAACTGCAGGAAAAATCAGATTAAACACATGGAAAAGAAAATAAATGAGCAACTTAGAGTTTTCATGACCCATTAGTTTCTATCTTATAGGATGGAAAATGGCAAGTTGTTTTACTCTCATGTAGTTTGATATATATGTAACATCTTATGTCTAGTGTGCAACAAAGTTATTAAAGAACACAGGGAATTCTAGCTAACAGTGGTATAAAAGGTGGTTAATTTGTTCTTTACCATATAAGACTGATATGCCTGCTATTTCATGGCATCTGACCATAGCCAGCCATGAGTGAAAGGCATGACAGATGGGAGCTAATACATTAATTTCTTTCATATATTTCATGTAATAAAGAATTGTTATGAATTAAAGTTGCCCAATTTGGACTAGTATCTTCCAGTTTGGTTAACTTTTGCTTAGTCCTATGATCAAATGAAACAGTTAATATATCTACAATGTACACCTAGGTCTTAAGGCAAATCACAGAAGTGAGGACAGAGAGATTAAGAGCCTGAGGAACAGGATGACTACTATCAGATAGCATATATACATACATATATATTATAGTAATAATTAATGAAGAAGGGTCATGAATTTAAGAGGAAGTGGGAGAGGGGGCATTGGGGGAGTTGGAGGCAGGAGAAGTAGTGGTAGAAATGATGTAAATCCAGTACTCATGTATGAAATTTAAAAAAATGAAATCATCATCATCATCATCAGTAGTAGTATGCAGAGATGGCTCAGTGGGTAAAGTGCTTGCTGTGGAAGCATCATAACCTGCATAAAAATCAAGTTATAGTATCACAAGCCTATGATAGCAGTACTGGAAGTCAGAAACAAGAATATCCCAAGGACTCACTGGCCAGAAAGACTAATCCATTGGTAAACTCTAGGTTCAGTGAGAGACTCTATAAGGATAGTGAAAGACAAAGAAATCAACTTCAATCTCTGTCTACCATGTGTGTAATTAAGGACATAAGCACCATCACACGTGTACACACACGTATGTCACACACACAGATTTAGTATGTATATGTTAAATACATTACATACATAAATTGGCATTGCAACTCAACAAATCTCATTGTGTTTATCTGCTTAGTCCACCATAAGAAAATGCCATAGACAACAGACATTTTGTTCTGGCATTTGCAAAGTCAAGATCAACATGCTGGTTGATTCAGTGCATCAGAATTGATCTTTCCTTGGCTGGCTAATGTCTACCTTCTCATAGTATCCCCATATAGTGGAGAAATAGTTTTTTCTTTTTATGAGGAGAGTGATCCCGTTTATAAGGAGCCCATTCTCAAAACCTCACTTAAACCTGAATATCTTAAGGCCAAAATTCAGATGTCATTACCTAAGCATTAGAGATTCAATATCTTTAAAAAAAGATTACATTTATAATTAAAATTGAATTATATCACTTCTTCTATTCCCTTTCCTTCCTCTAGCCCCTCCATTAAACTCTTCTGTGCCCCAATTCTCAAATTTATAATTTTACTCTGATTATTTTTGTTACACACACACACACACACACACACACACACACACACACATACGCACTATGGAATTTATGTACATATACATAAGTACAACCTGTTGAGTACGTTTTTGTTGTTTGCCTGTATGCAGTTGCAGGGCTGACCACATTGAATTGGATGACCAATAAGAAGGCTTATCCCTGGGAGAGGCTAATTCTTCTCTCTCAGCAATCACTACTTGCTGATAGTTCTTTGCTAGGGGTACAGCCATTTTAGGATTGCATTTTTATATAACTAATTACATGGTTTCATTTCCACTATCCACTATCCAGTTCTCTATTCAGCAAGGTAATGTTAAATTTGGAGTCAAATATTTTGGAGCTAAATAACTACTTGTGTGTTCAGTTTCAAAATCTATCAATAATAGTTTAATTTTTATATAATATACAACTTAGAACTTCTTGCTCTATAAATTTCAATACTATATGTATATTATACTTTTCCCCCATAGTATCATGAACTAGACACATATTCAATGAAACCTTAAAAAAAAGGATAATGTAGTAGAAATGTCAACAAAAAAATCAATCTTAATTCCAAAAGTGAAGTTTTCAGAATATTCTATCAGCAAATAATCAAATAAATGTCTTCATATTAACCTGGATTTATGGCAGGATACTTTTCATCTTCAGGAAATTACACGCCAAGTATATAATTATTTATGAAGAATGGATCGAAATAAGAGTTAAAAATCATAATTAAATAGTAAAAGGAGAGAAGATTATAGTATCATTAAGCTGCTGTGTTATGTAGTTATGCAGTTTAGAGTTATGCAGGTGAATAAAAAGGAAAATCCACAAATGTTTAGTTCAGGAAACTTGACTATAGATACTATGACATTTTCCTGAATACTCTCCTCTTTTTTTCTTATTACTCTTAGACTGGTATCTCATGCATGCTACCCACTTTTCAAGGACCAAAACACTACCAACAATATCTGTGCTATGGCAAGTAGATCAGATGGGCGGGGAAAACGGCATGCCACTAAGCCATGCCCCAACAGTTTTGAGAAATCCAACAGAATCTACCAGTGTTCTCCTCCATACAGAGTCTCTTCAAATGTAAGTCTAAGCAGTAGGAACTAACAAGGATGCCATTCTCAAACTATATAGCTCTGCTGTTATTCATACTATTTTTAAATTATTATAGACTAACAAATGTTGTGTTTACAGATGTACTTTCTATTTATAGTTACATTTATTTGTGTATGGTGTGTGTGTGTGTGTGTGTGTGTGTGTGTCTGTCTGTCTGTCTGTCTGTCTGCCTGGGGATGAGCGTACTTCACTTGTATCTGGAAATCAGAGAATAACTTGGCAAGAACTGGTTCTTTTCTTCCATCATGTTGGTCCTGGAGATGGTGCTCAGGTCATCAGGCTTGGTGGCATACACCTGAATTTCTGAAATTCCCACTTTATCTTCCTAACTTGTTCACATACAGTTGATGCTATTCTTAAAGCGTCCATTAGAAACTGCATTTCATCAATTATAGTGCAATATAATTGTTATAGCAAAAATGAAAGTGTTTGGCTTAAATTGTAAAATGCCTCCCAAAAGAAAGTTTTTAATTATGCTTTATAAAGTATGTATGTGAATGAAACTGACAATTCACAACTAAGCCACTACCTGTTGGTGGCAATAGTTCATTTTATTGATCTCGTGTTTTAGTACATAGTATAAGCAAAGCTCACTATAGTGAGAAAAAGATCCCCTTAGACTCCAGCTTGTCATGCTTAGTGCTCATCCAGTTTTTACTCAATCTCATCAGAGTTATCTGGGCTCATTTAAGAAATACATGAACCTTTGGTTACCACCAGTTCTTTTGAGATTATAATCAAATGATTTTATCCTGGTGTACTGGTGTTTTATTTGTAGTTGACCTAGAACTTAAAGAAGTTAATGTCTTGCCATTATTTAAACCTCTACTCACCTATAATGATCTTATTAAATGAGATCATTCTCTATTGCCTACATAGATCATACCTTCTCAATCTTCTTTACTGATATAGGAAATAATTTCTCTGATTCAAATGGGTACTCATCTTTCCGCCTAAGGAAGCATCATGCAAGGGTTCAGACTGTGGAAAAACTTCCTTGTGTTTTCTTTGACCTCCAAGTGAGATTAATGTCTTTGTATTAACCTGGATTTATTGTAGGATACTGCTCAACTTCAGGAAATTTCATGCCAAGTATATAATTATTTACCAAAAATAGATTGGTGATAAAGTTAAAAATCATAATGAAATAGCAAAAGGAGGGGAGACTACAGTGTTATGTAGTTGTTTTCTGATTTTATCAATGGTCCTTTATGCTTGTCCCTATAATAGAACACATTATATGATCCTGGAGTTAGCTGTTCCTTTGTCTGTCTACACACCACCATGTAACTATCTTAAGGATGATGAAGCATCAAAATTTGTTCCTACCAGACTTTGTAATGCATACTTTGTGCTAAATGTGCATGGAAGAATGAATGAATGAATGAATGAATGAACTGCCTCACTACTTAGGGGACACCAAGTGCGAAACAGCAGTATTTATAATGAAGTCATAGAACCTTGCTCATCAGTTGTTTGGTGTAGCTGCTCTTATGATCAAAAGATCAGAGGTGACATGAATATTTACTTGCTCAATCTTCCAATTGCCCTTTACTATTTTTCTTTATCACCATAAAAAGTTACTACAGTTTTCTCTACTTCAAAATTATTGTCATAGAAATCAATAAAGCAAATGGGCTTATCATGGTTTTAGTAAGTTCATCACTGCAGTATGGTGCACATGACCATTTCGAAGCAGGACTGCAGCGCACCACAAGTGGCCAAGTCACTGAGGATTATGGAATCCCTGAATGGATTGCACTCTAGCTCATATTATACACCAGACATCAGTCATAGTATTTCTCATTGATTCTCATTGATACTTTTCATTCCAGGAAACTGAAATTATGAGAGAAATCATACAAAATGGACCAGTTCAAGGTAAGATCAGATGAAATGTCATTTTCAGTTATGAATATCTATATTAAGCAACATTACATGATATGACATCAAGGGAGCATAATAAAAAGAAAATCTTAGGCATCTTCATAAGAGTCAACACTTCTAGCCTGTGTAGTCGCAGAAGATTGGCTTACCAAAACATATCATGAGCTTCAATTTTACTTTATGAAGATAAACTTATTAGTTGAACTCTTAAATACTAACAACACATTTAAGGAAAGGTGGCTGAGTCTCTCCAGAGTTATCATGGACCATCTGACAGGCACACATGACTTGTAGTGATTAAGTCAATGGAGTGCACATTATCCTTGGTCACCTGTAAGAATCACACATAAGGTTATTTAATCACTTTCCATTTAGGTGGCTTTAGGAATACTTTGACAAAAAAGCAATGAACAATACTAGAAACAAATATGGTTTCCCTTTTAATATTAGATCAAAGAAAATCAAACAAACTAGGATGGCTTTTGAGTTTTACAAAACCATTTTTTTTAATTTGACTTATTTTGTAAATTTGTTGTTGGTAGTAAAGTATTATTAAATAATAAAATCATACAGTGGTATACTAGATATAGATTTTGACGTTAGGGTATATCTGATCCTTTTTCTTTATTGGAATCTGTCTTGTATCAAAAATGTTGATAAAGATAAATTCACAAAAAATATTTTCTGTATAACATTTTCCATTAAGTGCATGGGAAAACAAACCCAATGAGATGTGAAATGGGAATTCAAGTAGTTCCCACAAAAGGCCTGAAAATAGCATCAATATAGTGGGACATAAATTAAAAACACTTGCCATGTATTTGACAAACTATTGGTTAGTATTTTTCCCTTTATTTCTGAATGCTGATCTAATTAGTATTGATATAGGAAGAATCATAGATTTTAATATTTTTGTTGAAGTTATTTATCAAAAAAATCGAAGCTTATACTAAACATATCCTAAATTTAATTTTAAAAGATCTTAGAACTTTGCAACCAATAGATAAAGCTCTTTTTTTCTTAAGCATGTGAAAATTGTTGGCAGTTATAAATGTGAGAATTCATGTGTAATTTTACTATGTGCTTTGTCTAGTGGTGTCTATGAGACAAATATGAAAGACAGAAGAAATTTTAATTAAAGACCAAACTCACAACCCACACTTTGACATTTTCTTCTTAAATGATTTTGGCAGTTCATTAGGCAATAAGTTTGGCTTAAATCATTCTGAATTTCCAAATCATTGTAACACCACTCCCCAACCTCTACTCTTAATAGGGAGAACAAGGAATAGGAGACCATGGTAAATGAAGACCACATGAGAATAGGAAGAAACAAAGTGCTAGAGAGGCCCACAGAAATCCACAAAGATACCCCCACAACAGACTGCTGGCAATGGTCGAGAGACAGTCTGAACTGACCTACTCTGGTGATGGGATGGCCAAACACCCTAATTGTCGTGCTAGAAACCTCATCCAACTACTGAGGGATCTGGATGCAGAGATCCATGACTAGGCCCCAGGTGGATCTCTGGGAGTCCAATTAGCGAGAATGAGGAGGGTTTATATGAGCGAGAATTGTTGAGACCAAGGTCGGATAAAGCACAGAGACAAATAGCCAAACAAACGGAAACACATGAAATATGAACCAATGGCTGAGGGGTCACCAACTGGATCAGGCCCTCTGAGTGGGTGAGACAGTTGATTGGCCTGATCTGTTTGGGAGGCATCCAGGCAGTGGGACCGGGTCCTGTGCTCATTGCATGAGTTGGCTGTTTGAAACCTGGGGCCTATGCAGGGTCCCTTGGCTCGGCATGGGAGGAGGGGACTGGACCTACCTGGACTGAGTCCACCAGGTTGATCTCAGTCTGTGGGGAAGGCTTTGCCCTGGAGGAGATTGGAATGGGGGGCGGGCTGGGGGGAAGGTGAGGGGGGCGGGAAGGGGGAGAACAAGGGAATCTGTGGCTGATATGTAGAACTGAATTGTATTGCAAAATAAAAATTAAAAAAAAATAAAAATAAAAATAAATTTGAATCCTAATTTGTTTTTATGTTGTGGAAAACTGAGATTTACTTTTTGGCCATATATTATTTTTGTGAATTTCACATAACAAATTAGAAATAGAAAAACTTTAAGGTCATAAAATAAAAAATGAAATCAGTGAGCTCTTATTTTGGAATTACTGAGAAAATATCTCCCACCAGCCTTAGACACAGTCAAGATAAAGCATGTACCAGGACTTCTGTCTTTGGTCCTCATCCATCTTACAGTTGTGTGCAATCGTTTACTGTGTGCAGCTTCCCAAGACTCAGAGTGCAAAGCAGGTTCTTGCACACTTGCAAGCTTGTAGATTCATCTGCTTTGGTTTCATGTCAGAGACTGAAGGAAGGTGGTACCTTTGTGTTACTCATGTTGGCTTCTTGCCCTTTGCTTTAGTTGGCAATGTTTTATAGCAGTCATAATGCATTTTGTTCATGGTATTTAAAGTAGAGCTGAGTGGTAAGAGTTGAAAGAGTCAGTGGTTACATAGAGAGGAAAATCACTGGGAATATCTTCTTATTTTTGTGAATGGAAAGAATGCTACTTGGTTCTTGCTGTAGATGCAATTTGATTGCCCGCTAGCTGTAGCCTGGTTTAACTTACAGCATTTCTGTCTGCCTTGGGACAAAAAAAAATGTCGAATGGATTGAACGTTGAATAAATAACACTGTGAGTGTTTCTCTAAAACCTGCAGAAAGCAGAAATTTATACAGGGTACAATTTAAAAAATTCTTAAAACTCTGTGGGGCATGTGTTTTATAGTGAGTAAAGGAGACTCAACTTCCAATGACACCTACAGCCCCAAAAGGCCTTGAATGCTAAAGAACGAAGCTAAAAACAGAACACGAAAAGCCACATTTCCCTTTCCAGCATGAGCTTCACTGTGGGATCTAGCAAACGCCAGTGACCTTCATTCTGACTTCATTTAAAACCCATGTTGCATTAAGATAGATAAGCTTCATTCTTAGCTACCATGTTATTCATATCTAGTTCCAATTAAAAAAAAAAAACTTCAGAACATGCCTCCTGAGAGAGAAGTTTAAAACTTTAAGCCTGAATTGCACAAGTCCTTCCACAAAGCACCACATGGAATAGCAAAGTAATCTCAGAGAAGGAATGAAGGAGGATTTATGAAGCATAGGTTATGGTTTGTAAAGAGTGCAATACCGACTCAGCTCTCCAGAGCAGAAAGGATGAAATCCTGCCAGAATATTCTTTTGTGCATGATTTTTCTTTTATTCGAACCCAACAAAGAAAGGTTTGAAAGACATTTTAAATGTAAAATATGTACATAAGTAATATTCTAAATAGTAGAATTATTTTTAAGGAATAGGAAAAGTTTGTAACCAATTGATAAGAAGAAAATGAGGTTGCTGTCTCCTTAGAGCCCACTCCTCACAACTTAACCATTGATTGCTCTGGGAGCACTTCTGAGGTTTTGAAGAAGCATTTTAGTAACTGTGCTGTTTATCCTGTTGGGTTTATTTCAGCCATAATGCAAGTCCATGAAGATTTCTTCTACTATAAGACAGGGATATACAGACACGTTATCAGCACAAATGAAGAATCAGAAAAATATAGAAAACTTCGGACACATGCAGTCAAACTCACTGGGTAAGGCAATTACTCTAAATCTTTATTACTTGTTTTTTTTTTAAATTTTTGGAAAATGATGTCAAGAGCAAGAGGAAATAGCTATACAGCATTGATTGATTGATTGACTTACTCTTCTTGAGTATTCAATCATATTTTCTTTGATCCTGTATCTGCTATCTCCAGCTTGCCTTGGATAACTCATTTTCATCCGTATATTCTGTGTTTGCCTTTTTATCAATAAATTTAGAAATGTAATTTCCTATATCTGTATTCCCCTCTGACTAGCATTTCCTTTTTTTTCCAGTTCGTTTCCTTCTCTATCTTGGCATTCAACAGTTCTTTGTATGTTGTAATAAATTATTCATTCAATTTGAACCATATTCAACTGATCCTCTTCTAAACCTACATATACTTACTTACTTAGTTATGACCCCACAGTAAGTCTTTATAACCACCCTTACATATACAGTTCAGTGATCAGAGATCTTTAGAGGAACAGAACAGATAGGATGAACACGTGAGAAGTATTCATTAGACTTATGTAAAGATAATAACTATAGTTTTCTTGCACCTGAGAGGCTGACAACCCAGTAGCTGCTTGGTCCTTGCGGCTGGGTGCCTCAGCATTTGGAATAGACACCCAGTGGCTATCTTGCCTCAGAGAGAACAAGAATCCGGTAGTTATTCAGTCCAAAAGGCTGAGTGCTTTAGCAGTCCCAGTCTGGCCTCCAAAACTTAAAAGGTCCCTGGAGAGCTGACTTTCAGTCAGTAATGGAGCCTAGGTGCTGGTTCTGATTTCAGCGATGGAATTGGCACTAGCAGCAGCAACATGATAAATCAATTCAGCAGCAAACGGGAGAGCTGGGCAGACAAGAGAGAGCACAAAAGGTGATAGTCTTCCCTCTGTCATGACCTCTCCTTTGAAATCAGGGCTGCCACTGAAGGTGCTGTCTACACTTGAATGGCCTTTCTGTATCAATAAAACAATTAGGATAATTCCTTAGGTAAGGCTCCCTACTCAAAGTGATTCTAACTTGTGGCAAGTTGGCATTAAAACCAACCATCATCATACCTTTGATTCTTCTTCCTTGCCTTAATCTTTATGTTATCTCATAAAAAATGTTGATTATAATGCTAAATTTCAATGAGATGTCTTATGCTACCAGGTAATTGCATGCCAACCCGCTATTCTCTTTGTTTTCTCATTTTTCAAAATTAGTATCTCAAAACCCTGGATGCTCTTTGCGGCTCTTAAATGATAATCACATGTTTGACATCACTGAAGAGTCTGAAACCATTAGGACACATTTCCTGGCACCACCAGTGCCACTGTCGGCATTTGTTGTTCTGTGTGGTGTTCTCCCTCAATTCCTCTTCCTGCAGCATGCCCCCACCCCCTTACAAGTATTCAAGGACTCATTGAGGAGTTTTGTCTATTTCTTCTCAGGATTTTGATTTCATTTGAGTAATGCTCTTATATCTCATCTCTCAGCTTTAAGAGCAAAACCTTTACTCTTAGCTCAACTTCTTTCCATTTTCCTAATGTTCTCTCTCTCAGCACCGACGCCCTTGCAAACTTTGCCTGCACTCAATGTCCTCAAGGCTTCCTCCCCAAGATTTTCTTAAACTTTCCAAGGAAGTAATACCAAGTATTGTCTCACATTCATTCACCCCACTACCTTTCAAAAATGCTTATTTCGAGGCTATCAATTTTTCCATCTTGTTCAGACCATTTGTCAGACTTGACTCTTGCTTATTCCTCCCCCGCGACGTGTCTGTACTTGTTGAAATCTGTCAAGTTTCTTTTTCTCTTCTTGTTCTGGCTTTTGTTGTAGTTGTCAAACCATGGCCTCAGGTCTTGCTCTTGTCTCCCTGCTTCTCTTGCCTGTTCTCTGGTGAATTTTGTACTCTCTGAACTCATCCTGGCTTTCAGCACCAGATAAAAGCTGGCATCAGTTACATGATATTCTCAGGTTAGATCTCTCTCTTGAACTCCAGACATGTATATTCTGTGCTCTAAGCAACATCTCCCCATGCACAAGATGAATGCTTCATACTTAGCACTTTCAAATCGGGGCTCTCTAGCTTCCTCTTTCTCTGTGCAGCCTATCACAACAATGCCCTACTCCTGGTACCAACTTCTGTCTTATTTGGGTTTATTATTGCTATGAAGAGACATCATGACCATGGCAACTCTTATAAAGAAAATATTTACCTGAGGGTGGCTCGCTTATGGTTTCAGAGGTTCAGTCCATTGTCATCATGAAGGGGAGCATGGCTGCTTGCAGGCAGACATGGTACTGGAGCTGAGAGTGCTAAGGAAGTCAAATTGACAGTCATGTTGGGGGAAGCTTGAGGAAAAGAGACCTCATAGCCTGCCCCCACAGTGACATACTTCCTCTAAGAAGGTCATACCTCTTAATAGTGCCACTCCCGTTTGGGACCATCTTCTTTCAAACTACCACAACCATCCTCCCACATATTCTGGCTGGAAACCTTAAAATTATCCTTTATTCCTCTGCTCACAACCCACTTTGAGTATATCACAGCATCTGTTGGCATGATAGCCAAAGGTAACTACTCTATATTGTCTGAACTTGCCTAAGTGCCGTTTATTTTGTAGCTGGGTTAGTGATAGGTCTTCTAGATTTTGCTTTTTCCACTGTGTTTTCAACATAAAATCCAGGGTTTCCCTGTAGAACATTATTCAGATCTAGTTGCTCATGTGCTTAGAACACAACAGTGATTTTCCATTTCCCTTAGAGCAAATGTAAAGTTCTTTGCAATGATTTTGTAAAAGTCTGTCTTGCCTACTACACAACCACAACTACCAGCATTCTGATGTCAAATTCTATTCACTTATACTCTCCTTCCATCTAAAACGCTTTTCTACCAAATATCCAATCTCTTGCTGTGTATACCTTTATTTTATCCACTCAAATTTACCTCATCAGTGTGGCTTCTTTGAATATCCTTTGGAACCCACTATTTGCTCTGTCTTCCATTAATTCTGCTTTTCCTTACATGCCACTGTTTCTCTATAGTTTCATATAACTATAATTTTCCATCTTAGTGAATGATTTAATAATCCCTTCTTTTTTTATCATGTATCATCTAGATTGAAGCTTCCTGAGACCAGGTCTCTTTGTACAATGACTTTACATTACCAAATCACCTAATACAATGTTAATTCATGATACACATTTAATACATTTTTTTCTATTGAAAAGTGACCTTTTTAGCTTCTGTTCTTATCTAGTTCTCAGTTGTTGTTATTAATCTTTAAGTAGGGTAGTTCTTAGTTTAAAAATAAGATAGGAAGGAACTGGAGAAGAAAGCCAAGGCAGTCTTCAGCTTTGGTTCAGTTTTGTGGATATTGGACCCATGATCACAAGACCCTTTCTGTTTCTTCTTTCCCAAAGGCTTGTCTTTTTCTGATATCAGTTTAAACAAAGCTAAATAAGCCTTGTACTACATCTCCTGCAGGTGTTTGATACCCTGGGATACTCTTTGCCTGCCTTCTTTGAATTACCTTGCTTCAGTTTTTAGCTATTACTTCTAGATGACTGCTGGGATTATGATTTTGATTCTGATCTCTGATGGGTAGTTTGGGAAGGGAGTAGTGTCTGCAAATGGCCTCCCTATAAAGATCTTGAGAGAAATTTCTGCAAAGTCCGACTTACTTTCAAAGGTGAATTTCGGTATTCAGGTTCAGCGAGGAAGGGGTTGAATCGAGGGCCATCTGTAGCTTGAGTTTTCCTGCCTGGCCCAAGGTCAGGGCAAATCTCTCTCACTTGCCAGTCCCACAGCCACTCAGACCCGACCAAATAAACACAGAGACTTATATTGGTTACAAACTGTGTGGCCGTGGCAGGCTTCTTGCTAACTGTTCTTACAGCTTAAATTAATCCATTTCCTTTAATCTGTACCTTGCCACATGGCTCGTGGCTTACCGGCATCTTCACAAGCTGTTTCTCATTGTGGCGGCTGGCAGTGTCTCTCTGACTCAGCCTTCTACTTCCCAGCTTTATTCTCCTCCTTGTCCTGCCTACACTTCCTACCTAGCCAATGGCCAATCAGTGTTTTATTTATTGACTAATTAGCAACACATTTGCCATACAGAACATCCCACAGCAGCCATCTCTCAATGTCCAGTCTTATTTGATACAGCAAAAATGAGTTTTTCCATTATTCCTTAAATTATGTTTTTTATTATGACTGCTTCACTCACTAAAGATAGAAAAAAAAGCACTGATGCTTAAAGTTTGTTTCTCTAATCTTAATCATGCCGCGGATTTTCAGGAAGCAAATGGACTCTAAGCTGATACATCAGTGATTGTGTACCATGTCATTGTGATGGAAGATTTAACTCTACTTCAGTTGTGCTCCCCGTCAGTTTGAAAGTTCACTTTTCTAATCTTCATCTGTGTATTTAACATCCATTTTTGTCTTGTCTGGTGATACTCTTGGTCTAGAAAAACTTCCTCGTAACACGTTAGGTGGTAGGTGTTTTTTTTTTTTTCTTTCGGAGCCCTCTGATTTGTGGAACTGCTCACTGTGTGTCTCTACTGCTTGGGTAGCCAGGACGCTCCTGTTAGCTTCACTATCGTTCTCACTCAGGCTGTGGCTGAAAGATGTGTACATGTGTTTCCATTGCCCTCCTGCTATTGCTCGTATATTCCTTGTCTTAACTTCGCTAGCCACAGTAGTGTGTTCACTTTCATAAGCTCCTGGAATTTGGAACCTTTGAAAATGTATCTTCCTTCTGTGATAATTAACAAAACTAACTTTGTTGGTAAGAATATATCTATTTTTAACCAATGTTTTAGGTCATCTTGGGCATTGTTTGGTGCTCCTGAGCAGTAGATTTTAATTCCTTTCACCACCAGCAATTCCTTATTTGGTAGTTGCTATGTTCAAGAGATAAATGCATCAGTAAGTTAGAGAATAATCAAGTAGTTCAAGAAAGTTAATGTCCCTTATCTGAAGAGCTCAATATACTTTTGGGAAGTACCTAACAAATTTATCTCAACAAATTGTTTGGTGTCCTTTGTGTAGAATTCAAAGCTATTAGATTTAATTTACTTGAACAAATGAACTTGAGCTTATAGTAAGTGCTTAACACTAGGGAACAAAAGCTGGAATAATGTGTAGTCTCATTTTTCAGTAATTTAGAGTTTTGATGGTTAATTCCTATTGTCATTTCTATTGGATTAGAACTACCTAGGAAATTAACGAGGCACACTTTTGAGTGTGTCTCTAAGCACTTTCCAGAGTGGATCTACTGAGGTACCTGTATGACCTGCCTTTAATGTGGGTAGCACCATCCTATGGGGGAAAGTAGAGAGCTTGCGGAGTACCAGCATTTTTCTTTCTGTGCTTCCTGACTCATCAGGATATGAGCAAGTTCCCCCAATGGCAAGTATAAGCCAATTCTGCTGCTATGCCTTAACCACCAAGATCAACTGTATCTTCTTAAGCCATAACTCAATATATAACCTTCTTCCTTTAAGCTGCTTCTTGTTAGACGTTTGGTATCAGTAATGAAAAAGTAGCTAACACAGAATGTGAGGCAGATACATCCATGACCAATTCTACCAGGTCTTCCTATGTATAAAGCACAGGATAGTGATGGACATATATAAATAAATCTAGAATTCTTCTTTTCTAACACTCTTATTCATGTCTCTCTCTCTCTCTCTTTATCTCACAAACCTTTTTTGATCATGTTTGTGGATGCTGTAATGAATAAAAATACTTTATCTTTAGACAGTGTTGTTTCCTATACTGATAATTAGAAAATAATAATGACAAAACTAAGGAGTCCCTTTGGTTTTAACATCTTAAAACCTAGTTTAACATCCTAGTTTTTAAGATGTTGAAACATGAAAACACCACATCTAAGAAACAAAAAATACACTTTGAGATTTTTTTTTCATTCCAACCCATGTTTCTTATGTCACAATCACACTGCTCCATCATGGTTTGTCCATATCCCTGAGATTTCTTTTACCCCGAGTCCAGAGTTAACAATGCATTGCATAAAGTGCTATTTATTTTGAAAATGATTCTCAAGAACCACTAATAGAATTCAGTGAGGAAATTGTTTAAAATTCTAGGTAATTATAGTAAAAAAGTGACAAATATTTACCTTTCCTATTGTCCTCTCTGTAGAACAGAATTTTACGGAAGCTCCAGCCTATGTATCACCAAAAGAGAATAATTTTTCAAGTCATTGTTTCATTATGTTTAACCAATGCCTTACTTATCACATTTTCTGAACAAATGGTTAATTGCTGGGGTTTGATCCATGAGTGGAACAGAGAAAGATTCTGGCCCTCATCAAACTGAAAGCCTGATAGTAGTTAAATAACTATTAGATAACTATTAGAAAACTAAAATTATATTTTGTAAGGGCCAGAATACAGATACTTCCTTTGTAACTTATGAACATTAAGTAACTCCCCAGTGAGGAGAGGGGACAAACTATAGTGATAAGAAGGCTGTAAGGAAACAAAATTTATGATAGTCAAAGAAAGGCAGAGTGAAGAATTTGCAATTTCCTAAGTGGATTGTAATTACTGCTTTTTAAATTAATTTGAATACCCACTCACAAATATCCCAGTAACTTCCACGGCAAAAATGATAGAAATTTGTCATCATTCCAATAATTATCAGAAAGAATAAGTGGAACACTGAAATGGATCTAGAAATTTCTATGAATTTTGAGGCAAATATATTATATGGCTTTAAATTGGGCATAAATAGAGAGTTTCTAGATATCTCTTATCGATGTATTCAACAGACATTAAAAGATAACCTTTAGTACTGTGTGGACTGGGTGTTCATAGTACTGTGCTGAGTGCTAGGCACAGTAAGCAAAAATCTAAAACAGCCATTTCACTCACGCTTTAGGTAGATATTAAACAATAATGGTTAAAATGTAGACTTAGGGGACATAATACATAAATTTATAAGATGGAATGTAATAAGCACAATCTAGTCTTGATCAGAAAACTGTCCTTTGGGAATTACATTGAAGCTTAGACTTATGGTTTATATAGACACAGTCTTAGGAACAGGTTGTTTAAAGTCCCTTTGGTTAGTGGAATACAGACTTTACCAAGAACACTAAGAAGAATGTGCTCGCTCAATTGCAGAGTGAGCCAGGCTTAGAATTGTAGCTGCAGGTATTGGCTGGGGAGTTACATCACCCAATGAGACAGAGAAAAGGAATCTATTGTTGGCCCTCTCTTCTTACTGTTCAGAATGCTTTTAAGATGAAAAAAAAATACAGATGAGGTCTAGGGATGCAACTCAGTGGTACAGCATTCACTTAGTAGATGTGAGGCCTTGGCTTTGATCCTTGACGTCCCCACCCACCACCATATAAAGATAAATGACAGAGTAAGCAAGTGGATTTATTGATCTTATGACAGAAAATCAATATAACCTGAAGGTGGGTAGTATTAAAAATAATAAGAAAAGCATTGAAACTAAGGTGTGAGAAATGTTTGATGAACTAAGAAAGAGTTCAGAGTGATGGAGCAGGAAAGGCTGGTATGGAGGGGGCAGGATAGAGAGGCAGAGTGATACTGAGATTTCTTAGAAATCTGGAAAGCTGAAAAGGGTTGGAATCCACAGACTACTTGAGTCTTTTGAAGGCCTTATGATAACTCTGCTGTGTCAGACCAGTAAATGAGGACAGAACCAATTGCTTTAGTGCTTAAGGTAGTGGTATCTTGAAGAATGGTTCTTTCATCTCTATGGAGTATAAGATTAGGTTATCTGTAGAAGAGGTTCAGATTGCATTGTCAGTAATTTGAGGGAAATAAGAATTATTGGTAATGGGCTTCTAGATGTTTAGGAGACAGAGGAGCCCAAAGAATCAAGAAGGGATTGCCATGTTCTATCTCGCCCTCCTGTGTGCACTTTGTACAGTGGTGGGCAACTGCTTGGATTACAGACAAATGCAAACAGGAAGGGGTAGTTGAGTTCATCCAGTACTGATGGCATTAGATATGGGTGCCATTAAAGAGTCAAAAAAGTAAACTGTTGAGGATGTGAATATCCATGTGCTATAAGCATTACAGAAACTTTAATGATATAGGAAAGAAGAAGATTCAGGGATTTAGAGAAAGCAGAAAAATTAGTGGGCTAGAAGCCATGATAATTCTACTGTCAGTGATTTCATGATTCTCTGATTTCTTACTAAATTTTGAAAGCAATTATGAGAAAGTATCATGTAATAAATAGTATTCTACAGGTTTAAGATAGTCTTACTGAGTTACTAAGTACCATGATTTTCTACAATAGGTGCTCAACTGTATTGCCATACCAGTTGTGTACTCTATGGTCAGAAGCTGTCTATCTATGTGTCCATCTGTCTTAATTAGGGTTTTTGGTACTGTGAAGAGACACCATGATCATGGCAACTCTTATAAGGAAAACATTTCATTGGAGTGGCTTGCCTACAGTTTCAGAGGTTTAGTCCATTATTATCATGGTGGAGAGTATAGAGGCATGCAGGCAGACATGGTGCAAGCTACATCTTGATCAGAAGGCAACAGGAAATGGTCTATGAAACTGAGTGAAGCTTAAGCAAAAGAGAGCTCAAAGCATGCCCTCTCAGTGACACACTTCCTTCAACAAGGCCATACCTACATCAACAAGGCCACACCTTCCAATAGTGCCATTCCCTATGAGTTTATGGGGGCCAAATACATTCAAACTACCACTCTATCTGTCTATCTATCTATCTATCTATCTATCTATCTATCTATCTATCTATCTATCTATCTCTATCCTCTATGTATCTATTATCTATCAGCTATCATTCTATCATCTTTATCTATGTATTTATTTTCTATCTATTAATCATTTATTATCTATCTATATACCTATCTATCTATCTAGCTATCAATATCTATCATCTACCTATGTATTATTTGTCATTATGTGTCTATTATCATATAAGATACTTGCTCACTAACATATCACAAAAATAATACTTTGGGGTTGATTTACTAGTGTCTTGTCTCAGATTTTCACACATGTAAATTCCAAAGATTTCCTGAACATAAATTATCATTTACAGTAATTATAAAATCAGTTGACATAGTTTTATTAGGGCCACTAAATTTTTGCCAACATGCTATTTTTACCTCTATCTTTTAAAGTAATAATTGAAGGCTAAATTTGAATTTTTTGACAATGTTATGTTTAATGCTTATACAATTCATAAATTCTGAGTAGGTGGTTTAATTAGATATTTTGATGTACAGATTTAAGATAGTTTGATGAAAATTTTTACTATGATGATTTATTAAATGCATGTAGATGTATAATTGTAATAATTAGTACAGAGAACAAAAATTATTTAATTTGTGTGTTAAGATGACTTTCAAATGCAAAATAGTTCTTTCTTATTCTTTTCTTTTTAATGGGAATGAGAAAATATATTTGATTATAAAAATATTCTTTGATTCTTGGGAAAAAATTTGAATAGAGACAGATTTAATATTTTTGAAGTCATATGTATTTACAACACATTTGAAACCTATATATAACTGCACAATATATAATATTAGTATATGTTATATATAATAAAATATATTCAGGTATATTTTTAAAAATAGTGTTTACTGTTTATGATCATTGAAATAAGAAGGAGATATTTTGCTTTATGGACCTTATCATTCTTGGATTTTTATAATTTGCAAGATACGTCCCTAATTCAGGAACTAATGCAATAGGTAACATTGCAAAGACTTGGGCTTGTGTTATGTAATCCTGTGTCGGTCAGCAGCCCATTATTACATTATATATTATATCAGTCTTGTTATTTAATTTCCGTATACAGTAACTCATAGCTTAAAAACTCTTAAAAGGCTTAAAAATCCTTAATTTTTGTTTATAAAAGCCTATTATGATCAATCCATGTGAATCTATTTAATGGGTAATAAGAATTTATTAAGATATAAATTGAGGAAATATACTCACAAATACAGAATGGAGTAGACAGCTGAAGTTGGCCTCTGATCTGACAGGGAGCAAATCCACCTCACAGGCAGGAACAGGGAGAAGGGCATGTGACCCTTCTCCCCCTCCTTTTAAGAGGTCACATACAACGGCAGGAAGCATCACCTCCTTCGAATCCTATAACCCAAAGTCATGGGCGGAGCAAATGCCACTACAAAAGCCAATGTCTAAAGTGTTAAAAAAATTAGTGAAATTTAAAAAGGGAGATAGCTTCCATTCATGAATAGGAATTAAAATATATTATTATATAAACACAGTTTAAAGAAAAACATGAAGATTATTGAATGTGTATTAAATCATTTGGAGATTCTAGAGCTCATGAGCCAAAATAAAATCACATCATTCTCTCCTCCTGTATATGTTGATCATTCCCAAGCCTTAAGCTTCAACTATTTTTGGTTCTTGTCTCAAGATTGATTGACTTGACTGTATAAATCCATGTAATTATCATTGGAAGGGATGTCATTTTGGTAAGTTTAAACTTTTTAATTTTAATTAACATAAGCTTAATTTAAATAGATACAGAACTAAGTATATACTTGTCACAGATCTGATGGTGTACATTTACATCACTGGTTTCCTCACAGTTTTGCTACCAGTGGTTTAAGTACTGACTCTATTATGCAAAGGCTCACAGGCTTCATATTCTGATGAACACATTTAGCTTTGTTTCAGTTTTCTTTATAGAAGGAAGTTAACTTAAAATTGTCTTATATTATTACTGTCTTTTCAGATTTTGGTAAATGATTATGACATCATAAAATAAGTTGAATAATAAAATAGCAATAAAAAATAAATAATAATAAATGTCTGGAGCTAAAGTACGTTTTCATTGAAAAAGCTCGCATTAAATTTAATTATTTCATATCAACACTATTCTCACAGTACACATATGACAATTATACATATTTGTACTTTTGCTATTTTTTAAAAATTGTCTTTTGACATTGCAGAGAATAACAACATCTAATATACAGTTGCTATACAGTTGCCTCACTTCTTAGATGAAAAATAAAATGATAAAATCCCTGCCTGTACTGCTTTCTTCCAATGCTTCTCAAGACTCCCTTTGAAGAATCACCTGAGATACTTGGTAAAAACACACATTAAGGCCTTGAGCCCGGTGGAACACCCCTAAGTTAGGCCTTCCAGGATGGGGCCTCACAGTACCCTGTGTTTGTTCATTCTGAATCCCTTGGCTTTCTTTCTTGTAATGGCTTTTATGCCAGAAATAGGTTACATGCAAAGCTCATTTAGGAGACTTTTCTCTAGGGAAAATTCATGGATAAGGCTAAAAAAATGTTTAATATTTAGCACGAAGCAACAAAATGCAGTTAAAAGGAAGCAATGCTGCTCTCTTCCATCTGCAAACAAGTCTACATTTAGCCTTGTATGTTTGGTCCCTCCTACTGAAGGAAGAGGCAAGCTTTCCAAGGTAGAGGACACCCAGTGGCTGGGTGCCCCTTCATTTCCCTGAAGAGGAAAACTGAAAATCCACGTAAGGACCACAGGGAAATCAGCCTCTGAGTATGCCAAGGAAGCTTATTGGGAAAGATGAGAAATTACTGGGCTCAAGGGATGCCAAAGTTCTTGAGATCAACTTGGGGAGGTAAATCCCTTATTTCTGTTCTTGTGGCTGTTATGTAACCTCAGGCTGATCAAGCTAAGAAAAGACCTGTGGTTACAATGCTAACAGTACAGCACGATACAGGCTTTTCAGTCTCTACGATGTGCCTGTTGTCATACCGAGTTCCATACACCGTTTCATTCCATCTCATACCACCACCTGTTGAAGCAGGCACTGAAAGATAACTAATAAATCTTTGCGATGCTGCAAGGAAAGCAAATAGATGTAAAATCAAACAAAGCCTGGTGGCACAAGCCTGTAGTCACAGATACCCTGAAGATAAAGCAGAACTCTTGCAAGTTTAAAAATTGCTTGAGCCACAGAATGAATTTGGGGCCAGCCAGGGCCACTTAGTAGAACCCCATTGCAACATATTAAGCATTTGTGTGGGGGAGGCAGAGACTGGCAGCGACAGAGCACTCGTGGCCCCCGCCCCAGTTTCACTCTCCTACACCACAAAAATAAACGAATCAACTAATAAATAAAATAAATCCCCAGTGACTTACTGGAGAAACCAAAACACAAAATTTAAAAGAAAGTGAAGCAAAGTTTCCTACAAAGCTGGGATTGTCAAGTAGGAAGAAAAAATATAACGTAAAGTTAAAGTATAAAATCAGAAAATAGGCTGGAGAGATGGCTCAGAGGTTAAGAGTCCTGACTGCTCTTCTGGAGGACCCAGGTTCAATTCTCAGCACCCACAGGGTGGCTCACAACTGTTTGTAACTAAAGTTCCAGGGGACTCAAACCCTTACATAGGCAAAACACAAATGCACAATAAATAAATAAATAAATAATTTTAAAAATCTTTTAAAAAATTGGAAAACATGAACTTGATACCAAACTAAATTAAAACAAAATATGCATCTTATGTAAAACATAAATCTCAACCTCAAATATATAGGGAACAAGATTAATAAACCTAGGTTACTCTCATAAATACTTGCTGATCTCTTGTTTGAAAGTGTCGTGAAGCACAGTTGTTATTAATAATTATTCTAATTCATCATATTAATAATTTAATCATCATTGGTTTTCTGAAAGATGTTTTATTTCATAATAACCTTAGACTCAGGTATAAATTTTTTACTAAAATTTTAGCTTTTTTACTTTATCTCGTTTGCTTTCTCTTTGGTTATATAATACCTCACTTTATTTTTTGTGCATATGCCTCATTCTGTTTCTCACTCATATCAATTTTATGAAAGCTGAACATTCTTTCAGTCTAGCAATGATACAAATTAAACCTCAACAGAGTGCTCTTGATTCCTGTAATAAATGTTTTCAAGGGATTAATGTTCTCTAAAGTGTCTACTTCCCATTTTCCTTTACATTCCCTAAGAATGAGGAAAAATCTGTCCAGTCTCTCATGATGAGGAAACAAAGGTTTGCATAGTCTTTCTGGCCCCACTCAGTTTATTCTTTGTCTCAGGAAACATCCACAACCAAGTTCTGCAGTGAAGTTTGTGCTGATGTGCCCAGATGTTGCTAGTCAATCTTTGCTACATTGGCAAGATTGGTTGTTCTCAGGGCCAGTCAGTGCTCATTATGACAAGGAAATTTCCTCATCACAACCAATGGTCACACTTTCTTTATGAAGATTATCTTACCTCAAGTGTCATACTTTCCTGATTACATCTTTGTCTCTACTATTTTTTTAAATCAATAATTATAAGCTCAGGAGAAACAGAAATTTGGGGAATGTGGTCAAGAGAAAGGATGAGATAGATGTCAGACGGGCTTTTTTTTTTTTTTAAGTTAGAGTCAGTGTCATCCAAAGCCAAAGGGGGGTTATTATTAAAGCCTTCTCATTGGACACCTACATGACTTAAATTTTAATAAAGGCCATTCTTTGTGGTGCTTAGAGAATAAGATTATATAGTTTAAGTTTAGAAGAATCACAAATAGGAAACTAACAGACAAATATCTGAAAGATTTAATAGTAGGTAGGGGTGAAGAGATGGATCAGCTGTTGAGGTTAAGAGTACTTCTTGTTCTTGCAGAAGACCAAAATTCAGTACCGAGCACCCACCCCAAGGTGGGTGCTCAAAATCACCTCTAATCCCAGGTTTATGACATCTGATACTCTCTTCTGTCTTCAGCAGGCATTTAAAATCACATGTGCATGCATACACATACACATACACACACACACACACACACACACACACATAAATAAAAGATAAATCTAAAAAGAAGAAGTAATAGTAGCATTGCTAGCCATTAATATGAATAGATGACTTTGAGGTATATTTTTGGCAGAACTGACGGTTCACAGGAGTTTGTTGGATATGTCAGTAATGGAGA
The DNA here is from genome assembly GCF_949786415.1 of Peromyscus eremicus. Lineage (NCBI taxonomy): Eukaryota > Metazoa > Chordata > Mammalia > Rodentia > Cricetidae > Peromyscus > Peromyscus eremicus. The sequence continues at coordinate 71,269,292 of NC_081422.1, read as the reverse complement.
GAAATGTGTCTGCTTTGACTCACAAGTATCTTCCAGATTGCAAAGATGCACTATTAACTATGCTGAGGAGTCATGGAAAGGTAACAGATGGATGCACAAAAAGAATGGCAAGTGCACTTTTAGTGCACTGATTTGGGGAGTTCTGGAGAGATCTAATTTAAAATATAAAGCAAGCATATATATATATACATATATATATTTCAGGAATTTAAACTTAGATTTTTAAAACTCTAAAGCAGAAACATTAACAATTATTGTCATTTCAGAGAGAGATATATGAGAGAAATTGGAGGAAGAAAAGGGAATTGACAAATGTAATTATATTATAATCTCAAAATTATCATATTTAATTATAAAATATAATATCAAAAATAAATGTATTAGAATCTCAAAATTTTAAAAAAGATTTTTAAAAAGCACAATCAATTATATGAGCATGAAGGAAAGTAAATTTGTTTTACAAATAAAAAGAGTGGCAATGATATGTCTAATTTAAAAAATGCTGTTGACATTCCCTCTACAGCCGAGGACCTGGAAGTAGAGGACTTCCCTCAGGACAGGAGCATAGGACAGGAGAACTCAGGGCCCATCCTGAAGAGACCCTGCCTTTTAGGTCAGGTGGAAAAATAGCCAAATGAGGAAGAAGGAAGCTAGAGGGTGTCATGACAGGTAGATCTTGGGGCTACTCCAAGAGTACTCCAAGGAAGATAACATGCGGAATGTCACTTAGATGTTGAATGAAATACATACTGGAAAACTGTGCTTTGTTATGGGAGACTTAAGCCTTAGGAAAAGAAATTAAAAAAAACCCAGATGGTTCTCACTGAATCTTCACGGTTTTTTGTTTGTTTGTTTGTTTGTTTGTGTATAACTTTAGTGAAGATTCTTTTATCTCCATTTTAAGTTCTAATGAATTTGATGGCATTCATCTATTTCTAGTGTGTGTGTGTGTGTGTGTGTGTGTGTTGTGATGAAAGGTGGGGGGGGAGATGTCTCAGTAATTAAAATTGCTTTCCTGCTGTTCTTACAGTGGACTGGAGTGCTGTGCCAGGCACTCATGCTGGGTGGCTTACAACCCCCTCCCCCATAACTACAGCTCCAGGATATCTGACACTCTATCCTGGCATCTGTGAGTGCCTACACCAATAAACTTGTACACATAATTAAAAAAATAATCAGCATGGAGAGATGGTTCAGTGATTAAGAGCTCTTGCTGCTCTGCCAGGTTCCAGCACCTATATCAGGTAGCTCACAGCTATCTGTAACTCCAGCTCCAGGAGACCTGAAGCCTCTGGCCTCTGTGGGAACCAGCACTTGGATGTCCATATCCACATGCTTACATACATACCTATACACAATTTAAAAATAACAAATAAATCTTTTAAAAATATGAAGTTAAAGTTAATGGCTTTCCCAAATATTTGACCCTTGCTTAAAAGTGAAAAAATGTTGTCATTTAGTTCTGTTAGAGCCTACTCATTTTTTCTCAACTCTCAATAAATTTTATTGAGCAACAAATGCTTTAAAAGCCTTCAGTTAGGTACAGGGGATACCGAGATGAATAAATGCATTACCTCAATACACGAAATGAAGTTAATGGCCTCACTGATTTGCTGTAGATCAGTCATTCTTGGAACTCATTGGGAGGTCTCCTAGTGATGCTGACATCCTGTGAGTTGGACGTAGAGTACATGGGAAAGGCCTGGAAGACAATGAAACTGATAAATGGGGTTTCTTTGCTTCTGTTTTCAGGTTGATAGACTCCCGTTGTCTCCCTTGTCAGTACTGAATCAAACTGACGAGTCTACGCTTCGCTGCTTCTCTTGTCTGACACTGTCTCTCACTGATTTGTCATCTCAGTGGCTGATCAGGTCTGTCCCCTGCTATAGCTGCTGTTACTGTAAACCGGCTTTTATAAACAGTACATAAAGCAACAGCATCAGGAAAGAGAGCTTTACTTTTTAGTTAGACAAACACATGATAGGAGTAGTATTATAAAAGGATTCTGAGAGAGCCATGTTGGTGTTCATAAAAATGTGATTTATTAAATGTGTTTGCACACATTTAAGTGCTTGCGCATGTGTGTGTGTGCATGCATGTGTGTAGGTGTATGAATATGTATACACATATATGTGTAAGTGTATGAGTGTGTGTGTGTGTGTGTGTGTGTGTGTGTGTGTGTGTGTATGTGTGTGAGATTTTTTGTATCATGTCAAGCACAGGATTAATGGTGATTGTGGTGAAATACTGTGCATCTTAAAACACAAGAGTTCTTTAGTAAGTCTTGGATTGAAATGCTAGTTCTGTCCTCTCTTGGCAAACTCAGTTTATTTAATCATTTGGTTGTATTGCAGCTTTCTCAAATCGTCCACTGAGATAACAGTTTTCCTCACTGCCTTGTTGTGAAGATTAATTAAGACAAAATATATGCCATCTAGTAGGCTGATTGTTATATACTTTCTTAAACATTTCAAATCTGGGCTTGCTCTTGGTCAAATTAATCCAAGAGGAATTTTCAGTCCTCATTCCTTAGAGTGAGGCATTTTGATGCCCCCTCTAAGGATTCTTTAATGTATTAACCAACACAAGCGCTGACTCTGCAGGTCTTCTCTTTCTCGCAAAGGACAACTGACTGATTCTTGCCAGTTGGCAAAAGTTAGGCATCACCTTATTTTCGACCTCTGAGGTCCGCTTTTCCATCTCCAAATCTCCGGAAATTCACACGTGACAGTGACTAGTGAAGATACGCCTTCTGGGTGTGCACAGACTGGGACACATAAGCAAGGTGGAAGAAGAGACAGCAGAGTTAGGTGTGGTTAGCATAGATATTTAGTATGCATGGCACAGGTGTCTAGTACGCAAGGAAAAGATGCTACTAGTGTGAAGATAGCGCTGGTGGACAACAGAAACTCCCGGAGCAGGCTCAGCACCAGAATAAACCATAAGTGAGAGAAGCATAGGAATTAACCTGAACACTGCTCCCACTGTATTTCCCTGAAACTTAGGATTTTAGAGGACCAAAAAAGAAACTGCATTGAAATTCATATCACTCTGGTCAGAATGGTTATCCTTACCAGGAAGCCAGCATCCCTTTTGTGAGTTCTTAGTTTCATTAGTAAAAGAATTTCAAAACTGACTTGGAAGAAAGCTTATGGATAATTTTCATAGAATGAGAAAGAAAAACAACAGGACAAGCAGTCAATAACCTTGGAGTCTGCCAGGAGGAGGGAGACAGATAAGAAGAAAGAGAAAGCCTTTTGAGTCAAAGTCCAAGCAAACAGGTAGTTAGCTCTTGATGTCTGTAAGCAGCTACTTGGTAAAGAGGCAACTGCACTGTGCAAGGCCCAGTAGCTTCCTTCAGACCAGTGGAAAACCTTAAGTGTCTGGGAAAGTACACTGAGGCTCAGGGCCAGTATCCAAAAGTAAAAGATAGAAATAAATAAGGAAATGTTATGCTTTTCTGGGTTAGAACTCAAGAAAATGGACAGGCTTAACAGTGCTTCCTAATGGAAGCTTTGTGTGTGACGGTGCTAAGGAAGTGGCTCATGGGATAAAAAAGTTCATTATCTCATGAAGAAGGTAATTCATTCTTCGAATGTCTTCAGGTGAATTTTATTTCCTGAGGGGTGGATTCCTAGCCAGATGATTGACCGGCCAGCTGGATTAACTCTTAGGAGAAGACATAACACTGTGTGACGGTATAATCTTTGGCAGAGAAGAGAAGATTGCATAGTTTTTAACCAGGAGGAAGTGATGTGTCTGAGTGAGTGTCAAGAAAGCCCTGATAGCTCAACCTTTTCATATGGTCAAAGGGTTTTGATATTTATTTATTGAACAACACAGAAAACAAGGTATGGGAAAGATATTAAAACTTTCCCAACTAACCCAGAATAGAACTCAAAGCCACAAACAGGTGTTATTAAACTATATCCACATGTTGCTTACAACATTTGTTGCATATTAATTTTGTCTATTGCTGGTTGCCTTCAACCTGTTGGCTGCTGTTAGCAAATGATTACAATACACACACACACACACACACACACACACACACACACACACACACACATTCATTATTCTGTTTCAGGGCCATGGGAAGAGTATGTAACTTAAGAGTAAAGTTATATATTAAACTTAGGTTATACATGCTGATTGCATTGGAAATCCGAGCCATAGTAGGTTAGTTACATTGTTCTTTTAGAGGCAGTTTAAATTTAAACAAGCTGAGCACACAGTAGGGCAGCAGATTAAACAAAAGTCTTAAAATTATCTAAAGGGATATTATTAACTTGGAGGTAAGCTCCAGCAAAAATCAGTCTCTTTGGGATCAAGATATATTTTCAGAAAAATGTATAACCATGAACACTAAATGTTTGTTTAAAGCACATGACACAAGGTTACCTTTCAGAATGTTAAATCAGTAGTTTATCCTGTGGCCTAGAAATACTGTTTATACATAAGAAATATATAAAAGACAGATCTATGAATGAACGATCCAGGAGTTTTTGTTAAGGGAATATGTTGCTATGGAAACTTACAATTTGTTCTCTACACAGAAAATTTTGTTTTATTACTGACTGCCTCAATAAGAAGAAGGAGAAGTTCTGCTCAAATCTATGATGTAACAAAAAGGGAAAGATTGCACAAAAAACCACCATTTGCAGATAATAAATGAATACTGTTTGTGACATGTGACAACTTTTATTTATTCTGATCTGTAAAATATGCACATTAAACATTGCTCTTATCTAGCCCCTTCTTTGTAATAACTATGTTCATTACATTTCAGGATACACAAAATAGGATGTGACTAGTTGAACTTTTACTAGAATATTTTTCATACTGACCCATATGTTTTCTCTGCTGTGAAAGTTGTTATTTATTCACATATTTGCCTTCACTAACTAACTTTTTAATCCTATGCTTGCTTATAATTGTCTTTTCTCCAAACTTTCATAATTTTGTGAGAATGTATCAAGGATGGCTTTTTACATTATCTCATGTTTTTCTCTGATTTCCACCCTCATTTCTCCTTAGGATCGTCTATAAATTATTCAAGACTCAATATGCTTTCATAACTCAGCACAGCAAAGTAGTGGTTCCACCCTTTCTCGCTTCAGGTCCTAGTTTTTATTGCTTATGTGATTAATTTCTCCTCAGATATTAGCAGCAACTTGTACACGGAGATGTGCGTTTTGAAATGCTAGTTTATTTCTTCAGGCTTCATTTTTATCTGTGAAATAAATATCTTAGTTTGGATAACCATTGCTGTGATCAAACACCATTACCAAAATCCATTTGGGAAGGAAAGGGTTTATTTCATCTTACAGCTTGTAGTCCATCATCCAGAAAAGTCAGGGCAGGAATTCAAGGCAGGAACTTAATGACAGGAACTGATGAAGAGACTATGGAGGAGTGCTACTTACTGGTTTATTTTTTTATGGCTTGCTCAGCCTGCTCTCTTAGAGCAACGGGAACCACAAGCCCAGAGGTGGCACTACCCCTTGTGGATGGGCTTATGCACATCAACCAAGAAAAATACACCACAGATTTGCCCTCAGCCTAAATCAATCTCTGTCTCTGTCTCTGTCTCTCTGTCTCTGTCTTCCTCTCTCCCCCAATTGAATATAGATTCTTCTCTCATACAGTACAACCTACAACAGTTTCCTCTCCCTCCACTCCTCCTAGCTCCCCCCCACACACACACAACCTCCCCTCTCTCCAGAACCTACTCCCCCTCCTCCCATCAGAGAAGAGCAGGACTCCAAGAGACAACAACCAAATATGACAAAACAAAATCCAAAAAGACAAGACAAAAGCCCACACAGCTAAGCTGGACAAGGCAACCCAACAGAAGGCAAAGGTCCCATGAGCAGCAAAAAAGAGACAGAGACACACCCGCTCCCACAGTTAGGAGTTCCACGAACTCACCAAGCTAACAGCCACAACATATGTTCAGAGGACCTGGTGCAGACCCATGTAGGCCCCGTGCTTGCTGCTGCTTCCGTCTCTGTGAGCCCATGTGTGTATTGTATAGTTGATTAAGTGGGCCATGTTCTCCTGTGTCCTCTATTCCCTCTAACTCCTGCAATCTTTCTGCTCCCTTTTCAATGGGATTTCAGATCTCTAAGAGGAGGGACCTTATGAAGACCTCCAATTTATCTCTCTCTGTATAATGTCTGGCTGTGGGTTTCTGCACCTGCACCCATCTGATGCCCGAAGAAGCCTCTCCGATGATGACTGGACAAGGCATTGATCTATGAGTACAGCAGGATATCATTAGGAATCATTTCATTAATTTTTTTTAGACCACCAGTTGTGTTTGGTTCTATCCTAGGTCTTTGGGCTATCCACTTTCTAGTGTCTGGCCATACAAGCAGTGTCTGGCATAGGCTCCCTCTCCTGGGGTGGACCTCAAGTTAAATCAGACAATCAGGTATTGGTTGGCAACTCCCACAAGTTCTGCACCACCATTTCTCCACACATCTTGCAGGCAGGACAGATTGTTTGTTAAAGGTTTTGTGCCTGGGTTGGTGTCCATGTTTCTCTTTCAGTAGCCTGCAGAGATCCTTCCTGTACCAAAGAGACTAGACTATAAGGGTGAAGGCTCCATGCAGGCACCAGCTCAACTTCTCTACAATAAGTGAGCAGTATGGGTGTTGTCCTCAGCAATGGGGCAACACTCTGCCTTAGCATTAGCCTGGGTTGTTTGGGGACAGTGAAACTTCTGGAAGTTCTTTTATTGTATAGGATTGTTTTAGCTTCCTGGGTTTTCTGTTTTCCCATATGAAGTTGTGAATTGTTATTTCAAGGTCTGAAAAAAAATATATTGGAATTTTGATGGAGATTTCGTTGAATTTTGTAAATTGCTTTTGGTAGGATGTTCAGTTTTACTAGGTTAATCCTAGAGATCCATAAGTATGTGAGATCTTTCCATCTTCTGATATCTTCTTCAAGTTCTTTCTTCAGAGACTTGAATTTTTAATCATACAAGTATTTTACTTGCTTGGCTAGAGTTATATTACTTGAGGGTATCATAAAAGGTGTTATTTCCTGTATTTCTTTTTCAGTCTGTCTTTTGCTTGTAGGAAGGCTACTGATTTTTTTTTTAAAGTTAATCTTATATCCAACCACTTTGATGAAGCTGTAAGAGTTCCCTGGTGGAATTTTTAGGGTCAGTTATACTATCATTTCATCTTCAAATAAAGATACTTTGACTTCTTCCTTTCCAGTTTGTATCCCTTAATCTCCTTCAGTTGTCTTAGCTAAAACTTCAAGTATTATATTGAGTAGATATGGAGAGAGTCGACAACCTTGTCTCGCTCCTGCTTTTAGTGGAATTGCTTTAATTTTCTCTCCATTTAATTTGATGTTGGCTATTGGCTTGCTGTAAATTGTATTTATTATGTTGAGGTATGTCCCTTGAATCCCTAATCTCTCCAGGAATTTTATCATAAGTGATGTTGGATTTTGTCAAAGGCCTTTTCTGTATCTAATGAGATGATCATGTGGGTTTTTTCTTTCAGTTTATTTATATGGTGGATTACATTTACTGATTTTCATGTTGTACCATCCCTGCATCTCTGTAATGAAGCCTACTTGAAGATGGTGGATGATCTTTTTGATGTGTTTTTGGATTTGGTTTTCAAGGATTTTATTGAGTATTTTGGCATCTATGTTCATAAGGGAAATTGGTCTGTAATGATCCTGTTTATTAGGTGTTTATGTGGTTTGGGTATCAGGGTAACTATGGCCTTGTAAAATGAATTGGGAAATGTTTCTTCTGTTTTTATTTTGTGGAATAATTTGAGGAGTATTAGCATTAACTCTTCTTTGAAAGTCTGGTAGAATTCTATACTAAAACTGTCTAGCCCTGGGCTTTTGGGGAGTGGGGGTAGGAGAGTTTTAGTGACTGCTTCTATTTCACTAGGGTGTATAGGTCTATTTAAATTGTTTATCTGATCTTGATTTAACTTTGGTAAGTGGGTACCTATTGAGAAAATTATCCATTTCTTTGAGATTTTCTAATTTGGTGGAGTACAGGTTTTTAAAGTATGTTCTAATGATTCTTTGAATTTCCTCAGTGTCTGTTGTTATGTCCTCCTTTTTGTTTCTGATTTTATTAATTTGGATACTTTCTCTCCATCTTTTATTTAATTTAGATAATGGTTTGTCTATCTTGTTGATTTTCTCAAAGAACTAGCTCTTTGTTTCATTGGTTCTTTGTATTGTTTTATTTGTTTCTATTTGATCGATTTCAGACCTCAGTTTGATTTATTTCTTGACATTTAGTCCTTTTGAAAGTGCTTACTTCTTTTTGTTCTAGGTCTTTTAGGTGCTGCTAGGTTGCTGATATGAGATCTCTCTATTTTTTTTTTTGTAGGCACTTTGTGCTATGAACTTTCCTCTTAGCACCACTTTCACTTTGTTCCATAAGTTTCAGTACTCTGTGTATTCATTTTCATTGAATTCTAGAAAGTCTTCAATTTCCTTGTCTGTGTCTTGACCCATTTTTCATAGAGAGTTGTTCACTTTTCATAAATTTGTAAGCTTTCTGTTATTGATAATATTAGCTTTAATCTGTGGTGTCTGATGGGATGTAGGGAGTTATTTCAAATTTCTCGTATTTGTTAAGACTTGCTTTGTGTCTAAGTATGTGGTCAATTTTTGAGAAAGTTTCATGAGGTGCTGAGAAGAAGGTATATTCTTTTGTGTTTTGGTGCAATGTTCTGTAAATATCTGTTAAGTCCATTTGTTTTATAATGTCTGTTAGCATCAATATTTCTCCATTTACTCTTTGTTATAACCTGTATATTGGTAAGAGTAGGATACTGAAGTCTCCCACTATCAGTATGTTAAGGTCAATATGTTATTTTAGTTATAGAAATGTTTCTTTTACAAAAGAGAGTGCCCTTATGTTTGGGGCATAGATATTAGAAATCGAAACACCATTTCCTTTGATGAGTATGTAGTATCCTTCCCCATCTCTTTTGATTAGCTTTTGTTTGAAGGCTATTTTGTTAGGTATTAAAATGGCTACACCAGCTTTATTCTTAATATCTTTTTTCAACCTTTTTCCGTTTGCACAACTCTATACTTGATGTTGAGGCGTGTTTCCTGGATTCAGCTGAAAGATGAATCCTGTTTTTGTTTTCATTCTGTTAGTCTTTTTATTAAGGAATTGATACTGTCAGTATTGAGAGATAGCAATGGCCAATGATTATTGATTCCTTTTACTTTGTTGTTGTCAGTGGTGCTGGAGTTGTTGTTGGAGTGTGTATGTGTGTTTCCCATCTTTTGATTTTTCTGGTATGAGAATATTTATTTCCTGTGTTTACATGGGTGTAGTTAACATGGATTGGAGCTTCCCTTCTATCACTTTCTGTAGGGTTGGATTTGTAAATAGATATTGTTTACACTTGATTTTGTCATGGAACATATTTTTTCCATTTATGGTGACTGAAAGTTTTGTTGAGTATAGAATTCTGGGCTGGCGTCTGTGGTCTCTTAGAGTCTATCTAAGGCCTTCTAGCTTTTAGAGTCTCCACTGAGAAGTAAGGTGTAATTCTAATAGGTATGCCTTAATATGATTCTTGGTATTTTTCCCTTGAATCTTTTAATATTCTTTATTTGTTTACTGTATGTTTAGTGTTTTATTAATATGTAGCAAGGGGGTGTTCTTCTTATGGTCCAATATATTTAGTGTTCTATACTCTTGTATCTTTATAGGCATGTCCCTCTTTAGGTTAGAAAATTTTTCTTCCATGATTTTGTTGAAAACATTTTCTGGGCCTTTGAGCTGGAATTTTCCTCCTTCTTCTATTCCTATTATTCGTAGGTTTGGTATTTTCATAGCGTCCCAGATTTCCTAGATTATTTGTGTCAGTAATTATTTAGATTTAACATTTTCTTTGAATGATGTATCCATTTCTTCTATCATATCTTCAATGCCTGAGATTCTCTCTTCCATATCTTGTTTTCTGTTGGTGAAGATTGCCGCTGTAGTTTCTGTTGAAATTCTTAAATCTTTACTTCCAGAATTCCCTTAGTTTATATTTTCCTTATTGCTTTTATTTCTATTTTCAGTTCCTGATCAGTTTTATTTGTTTCCTTCAACTGTTTTTTTTCTTGGATTTCTTTAAGGGATTTATTCATTTACTCCAATTGTTTCCTTGTGTTTTCCTGGATTTATTTCAGGGAACTATTCATTTCCACTTTAAGGGCCTTCACTGTATTCGTATAGTTAATTTTAAGGTATATTTCTTATGTTTCAGCTATATTGGAATGTTCAGGGTCTGCTGTAATAGGATAGCTGGGTTCTAGTTGAAACATTTGCCCTGGCTGCTGTTCATTGTTTTTACACTGGTGTCTTGGCATCTGGGTTTTGGGTCATTATAGCTCTAGGTGCTGATTTCTGGATTTGTCTTTGTTGGGTAGATATTTTGTTCCTTGGTTTCTGTTTCCTCTCTGGATTTTCAGAGAGTGTGATGGCTGTGTGTTGCCTGTTTTATTGGCCTGTTTATCTGGTGTCCTCACAGGGAATGCTTATTGGTATTGGAGGCTGGGATGCAGTGATACAGGGGGAGGAATGTCTGGAGGAGATGGTCCATTGGATCCACAGGATATGTGGCAGGTAGAAGCGAGGCTACAGCTGGTGATCTGTTGCAGCTCTAGGGAGGAGACTAAGGGGTTGGGTTTGGGGGAACAGAGAGAATGGAGAAGGTTTCAAGGCATTTTCTCATTTGAGTTTCTCTTCTTCCAGCTTACTATATTTTGTGTCAAGTTGACATAAAACTAGCCAGCACATAACAATATTAGATTACATTGTGTGGGCTTTTGGTCTTGAGCTTTCAACTCTGCTGTTAGCAGATATAGACAACATTTAAATAAATGAAGATAGATTTTCTATTAAATTATATTTAGAAAAGAAGATATCTGGCCAGCTTAAGCCTGTCAACCATGGATGGCCAACCCTTTGTGTGCACTATAGTCTCCAAGTCTTCTTTAAGTGCTTTTTATTCTAAGAAAATGTAAAGAGTAACTTCTATTCTTCATATTATAGGACTAATGCTTTTCTTAAACAATCTTGTAGTAATACATTACATTGATTAATTGCCATCGGTAGTGATGGATGACTTGGAACTTTGCTTTTCTTTCTCAATATATTTCTCATGATTGTGTGAATTTAACACATAGTGTCTCCATATATCAGATTGTAGACAGGCAGCTCTCTCATATATATACAACACTTCATTAGCTGGGTGTAACCTTCTACCCATCCGCCTATGTTTATTATTGCAGGCCAGTTTACAGTTGATAGTATACTTACATGCCCTTTCCTTCTTGATATAGTAGGATAAGAAAGCTATGTGAAATAGTTTATGAAAGCATTAATTTTCAGAAATCTACATCTGTTTTTCAAATCCACAATAAAAAAATTGAAGCCACTTGGCTGGATATATCAATGAAAGTACTGATATTAGATTCAGTGAATACTGGCTTGATTTCTATTTTTCCTGAAGTGGCAAATGAAGCAGAGTACAGGGAATAGTTTCATTTCTCCCTTCTCTTCCATAATCCATTTTCATTCATCTTTGATGCGATGTTCAGCAGCACTTTCTGCAAGCTCCCCGACCTATTCTACACAGCTACCCTCGGTAGGTGTGTACACCTTCAAAAGTGAGCCTCCTAAGCATTTCTCGTAGAATACTCACAAGGAAACAAAAGCCTACATGACTTTGCCTCATTCTCACGCAGTCAGCTTTCAAATCTTTGTGTAAAAGGAGCAGAGAGTCTAATTTTATAGTCTCCACTTTTACACAAAGATTTGAAAGCTGACTGCAGTGAGAATGAGGCAAAGTCATGTAGGCTGCAGATATAGCTGTTAAAATAATAAACAATATTAGTTCTCACCAGAATTTTGTTATTTTCTGTTTATCCTGTAAGATTTATATTTACTACTAGGCTTCTAACTCTGACATTTATCTCCCACAGTATCAGAGCTGTCATTTTGGAGGACTATCTAGATCACACCATGTCCCATGTAGGAAGACTTCTTATCACTCACACTGTGAGTGTCAATGTTGATTGACATGAATGATCTGGACAGTCTGTGTCAAGACTGGCTTTTCTAACACCATATCCTGACACTTCCATTCTGCTTGGGGCGAAGTGCTGCTCTAGAATGGGCTGCAGTGGAATTCAAGCACTGTCCTTAGAGCAGGCCCAGGTGGGGACCAAGTGCTGTCTTTAGAGCAGGCCCAGGTGAGCTTCAAGTAAAGTTTCTAGAGCAGGCAGACATAGTATTAGCTCTCTTGTGCTTTTATATTTACTTTCTGTGCCTCAACTTCTATACTCTGATTTCAGCCTAAAGACTTTATGCTCATCTCTGTGAAGGAAGTTGTCATTGCCCTCAGCATACAGTTCATTTTTCATCTGCAACTTGTAGAAGTTTAAATAACACACTATTATAAAAGGCTACAAATAGACTCGTGTTACTTATACTTGCGTCTTTTCCCCCACTTTCACATTTACTTGAATGTCAGGTACTTTGGACAAAATAAAATAGTTCACTGGATGAAAATAGAACTTAATACATGAAGTGCAGAGGTGACACTCTTCTCCCTATTATTTTAATAAAAATATTTTTATTAATTATTTTAGAATTTCATGTAATGTATTTTGTTGATATTTGCCACAGACTTCTCCATTAACTCCTCCTAGATGTAGCCCCACACCCCAATCAACTGTATGCCTTTTCTTTTCTAATTTAATAAGCCATCATTTCCAATTTGTGCTGTCTGGGTATGGGGCCATCCACTGGAAACATTACAGAGTGAGGTATCCTGGGTCTATGGCACATGTTCTCACTCATATGTACATCTTGGCATTGCATATTTAGATTTGTGTGTTTAACTTGGAGAACTTCCAAGGTAGACAGAGAGCATTGAAGAGGAGGAAGAGGGAAGATCTTAAGGGAGAGAGATAGTAGAACACAGGAAATGTGAAGCGAGAAAGCAGTATGATGGAGAAGAGGCCTTGAGTGGGGAGAGATATGGGTGCACAGGACAGGGTGGCTCGGGAAGGGATAGCTAGCTCTCTGCTCTTTTAAGAAGTACTGGAGGAACACATCTCACTTTAGTAAAGTTATACGTAAAGTTCTCTGGTTTACCTTATCAATTCTTGCACCATAATGTATGTGTCTCAAATTCCACCAAAATAAGAGAAAAAAATTAAATTCTTATTCAAATTACTTATCCTAGACCAATAACTTTACAAAAACATAGAATAGTATTTTGAGAAGTTTATTTTTGTTATTTAAAAATTCTACTCTAAAACCAGTGTGATATCTATAAAGTATAACTATATTTAGAGAAACACGAATAAAGATATTCATAGTCTCAGAAATACAAAATACTATTGAACTCTTTTATGGTTTTTTGAATATCACACTATGAAGAAACTTTATAGAAAAGTCTTTCTAAAACTATTTACAGTATACAAGAGTTGTGTTTCTAGATGTACTTAAAAGTGAGCACATATGGCTTTTTGGGAAGAAAAGTTTCAGTGGAGGGGATCAGAGAGGGCATTAGTGGGGAAATGGTTTTTAAAGACATATATATCTACCATTAGATTTCACAATGCAACAACTACTTTTTATTTCAAAATATCTAAAGTAGAAGGTTTAGGGTGTCTTCATCTCACCACAAAGAAGTGATATATGTTTGAGGTTTTAGACTTGCTAGTTACCTTGATGTAATTATTATGCAGCATATGCACAGCAAAATAGCACATTGCACTCCATACATATAGGCAATTATGTGTCAATTTTGAAAAGTGAATATATAATATGAAGCCTAAGGGAGAACTCCAGTGACCATGACCCTGAATGAGAGCTGCTCAGAGTTTTTCTAAACCTGCTTGTTCCAAAAGAGAGGAAGAAAATGCTAAGGAGTCCTGAACAATTAAAACAGTTTATTTTAATGATGTGGGTAAATTTCTAAAGGACAATGTAAAGTCAAAATTAAGTAGATTACTATAAGAAAAGAAAACTATCTATGCTAGGAGTGATCCAGCTTGTCAACCTAAGTGTTTAACATTTCAGATAGCAAAGTTATGGGAAAATTTCACCAAAGGTCATGGTCTGTTTGAACAAAGGTTTATAAATTATTCTTATAATGAAGGGATTTATTTTATTGGAAATGGAGGAGGAATAGTTAGGCTTACAGATAACAGATATGCTGTAAAAGTCTTTGCATCTTCAAAGACATTCTCACTGACTTACAAGAGGACATGTGTCAAAATGTATGCACATTTCTTCAATTTTCCACCTACTCTTAACGTACATGACCACAATTCAGCAGCACACGTGAATTAGGGGAAATGTTCTCCATCAATCAAGAAAGGAGTTTTCAATAAAGAATAATGTAGGTTGCACTGGTTGCCCTTGTTTGACTAAACATTTTTAATCTCATGAATTTACCTAATACTAGGTTCATTTGGTTCAAAGTAGTGATTCTTGGTCTCTTAGACCATCGGGATATTTGGGAAACATCCCTCAAGTCTGTTTCTTTACAACACTCTGTAACAATTCTACACCATATCAGATGACTATCTGAGATGCCTTCTAGAAAAGACCAGGAAGTGAAAGGACTGCTGAAGGTCACTGTGTAAATGCTGGATTCAAGTCGGTCTTGCTTATTATTTGACCCAGAGACTATAGAATAGATTACCTGAGTGGTATCTATGGTGGTGTTTTTTCTCTCTGTGGTGTTTTGTTTCCATTTGAATTGTGCATAGAGGTGGATATTCTGTTAAAATATTCTTTTACAAGCCTTCTCCTCCCTAAAAATATTCAACGCAGCTGCCATCCTTTATTTTCCCTCTCTTGCATCTAAGAAGTTATGATTCATCTGTTTTGCTGTCCATTTTATGAATGTTTATCATAATCTCAATGTCAGCATCCTCTCTGGGTTTGGAATGATGATGATTTATTAGTTTCTTTATTATTTATTTATTCATTACTTAGTGTTAAAAGAAATTGAAGCATAGGCCTCAGACTCAGTAGATGAATACTGTACCACTGAGCCACATCCTGGGATCTTGTCTTACTTTCTAGCTTTAGACAGGGTCTCACTCAGTTGACCAGGATTGACTTGAACCTATTTCTCTCCCCCTCTACTTCCAGAACAGCTGTGATTCCAGCTATTTAAGGCCCAGCTATGAGTGTTATTTTAAATAAGCATACTAAAGTTATAATTAAAATGCTTCTTGAGCAGATATTTAGAGTAATTCCATAATCTTTAGAATTATTTCTATATTTTCATATCACTGAAAATATCCTTTTATCATTACAACAGAGTACGTAGAAGCACAGTAAAAGATGTTGACAAGTGAACAGTTATAAAGACAAAAAATGTCTTAAAAGTCAGCAAACTAAGGCATTTTTAAACTTTCATTTTATTCAGGATTACTAGAATAATGAAGAATTTGAAACAATTATTTAATTGTTTAATCTCTTACACTTTGTGGGTAAATGTTTTGTATGTGTGACTGTCACATTGTTGAATTTTAATCCCATTTGTCAGCATGTATTTTCATTTTCCCTAAAAATATCATGTCATATCTAAGAGTTCTGAGGGGTATGTTAAGTGGGCTTATGAAAATCACAGTGTCTGTTTCCTGGTATAGTTTATTGTAAGTCTCATCTGTTTTCTCTATTAACTTCTTTGTCTTTCTATGCTTCCTAACTAAATGCACCATAGCACAAGGAATTCAAGAAACCTTACCAAGTGACAATATATTATTGGTCACTTTGGGTTTGTAAACTGTTTGAATGTTTTGAAATTGCTGTGTATAATATGTACAATTTTGGGGGGGGGAATAGTTCCTTTAGAACTATTTAGATAACAAGTTTGTTGTACACCTTTTTCAAATCAACTTCTCACAATATTTGTTAGGAACTCAGACAGCAGGACTATATTTATGCTTATACAGTCTCAGAGATGAATGATTCTTCTGATTTAATCTTACATTTTATACTTTAAGTAAACAGCTAATGTGTCAGCCAGACCACATGAAAGGTAGTTTGCTAGCATACCGAAGGCATTCTGAAATTTTTAAGATGGCTATGATCAATGATCAGAAAAGGAGTAATAGGATGTTTTCATATATAGGATTAAGGTGATTTCTCAGTAAACATAACACTTGCCACACAAACACGAAGACCCAAGTCCACAACAAAGCCAGACCTCCTAGAAGAAGAGTCTGCAATCCTAGCAATCCTAAACTAACATGAGATGCAGAGAAAGGAGATTCCCAGGATGCTCATGGGCAGTTATCCTGTAGTTGTTGATAGCAGGGGGAATGAAGTAGAAGAAGAAGAGTACCAACATCTGAGATTGTCCTTTGGCTTGGACACACCACTGTTGTGCACACAAATATACATGCGAATACACACAGATATACACAGACACACACACACACACACACACACACACACACACTCACTTCTGATGTGATCTAGTACTTGAAATAGGGAATCTCCTTCTAATCATTTTGAGGTACTTATGACTGACAATTTTTTCAACAATCAGTTGTAACATGAATTGCTAAATGGTTTTATTAATTAAAAAAAAAAACCTGGAGCCAGATATTGGGGTGAAAGCTGAAAGATCAGAAGAATAGAATAAGCCAGCCATAAGTTCCTACCGCTAGGAAATCCTCAGCCTCAAGAGAGCTATTTACTATTTACTCATGTCTTATATATCTTTCTGTGCCCTGCCATCTTACCTCCTTTCTCTGCCCAGTTACAACACTTCCTCTTTCCACTCAGCTCTATCACTTCCTGTCTGTCTGTACAGACCTCCAGACCTCTATGGTTAACTAGTGCTGGGATTAAAGGCATGTGCCACCATGTCTGGCTCTGTTCCCAGGGTGGCCTTAAACACATGTAGATCCAGATGAAGCTCTGCCTCTCAAACGCTAGGATTAAAGGCATGTGCTACCACTGCCTGACTTCTATGTTTAGTATAGTGGCTGGCTTTGTCCTCTGATCCTTAGGCAAGCTTTATTTGTTAAAGCACAAATAAAATATCATCATAAGCAGTGGGTTTTGAGAAAGAGTGACAAAGATGTAAAAGTAACTATAAAACTATGTAATGGCTTTGGAAATTGGACTCTTTCCTGTTGTTAACTTACACATTAAGTTGCCCCAAAATTTGGAACAATATATTCTTTTGTGTAGCACAGAAAAAAAAGAGAGATCATTAAGTGCAGTTACCTCCCAACCTCAGACAGGAAATTCTTCAGATTTTCTTAAACTTCCTTATTACAGTGTTGTTTCACATGCTCATGACAAAGGATCCAAATGTAGAGGAATATTAAGAACCCCACCAGAAGCTGTGGTGTGAAAATTCTCCAGGACAAATCAGAACAAACATCTATTTACCTGAGACAGAAAATCAACTACAGAACAAAATAATGAGTTCACTAAAGTCCAACTTTGTGAGCCAATGAGTTTATAGGGGTTGTTCACATGGGTGTAGGTGAGTGATTACTTACAAAAGCAGGCACAGCTAAGAGGCAGCTGCGTCACTGAAGGTGACAAATTATGGAAACTGCATCCCTGGAGGTCACTGTGTGACTTCCAGGCCACCTTGTAGGTATGAGAGCCTTATTTAGGCAGCTCAAACGGTCAGTCTTTTTTCCTCCAATGTTTTTTTTTTAACTGCTTCTATATTTTGGGGAGGAGCCTTGTTAATCTTGGTAGTTTCAGGAACCTCCTGAGATTTGTGAGTTGTTTACTTCCTGAGTCTAATGAGTATTCTTCCACCATCCTGTAGGAAATGTTTCAATTAAGAGGAAATTGTCCTACAGAAGAAGCCTGTCATCTTTGGGCAATAACTTTGTTTTATGCAGGCCAGGTGGTGATGGCGCACATCTTTAATCCCAGAACTTGGGAGGCAGAGGCAGGCAGATCTCTGTGAGTTTGAGGCCAGCCTGGGCTACAGAGTGAGTTCTAGGAAAGGCACAAAGCTACACAGAGAAACCCTGTCTCAGGAAAAAACAAAAGCAAAAAACAAAACAAAACGAATCCTTTGTGTTATGGTATAATTATTCTTTTAACCATTGAATGCTATTTGTACAAAGGGATAGATTATAAAGTATTTGTATAATAAGTTTTTATGTCTTCTGGAAAAGCTTGTTCTATAACATTTTGTCTTGATTTTGTATAAATGAGATCTGAGGATGAGATTGTGCTTGTTAAGGAAATGTTAGTGCGATGTCAGAGAATAATACATTTTATTCTCACAATCCATCTAATTATATGAAAATGGAGGTCAAGGTGCTTCATCGCATACAATCCAGTGTTGTATAGGTTACTTTACAGCTGAGAGGTTATGTGTTTGTATTAAAAAGGAACATAAGATGAGTGTGGTGGTATAAGACTATAACTTCAGAGCTTAGGAAGCAGAGGTAGGATTTCTACCATTTAACTTGGTCTGCATAGTGAGTTTCTAGACCAAGCACATAGCAAAACCTTGTCTCAAACAAAAAAGAAATAAAGAAAGAAAGGAAGGAAGAAATAAAGAAGAAATAGGAGAAATATAGTATGTTAAAGAATATGAGATTTGGATTCCTGGTTCAACTTTTCCTATGTACTGTTCTAATCAGCCATTCATCATGCTATCAAATAGAAGATACGAATAATACCTACCTCAGGGGTTTAGTTAAGAGAAAAAAAACACAATATATTGGAGGTTCAGTTGCTTTAGGAACTGTTACATGTAGATGGATTTTTCTTTGGGCTGCCAGCTCACAAATAATGACATGGAGACTTATTATTAATCATGAAAGCTCAGCCTTAGCTTAGGTTTGTTTCTAGCTAGCTCCTGTAACTTAAATTAACCCATATTTTTAAATCTACTTTTCATCACATGGCTCCATAACTCATTACCCCATACTTCCCATCCTGCTTCCTCTGTGCTGGTTGGGGACTCTCTCTTGTACCTAGATTTCTCCTCCTACTTCCTCTCTCTCTGCTTAGAAGTCCTGCCTATACCTCCTGCCTAGCTATTGGCTGTTCAGCTCTTTATTAAACCAATCACAACAATATATCTTCATACAGTGTACAAATATCACACAACATTTTCCCCTTTTTGTTTAAATAAAAAGGAAAAGTTTAACTCTAACATAGTAAACCTGTATACAGTAAGAACAATTATCAGTAAGAATTATATTTATAGTGTCCAGTTTATCTGTATTTGACAAATTCCATTATCTATCCTATGTTGATGAGTCAAAAGTTTTGTACCTAGTTTACTTTTTATCCTAATATGTATTACCAACCCAAAACTATCATTTTAGACCTTAAAACATTTTCTTAGATAAACAACTTAAGCATTTATGTCTCTCAACTTTATATACTTTGTGTTTTTTTGTGATTTTTTTCTGAATTTGGTAACAAGGAAAACTATAACTATAACTATCTAGCCTTTAACCCTAATCAAAGACCCTAGAAGGATATAGTATTACCTGATTAAACAGAAAGTGCAGAATAAGCAATTTCCAAAAACTAAGAAATAACAGAGACATCTGGCTGCCTGGACAGTCATCCAAGGTTCCTCTGTAATACTCAGTCATTCATCTTTAGCCTACAGGCCTAGAATATCTGATAGAATTTTCAGTGAAGCAGGAATTTTGAAGAACTGTCCTACCTTGCCTTGGCAAAGTTCAGCAGTCACTTCCTTTGTGTCCTGTTTGTCCAATTTGGACAGCCTCAGGTCAGCAGTTGAGACAAGGACAGTTTTTTACCCAAATAGCTAGCTTTGCCACATTGAAAGCAAATTCCATATGGAGGCTTTTTGATGCCCATCATCCTTTTTGAAGTAAATTGGTGCTGCCAGGAACAGATAAGTCTCACTGTTATGAAAAGCCTGATGTTGTTAAAACATTTTAAATGCCAAATTCTGTAGGTCTTTGAAGTGTTTGAAGACCATCTATTTAAAATATATCTCTGTTTGACCTCAAAAACATACCTAACCTAAGTTTGATTCTTAGAGATGACTAACTATTAACCTGTCTTTCTTTATTATTCCAAATAGCTTCCAAGGACTAGAACTTTACATTACATTTTTAAATGAGCTGCATAAGGTACAATACCTTAAAGAAGAAATAGAAACATATAATAAATTATAACAAAAATAACCTTAAATTTGTATCAATATACAAAAATCCATACCAATGTAAAATATTAAAGGCTGGAGGTTGTTTCAAATGTAGACTGAACAATCCACCATTTTATCCTATCATTTCTATGCTATATCTGTAGCACAAATCTCAAAAGATGTTATTAATAAAATCAAACCTGGAGCCAGGTATTGGGGTGAATAAATGCTGGAAGATCAGAGAAAGAGAACAGGACACAGCCACCTTGCCAATTCCTCAGCTGATCTTATTTCCTCAGACTGGAAGCTTCTGTGTCCTCATCCAAATGGATCTCAGCTGAATTGCTGCTAAAAGCCTAAAAGCTTAACCAGGCTAGTTCCTGGTTTTCATGCCTCATATACCTTTCTGCTTTCTGCCATCACTTCCTGGTATTAAAGGTGTGAGTCACCATGCCTGGCTGTTTCCAGTGTGGCTTTGAACTTACAGAGATCTGGATGGATCTCTGCCTCCCAAGTGATAGGATTAAAGGTGTGTGTGCCACCTTTTTTTTTCTGGCCTCTATGTCTATCTAGTGGCTGTTCTATTCTCTGACCCCAGATAAGTTTATTAGGATGCACAATATATTGGGGAACACAATATATCACCACATATATCCCCCTTTTTCCCTTCAGAAATAGACTCCTGAATCTAATCTCCTTCATTCAGCATTTTTTCTTGACCATGACTGATAATAACTTGTAACCAAACTTCCTAAACAATGATAAACATAGCCATAATCATATGACCAGTACCACCCACCTCACATCTTTGGAATATGGGTGTCATTTTCTCTAGACTGTTCCATGTTGTCTGGGGATGATGACATCTTTAGGAGACCCTGAGAAAGTTGGGATAATGGTCAAGTACTGGGAGAGATAGCTGTATTATTTTTTGTTTAGTCTCTGTGTGATAGGAAAATGTAGAGCTTATCTGAAGTTTTGGCAGGATAGTCTGTGACACTGGACCATCTCAACTAGAAGCTTTGAAGTTGGTCTGGATGTAGAATTTTGAGGCAACAGAGGCATTCTGAGAGGCTGGATCACCAAGGCTACCTGTTTTTATTAGTACTTTTTTTTGAAAACATAAACTTTTAAAGACAACACACACACACACTTTAACACAAGCATGGAATGTGCAGTGTGCACAAGTCAATTAAAGATGATTTTTCTTTTATGTTTGAGCAGATAAAAGGCATCTGTTAAATTTATAAGTTTGTTTGGACTGTATAACTAAACCTCTATCCATGCCATGTGAAAGGATGACATGTAATAATGTTATGAGAACTCTGTAGCCAACAAGATTTATCATGTCTCATCCAGTCTCAGAGCTGTTCCCATAGTAGAGGGATCAATATACATGTTACCTGTCCTGTAGTCTTTCTTGGTTTCTTTTTTCATGTCTGTAGCCAAGATTTTTAGAAGGTATACCCAAATCAAATCTGATCTTCATTAATTTTGAAGTGAACCATAACTTTTTGTTTCCTGTAGAAATGAAAGCATAACCTGTCCCCCAATGTAACATATTTTCTGACTTCCATTTTGAAGTTAAGACATTCTTAAAATATATAGGTTGCTTTAATTAAGCAGTTTCCATAATCTGGTGTCTCTCAGCAGCTATTGATTTTTGTATATTAGAATTTAAAAGATTCAAATAAAAAAATTCACCATACAGGTTCCAGATGCCCTGTGTATTTCCCACCTTTATGTGGTTTATTCTGTTTATATTACTTTAGTTTTTCTTTAAAGACTTTACTATTTTTAAACTATTTTTTCTATGACTGTCTATACTAATTTTCTTTTCTTTCTTTAGCACCTAAGCACATTTTAAAACATACTGTATCTTTTTAGAGGTTTTTCTGTCTGGACCTGACTTTACTAAGTGTATGCAGCATTCTCTGACAATGTGAGACAAATCTTAAACTGCTATGTCAGCCACTGCATAGCTCAGCTTAGGGCATGGCACTGGTGCATAGCACCGGCAGCTGCCTCAAGCTTGTGGACAAAGACCAGTAGCTGCACCTCTGTATGCCAAGCACTGGCCCACCTGAGAAATTGTAGGACTTGGAAGCTACATCTGGCTCCTTGTCTGTCCTGACCAGCAGGATCTTCAAGCAGAGACCCTAGAAGGGGTAATGGTGAATGAAAGGGACAAGAGACACAAAACAAGACAGTATTCTGATCAAGCTGCAAAATTTTATTTTTCTCAGGTGGGTTTTATAATATGCAGACCAGGAAATTTTCTTTGGGAAAAGATCAGGGGACTGTTGAGTTGCCAAGCAACCCAACCAAGCAACCTAACCACAAAACATTGTTACTAATGGTCACTGTAGCAAAAAGATAAGGAAATGTTAAGTTATTTTCTAATAACTCAAGACTTGTCCAGGCATGTCAAAAGTTTCTGGTTAGTGGCTCAATACTGGACAACAGAAACTTAACTCATGCAGCCAATGTGGCATGTCTTTTAAAATTGTCCTCGGCACCTGTCCAGAACTTTTTGTTAGCTTTCTCGAGCCCTATGTTAGAACATTTGAGCCTCCACATTGGATGTCATAAGTAAATGTTGTGTGATATTTGTACACTGTGTGAAGATATATTGTTGTGATTGGTTTAATAAAGAGCTAAACAGCCAATAGCTAGACAGAAAATATAGGCAGGACTTCTGAGCAGAGAGAGAGGAAGTAGGAGGGGAAATCTAGGTGCAAGAGAGAGTCCCCAGCCAACACAGAGGAAGCAGGGTGGAAAGTATGGAGTGATGAGTTACAGAGCCATGTGATAAAAAGTAGATTTAAAAATATTGGTTAATTTAAGTTACAGGAACTAGTTAGGAACAAACTTAAGCTTAAGCTGAGCTTTCATGATTAATAATAAGTCTCCACGTCATTGTTTGTGAGCTGGCAGCCCCCCAAAAAATCTATCTACATATGGCACTCAACATGAGGCACCAGATATAACATTTACCTAAATTGTTCCAGCATTAATTAAAAAAAAAAAACTCAGGAGTCAGAAACTGTGGTTAAAAACCTGATAAATCTAAGGAACAGTGGAAGGGCAATTTGCTGACCCTGCTGTCCATGTTTTGCCTATCAAAAAGCCCAGGAAATTTCCCCCTAGTCCCTTTTTCTCTCTCCTGTCCCTCTCTATCCAGCTTCCTCAGTCTTCCAACAACTCTATGGCTACTCCCAGTCAGCCAATCACTGCCTCCATCCTTTTTCATTCAAGGCGGCTTTATTGTCAGAGCAAGATGACAGTGTGAACAGTTCTCCTGCAACAGTTATGTGCTATTGGGCATCTAGAATCCAGTTTCTACCTGTGTACATATATACACAGAGATAGGAAATTTGGCACTTCACTAGGTAGTGTATATATATATATATATATATATATATATATATATATATATCCATATATATGTGAATATTTTATACAAACTCTCTACATATAGCAATTATTTATATTTACATTATACTTTGCATCAATAGTTTTGGAGATGTTTTAGATTGTTTCATTTATGGTAGATATTCAGTGAGCTATATGAAAATATGGGAGCTATCTTTAAAACTCCTGGACCTGTTGCTAAAATTCCTTCTGAGGGTGACATGTAAGCATTGTCTACCCTTTCTCCCAGTGTTCCAATGACAAATTAAGGCACCATTCCATAAAAGTTCATTCTGGAGAACTGATGAATTTATTGGGCTTCCCTACAGAGAATAGGTGAGGAGTTACTTACAAGAAAATAGGCACTCAACTCCCCACCTCCTGTACCTGGAAAGCCTTACCCAGCAGGAATGAGGGTATCTCTGTGCCACAAAGATGATAGATGGAACCACTGCTTTTGTATACAAACACACACACACACACACACACACAGAGAGAGAGAGAGAGAGAGAGAGAGAGAGAGAGAGAGAGAGAGAGAGAGCATCTCTTAGTCCACATGCAAGGGGCCTCAGTTGACTGTCTCAAGATGGCCATTGCTTGTCTCAGAGGCCATTCACTCATGATAGGGTCTTTCTCCTTTGGTAAATAAATTTTCTTTCATGCCACTTGGATAAAGGTCACTCCGTATTGTTCACATAAATAACGTTATAGTGAGGAAGAAAGCTATACTATCAAATTTCTGAAAGTCAATGATGACATTTTTGTTGTAAAACACATTGGAACATGGAAAATATAAGAGAGTGTCAGTAAAATTAATGTTCTCAAGGTATAATCCAAATGTTTGAACTAATTAATCATTGTTGTTATTTGTAGGTGGGGCACACTGAGAGGAGCACAAGGGAAGAAAGAAAAATTTTGGGTATGTAAAGCTTCCCAACAGAATTCCTACTGTGGAGTGAAAACCAGCCCCTCTTTTCTCAGCTTCATATTATGTAATCATATCTGTAATGTTTTTCACACATTGGTGTTTTCTTCAGCGCAAAGCTAATTATAACAGTTTGTATTGTAATAACAGTTTTCTTCAAGTCCAGTGTGTTCAAATTGTAAAAGAAGAATTTGTTTTTATTTCTTTCAAATTGAGAATCAACAGTACAATTATTTGTTATTTTATCATCTAGATTAAAATAATGCTTATACTGCATGCATGTCAACCAAATTGAGGCCTTTCCTATATTAATATGATGCATATATACTATGTACTATAATATACACATACATCTCGGTTTTTTGCCATTCACTGGGAAAGAGTTAGCCTCTAATCTCAAAAGTAACATGGTACTTTACTAATTCTGTTGGTGCATGTCTATTACCTTAGCACTTAGATAGCTGAGACAGGAGGATCAGAAGTTCATGGTATCCTTGGATACATAGTGAATTAAAACCAGCTCAGGTTATAAAAAAAACCTTCTAAAAGAAAACTACTTCCAAAATAACATACTGTATTAAGATACAGATAAGGTTGAAACATATTGATGAAAATAGTCAATTAAAATGAATGCAGCTAATTAACCTGAGTCTTATTTTTAAGTTTTAAAAATTACATTTTTATTTATCTATTTGTTTGTTTGTTTTGTGAGCATGTATTTTTATGTATGGGCATTAATAATCTACATTAAGCAAGTGGATAATTTGCAGAAGTTAATTTTCTCATTCAACTATGTTTGCTGAACAGGGCGAACTCACTCAGATTATCAGGGTTTTCAGCAAGTGGCTTTATCCAGAGAAGCAGCACACACACACACACACACACACACACACACACACACACACACACAGAAAGAGAGAGAGAGAGAGAGAGAGAGAGAGAGAGAGAGAGAGAGAGAGAGAGTTTTAGTTACTTTTCTGTTAAAACACTACATCCAAAGCAACATATGAAAGAAAGCATTTAATTATGGTCATAGTGTTAGAGTCCATGACTTTCATGGTGTAGAGAATTGTAGGAGGTGTCAAGCTGAAGTAGTGGCTGAGTGATCACATCTTGAGACACAACTACAAGGCAGGGAGAAAGACTGGGAATAATAGTTCAAGTCTTCTGAAACCTCAAAGCCTGTTCCCAACGACCCATCTCATTAAATACAGCCATACTTCTGAAACCTTCCCAACATATGAGCCTATGGGGGCCATCTTCATTCAAAACATCACTTCCTGGACCTCATAGCTTGTGGCCAAATCATAATGCAAAATGCATTATGATTTAGTCTAACTTCAAAGTTCCCCATAGTCTTTCACAGTCTAACACAGTTTGAAAGTCCAAAGTCACTTCTGAGACTCAAAGCTCTCTAACTGCAACTCTGTGTAAAATCAAAAAGTCAAATTACATGCTTCCAACATATAATGACAGAGAATATATCATTCTAGAAGAGGAATAAGGACATAGTGAAGAAATACTGGACCAAAACAAGACCAAACCCCAGTGGGGGAAAAGTCCAAATTCTGTAGCTGTATGTCTGATATCAAAGGGCTTATATGGCTCTACCCTTCCAGTTTCACAATATACTTCTCTCTCTTGGGCGGGTTCCACTCCTTGTCTGAAACTCTCCTTGGCAGATGTCTCAAGAATCTGGCATCTACAAAACACTGGGGTCTCCAATCAATCCAGTTTATACTTCACTCAATAGCCTTTTAGGGCCTCCATGCAAGGACTCCCCTGCCACACACCTGACCTCAGTAGTTCTCCTTAACTCCTAAGGAAGATTTCACTACCCTTTACCCATTAATCTTTCATGATCCTAAAGCCAGAACTGCATTGGCAGTATTGCCAATTTTGACTACCTTCTTGGGTTGGAGCTTGGACCTTTTGAATAACATTCAAATATGCTTCCCTAGTTATTTTGTTAATTTTCTGCTTTTTAGGTAAAGAAAATTATTCAGACCTTTCCTTTTTGCAAGTTGGAAGCTTATCTGGGTGGGGTCTTGCCTTGAATTCACTCCTCACTTCATTCCATTTTGGAATGTGCCTTTCTTATCTTCTCATCTCTTCCAGCATAAGCCTTGGCTCCAACATCAAATTTCCTGGTGCTCTTTTTTTTTTAAACTTTAACCTGTATATATCCATATATCCACTCCTCTCTCTCTCTCTCTCTCTCTCTCTCTCTCTCTCTCTCTCTCTCTCTCCCTCTCTCTCTCTGTTGCCCTGCTTTCTCTTTTTCATTGTAGACTTGTATAAGAGTGATTACTAATAACCCTGCAACAGAGTTAATATTAGTCTCTCTTGAGATACCCTCCACCAGGAAATTAGGCTAATATTTAACTTTTGCTTCAGGAAGATTCTTAGGACAAGAGCAAAGGGCAGCTACATTCTTTGCCAAAATATTGCAAGAATTATCTCTAGCCCAGGTGCTTCCCCGCTGAAGCCTCTTAAGTGAGATTCCATAGACTCCACTACTCTCTGCACTACTGTCCACTGATCTTCTATTGAGATGCCCTGTTAAGCTTCACTTACAGCATTCAACCATTTTGCTAGTTCAAAGTCTCAGAGTCTTCCACATCCTTCCAAAACAAGCATAGTCAGGTCTGTCTTGGTTTGTACTCCCTGATATCAACTATCTTAGTTACTTTTCCATTGCTGTGATAAACACCATGGCCAAAGGCAACTTATAAAAGAAAGTATTTAATTTGGGAGCTCACAGTTTCAGAGAGTTAGAGTCCATAATGGCAGAACAAAAGGCATGCAGCAAGAAAATCCACAAGTCGGAGGCAGAGAGAGAAAGAGAGAGAGAGAGAGAGAGAGAGAGAGAGAGAGAGAGAGAGAGCGAGCTGTACTTAAAATGCTGCAAGGCTTTTGAAACCTCAAAGCCCAACCCCAATGACACATTTCCTTCAATAATGCCACACCTCCTAACTCATCCCAAATCATTCCACCAACAGGGGACTAAGTATTCAAAGATATGGGTGCCAATCTCATCTAAACCTCCAGCCTGCAGACATTTCCAGAAATAAAAAATCAATACCTTGGAATATAAATTTGAATGGACAAAGCAAAATGACTATTAACATATAAGCCGTTATGTGTTGGGATTTACATTCACCAGAGTAATTTTTGGCAAACATCTTCATAAATAACATTAATTAAAAAATTGTAGCCGGGCGGTGGTGGCGCATGCCTTTAATCCCAGCACTCGGGAGGCAGAGGCAGGCAGATCTCTGTGAGTTCAAGGCCAGCCTGGGCTACCAAGTGAGTTCCAGGAAAGGCGCAAAGCTACACAGAGAAACCCTGTCTTGAAAAACCAAAAAAAAAAAAAAAATTGTGAAGGAAAATGTTATTTTAATATTTGCAATTAGGCTTCTCTGTTGAGATTCTCTTTTTTTTTGGGGGGGGGGAGGGTTCAAGACAGCGTTTCTCTTTGTAGCACTGGCTGTCCTAAAACTTTGTAGACCAGGCTAGCCTCAAACTCACAAAGGTCCGCCTGACTCTGCCTCCCAAGTGCTGAGATTAAACGTGTGTGCCACCACCACCTGGCTCTATGTTGAGATTCTTATTGAATGAATTTGAAGTATATTCAATATCATAATAATATAATGTTTAGAGACAGCCATGCTTTGATGTAGTTAATTCATAATAGTTATTAACATATAACACTAGACAGTTATTTGTTGAGTAGTTATGAGGAAATATACACTGGAAAATAGTATGAAATTCTCTCATCTTCTTTTTAATCTTTTCCAATTAACAGCCTATAAGTGGTATGCATATGGATACATGCACAGATACATATGCCAATATGCACATGTATAGTCACACATATATACTCTCA
This sequence comes from Peromyscus eremicus, assembly GCF_949786415.1. Lineage (NCBI taxonomy): Eukaryota > Metazoa > Chordata > Mammalia > Rodentia > Cricetidae > Peromyscus > Peromyscus eremicus. Next base: position 71,240,896 of record NC_081422.1, on the reverse strand, counting down.
GATTTTTACTACATACATTGTCTCTCTGAGGGGGAGAGAGAGAGAGAGAGAGAGAGAGAGAGAGAGAGAGAGAGAGAGAGAGAGCTCATTCCCGTGAATGTATAGAGGTCTAAGAACAACATAAGTGATGTCCTTTTGGTGCTACTCTTTAGAGGGGTCAATATCATTCACTGGCCTGGAAGTCGCCAATAGGCAAGGCTGGTGGGACAGGGATCTCCAGGAATCCACTTGTGCTTACTCTCCTAGCATTGGGATTGTAAGTGTGCACTAGCACATCAGGATTTTATAAATATGGGTTCTGAGGATTGGACTCCAGCCTTTGTGCTTATTACTCATCTTCAATTGTGATAATATTTGACTTACTTATACAAGGAATCCAAAGGCTGAATATATGCTACTACATATAGGATATATTTAATATAGTAATATAAATAATCATTGAACAAACAAATAAACATGCATTTAGGGAAAGTGAATAAAGCTGTTAGAATAATTTTCAGTTTATGTAGAATAAATTGAGATTTAATTAAAATATGTAATCTTTAAGTGCTCTTGATTGTTTTGAATGAAGGATGAATCACCCAATATTATCAACATGTGCACACAGACGTATCACACAGGACAGAGTTCTTGGGTCATTAACAGGGACTGCTTCACAGTCCAGCCAGACAGCTAGAGTAACAACACAGCAAAGCAGCACGTACCCCACACAGCCCATATTTGCTTATGATGTGATGTGAGTCTATGGAAACTTCTACATAAGCAGCAGTAGATGCCCCATAGTGAAGTGAGAGAGAGAGCAGAAGATTCCTCCAGTTACTTCCAGGAGAAAAAAGTAGTTTTCTTCTTTCCTGAAGAATAATTGAAAATAAAATGGCATTTATTACATTGCCCCAGCCTTTGACAATATAAATATGTCTTTCCAAGGCCTGGATAAACTCCAGATGATGTCCTCTAATACTGAGCTTTGTCTCTTCTGGCATGTAAAGACTGGGGGAGATAATGTTATGTCCTTGGGGACTAATTCAGGACCTTGTCTGAGCAATCACTCTGGCTTAGAAGGAGATAAGAGAAGTTGTGTTACTCATGTACATTAAATCAGTTAACTAGGCAGATGGCTACAGAGTTACTCCCCATGGTATGTGAAGAGTAAATGTTACTAGAAGGAAAGGCAACCATCCCTTGTCATTGTATTATACTAATTTTTGGTTTATCAACATTCTTGGATTTCTATTTATTTATACAAAATACCCAGAAATAGAAAACCATCTACCTATTGCTTTCCCGAGGTTGTGATATAACTTGAAAATATTTATGACATAGGCCTATTTTCTAACAGAAGTTTTTGGGTGTTTTCCATTGTTGGGTAAAATGTAATAGATATCAGCAAGCCAGAAACAAAACTAAATAAAAGCAACAATACAATTTTTTTCTGTTTCTATTTGTCTTATTGAAAATAGATTCTTCTCTCATGAAGCACAACACAACCACAGTTTCCCCTCCAACTAAACCCCTCTCCCCACTTCCCCAGATCCACTCCATTGTTTCCTCTTCAAAAAAGATCAGGCCTCCAAGACAGACAGCCAAACAGGACAATACAAGACACAATAAGACAAGGCAAAAGCCCTCATATTAAGGCTGGAAAAGACAACCCAACAGGAAGAGAATAATCTCAAGAGCAGGCAGAAGAGTAGAGATACAATTACTCCCACTGTTAGGAGTTCCAGAGAAATACCAAGCAAACAGCCATAATATATGCATAGAGGACCTGGTACAAATTTTAAACATGCTTTATTTTAAAAATGAGAGCTGAATGAATCACTGACCTTTATCTATGACTTGGGAGCATTTGGTAAGTCTGCACTCAAGCTGAGAATCATTTTTGTAATGAGTACAGAAAGCATTATTGAGAATGTGAATCAACCTGGAATGAAGTCTAGAGGGACCAGAAGCTTACATCTATTTCCTCCCATGAAATAATTACAGAGCACTGGAACAAAGCTATCAATCAAAGAAGAGGGTGGAAAATCTGGACAAATTCTTCAGGATCTCAGGATTCTTTGTGAACTGATTGTCTTGGAATACTTGAAACCACATATAGATTGAGTTTAATAAAACCCACATCTCTGACCAACTTAAGTTTTACAATGCTGAAATGATCAGTACCTTAGCATATTTTCCTATATAAAGAAAGGGTTAACCCTTGGTGGAAAAGAAATACAATACCAGTGTTTGTAATTAGCATAAAAATCTAGCACATAATAAAAATTTAGATGAATAAGAAAAATTATAACCAATAGGTAGCTCTAAGTTTTCCTTTGTCCCGCCCAGTCTGCAGCCGCTCAGACCTAAGTAAACACATAGAGGCTTATATTAATTAAAACTGCTTGGCTATTAGCTCAGGCTTACTATTGACTAACTCTTACACTTAAACTCAGCCCATTTCTGTTAATCTGTATGTTGCCACGTTTTCCATGGCTTTACCTGTGTGCCATTAGATGCTGCTCCCTGGACTGTGGACTGGCGTCTCCTGACTCAGCTTTCCTCTTCCCAGAATTCTCTTTATCTGCTTATCTCGCCTATACTTCCTGCCTGGCTACTGGCCAATCAGCATTTTATTTATCAGCCAATCAAAGCAATACATATTCACAGAATACAGAATGGCATTCCATAGCACCAATACTGAATAGAAGAAAGCTTTCAATATAATTAACAAATTATACCTAGTAGGTAGGCCTAAAAATAGCCACTATAAAATACTTAATAAAAATTGAAGAAATCAATCTGTAAAAAAACTGAAAATTTTAATTCATACAGAAAACTTTTAGTTTTGAGTTTCCACTTTCCTTAATTCCTAAACAAATGGAGTCTTACTCAGAAAGTCCTTTCTTACACCTATGTCTTGTGGGGTACTGCTTATATTTTCTTTCAACATTTTCAGGTTTCATATTGAAGTCTTTGGTCCATTTGGGGTTAACTTTTGTGCAGGTTGATTGATACAGGTCTAATTTAATTCTTCTACAAGTGGACATCTAGTTTTCACAACATTATATATTGAAGAAGCTCTTTTTTTTTTTTTTTTTTTTTTTTTGGTTTTTCGAGACAGGGTTTCTCTGTGTAGCTTTGCGCCTTTCCTGGAACACACTTGGTAGCCCAGGCTGGCCTCGAACTCACAGAGATCCGCCTGGCTCTGCCTCCCGAGTGCTGGGATTAAAGGCGTGTGCCACCACTGCCCGGCCGAAGAAGCTCTTTTCTCCAGCATATGTTTTTAGCATCTTTGTCAACTATCAGATGGTTGTAGTTATGTGTACCAATGTTTAGATTTCCTGTTTTGTTCTATTGGTCAACATGTCTGTTTTCTGAGCCAATACCAGAGTGTTTTATTACTACCGCTCTGTAATATGTCTTGAAATCTGGAATGTTAATTCCATCAACATTGTTCATTTTGCTAGAATTGTTTCAGATATCTGGAGTTTTTTATGACTCCATATGAATTTCAGGTCTTATTTTTTATTCCTGTGAAGAATGAAATGAGGATTGAGAGTGGAATTGTATCGAATCTGGAAATAGCTTTTGACAGAATGGTTATTTTCATAGTATTAATTCTATCAATGCATTGGAAGTCTTTCATTTTCTAGTATTTTCCTCAATCTCTTCAGAGATTTAGTTTTCACTGTAAAGGTCTTTAACCTACTTGATTAGGTTTACTTCTAGATATTTTATTTTCTTTGAGGTTATTGTGAAATGGGGGTGTGTCTGTGATGTCTTTGTCTTTGTATTTGTTGTTGATGTCTAGAAAAGTGACAGATTTTTGTAGTTTGACCTTATATTTTATCAATTTGCTGAAAGTGTTCATTTCTACAAGTATTCTGATGGAATTTTGGGGTTCTCTTATTCATAATATTACATCATCTGCAAATATTGGTAACTTGACTTCTTTTCCTACTTGTATCACTTTAATTTTCTGCTCTAATCTTATTTTTCTACCTAGTGCTTCAAGCTCCATATTGAAATGGAGTGGATATAGTAATGATTGGAAATGAAATTCAACAAAATGTAAGTGTTATACTATACAGAGGATAATTGAAGGAAATAAAAACAAAATCAAACAAATCCACCAGAGCATGTGCAGAGAAAGGTGGAAACAGTATATGATCGTATAGTTATATTCCTGCAAGGGAAAGAGAGAAAGACAACAGGGCAGAATTTATATTTCACCCCATAACGACCAGTTTTCCAAAAATGGAGGATACCCACCAAAGTTTAAGAAATCTCCATAAACTCTATTCAAGAGAAATCAAGAAAACCTTACAGAGGAATTTCCTTATCAAGAGCAGGAAAAAAAAGATAATTTTTAATTATACATGTTCCATAATAATATATAACAAGAAAAATCCAAGGAAAAGTGCCCACAGATTTGAGAGAGTGAAGAGGAATATGGGATGGTTTAGAGGGAGGAAATAGAAGGAGAAATGATGTAATCACATTTTAATTTAAAAAATAAATAAAAGCATCAAAATTGACCTTAAGGCAAACCACTGATCTTTAAATGCAAAAGCAAAGTAGAAAGTGAAAAGCCACCTATGACAACGTTACTAAGTTGCTGAGTGAAACAAAGATGACAGAGGGATGCTGATGATGTGTCTGCCCCCCTAAAATCTTCAGTTACTGAGAGTTTTCTTCAAAGTAGAAGTAAAATAAGGCATATCCACACAAGTTAAAACTGAAAGAATGAAGTTTTTAAAATGGAAAGCTAAAATTACAAAAATGAATAAATGTTAATCTCTAACTCAGTATCTCATAGGAAAAACCGGTAATATCTAAGTATGGATGTTGACTAGGGACAGTACTTGATGGCTTTGTACTCTAGATAATTATTAGAAAGCTCATTATATATTTACCTAAATTGCCAAAATGCATGGCAAGTTTGATGAATACATAAGATGGAAATTATATAGAATATACCATGTTAGAAATTTTATGTATTTAAAGCATTATAAAACTTAATATAAAATCATAAAAGAAATCTCAAATTCAATTTTAAGATGTTGAAACAAGCTGGGCAGTTGCGGCATATGCCTTTAATCCCAGCACTCAGGAAGCAGAGGCAGATGGATCTCTGTGTGTTTGAGGCCAGCCGGCGCTACAGAGTGAGTTCCAGGAGATGTTCCAAAGCTACACAGAGAAACCCTGTTTCAAAAAAAATGTTGAAGCAGTATTTCAATTAGCTGAGAAATTCATACTCAACAAAGAATGAAAATTTACAAAGACAAGGCCCCAAATTAATTTTAAAAAAAGAAAGCACATGTAAACTAAAGAAAATAAATTTTTGAAAAATAATTTCTGAAATGCTGAAATGGAAACAAAATAATTCATATTGAAAGTGAAACTGCTAAGCACCAAATGCATATTAATCAGTTAATTAAGAGAATATTAGAAAAAGTTATGGCAATAGATACATTGTTAATTATCCAATATGAAATGTATACATTAGTGGGAAAAGAAAGCTTCAGAAGGATGAAAGTAGAAAAGCTGAGAACTTCTTGGAAGATTTTTTTTTTTTTTTCGAGACAGGGTTTCTTTGTCTAGCTTTGTGCCTTTCCTGGAACTCGCTTTGTAGACCAGACTAGCCTCGAACTCACAGAGATCTGCCTGCCTCTGCCTCCCGAGTGCTGGGATTAAAGGCGTGAGCCACCACCACCAGGCTCTTGGAAGATTTTTACAGAGCTGACTGCATTACAACTCCCTCACAAGGAAACTTGGGGTGGGCAGTGTTGTCAATCTTCCCAGACATTTAAACAACAAGTAAAACCAGTGTTACATTAAATCCTTTTATGACTATACAGTAAGGAAAAGTTCCACAAACCAGGATAACAATGCCAAAACATGAGGATCTAATTTCATTCTTCCACATGTATATCCAGTTTTCACAAAACTATTGAAGATACCATCTTTTCTATAGTCTGCATTTTTATATATTTTTTATATGCATTTTATATTATTTTGGTATCATTGTGAAAAGTCAGGTCCTTTTTTCTATATATGGGTCCTTAATTCTATTCTGTTGATCTCATATCTATTATGATTTTACCAATGCTGGCTATTTTTATCTGTTTCTATTTATGTGAAGAATGGCATTGAAATTTTGATCAGGGTTGTGTTGAATCTGTAGATGTCCCTTAGTAGAATAGTCGTTTTCACAAGATTAACTTTTCCAATCCATGAGAATGCATTTCCATTTTCTAGTGTCCTTTTCAATTTCTTCACTTTTTTATATTTTCCATTAGACATTTTTCACTTTCTTTAGGTATTTAGGTAGGTTAGGTTGATTCCAGGTATTTTGTTGTCGTTGTTGTTGTTTATGTGTTTGTTTTGTTTTTGCTATTGTGTATGGGATTATTTCTCTGACTTCTTTCTCAACGTGTTTATAACTGGTATACAGAAAGGCTTCTGCTATTTATATGTTAATTTTGTATCCCACAAGTTTAATGGAAATATTTATGAGCTCTTAAAATATTCGGGTAAAATATTAGGGTCTCGTATATAGAATCATGTCTCTTGTGTACATTAATTATATTTATTATACATTTTTCATATTTCTTTCCCTTCGTTAAATGAAGTCTAGGGAACCTCCACTGAAATATTGATGGGTGTGATAATAAAGAATGCCCATGCTTTGTTCTATAAGGATAAAAGAAATGCTTTTAATACTTTAAAACTAACTTTGGTATTGGTGTGGATTTCTTGAAGATAAATTGTGTAAGATAGTGGAAGGCCCACTTTATTTCTAATTTACTAACATTTAGACCATGAATGGATTTTGTAGTAGGCTGAATTTAATATATCCCCCAAGATTCTTGCCCCCTTTGTGACATAGTTAAGAAAAAATGAAGAGTAGTTTGAATTGACTCTATGTTAATCTCAGCAGTCCCAATCTTGTGGTAGAGACCCAAAAGATTTCTAGAAAGCTGCAGCTGCAGCCTTTGTCTGTGTTGGAATACTGGGGAAGCAGGTTCTAATGTCAGTGAAGGAATGCCTCAGCAAGAAGATAGAGAAACTTGACAGGAGAGTGAGCACAGACAAACAAAAGGAGAAGCTTCCTTCTTCCATGTCCTTTAGCCTGAGCCTCACTGGAAGGGGGATGGGTCCCAAATTTAGAGTGTGTCTTCCCACTTCAAATGATTCACTCAAGAAAATCCCCCACAGGTGTACCCAGCTGTTTGGGTTTGAGTTGATTCCAGATGTAGTCAGGCTGACAACCAAGATTAGCCATCACAACATTCATTGGCATATGAATTTGCATTTGTTTAACAAATTTTACATGTTTTTCCCAGATTCACCAAAGATAAAATGACATGGAAATAATCTTTAGTCAGATGAAAATAGGTACAAATATCACAGTTTCACTATAAAAAATAATAATATTCCTAAAATATTTTTCATTTCAGATTAATTTTATTTGATTTTTCTGTCTTTGGGAAGGAATACTATAATACACACACACACACACACACACACACACACACACACACACACACACATATATATATATATATAAAATTATTTTCCAACATGTTCATATATTGGAACTGACTACAAAATTTGGGAATTGAAATTTTGTTTAGCTCTTAGTTGCAAAGACACACATTTTACCTCTGTCTCATTTCCAGCTATTCAAAGTCCATTTCAACTTTGAGGAGACACACTGAATTTGTGATTTAATACCCCTCTTTGAGAGTGCTCCTTTCAGGTGTCAGGGATGATTGAGGAGGCAAAAAGCCAAATCTAAAATAAGAAATGCTGATGATAATTGGATGTTTTTGAAAACTGATGTTGTCATGACAATTTCTGAAGCTGGGGGAGTCTATTCTCATAGGAGAAAACGGAGGAAACTGAATGCAACACCATACGCCTTGGGAATATCAGTGTAGATCACACTCAAGATGATTTTTCCATCTTAGTCCCAGCAAGGGTGAATGGAAGCCAAGCGCGGCAGCTGTTGTTATGAAGTCTTTAATTTATGGAGCTGGTCTACCGCATTTAGTTGTGGTCAACTAATTCCCTCCATGTGCCTCTTCTGCCTTTATGGCATTCTCTGCACACTCCATTAGCGTTTTTGCTTCACAATGTACTTACTCACTCAAGCTTTAGATCTAGGAGTTATTCTGGACCCATCCCAGCTCTCTAATCATCCTCAGAGTTTAAAAAGAAAAAGAATAAAGGAAAAACTTCTAATTCCTGCTGATTTTACTTTCTCAGATACTTTATTTTCTCTGCCTTCATTAGATTACATAACTGAAAGCAGTGATTTAGTCACCAGGCTTGGTGGCTCATATCTATAGTGCTAGTTCTAGGGAGGAAAGTCTTAGTGAGTTCCATACTCATGTACCCTATGATGAACTGAAGGTTTTCTGCCAGGGTGAGCTACCTAACAAGAATTTTAACAATTTAATTACTTCAATAAACTCCTTTATGCTGCTTCATGCTTAGTGTTTATAGGTTTTGCTGCTTCCCTCTGCTAGAGCATCTCTCTACATTGAGAGTTTGGTCAGTTTATGCGTAGCCTTCCCTATGTATTTCACATAGCCCGTCTACACCTTTCCTAAGCCAAGCAAATAAATGTGATGCGGCTAGGGTGACCTCAATAACACTCTATGACTATATCCACCTTAGCATTTAACTTTTGCTGATCATAATTCATTAGATTATAATTCTCTTGAACACAGAATGATATATCATATATTTGGGGTTTTCTGGTGTTTAACACAAGAATAGGTCATAACCCTCATGCATCTGTGTCATACTTTCTTTTCTATTTGATGTGACAAAATGCCGGGACAAAAGTCATCTAGGGAAGAAAAGGTTTATTTCAGCTCTAATTTCTAGATTCCAGTTCATCATAGTGAGGAAGTCACAGCCACAAAACATTGAGAGAGCTGCTCACATTGTAGCCAGTCAAGAATAGAGTGAAGCCACAGGCATAAAACATTGAGAGAGTGGCTTACATTGTAGCCAGTCAGGAATAGAGCGCAAAAGATACCTACATGCTAGTTCTCATCTTCCTTTTTTGTTTTTCTCATTTAGCCCAGGGTCCAGCCCAGGAAATGATGCTGCCTGTATTCAGGGATGGGTCTTTCTATCTCAATTAATCAAATTAAGAAAATTCCTCATAGGCATGGTACTAAAATAACCTAATCTACAGAATTCCCTAGCGAGAATCCCATCTCCAGTGATTGTATATTATGTCAAGTCTACAATCCAAATGTACCATCACATTTGAAGACATGTCAGTTCTGGCTCTTGCCAGTGAAGACACATGAGGATATTAATATGATATAAGTAATAACGTACCTTGATCACTATCCAGAAAATTATGTGCTTCATCATTACCATCTGTAAAAGTCAAAGGCTATTTAAAACTAAATAGTATTTTTCTATTTTTGTAGAAAGGATTAAAAATATCAAAGTATAATACTCAACATTTTTCTTATTTTTGTTTCTCTTGCAGATTGCTGCCAATTCCTGGGGAAAGTCGTGGGGAGAGAATGGCTATTTTAGGATTCTTCGAGGAGTAAATGAGTCTGACATTGAAAAATTGATTATCGCAGCGTGGGGCCAACTGACAAGTTCAGATGATCCATAGCTATCAAATTCCCATAAGGTCATGCATTTAGGTAACTCATTAAATCAAATTTTAGCCACGTAAGGCTCTCTGTGTCAGTGGAAGTGTTGCATTTTTGCTGTGTGCATTAGAACATTCTTTTTTCCTGTTTTGCTCCAGGATCTAATCTTCTGTTCTCTTTATATTACTGAGTATATTGAAATACTAATAAAAGAACGAGTGGCTAAATGTCATTAAAGTTCCCCGAGCGTTATTATTTTGTTTTCATGATGGTGTCCCATTTGATTTTAATTGTTCACAGTGTGACAAGAGTAGTTTTCAATTTCATATCAATCTTTTATGGAAGTCGGATGAACCCAACCTGAGCTGAGGAGTCCATCAGACAACAAAAAGCAACCTCACCAGTGTCCCAGCTCCATGATTTTTTTTTCAACAAATAATGTTTTCTTAGTTTAAACATTGCTTACGTTTTGCTGGAGGCAGAAGAAATTAATTATCAATTATTCTCTCAATCAGCTAATATTTTGTTTCCTTTTACTTTGTCTAAATTTTGCTTGTAGTTTTATCTCAAAAGAAGAGTAACTCCATATAAACAACTGCTTGAGTACTGTGTATTGGTCTTTGAGATGGAGACAATAGTAAGCAAGGAAAAAAAGGCTACAAAAAGATTGTCTTGATACAAACACACCTATTTAGAAAAGCTGGTACACTATGTGCAATCTTTATCATAAAGTTACCCATAAATTTGTACATAGAAAACTAACCTATTAACCCCTGAAAACAAAAACAACGTAATGCTAAGAGTCACAAAAAATAAATGCATTTTTTTTTGTCACAAACATTTCGTAGTTTACTGCTTGAGACTGTAAAAAGTAATCTAGATTAGCATTAATTTTGATTTCAGTTCTCTGTAGTCAGAGAAATAAAAATAAAGACATACTCTTTTTGTAATTCACTGGCATTTAAATAGGAGAGCAAAGCTAGTCGTGAACATAGCTGATCATGATGGAATGGTAGAATAGACACGGTCTAACTTTCTGGGTACAGTACTTGTAAGTCTTATTTGTACTTTGATTAGATAAGCCAATCGTGCTGAGAATGAGAGAATTCAAGGCATGTGGATATACACCCCTACCCCGACACAGACACATAAACATGTCTGCAGTTATGTTGGTCATGAATCATTATAGTTTTATCACAAGTATCTATTCGCTTGTTTTTTTCCTCCCTCAAAGAATTTACATGATTCACCTTATCGGTGTTGTTTCTCATTCTGTAGAAGGTTGAGAGGTTGTTTGATTTGTTTTGTTACGCTGGCATGCTTTAGGAACAGTCGCTACAACACATAATTTGTTTGGGTCTTGAAATGAATGCTAAGCAGGGAGGGGGCAGTAAGTAAAGCATGTACTGACAGGCTAAATCTGTCAGAACCAACTGTACCTCGTAAAGAAAGAAGTAATACCCGGACAAAAGACATTTAGGGAAGAAAGGGTTTATTTCTAGATTCCAGTCCATCATAGCGGGAAACTCACAGCCACAAAATATTGAGGGAGCTGCTCACATTGTAGCCAGCCAGTCAGGAACAGAGAGCAAAAAATACCCGCATACAAGTTCTCATCTTTTGTTGTTTGTTTCGTTTTGTTTTTCACATTCAGCCCAGGGTCCAGCCCAGGAATTAGTGTTGCCCACATTCAAGGATGGGTCTTTCAACCTTAATTAATTAATTCTTCAGCTGAAGGATACTTTGGGGTCTCTTTATTGCCTGGCAAAGGTAGGGAAAATAGATCTAGCATCAAGAAAAAAACACAACCAAAGAATAGCAGGCCCGGCTTGTTGAATATCCAGCCTATATTTGTTAAAGTAGTGCAGACAAAGCAACATGAACAGGCAATGGCAGTGTTTCTCATGGGTGTTAAAACACAAGCAACCCACTCTAAAGCTTAGAATGCCAGATGCTGAGCATCTCTTTTCAAAAGGTATCACCATGATCCAGTAGGTACACATATATCATGCTATTCAAATGGAAAACAATATTGGAAATATTTTCCCCATTTGACTTCTGTGCTTAGATTATGCTTTTTAAAAATTTCCCCTCACTTGGAAGACTGTCAGGAGGATTCAAGAATAGCCAAAGCTACATGGCAAAACTGTCAAAAAAAAAAAAAAAGAAAAAAGAAAAGAAGGTAGAAATGAAGGAAAATAAAATGTTCTGTGTTTCTAATGATCCCAAATAAGGAGAAAACTTAAAGAAGAACAAGGAAAGACAATACCAGTATATCAAACCTTAGAGTCAAACCTACGGTAAATTTACCCAGCAGAATATGATCCAAAGTGAGACAGACACTCACTGGAGGGTAATCCACTAGTGCGTTGAGTTGGTGACTTACCTTAACACACAGACACAGAAAAGCTGGGAACCGACTGTCTGGGCTTTCTGATGGAAAAGTTGGCAGCTGCAGAAGCTCTACATGTTTATCATATACAGCTGAACAGGAAGTCAGGATTATCATATATAGATAAACAAGGAAGAGAAGCAGGATTATTATAATCTATCAAACCAGGAGGCATGTTTAGCTAATCTCAGTAGGAGTAGTTTCTGTCTGGGAGCAGTCTTCAGGCTGTATATATCCTAGGAAAAGAAAGCTACTATGCACATTTTCTACACAGGGTGTCAACATCCCCATTTGGACTGGAGGAAGGCTTCACCTTTCTGTGAGCCTCACTCAGTGAAGGCTTTGTCACTTCCCTTGGACTGAGGCACTGGGGTCCTTGACATGGCTGTGCCCATGTCAGCAACAATGCTCAGGACTTCACTTGCTCCCTACCAGCTACCCCAAGAAGAGAACGTTTTAGTTCAGAAGAAATAGTTACACAACATATGAGGACGAGGACTTCACATTGGCTTATGCCATTTTTAACTATTTCTTTTTCTTTTTGTTTCCATGCATCTAAGCTTCTTGTTTCAAATTAACAATATATGAAAGTAGAATTGACCACATATATGATTTTATTCAACCAGAAAAAAAAAATGTCTCAGATTAGAAGATACTTGACTACCAACACCTTATTTTTTTTCCTGTCTACTTAGAAATTTGGCTTTGTTGTGTGTTCCTGTTTATATTAGTTGTTTTCTACAATTTTCTTGATAAAACATTCCAAATATTGGATGTTGAATTAATGCATGGGCGTTTCTTTGACTTGAACTGTGTCTCTACAGATGGCACCAAGAAATATGCAAATGATGAATTAAGGAGGGGAAAACATGACCGATATATACTGTATGAAAATTTTAATTAAGAAAATATAAAACCTACCCCTTAACAGCTGCAGAACTCAGGAAAGCAGTCCCTGCCTCCTCTCCTGGGTCAGCACAATAGAGCTGACCCTGTTGGCAGAGGCTCCTGTGAACTGGTCCTGAGGGTATGAGAGTGGGATAGCTCGTCACATACTCCCTCATCTGCCATGCGGTCGTGAGGGTGAGGGAATGAGAGGGAATGATACCCTCTGCCCGTGCCCTATGACCTGGTGGGTGAGGGACCCGGCCCTCCCCCTTATAAGCTGTAGCACTCTGGAAAGTGGACCCTGCATCTGGCCTGGGCAGCACAGTAGAGCTGACGCTTCTGACAGGATTGATGGTGAAATGGCCCCGAGAATGTGAGCATGGGAGATCTGGCCCATGTCCTCATCTGCCATGTGGTGGGTGGTGTGGGCCTAGGAGAGATGCTCCTGCTTCCCTCCCCCTGCCCCTTGCCACCTGTGGCAGGTGGGAGAACTGGCCCTGAGGTCATAAGAGTGAAGAGAACTGCTATGTTCTGCTGGAGCACATGAAAAGGCCATTCCTGCAGAGCCAAAGCTGCAGGATCTCCAGAACATAGGGCAAGAACAAGATATACAAGATGAGTCTCAGTGAGGGCCCAGCATCGATAGCATAGCAGAAACCAGAGGCCTTGAACCAGATCGATGACTCTTTGCAGTGAACACTTGCAAGTAAAGATATGTGGATAAAAACGTTTACTGCATGACTCACTTCAGCTTCTGTGATGAGATTTTTTCCTTTAAAATTTTTTTTTCTTAAATTTTATTTTATTTTGGGGGAGGGTACAAGGGTTGACAGTGGATACAAAGGGATGAGAAATGAGTAGGATTGAGATGCAAGATTAGAAAGACACAAAGAATAAATAAAGAAAAGGTAAAATAAATATATATATATATTCAAAAAAGACAAAAAACTTTAACATCGGGCCCCACTCCCTTCTACTTTATGGTGCTATTGTATCTTATTTTCTTCTAAATAGTAAAACTCATCCCTCAGCTTTTAAAAATATGTATTGACAAATTCTCTTAAAATGAATAAATAGAATGAAGTTTCTAAGTTAGTATTCAACCATTAAAAGAAACGTAGTAAAAAGCAAACAAAACAAATCAAGATTAAAAACCCAATTACCTGGCTGGAGGTGAGAAGGCAATGGGAAGTGCTGAGTCAGAACAGAGATGAGCAACAGTAGGCAGCATCCCTCCTTCATAGACTGAAGGGATGAAGACATGAGTTTGGACTGGAAAGCTAGAATTCATCCTGCATTATCTCTAAGTGGAACTGGTTTGCTGGTGAGGGCTAGAGCTATTAATAGAAATGAGGCTGCCAAATTTGCCACAAGTCATATAAAGGGGTGGGCCCAGGGTTCTTCCATACCTAATGCTTTCTAAGCTCTCATCAGAATTTCTGCTTGGCTAGCATTTTTGGAAGATAAGTGAGAGATAGTTTATGAAAGAAAGTGAGGTGTCAAGATCATTCTTCATACTCTACTGGATACAGAGAAGAATAAGAGGAAGCAGGAAATAGGAAACCAAATTTAAATTTTGCTTTATTCCATGTAGATGTGGGAATAATTTACTTAGTTCATGGACTCAGTCTCCTTGTTAATACATCTGTATTAGATAATGTAGTACCTACTGCTATGTATGTTTCTGTTTCTGTTTACATTGAGGGACTATATTATGATCTGCACGAAGGCTTTTATCCAACTTTCTTCCCAATGGTTTGTAGAGACTCATGTTCAATCATCATCTGTCTGAAAGTCTGTGGTGATATAACTATGAAACATTTCTTTTTCTTTCGATGGAAGTTAATTCCGTTTTCAAAGACAATACATGGAGGTAAAGACAGTGGAGCTTCATCTTTGAAATATTTCAAGAGACATAAAGCATCAACCCATGAGGTGCCATTGGTATCAGAAAAGAGACTTCTAAAGAACACACAGATATTCTGTCTCCTGAAAAGTCAATGTAAGAAGAAAAATTCAATCCCACACTGTCAAGAAGGGATGATTGGAGGAGAAGAAAATGCTTCTCTGGTTCCCCTGTGGATATTTTCATACCTCATTTTGATACCCTCTCTGATAGAAATGATTAAAAATCATTGGCACTGAGTCAAAAGAAATAAAATTTCACTCTGTAGCCACCATCAGTAAGAGCCCCATTATTTAGACAAAGAATGGTAGTAATTCTTCTTTCTGTCTATGATGTGCTGTCTCCAACCTCAGGGTTCCTATAAGGCAGACAGTTTCATTCTTTGTTTCCTAAGATAGTTTCCATGATCTCTGTGTCATCTGAGACTCTAAGAGAAAAGTCGTACAGCGAATTTAAGGAAAATCTTGTATTATATTCTTGACTGGAAAAAATCAGTTTGCAGCTGCTAAAAGCAACCCACAGTGAAGTGTAGCATAGACCCACTGGGCTTCTGTCCTCATTTACTTCAACCATGTATCTGTCTGTGGTTATAGAATTACACCATTGCAACTTCATGAATGACTCATAAACTTTTCTCCTAAAACGTTTTAGTAAATTATATACTATTCACTTGATGTTTATGATATGTTTCCAATGTGTTAGCTACTGTGCAAGGTACTAGCCATTAAGTAAGTGACTGCCAAGAGAGACACTTCCTGCCTACACTAGGTCACTAATAATTGTTTTGTAAAACAGATTTGGGGAAACACTGGCCAGTTTTGAATGGAAAATTGGGCATGAGTATTTAGACATTGGATACAGGAACCTCTGAGATTTAGTGTTGGGGCATATTATTTTAAGGTATGTTTGTTTTGTTGATGTTGCATTTGTTTAACTCTATGAAGCTGTGTTACTGTGCCTGTCTAATAAAACACTTGATGGTCTAATAAAGAGCAGAACAGCCAATGGTGAGGCAGGAGAAAGGATAGGCGGGACTGGCAGGCAGGGAGAAGAAATAGAAGGAGGAATCTGGGAGAAAGAGGAGAAGGAGCAAGAAAAGGAGAAGGATGCAAGGGGCCAGTCACCCAGCTACACAATCAGCAGCAGGTATATAGAAATAGAGAAAGGTAAAAGCCCAGAGGCAAAAGACAGACAGGTTAATTTAACGTTAAGGAAAGCTGTCAAGAAACCAGCCAAACTAAAAGCCAGGCATTTATAATTAAGAGTAAGCCTCCATATGTGATTTACTTGGGAGATGGGTGGTGGGCCCCCAAAAAAAGTGCAAAAATAAATAACAACAATTTAGGATAGCAGGAAGCAGCTATCTCACTGTACAAATCAGCTTTGCTGCCTCTATCAGAATGCAGCCTTGTGTTGAAAGACTTAGGTTTGAGGTACTCTGGTTTCTTTTGACAGTACACTGGCTAGTACATAAATTTTTTTCTGTATGTGTATCATGAAAGTTTATAAAGGCATATTTTTGCTAAGCCTCACTTCAAGTGTTTAGTCTATGTTCAACATAGGCATTCCCAGTGACAAATTTGCGACTTGCCAGATCATTTGATTGGTCAACATGAGTGGATGTTCCAGCAGTAGCTCCATGAGTAACAAGTGACATTGTCCCAATGGCCTTAGTTTAAACAAGGAATTAGAATCCACGAGGAAACTTTTGCAGGTGGTGGCTTTGGCAGAATATGTATACTTATCTCTAGACCCATTAAGTTGGACACATTAAATAAGCACAACTGTTTGTATGTCAACCACACATGTTTTTGTATCATCATGTTAGTCTTCACTTATTTTATTCTACTCCAGTTTTTATGTTTTCTTTCTGGGTATTTATTTGGGTGTGGCCTCTTCTTTTTATCTCTGAGGTGAATCACTAAGTAATTTGAGTTCTTGATTCAATATAACTACTTGTCCTACTTAGGGTTGCTATTGCTAGGATGAAACACCATGGCCAAAGCAAACTTGAGGAGGAATGCTTTTATTTAGCTTAACTTCCACATTGTAGTCCATCACTGAAGGAAGTCAGGGCAGGAATTCAAAAAGGGAAGGAACCTCGAAACAGGAGACACAGAGGAGTGTCGCTTACTGGCTTGTTCCTTATAGCTTGCTTAGCCTGCTTTCTTATAGAACCAAGACCATCAGGCCAGCAGTGTCCCATACACAATGAACTGAGTCCTCTCCCATCAGTCACCAGTTAAGAAAATGCTCTACAGGTTTGCCTGCAGCCCTTTTTTAATGAAGGCACTTTCTCAATCAAGGTTCCTCCTTGCAGATGACTGTAGCTTATGTCAAGCTGACATAAAATTAGCTAGCACACTACTCATAGTTATGAACTCCTTAGACCACCCTTTTTAGCATTCCAAGAGTTCCTGTAAGTTGCATTTCCATTTGAATTTGATCTAGGTATTTAAAAACTTCCTGCTTGAGTTCTTCCGTGACCCAGCAGTCATTCTAGAATGCATTACTGACAACACTCTCTTATAAAGAATTGTAAGACACAGCTTTTCTTTTAAGCAAACTAGCTTCCCACAGAGACAAAGATAATAGAGATTAAAAAGTCAGATGAGATGTAAATGATTTTATATTTTGGATTGTTTCATATCCTTCCTCATGTAATATTTGTCCTGAAGGTACCTTGTATCTTAGCATATTAATTCACAGATTTTTTCCCCCTCAGGAAGGGATATTTGACTGAAGGAAGTTTTATTTTTATAATTGTAACCACCGTAGATAATTACCAATTGCAATCTGCAGCATTTCATCAACCTAATTTATGCTTTTGTTTATGAGACACCTTTCCGTGGAAGTGAATATTAGTTTAGAATTGCTGTATCTCCATGGTCTGATAAGGCAAAATTCTTTTGACTGTTAGTCACTGCATTTTGTTGAGTGATGTGCTTATGAACATGCTGAAGAGGAATATGAGATGATGAATATGATGACACACTGAGGTAGTAGCCTTTCCCTTGATTAGCAGTGTTGGATGGCACCTGTAAGATAAGCAATACAAGACTGAAATTCCCGCCATGTGTATTAAAGTCCCAGGAAAAGTCACTGTGGGAATTTTAGAGAAATGACTAACCTTTGTAGTTATATTTGCTTTGTTGATCAACTAAATTATCATGTTCATTACATTAGCAGTCACTTAGCTTCTGCAGTATACTGAGTGATATGGCTTCTGTTCATGCATGTGGTTTCTAATTTGACTTAGGAACTGATCTATGTGGCTGGGGAATGTTTAATCAGCACACCAGCTAAAGATCCTTAATGACAGAAGTATCTCCCCATCTTGACATACAGGAGGATAAGTGGGAACAGAGGAAAGGAATGGGAACACGTCACCCCTGTCATAAGAGTGATTTTTCTCATGCCATGTGATCAAACCTGCAATGGTTCGGAGGAACCAGACTGTATTTTGAGTAGCTTTGCTCGAGACCATTCTCCATCATTTCTAAACAAATC
Source organism: Peromyscus eremicus (assembly GCF_949786415.1). Lineage (NCBI taxonomy): Eukaryota > Metazoa > Chordata > Mammalia > Rodentia > Cricetidae > Peromyscus > Peromyscus eremicus. The sequence goes on along the minus strand of NC_081422.1, from coordinate 71,222,577 downwards.
TCAAAACAAAATAAACAAACAAACAAAACCAAAACAACAACAATAAAAAAAAAAACCCTTGTTTGAACATATGTAAGTATGTTTAAGGAGAGAGCTAAAACAATATCACAGTTCTGGGAAATTTTATTTTCATTAATCTTTCTAGAATGAATCATATATAGTTGAATCTTTCCTAGCCTCCATGTTACTTTTAAAGACAATCTAGGCGTAGTGTGGAAAAGAGCTGGGAAGGCAGTTCAGGGAAGTAACTGAAGAATAGGAGGCTAAAAGAAGTAAAATTAAAGAGGATGAGGATATGTAAATTGGGAGACAAGGTTTTTTCCTTGGCCAGCTAGGTTGACGGTATGTAGAGGGATGAGCAAATGCAGGTTTAGGGGTGAAACAACAGCTCAAGTTTGGATACGCTGCACTATGATGTCAAGTTTTCCACAATTCTAAACTGACAAAGTATCTTCTCAGCCTAGGACAGAGACATGATGAGATTGGCCTTTAGTTTCGAAAGAGGTGAACAATGGAAGAGTAAGCTGAACAACAACAGGGAGCTAGTCAATATACTGAGAGATGCCCTGACCGCATGAGAATGGTCGTCATGACAACAGGTGCCAAAGAGACGTGGACGGATGAAGAGATTTGGCAACCCTCTTCCCCACCATGATCCAAATAAAACTAAGTAACTCCTTGAATTTAACTATCTCCAGACAGCAATTAGGCAAGACATAAAACTCCAGTTAACTGATTTTGACATAGGAATGATCATGTTTAGCTACGAGTTGAATATATTTTTGCCTATAATAATGTATAATAGATGGATAATTAACATAGAAATTACACACTAATACTTTTATAAAAACTAAAAATACATTACTTGTATATATTTGCATGTACATATGGTATGCGTGCATATACATGTACGTTACTACTATTGGAAATTTTGAGAAACTTTTGTATCTTCAGTAACGCTTATTGTGATGTTTGTCTTAAGCAGATAATGTTAGCTTGTTGATAAATACCCAATATTTTTAAGCACAAAAATATAAATGAGTTGTTAAGAAGCTTTGGTGAGCATACAAAATTTTGTGTTTTTATTAGTAATGTCTGTAAAAGGAGGTAATTATTTTATCTCTTAAGAAAATCACTGAGAGTTTAGCTTTAATAGCGCCACAAATTTGATAGCCTTGTATAATATAAATGTATAACATTGTTAATAAAATTTAGGAGACTTGCTCATTGTTAATAAATTTTAGGGGACTCACTCACTCTTTGTCTACATATGTAAACATTATTTGTGAAACTGTGTGTCCTTTTGAAATAGAAGAGAAGAAAATACTGACGAAAATAATCAAAATTGATGGCTTTTGTTACTTTTGCTCTAACAAGTACTGAATAAACTACAAGTGTGGTTTAAAGAAAGATAAGGAAAACAACAAACTTTGAAACCCCATGTCTCTTCGTATACAAACTAAATAAAATAACAGAGCAGCATGGGCTCTGCTTTTTGACTTTTCATGCTCTATATGAAATCTAATTTAGACTCGGGAAAAATTACATCATCAGCATAGCAGGCTTTGTACTTACAGCGTTGATGAGAAATGAAGGACTTTTCAGTGAAGTATAAAGAGAAGACTCCTAGACAGGGGAAGCAAAATAAAAGAAGCAACGGACTTTGATTTGAGTTTTGTGGGGTTGGAGTGCAAGGAAGGTATTCCCATTGTGTTGATGAAGTCTCAGGACATTCCAGATTCTTCTGTAACACCTTTTCTAAATCATTACCATCTCACTTGGCTTTGTGGAAGCAGATTTAGACTTTTGATTGCAGTCACTAAAAATTTGTAAAAAACAGTAGTGCTAATATTACAAAGCTGGAAAATTCTCTAAGCTATAGGGCTAGAAACATGTGTGCCATCTATACATAATCTAAGCTTTCCTAAGGAACCTTTCCAAATCCACTGACTATGGAAAACATATAAAAACGAATGCTGAACCTAATCATTGTCTTTAATGGTAGTACACAATGATTAGATGTTTCTATTCCATAAGTAAACAATAATGGGTGAACTGATATTCTGTACTGTTTAAATATGCTGCCATATAACACATAAAATAGTAAACCTATTTGCAAATTACTTTGAAAGCAAATATTATATACAATAGTCTTCAGCCCTTTCTTCAGAAGTGCCCCTAGAAGTACACACTTTCCTAGAAGGTTTCTTAAATAAAATTTAGATTCTAAGTTGATGCTGATATCAAATCAAGTTTCATATTAATTTTTTTAAATGAACAAAAAAATTTCCCATTAAGCAAAAATGTGCTTCAAATTAGAGTAAACTGTACAGGAGAGTCATTGATTTGTGTGACTGGTAAGAAATAGAGGTGGAGTCAAGGCTTGTTACAACTAAATCTGGACCTGTGGAGGTTGTGGGTCCACGCTCTCTCATCTCTTCATTTATCTCTTCTGCTGTGGCTTGTTGAGTTTCAGTCTCCATACACACCGTATCACCTGAGTAGCAGACCTTATTCACACATGAGTTTGCATTCTGCATCATTCTAACTTCGTGAACAGATGAGTCTCCAAGAGTGGTCCCTAGACCAAGAGCGTCAGCAACAGCTGGAAATTTGTTAGAAATATATTCCTAGTGTCACAACAGGAAGTCTTGTCGGATTCTCCTACACACCTATTAGGTGTTTCTGAGAAACGTATCATTCACTAACTGTTGCCTTAGAATAGAAAGGGTGTCTAGGTAGTAAAAAGCTTGAGAATGGGGGACCACCCCAGGCTCCAAGGAGGAAGCAGGGTCCTAAGCAGGCAGGCAGTGGGCACTATTATGGTGAGCAAATGTATGGTGTGGTATGGGAGAGAGAGAGAGAGAGAGAGAGAGAGAGAGAGAGAGAGAGAGAGAGAGAGAGAGAGAGAGAACAGAATGGTCCATGCCCTGTGGACAGAAGCATATCTGAATCTGAGGAGGTGAAAGCAGGAAGAGCAGGTTGATGTGGGTGGCTTCATTGCTACCCAGGGCCATGACGATGTCTGGGCCTGGACTGCTGCTGGGGCCCAAATCTGGATTCATGGCCTTGATGCAGCAGCAATCTGGGTTCACGTCCCTGACTCCTGATACCACCCCAGGCCTGGAGGATAAGGCTGTACAGAGTTGCTTTACCCCCTCACAGGCTGAAACACTAGGAAGAACTGATCCTGTCCCTTACCCGCTGAAGCACTTAGGAGAGAGGGTCCTACACCTGACCTGGACAGCACTATAGAGCTGACTCTGTTCTCAGGGGCATGGGTGAGCTGACCCTGAGGGAGTGCGAATGGGAGAGCAGGATGTGCTTGCCATGTGGTGAGGGAAAGATGCCTCCTCTTGCCCTTTGCCATCTGGGACCTGACCAAACCCCTTACCAGCTGCAACACTTGGGAGAACTGGCCCTGCTTGTCACCTGGGCCGTACAGTAGAGTTAACCCTGTAGACAGGGGCTTGGGTGAGCCATCTTTGAGGCCATGTGAGGGGCATAGCTGATACTGCCTCCCTGTCTGCGGTATAGTGGTGGCAGTAAGGGAAAATGTCCTACCCTCTTGCCCCTACTACCTCCAGCTAGCTAGGAAGTTGACTCTACCCTTTATTAACTGCAACACTCGGGAAAGTGGGTCCTGCACCTTGTCTGGACAGCACAGTAGAGCTGACCCTGTTTATGGGGCAGGGGTGAGCCAGCCCAAAATGTAAGCCTGGGAGATCTGGCCCTGCCTCTCATCTGCCAAATGCTAGTGTGGGTGGGGAAGAGATGATCTCTTTTGCCTTCCAGCTGCCTGTGACAGGTGGGAGAGCTGGCTCTGAGGTCATAAGAGTGAAGAGAGCTGTCCCTGCCCCTCACCAGCTGCAGCACTGAGAAGAGTGCCCCCTGCACCTCACGTGGGCGACAGTAGTGGTGATTGTATAGGTGTGGGAGAGCCTACTCCAAGGGCACGAAAGCAGGAGAACTGGCCCCGCCCCTTGCTCATTAATGGAAAGGGAGAACTAGCAAGGGCAATGCTGGAGACCTCCCTCTGGTGGTGAGGACAGGGGAAAGCTGGCAGGCTGACCAACCCTGCAAATAGCCAGACCCAGAACCAGGGTTACAAGTTATCACACTCCAACATCCACCCCATCTATGATCTGCTGGAGCACATGAACGGACCAGTCCTACAGACTCAAAGCTGCAGGATCTCCAGGACACAGGGCAATAAGTCATCTAAGAGGAGTCCCAGTAAGGGCCCAGCATTGATAGTGTAGCAGAACCAGACCAATGACTCTTTGCAATGAACACTTGCAAGTAAAGACACATGGACAAAAAGATCTACTGCACAAGTCACTGTGTCACACTACAGCTTTCATGACAAGACTGATTTTTCTTTTTGGTATTTCTTTTTTTTTTCTCTTAAATTTTATTTTATTTTGGGTGGAAGGTTGCAAGGGCAGAGGGTGGCTGTAAAAGGACAAGGAAATGAATGGGATTGAGATGCATGATGTGAAAGACACAAAGAATAAATAAAAGGAAAGTTTAAAAAACTTCAGAATGGGACTCTTATTGACTTAACTTCAATTATACAGCACGATTTTGTATGGTTGGATGAGTAGAGACAGAGAAGTAGAAAACCAAAAACCACATGGAATAGAAACAAAAGGACCACATCTTAACTCTTCTAAGAAAAATAACAAGCCCTTATTGATTAGACATGTTTTTTTTAAATAAGGTCATTGGAAACTAAAGTATTTGATAAAGTTTTACAAATAGAGGTAACAGGCTAAACACCTTGAAGAAAAGCAAAGTCTACTCTTACCTTGTGTGTCTGAAAGCATAGACACTGATTGCTTCCTTGTTCTTATCACCACCAGATGGATCCACTCTCAGTCATCCCAGAGACAGTGTCACTCATTGAAGAGCACAGTCTCAGAAGTTCATTTTCAGTTCGGGAGTGGGGAAAGGAAGGGAGAATGTTGTAATTATATTATCATCTCAAAAAATGGAAAAAACAAAGCAAACGAACAAAATTCTCAACAACTGTAGTTGAGTTAAATGACCACTTTAAACTGCAATTTAAAAATAAAGTTTGACTCAGAACTTCTTTTCAGGGAAGTACATGAAAATCATTCATCTGTGGGCCGTATGTTAAAACACAAAAATGTATATCCCTATGGGATGGGGATGATGAGTATCAAAAGTTTCCTTTAGTTTTCCAGTATGACCATTAATCAGGGATCTTTCTGTGCAAGCATAATGACCATCTATCTTTCAGAGATGTTTTGAATCTTTTGAAGGTGCTTTCTGTATCTTGAAATGTCTGTATGTTGCACTCTGCCTTACTGAATGCTATCTTCTCAAAGTAAAATTAGTAACACCATGTTCAGCTGGTTTGGAGTCCTCTGATACAAGGCGACCTCTTGGACATTACTTCATGATGTAAGTATATGAAGGCCTATATGGAAAATGGACTTCATTGGCTGGGGTAGGCTAAGGCTTGTTTCTGTCCTAGGTAAAGCATTTTAGGTCAGGTGAGAGTACCTTAGATTCAGAATTTCAACTGTGGCAAAGCCAACACTGTTCTGTCACCATGGTGGTCAGAGAAATCTCAAACCAGGCTTGTGGTGGTAGATATGCCTGGGAATGTGGTCCAGACCCATGGTCTGAGTGCTTCCTATGGGTCTAATAAAACCCTGTTAGCTTAAACTGGCTGCTGTGTATTTTTTTTATGTAAACTGAAAACTCTGAATGAAACGAAGAGATGAAGCATTGTGAAATATTATTGGAATGTTTAACTGTATTATACGAATTTCTTTGTTCTCCAATAATATGTCAGCTCATGTAGTCTATTTGGATTGGTTTTATAAGCTGAATAGGGCAAGCAACTTGGTTGCTGTTCTGCATACTGAGCTTTTGTGTGGTATACTCAGTAAGTTAATAGAATAATAATAATTTAATATAAAATAAGTATTCTAAGTAAAGTAGGTAAATTATCTAAGTTATGGTGAAAAAAGAAGGAAGAATAAATATGTTATTGATTGGCATAATATCTCCATGTGTTATGAGTGAAATGTGATGTTTGATTGATATGTACTTTAGGTACTAAGCAGTGATCAGGTCAAGATGATTAACATATCCAGCACTTTAAGCCTTGGTAATTTCTTGATGGGGTTGTTCAAATACCTCTACTAGTTGGTTTCAATTTTTAACACTTAAACAAAATGTAAACTACCAATCAATAATCTGCTTGCTGAGTTATTCTTCTGCTAAAAGGACTAAATTCTTTAGAATTACACATGACTGCAATGAGTCTTTTCTATTTATGAATACAAATCATTTATAATAAACAAGAACTCTCAGCTATCCCAGGAACAGGTGCTCTTCCACAAATTCAGTAACATGTTTTCTTTTGATTGATGTATCCTCAAAAATGAATAAAAATTTATATGTAAAAAATTGAAATAAAAATTTAAATAACTTTACTATATTTATTATGAAGTTGTGGGAGTGTAGGAGGAGAAAGAAATAAAAGGTATTCATTCTTCTACATTTCTTAAATACTTAAGCTTTGGAAAGAACTTTGGTTATATAAATTAATAGTGAAAAGGTAAGTTGCACTTCCAGTCAATTTAAATCTTTAGTAAAACTCACTGGGAATAAATCTTTTAGGGTGAGATCCAGCTTATAGGACAGTCTTACAGCTAGTGATAGAAAAGTAGTTCTTCATACTGAGGGATAGAGTGGTAAGGACTAGCAAATGCAGAACGCGGCAGAGTGAAAATCAGCACAGCAGTGGGTCATCTACTCACCCCACCCCTTACTCATGGCCTACCTTATCTCCATGCCCATACCTTGTCTGACTATAACCTCTCAGTTTGAATTAAAGTTTATGAAGAGAGTACATGATTAAATATTTGAAACCGAGCTCTTTTCCCCAAGAATTCTGCATTTAACCCTCGGATGCATCAATTCTCCCATTTCCCTTGTTATTAAAATCCTCATTTGACTTTAAAATAATATGAAATCAGTTTTAATAATATTAAATCAGCTTTTAAAAGGTTGTATTGGAATAAGTGGGTAGGAAATCTGTTGACACTCAATAAAGATTTTATTTGAACAAATGTCCATGACTATGTGAACTTGATCTAGTTTGTTATGCATATTCCTTCATATGCTATATATTATCAAGTACAACTCTCTTTGTTACTAAGACTATAAACTGTAATGTAATGTCAGCTTCTTCTCACTTAGTTATTCTTATTAGGGGGAGGGAAGGGAAGGTGTATGTGTGTGCATTTGTATGTATGTGTGTGCATGAAGGTGTGAATGCTTTATGGAAAAACATCTCAGTGTATATTCAGGCCCATTTTGCTTCCCCCATCCCCATCCCCTTTATCTTATTTATTTTATTTTTTTGTCTGTAACTGTGCCTCTGTGGATAATCACTTTCTTCCTTTCAGGTTATTGGTCAAATTCTTCTCCAATGTTCTCTATGGTCCTCAAATTCTACTCCCTCTCTACTTTTGAATCACTCTCTTTCAGCAGGTGTTTATTAGATGTAGGGGTACCCACTGGGTTAGAGGCAACCAAATTCAACTTTGTTCCTTATAAGGAAAACAAAAACCTAGGCATTTCTATCCACAGATGTACTTTTAAGAAGAGCAGCTTGGTGCCCCAGAGGTTCTCATCTATCATGACATACAGTTTCTTTCTCGCACATCTACACTTCAGCCCCAACTGACTTCCTGAACTGACAGAATTATATTCATGTATGTATTCTTGATATAAAAAAGATTACCTTACTGAAAATTATATTCACTAATTTTTATGTTTAAAAATTAATCTTTCTAGCTTCAAGAAACCAGAAAAAGTGCAATAAATTCAATTAACAAATATACAAAATATTCTTCACTTGACTTAAGTAGCAGGCACTGTGCATTAGAGCACACAACTAAATGGACATTGATTATCCATAAATGTGACGAGGGAGAACAGCGTGCAATCCTGTTTGCCCTTTCATGGTGTTCTGCTTCTCACAGGGCTCAGGCTTTCTATAGAGCTAAAAGGTCCACACAATTGCTAAGACCTTCAACACAAAAGGACAAAGTGGAGGCAGTTAGCTCCCTGTAGACCAGAGAAAGCTCAATCAGGCCCCAAAATACTAATCACCACTGCTTTGACAATCACTGTTTCTGAAATAGAAAGCATGGCTAAGTTCCACTGGAAAATCACAGAGCAATGCTACCAACATTGGCAGATTTTGGGCAGTACGTTGTTAACATGCAGCCCATTCACTGAATGAAATACTCTTCAATTTCATATGGTCATAAGAATGTTCTAACCCTTCTTCTGACATAATTTTGAGACAGTTAAGTAAATCGATGGAATCTTTTGTCTGTATATTTTCCCAATAAGAGCTACAATAAGCTATGTAGGTACTCCTTCTCAATGTAGAATATAATACATAAAGTGTGTCCTAGTTGGATTACAATAGAATTTATTTGATAACACCCCCTCCCCTTTATTGCTCCTTTTCCCTTCCCCTGCTTCTCTCTCTCTCTCTCTCTCTCTCTCTCTCTCTCTCTCTTTCTCTCTCTCTCTCTCTCTCTCTCTCTCAACACATTGGAATTTTTCTTTTGATTTTGCTGTACTAGGAAGGTCTCATATTTCCTAGTTTATACTTGCTGAATATAGCTGAAAGAAATGAAGGACAATGGTAAGTTTTCACTCATTATTTAATAATTTAAATAAATCATTTATTGACCCATTCATTTCATTAAGTTTAATGGGTCAAGAATAATGGTATATATACAGTTGATTGTATTCATCCTTTGTAAAAAACAAAATCATGACATTTTAAATATCACCAGATAACCAGAAAAATTAGCAATTTCTGTAAGTTAATATTAAAAATTTTGGATTGGTATCCAAAGCATTTCTCAATATTACATGGTTTAGCTGGCATCATGTATTTTTCAATGAATGTCATGGCGTTTTTATTTAGAAACTAAGGCTGTGTGCTAATTCTTCTGACTCATTTTATCCTTGTAGGGAAAGAGTGAAAGGGGTAAGAGGAAATTGAGCCATGAGGTACAGCCCCAATGGTGATGGAGGGACCTAGAACCAAGCTGAGCCAGTGTTGCGTCATTGGGATGAGCAAGAGCTTCTCTCAGCACCGGAGGCTCTGAAGGGGCTGAAGATGGATTCGAAATCCAAACTAGCTCATGTTCAATTTTGTAACAAGAAGTGACCCCGGTAATTTTCTCTTTTCTTTTAATATCAATATGTATCCTCAGTAGTCCCCTTCTTTCCTGCAAACTTTTCCCTTCTTTTTCACATCAAAGATATATTCTATTACCTTCTATTTTTTGAAGCTCTTAAGGTAATTTCCTCCCCTTTCATGATCCTCTTTCTACTTTGATGAAGTACACACGCTCACACAACTTATATGCAAATTAACAATGTGGGTTTCACACATGAGAGAGAACATGGTATTTTTTTCTTTTTGAGTTGAGTTTATTTCACCCAATGAAATGATTTCCATTCATTTACCTGCCAAATGTCATGATTTCACTTTTTTAAATAATGGATGAATACAATCAATTATGTATACATACATAATCCTTTACCCATTTGTTTGTTTGATAGATGTATAGAATGGCTCAATTTCTTAGCTTTTATGAATACAGGAATGGTAAACACAGATGTACAAGAATCTCCGTGTAAGTTGACATAGAATGTTTTAGGTATATATCAAAGAGTGGTATAGTTGGTCACATGCTATTTCTATGTAAAGATTTAAGGAAACAGCATATTGACTTATATATTAGTTGTACAAATTTCTATGTCCATCAGTCGTAAAAAAAACTGTTCTCCCTTTCCCACTTTCTCACCCAGTATTTGTTGTTATTTGGATTGTCTGATGGTTCTAATGAGGTGAGATGGAATCTCAAAGCAGTTTAAATTTGCAATACCTGATGATGGCTAAAAATATTGAACATTTTTATGAAAATTTACTGGTCATTTTTATCTTTCCTTGGAAATGACCTGTTCATTCTATTGACCTATTTTTTGATTGGATAACTTGGAGGTTGGTGTTTTATTTTAAAATGCTTTATATATTTTACATATTAATCCCCTATCTGGTATGTAGTTGACTAATATTTCTTCCCATTTCAAGGCAGTCTCTTAATTTTAGTGATTGCTTACTGTGTAAACCTTTCTAATTTTATGTAATTCCACTTGTTAATTAGGGAGATTATTTCCTATACAACTGGGCTTCTTTTCAGAAAATCCTTGCCTATTGTTATATATTGAAGTGTTTTGCCTTTGTTTTCTTCTAACAGTCTCAAATCTCAGGTGAAATTATTTGATCAATTTTGAATAATTTTTGGTTCAAGATGAAATATATGCATCTAGTTTCATTGTTCTAAATGCAGAAATCCAGCTTTCCCAGAACCTTTTATAAAAGGCTGTCTTTATTTCCCCAATGTTTTTGATGCCTTTATAAAAAAATAAATTAGGTGGCCATAGCTCTGTAGGTTTGTTTCTATGTTTTCTTGCATGGATTAAACACAATAAAAATAAAACTTTGAGTCATCAATAAGTCATTGGTGTCGAGTTAATTAAGGAAATCAAAGCAATTCCTTTTAGTGTCTGTTAATCAAGATTGAGTCCAGATTTGAATTCTCAACTTAGCTCTCCCTGTGCCTTCCATTCTTCTGTCTGTTGCATGAATCTAAATCTGTGCTTGTCTGAAGGCTGTCTTATGGCTCTGTCCCTGTGACTTTGTCTGAGTCTGTGTGTGTGTGTGTGTGTGTGTGTGTGTGTGTGTGTGTGTGTGTGTGTGTTTGTCTATCCCTATCAAAGGAATTTACTCTGTCTTTGTTAAACAGCACAGAAAGTATCACATGGGGAAGAAATGAGAGATACCTTACAAAATCTTTAACAGAATTTTACAAAGGATTAAGCTATAGGCTCCTCTTGACCCCAGCTGAACCAAATGAAAATCAGTATTATCAGCATCGCTGTCAAGCAATGTCCAAAAGTTGTATGCAATATTTGTGGTGGATATTAATTTATATGATTTCTTTCTACCTCTAACTTTGTTGTTACAAGAAAATAATTATTAGAACATCCATGCATTAGTCTTGGGTCATGGGCATGGAAGAGTACATAACTTAATAATTACAGCTATGTATTAGTTTAGGTTGTAGACATTGATCACATGGGAAATCCAAGACAAATAAGTTGACTCTTACATTGTTCTCTTAAAGGTAGGTTAAACAAGCAGGCTGAGTACACAGTATATAGCAGTCTTAAGTCTCAAGTGACCTTAAGTTATATTGTTAGCTCTAGCTATGAGGTCCAGCAAAAATTCCAGTCTCTTGGAATGTAAGAGAAATGTACGTTCTAGTGCATTACCACATCTTCTGTCTTAACCAATGTTCTATTGCTGTGAAGAGACACCATGACATGACAACTCTTATAAAGGAAAACATTTAATTGGAGCTGGCTTACCATTCAGAAGTTTAGTTAATTATCATCATGTCAGGAAGCACGGAGACACATAGGCAGACATGGTGCTGGAGAGGTAGTGGAGAGTTCTACATCTGGATTGGCAGGCTGCAGGAAGAAATGGTGAGCCACTAGGCCTGGCTTGAGCTTCTGAAACTTCAAAGTCCACTCCCAGTGACACACTTTCTCCAAAAGGGACACACCTACTACAACAAGGCCTCATCTTCTGATAGTGCTACTTGCTGGTGACCAAACATTCAAATCTATGAGCCTTTGGGGGCCATTCCTATTCAAACCACCACATCACTCATTCTATTCTACTGAACTACATGCCTGCTTTTGTGCCAGTATCATGACCTTTTTTTTTTTTGTCACTTTGGTATTCTGGTTAGTTTTAGTCAACTTGAGACAAATTAGAATCCCCTTGGAAGAAAGAATCTCAATTAAAAAAAATAACAACAAACTGTTCCATCACATTGGCCAGTGGGCATGTTTGTTGAGAATTTTCTTGATTACTACCTGAAGGAGGATGGTCTAATTCACTGTGAGAAGTACAACACCTGGGCAGGTGAATCTAAGTTATATAACAAAGGTAGCTGGGCAAGATAGAGGAAATAAGCCAGTAAGTGGAGTTCCTCCATAGTCTGATTCAGTTTCTGCCTCCTGATTACTGACTTGAGTTCCTGCTTTGGCATCAATCAATGATGGACTGCATCTGTAAGTCACATAAACCCTTTCCTCACCCAAGTTGCTTTTAGTAAGTGTACTATCATAGTAACAGAAAGTAAAGTATGAAAGAAATTGGTACCACTAAGTAGGACACTGTTGTGATAGACCTAACAACTATGTTTTTGAGATTTATTTTCATGCAATATATTTTGATCACATTCTTTTCCATTTCCCCACCTCCTTCTAGATTCTCCCCACCTCCCTACTCACAAAACATCATGATTTTTCTCTCTTTCTCTCTCTCTCCAAAACAGTGCTAGGATTCAAAAATAGCACATAAAAATCAGTAACACCCTATAAATGTAAGATAAACATACTGAGAAAGAAATCAGGGGAAACAGTTACCGTTCATGAAAGCTTCATTAAAAAAAAATCTTAGGCTAACTCTAACCAAGTATGTGAAAGACTTTATAATAAAAGTTTTAAGACATTAAAGAAAGAAATTAAAGAAGACACTAGAAGATTGAAATATCTCCCATGCCCATGGATTGGTAGGATTAATATTATAAAAATGGCTATCCTACCCAAAGTGGTGTACAGATTCAGTGCAATCCTCATCAAAATTCCAACAGATTTATTCAGATAAATTGAAGAAAAAAACCTTTAATTAATATAGAAATGATGAAAAAAGGGTATATTATTAAATGTACTTTAATCCAAAAAATTACTGTTAACCTTACATATTTTACATCAGTATGGATTTTAGTTTATTTATACAAATTTAAAGTTAGTTTTGTTATACTATATGTATATTTCTATTCTTGTTTAGGGTATTATTTTTATGCAGCTCATTTAAAAATGTAATATATAGTTAAGAAATATAGATTAATAGTCATCTATAATTGCAAACTTGTGGTCATGTTAAGTATGTTTTCAATGTCATACAGAGGTATATTTAAGATAGATAGGCAATCTCCAAACACTTCAAAGACCTATAGAATATAGCATTTAAAATGTTTTAAGAAGTTAGACTTTTCTCGACAGTGAGACATGTGTGTTCTTGACATCACCAATTACTTCCAAGAGGATGATGAGCATCAAAGAAACTCCATATGGAGTTTGGTTTTTTTTGTGGTAAAAGCTAGCCATGTGGGCAAAAAAAGTGCCCTTGCCTCAACTACTGACAGCATGCTTTAAAATTTGGACAAGTAGGACACAAAAGAAAATGACTGCAGAACTTTGCCAAGATAAGGTGGGACAGTCCTTCAAAAATGCTGCTTCACAAATAAGTCTGTCAGATATGCTAGGTCTGTACGCCAAAGATGGATGCCTCAACATTGCAGAAGAACTTTGGGTGACTGTCCAAGGAGCCTGATGTCCCTGTTACTAGGTAACATTACATTCTTCTGAAGTCTTTGATGGAGTTGAAGACTAGATAGTTATAGTTTTCTTTGGTTATAATAAAAGATAAATTAGATACAAAACTTTAGACTCACAAAAATAAGATAGATAATTAAGTATTTTCACTAATTTTGACAAATGCAAATGGATTGGATATTGTTACTGTAATTCTTACTTAATAACTTTCTGTTTTACTATATTAAGGTTAAAACCTTTTTAATTTAACAAAAAAAAGGGGAAATGCTGTGGGATAATGCTCTCATATACTGTAAAGATTTATCACTTGAATTGTTTTAATAAAACGCTGATTGGCCAATAGCCAGGCAGAAAATGTAGGTGGTTCAAGCAGACTGGGAGAATGCTGGGAGGAGAAAGGCTGAGTCAGGAGTTGCCAGCCAGATGCAAAGGAAGCAGGATGACAAGGCAGAACTGAGAAAAGGTACCAAGCCACATGGCTAAACATAGATAAGAATTATGGGTTAATTTAAGTGTAAGAGCTAGTCAGTAGTGTACCTGAGCTAATGGCAGAGCAGTTATAATTAATATAAGCTTCTGTGTGGTAATTTGGGAAGCATCCGCTGGGTATTAGAGAGTTGTTGGTGGAACAGAAACTTCTGCCTACATTTAATTTCACATGGAAATACAAAAATTCCAAAATAGCGAAAACAAAACTAGATAATAACAGAACTGAAGGAGGTATGTCAACTCCAGACTTCAAGCTTTATTGCAGAGGTATGGGATAAAATAATCATGGCTCTGTCATAAAAACAAACACATTGATCAACAGAATTGAATGGAAGACCCAGACATAAGTCCACACAACTACAGACACCTGATTTTCAACAAAGAAGCAAAACAAACAAACAAACAAACAAACAAAAAATCCACAGAAGAAAAGACAGCATCTTCACCAAACGGTGCTGCACAAACTGGATAACTGCATTAGAAAAATGAAAATATATCCATATCTACCATCCTGTACAAACTCAACTCCAAATGGATCAAGGACTTCAACATCAGACCAGAAACCCTTAATGCAATAGATGAAAAATTAGGAAACAGGCTTGATCTTATAGGCACAGGAATGGACTTTCTTAACAGGACACAGACAAAACAAGCATTAAGACCAAAACTTAATAAATTGGACCTCATGAACCTAAAACATTTCTGTACAGCAAAGGACATTAATATCTAAACAAAACATCAGCCTATAGAATGGGAGAAATTCTTTACCAACTATACATCTGTTAAAGGATTTGTATCTAGAACATATAAAGTACAAAAAACCCCACTCAACATCAAGAAAACAAATAATGAAATGTAAAAATAGGATACAGAATGAGTTATTATGGGTGTTTGGAAAATAGGGATGTTAAGTAATGTGAAGGTGATGGAGGCTGGGCTTGTGAGGTTTCAGAAAAATGCAAACACTCTATTGAGTCCACTGATATGATATTTTGGATTAAGACTCTGTAAGAATGAGACAAATTATTAGCTGGGCCGACAAATCAGCTGTGATTTTAACAAGAGGCTAGTGACACTGCAGTGAACCTTTACAAATACACCGATGCTGGTAAGTTGAGACTGAAGAACAAAACAAACAAAAAACAACCATGATTAATAAAAAAAAAGAGAAAAAGCATCATTGATGTGAAATCTTCAGGGAAGTATTTCTTCAGGTTCAGTAAAAAGAAGCTGTGGTCACCATGAGGGCAAAGCTGTATGTCAAGATAGAAGCTGAACTTGGCAGTGTGTAATAGTCTCCTGTATGGTATGGGTTTGCAAGTGTGAAGGTATGGAGGTGAGCAACTGAGGTTTGATACTTTGAGAGACCTCTGTTAAAATGGAAAGCCCAGGAATGAAGTTCTCATGGAGAGAGGCTGAAGCTTGGCACCATGTGACATGGTTGGAATCCCTGAGGAAGACAGGAGAGGCCCTTGGTAAAGGTGCGGCCTCAGCTGCAGTGAAGACTACATACGTTGCAGATGCTAGGGCTGTGGGATGTCCACCAACGACAGAGGAAGGTGTGGTGTGAAGCTAGCATGAGCCTACGAGAAAGACTGTGTGCTGCAGGTGGTGGAACTGGAAAAAGTATGATTATTTAAACTTTCTGAGCCCACAAGATCATACGTGAGTTCCAGATCTGGATATGGAGTTCTTTATGCTGTTAAAGTTTAGTTTTGCTTTGATCTATATGTAACTGTGCTGTGATTTATCTGACTGGAAATAAAAATTTAAGAAGTAACTTATTTTGGACTTTCCAGTACACGATGAAGAGATGCTGAATTTCAAAAACAGAAAACGGACTTTGAAAGTCTGTTTAAAGACTGGGAATTTTGAAGTTACACTGTGTTTTGTATTGTGATATTATCAGACAATTTGAGGACATATTAGAAAGAAAAGATTATGGTGGGATAGTGATGTGTTTGTGTGTCAAGTTGACAAGGAAGCAGCTGTGGTGATCAGTTTTGTCAATTTGAAACAGAGTTGCTATGGGATGTTCTGTATGGCAAATGTGTTGCTGATTAGTCAATAAATAAAACACTGATTGGCTGTTGGCTAGGCAGGAAGTGTAAGCGGGACAAGGAGGAGAATAAAGCTGGGAAGTGGAAGGCTGAGTCAGAGAGACACTGCCAGCCGCCACCATGAAAAACAGCATGTGAAGATGCCGGTAAGCCACGAGCCATGTGGCAAGGCATAGATTAATGGAAATGGATTAATTTAAGCTGTAAGAACAGTTAGCAAGAAACCTGCCACGGCCATACAGTTTGTAACCAGTATAAGTCTCTGTGTTTACTTGGTTGGGTCTGAGCAGCTGTGGGACTGGCAGGTGAGAAAGATTTATCCTGACTGTGGGCCAGGCAGGAAAACTCTAGCTACACAGAGTCACCTGAGAAGATGGAAATTCAATTGAAAAATTATATCCATTAGATTGGCATGTGGGCATGTCTGTGGGATATTTTCTTGATTTCTAATTAAAGAAGGGCCCAGTCCACTATGAGCAGTTACACCCTGAGCAGGTGGTCCAGGTTCCACGTAAGTGTATTTGAGCAAGCCAGCAGAAACAAGCCTGTGAGAAGCATTCTTCCATGCACTCTGATTCAGTTTCTACCTTCAAGTTCCTGCTTAAAGTCCTATTCTGACTTCCCTCACCAATGCATCATGCACCATGATATAGATGTGTAAGCCGGAGAAACCATTTCATCCCCTAGATTGCTTGTGGCTATGGTGTTCATCACAGCAACAGAGAGCAAAGTAGGACATAAGACTCTGTAATAAAATTTAAAATCAGGTCTTTTGATACCTCCAGCATTGCTATTTCTTCTTAAGTTTGCTTTGACTGCTCAGAGATTTTGTGCTTATTTATGCATTTCTGGATTATTTTACTGTTCTCTGAGGAACGTCATTGGGATTTTTGTAGGAATGCACTCCATCTATAGACTGTTTGTGGTAATATAGTCATCTGAACAATATTCCTGACCATGGAAGACTTTCCATCTTGTACCATCTTTTTCAATTTGTTCAATGGCATTTATTCTATTGTTGTGCTCTGTTAACTCTATAATAAGTTTACTCCTATTTAAAAAAATGCTTTTGAAGACATTGTGAATAGAATGGTTTTCTAATTTCTTTCTCAGCCTGTTTCCTATTGATATATAAAAAAGCTATTCATTCTTGTATGGTAAATTTGTGTCTTTCTGTTTTGGCTAAACTATTTATCAGATATAAGGATTATTTGGTTGAGTCTTAGAGTCTCTAAGTTTAATATCTTGTTGTTTGTAAGTAGAGACAATTTAACTTCTTCCTTTGCTATTTATAGCCCTTTAATTTCTTTCTCTTTTCTTACTGATCTGATACATGGAACATTATGTTGGGAACATCAGGTAGGCAGGTTGTAACAAGATGAGAACTCTGCTGAAAGCCTTGGATGCTGTCTGACAATGCTCTTAGCCCACTGATTGGTAGAAAACTAGGGTGTTGTTAATACATTCCAAAAGATTTTTATCTGTTTATCGGGATGTTAGGTCTGGCTACAAAGGCACAAGGAATGCCTATTTAGGAGCCTGAAGATCAAGGTAAATTGTAACTAAGCTCTGGAACCAATATTCTAATATCTCTACATTATTGAAATTTGAACCAATCAGCCTTTGTAGACATAATTCCTTCCTGGAAATTCCTGTTCACATGTATTATGTATAGTAAAGGAAAGGACAACCATGAGAAACTATTGAGGCAATATGCAAACTAAAATATGACAAGTGAACAAAGTAAAAAAAAAGGTTTAGAGAACAAAAACTAATTAAAATAAGTTAAAAAATAAAGTGAAAGGATTGCAGCTTTAGATAGTAATTTGCCCTAGTTGTGTTGACATGGTTTGTCTCTCCCCTCTGACAGTCTCTCTTATTAGACTGTGCAGATTGAGAGAGTACTATTAAGTCAACATGTTCCTGTAGTAGAGAGGACTTTCTGTTAGAAGTACACTTTTCCTCTCTCCTCTCTCCTCTCTCCTCTCTCCTCTCTGATCTACAGGAATACCTTGCCTACCAATTGCAGAGTTGTCTGGATTTTTTTTTTTGTAGGGGGAGAGGGTGTCTTTCCCTGCACAGGGCTTTCTGTGACTAGCTCCAAGGAGCTGTGGGAGTTTCACTGCCCTGATGTTTACTTTTGTTGCTAAGAGGGCTTTTGAATGGCATCTTTCAGGAAGATGTATAGACTCTACAGTGAAAGTCCCAAGATCACATGCAGCTGGCTCGAGCCAACGCTGGTCTAATGCACTGGTTCTAGTAAAGTTGTCCAGGGCATCCGTGGATAATCAGTTTCAGGCTTCTGTGCCATACATCTGCTTTTGTCTCAATAGTCTGCTCTGCTCCATGCAAACTGTAGTTGGCCTGGACACTTGCCAATTGCTAAGTATCATAAGTAATGTGAGGTAATGGTATGTGACTATAGTAGTCATTTTATTGTTTATTTTTATATCATAACACCTTGTGCATGCTGAATAAGCATTTCTGTCAACTGTGTGTCAGTAAATCACAAACAAATCCAAATAGAAACCAGTGAAATCTCAGAGTTTACTATTGCAGAGTGACCTCAAGGAGATAGCCTTTCACAAAGATTTCAGTTAAGATCCTCTATAAAATCATCTGTTTTCTCTCATTATCATAGAAAAGTTATATACAGTAGGTCAGTGGGGAAGAAGCTTCTCATGTTATCATTTGACTGGGGTGGTAGGATTACCTCATCTGTGACATCATTTAGAGGAGGCATGAAGATTATAAATGTCTCCCATCAGTTAAAGACCTTCCACTACATCACATTTCAATGTCATGTAGGTCTTTCTAATGTCCAATAGTCACTCAGCAAAATTACTAGAGAAAACTGGGTTCTATCTCTGGAGAGCAGTAACGTCATAGATAAGAAGAAATGTAGAGTGTAGTGGAATTAAAAATGTCAACATACAAATGATGGATCACCCTAATACATTCAATCTTCTGTATGTGTGTATATATATATATATATATATATGTGTGTGTGTGTGTGTGTGTGTGTGTGTGTGTGTGTGTGTATACATGAGACACAAAAATAAAGGAGACTTCCTTGATAGGAGAGATGGTCAAACATTTGTCCATCACTATAATTTCAAGCATCTTTGAGTACTAACACTCTGTTTGGTAATATATGGCTGTTATAATAGTAACAGTATTCGCAGTGATGACATGGGTCATTGAAAAGGTGTTTCCACTTTGGGAATATTTTATCTAATATATGTAATAAAATCTTTGGTTTAATATGGTGCTGCCATGAATTATTAAATACACCAACTGAGATTTCTATAGTATCTTATTTCTTTTAGTTAGTGTGTGATATTATAAAAATTGTCAAATAAAAACAGAATTTCTCATGTGGAATTTCTAAAATGTTAGAGATAATGTATGTGTAGGTCTATATAGTATACAGGAGGCATTGATTTTGAATAAACTCCATGATCTACTTTGTGAATTCACCTGCCTCTTTAAGTACATAAAGACTCATGTTTGGTTTTTTAACTACCCACCAATCTACTTATTCCACATGAGTGTGTTGCTATCTCTCTTTTAGACATCTGGAAACCAAGTCCCATTATCCAAATATCTAGAGCTTACTCCAATACTATTTTCAGATACTAGGCAGACAGAAAAATAATTGGTCCATCCTTACTATTACCCATTTCCTGTATAACAGCATGGGAGTCAGTTGATGACATAGTGAATTCGAGTGAAGACAACAGCAAAGACTTTTTTGTGTTGTTGTTGGTTCACACCAGAGCCCACACTTTGGTGATGCTCCATGCTGAAAGCTGGCTCACAGCACTTTTTATTTACATGCATATGCTCAGCTATTAATCCATGAAACACAAGCAATATACCAAGGAGACTGGTTTGCTAAAGTCTGGGAACTTTGGACTTGGGTTTGGCTTTCAGCTGTGTAAATACTTTCTTGGAGTCATTCGACACCAGCAAACCTGAGCCTCGAAGGCCAGGGCACTGTGTCCTGCTATATCTATGGGACCTAGACCAGTGCTTAGCCCTTAATGGTTGGATGAGTGGAGGATCAAGTCACTCATTTAGCTTATTGCATTTAATGGAGATTGACTGCAAATCTCTTCTTGGATCTTTTTCTTCCAAAATGCCTTTGGAAAATTGATTCCTCTCTTCTCTCAAAATCTGTTCTGTAAATCAAATGGTTTTTGTTGTTTTGATTTGTGTTTTCATTTTTTCATTGAGCAGATGCCTCACTTCAGGCTGCAAAACCTCACTGGATACCCTTTCTCTTATTAAGTGAAGGCAAACATGCTCTATTCTTATCCTAAACACACAGTGATTACTAATGATGATGCACAGCACATTCTTCATGGAAAAGCTTTATTCTTTTGTTAAAGGGGAGGCAACTGGCAGTTGCTTTGGTGTTCATGGGACAGAAGTTTGTTTGTTTCTGACTTAATAGACTTTCTGTTTTAAAGCATAATTGCAATGATTGCATTTCTGAGCATCATTAACATGACAGTGTTATTACTAAGAGGAAAATTTTACTGGAAATTTGATACATGATCAAAATCTTGCATTTCAGGATGCAGGATTAATGCAGCACTAAAGTATGCTTTCAAGATAAGTGAGTGTTAGATTTCTTAGAATCCCTAATGCATCAGCACATATGATACAAACATGTAGCGTGACTTGCATACAAGTAAGCGAACTATGACAATGGAAGACAAGCTGGTAGGATGTCCCTTTTAAATCCCATTTTTAGAATTATAAGAAAGCCAACTGGAACAAATTATGTGTGTATGAGCGGGTGGGTGTGCATATTTGTGTGTAGGTACACATTTATGCAAATGCATATAGAAGTCAAAGGACAAAATTTGACAGATGAATGTTTGATCTTTAACAAAATTCACTCAGTTATATAGGAGCCGCTTCGCCAAATAGTTTTGTGCTTGTCTGTAAATAAAACAATTTTTTTCATATGGTAAGATGTACCCAGGAATAAAGGCCATTGTTTAGGGACCTTCTACCTTGTCTTCTAAGACAGGGTCTTTTACCAGACTGAGATTGCCAAGTAGGCTGGCCACTAGCCAGTGAGTCTCAGGGCTCTGTCTGCCTCTTCAGGGCTAGAATCAGCAGTGTAGGCACCATAGCACCCTCTGTGTGGGTGCTGGGGCCCACACTCAGGTGTGCACCCTGCTTTTTCCTGATCATCAGTTGTACTCAAAAGTAGTCAGAGTGCCTCTTTTTCATATAAATTTTCAACTAGAATTGTCAGAAGAACTTACCATGGTTACTGGGAGAGGGATTTCTGCTTTGGCTAGGAAGTTAAAATTCATGATTAATATCTTTTCTAATATGAAAACTCTGTTTTTGGTCTTGTGGTTTACAATCTAATTGGTATTTGTTTTCTAGTTTAAATCTTCAGCACATTTCTAATATAAATTTCTGTGTAAAATTAAAATAAATACACTATTTCAAGAGATGTATGTTTGAATCTTAATATTATCCAGAGAGTTATATATCAACCATGTTGCTGGATATTTTTTTGTGGTTGTGTGTCAGAAAATTTGTTTTCATAAGATAAAATAAAATTTGTGTTCATAAGATGTACCCAAATGAAACTTTAGTTTTCTTATGTTCTTCCTTGAAGATTTCTTTCCTCAAGCCCCACTTTTGTGTTACTGTTCCTCCTTCATTTCCTTCCTTTTCAGGAGTAGTGCTACTTTTGTTTGAGCACATTCACTACAAATCACCACAATACTGATAAACTCTCCATCTCTCTCTCTGTCTCTGCCTCTGTCTCTCCCTCCCTTTCTCCCTCTTCCTCCCTCTCTCTCCTCTCTTGTACTGGTCATTTTCTCTCTTTTTTTAATGACAAAAGTTACTTCCTATTTATTTATTTATTTATTTGTTTGTTTGTTTGTGGGTGGGTGTATTTTGCTTATGCATGTGTGCAGGTCAACCACATGTATGCCTGGTACCTACAGAGGTCCGAAGAGGTGCTCAGATCCTCTGGGATTGGAGTTAATAATGGTTGTGAACCACCACGTGGTTGCTGGGAATTGAACCCAGGCCCTTTGAAAGAGGAGCCAGTGCTCTCAACAGTTAAGCTATCGCAGACCATGGGAGGCCAACTCCCAGATCTGCTCCAGGGTAAATAAAAAGAACTCCTCAGAGTAGTGAGGGCTAGGGAAACTTTTTTTATCTGAGAGTATTTAGAAATAAGTTTCTATCTATCTGACTGGTAACATAAGGAAACACACATGCTTTCTGATGGTGACCTTCTCTTTTACTTCATCTTATAAATGGCCTCTGACTCTTTCTGTCTCCACATAGCTACATTCTATACATACAGCTATATATCTTTCTTTACATACATACATACTGCCATACATCTCCATACACAGTTACATCTGTTTTCACTCACTCTTTGTTCACTCCCTCCCTCATTCATTCATTCTCTCTCATTTCTCTCACCTTCTCTAACACTCCTTCTTCCTCTTTCACTCAGCACACACACACTTCACTCGCATTCTGCATAGCTTCGTCCTCTATATTTCCACTGCTCTCTCTTAGCCGAACTCTGAACAATTAAATGTTACATTTTCAGGGTCTTACCCATTCTCATAATACATGATAAGTCACACAGTTTCCTCAGGCTAGTTAGGTCACAAAGACTGGCCAGTGAGTAAACGCTTGGCCTTGCATGTAACTTTTTCCCAGACAAAGAATGACATTGAAATTCAGGACTTAACAATAACAGTTGGCTGAACCTTGAATGGTCGGGTATGTGCAGAAGGAGAATTATTGCAGGGAGTTATGTCTACCAGAGTTGCTTCAGTTCTGACCTTGAATCATCAACAAACAACATCTGGGATCTTGTCTTTGTGTATTTTCTGCAGGGGCAGCTTAGTCTGTTCTGAACTGTTCTGAAGTCTAAAATTAGCTGTCTTTGACACTGAGAATAGTGTTACTTTCCTGTGTCAGTTAAGAAAAATACTCTGATATTATTTCTATACATCAGAATTATACAGCTTAAACATAAATCACGTTCCTGACCATCCACAACTCTAAGTGTTCCCAAGATGTAAAACACACTACCAGTGGGTTGTGGAAGGAACCACACAGCTATTCTTTTTAGTGAGGTAAGTACTGCTGCAAGTCATTGGATTTATAAAATTGAGGATAATGGAAAACATCATTAATCTATAGTCCAGGGCTTAGACCATCTCCTTGTTGACGGCCAGCATGTACTCAGAAAGTATTAGGGATGACCTCAGTCACTCCAGCTGAGAGGAGATAGTGAAGGGAGCATATTGCAAATTTAGTGTAAGAATCACCTGGTGGCCTTGTTAAACTACAAATGCTAATCCCTACCTGAGGTTTTTGATTTACTCAGTCTCTCCAACAAGTACCCAGATGCTACTGATGTGGCTGGCTCGCAGATAAACTTCAAGAACAACTTGGGTAAGGATTTACAGCTCACCTTTGTCAGAATTGGCCTAGAGCTACAATTGTGGGCAAGTGGGGTTCAGTATTGTCTGTCTTAGCACACCCACTCCTTACCTTAATGTCATGTACATTTGCGGCAAGCCTAGATCACTTCTTTATGTTTTGTATAGTGAAGCACTCAATGCCAGCTGCATTTTGTGTTAGAGTGGGAGTGGCCAGCTGGGAGATCAGAGAAATCTAACTTTTGTCTTGTGCTTTAAATGCTTCCAGTGACTCAGTTGCAGGTCAGAGAGAATTACCATTCCATCACAAGGGAGTGCTTTTCTACATGAAGATATTCTTCTCTACAAAGTCATCTTGCCTCAGGGATTTGAAGGTCTACTGAATTCTGAATATTTCACTTGGCCTGGATACATAACTGAATATTTTATTTTGTCAAGTGCATTTTGTCTATTCGGTACCTTCAGTAATTCCTTTTCACCTATGCAGACTCCAAAGGTGACCTATAAAAAGCCTTAAACTAATCCCCAAGTCCTCAGGCACATCTTTCAAGTCTGCCTTTTAAATACCAGTTTAAAACCTTGTATAGTTCTGAGACACTTTAGTTGTTCTACCTCTTATTTGGATTATGCTTTCTCACTGGGCCCTAAGATTTGATGCTTCTGCTGAACCTTTGCTTAGCTTTTAAATCCCACTGTTATTCTTTCTCTATGCCTTTAAGCACGTGAATCTCATCTCAGTACTCTACCTTAAGTCTACATCTCTCCACTTCTATTGTCTGTGTTTTGATATATTTGTGTGTGTGTGTGTGTGTGTGTGTGTGTATGTATATGTATATATGTGTATATGTCTGTATACACACACATATATCCCTTTGCTGTATTAAAAGACATGTTTCATAGTCAGAAAAACAAAATTCTGATGTCTAGAATTTTACATCCCAAATTACTAAATTTAGTGTTTGCAAAATATTCCAAGACTTTAGAACTCAATGTATACCTATTCCACATTTTTTATTTTATTTCAAGTGTCATAGAGGCTGACTTGGACTAACTTGGACTGGATTGCATTCAGTTGAGTTGTTGGTCCACTGGGTACCATGGAAATCCCCAAAACCCAGGCTGTTGCTAAGACAATGGATGGTTCTCTGAAAAGTGACAGTGGGGTGTAGCTAGAGTTTTCCTGCCTGGCCCACGGTCAGGGCAAATCTCTCTCACCCGCCAGTCCCACAGCCACTCAGACCCAACCAAGTAAACACAGAGACTTATATTGGTTACAAACTGTATGGCCGTGGCAGGTTTCTTGCTAACTGTTCTTACAGCTTAAATTAATCCATTTTTATTAATCTATACCTTGCCACATGGCTCGTGGCTTACTGGCATCTTCACATGTGGCTTGTCATGGTGGCAGCTGGCAGTGTCTCTCTGACTCAGCCTTCCACTTCCCAGCTTTATTCTCCTCCTTGTCCCGCCTATACTTTCTGCCTAGCCAATGGCCAATCAGTGTTTTATTTATTGACCAATCAGCAACACATTTGCCATACAGAACATCCCACAACAGTGGGGCCCCATTGCTGAGGACCATACACACACAACTCAGGGAACATGGAAAAGTTGTGCTGGTTCTTACATAGATCCTTCACTCCTGCATTCTAATGTCTTTGATAGGGGAAGGTAGTCTGCAGATTACCAAAAGAGAAATGTAAATACCAACCCAGCCATAAAACCTTTGACCTATAATCTGTCATGCCTGAAAAATATTTTATGACATTGGTGACACAGAACTTGTGGGAGTGGTCAATTAATGTCTCATTTGACTTAAGGCCCACTCCACAAGATAGAACCCATATCTGATTCTGCTTGGGTGACCAAGAACCAGAGACTAGATAGCCCAGAGTCCTGGAGTAAAACCAAACACTACTAGCCTAAAAAATATCGATAGCATGACTCCTAATGGTATTTTGCTATACTCATAGATCGGTGCCTTATTCAGTCATAGTTAGAGAAGCTTCCTACAGCAGACAGAAACAAATGCATAGAGCCACAACCAGACATTATGCAGAGAGACAGAGTCCTTGCAACACACAACTCTAAATAAGATGTCTCCATCAAATCCCTCCCATCAGAGCTCTGGGAACCCCACAGAAGAGGAAGAAAAAAGAGTGTAAGAGCTAGAAGGGATTGGGGATATGAGAACTAGGCCTTCTAAATCAACTGAACAAGGCTCGGATGAACTCACAGAGACTGAAACAGCAAGTACAGGGCCTATATAGGTATGCATCATGTCGTCTGCATATTTATTGTAGCATTTTTATAGGACTCTTGAGGGTGTGAATGAGTGGGTCTCTGGTTCTTGTGCTTACTCTTGGGGCTCTTTTCCTTCTGTTGGGTTGCCCTATCCCAGCCTCAATATGATGTTTTTTGTTTTATGATATTGTATTTATTTTATCATGTTTGGTTGTTTGAAAAAAAGAAAGAAAGACAGAAAGAAAGAAAGAAAGAAAGAAAGAAAGAAAGAAAGAAAGAAAGAAAAAAAGAAAGAAAGGAAGGAAGGAAGAAAGAGAGAATGTATTTACCAGTCACACGAAGAAGCTGGAGGTGGGGGAGACTGGTTTCAAGTCATAATACTTGACACTGAATTCTGGTCTCTGTCTTCAACATTCTCAGTTCCACTTCTCAAATCTTTCCTTATGAGAGCAACTCAATATTCCCTCAAACACACACTTCTGTGTCTAGCAGTAAGAGAGAGCAACTGTCTATCAGCTCCAAGAACTGTTCCATCTGTTTTGTCTGGGGTCCTGTGACCTCTGAAACAGTCTTCTGGCCAGCAGAATGCCAGTGTTTTAGACTTGGGTTTTGTGTTCCATCATTGGAGCTGAGCTGGCAGAGTGCCTGTGAGAACATTTAAGTAATTAAGGAAAGGTAAATCTTTACATTAAAGATACATGTTCCCATCTGTACTCTATTCAGAGGAGAGATGAAATTTGTAGAAAATGTCCTTTTTACCTGTTGATCACTTATTATTTCCCTCTCAGACCATAAGACATTGACATATCATTTCTAACTCGAATTGTAAAGAAGTTCTTTGTTTCATCAGGGTTTATAATAGATATGTAATATTTATAAATAAACTCTCCATACAAGAGATTTATGGTTTTTTTCCTGCTACTTTACTTAAAATTAAGTCAGAACTACAGTGTGAACAAAGGAATTTTTGGAAGGTAGAAAACTAACATTAGTGGGAGTTTAGAAAAAGACAAATTGTTATTTTTATGTTATGTGGGATTGTGTGCATGGTACATTCATGTGTGAGGCCATTTGTTATTTTATTTTGTGTGCAGATATGCATTATATATTCATGTGTGAAGGATTTTTCTTGTTTTATTTTGTGTGGGAATGTGTGTGAATGGGATGTGTATGATTTCCCATTCTAAAGCCTTATAAAAGAGAAGAACAACATTGATGGAATAATTAGAAACAATTATGACACACACTTAGCTGAAACCATTATTTTTTTTTATTGATGTGACCTTATATCATACAGGTTTGCTCACATTCCATGCAAAGGAGTTTCAAAGTATTCACTGTTTGAAATAGCCATGTAATTTTACTTATCCTTTTTGACTCTTCCATGCCACTCCTACCTCACCTGGGAATAAGTCACAAGTCTTTGATATGGCTGCACAGTCCTGGATACTCTGGACCTGTTACTTCTTTTGCTGAGGCTCTGCCTCCTTCCTGCCCACTCACTTTGTGGAAATTTCACCAGCCATCTCTCAATACCTGATTCACACCCTCAAAGCAGTTAAAGGATGATAATTCTGATTGGTGTGACTTTCCCTGGAGACCGATATTGTCTTCAATAATACTGTTTGGTTACAGTTAGAGACTCTGGACCTGGAGAACATTTTGTTTTAGAAGGGGCTGGTAGCCACATGAGACAGAACTTTCAAAAGACAAGCCTTAAAACAAATAATGGTGACAGATTGTCTTCTGGGAAAACATTTACAAATTGATTTGCTTCCTGTTGGAGAGTGTTTCTCACATCTTCACAAGATGCTGTCCTGGTTAGAATGGTAATCCTGTCTCTAGCAGTACTGTACCCTTAGGTGGTTAAAGTATTATTAAATTTTAATTTGCAGTTGACTCCCTCCCATTGCTTCTTCAGTATACTGCTAGTTTTGTACATCAGAATCAAATCCTCTAGTTGGCCTCCTTTTTGCAGCTCCAGGGAACTGGGATTGGGAATGCTTGCATAAAACCTTTCAAATCTTGGCCTCTTATATCTGTGTAAGTGTACCTGGTATTCTGAACTAATTCAGACAACAATTCCATTTTCCTTTCTTTGGAAGATGGGCGAGAAATAACTGGGGTAGTTATTTTTCCTTTAGGAAGTCCTAAATTTGAATCCTTGTAGATAAAATTTGATTGGCTTTAGCATGTTTGAAGGTTTACCTGTACACAGGTAAAATTAAAAAGAAAAGCTATTAAAGATTTAAGAGGAATAGTTCTGGCTGGGGACAATTTTGACTAAATCATCCAAGTTAAGCAATGAGCACAAGATTCATGGGACATGGAAGAAGGAGGTAAGGAACCTAACTGGCCGAACATGCTCAGATTTTTAATATGACAATTAGCAGCTCTTGAGCTTCCCAAACATCTAGGGTTTATCCATTGTTTGCATCTCAAATTCTACAGCCGACTCTTCGTGAATTCTGAAGAAAACATACGTTTCAGAAAATTCAACCAATCTTTTATCTAGAGTTTGAATCATAATAGACACTGAATCACAGCGGGTGGGTTGAAAATGAGTTTTAGAATCATAATAAAATGTTCCTTTTCCTTTATCCTAGACATATATTAAGATAAGAGTTTGTGTATGCTTTATTCACCATGGCACCCCATCACCTAGAACTGAAACATAGTATACACTCAGTAAATATCATTGCATGATGTGGTCAGGCACTGATGCGCCCTACACACTAAAGGAGCCAACAGGGGTAATTCACATATTTTCAATCTACCATCAAAGACATGGATATGTAGCCTCAGCTCAGTCTACAAGACATTCCTGATGGCCTCTTTGATAGTAAAGTGTGGGAAATGGGAGGGGTTGAAGGGAAAGGACATGGGAGGTCCTGAAGGGAGGAAAAGGAAGGGAGAAAGTGATGGAATTATAGTTTCATTAAAATGTAAACAATTAAATTTCAGAAAGGAGACCCATTTCACATAGGCTGTATCTCATACCCCTGCACTCTCCCATATAGAAACTTCAAGGCAACAAAGTGACAATTCAAACATGACTGCTGGCCTTGCTACTGAGAAATAGTCTGTCTCTAAACTGGTCATGTGTCAGTGTTTTAATCCAGCTAAATAAACACCGAGTCAATCCACTGGCAAAAGATCAAGCAAGGAAACAGACAAACCTAAAATATTCCTGAATGAGAGTTTAAACCTGGAGAAAGAGATGCAGGTTGGTGTGGACACTCTTCATACACGAAGAGTTGGAGCAGCTGGCTGGAGTGGCTGTCTCAGGTCTCTGCTTCAGTGGCTGTGGTGTCCGGTACAATCACAAGACCAGAAACAGTTTTTATCAGGCTTGGCCTTAGCTATAGACTGTAGTTCTTCCTGCCCTATCTCCCTCAGTGATACTTTCTAAACCAGACTTCACAATTCTTGTCAAGTTTCTTCAGTATCCGTTATTGCCCTTCTGAACACAGTACCCAAAATTCACTTTTGTGGCTCACTTCCTGAGCTGACTGGCACAAAACAGGGGTAACAAGAAATCCATAAAACCAAGGAGTTAGGATAAGGGGATTTTTCTCTGTTCGGGGTACTGTAACAAACCACCAAGACTTGGTTAGCTTCTAAATAACATAAATTTATTTCTGAAATTTCCAGAAGCTAGGAACTCCAACATCAAATAACTTGTAGATTCAGCATCAGGTGAAGGGTGGTGTTCTGATACAGGGAACACTTCAGAGGTACTGAGTTTTATGTCAGAAGGAACAAAGAAATTCCGTCAAGAGTGCTGTGTTTCACTGGTATAATTCAATATAATATGCCCTCATCTTCTGACATAACCACCTCTGCTTCTCAGTGCCATCTTCATGGGTGTAGAACTTCATCACTAGCACCCTATTACGGATCAATGGATAGAATAAAGTAAAGCATGTAGCTCTAAGCCACATGTGGATCAAGAGGAGGGCATGAAATCAACAAGAATTCTGCCAGAGCTTCAAAGATGGTTTGGAAACATGAATAGAGAGCAGGAGAAGAAGTGGGTGTTCCTTTATTAGTTTCTGCACAGTGTGGCTGATGGACAATGTACAATCAAGCCTGGCTTAGAACATGGGTGGTTAGTATTATTTCTACTTTTATAAGACATGAAGACTCAGTTATAGAAGTATGAACATACTCATATAACAACAAGTGATTATTTTCTATTAATTAATAAAATGTAAGGGGATTATTTGAGGAAGCAAGGGGAAAAGAGCTTCCAGATGAGATCAAAGAACACAACAGAAATCGCAAAGGAGGATGACACATTTTTTCCTGGGTCTGGAGGGAATCTTGAGACTCTAAATATACAAAGGGAAACTCTACTATCTCCATTCACCTAGAGCAGTGGTTTCCAACCTGCTGGTTGAGACTCCTTTGGGGTTACATATCAGATATTTACATTAGGATACATAACAGTATCAAAATTGCAGTTATGAAGTAGCAACAAAATATAATTTTATGGCTGGGGAGTCACTACAACATGAGGGACTGTATTAAAGTGTCACAGCATTCGGAAGGTTGAGAACCATGGGTCTATAGACTCCTTTTGGCTCAGTTCTGTAGACTCTGGATATACATGTCAATAAACTTGCTTTATGAACTCATTAATCTGGGAGACTGGCTTGAATTTTAACACCATTTACTTTTTGCATTTATATTATATTCACCGGCACATTCTACTTTGAAAATGAATCCTTTCGTTATGCAGCAGTCAAGACTTAGAAAACAACACTCAGCATGGGGTCTGTGTTTTCATCATTAGTAAGTCAGAAGTGAGTTCCACCGAAGCAGATGATTTCCTGCTCAGAGGCCATCACACTGAGACCCACGCCCTGGGCCGAGGGGAGAAGGAGAAGAGTGGCGACGTTTTCAGAGTCCTCATCTTTTCTCACTGCTGACCCTTTGCACCTGGTCTACAAATGTGAAAATACAATTCCATAAAGAAGTTTAACTTGGGAAATAAAATTAAGTAATTCAGAATCACAGTGTCTCTGGCTTTCTTAGTATTGCAAATGAATATCAAAACAATTTCTAACATTTCAAAGTGATTGTGAATGTTGGATATTTCGTACATCATTGTTACCATCCCCAAAACAAATTATGGGATTGGGCCAATGTATTTTCTGCAGGGACTACCCTCTAAAGATTTGAATTTTTGATGAGTCTTGTTCTGTTTGCTTTCAGTGAGTGGAGCTGCAGCACAGTGCAGGGACCATCTTCTTTGTTAGGTTGGCTGCCATTCATTCCGATGTCCTACTTTGTTACACACACTTGAAGGTGTGGTTTGTACAAATTTAACTGTATGAAAAGAACACATACCTAACAAAGATATAGCAGAAGTTCAATTCTGTTTATCACAAGTAAGTATAACCATTATAGATGTTATTAACTTTTCAGCTTCACTTGCTATATCTGAGGGACTCTGAGTCCCAAAAATTCCATTGGGCTTTGTAGATCCTTAGAATCTCTGTCTCTGTCTCTGTCTCTGTCTCTGTCTCTGTCTCTGTCTCTGTCTCTCTCTGGCAAGGTCTCATGTAGTTCAGGCTGCCTTTGAAATTTCTATGCAATGAAGATAGCCTAAAATTCTTTCCTGACTCTGTACATCATCACATTTAGAAAATATAGTGATTCTTTTTTCCAAATTGTTTAATTAGTGTTGTTTACCAGTGTTATACCCATTGTTGTTTCCTCTTCTATTAACCTTGATTTTATGTAATTGAAAACTGATCTATCAGCTCCGTCTCATCAATTGTGATCAGAGAGACAATGTGCTAAATGAGACAGTGCATGGAGTCTGCATAATCACATCCACATTTGACAACAAATGCTTAAGCCATCCTTTTGGAAACCCAAATAATGTCCTACCCATTGAGTGAAGGTGAATCTCTGGGAATCGCAGGCTAGACATGGCTACATAGTTGGAGGCAGGAAAAAAAGGGGAGGGGAGGAGAAGGAAGAACCAGAGGAAGAGGAAGAGAAGAAGCAGAGGAAGAGGAGGAAGAGGAAGAAGAAAGAGGAGGAGGAGAAGAAAGAGAAGAAGAAGAAAAAGGAGGAGTGATGATTATTATATGACTAGAGTTGCCATGTTCTATATTATAAATACTGCTTAAGTGTAAGTATTTATATTTATTTCATCTTTTAAGAATTCCTGTGGAGTTGTGGAATTTTACAGCCTCAAATTGTCCCACTTAGTTATATTTTTCATTGAGGCGGAACATTTGATGTTTGACCTGACTCTTTTATCCTTTTAATAACACCTTTCAGAGCAGTGAAAGAATCCATGCTTTTTCTCAAGACAGTTTAGTCAGCTGTGGATGTCCCCTGCCACCTTCAATTTCTTTCATTGTTCTCCATTTTAAAGACATTGGAATGCACATGAGAGTGTCTCGGCTGTACTGTTAGTAGGTGATACTATATTATGCCGTGTTGCATTGGGGAGGGGAAGCAAGACATTAGAAAGTGTTTCCAACTCAATAATGACTTTTTGATGTCTTTGAGTTTTTTGTTCTTCTAGGAATCTTTTAGTTCATTTTTCATAAAATGTCTAAATGAGTAACTCTTGCCTCAAGATTTAATTGTTTTACCTTTGTTACAAGCCTGATGGCTTTATTGTCTTTTTTCATATTTATTATATAATTATCATATTTTGTAATTCTGAATCTCTTGTAGTATGTGATATTTTATATGCTTTTATTAAACAAGATATTTCAGTGAGATTTTATGAAATCTAGAATTATATATGTTGCTAACTTGCCCCTAATTATAATACAATGAATACCAATACATTATTTTAGAAATTGGTTCCTTAAAAGGAACAGGATCTTCTATGGTTAAAATAGCTTATATACTATACAGCTATTGCTGAAATATCTGATATACTACATGTACATTATATGTCAACAGGCTTTCAGTAACTATATATTTTATTCTATTGAGTACGTATTTTGTTAGACTGGGTTTTATGAAATATTAGCAGCACGTTCTACATCTCCCAGTAAATGAATAAAACTTGTACCATCTCTACAACCTAATTTATCAGGAGCTTGAAACAGTTCAGGATTTAAATTGTGTAATTACTTTGGCTTTAGCACAAGCACGTTTTAGACATAAAAGAACAGAGCACACCAGGAGTAATAATAAGCCCGTGACAGGCCTATCAGCTGGACAGATGGTGGTAATTCTGGTTAAGTGTCCTCTTCTACAGTGCTTGGAAGCACAGTAGGTGTAATATTCAAAACCGGAATGCATAACTCAGAACTACACAGGTTTTGAAAATAACAGAATGAGAAACTAGTGGGTAGACTTTAATTTATAAGCAATTGTTAAATTATTTTGAGTGAAAAAATTATTCGTTTGTGTATTAAGCTGAAATTGTGACATCTCTGAACGTAATTTTGAGAGTTGTATAGTTTATAGGCCTTTTATTTTTAGATTTAATGCTTTTAATCTAAAAACTTTGAACAAAGATATCCCTTGTCCTTATTTCTTTCACTGATAATTCTACTTAATTTGAATTTTCGTTTTGCTTTGAAATAAGGTATAGAATGAAGTGTTAAACAGTCTTATTAATAAAAAAAAAAAACCCAGAGCCAGATATCGGGTTTAAAATCTGAGAGATCAAAGAGATGGAACAAGCCATAGCCAACATCACCTTGCCAACTCCTCTGCTGATCTTGTTTCCTCAGACTGAAAGCCTCTGAGTCCTCACTGGAATAGATCTCAGCTGAACTGCTGCTAAAAAGGTTCTAGTTCCTGGTCCTTATGCCTTATATACCTTTCTGCTTCTTGCCATCACTTCCTGGGATAAAAGGCATGTGTCTTTCCCAAGCAAGATATGAGATCTCAAGTCCTGGAATTAAAGGAGTGTGTACTTCCCAAGCAAAGACATGAGATCTCAAGTGCTGGGATTAAAGGTGTATGGCACCATGCCTGGCTCTGTTCCTAGTGTGGCCTTGAACTCACAGAGATCTAGATGGATCTCTGCCTCCAAAATGCTAGGATTAAAGGCGTGTGCTACCACTGTCTGGCCTCTATGTCTAATCTAGTGGCTGTTCTGTTCTTTGACTCCAGATAAGTTTTATTAGGGTACACAAAATATTTGGAGGACACAATATATCACCACAATAAGGGATTGTGCACTGTGTCTGAGGGGATGCTCTTATACACATCTTCCTCCCTCTTATCTCTTTCATGAAGCAGGAGGGCATAGTACAGAGGGAAGTGTTGCTGCATCACCACCTTCATGCTGTAGGGAAAGGCAGTAGTAGCATGGCTGCCCACATGGTGGTTGTAAAGAGAATTTCCACAACTGTAGAAAGAAATGTAGCTTCACATCTGGGCATCATATTAATGGTGTCAAATGTATGTGTTTTGAAGTATCTAACAGCTATAGAATGTGTATGGGATATTGGAGCTTCATCTACCAACAATTTCCTCTTTTTCCTTGTATGTTCCCCTTGTGATATTATAAGCTATAAGCTATGGTGTTTTTTATTTCTCATAGTTACTCAATAAGAGGTAACAAATTACAAGAAAAAGTATTCATTTTACTCATCTACATTATATAAAGAAATGTTTTTTTTTTCTTTAGGAACAAAAGAATCTAGATCTTGCTTTGGTTTGAAGCTTTAAAAATACTTTGTCATTTTTTTTTGAGCACTTGGTGTATTGAAACTACATGAGGTTGCTCGCCTCTCCTGCATGGCCCCTTTAGCAGCATGGTAATTGTCACTTTGCAGTTGTTTCTGAAAGGAACTGTGTGATCTTCCCTATGGATTGAGAGAAGAGACTGCCCTCGGGGGCTGGTTGAGTCAATATGCAGTATCCATGATTCTCTGATAACTCTTAGAGAGGAAGAAAAATGCAGAGTATTTAAGTTGTAATTTTTCCTTAGTTGCAGTGAAAAATTGGTCCCCAAAACAAACTCAGCTGAGTAGAGAGTGAGGCAGTGGCTTTCAATTTTCAGAATCCTCCAGCATCATCTGGAAGGCTGGGATTCCTCAGCGTTCCTAAGTCAGTATTTCTAGGTTCCTAAGTCAGTATTTCTAGGGACAAGCTGAATACTTGGCATCTCTGAAATATACCAAGTGATTGTCGTCCTGGTTGGGAAGCATGTTTTAAAGGCTATTGCATAAAAACTAAGTACCTTTTCTTATTCCTTATCTCACCTAACACAGTACATTAAACACAAGAGATGCCCAGCAAATAAGTATTTATTCTACACTGAACTCTGATTTACATATTTAGGCTCCATAGATTGCTGTAAAATTCTAATTTCTACATTCTACTCTCTCAGCAAGTGTTGCAAAAGAAAATACAATAATTTGGTGATCAAGTAGACATAATTATCATTTTAGTTGATTATCATGTGTCTATTACATTGACAAGTTTTATTTTCTTCATAGAATTTATCA
The DNA here is from genome assembly GCF_949786415.1 of Peromyscus eremicus. NCBI lineage: Eukaryota > Metazoa > Chordata > Mammalia > Rodentia > Cricetidae > Peromyscus > Peromyscus eremicus. Next base: position 71,187,327 of record NC_081422.1, on the reverse strand, counting down.
GTAAATAAGATTACCTTTATCATTCATTTATATTTTATTAGACAGCCTCCATTCCCACAAAGTCTTCATCTACCTTGCTTAATTTTGTACAATACTGCCTTCGATGGGTGTGAAATACCTAAAGAACGGAACAAGAAACAGACTACTGTAAAATTTATCAAATTGCAAATATCAGTCTCTCAGTGTTGGTAGTACACATTTCCTTGTTACAAATAAAATCAGATCAGTTTCAGACAAAATTGAGAAATAATTCAAGCATGCTTAGCCATATCCAAAGAACAGTGTTTCTGGAAATTTAGGCAAATATGCAAGTATTTCTTATGTCCTTTCTTTCTCCTCATGCCACTGTAGATGTTTCTCATGGCTTGATGACTTTCTATCACTTCATATTCCTCTCCACTCCTCCATCTCTGTGCTTATTTAACACTCTCTCAGCTTCTTCAGATACAATGAGTGAAGATTAATGTTACTTTTTCCTAGAGGAATTTAAAATGAGGGATCCTGTATTCTATTTCCCCTTCTTTGAAAGTCCCTGCCAAGGACTACACAACTAATTTATTCAACTCTATGGACATCTCCAATGCATGCTGTAGGATGAAGGGCTAAAGAGCAATAATGGGAAAGGAAGGGTTAAAAGAAGATAGGGGGATAGGAGAGCAGGGTAAAAGAGGAAATACTAGAAGGAGTAAATAACACTAAAGACATTTGAAAAGAGTCATGTAGAATCATCCCACTGTAGAAGCTTCCTAACATATATGTGTACATGTATAAAAACAATTAAAATGGAGTTACTCTATAATGGCATTTCAATTCAGCTACTAGACACCATGGGTTAACAAATGAAAAGCACAGTGCCAGGAATAAGTTACCTCTTTTAGAGTGTTGGCCAGTGAATTTCCATAGATCTGCAAACATTACAGGCTGTTGCAATGCTATTGATTACCCTCCAGAACTTGACGGTGGGGCCCTATTTACTGAATATAGTACATATTCTAGTGAGTCAGAGGATGAGGAGGAATCAAGCTGGTACTGACCTGGAAGCTTCATCACTATTGGTGCTAGAAGGTGCTTTAACTGCTACCACTACCATAGGAGAAAAGTAATCTTTAGTCTTCACTAGCTAAGAACCTATTGTAGTTAGTAGAGCTACAATAATGGCTAGCTGGGAAACATGTCATGTGACATGAACATCATGGAGTTACCAACCACTTTCTGATGGGATTTAAGGTGTACTCCATCAGATGAAACACATTTTTGGCACTATTGTTTGGTTAAGAATATATCTCTAGACAGGATCTATGCCTCAATGGAGAATCCATTACTATTATTCTGCTAATGAACGTAGTATTAAACCAACTTCTACTTATATTGTTATACCCACAGAGTAGTGCATCTCTCAACCCTCACCAGAGAAGCTTCTACTTGCAGTAGTGATGAACACAGAGACCCTCAACTGGTCAAGGATCAGAGAATAAAAAAATATTGAATGTTCAGCCCAAAATGGGATGTCTGTATTCACAAACTCTTCTCCCATGGCTCTGGATTATTTCAGAAATGGTGGGCAGAAAGATTATAAGGGCCAGATGTTGGCGGAAGCTTCCGTTCTGCCAACAACTGCCAAATACCCAGCAACCACTTCCTAAATTACCACACAGAGGCTTATATTAATTATAACACTAGGCCATTAGCTGGCGTCCAACGTGGTGGCAAGAGTTTCCACCTAAAAACTTAGAAAAAAGATTCTAAAACGGACCTAAAAACAGCTTCCTAATTGTCTCTCTCAAATAAGCGGCAGCTGCCGGTTTGAGCTACTGGCGGGTTCCTAGCGTGCGTGCTCGACCTGCAGTATGGTGGGAATGAGGCCTCTGCAAGTAGCACATTAAACTGTGTGGTGGATTTAGCCTTTGCTAGTACAAAACAAAAAAGAGGTTTCTGGGCTACACGCTACTTTGGTAAAAGTGTAGACCCACTATTTCTGAGAGTTACGGCTCCCAGAGCTGGCGGAAAGCAGACCACTGCCATGTTGGGAAGCTGAAGTGGGCGGAGCCAGCAGCCACTGCGCCGGTTCAGGCTTAGAAGGCTGCAGTTTAAAGCAATAGGCTCAACCAATATAAAAAAATAAGCCACGTAAAGATGGCTACCACACAGAGAATCTGGATTATGTTCTCTTTGATATTCGTAACTGAAGAAAAACATTTGATTACAAAAGCTGTTGAGTTATGCCAAAATGTATATTTTAAAGGTACCTTGACTTCAAAATTTGGATATAAGGATATGTTGCTTTGGAAAAGAGTCTCTGCTTTTGTTTCCACAGAAAGCCAGAGACTATGGATTTGTTCCAGATTAAGATACATCAGGTTTGACCAGCCAAGACCCCCTGAAAGATCTCCAATGACACCATGGCCCAGATGACTCAACATCCAGAATGGTTCCAAGGCAACTGGCTCAGACGATACAGCCTCATGGACTACTCCATGATCCTAAAATTTTCTTCGTGTCCCCATAAGATACAGCGCCCCCCTCCAGCAGGAAGTAGTAAGAGAAGCTACGCCCAAATTCCCAAATATACCAAGCTGGCTTTAGAGATGGAATTGGCTCACTCCCCCTCTAAACCCAGACATATTGCTCAAAAAAAAAAAAAAAAGGTTAAGAGATTCTTATGTCCCAAATCAGAAGAGCCCTCTGGTGTGGGACAGACAAAAACCAATATTTTTATTTAAATCAGGTTGATTATAAATACAATCTCTTTCTAAATCAAAAAGGGGGATAGTTTAGATATGATAGGATGAAAGGGTAGATTAATGAACCTACTTTTAAAGAGTAACAACTTGTTTAAAATGTTTTACATTGCTATAGATTTTAGTTTATTGATACAAATTTAAACTTAATTTTGTTATACTGTATATATATTTCTATTCTTGTTTGAGGTATTATGTTTATGTAACTCATTTAAAATTGTAATGGATAATTAAAAAATAGATTAATAGTTAGTCATCTATGATAATATTTGTAGCCATGTTAGTTAAGTCTTCTAGGTATACATAGTTATATTTCAGATAGATAGGTAGTCTTCAAACACTTCAAAGACCTACAGAATATGGCATTTAAAATGTTTTAAAAATTTAGACTTTCTGGACAGTGAGACATGTCTGCTCCTGACAGCACTGATTTACTTCAGAGAGGAGGATGGGCATCGAAGACACTCCATATAGAGTTTATCTTCACCTTGACAAAAATAGCCATTTGGGCAAGAAACTGTTCTTGCCTGGACTGCCTGATCAACTGGACATGCAGGACCCATACAAAGGTGACCACTGAACTTTGCTTGACAAAATGGTCCTTCAGGTTCCTGCTTTGCAGAGAAAACTGCCAGACATTCTACAGGACACAGAGAAAAGTGAATAAGAGACTCTAGGCCTGTGGGCTGAAGACAGATGCCCCAACTTTACAAGAGAACTTTGAATGACTGTCCAGGCTGCCAGTTGTCTCTGTCTACCCTACAAGACTCCTAAAAGTTGCTTATATCCTTCTCAATTTCTCAGGTAGTAGTATATCCTTCTGAGGTCTTTGATGTGGTTAAAGACTAGATACTTACAATTTTCCTTAGTTATAATAAAAGATAAGTTAGATATAAAACCTTAAACTTACAAATAGAAGATAGATAGGATCTCTTCTTTAATATTGTAACTGTAATTCTTGCTTGATAATTGTTTTGTTATATGTAATTTTACTATGTTAAAGTTAAAACCTTCCTTTTTAAGAAAAGAAAAGGGGAAGTGCTGTGGGATGGTCTGTATGTCAAGTGTGTTGCTGATTGGTCAGTAAATAAATCACTGATTGGCCATTGGCTAGGCAGGAAGTATAGGCGAGACAAGGAAAAGAATTCTGGGAAGTGGAAGGCAGAGAGAGACACTGCGAGCCGCCATCAGGACAAGGAAGATGTAAGGTACCAGTAAGCCATGAGCCATGTGGCAAAGTAAAGATTAATAGAAATGGGCTAAATATAAGAGTAAGAGCTAGACAATAACAGGCCTGAGCTAATGGCCAAGCAGTTTAAATAATGTAAGAGTCTGTGTGTTTATTTTATAAGTGGGCTCTGGGACTGGCGGGACTTGGTGGCGGGAGCTGGAGAAAAATTCTCCAGCAACAATTAGCTCAGGCTTATTACTGACTAGCTCTTACACTTAAATTAACCCATAATTCTTATCTATATTTAGCCACATGGCTTGGTACCTTTTCTCAGTTCAACATTCTCATCTTGCTTCCTCTGCCTCTGGCTGGTGACTCCTGACCCTGCTCTTCCTCTTCCCAGCATTCTTAGTTTGCTCACCCCACCTATACTTCCTGTCCGGCTACTGGCCAATCAGCTATTAAACCAATTTGAGTGACAAATCTTTACAGTGTGCAAGAGCATTTTCCCACAACAGCCAGTAGTGGCAAAAGACTACAAGGACATGGCAGGCAGGTGAACATGGGAACTCACAGTGGTTGTGACAGCATCCATGAGACCTATGAAAGTTCAACCCAGACCAAATCTCTGGCTGAGGAGATATTGGAAACTGATGGTTGCTAGTAGATGTAGGGTGAGCTCTCTTTAAGACTGTAGCACCTAGTAGGTTAATCATCCTCCAGTGGAAGGCCACATATTCAAGAGTATACAAAGAGCACAAATTGGACTTAGTAGATTAAAAAAATAGGACACAAAATTGGGTGGGTAGAGAAGGATGGGTGGATGTGAGGAGTGGGGGGTATTAATATTATCAAAACACACTGTACAAAGAACTAATTTTGCTACACACTATAGCAAAGAACTAATATAAATGAGAAAAACATAAAGTAATGAGGGTTCATTAATTTGTATAATAAAGCTAATCCATGATCATTAAAAACTATAAAAAACAGATAGAGGGAAAACCATATTTCACTGGAGATGGCTCCCACTAACCTACTAATGATTTTCTGTCCAGCTCCTTGTTGCCATGACTGGCTGTTCCTCACTATGCTTGTTGCTCACTGTATGGAACTGTACCATGGAAAAGACCTTCCCCCTGAACAGAAATGTAGTGGCAGTCACAGAATATTTTAAAAATTCACAAAGTATAGAGGAAAAGTGACCATAATCTTACATTCAGTGGTAACTAAAATTCTGGCAAATTTCCTTGGAGTCTTTTAATCATTGCAAACATTTTTAAAAAGCTGAGATCATTTTCCTTTCATGGCAACTGAAAGAGCACTCGGCCAGTGACTTACCAAGGAACAGAAGAAAGCTTTGTGATGCCAAGTAGCATCTGTTACACATGATTGATTGGTTAAAATAAAAACGACCTAGTGCTTAAGGTTATTCAAAGGTAAGGAAAATTATGTGAGTTTTCAAGTATTGAAAACTATCATTACAGAACTGTAAGAACCTTTTGTTTTTATTATATTTTTTTCATGCAATGTATTTTGAACATGTTCCTTCTTCTCTTCTAAATCCTTCCACATCCCCACTCATCCAACTCCATGGTGTCTCTTGAAAAGAAACCATCAAAACAAAAGCCAGTAAGACCAAAAGTGCCAGGGAAAAAATGAAACCAATAGTCCTCAAAAATTCATAAAGTTAATTTCGTGTTTGCTAACTATTATTCCTGAGCATGGACCTGCCCTGGAATGGGGTTGCGATGCCCAGTAAAATTCCAGTAGAGAACACCGATTTTCCCTTTGCCAGTAGGTATTGGTTGTAAACAGTTCTTTAGTTAAGGATAGGACTCCATGTCCACTCCCCTGTCTCAGTGCTGGGACCTCCTGGTTTGCACCTGTGCAGGTCTTATGCTTGCTGCTATGAATCTTTTCTTAAAGGAGGCTGGGAAAGAGAGATTTTACTGTTTCTGCAGTATTTCAATGGGAAAAGAACAGTTTAACAGATTTAGAACTCAGTAGACATGATTATTATAATTGATTGTCATGTAACATGTGGCTGGGTCTCCATCCATATTGGGAATGGCACAGGAGTAGCCTATATGCTGGCAGGGTGGGTTCTGGTACAGGCCTAGAGGTGGGTAGAGGCAGAGATTAGTGTGTGTAGACTAGGTTGGGCCCCTGGATATGGACCCGGGTTTGTGGGGGTGAAGTTCAGGCAGACTCATCCAGCTAGACCCTAGGTAAAGATCTGCAGGATCTGGCAGGGTAGAGAGGTTGGATGGCTCCTTCAATTTCTTTCTTGATTTCTTAAAGTATTAATTGTTCAAGTTTTTCTCTTCCTTGGTTAGATTTACTCCAAGATATGTTTTTGAGGCTATTATAAGTGATATTGTTTCCCTGGTTTCTTTTTTAGTATGTTTATCATTTGTATATCACAAGGCAACATATATATATATGGTTTTTTTTTGTTTTTTGTTTTTTGTTTTTTTTGAGACAGGGTTTCTCTGTGTAGCTTTGTGTCTTTCCTGGAACTCCTTCTGTAGTCCAGGCTGGCCTCGAACTCACAGAGATCCATCTGCCTGCTTCTGCCTCCCGAGTGCTGGGATTAAAGGCATGCACCACCACCGCCCAGCCTAGGCAACTCATTTTTGTGTAGTAATTTTGTATCCTGTTACTTTGCTTAATAATTTTATCAGCTCTAAGCCTTTTCTGATGAGGACTTTAGGGTCTTTTGTGTATACAATCATATCATCTGCAAACCAGGACACTTTGACTTCTCTCACTCCTGTTTGTATTCTCTTTATCTCTTCCACTTACTTTATTGCTCTAGTTAAGACTCAAGTACTATGCTGAAGAAGAAGTGAGGAAGTGAATCTGAGAGAGGAGAAAGTATGCAATATACTTTTAAGAAAAAGTTTCTGAACAGGACCCAAATAGCACAAGCATTAAGCCCAACAACTAATGAATGGGACCTCGTTAAACTAAAAAGCTTCTGTATACCTAAGGACACCACTATTTGAGTGAACAAGCAATGTATATAAAGGAGAGGGTCTTTCCAGCTGTACATCTGACCAAGGTTTAGTATTTAGAATGTATAAAGCACTGAAAACAACTAATCATCAATAAAACACACAATCCAATTTAAAATGGGACATGGAGCTAAACAGGGAGTTCTCAAAAGATGAAATGCAAACATAAACTGTGGTGATATTGTGTTCCCCAATATATTGTGCACCCTAATAAACTTATCTGGGGTCAGAGAACAGAACAGCCACTAGATACAGAGGGCAGAAAATGGTGGCACACACACCTTTAATCCTAGCATTCCAAAGACAGAGATCTGTCTGGATCTCTGTGAGTTCAAAGCTACACTGGAAACAGACAGAGATGGTGACACGTGCCTTTAATCCCAGGAAGTGATGGCAGGAAGCAGAAAGGTATTTAAGGAACTAGAGGAACTAGAGCCCATTAAGGTTTGAAGCTTTTAGCAGCAGTTCAGCTGAGATCCATTTGGATGAGGCTTTCAGTCTCAAGGATCAGCTGAGGAATTGGTGAGGTAAGATTAGCTGTGGCTGGTTCTGTTTCTCTGATCTTTCAGCGTTCACTCCAATACTTGGCTACAGGGTTTTTTGCTTTTTTTATTAATAAGACCTTTTTAAGATTTGTGTTACATCATAAACAACCATTCAACATCCTTAGTCATTAGGGAAATGACAATTTGAAACTACTTGAGATTTTGTCTTACCCCAGACATAATGGATAAAATTTAAAAGAAAATGACTGTAAATGATGATATGGATGTGGGTAAAGGGGAACACTTAGCTACTGCTGGTTGGAATAAAAATTGGTACAGTAACCATGGTAATCAACATGGAGGTTCTTCAAAAAACTAGAAATAGATCTACATGACCCAGATATACCACTATGACCAAAAGACTATATCATACTACAAAGATACCTTCTCACCCATACTTATTACTGTTCTTTTCAAAAGAGTGAGGAATGGAAGTAGTCCAATCAACTGATTACTAGATGATAAAAAATATGGTATATTTACATAATAGAATTGTTACCAAGCCATTAAAAAATAAAACTGTAAAATGTGTACTAAATAGATGGGCCTGGAGACAATAGTTCCAAGTGAGATGATCCAGACCCAGAGAGACAAACAATGTTTTCGCTCATTTATGGGTGTTACCTTCAATACTCAGGTACATATATTCATCTGGAATAGGTATAGTGTCAGAAAAGTAGTAAGTGGATGTGAAAGGGGTGTTTTATAGAGAGGTAGATAGAATTCAGTGATACAAAGGATTAAAGAAGAATAATGAAACAGGAAGGGTGGGTTAGAAGAAACAAACTGTGAAGGAATAATAATGGCAAAGACCTTTTTAGAAACCCACATGAAAACCTAACCCAAAACTCATGCAAGCACAAGCCAGACAAAATTCCAGCTTGGAGAGGGGAGGCAAACGTACAGTCTCAGACCCAGCTGAGGAACTGTTGGGAATTGATAGATGCTAGAAAAGGCAGTATAAGTTTTCTTTTCTCTTTCTTTCTTTTTGAATTCTTATTATAACATTTTAAGGTATTTTTGATTTATTTATTTTTAAATACAATAAGGTAAAGCAAAAACCACCACATTGAAATTGGAAAGGCAAACCAACAGGAGGAAAAGAGAGCCAAGAGAAGGCGCAGTTATCAGAGACCCACTTGTTCACACGTTCAGGAGTCCCATAAAAGCACTAAACTGAAAGCTATAATACCGACACAGAGGACCTGGTGCAGACCTGTGTAGACCTGTGGATGCTACCTCAGTCTCTGAGTTCATATGAGCTTTGCTCAGTTGATTTAGAGGGCCTTGTTTTCCTGGTGCCCTCCATTCCCTCTGGCTCCTATACTCAGTCTGCCTTCTCTTCTGTGGGGTTCCCTGAAGGAAGGGATTTGATGGAGACATCTCATTTAGAGCGGGTGTTCCAAGGTCTCTCTTTTTGTGTAATGTCTGGCTGTGAGTCTTTGTATTTGTTCCCATATGCTATAGGAGGAAGACTGTGAAGGAAAGCTGAATAAGTCACCAATCTATGAGTACAGCAGGATAGCATAAGGAGTCATTTCATTGCTCCTTTTTGTTTTGTTTTGTTTTTGACTAGTAGTATTTGGTTTTACTCTAGGTCTCTGGGCTATCTAGTCTCTGGTTCTTTGTCACCATAGCAGTGTTGGTTATGAGCTCCATCTCACAGAGTTGGCCTTACATCAAATCAGACATTAATTGGTTATTCCCACAAGCTTTGTGCCAACATTGCCCTGGCACATCTTGCAAGTATGACAAATTGTAGATTAAGGGTTTGTGACTGGGTTGGTGTCTGCATTTATCTTTCCATAGCCTGCAGAGTACCTTCTTGCATCAAGGACACTAGAAAGTAGCTGTGAAGTATCCATGTAGGCACCAGCTCGACTTTTCCATGTTCAATAAGTTATGTGGGTGTTGTCCTCGACAATGGGGCCCTTCTGTTTCTTACTTGTGTTTCCAGGGTGAGGCTTATTTTTTTTCTTTCACATTAATTCTGTAATTAAATTGTTCCATAACAATGGAATTATCAATCATGGTTTTGATTCAATTTCAAATTTAATTTCTAGTCACACACACACACACACACACACACATACAGAGAGAGAGAGAGAGAGAGAGAGAGAGAGAGAGAGAGAGAGAGAGAGAGGGAGAGAGAGAGGGAGCTTAATAGGCCAAGGATAGTCTAACTGGACCATGAATAGACCCTTCTACCAAGGGTAAGTTTATATAGATGTCACAGAGGTAAAAATTGACAGAGAAGATAAGGTAAAGTAAAGAGAAAAAGGAAAAGGAAAAGGAAAAAGAAAGAAAAAGAGAAGGGGAAGAGAAAAGAGGAGTAAAGAGGAGTGATCGCCTGATTCCATTGGTGTTTTCTGAGAATTAATGAGAAAATGCTATGAAAGTTTTGATAACACTGCGAAACAAAGTAATGGCTGTGTTTTGTTGTGCCCCAGATTACTGTAAGTCTCTAGTAATTACAATAAAAAATTAGGCAAAGTATAGGAAAATAAGTAATTGCATTATTTTCAGGCATTGCTTGCACTAAATTCACGTAACCCTTCCACTGCTACCTAAACTTAATCTTCAGGCCTTGAGTAAAAACAAACAACAAACAAAAATGACCATTTTCTTTTCAAAGCAAAGAAAATTAAAGCATGTTTTGCTTATTATACTCCTGCTAAAAGAGGTATTTTTGATGGCTGGACTATATTTTCTGGGGAAATGAAGGATAAGGAACAGCAGAGTAGCAGGAAAGGCTGTTTTTAGTGTGCTCTCTTTGGCTAATGAAACACTGCACTATTCATTTCTTCCTCCCTCTTAAGCAATGAGAATACTGATGTGGAGTATATGGAAAAACCACCTTATATCCCGCCCTACTTCCCTCAAATTCCATGTAGTATCACAATGTTCAGGAGGAAAGTATGTTTGAAATACTATAGACCATGTGATAATGTAGAATATTACAATAGTTCTATGGAAATTTGACATTTTGATCCATTACATCTGCTCAACCTAACTGACTGCACACAGCAAGATGCATATGGGCTATGGTGAATAATAAAGCTCCCATATCCAGTTCCATGTCAACTTACATCTGATTCAATGGTATCACATTTTTAGTTCATCAAAAGTTATTGTCAAAATAAATATGGTAATAAATATTCACTAGGCATTGTACAGTATTCCAAATATTTTATATAAATATGCTTTGAAATTAACCCAGAGAAATACGTTCTGTTGTTCATTAAACATAAGAGGAATAATTATAAGCTGTCCCCTGTTAGTCCTACTCTCTTGATGGATATGCTGGCGTCATCCAGCCTTATTGGTATGGATAGAACCCATCAATTGTTCTAAAAAATAAGGCAAAGGTGAAAAAGATTTTCAGGATTCCATTGAAGTTCTAGTCAGTCGACTTGGAGTAACTCTAAAGAGAGAATATCCTGTATAGTATTGACCTTATCATGTTATCCCTTTAAATGGTCCTCATCCTGACCCCAAGGAAGAGTAGAGAAGTTGGAGCGACCCTCTTCTGCTACTCCTGAAGCACATAACCCCGTGAACACTGTCTGTGTAGTGGGGGCTATCTCTAGGAACTAAAAGTCACAGCGTTGTAAACTCCAAACCTAAACTGGAACAAGAACTTGAATGTGCTTCAAAGTAGACTCTCAGCTCCATGAAAGATTCAGTCCCAGACCTGTTCTTTTTAAGTCTAAACGACTACCGGACAAAGACCCAGGTAATCCATTGTTATATTGCTGGGCCTTGGACACTGTGAGATGAAAGCCATTCCAAGCCATCAGGGATGCAGTACCTCATTATATAGTAGTAAACTATCAGTATGTCCCTATCTTTCAAGTAAACTAAAGAAATAATTGCATTCCCTTGTAGCAAAGTCATGGGAAAAGCCAAGATTTAGTTCTATACAGCCTAAATGCTAATATGTATGAATAATTTTTTGTTATTAGAGCTAAAAAATCTGATTGGTACTCATAGGCCCACATCAGCAGTCATATTAAACATACAACAGTAAATGCATACTGCATATTTAAACATTGCATATCAACTTAACTATTTAGAGTAGTAAAAGACTTTCTCAAATCTTGATTGAGCAGTACAATCAAGGTTATTCTGGTTGTAGACTATTCTTTTCAAACTAGAAACTTCTGAAAAATCACTAAGTACTAATTAAATCACATTCTTTGAACTTTGTTTGCTTAAAATACTTTTAATTTCAATATGCAGAATATAATTTTGAGAATTTTTATAAAATTTGTAAACATTTTGCTTAAGGTTATATTTTATATAATAAAATAAAAATTCTAGTTTTCAAAATAGAAATATTTGTTGTAGAATATACAATTTAAGAAGCTGAGTTATTTAGAATGAAAGAGTGGCCAAGTACATTGGCTTACACATGCAATCCCTATACATGGGAGGTCCACACAGGAGGATTATGCTGAATTTGTGACCATTCTGGACTATAGAGTGAGACAGAATATCCCCCTGAAGAAAGAATAAATAAATAACAAAAAAATCCCTATGTAATTTTAAAAGCATGAAGGAATTAATTAACAGTAGATTTTTTTTCAAGACAGGGTTTCTCTGTGTGGTTTTGGTCCTTGTCTTGGATCTCACTCGACTGGCCTTGAACTCCATCTGCCTGGCTCTGCTTCCCAAGTGCTGGGACTAAAGCATGTGCCACTGCAGCAAAACAGTAGATTTGTTTTTAAGAGGATTATCTTCCCAAAAAAACCAGGTAGCTCAAGAAATTGTTCTTGAGTGTAAGAACATAGTTAACTTTGTGAAGGACCTATTTTGACCTATGAATATTACTGAAAGTCTTTCTTAACACTAAATGTTCTATGGTAAACTGATAGGCTATGAACAGTGTACAACTATAAATTGCTTTTTTTGAGATTATCTAAATGGTTTTTTCTGTTTAGCTGCTAATTAAAGCAAGCTACTTTCATTTGCACATGATAATTATTGTTAATGATATTTTTTAAAAAGCCAAACTAATATCCAAAGAATTGACTTTAAAACTAGAATGCTTAGGATGGTAAGCCACTAGCATGTCTAAATGACTTCAGTATTTTAGTGAAATGAGTTTAATATGATATATTTTGTGTAAATCTCTGTTGTTTTTGTTAACTACTAATTCAATGCAGATTCAATCAATCAATAACCTTTATTTTACCTTCAATAAAATTCTAATTAAAGTCTTTGGAATACCTCATTACTAGTTCCAATGCAGCGGTCAATATGAAACATCCACAAAATGTACTGTGATAGTAAAATAGTAACTAAACTACTTAGGCATCTAAGTGCAATACCTTCACACTATGATAGAAATATATGCAATACTGCAGAGACATAATTACATCTTTCAGACCCCAGTGCAGGGAAGTAATTTGATGGGAAAGAGTATGATTGTCCTCCTGTTCCTCAATTATCAACTCATTTTAATTCCATTTTCTGCATAGCACCCTGCTCAGCTTCTCTTTACAGAGCTTTGGAAAGCTGGAAATTACATAAGCTCTTAGTTCTTTCAGTTTATGGTAAGAAGATTTCATCATACACACATAATATCCATCATTCTACTGGATTTTGGAATACTAAGGGTAATTTCTATCTAAACCTTTTTACCTATATTTTTTAGGTATGTCCCTCCACTTTTTCTTTTCCCCTTTATCTTTATTCAGGGATTTAATCCTGGTTTGCAGTTCATGGAAGAGTGTTCTTTTGCTCTGTGACTTCTTAGATATGAAATATAGGCAAGTATATTATGAAGGTGAATTAACAGTGAAGTGTTTTATGTCACGTAAGAAAACCAGGGAAGATTTTTATGTTGGTCAAGAAAGGGACTTTTGATACAGCACTAACAAGGACAGTGAATCACTTCCCATTTACTGTCTTGCTCAATCATACAGACCACAGGCCAATAAAATGTTTGATACATTTTATCTCATCTCTGAAACAGAACCATGGCCTTGATGTATTAAAATATTCATTTTAACGCCTTGGAGATGTTGCTTTGAATGAATACTTGAATGCTGGCCAGATCTTTTTCATTGAATGCTTCCAGTCAATCAATACTAACTTTCATAATAAAATGACATGCTCTCATTTTATAATAAAGGAAATCACATTTTCAAAGCCAAAGCCAGGAATCCAATGAAACTATGTGAAAATCATTTCTGATTCTCAGGAAACTACTTTAAACAACTTGTATTATCAAATGAGGCTACTCATATGTGAGAACTTAACCTAGATCATAAATCATAAATTATTATTATAAATCCTATAATGAAAATTCCTCCTGTGACATTTCTTCTTTTAGTAAAATAAAAACACTAGCCAGAATTCACACTATCATTTCTGAAGCAGATTTGAGTTGTAAATTAATGGAATAAAAAACAAAAGGCTTTCTACTAAAATCCACCTCCTTCGTTTGCCAGTAGACATTTATTCTGTTATTGTTCATCATTGGAATAATTATATGCACTCATATTGTGGTATATCATTTATACATTTTGCATAAAAGTCTCATATAACTTCATTTAAAAGGTAAGTTGCTAAATCACATAGGAGATTAAACATTCCATGTCAAAGATTGAACAAGGAGCTTACCTCTATGAAGACCTGCCCCTTTATAAGACTGTCTTGTGGTTTTGTATTGAGGCTGAAATATTGACGTTCAGTAAAAATTACCTACAGATATCATTAAAATATTGTTTGGTGAGCTCATTTCATGGAGCTGGTTCAATAGGTCTGGACTGAAGGCCAAGGATTTGCATTTGTCAACCATTTCCACATACTGCCAATCGGAAGAGAAAAGGAGAATGGCTGTCCCGTTAGTATCACTGCATTTCCAGAAAGGAAGGCTTTAAAACAAATTGTATTCAATAGAACAGAGAGACATGCTTTGCTGTTAGGGACTAAAATAGCATCCCATCTTGTAACCAGTTAATATAATAATAGTAGTAAGATTTATTTAAGGATTGTTATCTGCTGTGCCACATATGTATTCATTTAGTTATCAAAATGATTCTATGACATTTACACTAGTATCCAATTTTACAGCTTAAAGACTTATATACCACAGTGACTTTTAAGGTCTATGGTTAGGAGATGGCAGATTGAGGATCTGAACTTGTTATGGATGCCAGAGCTTCCACAATTTGCTACTATGGTGCTGTGGGCTGCATTATGTCTTATAAAAATTGCCTCATACTTTCAAGCCCTAACTCTGGCTTTTTTTGGAGGCAGAGATATTAAAATTAAATGAAGTCATACATACAGAGTATTAGTCTGGTAGGACTGCCTGCCTAAGACTAGGTAGAGAAAAACAAATCTCATATGCTCTCTGGGCACATCTGGGAAAGACAATTTTGGGCACACAGTGAGAAGGTAGAGAACCCTACAAACCTGGTACTCTGATTTTGTGCTCTCAGACTCTAGGACTGAAAAATTAACTTCTTGATGTTGAGAGTCCCTAAGTGTATAGTTATATCATTTTGTAATAACAGTCTGTGCAACCAAAATGGTAATTTGTTCTAAAATTTGGATTGTAATTTATCCCACTTAGTGAAATTATATTTGGCTATCTTTAAATAGAATTACTTTAATTTTAGTTTATATTTGTTTGTCTCTCATCAAGTAAATGTAAAGGCCCACAACATTCTCATTTATGACAGAAAAAAAAGATAGGTCAATGTCCTTGGCTTTCTGTGTTCCTTAGGGGCCTTGTGGTATCTGTGTAATGATGGCCTAGGAGATAATTTTAATCTGATACTTTCAAGAATGTGAAGAGGAGGTATTACTAGACTTGTTTTCTCTCTATTACATTGCTATTATATGACTTTGATTACCATTTCTACTGCAGTTAAATTAAATTCTGTCTTTGGATAAGATGGTGGACACGGATTCTTTGCCTAGTGAAGGAGTCAGAATGCAAAACAAATAGCAGCAACAACAAACCCACAAACTCTCCAGAAAACCATGAATTCACAAAGATTGTAGTAGAATACTCTGAAAGTATACAGAGAAAGGTGTGAACAACAACAACAACAACACACACACACACACACACACACACTAAGAAAAAGTGAGCCAGCCTAAAATGATTCTATTATTTATCTTATTACAGCATACAGGGGTGGGAAACTCTAGAGATCAACAAGAAAAAACACAGAATGTATGAAAATACCAATAGACTTAACACTATAATCTTGAGTAAATAGTGGTCTCCAAGGAAATCAGGGGTGAGATTAAACAAATCAAATGAATCAGATGTCATAAATGTTCTGAATCAGTGGGATACAGCTAGGACAGCTCTAAGAGGGCAGATTATTAAAAGTTAAGTGCTGATCAGCAAGACAGCTCAGAAGGTACAGTGCTTGCTATACAGACCTCACAACCTGGATATGATTTCCAGGTCCCATGATGGATAGAGACAACCCTAAAAATTGTCTTTTCAATTCCGTTTATATGCCTGCACTCACATACAGACAACAATCACACAGAGATACATGGCATAATAATTACAAATAGAATTTACAGAATTTTGAAGCTCTCAGATAAATAACTTAATAAAACATTTTAAGGCTTAAGAAAACCAAGAACAAGTTAAACATAAGATGACTGGGGAGTTAGAAATGCTAAGCCTGAGGGCAGAAATAAACGCAAGTGAGACTGAAAGAACCAAACAGAATAAAGAAGCTAGTTCTGTGAGATGAGCAGTGAGACTAACCAACTCCTAGTGAAGCTAGCCAAAGACACTTCAAATTAATAAAATTAGACAAGGAAAACAGGGTATGACAGATTCAGTGAAATCTAGAGGATTACCAGTGGATGTAAGAAATGGATAAATTCCTAGGACATGTAATGTATCAAAATTAAATCATGAGTATAAAAAACATCTTACAATGGAAACTCAGAAATGTATGGACTTATCAAAGTCCACCAATCTTTAAGAAACATCTGATGCCAACACTTCTCAAACGGTTGCGCAAAACAGAAATGGAAAAGGCACTACCTAGCTCATTCCACAAAGCTACCATTGTCCTACTACCAGAAACCAAACAAGAATACAACAAAAGAAAAAGAAAAATCAATTTTGAATATAGACATACAAAAGTATTTACAAACATAATTCAAAAATACATTAAAGAGATCATATACCACAAGCAAATTGATTTCATTCCAGGGACGCAAAGATCATTCAACACATGCAAATTAATATGTGTCTTAAAGCACATAAATTAGATAAAGGACAGAAATCATGCCAAAAAAATATAGAAAAACTTCTGACAAAGTTCAACATTCATTTTTTCATAAAAGCCCAATAGAAACTGGGAAATAAATAAACAAATCTCATGATAATTTTGACTACATACAACAAATCTGTGGCCAGCATTATACTAAATGGGAGAGAATCTGAAAGCATTTTTGGCAAGATTAGGATTAAAATTGGGGTCAAGAATGCCCACTCTACTTTATCATCAACCTACCGCTTAAGCTATTAGCCAGAGCAGTAAGGAAAGAGACAGAAACGAAAAGGATAGCAGTAACACAAGAAGAAGCTGAATGGCTCTATTGGGAGGGAACATGATCTTCATTATAAAAAGGATCCTAGATCTGGTGCAATTTTTCAGAAAAGTAGCAAAATGCAAAAATCAGTAACCTTTCTATACACCAATAATAAATTTTATTTTTAAAAAAATCAATACAAAATATACCATCCACAATAGCTCTAAAAAATCAATCAACCAAACAAGCAAATAAACAACTTGGAACAAACAAGGAGCTGAAAGCTTCTCTACAATATACAAAGAACTAAAGAATTAGAGATTCAAGAACACAAATGACTGAAAATAAAGGGTAGTGGGGTGTGAATCTGAACAGAGTTCTCAAAGGAAAAAGTAAAAATGGTTAAGAAACATATTCTTAAAGTGTTCAAATACCTTAGCCATCAGGGAAATGTGAGTTAAAATTACTTACCCCAGCCAGAGTGGCTAAGATCAAGAAAGCCCCCAAATCAAATCCTGGTGAGGATGGGGGTAAAGGAGAAGCCTCATCCACTGTTAGTGTGGTTGCAAACTGTTGTAACCATGATGGAAATGGCTGTGCAGAATTCTCAAGAAACTAAAAGTACATCTATTCTATAACCTAGTCATACTGCTCCTTCATATATAGCCAAAGACTTGATATCTTACTACAGAGATACTTGCTCAGCCATGTTCAGGTTAGACTATTCACATTAGCTAAGAAATAGAAATAATCTAGATGTCAGTCAAGTGGTAAATGAATGGAAAATGAATATGTGGTGCATATAAATAATGTAATTCTTTTCAGCTGTAAAAAAAAATGAAATCATGAATTTTTCAGGTAAAGGAATGGAACTGGAAAGTATAATACTGAGTAAGGTAATCCAGACCCAGATTTTTTGATTTTGTGTGTGTGTGTGTGTGTGTGTGTGTGTGCGCGCGCGCGCGCGCGCATACGCGCGCATGTGTTTTATCTCCAGATCTTTGGACTTGAATATTTAAACTGGAGCGACTATAGAAAGCAACGGAAGTAGAAAGGGGCCATAGAAGAGAGTAGGGAGAAAGAGCACTAGAAGGTGTCACCACTGCAGCTGCTATGAAGGGGACAGGGGAAAAACAGCAGGGACTATAACTGAGGAGGGGAAGAGAGTAATACAGATGGAAAGACACAGGAAACTAAGGGTGTCAGAAAAAACCACAGGGAAGCATCTTGTAAGTCTTCCTAAAAATATATACACACAATAGATATACTGAATATATATTATGTAGTTATGCCACACAGGGTGGTAATGCTTCCCTATAGAACCACAAACTAACAAAAACTCTAGTTTCCAGCATGGGAAATCTCCCTTTGAGATATCAATCAGAAAAGTCCCAGGGACTTCCACAACAATATAGGCTATTTTCATTGCCCTTGGATGCTTCTCAGAGCTTGAAGGTAACCCACTCTTGCTGAAGACATCAAACTTCAGACACATAACTTGGAAAAATCAAGTTGATTTCCCCAAGCTGACCTTGAGTCCTCCTCTTCAAGAGCTAGTTCTCATAGTATTAGAAGAGTCCAAGGAGAAAAGTAATCAGTTGTCTTGTCCACCTGTAAAGCCTATAAAACAATGGTGACCAGCCTTGAAAGGTACCCTGCATGGTACAGTGACAGTACTTACATTTTGGAGGTAACCAGCATCTGTGTGATTTGACTTAAGGCACACATAAGGGGAGGAAACCATGCCTGGTATGAAACAGCCAACTACCCACAACTGGAGAGGTCATAGACCCTAGAGGAGAATGTACTACTGCCATTTTTCTACATCAGTGTATATGATAGCTGCTATAGAGATCCACAATGAATCCACTGCAAAGAGTAAGTGATGCTAGGGTGACTAGCCCTAGTTGGTACATTGGTACCACAAGTCCTACACTTGAGACTCTGGGAACATCACAGAGGAGGTGGTAGAAAGATTGTGAGAGCTGGAGAAGGAGGGCACCTACTTTGAGATAGTGTATTCAGGATGTGATGAAGATGCTGCTCCCTTGAAACCTCAATGCTATGCTTGGAAAAAAAAAATTTTAATAATGACAACACCAGTCAAAATACCAACAGGAATAGGAGAAAGTCCATAAGATTCTGTTGTCTTAGTGTTCTGTTGCTGTGAAGAAACAGCATGACCAAGGCAACTCTTATAAAAGAAAACATTTAATTGGGGACTTGCTTATAGTTTCAAAGGTATAGTCCATTATCCTCATGGTGGGGGCATTGTGGCATGTATGGTACTGGAGCAGTACCTGAGAGCTACATCTTTATCTGCAGGTCTAGAGAAAGTGATGGTGAGCCTGGCATGGACTTTGAAATCTCAAAGCCCACACCCAGTGACACACTTCCCCCAACAAGGCCACATACACTCTTATTCAAACCACACCCACCCTAGATGAAAAACCCCAGGCAGTTGGTAGCTGCTAAGGCAGGGAGAAGCAGTGCTTTTCATGGACAAGTTGCCTGTTAGTTTATTCAATCACAAGTGGTCTGCCCTAAACATAGCACATATAAGCAACACTAATGGACTTGGTATGTTGTATATTATATGATAAGAACAGAAGAAGCTGAGAATCATAGAATGTGAAGGGAATGGAAAGAGTTGAAGGTGAGAGAGGAGAAGTGGAAATGATGTAAATACAGTACTCATGTTGGAAATACCCAAAATGATTTTTTTTTTAGTAAATAGATTCTCATTCCCCATCCTTTTGGAGCCCATTACCTATGGTGGGACACCTAGCACAGCTTTGGTGCAGAGGGGAGGAGCTTGGACCTGCCTTGGCTGAGTGTATCAGGCTCTGTTGACTCTCCATGGGAGGTCTTACCTTTTCAGAAGAGGAAATGGGGGGTGGGTTGGGGAGGAAGGCTGGAGGGCCGGAAGGAGGGAGGAGAGGGATCTGTGATTGGTATGTAAGTGAATGGAAAAGTTTCTTTTTTTAAAAAAAAAATTATATAAGAGATTTTCTAGTCATGTTACATATCAGTCACAGATTCCCCTGTCCTCCTTCCTCCCACCCTCAGCCTTTCCCCCCAATCTACCCCCCATTCCCACCTCCTCCAAGGCAGGGTCTCCCCTGGGGAGTCAGCAGAACCTGGTGCATTCAGTTGAGGCAGATCTAATCCCCTCCTCCCCGCACCAAGGTTGAGCAAAGTGCCTCAGCATAGGCCCTAGGTTCCAAAAAGCCAGCTCATGCACCAAGGACAGGTCCTGGTCCTACTGCCTGGGTGCCTCCTAAACAGTTCAAGCTAATCAACTGTCTCGCTTATCCAGAGGGCCTAGTCCAGTTCCATGGGGGCTCCTCAACTACTGGTTCACAGTTCATGTGTTTCCACTAGTTTAGCTAGTTGTCCCTGTGCTTTTTCCGATCATGGTCTCGATATCTCTTGCTCATATGATCCCTCCTCTCTCTCCTCGATTGGACTCCTGGAGCTCCACCTGAGGCTTGGCTGTGGATCTCTGCATCTGCTTCCATCAGTCACTGGATGAGAGTTCTATCATGACATTTAGGGTGTTCGGCCATCCGGTCACTAGAGTAGGTCAGCTCAGTCACTCTCTCGACCATTGCCAGTAGTCTATAGTGGAGTCATCTTTGTGGATTTCTGGGGACCTCTTTAGCACTCTGCTTCTTCCTATTCCTGTGGAGTCATGGTATCTCTTTCCTTGTTCTCCCATTCTGTTCCTAATCCAGCTAGGACCTCCCACTCCCCTAAGCTCTCTTTTCCCCGACACTTGCCCTCCATTACCTCCCCTCACCCCCAGTTTGCTCATGTAGATCTCATCCATTTCCCTGTCTCTGTGTGATCCATGTGTCTTTCTTAGGGTCCACTTTACTAGGTAGCCTCCCTGGAGTTGTGAGTTGCAGTCTGGTTATCCTTTGCTTTACATCTAGTATCTACTTATGAGTGAGTACCAAGGAATGCTCAATCATACCACAAGTACACATGCTCAACTATGTTCATAGCAGCATTATTTGTAATAGCCAGAACCTGGAAACAAGCCAGATTCCCTTCAGCTGAAGAATGGATAAATAAAATGTGGTACATATACGCAACAGAGTACTACTTAGCAGAGAAAAACAATGACATCATGAGGTTTGCAGGTAAATAGATAGAACTAGAAAATATCGTCCTGAGTGAGGTAACCCAGGAAACTTAATAAACTTTTATTAAGTTTCTTAATAAAAAATAGTGAATAAGAGAAATCTAAAAATAGACTACAGCAAGTACTTTTGGAAAAGGACTGGGAAAAACACAAAAACAGACCCAAGAACTGACAAATGGGATTATATCCCATTTCAGAGCTTCTGCATGGTACAGGAAACCAGCACATATGGAAAAACAACCTACAGAATGATAAAAAAAATCCTTAAAAACTGCCTATTGACAGGTTATTAATGCATAGAATTTATAAATGACTGAAAAAACTAAACAAAAAGTTCTAATCAATACATGGGTTAATAAACTGAATAAACAGTTCTAAAAATAAAATAAATACATATGGCCAAGAATTACTTTTAAAATTGTTCAACAGACTATTGAGAATTTATGGGTGTAACTTCTGACATTACTAAGAGACAAAGACTCATAGCAAACTCCCTGATATTCTAGCTTTTGCAATCTTTCTGCCCCTAAATCTGCAATTTTCCTTGAGCCTTAGGCACAGGAGTTGTTTTATGGATGTACTGGTTGGGTTTGGGCTCCACAACTCCGTGTTTTGATTGGTTGTGGTTTTCTGTAATGCTCTTGATCAGTTTCAAAGAGAATTTTCCATGATGGGGAATGAGGACTACACTTATCTATATGTATAAGGATTGTGATGGTTTGAAAGAAAATGGCCCCCAAAGGGAGTGGCACTATTAGGAGGTATGGCCTTGTTGGAGAAAGTGTGTCACTGTGGAGGAGGATTTGCGGTCTCTTTTGCTCAAGCTTCCTTCAGTGTAACAATCATTTGACCTCCGGTTGTGGGCAAGATGTAGGACTCTCAGCTCTAGCTCCATGTCTGCCTGCATGCCCCCATGCTCCCCATCATGATGATAATGAACTGAACCTCTGAACCTGTGAATGAGCCACCCCAATGGAATGTTTTCTTTACAAGAGTTTCCGTGGTCATGGTGTCTCTTCTCAGCAATGAAAACCCGAACTTAGACAAGGACAATATTTAGAATATAGTTAACTATTATTCTGGTTGAGTAAAGTGGTAGTTGTAACCTCTCCTCCAAAAAAAGACCCTTGACAAAACATTACAGATGGATAAGAAATGCTGAGAGAAGAATAAACCATCTCCATGAAGAGTACAGCAATCGGTTGTACAGTACCAAATGATCAGCTCTGAAAACATATACCCAAGTAATATTATACAGACTGAGAAGGTTATGTTTAGGAACATATATGCATGTAACATGAAGTAATTATAAGAGGCCATGAATTTGAAAGATTTCAAGTATGTGTATATGGGATAGTTTGGAGGGAAGAAAGGGAAGGGGAAATGTAATTATATTGTAATCTCAAAAATAAGAGATAATCTATTTTAATGTTCAATGTGATTAACAATTGGGGAAAATGTAAATTAAATTTTCTTTGAGATTCCATTTCCCTCAAATCAGAATGGCAGTCATCAAGAAAGCAATGGCAACAGATACTGGTAAGGATGTGGGGAAAGAAGAAACCTTGTTCAGTGCTGATAGAAATGCACATTGCCATCCCAGCCAGCTAGACTAGTTCTTAGTATACCCCTGAAAGATTCTAAGCCAACATACCACATAGATACTTGCTGATCAGTGTTTGTTCTTCCACCATTCACAATAGCTAGGAAATAGAACAACCCCAGATACCCAACAAAATAGGAATGGATAAAATGTATACTGAGATACAACTGAGTTTTGCTTTAAAGATGAAATAATGACACTTTCAGGAAAATGAGGATAGTTGAAAAACATTAAGTTAAACAAAACAAGTCACACTAAAAAACTCAAATGGTTTTTTAGAGACAATCTAAAGAAAAAAAGCTACATTTATTAAAACTCAAAGACGTAGGAATGATTGACCACACATGAATTGATAAATATAACCCACCACACAAATAAACTAAAAGACAGAACACAAGAACATCTCATCAGACATGGGGCAGGTGTTTGATGAAATCTAACACCCGTTCATCATGTAAGTTCTGCAGAAAACAGGAATACAGGGGCTACATCTTGACACAATAAAGGCAATATACAGGAAAACTGCAAAAACATCACCCCAAATAGAGAAAAACGCAAAACACCTTTATTAAAGTCAGGGACAAGACAGAGATGGCCCATGTCCCTGCTACTCTTGAATATAGTACTTGAATTTTGACCTATAGCAATTAGTGAAGAGCACAAAGGGATATAAATTGGAAAGAAAAAAAAAAGTCCAAGTACCCTTGTTTACAGATTATATTATTTTCTACACAAAACCCCTTAAAGACTTGACAGGGAAACTTCTACAGTTGGTAATCACTTTCATCAAAGTAACAGGATACAAAATTAGTACATACTAGCCAGTAACCTTCCTATTTACAAATGAAAAACACACTGAGAAAGAAATCAAAGAAACAGAACTTTTCACAATCACCTCAAAAATACCTTGGGGTAACTAATCGAGCCAGTGAAGGACTTGTATAACAAAAACTTTAGGACACGGAAAGCCAGGCAAATGAAAATTAGAACTATTTTTAGATTCCATCTTATCTTTACAGTTAGAATGGTTAAGTTCCAAAACATCTAATCCTGACCATGCTGATATGGATGTATGTATGGAATTCAGTGATTGTAGTGATCTTACTTGAGTGGGATGCACTTGGTTAGATTTAGTTTAGCTACATGGGATATAAACAAAATTGTACACAAACTCTAACAAAATAAGCTGGATCAACCAGTATGGAAATAATTGTGGAGGTTTCTCAAAAAGCTGAAAACAGAAATAAAAGGGCCCAGTTATATTATTATTGGCCATATATCCAAAGGAGTTTATATTCTCCTACAGAGATACTTGCTTAGCCATGTCCATTGTTGTCCTATTAAAAATACCCAGAAAATGGAAATAATCTAGATGTCTATATATTGATGAATTCATAATGGAAGCTTGGTTTATTTACACAATTAGCCAGCTGTTAAGAAAAATGTAATTATGAAATTTAAAAGTGAAAGGAGAGAACTGGATTAATCATTCTGAGTAAGATAACCAAGCACGGAAGGACAAATATTACATGTTTTTCTTCATCTGTGAATATTAGTTTTGAATTGTTTGATATGTATGCTTTGTTAGGAATGTGTGTAGAGGTCAAGAAATTACTAAGGGGTTACGGCGAGGGGCATCATATAAGGGAGAAGGAATGCATTGGTATAGAGGGGTAAAAGTGCAGTATGGAACAGGAAGAGATAAAACAGGGTAAGGGTGGGGTGAGCAGGGTAGAAGATGGAAACTGAAAACGTTAACTCGCATTAAAGACTGAAATCCTAGTTTAAGGCCCTATTTATTTGAGACAAGGTCTTGCTAGTCTTGCACTTGCTATATAGCTCAGGCGGTCCTTGATTTCTCATTCTTCCACTTCAGCCTCTTGAGAACTTAAATTTCAGATATAAGCCACCACTCTGTCTGTTGCCATTATGATTTTTCAAATACTTATTTTGTTCCTATTTTATTAAATACTCCTAAACTCCATTTTCAATCTATTCCCTTAGTCTTTATAGATATCAAATAGCTCTACATTACATATGATAACTTGGTTTCCATGGCTCTAATAATGTATGCCATGAATTTTGAGACCTTATTGCATCGACATCAAATGTGATCATAATAACCAGACATCTTGACTCTGATTCTCAGAGAAATGTCTATGGAAAGGCTACACTTCAAGTCTAAATTTATAATAAATGTCTAAACTATTTTCTAAATATACACTGAAATTTGAAATAGTTTTTTTTTTTTTCCTAAGAAAATGTTTTTGACTACTGCCAGAGAAGCTGTTATTTCTTAGCAATGGCATTTTACTCTGTGGGATCTCTGATATTCATCAGCTACCCCTATGTTCACTGCTTTGTTTAGAAGGAAATGATTCAGCCTCCATGACTACTTGGCAGGAAGGAGAAGTTTTAACATTTTCCACTTCACATGTGTCTTCTCAATTGTTGGAAACCATAAACTCCACAATACTTCCAGGTTCTCAGTCATGCGGAGATTCTAAAGAGCACCTTAAACTCACACATTTAATTTCATTAAACTCCTGAAAGCCAAGAGAGTGAATATACCACAGTGAGTTAAAAGACTCCTGAGTTCATGGTGCTTATTATGGTCTTGGAACAGGAAAGGTCACTAATAAAACAAAATTTCAATAGATGTCTTAATAAAAGGAGAGAGGGAGCCGTACACACTTCTGGAGAATATGAGCTGTGGATCAAGCAAATACTCTATCTGAGCCAGGTCATTGTGGTGGCCTGAGAAAAGAGAGGGCAGGCTTATGGGACCCATGTGGCCAGCACCATGTAAGGCGGGGATCTTACTTGAGTGGGATGCACTTGGTTGGAATTAGTTTAGCTGTGTGGGATGTAAAGAAAAGTATCCACAAACTCTAACAAAATAAGCTAATTTTTCTCTCACCAAAAGGTCTGTGACACCAAATCTAGGTCAGGAATTTTAGTTTTGATCTGCAAGTTCTCTACTCCAAGAGATGTTTATGGTTATTGAAAGGGCTCAGATTATATGTAGCAGAAGGGAAAGCATATGTTCAAAACATAAATCATACAAAAAACCAATTTTTGTGTGCAGAAATAACTTGAATCTATGGGCATATGAATGTATGAATAACTCATTCCGGTTTCTATTATTTTGCCTAAAGATTTCTGAGTCTGACTACATCTGTAGTCTGAACCCAGGGAGGAGGAAATAATGGCATTGTTGTTGGGAAATACTTTATCTCTCATTGAATTTTTGTCAATCTCTTGGGAACTCTACAGACTGAGGTATTGAACTAGACCATTGGAAAATATGGACACATCTTTAATTCACTCTAGAATGGAGACTATATGTGATAAATAAAGCTGGAGAAGTATCTTTGACCGTTGAAGATGAGAGTAACTTTTCTGTTAGAAAAAACATACACAAACACATATGCACAGGTGCACAAATCACCATTCCATTTATTTCTAGGTTATTTCCTGTGCAAGATTTAGTGTTGATATTGGTAATTAACAGAGGAGTGGTGTTACCATTTTAGAGGTTGTTTGATTATTAAAACTATTTGTACCTATTATTATCTACATATGTATTCATAATTTTGGAATATATGAAAAATACTAGGCACAAATATGAATGTACCTAGCCCCTTATATATTCATAGTTATCTATTATAAAAAATGTGTTTATTTTCTGAGTGTTGCATTTTATAAATACATAATGAGATTTAGGATAGCTATGTAGATAAAGATATATACACACCAGGAAGTTTTTGTACTTACTCTTTGCTCCAGTTGGATCTCTCCCTATGATAACTCAGCCTCTAGAAATTGATCATGTGCCCAGTATTAGGGTCCTTTGGAAGAAAAACATTTTTCTTAATACTGAAGTAGTTTTATATCCCATAGTACAATAAAACTTAAAAAGGAATTTCTGCCTGGTATGTTAGTATATAAAATATTTAGAACACACAGACGACTTGTAAGACCTTTTATTCATACAGTTCTTATAATAATTTATATACAAAATTAGTTTTATGTTTGTCAGACAAGAAAATACAACATATCATATAATTAGGATTTTGATACTTTACATTTGGATATTGCAATATCAACTGTACTTACATATTTAATTAAAAGGAAAGTAAACATACTTTAATATAAATTTGTATCTTTATAGAATTACTACTTTAGATTTTAATTTGATATCTTCATTGGGAGGAATTTGCCAGTGCTTGTCTGGAAGTAACCTTTCTGCTGAATGTTGGTTGATCACCAATTCTGACAGTACACTGAAAAATGTCAGTTCTCAACTTTCCATATGAAGAAAATCACCCCTAGTTTCCTTACATTGTAGATAATGAGCTATTTACAGAGAAGTACTATTATTTCAGGTTCCACTTTGAAATCAGGGAATAGGTAGCAAACCAGAATGAGCAAGTTGAGAGACTCTTGAACTCCATTTGGAGCTAGTTTACCAGGCAAAGGGTGTGCAAGCTGCTGTCAGCTTTATGCCTTAGCTTGAAAGAGAGGGTGTTCTGTTCCATGTCAAGTGTTCCAGCATGACTCAGGAAATAAATGCAGAGCTTTGGGTCTGGCTAAAATTTCCCTCCCATTCTTACTTACTGTGCTTACGAACTTTAAAAAAAATGACTTAGGAAAAAGTGAAAACATTAATTCTGATACAGAGTTGCATATGCTTTAACTGAAGTATATATGTACTCATTTGTCTGTCCATCAATTCTGTGTGCAATCATTGAGCATCTCCTAAATACTGGACATGGAACTTGCATTTCTGTCATGCTAATTCCATTCAATAAGGAAGGTGTAGACTTTCAAAGGTTACACATAAAAAAAATCAAAAGGTCATAGTAGGTAGGGGAACGAACTAGGCAAAGCCCCAATTCAGGTAGTATGCTAGGAAAAAATGTACTCAGGAGATGGCATTTATTTAATGATCCAAGTGTTTCATTAGTGAGGTAGACAATAGAAATATGGATCATGGAATCATCATGTATAAGGTGGGAAAGCACATTCACGGCTATGCTTAGAGAAATAACAGTATCAGTATGATTTGGTTTCAGTTTAACAAAGAAGCAGTTTCATGATGCATGATGGCAGTTTCCAAACAGCAGTAATTAAGTGGAAGAAAGAAATATGGGAAAGGATGAGAGGAAAGAAATCAGATGTTCAAATTCTGTGTAACAAAAATATGTTCAGAGTATCTGCCAATACCAAGACACAGAGCAGAAACTTACTAATTTTTCTAGAGAATTTCTTGATAATAAAAGCAAATGTTTTAGGATAAGTGAGTAAAATTCTGGCATCAAAGAAATCCTGAGTCTCCCTGATATGCATAGATGTGTAACAAGACTGTTAAAGTTATTTTATTATTATTATTATTATTATTATTATTATTATTATCATCATTATTATTTATTTTAAACAATTTTCTTTCCTTTTACATACCAACCCATTCCCAATCCCTCCCTTTCTTTTGCTCCCCCCCGACCTACCCCCATACCACTATCATCCCCTTCTCATAGAGGGTAAGGCCTCCCTTGGGTAGTCAACACAGACTGGCATACCAAACTGGAGCTGGACCTAGCTCCTCCCACCTGCATCAAGGCTGACTGAGGCATCACACCATAGAGAATGGGCCCTAAAAAGTCAGCTCATGTACCTGGGATAAGTCCTGGTTTCATTGCTAGGGGACCCACAAACAAATCAAGCCATGAAACTTTCATCCACATTCAGAGGGCCTAGATTGGTCCCATGAAGGCTCCCCAGCTGTCAGTCCAGAGTCCATGAGCTTCCACTAGCTCTGGTCAGCTATCTGCATGGTTTTTCCCATCATGATTCTGACCCTTCCCCCCTTTGCTCTTATAATCTTTCCCCTCTCTCTTCAACAGAACTACAGAATCTTGGCCATGTGCTCGGCTGTGGGTCTCTGCATCTGCTACCATCACCTTCTGGATGTAGGTCCTATGATAATAATTAGGGTAGACACCAGAGGGGAAAGAAAGATCTTTGCAGGAAGTAGCACTAAGGACAAGAGAGGAAAAAACAGTTTTTTGATAAGACTCCACCAAAGTCACAGGAGTTACACAAAATCATCTTTTATTTTAGTGTGAACTTTCATTGAAAACCTTGTGCTCCTGTCACTTCATAATATGTGGAGGTTTTCATCAGAGACACATTGATGAGTTTCTCTTAGTTCATTGAATATGGACTTTTGAGACAGACCTTCACATCCCCAGAGATCCAGGATGAGAGCTGAGTGTAGGGGCTACATATAATTATAGTTTTCTTCCTGAAAAATAAGTTTAAAGAACATACACATACACACAGCACCCACCCCCCCACACACACACCACATATACACATACTTTGTAGTCTTGTGTGTGTTATTTTCTTAATGAATAAGCTTGATCTCTGTGGCGATAACTTGAAGCTTTATTAGGGTGGATCTAAAGTAGCCACTGCTTTAGGACTAGATCTAGCCCTAAGGATAAGGATTTCAGTGGGGTTGTCAGATTATTTATCAAAGATTCTGGGAGGTGTTCCTGCCATAGTGGCTCAGCACTCTTGTCAATCAGTGTTGTTTTGAGCTCCCTCTACTCACCTTACAGCTTTCCAGAAAGCACAGATTATGTGGGATTTGTATTAGAAAAATGCTTAAAATTTGATTGTATAAAGGATGCACATATCTGAATATTGTAGGCATATTCTGTTTTTTTATGAATATCTCCAGGAAATACTTGAAGAAGAAAAGCATGAAACCTTCAAGAGCATGAGATAAGGGAACAATGTAGATCCTAAGGAAGACAGCAGTAAAAAAAAAATCAATTTATACATAGTTGGAGTCTTAAAAAAAACAAAGTAATAAAACAGAACTAATACTTAATACAAAAAGGATTAAAAAAGAAACCTGGATTTTATATTGAGTTTTACAAATGAAGGTTAATCCAGAGTGAATTACTCTAAAACATTCTAGTGCAATTATACCCTAAGGAATCCTTAGACAAATGTTAGGCTAGGAGCTGCTTCTGTGTGACTGAGTGAAAGAGAGGGTTAGAATAAGAAAGGCAAAAGAGAGGCTCTGTTCCAAAGCCAGAGACAAGACAGGCTCTAGGGGTTTACAAAGGTATTAAGAGGACACCTGGACAAACAAACCTGTTGTGGAATATTAGTTTAAGATGTGTTACATTCTTTTATGCTATAGAATATTAGTTTAATGATGCAAAGATGTGTTGCATTCTTTTATGTTGCATTTGTTTAACTCTGTAAAGCTGTGTTACTTTGCCTGCCTAAAACACCTGATTGGTCTAATCAAGAGCTGAACAGCAATAGGTAGGCAGGAGAGGGATAGGTGGGGCTGCCAGGCAGAAGGAATAAATAGAAGGAGAAATCTAGGCTAGAGAGAAGACTCTAGCCACAGAGTAAGAAGGAAAGAAAGATATAGATAATAAGAAAGGTAAAAAGCACAGAGACAAAGAGTAGTTAAAGAGAAATAGGATAATGTAAGTTAGGAAAGCTGGCTAGAAACAAGCCAACTAGGGCCAGATATTCATAAGTAGGAATAAGTCTCCATACATTTATTTGGGCGCTAGGTAGCAGGTCCCAAAGAGTAAAAACAATTCAATACACACAAAAAAACCCTCATTACATTTGGCACCCAACATGGGGCCAAAAATGTCCACATAAGACCTAAGAAACCACAGGAGAAAAAAAAAGAATAATAATAACAACAACAAAGATACAGCTCCTTTAAGTGTCTCTGCTGTACAGCAAAACACTTAAACAGTCTTTTTCATACTAAGTAGAAATAAAATACATTGGCTACCATGCAGGGCACTGGAATTCCAAAGCTGGGTGGGGGCTGAACGCAGTTCTTGGTCACCTACCTCTACATCAGTGAGCTTTAGGCTTGGCTCTCAAAAACTGGAGAAGCAGGCAGAGCCAGCTGCCAAAGCTGAGGTACAGATCCTAGCTGTGTTGCTTAGCAGTTTAAAGACTCATGTGGTTAAAAAAAAAAAAAGGCTAGAAATATGCTGTAAAAGAGATGGAAATAAAACCTCTAAACAGATTCCAATGTATTTAAAAATGTGCATAAGCTTATGAATGAAAAGGGATAAGATATAGATAGTCATAGAAAGAAATAAATAGTTTAAAAATAATAAAGTCTTTAAAGATAGAATAAAAATACTAGAAAATAAAAGGCCAAGTGACAATGGAAAATACATAGGGAGTCTGGATCCTGTATAGTATTGTGTTGATTTTGAATTTTTTTTATTGCTAATAAGCAAATGGCAGCTGCTAAGAGACATGGGGTTGAAAGAGGGACTGCTGAAATAAACCATTTTATATACTTTAGGAATATCTTAACTTTAAAATGGAAATTAGAAAATGTTTTTGTCAAATGGAAGTCAAATATGCTTTGGGTAAGAGGTTATATTTTGTTTCCACAGGGAACAAAAAGCTGTGAATTCCTTCCAGGTTAATGTGGATCAGGTTTGATCGGGTAGACATCCTGGATCTTGACAGGTGATATATATCAAGAAAGGTTACAGTTGGTCTTCCCAGGACTTGGCTATTGTCTCAATTTTCTTAGGGCCTTTGCCCATAGAGAACAGCAAACAGTCTAAAGAAGATGATGCAAACATTCCCAAGAGATGGGGTCGATGGTTGGTTGTTGGTTATTTTGTGGGTTAGGGATGTTTGTTATCATTTAGGGGAACAGAAGAATATAGGATAAAAAACAACTATTAATCTCAGATATTTTGTATTGACATGGATTTTGGCATGTTGTTACAAATTTAAAGTTATTTTTGTTATACTGTAAATATGTTTCTACTCTTGTTGGCATGTTTTCAAGGTTAAACAGATATATTTTAAAGATAGACGATTTTCAAACACTTCAAAGACCTAAAGAATATGGCATTTAAGATGTTTAGTAACTTAAGGTTTGTCATGACAATGAGACACATCTGCTCCTGGCAGCACCAATTTACTTTATAAAGGGATGATGGACATTGAAGAAACTCCATATGAAGTTTGCATTCAATGTGGCAAGGCTAGGCATTTGGGCAAGAAACTTTTCTGGCCTTGACTGTTGACAGTATGCTGGACAGAATAGACAAAGGGGACACAGGAAAAAGACTACTGAACTTTGCTATGACAAGGCAGGATAGTCCTTTCAGATTCTTGCTTCACAGAAGTGTCTGTCAGATATTCTGCAGGACACAGAAAAAAGTGGCTGATGAACTTTGCCAATACAAGATATGACAGTCCTTCAAATTTCCTGATTCATGGAAAATTCTGCCAGATATTTTTGACCTGTAGGCTGAAGATGGATGTCAAAATCTTGCAGAGGAATTAGGGTGACTGTTCAGGCAATCAGATGTCTCTGTTGTTAGGTAATGTTACATCCTTCTGGGGTATTTGATGGAGTTAAAGACTAAATAGCTGGAGTTATAGTGTTCCTTAGTTATGATAGAAAGTAAATTAGGTATAAAACTTTGGAATCACAAAATGAGATAGATAATGGAGTATTTTCTCTGAATTTGCTAAATACATATGGACCGAATATTGTAAATTCAATTTTCTTACTTGATAACTTTTTTGTTGTATATAGTTTTACTCTGTTAAAGTTAAAACCTTTCTTTTTTATTTATACAAAAGGGGGTATGTTGTAGAATATTAGTTTAAGATGTGTTACATTTGTTTATGCTGTGGACTATTTGTTTAATGATGTAAAGATGTGTTGCATTCTTTTATGTTGCATTTGTTTAACTCTGTAAAGCTCTGTTGCTTTGCCTGCCTAAAATACCTGTCTGGTCTAATAAAGATCTGAACTGCCAATAGCGAGGCAGGAGAGAGAAACAGGTGGAGCTGCCAGGCAGAGAGAATAAATAGGAGGAGTAATACAGGCTGCAGAGAAGACATAGAGAAAGGAGTAAGAAAAGGAGAAGGAGAGGAGGACACCGGGGGCCAGCCATCCAACCACACAGCCAGCTGTGGAGCAAGAAGGAAAGAAAAATATATACAATAAAGAAAGGTAAAAATCCCAGAGGCAAAATGTAGTTAAAAAGAAGCAGGATAATTTAAGTTAGCAAAGCTGGCTAGAAACAAGCCAAGCTAATGCTGAGCAGTCGTAAGTAAGAATAAGTCTCCACGTATTTGTTTGAGAGCTGGGTGGTGGGCACCCAAAGAGTTTTAAAAACACACTAACAACACAAACCTATATGAGAAATAAGCTAAGTACAGTGCAGGCCACACAGGGCTCCTGTGTGGGGAGGAGAAGTGAATCAGTTTCCAAAGGTGAATGACTGACATTTCTCGCCTAAAGATAAGGCTAGAGCCCTCAAAAGCCAGCACTCGGGAGGCAGAGCCAGGCGGATCTCTGTGAGTTTGAGGCCAGCCTGGGCTACCAAGTGAGTCCCAGGAAAGGCGCAAAGCTACACAGAGAAACCCTGTCTCGAAAAAACCAAAAAAAAAATAAAAAATAAAAAATAAAAGCCTCAAATCTAGTTGTGTTTTTTGATGATGAATCAGCAGTTGAGGCACTGTTTTTTCATGCTATATGACTTGAGACAACAGATGACTGAACCTACTGTTAAAAATTGAATTTCCCTAGGTGCTGTGGGATGGTCTTTCTGTATGCTGTGAATATGTATTGCTGTGACTGGTTAATAAAGAAGCTGCTCTGGCCTATGGAAAGTCAGGTTATAGCCAGGAAGAAAATCCAAGACAAAGACAGGAAGAAGAAAGGCAGAGGTAGGAGAGACACCAGCCACCACCAAATGAGCAGCAAGATGCCAGCAGACCAGTAATGCCATGGTCTCATGGCAACTTATAGATTAATAGAAATGGGTTAACTTATAAAAGCTAGCTAGCAGGAAGCCTGCCATAGGCCATACAATTGGTTATTAATATCAAGCCTCAAAATGATTATTTTATAAGCACTGCAGGATTGTGAGGTGACAGAGATTTGTCTGGACCTCAGGGCCAGGCCAGGCCAGACCCAAGAAACTTCCCACTACCCCTAGGGACCTGAGGACAGGGGACAGCCTCTGGTCAGTGAGCCTCATTTTGGCCTGCCATAGCTCCAGGTTCAGTCAAATTCCTGGGAGACAGTTATGGAGAGGAGAGAGTTGAACACTAACAATTCAAAGGGAGCAGGTAGGAGGAGGTGTAGGCAAGGGAACTCTTACAAAAAGCCCTCCCTTTGATGGCCAGGAGTAAGTCTCATCAATTGAGACTATCTTCGGAGTTGGAAAGCTCTGGGTTTGTGGTCAGTGAGTGTATGGACCTCTAGAGCCATTTGTCTCCTGTTGATCACTGCAGAGTCAGAACTTACTAGAATCCACAGACACATCCCTCTAGCAGGGTGATTAACACTGAGAACGTCCTGAGAGCACAAAGATATGACCTCTTACACTTTGGATCTCAATGTTGTGAGAGTTTCCTATACTGACAAAGCACTTAGAGTCCTCCCTCTCCAACTCCCACTTAGAACATTAGCCACCACAGGGGTTAGTGTCTGAGGAGTCTCCAGAATAAGTGAGAGAACCTACTCACCCTACTGACTGCAAAGCTAAGTGTGGTCAGGTGTGGACAAAATAAAAATAAGGTGAAGATGGACAGGAAGTGAAGACAAAACTCTAGCGGACAGCAGACATTTTTCCAATGCAGATTCTATAACTGTAAAACAAAACAACAAAACCAAACAAAAACAATGGAAACATGAGAATCCACACGATCTTATGTTGAAGTTCCTTTTTTCTCATTTTTTTTGATCTCTGAATTTCTTCCTCTTCCCTCTCTCTCTACTATATTTTTAATGGTATTTTGATTCCAACTAATTGATTTTTAAAAATACTCAAGATTTTTTTTATTCCTCTTCTTACATTCATCTAATTTTGGTTTTGAGCATTTCATTTACTGAGAAATATTGTTAATGTTTCTTCCCTTGATTTCCTCTTTCTAACAACAATCTTCTCTATGCCTCTTCATCTTAAGCTTCCCATCATCTCCATTTCTTCATTGCCACCTTGTTTTATCGAATTCATTTACCATTCCCACAAGTGCTTTAAATAATTTCAAGTTTCAGATCATATCCTGCAATATTCCTACCATTTTTGTTTTTATGATTGCTTGTGATATTTTCATGAACTTATCCGATTTTAAGTGTGTGTATGCATTTTTGTGTGTATGCATTTGTGTGTGTTTGTGTGTGAGTGTGTGTGTGTGTGTGAATGTGGCACAGTTTAATAATGGCACAGTTGATGCTGCTACGGCACCAACAAATTCAGTTTTTATGCTCTCTGTGGTCTGTGAATAGAAGCTTCAGTAGTAAGCTGTTCAACAGATGTTCACAGAAACACAACCACCATGAAAAAACAAGGCAGCATGCTTCTTAAAAAAATCATAGCTACAACTAGTGGGATCAAAACTGAAGTAAGCAAAATGCCAGGTGACGATTTCAAGTTTACTGGCAAAAAATGATCAAGATCTCAAGATGATCCAAAAATTTCAATCGATCAAACCCAGGAAAATTAAAATCACCAGCAAGGAGGAAAATGTCAGAAATGTGGATGAGAACATCATCAAGATGCTGAAAAATAAGGAAGGAAATGCAGACTTCAGGAACCAAACAAATGATCACTGTTTTCCCTCAAATTTGTCATTATTAGTCATTTTATAACAATTTTGGTGAGTTTAAAGTGGCTTATTTCACTTCACATAACACCTTAGGTCAATCATTTTCTTAACATGGTAAAAATAATAACTCTAAATAAAATTATTAATATTACAGTCAACATCTTACTTAATGGAGAAATTCCAGAAACAGTCTATCTATTAAGTATTACATATATTATTATTTAATACTATACTAATGGCATTTTGTACAGTTAAGGCAGATAGATAGGAAAAAAAGTAAGCACATCCCTTTCCAGATGATGATACTGTCATATACTTAGATAACTCAACAACCCAGGTAAAACTAGTCTAGAGTGTAAAGGAATTCAGTAATTTAGAAGATAAAAATTGTCATGCATGCATCTATGGTCTTTATGTGGGAAAAACATATATAGAGATTTTTGCTTTATTATTTTAATTTTATGTGTATGAGTGTTTTGCCTGTATGCATGTTTGTATATTGTATTCATGTCTGGTACTTATGGAAGCCAGAAGAGGGCATCCTGGAATGGGAGTTACAGGTGTTTGTGAACTATCATGTGTGTGTTGGGAACTGAATCCAGGTTCTTAACTATTTCACTTGTTTGTTTTGTTTATGTTGTTATTGTTTTGAGACAGGATTTCTCTATGTAAACAAGCAGAACTCACAGAGACCTGCCTGCTTTTGCCTTACATGTACTAGGATCAAAGGTGTGTACCAACAAGACAGTTTTGGATGACTGGAATTAAGGAGGTTTTTTTTTTTTTTTCCTGCAAAGAATCTATATGTAGTACTATATATCATGTTACTTGACCACCATAAGCACATTTTTGCAATTATTCAATCCTGTAGTTTTAGCATGGGAGTAACCATATATAATACAAATGCAAAAGAGCATTGCTGTGTGCCAATAGGAATTCACTTTGAAAATGGAACATTCAGCTATTTTTGGCCCTTGGGCCATAATTTGTCAACCAATGAAGTAAATGACCAGAAAAAATTAAAATAAGTTATAATAGCAAATCCAATTATGTGAGAATAAAGAGGGAATAAGCATTTTACACTCATTATCTAATTTGTTCAAAATAAAACACAAGAAGAATATACCAGAAGGCAATAAGATTGATCACCTTCAACATGTAAGGAAAACAGGATAGAAAAAAAGTTAGGAGATTGGTCATTCACAGGAGATGAGAGAGGAAGAAAGAGCAGAAAGACCAGGGAGAAGAGGAAAAAGCAGGACAGCTGCACACTGAAAAAAAAAAAGTCGTAGCTGTGACAGTATGCACATCTGTGCAAGTCCAAACCAGATGAAACCCCAGTGTGAAGAGGGGAGCTGGGTATAATCCCATCCTGAGCCATGGAGCCAATGGCAATTGTTAGCTGTTGGGAGAGAAAGAGCCAGTTTCTCCACGGGTAGCCCCTAGTTAGTTGACTGTGCCACAGTGGAAGACCAAACACAGATTTGGGAATCACGTATTTTTACAAAGAGTGTAAATAAAGAGACACAAATTTAAGTGGGCAGGGAAGGGAGGAATCTGGACACAGTTGGGCAAGTGGCTAAATATGAGCAAATCAGGTTGCACAAGAACTTGAAATACTCTAAGTACTAAAAAAGTATGACGGAATATAAATATAGATATGTGGGTTTGTTTCCTGTTTCTCTGTGTGAGTTTCCTAGATGCTCTGCTGAGAAGATCCAGAAAAGCAAACATTCTGGGTACTTAAAAGTGCATCTAAGGCTCTGAGACTGATATTCTCTCTGAGTGTCTCTCTCTTTGTCTCTCTGCCTCTATCTCTGTCTCTGTGTCCATCTCCTCTCTTCCTCTCGCTCTCTCTCTTCCCCTTTTGTTTTGTCACTGTGGATTTGACTTCACTGTATCAAATCTGAAGGGCTCAAACCTTTTCATTCCTAGGGGTTTCCAAATACAAATTACACTTTTAAAATAATTGGATTTGGGGTGGGGGGAGAGGGGTATAGCCACTACTGAAACATAAATTCATGACTAATCTGGGATATCTTAATTTCCTAGAATGTAATGAAATGTTTAAAGAATAATGAAGAGATGTCA
Organism: Peromyscus eremicus; assembly: GCF_949786415.1. NCBI lineage: Eukaryota > Metazoa > Chordata > Mammalia > Rodentia > Cricetidae > Peromyscus > Peromyscus eremicus. Next base: position 71,149,818 of record NC_081422.1, on the reverse strand, counting down.
AAAGGATTTGGAAACTGATTTCAAAGGATTCTCACTTGTCAATTTTAGAATAATTTGAATGTCAAGAGAAATAACAATAGTGAAGAAATGCAGCACATCAAATAAAATAAGGATTAAAGTTGACCTGAAAGCAGAAAAGTAACTAGAGTAAAAGAAAGAGGAAGAAGACAAAGAAGAGGAGGAGGAGGGGAAGGAGGAAGGGGGAGGGGGAAGAGGAGGAGGAGGAGGAAGAGGAGGAGAAAACCAGAATAGCAAACAAAAAATGTGGAAGAAATGATGGAATTAAAAATAACCATGTAATAATAATCTTTTAAAGCAAGAATCATCAATGTATCAATAGATTGTAAGGCTAGGCTGAAAGCATGTGTTGTGATTGGTATTTCACATAGTCTCAAAGTGTGTTCACCTAGCATTCTTGAGTGCCAAAGGAAAAGCAATACACACACAGTGGAGACAATGAGCAAAGACCACATTATCCAGTTGATGAAATTTAACAAGCAGTAAATGGGATACCTCACCGCCACGTCCCTTTAGATAAGGTGTACTAAGAGTGTGGTGTCACCAGGATGACACACCTGACAGATGCCTGATTTGCTTGTGAGGATACCCCAGGCAAACTGAGATTGAAGTAGCTTCTATAAAATTGTTAGTCTGTTTTGAAAAAAACTCAACACTAAACAAATCCCCATCCAGGAGGCGGTATGGCTATTGCACACATGAACTCGGAATAGCTGTGATCACCTGCACAAGACCTGTAAAAGGTCAAGCAAGTTCAAATGTGTAAAGGAGGGAGGATACCCTGAGACTCCACTCTTAGCTGAGGAGCTATAGGTAGTTGATGGCTGCAGGGGGTGGGAAAGTTGTTTTCTTTGGGGTTGTAGCACCAATAGGTTGCCCACGCCCCTGTGGATCTCCTCACGCTCATGTGCAGCACCAATTTTGACTCAATGGTTTTAGAACTATCTCATCAAATAAATTTTTTAAAAAGACATGAAGTTGAGAGGGCAGTATTATGTAGGGGTCCTGAGGGCCAGTGGGGGTGGATATTACCAAGACACATTGTATATATGTAGGGATATTTTCAAAGAATAAAGTTATTGAAAACTTTCTAGTCCACACATAAAAAGAAAAGTAATTGTAAGTTGCTCTCAAAGTTAGAGAGAAATAATACAGATAGATAGACATAGTAAAACAAAGTAGCTATGGTAAACATTTATGTTAGCATTTGTGAAACCAGAGAAAAAAGCATGGGAAACATTTTTTTTTTTTTTTTGTTCTCACACTGTGGGCTGGAGAGATGGTTCAGCCATTAAAGGCTAGGTCCACAACCAAAAATATATTCTCACAATGTTTTTAAAGATTTGATATAAGTCACAAGAGAAGGTTAAAGAGAGCAAGGACTACATCTTCCTCAAAAGCATCCATACTGCTGACAACCTCCAGCTGGGAGACCAGCAAAAATCCATACTTTAAGTACAAATTGAAATATCGTTTACTGTATGAATCTTGGCAGTATAATTTCTGAGTTAAGATTGTATGTATCTCCAAGAGGCCCTCTGACTTTTCTATGCCCTCTAAGTCTGTAGAAGGCCGTAGAACCAGGCACAATTTTATCCTATAGCACAGAAAGACTTTCTCCATTTAATCAACTTTAAGCAGACAGCAGAAGACAGAAAAAGGACTACATTTTGATGAGACAGTGTAGAATAAAAGATACACGCACACTGTTTCCTAGATCTGCCAGTAATTGATGCTAGATTGGTAACCCTTCCTAAGGTGTGCAAAATTAATGAACTGCTCACAAATAGTAGTTTCTGTTATAATAGTATATACATTTTACATTTACTTCAGACAATATCAATTCTTTAACATTCTTTTTACCCTTACAGAAAAAGCAAAGGCACCCTGTGGAAATCTGAGCACTTGTTCGATTAACCAGACAATCATTCATCAAGAGGATCTCTCCAGAGGCATCTTTTAAACCTCTGTAATTGCTCATGACACTTTAAGCTGTACTTATAAGTCTCATTTGGGGGGGGGGGTTGCCTCCCTACACCCCAAAAGAGCCTCTCTCCTTAACAACACTCTGAAACAGAAAGCATTTACCTTTTATTTTATTCAGAATTTTCTCTTCCAATGTAAGAGAAACTGGCTTTCCCAATGATGAGTGGGAAAATGTGGTGTTAAATATAACCTTCGGTTCCTTCATTCCCCCTCCCCAGAGTTGGTTTTACTTCTTCAATGTCGTATATTAAATATATTAATCTACATTACAGTTGGAGAAATTTACTTTTAATCTGTTAATATTTAGTTTATTTCAAAACAATTTTGAATCTGGTAAGTTTAAGAAAAATAGGTATCTTAAAACAGTATAATTGGTTTTTTTCTTTGTTTATCTAAATGTGAAACAAAGATCCATGTTTCAATTAATTACCACATCACCCATCTGTCCATATCGTGGCTGGAACATTCATTATCATATTAGACAAAAAGTCTTAATCAGTTAGTTTGCATTCTAATGTTGTTTGACTTTTAGGATTGAGGAAGTTGGCACATTAAAAGTCTTAAAATACAGAATGAGAAAATTAGAGGCCAGCCTGTTAATGATTTTAAACATCTGTGTTTTTATTTACACTACATTGCCAAATGTAATTCCTAAAATCTCATCTAAAGAATCATACAACTGGTAAGAAAATCTAATATGATAGTTATAATACACTCTACGTACAACTTAAGATGCATTCTGCCGTTCAGATCTTTTTAAAATTTTTAATCAGGCTAAATTCTGTCTTTAATGCTTAGGTAGAACACTTTTATTTTTCAGTGTATGGTCTATCTGCAACAAACAAAGCAAAGTAAAGATTAACATTGGAAAATGCTTATAAATGTAACATAAGTGTACATTTAATTACAAGGAGATTTGAAGAGTTCTTCTTATTTTTACCCAAATGATAACCTACATACATTCTCTCTGTCTAACTCTGTCACTCTCTCACACATACATACACTGCATTGTTGTTTCCCTGACCTATAACACAACAAATTCTGTGCTAACTGAAAGGTTTTTTTTTTTTAATATATTCTCCCGCATCCAGAATGCTCTTTTCTTATCTTCTTGTACACCCAAAAATAAAACAAAATAAGGGCACATCTAGTGAGGCCAATGGTGACTGATCTCTATAAAGAACAACAAAGGGGGCAAGATAGGATGGGCAGATGGACATAGTTGTTTGAGACATAATGGTTAGTGAGGAAGTTCCTAATACGGTGATATTTGAGCACTGAATTGGAAAAAAATACAGTCCATTCATCAAGTAGCCTTTGAGATGAATATCTTTATCATACTTAAGAAATGAGTCCAGAACACAAGTCCTGTATTAGGAAGTTATATCACAGAAGATAAGCCATAGGAGTGCCCAAGGTAAGCTCATATAATACTCTTTAGGTCATTTTAACAAAAGCTGTTTATGACATGGCTTCACACTGGTGTACTCATAGCAGCTGTGGTATTGTCTACTACATAGATGGATGCTCATGAACTCACAGCACCTGTGGTTTCCTGTCTAAAACCTGTACAAGATCAAGTCAGCCTGAATTCTAGCACAAATAGGGGAAGTTCTCTTCAGAACCCACTCCTTACTGAGTTGCTAGCTGCTGGGTGATGAAGAATCATTCTTTTTGGAGGATACGGACATTGGTAGGATTCCTATGTTCCAGTGCAAAGCTCCACCACAAGCATGTATGGGCAGCAATAAATGGACTTTACTCGGAAGAAGACAAAGACAAATAATAATAATAATAATAATAATAATAATAATAATAATAAGATGATGATGATGATGATGATGATGATGATGAAGGAGAAGAAAAAGAAGGAGAGGAAGGAGGAGGGGTAGGAGGAGGAAATAAACTGTGGGGTATGTGTGTTTAGGACACAGTGAGGAAATTGGAGGAGTTGGTTGATTGGGGTGGATATGACCATATTCTGTTGAATATATGTATAAAATTCTCAAGAAAAATATTTTTTAAAAGCCCAATACTCTGAATTTATTTGAGTTATTTTTGTGGCTTCTTCCTGGATTTCCACCTGGAAGTCATACTTGATGTTCAAAGAAAAATTGTTACCATGCTTTAGTTGCATAAAATTGAAACAGTATGTGGGCATAACAGATCCAGAGAAATATATTTATGAAAATGTTCCAAATAGTTTTTGAAAAGTTCCCAACTGTTTCTCACGTGATCAGGTTAGGACCATAAAGATGGTTCAGTAGGAAAGGCACTTGTTTCCAAACCTGATGACTTGAGTTCAATATCTAGGACCCACAAGGTAGAATGAAGTAACCAATTTCTCAAGCTGTCCTCTGATTTACACACACAAATAAGTAAATGTAGTAAAAAATTTCTACAAAAATCTTTGTTTACATTTTAGAAACCGTTTCTTTTAAAACAATAATATATAGTTTTATTTTTAAATAATATTTTAAAACATATATAGTTTTAAAATCTATATATAGTTATATATGAATATGTTTTATGCAGACACATATAAAATATGCACACACATACATATGTGCATAACACAATGATAAGAAAATATTGTGTATGTAATAGGTTTAATTCTATTTTTATGTAGCTTTTAGCTTCATAAATTATGTAGATGGCATTTTTGTTTTAATTGTAACAGAGTTATTTAAAGTCAGATATATCCACTGAGCTTATGTTTAGCCCTATTAAACAAAAATTCATGCTTCATAATATATTTTGCTATCAAAATAATTTCATGAGCTTTACATACTTAATAACCTCATGAGAAACACATTTAGTCCAATTTTCTATTTACTGTTTATCAAAAACCTGAGACTTAGTGAAGCTACATGCCAACTTCAGAATTTTCTCCTATAGACATGAGATCACTTTAGTCAGTAAAGTAAATACTGCCAAGGATTGTTGACTCTAGTGCTTTGAAATGTGTCCAGACTTTATCTCAACAATTTCATCCTAGCATTATGCATTATCTATTGAAATTGAGTTTTGCAAATGCTCTTTCAACAAGGTGTGTGTGTGTGTGTGTGTGTGTGTGTGTGTGTGTGTGTGTGTGTGTGTGTGAATAAAACTTTATTTATGAACACAGGCAGCAGTCTCATTTGGCCCACAGTCTTTTTGCTACACAGCAAATTGTAGCACAATATATTTAGCAACTCTGAGACTATTCAGTTCCCTACATTTGCAAGCAGAGAGGGCCACTTCTTGGCTTTCTTCTAGATTCAACACCACAAAACTAAGAGCTGGCTGATTCCCCACTGATAGTCACCAGTCTTCAGGTTCCAGTGTGATAGGGCACAGATGCTTATGTCTACTCTTTGACTTGGCCATCCTGCAATAACTGGTAACATCTAGCGATTTGAAGATATCTTTAAGCCAGTTTAAGCATGTTATGCTTCTTCAATGAAGAGTTAGAGGGAATATTTAATGTATTCCTAATTTGTCCTTTTTAGTAACTCATAATATTACTTGTTTAAGACTGTTCTGTTCTGCTCAGTGTTCGTTGGACTGAAATGAGGGCCATGGAAGCTTTGGGGGGATTAAACATGATGAACCCTCCTTTCAGAACCCCAGCCCTCAGAGCCACAGGAAAACACTTCTGTGCCATTTGGAACTACTCAGTTTATGATCCCTTTATGGAAGTTAACTCCCTTTCTTTTTTTTTTTTTAAAGATTTATTTATTTATTATGTATACAGAAGAGGGCACCACATCTCATTATAGATGGTTGTGAGCCACCATGTGGTTGCTGGGAATTGAACTCAGGACCTTTGGAAGAGCAAGCAGTGCTCTTAACCTCTGAGCCATCTCTCCAGCCCCTTAACTCCCTTTCTTATTTTTGAAATTCAAAAATTATTAGTTATCTGCTATTGTTAAGCACCGTCAAGTGTATTAACTTTTAACTGCTTACTTTTATAGAGATAGGGAAAATGTCAACCCAAGTCTATATGTACATATTCTCTTGCATCACCCCTAATCTATTCCAATGTTTCACATGCATCACTCCAAATTCTGTACCTTAATGTTCACATGTAGCTCCTCAAGTATGTATACCCATGTCCATATGTGTAACACACGATACATACCTACATGTACAGTTCATCCTCCTTAGTTTATGCATAAATGTTCATTACATATCAACCACACCCTGAATCAACATGTTCATACACATCATTCCCAATACCTACAGACATGTTCACATGCATCACCACCAGTCTGTATCTGCTTGTTCACAGGCATTATTGGTAATGTATACCTACATGTTCACATACATTATTCCCTATTTTAAACATGCATGTTCACATACATCACCCCTACTCTATACCCGCATGTTCACATTCACCACCTCAGTCCATACCTGTGTAAATATGCATCCAACCTAGTCTATACATGTGTTGACATGCATCAGTTCCCCTCTATGCCTGTATGTTCACATGCATCACTACTAGTCTCTAAAATGCCCTCACAGACACAAATTCTGTCAAGTTTACAATGAACATCAACCATCACAGATGCCCCAACAGGTATATGGAATGAGTCTGATATTTTTCTGTGTTTTCAACTGTCACCATTAACAACAGAGTTCGAATTCTTGACCTGGCCAAGCAGGGGCGGAGGGGAGGTGGGGTGGGGGGTGGAGTCCATCATGGAAATTTACTTTTGCCACAACAAGAACCGAAAGTTTCAGCAGGAGCTACGACATCTTCCTGTGGCTGCTAGTCAAACTGTACAGGTTTCTGGCAGATGAACCAATTCCGCCTTCAATCAAGTTGTGCTAAAAAGTTGCACTAACTGGCCACCTCTGTCCTTGTCCTGGATGATCTGGAAGATGATGCTTTGTAGTAGAAAGAACAAGTCAGCTGTGTTTGTGGGGATGGTCACAGATGACGTTCAGATTCTGGAAGTGTCCAAACTGAAAGTGTGTGTGCTGAGGGTGAGCAGCCAAGTCTGAAGACAGACAGATTCCAAAGACTGAAGGTAAGATCCTTACCTTCAACCGTCTGACCCCAGAGTTCCCCAAGGCTGTGGCACTGTGCTCCTGTCTGGTCCTCAGAAGCGCCAGAAGGTGTACAGGCATTTTGGAAAGGTCTCAAGAACCCCACACAGCCACACCAAACACTAAGTCTGCCCTAAAGGCTGGAAGTTCAAGCATGCCAGAAACTGAAGGGCCAGCCTTGGCCACAAAAACTAACACTGTATCTTAGTATTATTAAAAAAAACAACAACAACTTGGGATGCTGAAAAAGCAAAAAACAAATAGTCCATGGGGCTGGAAAGATGGCTCAGAAGAGTGCATCCTACTCTTCTAAAAGATCCAAGTTCAGGTTCTGGCATTCATGTCATGTAGCTATACTTCCAAGGGATCCCATACCTCTGTCCTCTGCAGGTACTGTACAACCAGGAGTATACCCTCACAGATATGCATACATATAATTTAAAATAAAAATCTTTGAAACAAAACAAAAATAGAATCTGCCTCGTGTGGTGGCCTGTGTCTGTAATTCCAGAAAGGTGAAGTAGAAGGATTGTGTGAGGTCACATGTTTGAGATGCTCCTAAGCAATATGTCTAACAAAAGCAAATCCAGAGGACTGGCATCAAAGTGCATGCTCTGTGCTGACTGAGCTGGAGGATCTCAGTGTGCTGCATGACCGTGGTCTTCAGACCCAATCACAGCCAGGGCAGCCAAGGCTATACTCTTCCTTCTCGTATTCTCCTTGTGGAGGCAACTCTGTGGAATGCCTTCAAAATAAAGTAGCAAATACTGGAGAAAACTGGTGTTTGTAATTTTTTAGGCTTTTGTTTTCTCATTTGGTTACTTCAATTAGCTCTGAAATAGCATTTCTTAATTTCTTTTCTTTCTAGGTCTTTTATCGGCCATGTGAAGCAGAGAAGAGCAAAAGACTGGGAAGAAAATAATACCTGTGTCCTCTTCCTTCTCATTTCCTTGTGTACCTGACCTTTGCCTTAACCAGCATGTGATCAATCACTTTTATAGTTGGTGGATTATGGTGGAAGTTGGGATTTATTCCTACAAAAATGAAAAGAGAAAGAAATAATTCATACTAAACTTTAGACAACCAAAATTGGATTTTCAAAACTTCAGAGAAAAAAAAGTCTTAGATTTCTTGGCTATGTAAGCACGACTTCTTATCTATCGCATCAAGACATAGATTCAGAATGGATATTTTTATTAAAGGAGATTATGGTAAAAGAAAAATACAGTTGTACTTGTAGATTCAGGAAGTATAAGACTAGGTTGTTAAGAGTTTCATAGTTTGGAACAAAGTATGAGCTAAAGGTCTACAGTAACTGGTTTTATTTTCTATTATATATACATATATATGTATATATAAACTATGAATTAATGGACTTCTTTATAGTGTTTTTACAATGCATACATCATGATGCATTGTCCATGTTCATCCACCTTCTTCTCCCCTTGTCCTATTCTCTAACATACTTGGGGGTCACAATGTTTCTACCAGGGGTCAAATTTACCTGAACTTCAGCAGGGGCCATCACACTAACGACCCCAGGAAAATTGGTTTCCACCTCACAGTTTCTAATTAGTAACGCCATGCATGCTTTTTTAGCTGCTGTCAAATCTAGAAAGCTCTCTGTATCGATTTTGTCATGTACAAGCAATTTAAATTTTCAGTACATTTTAGATCTCCTCAAACGCTATTTAAACTGACTACAATATTCCTAGGAACCTTCCAAGACTGCTAGCAATAATTTAACTTACACAGTAATGACTGCAAACCACACTGCTCTAACACACACACACACACACACACACACACACACACACACACGAAGTAAGTATATACTTACTTCCATTGTTAAATGCCCCTAGTCAGATTGCAAAATATGTGGACATACCAACACTACCAAACAAAGGAGGAATGTCACAGACGGAAAAGCAGATGACAGAGTGGTTAACCTGTGAGTATATGTTCTTGTAAGCAGATTGCGTAGGCATGGAAAAACACTTGTGTGATTTTAAGGGCCTTTGGAGCTTAAGCTGCTTGTCCTCAGTCACTCGGTACTAGCTGGAGAGGAGTTACATGGCTCTTTCCTCTGCATTTACCCATCCCCCTCCTGGAGAGCAGAGTTGGGCTCCTAAGTCTCAGGAAGCTAAAGATGCTTAAAAGACTGTACTTTCAGGAGTTTCCAAGACTTCATGGAGCCTCATCAATCTTGTAAAAGCACAAAAGCATCAATCTTATAAAATGGGCCTGGCTTGGTGGTACGTGATTTCAATCCCTGCACTCAAGAGGCTGAGGCAGGCAGAACTTTGTGAGTTCAAAGTCAACCTGGTCTACATAGTAACTTCTAGACTAGCTGGGGATACTTAGTGAGAACCTGTCCAAAAAAAAATCAGTAAATCATTACTGGATATAAAGAACCTTTGTTAGAGCTACCTTTAAATTGGATGGAGAACTCAAGATATGCAACTTCTATGAGTTCTCACTCATACTCCTGTGAGTGGCTTTTTATCCATACTCCTGTGAGTAACTTCTCATCCTTGCTTCTGCAAATAAACCCTCACCCTTGCTTTTAAAGTAACCTCTCACATATACTCCTGCAAGAAGGCTCATTCCATGTTCCTATATGCATTCCCAATAAAATCATTAGATTGCCAAGTTGGACTTGAGAGGAATCATTTCTGGGAACTACCCTCAGTTCCCTCTCTGGGTAAGTAGGCATTTTGTTCACATCTTTCTGAGGAAAAAGTTACGTGGTAAGCCTTTAATTTTGGTAAGACAGGAAAATCTAAGAATAATGATTGATATAAAAAAAGGATGTGCAAGTTTAAAGTACTTTCAACTAATTCCTATGAAACCAATGTTGTCATATCAAAATAAATGTACTGTTTTGCACTTGTTTCCACTCTGGTCAGGAGGTTGCTCTTTGTGATAGTTTGAATGTAATTGGCCCCCACAGTCTCACAGAGAGTGGCACTATTAGGAGGTGCTGCTTTGTTGGAGTGGGTATGGCCTTGTTGAAGGAAGTGTGTCACTGTAGGGGCAGGCTTTGAGGTTTCCTATGCTCAGGATACTGCCCAGTGTCACAGTCAACTTGCTGTTGTCTGCAAGATGTAGCACTCTCAGCTCCAGCACCACATCTGCTTGCATACTGCCATGCTTCCCATCATGATGATAATGGACTGAACCTCTGAAACTGTAAGCAAGCCACCCCAATTAAGTGCTTCATTGACAAGCGTTGTCGTGGTCATGGTGTCTCTTCACAGCAATAGTAAACTCAAGCTAAGACACTACTACCTCTATACATTGAAAATTATGTGGAAGATCATTTCTATATCTCAATATGTTAATAAAGGTTGGACATTATTATATAGACTTTACAAGTTGATTCAGTGGACTGTTTAACAATAGGGAAATACTCTGAGAAAGTGTCATTAAGTAATTTTCTAATTGTTAGAAGATCATTATTAGGTCACAAAGTTAGATGGTGTAGGCTAGTTACATACTTATGATGTCCAGAGACACACTAAACATAGATGTGCTAGGTCGCTGTTTACTAAAAAATAGAAGTACATTCAAAAATCATGATAACAAGTAAAGGACACTCAATATATAAATTGATAATAAGTATATTTAGTATAAATACCAAGTATTATATAGTATATATAACTACATTGCTACAATTTTATATGTTGACAATTTGCTGCACTGTTCTCACAAATGCTGAGGAATGAATTTCCTTGTGCCACCACTATGGTATGGCATCAAAAAGAACTTTGAACACTTGTTGTATTCTTACAGAATTACTACATGTGTATATTTTTCACCAGTGACTGAAATATTTACTTTCTTTTAAAATTGCCTTATTGTTTGTGTACTTCAGCTTTGTTAAAAAATCAAAATTCTTAATTATACTTACTCATTATTAGAAATGTAGAATAAAAGTTTTGCATTAGTTGATCACAATTTCTTCATAGCATGCTAATGTCATTGTCAAAGACTGATACTCAGTAACACATCAGAAGTATAATGATAGGAACTAATTTATCAGGTTCCAGAAATAGTGAGTCTAATTGTTAATTTCCCTTTGAAATTACAATCTTCTTTCTTCTCAAACTCATGATTAGACTGAGGTAACAGCATAATGTAGAATAAAATATTTGTCTAACATCTGTTTTCACTACTGAATATATTTGCTCCTATGGAGTTGAAATGGAAATTAGACTTTAAAATACAGACGTGAGCAAGTAAAATCACACCAATTACTTCTGGAAAATCTCTACATTGTATTGGTGACTTGGTGACTATCCCTTCACTGCTAGAATACAAAGATGATAGGGACATGGACGTAGTCCTCTCTCTCTCTCTCTCTCTCTCTCTCTCTCTCTCTCTCTCTCTCTCTCTCTGTGTGTGTGTGTGTGTGTGTATGTGTGTGTGCATGTGTGTGTGCATTTGGTTAAAAAGCATTGCATGTCTTCTGTATGTTCCTACTGACACCTACTGAGAACAGGGGATAGAGTTATAAAAAGGGTATTGTTTGCAATGAGTATAATGTTGAAGTGAGGCCTTCTTAAGCAAACTGTAAGTAGGTTAGATGTGAGATGGAGGGATGAGTTAGGTAATATATAAGATAGGTGCTTTAAAGAAAAGGAAATAGCATTTCAAAGGGGAGGTGAAGATACGGCATGTTTGCAGTAGACATGGGTGCTACAAAGAGGGAAAGGGAGGAAATGGGGGCACAGGAAGGAAGAGAAAGACAGATAAATAACACTGAGTGTTTGAAAAATGCCTTAAGGAAACATTATTTTATAAGTTAATTTAAGAAGTGTGTGTGTGTGTGTGTGTGTGTGTGTGTGTGTGTGTGTGTGTGTTGGGGAGTAATGTATGTATGTAATGGGAGTTAAGTCACATAGATGACAGTGCTCTCCCACTAGGCATAGACTGTCTAAAAAACAAGCATGAACAGGAGGCAAGGGAAACCTACCTTTAAGTTGTTGGTAAGGAGAAGTGTGTCCAGAAGACAGAGTAAACAATATAGGCTATCCCCATTGGCCTTTGCTGCTTTCTAGAACATCAAGGTAAAACCCTAATGATGCTAATGTCCTCAACAATTACATCCTCCCTTCCAGTACATGGCTTGGTTGCACCATTAAGTTCTCTCTCCTTTTATTCTCCAAATGGTACATTTTTGTATTTCTTTCTGCTTCACTTTCTCATTTTCTCTGCCGACCTGCATAAGCATTATCAATAACAATCATGCCACAGAGGCAATATTTTGTTTTCTTGGATTTGCTTCCTACAACGAAAGTAATCAATTACTATTTAATTTAGCCACAAGCATGGTCTGAGGATAAGTGTAGAAAGCTGCCAGATTCTTTGCCAAAATCTTGGGAATGGGCTCTGTTCCAGTAGCTGATGTTGGTCCCTTCTGAACTGTCTTGGGCTGATCCTTTGCAGTCTCTTTGGCTCTTTCACAGCTCTTCTTCCAGATTCCTGAGATGCCCTGCTGAGAGGCTTCAACTGTTTTTGGTAGTCAAAACTTCCATAATCTTCCAAATGACTCCACAGCAACATTCCATTCTTTAACACCAACTTCTATAACAGTTTGTTTTTCTGTTGCTGTGATGAAACATCATGACCCAAAGAAATTAATGAAAGAAAGCATTTACTTTGGCTTATCCATTTCCAAAGAATAACAGTCCATTATGACAGGGGAACATGGGTGTCAGGAGCACCAAGTTGAGAGTTCACATATTCAAATGCGAACACAAAACAGAGAGAGAACTAGAGGTGGGACGAGACATTAAAAGTTCACCTCCCGTTTTGTACTCCTTCCAGGAAGGCTGCATCCCTCCGTAGCCTCTTCAAATAGCCCCACCAACTGACGACCAAGTGTTCAAAAGCCTGGGCCCGTGGGACATATTTCTCATTCAAATCAGCACACATTGGTACCTGACTGTACTGAAGGAGAGTGGAAAGCAGTTATGTCTTGATATTCCACCACCAAAATCCTAACTGGACCTGAATATCCAGTATTTTTACATTGAGTATAGTGATATTTTGTGCACCCCAATAAAGCTTATCTGGCTGGGGATGAGAGGGAAAAGCCTGCAACAACATTAAACTTAGAAGTCAGGCAGTGGTAGCACACACCTTTAATCCTAGCATTGTGAGGCAGAGATTCATCCAGATCTCTGTGAGTTCAAGGCCACACTGGGAACAGAGCCAGATGTGGTGGCACACACCTTTAATCCCAGCGCTAGTTAACCATAGAGGTCTGGAGGTCTGGACAGATAGACAGGAAGTGATAGAGCTGGGCAGAAAGAGGAAGTAAGATTGCAGTGCACAGAAAGGATATAGGTGTGAGTATACAGGAAGTATCAGCCTCATCTCTGGAGGCTGATGAGTTGGTAAGATAAGGTTAGCTGTGGCTTATCCTATTCCTCTGATCTCTCAGTTTTCACCCCAATATCTGACTCTGGGATTTGTTTTTTTTTTATTTTTATTAATAAGACCATTTAGCAATTTATCTTAAAATTGAGAGTGAAAATAGGATTTCTAAATGAATTCTAATATCGTTTGATCTACTAAACACAAAAACATTTACTTTATTGGGTACTTTCACATATGTTATCAAATGGGAATGTAATAGACTTTTTTTCCACAAGAGAAAAGACTAACATATCTAAACTCAAACTTTAACAGGATGTTAGAATTTGCAACCAGGTCATCCATATTTATTGTCTAAAAATTATAATTTTTGAATAAAGTTTCATTTAGGCTAATATTTTCATCAAGCCTCTAGTACTTGAAATTTATGCCATTTTAAAGTCACTGTCATATAAACTCCAGACAATCTATAGCAATAAGTTTCAAGTTTAACAATGATCACAATGTTTGCATTTTGACTGTACAACCTCAAATTCAAAAGAGATCTTAACCAAGGAAATGCATTATGTATACAAAGCTGTGTCCTAAATTTCCAGCTTTTCTGATGTAGTGTGTGTGCATCCTGAGTCCAGAACAATCAATTACACTCTTGCCTCCTGGTGTGAATATCGGAATACAAATTAAAAATGAGACACATATTCACAACATCTGAATAAAGATCAAAATTATTACTCAAATTTTCATATTAGGCATGCCTAATATAAAATGGTTCAGAATTTCACATTAGGCATGGCTATAATCAGGAGAGAATCACATGTGCTCATATTACCAGTGGCAAATACCTGTATCAGGTTTGAAAGATCACAATTTATTAAATAGAAGATATTTTAGCAATAGCTAAAAGTTCTCACATAAGTGATGTAATATTTAAGTTTAGAAGTCAAGAAAGGCCACATCCTTCCCAAGGGGCTAGCCTGGTGAGTCTGACTTTCACCTTTATATACTCTCCCGGGCTCACCATGTCCAGTCTGGATCCCACATTCAGTGTCCAGACCTAATCTGGCAAGCCCTGTCTGTGCTTCAGCCAAAGGCTTCCATCAGTACTTACCCAGCTTGCCCTTGACCCACAGGCCTCTGCCATACCACATGCAATGCCCCCACACAGCCAGATCTACTCCCACACTTCAAACCTGGACCAGGATGCAGATTCTGTATACCAGGCCAGACCCCTCTACCCATATGACTTTATTTTATCTAAACCATTTCCAACCACTAGGCCCAATCCATCCACATGTCCTCTTTTCTGCTCCAACCTGCTCTGTCCATGTCAGACACAGAACTAACAAAAAGATCTCATTTCAAAAATATATGCAATATATTAAAATTCAAGCTATATCTCCCCTCCCAAACCTACCAATACTATAGAAATGTTTGCCAATGAGAAATACCTACATAAGCCCCAAGAAACAAAAGTTAAAAGTACAATCATGAACTTCATCAAAAATTCAGATAATTTAAAGAAGACACAAAAATATAGCTCAATGAAATTAAGGAGAAGGAACTCAAGGAGAATAAATTCCTGAGTGATGCCCAAGGAAAGAAACATGAGGCTGATGGAAATGACAAAGATAATCCAGGACTTGAATACAGAATTCAATAAACAGATAGAAACACTTGAGTGGGATTCAAGCTGAAATGAAGATGGAATTGAAAGGCCCATTAACCCTGGAAAAAAACAATACACGAAACAAAAAACAAACAAAAAAAATCAGAAGAAATCATTACAAGTAGAATGAATCAATCAAGCAGAAGATAGAATAATATAATATCAAGGCTACACATTAGAGGATCCAGAAACAATGAGTGAGAACCATGAATATTTTAAAACAATATAGGATAGGAATATACAGGAATTGTGGGACACTATGAAAGGAACAAACCTGCTGTTGTTTGTTTGTTTGTTTTTATACTCTTTATTCTTTCGGGGACCCGCCAGCCAGCTCTTAATAATCACTTGAGGACTTATTCTTTTGTATGAATTCCCAGCCTTAGTTTGCATTGTTTCTAGTCAGCTTTTCTTAACTTAAATTATCTGATCTACCTTTTGCCTCTGGACTTTTATCTTCCTCTATTCTATATACCTGTCTTTACTTCTTACTCTGTGGCTTGCTGTGCTGCTGGGTGGCTGGCCCCTGATGTCCTCCTCTCCTTCCCCTTTTCTTGCTCCTCTTTCTCTCTCTTTTTCTCCTTCTGTGTATTCTCTCTGCCTGGCAGCCCCACCTATCTCTCTCCTGCTGAGCTATTGGCCATTCAGCTTTTTATGAGACCAATCAGGTGTTTTAGACAGGCGAAGTAACACAACTTCACAGAGTTAAATAAATGCAACATAAAAGAATGCAATACATCTTTGTATCATTAAACACATATTCAACAGCATAAATAAATCATCTTCTACTCATATTCCACAACACGCACCTTCAAAGTGTAAGTATAGATGAGGGAGAAGAATCTGAAGGCGATGGCATAGACCACATCTTTAACAAGATCATAAAAGAAAACTTCCTCAAGCTAAGGAAAGACACATCAATATAGATATAAGAAACAAACAAAACTCCAAATAGACTGGGCCAGAAAAGAAAATCCCTGTAACATATCATAGTAAAAACACTAAGTATACAGAATAAAGAGAGGCATTTGAAAGCTGCTAGAAAACAAAAGCAAAAACAAAAACAGGTCACATATAAAGGAAAACCCATCAGAATAACAGCTGATTTGTCAATGGAAATTTTAAAAACCAAAGAGCCTGGAACCACGCATTTCAAACCCCAAAAGACCAAGAGGACCAACGTAGGTAAATATAACCAACAAAACATATTTCCATAGTTAAAGAAGAAAAATCAACTTTGCATAATATCAACAGCCTAAAAAATTTATATTCAACAAACCAAACCTAAAGAAAATACAAGCAGCAATATTTCAGGCTGACAAGAGGAATGAGCATAGCCAAGCTATTTTGAGAAAAATATGATGTCATGATTACAAAACCACTAAGAAGAAAAACAACACAGCCAAAATTCAACAAGACAATGAACTCAAGTAACACACACATTTCAGTAATACATTTAAATAGCAATGACCTCGGTTCTCCAGCCAAAGCATACAACATTTGCACAAGATCAAGCCAGTAAACATTCCAACATGGAGTGGAAAGGATTTCATGACACCCATGCCCTAACTAAGGAGGTATGGACAGTTGATGTCTACCGGGGAAAGAAGAATAAGTTTTCTTTAAGAGTATGGCTTCTCATTCATTAACCACATTCTAGTGGCTCGCCCCATACCCAGGAGTATATTGGCATCACAAATTATGGTCAATACACACACACACAAAAAAAATTAAAAATAAAAACAAGACACAAAGTTGGGGTTCAGAAAGTTGGTGGATAGATCTGGGAGGAGCTAGGGTGAAGAGTTGGAGTGAATATGAAATAATATACTGTATAAAATTCTCAAGAATTAATCAAATAATAAAAATTAAACAACAAGACAAAACTCCAAGCAGAAAAGTTCATGTATTTCTTATAGTTACTTCTTTACTCAATATCTATAAACAATATCAACTACAAACCTGTAAGATTTGTATAACACTTTGGTATGTCCTTATGATTATTTGGTCTTATATACCACCATTTTTGCAGTGTGACTACACATGCCTGTGGGTTTTTGCTATTTTCATTCAGGCCATTTAGAGTTGGGGAATTGTTGACTATAGATAACTTTACATGTTTAGGAAATTCTTACTTGGGATTTTGGAATAGATAGGAAATTTTTAACCTTGTTGCACTATTGTTTCAGAGTGGTATACTCAAAAACAGTCAAGGCTTTGGCCACCTTCGTCATTCTGTAAGTTTTTGGAGAGCTTGTAATGGAAAAAATACTATGACTAATCTGAATTAACATTATGCTCTCTGCATAAAGATAATTTTACTACATACATCTATTGAGGACCACAGCAAAAATGTGTCGACTGCAGATGAATTGCTTACCCACTAACATTTCTCTCTTTCTACATTTAGAGGAGATCTTTGACAAAGATTAAATTGTGTGATGTTCATTTTCCTGTTACATACAGGACTAGGTTGTGGCAGGCATCATAGCTCACTGTAGCTAGAATTCAGCTTGGGCTCCAAATGGCCCTTTGCCTAACTTGAAGGAAAGATTTCCAGCCATTATACAATAATGTTGATAAATGTTCTTTCCTTCAGATGGATGCTATTTCAATTGGCTATTGTGGCTCTTGGAACTGCACTGGCAGTTCTCTCGCTGTGATGAGCAAGCCTAAAGCTGATGCACTATGCTGAAAATAATAGACAAGAAAGATTAAGAAAATAGCTAGAGAGGAGTTTAATGATAGAACATTGCCTGGCATGCACACAGCCCTGGAATTGATCTCCAGCACCTCAAGAAAGGAAAATGCTAAACAATGAAGAGGCTTAGTCCTCACTGAATTCATCAAGCTCTTGAAGTAACACAAGAACCCTGTTACCTCAGACAATTGCCTTACGGGGAACTGAGCTCTGTTCCATGGACTCACTGAGTTCTGTTCCAGTTCTAACTCATACAATCTGTGAGTCTGGTAAAGAAAACTCTTCCAGTTTGAGTTCTGTGTTTGCACTGAAGTCCTCTAGGCAGTGCAATAGCACATAGCACACACAGGGCAGTGTAAGGGTCATCTACATTGTCAGTGCCATTAACTTTCCAGGGTTGGCAGAAGTTCCAATTCTGTTTACTTAAGTGGACTTTTCAAAGTGTTAAATGAGCCTTCGGGGTTAGCACAGCCAATGTACCAGGGCCCTTTCTCGACTTCTCCCTACAATAGGATCTGACTGTTCTGTCCCAACATCTAATTTTTGTTTGTTTGGTTTTGGTTGAATTTTTTTTAAATTATAGTACATCAAGTAAGTTGGAATTCATCCCTGGCTTTATCATCACAATGCAGATCCATATCCAGAGTGTGTGTAAATATACCCAGAGGATCTGCAAATTAATATTGAGAGAGCTAGAAAGATGGTGAGGTTGTCTTGGATGCTAAAGATACTGTCCAGAAGATAGGAGCAAAGACTTCCTGTATGCTGTATTTGTTTACTTTATAATTGATAAACAGCGGACAGTGCTGGAGAGTATTGCCATCTTGTTGGTTTAATTGACAATTGCCCGAAGTCCTAGTTCATAGATGAGTCATTATCTGCTGTAATTTACGCAAAGAGATTCAATAGCTGAGGAAGAAATGACTTGTCCTACAGACGTGCCACTAATCTGACTGCTCAAGCACGCATGTTTCCTGTGGAAGGTTTCATTCCTGTTAGTGACTGATTAGAGACACTGATAGAGGAAATCTCCAGGAGAGCTCAAAGGACCTTTCTCCACTGGTGGGAAGAGCAGGTACTACAGGAGTGTTCTGATGGGTAATGGTCATAGTGAGGAGGCAGGGGTTGCCATGTCCGCAACTTCAAGAAGGGGGTCTAGAATTCCAGATTTAGGGAATAAAATACTACAGACATTTGCTTGCAACTTAGGAAACATGGCATCAAATATAAAAATTATTTAAATTGTGAAATCTGAAAAATTGCACTGGACTGTTGGATGAGAGTTGTGCTTCCAACATACTTACAAGGTGGAATATAGACAGTAAAGTATGAAGAGTTGAACTCAGGCTCCATCTTAGTCCTGTGTGTTTTATTGTTTCTTGTGATGAAAGTGCTACTTGAAAATGTTTAGATAGGATAAAAGTGGAGAAGATTCTCTTGAAATTTACAGGAATAGAAAATCCCAAATATCTTGTTTCTAAGGCACTCATCCCTGATCTCCTTGGTTACAGTGGGATTGAAGGTGATCAGAAAAACAGAAAATGAAGAACCTAGTGTAATGACTGCTATAATTGCTTGAATATATTCTGTGACACTTTATCATTTGCAAAAATGTCAAAACAGTATAAATTGACATAAGTAAAATTTAGAGAAGGGACACTTCAGAAGTCTGCAAGCCATTGACTAATTAGGCCCTGGAGGCTTCAGCATCAAATGATAAATGATACTAAGTGTTTTTTTTTTCCACAGTAGGTGAAACACATAATGTATATTTACACAATCATGATGACCCAGATTCAGAAATGCATACTTGGAAAGTTTATTTAGTAATTGAAAATAAATCAGGCTACTGGTTCCTTCGTACAGGCAGTCCCTGTACCTTCCTAAAAGCACATTCAATATAGTCCTATGTAAAACTTGAAGACACAAAGTGTCCAATTTTATTTCTTCCATGTACTTCATAATTTAGCCAAAGATCTGCCCCTCATTTAGGTAAACATAGGCCTCAGTCTTGACTTCATTGCTGTCTCAGCAAACTTCAAAATATTCTTCTTAGAGTTCTGCCCAGTGGTATTTGTCTTTCTTGCTTGTCTTTAGGCTCATCCTCAGGGAGACTTTTATGCTGCAGCAATTTTTTAATCCTCTGTAAATTATTTGCTACTATGAAGGCATAAAGTTATAAATCTTGCAGCAGAAACCCACTTCTCTTTAGCCAATAATATTTGGTTCACTAAGCTTCTAGAATAAATGCCTAAATATGAGATATTAATGCAAAGGACCTCAAGATGTGAACTGAAAAGTGTGACTTGTGCGTGGTATAGTGTACTCCAACAAAGATTTGCAGACCTTTGGATGAAGCCTGCCACTAAGTGCAAATAGTCTGCTTAGGATCAAGCTCTGGCAACCCAAGGGAACAAGCTATTCCCAGCATTTATTCAATCTTTGGGGATCATACTACCATTTATTTCTCAGCCTACCTCTTTGAGATCACAGATTTGCTCTGTTCAACTACAGAGGGGTCGAACTTTTAAGTTTCCACAGGGAATTCCTCAGGATGTCATTACTGTTGAAGCAGCAGACTCCCCCAGAATGAGGTTAAAGCTAAGAAAGAAAGAAAATTGCCACGGGGCAGAACTCCAAGCAGAACATCTTGAAGCTTGCTGGCCTTCAAGGAAGTCCAGACCCAGACCGTCATTCACCTTAATTTGGAGAGTGGCACATAATATTTGACTAAATTATAAAGTATGTGGAGGAAATTACATTAGGAGATTTGTGTCTTGGTCTTTAAGATAAGAATGATATGAAAAGTATTTTCAGGAAAGAGGCCAGCAATTTATTATTATTCTACCAGTTGTTGACTTTTAAATTGACCAGATGATCAACTGACATCTTATCAATTGCTTTTTTTTCTTCCTGGTCCAGCCCATTTTTTGGCTGTGAGTTCAAGACTGTAGTGTCAAAGATGAAAGAAACATGGACTGCTTTGGCATGATGGGCTAGCCTCTTATTTCTAATGTAACTCAGTCTGCAGACATTCCCATGGGCATGGCTATGACAATGACCTCTACTCACTGGGAACACTATTTCAGAGTCTGTCCTGGATTTCTGTGGCCATGCTACTTTTGATTTTTGTCTTAGACTTAATTTATTCCACCATTGATTGCCAAGCTCTTCCATCAATACTATTGTATCATGGAACTCATTTTAGAGAAACAGGGGTAAGTCATGAGTGGGTGGCTGACCTTACATAATGATAATTGGACTTCTGAGGATTCATTTGCACCATCACATAGTTGGCTGTGATGGGCTGAAATTCTTCCTTGTGCTGTGCAGTGAATGCTGTTAGACAAGAGCTTATATACAATTCGGTCTTTTTCCACAGCTAAATTTAAAAACCAAAGGGCATTAGGACAAGAGAGTGCCCTGTTAAAATCCTGATAAACCCCCTTCAAACACATTTTCTTCTCATCTTCATCCTGAAACTGGGCATATGAAAGTGACAGCACACAAGAGAGGCTGACATGATAAATTATGGCTGATGTGGCAATCTTGAACTTGTGATATTATGATAAAAAGATCATTGCTGCATTAAAAGGAGTAAATACATCTAATTCCTTAAAAGGAAGCTTGGAAAAATCATGAAAGAGAGTAATCTATGGTCACTGCCTTTTATTTCCTACTGAAAGCTAATGAGAAAATGTATCTCTAGATCACTTGGAAATTATTTTTCATGCTAGTCTGTACAGCAAGTGTGCTGTGTCAATTGATGTACTAGGTAAATGAGAAAAGAAAAAGAACAAAAGTCTAACTACTAGAAATGAAATTCTGTTCAGTTACATATAAAGTATTATTTTAAATATTAAAAAGTAAATGAACTAGAGAAAGCAAATTTTACTACTTTTAAATTCATTTTTATTATAAATTGGCCAACTAAAATTATATATACTTGAGAGTATATTTAATATTAGAAATGGTCACTTTCTGTGATTAATATCCTTGGGATTTTCAAGGGAATGTGTTGGATTTGAACATCTTTGGAAAGGACATTTTAGCAACATTTCTCTTGTCAGCCATGAAATTGCTCCTCTTTTCCTTTTCTCTTGCCTCCTAGGGTTTCTTTCTATAGTACTTTAAAAAAATTATAGCTGTCCCTATGAACATGGGCTAAGTTTACGTACTGCCATTAATTACTTTTTAGGGTATTACAAATGGGATTGTTTTTCTGACTTCCTCTTTAGAAAATTCATTGGTATTATACGGAAAAGCTACTTGGTTTTATATGGCAATATTGTATCCTACTACATCACTAAAGTGTTCAGCAGATTCTAGATTCTTCTGGTGAAACTTTTAGGATATATTTAATATAGGATTGTATCGTATGAAAACAGGGGTCATTTGGCTTCTTGCTGTCCTGTTTGGGTCATTTCACTGCCTTCCTCTTGCCTTATTTCTCTGGCAAAGATTTAGAGCAGTTTACTGAATAATACTGATTCTACTGAATAACTTCATCTTATTCCTGATCTCAGACAGAATGCTTTTCTTTTTCATCCATTTCACTACAATGATAGCTCAAAGTCTATGGAATGTAGCCTTTATAATATGGAGGTAAAATACTTATATGACTAGTTTAGAGATCTTTATCATTAAGGCTATTAAACTTTATCAAATGCCTTTTCTACAACTACTGAGGCAAGGCATATTTCTGACTCTGTATATATGCTATATTAAGTGTATTGATTTGCATAGAGTGAAACAATGTTGCACCCCTGAAGTGAATCCCCATGATCATGGTATCTGATCATTTTGCACTGTTGAATCCAATGAAAGCATTTTATTAAGGAGGTTTTGTTTTTTAATTCATCAAGGAAATTGATCAAGAGTTTCTTTCTACATATTTTTTTGCTTTAAGTATCAAGGTATAGTCTATACCAGTTTCAAGTTTGGAACTGTACTTTCCCTTTCTATTCCAGAAGTAGCATGAAGAATATACATTGTTCATTTAAAAATATCTAAAAGAATTCATCATTTAATTCAGCATCTAATCTTGAGCTTTCCTTTGTCGAAAAATTACTTTGAATTACTGTTTCAACATAATTGTTTGCTATAGGATTGTTTAAATTTTCTCAGTTCAATGTTAGTATCTAGAAATTTATTCATTTCTAATTGGCTTTTTCTATATTTTTGGAATAAAGTTAATTCATAGAAAATATATTTAAAACTCCTAAATATTGAAATCAAACATGAGCAAAAAGAGCAATGTGAGAGGTTCCACAATAGACATAGAAACATAGACTGACAGAATGAAACAGAAGATCGAGAAAGGCAAGCGTGAGTGTTAATAAAGGTTTCAAAAACGTATATTGGAGTAAAGATAGTTTCTTCATCAAGCAGTGCTGAGAAAACTGATACCCACATTCAGAAGATTGAAATAAGATCCATCCCTTTCACTCTGTACAGAAATAAGCCCTAAGTTGGTCAGGGACCTTAATGTGAGCACACAAAAAAAATTGAAACAGCCAAAGTAAAATGTAGGGGAAATACTTTAAGACTATGTATGACCAATAATCCATGAAACAAAAATCAAGGGATGACAAATTAGATTACATAAAATCAGAAAGTTTCTACCCAGAAAAATAACCAGTGTAAAGAAACAGCTATAAGATGGGAGAAAAATCTTGTCAGATGTTCATCTAAGAGGAAATTAATATTTAGAATATATAAAGAGCCAAAAACAAGAACAAATTATCCAGTTGGTAGGTGGCTAATGGATGTGAGTAAACACTTTTCCAGCAAAGACATACAAACAGCCAACAAACACACGCCAATACATTCGACACCCTTAGTCAATGAGCTGACGAAGGGAAATCAAAATTAAACCCAGATTCTGTCTCTTCCCACTAAGAACTTCCCTCTGGAGAACAAACAACAAATGCTAGTTGGAAATACAGGAGAAAGGGATCCTTACTCACCGCCACTAGAGATGCTAAACACTCCTTCCACTCTGAAAAATCGGTTTCCCAAAATTAAAATTCCAGCTTCCATGTTATAGTGATACAACTTTATAAAAATATCTCTGTCCTTCCAAAGACTGACAATTTGGTGGACTTCACAGTGAAGTTGATAATACACCTTGACACTGTTTAACTTGCTATCCTGCTGTCCACTTGTTTAAGTTTAACCTGCCTTTAAAGAACAATATAAACACCACCAACCTTAGTGTGCTTTGAATTCCCCATGTAATCAGCTTTTACAACATTAGCTAATACAAAGCTTTAATCTTAAATTATGTACTTTTCCATGTCCCCAACCCAAAGTAATATATGTATATAAGTGTATAGTGTGGCAATCATTTGCTGAAAATAGCCAACTCGTTCACAGCAACCTAAAAATAAATATCTGCCATAAATGTTGATAACAACATGGATATTGGTTGATGATGTCTGTTTGCTATTCTGAGTCAGTTGGAGTCAGAGAAGTTTTCTTTCCTTGTGAAAGAGATTTTGGTAAAACATCCCTTATTCTTCTCTCATGCCATGATTTTTGTGTTGTTCAATAAATGTAGCACCAAACATTTTGTTGAAAAGAGACAAACATAGACAAAGACAGTCAAGTAGCTAAAAACTACAGACAGATGGAAGACATAGGTAGAGAAGTAGAGAATTCAAATCCGGGCTTGTTCTTGGTAAAATTAATTCAGGAGGAAATGCTTTGTTTCCATCCTTTAATGTGACATCAATGCATTTTGGTGGCTCTGAGGTATCTTTAAAACATTAACATTGTACCATACTATTAATTCAAATACCTTCTGTATGTATCCAAGGAATCAAAGTTACTTTCTTATAAAGACTTGCATGGTTCTGTTTAGAAATTGTAGAATCAGTCTAGGTGTGTGACCAGACTTTCTTTGGACCTCCAGCTCCTAAATAATGACACAGAAACTTCTCATTAAGTATGAAAATGTGGCCTTATCTTAGGTCTGTTCACAACTAGCTGTTATAATTTAAATTAACCCATTTATATTTCTGTCTTCTGCCACATGTCTCTTTACCTCTCCTCCATACTGTGCATCTCATTCCCTCCGTGTCCGGGTGGCAAATCTTCACTTCTCTGATTCCTTCTGAGTGTTCTTATCTCTGCCAGGAAGTCCTGCCTATCCTCTCCTGCCTAGCTATTGGCCATTCAGCTTTTTATTAAACCAATCAGAGGGTGCCTTAGGCAGTTGAGGAAGGACAGAGACACAACTTTACACAGTAAAGATGATCAAATGTTCCACAACATAAGTGCCTGTTTTAGTTTGCTTTTATGTTGCTATGGTAATCAGTTGACACCAACTTGAAGTTGTAAAGAACTTGTTTAGCATGCAATTCACAGTCTATCATCAAGCAGACAGATGTAGGCAGGAACTGAAGCAGAGGCCATGGGGAAAACTGTTTACTGACTTGCCACTTCTGGTTACTCAACTCTCTTATACAGCCCAGACCACCTGGCAAGGGATGATACAGCCCACAGTGGGCTGAGCTGCTACATCAAACATTAGTCAAGAAAATGGCTCACAGACATGCCAGCAGGCTAGTCTGATGGAGGCAATTTCTCAACTTAGACATGTTCTTTCTACATGTGACTACATTTTTTTTAAATTTGACAAAAACTAACCAGCTCAATCCACTTCTTGTCATATCACTCTAAACCATAACCTTTCCTTTCCTCATTTGTCCCAAAGATTTCATGTAAATATTATAATATAAAACACAGTACAATTTTAGAAATCTCATGATCTTTAAAAAATTGCAGTGCTTTAAAGTTTAACATCTCTTTAAAAGTCAAAAGTCTCTCAGTTGCAGGTTCCTGTGAAATAATAAAAAAATATATTTATGTACTTCTTATTCTAAGAAGGAAGAATGAAGGAATAGTTATGTGGGTATCGTTTCTGAGCAGTGGAAAAAGAAATTGTAGATTATGGCCTTCTTCCTAGAAAAGCAATTAATGACTAATATGCTGCTTGCTCTTTTATATGGAAGTCTGGGTCATAGTTTTGCTTACTTCTGCAGTTATTTTTTGATAGAGAATTATGAAATGATTATAGAGCTTCAGTTTTGCAAGACTGGTTGCAGAGTGATGTGAACACATTTAGCGTGCTACAGCACCACGGGCTTCAGTGGGCCACAATGGTATGGGTTTGGGGTGTTGTTTTGTTTTGTTTTGACACAGGGTCTCTTTATGTAGTCCTGGCTGTCCTGGAGCTTGCTATGTAGACTATGCTGGTCTCAAACTCACAGAGATCTTTCTGCCCCTGCCTCTTGAGTTCTGGAATTAAAAGCATATGTCACTATGCTTAGCCAACAATATATTTTATGTCATATGTATTTTACCACAACTTAATGGATTAAAGACATAATGTGTGAGATATTAAATATATCTAAGCTATTCATATTCAATAATTATTTATCCAGAATATGTAAGAAACTCAGAAACTTAGCACCAGAAACAACAAATGATCTAACTTAAAAGTTAGTGAATACCAAGAACAGGAGAACATACCAATGAATATAGAACTCAGGAGATATAGGTAGTAGGATTGCAGTTTTAAGGCCAGTGTGGGCAAAACAGTAAAACTCTGTCTCTGAGTGAGCAAAACAGCCAAATGATCTGAATAGACATTTCTCAACAAAGCATACAAAAGGCTAAATGTAAAAAATACCCAACACCATTAATCATCAGGGAAACGTAAGTGAAACCAGGATGAGATAGCATTCATGTCTGTCAGAACAGCTATTATCAAAAATATCAAGAATAGCAAATGCTGGCAAGAAAAAAGGAACTCTTGTACAGCGTTGGTAGGAATGCAAATTAGCACAGATACTGTGGGAACAACACCAAGTTTCTCAAATTTGCCAGAAGTACAAGTGTCATGTGACCCTGCCATCCCATAAACAATGGAAATTTAGAAGATATGTCAAAGTGGTACCTGCCCTCCCACATTCACTGCAGGACTATTTAAAGAACAAAGATATGGACTCAACCTCTCTGTCCACTTACCTATGCAGAATGGAATATCATCCCTACATCCAAAAACAAAGCCCTGCATTTTGCAGCACCATGAGTACAGCTGGAGGCCATTTTGTTAGAAGTATTGTATGACATCGAAACCTCCCTCCAGGAGGAATGGGAGGCTCATAAGCCTCAGGGAGTAAATGGAAGTTTGCAGGCCTCAGAGAAAAGAAACTTAGAAGATTCTTGGTGTTCCTCCCAGAAGAATAAAAGGAATTAATAAATTGTTAAAGAGACACTGAGCAGCCTAACCGCAAAGAGAAGGTTTTATGTGTTCCAGTTTGTCTTACTGGCTCCACTCATGGGCTGCATGGAAGTAGTTTTTTTTTTTTTTTTTTTTGATCTCCAAATATTTGGCTTACATTCTAATTTTAATTTTATTTTCATTTGTTATTTATATACATTTATACATGAGAGCACATTTTTTTAGGATTTCTCTCCTATATTACTGAGTGGATTTTAAAGGCTAGCTTCTGACTAACTCTGATTGATTTTTCTCTGATGGCTTGAGAAGATTCTGTATCTATGGTTAGTAGATAGAGTATTAGATAAAACAATTCAATTAGTTTGATTGATACTAATTCTGTTCAAGTCAAACGTGTCCATATTGACTTCTTTTTCTATCCATCACTGAACGATAAGCTCTAAAATCTCCCACAATGGCAGTGAATTTGTGTGTTTTTCTTTGTAATTCTGTCATTTGCAGTCTGTTGCTGAACAGGCAAATATTAGAGCTCGGTGTGTTTTGTTGGATAATTGATTGTTTTGATCATTATAAAATGTCCCTTTTTTGTTCTTGGCAATTTTATTTGTTCTGAATTAGACACCTTCCTTTTAATTTCTGTACACCCTGTCTGCCTACCTTCTTCCCTCCCTCCCTCCTTACCTTCCTCCTTCCCTCCTTCCTTCCTTCCTTCCTTCCTTCCTTCCTTCCTTCCTTTTGTCTTGGTTTTTATTTTTTCAGGAAGGGCCTGAACTTAACATGTTATCCATGCTGGATTGTACTTGGAGTCCTTCTGCCTTGGCCTCCCCCTACTCAAGGGCTGGGATGTACCAGGGTGGCAGGTTCACTTTCGGAAAGTATCTGCTGGGGTGTCATCAAGCACACTGGT
The DNA here is from genome assembly GCF_949786415.1 of Peromyscus eremicus. Taxonomy (NCBI): domain Eukaryota; kingdom Metazoa; phylum Chordata; class Mammalia; order Rodentia; family Cricetidae; genus Peromyscus; species Peromyscus eremicus. The sequence goes on along the minus strand of NC_081422.1, from coordinate 71,121,869 downwards.
CCTTTACACGTCTGTCTAGTCTACTGAAGCCCTTCTAGGACATTTTCCATTTTTTTGATGATTCCATTTCTAGTATTTCCTTTCTATTCTCTTTTCCATTCTTTCTTATTTTTCATCTCTGCTAATATTAGTAATCTGTTCATATATGTATATACATATATATATATATTATATATATATGAGTGTGTGTACGTGTGTATACATACATATGTGTTCTGTTTTCTCATAAGCTTAATATCTCCTAAGTATTAAGTATCTTAAATAAGTTTAAAGTTCCCTGTGCTGTGGAATGTCGTTCTGTATGCTGTGTTGCTCTGATTAGTTGATAAATACAGCACTGATTGGCCAGTAGCCAGGCAGGAAGTATAAGTGGGACAAGCAGAGAGGAGAATTCTGGGAAGAGGAAGGCTGAGTCAGGAGTTGCCAGCCAGACACAAAAAAGGCAAGATGACAAGGCAGAACTGAAAAAAGGTACCAAGCCACGTGGCTGGACATAGATAAGAATTATGGGTTAATTTAAGTGGAAGAACTAGTCAGTAATAAGCCTGAGCTACTGGCCAAGCAGTTATAAGTAGTATAAGCCTTTGTGTGCTTACTTGGGGGACGCAAGTAGGAGAGATTTGTCCTGTACACTGGCCAGTTGGGACACAGGAAAACTTCCAACTACATTTGGTGCAACTGAAAATGTTGTTCTGACATTTGTTTGTGTCCATGACCCTTTTATCTGGGCTTTCCAAGAGCGCTGGGTTGTAGGTGTGTACCACTCACTGGGTCTTGCAACAGTATGAAATTTTAAGCTTTTCTGTATAGTAATTGGGCAAATTTTAGTATTTACTTTTGGAGCTCTCAGTGTCAGGAACTTCAAATGACTCTTTGTTGTTCTTGGCAGGTATTTTTTCCCCTCTACTTGTGACCTGAAGATTTTCTAACACCTTTTATTTTATAGCACCCAAGTCTCATATAGCCTCTGGTTGTAAGTCACCAACACACAGTGGAAAGTCTAAGATGGGGATACTGTTCTGTGAGTGGGCCTGTGTCCATGGGGGTGACTTTTATAAGATACATAGATACACTTGTAAGCAGACAAGTAGGAAGGGGAGCAATGGCCACTCCCCAGACACTAAAGATCTGTTACTTGTCTTCCCTGGGGAATTTGCCTTCCCTGCAGACTCATCGTTGAGCACATTTCACAAAGGGCCTTTTCTCCTCTTCCTTGCCAAGCATTATGGGAATCGTTCTTGGTTCTGGGGTTCTTGGACCCTGGTGATGTTTTCTGCAGATAAAATGTATCAAATAGTGAGAAAGGAGTGCTTTAAGATCCTCTTCTTAGGAGTCTCCTGTTTTTATGCTAGGCTTTGCTTAGCCTCCAGAAATTCTTCAAATTTCCCATTTACCTGTTCCATGGTTAATCGCTGCAGCAGTTTCTGTTCCTGGTAAACAGATACCAGCTGTGTGTCCTAAGTACTTCTCTGGATTTTCTGGTCATGTTTGCTCTGCAACCTCAGTACCTTGATGATAATTTTTAAGATTTAGCTTTCTCTTGTTGTCAAGATCAGATCTAGAACCTAGAAGTACCTGCAGAATTTTTTTATAGATCTATTCTGATATTTTTAATGGGTAGAAATATTATCTTATTGGAGAAATTCACATATAAGTTAGTGTCAATTTTTAACAAGCATCCAAAGAGGAATGCACACCCAGGTTCCAAGGAACAAGGACAGACAAATGGGCTGGTGACCACCCCAGGGACACGGCCTTAAATATGTTTTTACCGACCTCCTGAGGAAAGTGAGTAAAACCTGGGTGCCATAAATAAGACATTTTTACTTTATACGAAGGAATAACAAAGATCCCGTTTTGATGCATATTAAATACAAATAAAAAATACTCTCTGACCCAGATGAGGAGGAAAAATCCTCCTTCCCACATCTCAAGTCTCATGAAATAAAATCCAGAGGTCTCTTGAGTAGGCCTTTTTGATTCAGATACTGCCTGTATTTCCTCTTCTGAGACAGGTTATGGCACAGGCGTTCACAGTCATCTACCTTCCTCCCCTTTGTGGAGTTAAAAAGAGGTGAATCCCATTAATTTCTTCATTTCTCTTTCTTCCTTCGTAATCTGACGTTCTTCTTTATTTCGTTAGTTTCTTTCTTGTTTCCTTCTTTTCTTCAACTTGTCTTTCTTTCGGTGAAGGAGCGGAAGGAGATGTGGATCTATATTTTCTTGGAGAACTGACGTGACTCTGGTGTGGGGATCTTGAGAGGCTTCTTCTGCGATCTCTCTCCTGAGATCTGGACCTTCTTCCCTGTCTAACTCTCCCTGGATGTGGACCTGGACCACCTACTTCCTGTAACACCAGAACTGGGGAAATGGAGGCAGAAAGATTCAAGACCAATTCCTGCTGCATGTCTCCCTCGGTGGGGAGCAGCTAACCCATCCGGAGTCCTACTCCTCCGATCTCTATTCTGAATTTTAACTGCCCCCTCCCCATCCCTCCTCCCCCGTGCTTTACTTTTTATAGTTCTAAACAGATTGTTCATAGACACAAAGTCACAAAATAGGAGCTTTTTTTTTTTTATGTCAGTGTTACTGTTTTGTTCATCAGATGTTAAGTGCCTTTAAGGCAGTGGTTCTCAACCTTTCTAACACTGCAACACTTTAATACAGTTCCTCATGTTGTGAAGACTCCAACCATAAAAAAAGTACTTTCTTTGCTACTTCTTAACTGTGATTTTGCTACTGTTTTGAATTGTAATGTAAATGTTTGGGCTTGCCGATGGTCTTAGAGGACCTTGAAGGAGTCGGAGAACCACTGTTTTAAGGTCTTCAGGTATATGTTCATTTTTGCATCCAAACTCCATGCATACCTCTGCTGCCATTGCCACTAACGCCCAAAATACCATAAACAAAATCAGAAACAAATTATAATGAAAATGTTAATGGCATTTCTTTAATTATCTAAAAATATACCATAGAGTTGTAACTTACACTTGACAAATACCTAGCAGGTCCTCTATGATTCAACCAACTGCAGATGAGAAATGTCAGGAGAACATGTTGTGAGTGCTAAACATGTACAGAGTTTGTGCCTAGTTGTTATTTCCTTTATCTTACTTTTAGTTATGTGTGAGTGTGTGTGCACATGTGTATATGCCTACCTGTGTGCATGCATAGGTAACCTGGCACTGAATCCCTCTGAAACTGGACTTACAAGCAACTGTTAGCTGCCTGATGTATTCGGAGTCAAACTCAAGTCCATTGCAAGAGAAGTTTGTACACTTAACTAGCGAGCCAGCTCTCCAGTTTTGTTGTTATTTTCTAAACTATATAGTAATATAGTGATTTATATGATATTCATGGCATATTAGGAGTTATAAACAGTGTAGATTGTAGCACAAATCTTAAAAGGTCTTATTAATAAAAAACAAACCCGGAGCCAGGTATTGAGGTGAACGCTGAAAGATCAGAGAAACGGAAACAGCCACATCCAACCTCACCTTGCCAACTTCTCAGCTGATCCTGTTTCCTCAAACTGGAAGCCTCTGAGTCCCCATCTGAATGGATCTCAGCTGAACTGCTGCTAAAAGCCTAAAAGTTTAAAAAGCTTCTAGTTCCTGGTCCTCACGCCTTAACAGACCTTTCTGCTTCCTGCCATAACTTCCTGGGATTAAAGGCGTGTGTCTTTCCCAAGCAAGACATGAGATCTCAAGTCCTGGGATTAAAGGTGTGTGTGCCACCATGCCTGACTTCTGTCTATCTAGTGGCTGTTCTGTTCTCTGACCCCAGATAAGTTTATTGGGGTGCATGATATATCAACCACAATAGATATTCTTGAAAATGCATTAGAGGATATGGGTGGGATGTGCAAATACCATGGCACTTTTTATGTATATGGACTTCAAGAACTGCAGATATGGCAGGAATTCTGAAACCAATGTTCCTCAGCTGCAGAGGACAAATATACTTAAATAGGATCACGTAGACAGATAGGAGGTTCTCAGAGCCAGTGTAATAACTCTCCTTAGCTCAGCTCTATGGTATTTCTCTAATTTTATGTATAATTGCTTCAAAACAGGAATGTCTCCATGGTCTCAGTGTGGACCACAGATGCATCAAAATTTCTTTTTAACCTTGTCTCTTTATTTTAACTAGAAGACTGATGAGTAATTTTATGATTAAGATATATGGATCTTTAGGCTTATTGAAGTAGACTGAAAGATTTTAAAGATTTTTAACTTTATGTACATACCATAAGAGTGATTGTCGCTGGCCTGTCCAGCTTTTCAAGTCCAGTGAAGAAGCAATTTTGTAAAATTTAAATTTAAAATAATTTTTATTTTTAGTCCCAGAATTGGGCTTATTTTGGTCTTTAGCTCTCCTTCCCATAGCCACAGGCTGTGCCAGTTTACCACACTCAGTTTCATTAACTCCACATATGTCCTATATATTGGTAATGGTGCCCTTCTTCCTGTGAGGTTCGGTAGACTGATAATGGCGGTTAGTCTTCTTTTAGAGATTCACTTTCCTTTTTAATTATATGTGCATGTACATGTTTGGTATGTGCACTTGAGTATAGTAGCCCCGAGGCCAAGAGATGGCACTAGATAACTTGGAGCTGGAGTTTGCAGGCATTTGCAAGCACCACATGGTTCTTCACAAGTTCTGAGTAGTGAACACAGGTCCTCTACCAGAGATGTACATGCTCTTAACCCCTGAGAATCTATCCAGCCACTGTTTACGTTGTGCTAGCTCATTGATAGATGGAAATGTATGTGTTTTGAACATTTTATGCCATCATAAATAATATATTGCCTTTTGCATCTGTATTTTGAATCATAATTAACTATATCTTGTGTATCTAAACAATTAAGCTTGTTGGCATTTTTTCCTAGTGATTATCTGACTTAAGTGTTTATATTTAAATATCTGGGGAAAAAATCTAAGGTTGTCGGACACTTTGTGTATCCATAATTGCGTTTTGTGCATTTACCCCAATATTTTTTTCAGATTATTTTTTTAAACTAAATTGGTTTTATTTATGGCAAGATGCTTAATTCTTGAATTATTTTTGTTTTAGAGTCTCAGATAATGAACTTAGATATATTTTCTCTCTTTTCTTTTTAAATTTACATACATAATCTAATTAAATAGCAGTTGTAATTAATGTATAAATTTAAAATTAAGATAATTTTGAGTTATTTCTATATAAAATAAATAGAAACAACCTGTTTCAATGGACAAGGTAAGATTAAGCTGAGTAAATTTCATAATTACCTAATTTCCACGGGTAAATATTATTATTGATTTAGCACAGGGTGTAGTAGATGTGCCATTTTCTCTGGATTCATATTCTGTTTATGAGTACATGTTAGGAACATCTGTTCTGATATACCTTGCATATTAACGGGTGGTCACTCACTATATTTGAAACAATCAGGACATTATATTCAGTAATTTAAGGTCAGAGGTCTCACACCCAAGGAAAAAACCCATGTAGAGAGTTTTGGTGGTTGGTTCAGGTGAAAGGGTGAGGCAGAGTGAATTAGAATACAAAAGGGAGAAACATCTCTAGAGCTCACAGGGAAATTAGATCTTCTGTGCAGTCATGTGCCAAAAACTCCAAATCTGGACATCAGTGTAGCTAGATGTTATAAAACTCATCTTGAATAAACACTAAATGTACCGTACTGTTTCAAAAATGTAATGATTGTTATCACATATGTCAAAACAATGCTGACTTAACTATGATTTCTAATTGATCAGAGATTCCTGCCATTGGAAGAGAACATCAGCCTGACAGAGCTTAGAACCTGCTCAAGTATGAGAAAGTGGTATTGAAGAATAACTAATCAAAATCTACCTGATTTTTTCCATTGTCGAGATTTAGGACAATGAGCAAAATGAGGGGAAAAGAAGAATAAATCATGAAGAGTTGACCTATTCAAGGTTGACCTACACCAGTAGTTTTCAAACTAGTCCAAACTCAGAATCATCTATCCTACCCTACATGTACAGGCATATAAAGGACTCCCCTCTGAAGAGTCTGACTCATTAAAAAATATTATGTTATCCTGATAAATCTCCATACTTTATTCTGATGAAAGGTAGGAGTTGAGGATATTGGGGTACTGTAGAAATCCTCAGCAAGGCCTAATGTTATTAACTCACTTACAGGAATAGAAGTGAGCTAGTCTCTGTAGTATGTACTAGCATGACAAAATCCATTATAAAAATATCTATTAAAGAATATGCTTGAGAATAATAAACAAACACCCAACACACATCTCAGGAGAGACTTCTGTTCAGGCAGCAGCACATCACTGCCATTCTTTTTCTAGAAGTTATTTTCAGTAAGTATGGTAGTTTGAATAGGTGTGACCCCTGTTGGCACATAGATTTGAATGTTTGCTTATCCAGGAGTGGCACTATTAGGTGGTGTGGACTTGTTGTAGTAGATGTGGCCTTTTCAGAAGAAGTGTGTCCCTGGGGATGAGCTTTAAAGTTTCAAATGCTAAGGCCAGGCTCAGTATCTCTTTCTCTTCCTGCTGCCTGCTGATCCAGATGTAGAATTCTCAGCTCCTTCTCCAGCACCATGTCTGCTTGTATGCCATCATGCTTCCCACTTTGACTATAATGGACTAAACCTCTGAACCTGTAAGTGAGCCCCAATTAAATGTTTTTCTTAATAAGAGTTCTTATTGTCATGGTGTCTCTTCACAGGAATAGAACCCCGACTAAGTTAGAAACTGGTACTGGGGACTTGGTTGTAACACAAATTGCTAAACTATCTTGTTAATAAAAAACCGGGAGCCAGATATTGAGGTGAAAGCTCAAAGATCAGAGGAGTAGAACAAACCATCCACAAGTTCTTACCAATAGGAAATCCTCAGCCCAAGAGAGCTACTTCCTGTATACTCACGCCTTATATAACTTTCTGTGCCATGTCATTTTACTTCCCAGTTACATCACTTCCTCTTTCTGCAGCTCTATCACTTCCTGTCTGTCTATACAAACCTCCAGACCTCTATGGTTAACTAATACTGGGATTAAAGGCATGTGCCACCAGCCTGGCTCTGTTCCCAGTGTGGCCTTGAACTCAAAGAGATCCGAATGAATCTCTGCCTCTTGATTGCTAGAATTAAAGGCATGTGCTACCACTGCCTGACCTCTATGTTTAACGTAGTGGCTGGCTTTGTCCTCTGATCCTCAGGCAAGCTTTATTCATTAGAGCACACACACAAAAAAAAAATCACCACACTTGGGTACTGCTATGGCAGGCCTGACAGTGCTTCTTGTTGGAGGACTGTAGACTTTGGCACTTTGGATTGGGAAAGCAGTTGAATGCTTTAAGTGGATCTTAATGGGCCATACTAGCAGCAGCATGAAAGACAGTGGTACTGAAGGTGATTTGAACTATGGTTGGCCAGCTCAAGAGGTTTCAGAGGAAAGAATATTAGTAGGTGGCATAGAGACCGTTCTTGTGTTACTCTGGTGAAGAATGTGGTTGCTTTCTGCTCTTGTTAAAGAAATCTGCCGAAGGCTAAATTGAAGAGTTATGGATTAACAGCTTTGGCTGAGAAGATTTCCAGACAGCCTAGTATTGACTGTGTTGATTGGTTATTAGTGGCCATGCTTATACAGATCTATAATGAAAAGGAGCAAGCTGAGCAAGGAAAAAGACAAAATACACAGTTTGAGGATAACAGGAGAACCAGAAAGTGTAATGGAGTCAAGTCTGGTTGTTCAGAAGATAAAATGTTTAAAGAAAAACCTGATGCTAAATGGAATAAAGAGAGTGGTGACCTCAGGGAAAGATCTCATCCAGCTAAGCTTCCAACTAGTGAAGAGGATTTAAAGAAAAATTATGACCAAGTTTGGTGGAGCATGCCATGCCTTTAATTCCAGCACTCAGGAGGCAAAGGCAAAGGCAGGCAGTTCTCTGAATTGCAGGCCAGCCTGGTCTGTAGAGTGATTTTTCAGGACAGCCAAGCTTAGAGAGTGAAGGAACCCATCAAAGACAGAAAGCTGGTGAAAATACATTTGAACAAGGGGGCCATGTTCCAGCTTCAGCAAGCAACAGAACTTGGCAGCTTTGGCCACAAGGTTCTGGCTTTGGAGTCAAGGATACAAGAAAAGGGATGAAATCTCCTTCCACAACTAAAAAAAGCTGCTGAGGCCAGGCATATGTCAGGGGTGTCCCTGCATGGAGTCCTGAAGAGGCTATTGCATGAAGCTGTCAAGGGAAAGTCTGGATTGCCTTGAAGACCCCCAGATGTTGGAGATGTTAGAGTTGTGGAATACCTGCTGAGGAAAGCTGTAAACAGGAAGTGGAAACAGCCCAAGAAAAAGTAGTATGTTTCAGTCAATAAAGATGAAAGGAGTTGGAGATCTGAACAGGGCTTTGATATCAGCCATGGAGATGCGGAGTTTGGAGTTTGCCCTGCTAGTTTTTTCACTTTGGTCCAGTATTTCCTTACTGTGCTTCTGTCCTCCCTTTTGAAATGTTAATGTATACCCTGTTCCATTGTATGTTGGAAATATGTGATCTGCTCTTTCATTTTGATTTTACAGGGGGTTATAGGTAGGAGATTGCTTTCAGTCTCAGAAGAGACTTTGAACTTTGGACTTCTAAGAACTGTTGTGACTGTTACAGACCACAGCTACTTTTGAGGTTGGACTGAATGCATTTCTGCATTATGATATGGCTACAAGCCTATGGGGGCCAGAGAATGTAATGTGGTGGTTTCAATAGGTATTGACCCCATAGGCTCATTTGAATGCTTGTTCACCAGGAAGTGGCACTATTAGGAGGTATGACCTTGTTGGGGTAGGTGTCGCCTTTTTGGATGAAGTGTGTCAGTGGGGTTTGAGGTTTGAGGTTTCAAATGGTCAAGCCAGACCCAGTCTCTTTCTCTCTTCCTGCTGCCTGCTGATCCAAATGTAGCATTCTCAGCTCCTTCTCCAGCACCATGTCTGTTTGTGTGCTACCATGCTTTCTGTCATGACTATAATGTACTAAACCTCTGACCCTGTAAGCAAGCCCCAATTAAATGTTCTTCTTTATAAAAGTTGCCATGGAACACAGCATCTCTTCACAGCAATAGAAACCCTAACTAAGACAGTAGGGTAATGTACATAATAGAGGTATGTTTTTAGTAAGGTAATGGGCATGAGAGGTGATTGTTTTCAGCAATGCTAATGTATGTACTAGGTGGGTGTCCCCTATCATTTCTTTTTCAGTACACTTTATGGTCCTGACATTTATCAAACATTCTTGATATGCTAGCCATTTTTGTCTTTGTAAAATTCACCCACTTGTAACATTTTTAATAGCTTCTGAAATGATGTTTTCATTTTTATTCTTTTATAATGATTCTGTTACCATGCTGGCAGATCAACTAAACAACAATTAATAAGCAATACCATTGTAAATTTCAGGGGGAAAATGTATATACTGAGGATAATGATACCTGTGTTGTGTACTTACTCCTGCCATTACACACAGTAGATACCTAAAAACCTTCCCCTTTTAAAGCTTTGTGACTCAGTTGACAGTCTGATCTCTATCAACCTTCCCTGTCCTCTTCAATATAATATGCCCCACTAGAGCTCATCTCAGGACATGTGGAAGCTCTGAAATCTGCTCCCAAATGTTTCTCAGGCTGTACCTGTTAGTTGCACTCTCATTGGAAGGAGCATTCTTCTGAATGTACAGAACACTTGGATTTCATTCTATGAGTCAGAACTGCTAAGGGCCCATTCACTTCAACTTCATTAGTAAGCAACTAGCATATCTACCGAGCGGGTGGCTGAACGCAATTTGGAAGCTGTTTTCTGGAAAGCTTGTTGATTGGAAACAGTCACTGGGTTTTCATTCAGATCTGGAGCCTCATGCTGCTGAATGATCTTTCTGTTTCACGAAGAGCAAAGGGAAGAATCAGGCTGTCAGAGATATAGCAGGATGCCGGCACTCAGGAATCTAGCTGACAACTTAATGCCTCTCTCTGATTAGGAGAGGAGAGATCAGTTCTCTCCTAGAGATGGACAGCGAAACACCTGGGGATAGGGGCACGGCTGTATGGAAAGAGCTTATGGAGATCTGAAGAAGACAGAGCAAACCCTCAGAGATAATGTTTTAAAGGTAATAGTTAAAACTGAGGAGGAAAAAAAAATGTGCTAACAAATAAATCAAAGGACAAAATTGTACAGAATAGGTCCAATGTATGTTTTCACAAGCATACCGAAATAGTTACATTATATGTTTACAATGAGTTATTGTGGTTTATGAATCTCTGAATGCTGTAATGATGATGACAAGATGAATGTAGCTTAGTAAAGCCAAAGGAGTGACTGACTGAGGCTTCTGACATCTTGTCTACCTACTTCTTTCTCATTGTCTATGTCAGTGCTTTGTCTTAGTGGAGATTTTCTGCACATTCTTTCTTATGTAAATATTTAAGCATACATATGTATGCATGTAACATTTGTATACCATCATATATTAAAAAGTTATACATATAATCTCATGTACTCAGTACTACAACCAATCAAGATGTAAACCAATCCCATTGCCAAGTGAATTCCTCCAGTCATTCTTTCCTGTGCATGCTCACTAGCCAATGTTCTAACCCCCTTCTCTCCCTCTCCATTTCTCTCTCTGTCTCCCTCTGTCTCTCTCTGTCTCTCTGTCTCTCTGTCTCTCTGTCTCTCTCTGTCTCTCTCTCTCTCTCTCTCTCTCTCTGAGACAGGATTTCTTGTATCCCAGGATGACCTCCTCAAATTCATTGTTTCAGAGGATGGCCTTGAACTTAAGATTAAGATTCTCCTGCCTATATATCCCAAGTGAGAGTACAAGTGTGTACCACCACATCTGGTTTATATAGTGCTTGGGTTAGAACCCAGGGTGATGTACATGCTAGGCAGGTACCAGCTGAGCTGGGATCCTGTACCCATGCCCCAAAGTTGTTTTTTCTGTGGCCATAGATTAATTTTGCTGACTGCCATTCAGATGAAGTTTAATTTTTTTTTTTTTTTTTTGGTTTTTCGAGACAGGGTTTCTCTGTGTAGCTTTTCACCTCTCCTGGAACTCACTTGGTAGCCCAGGCTGGCCTCGAACTCACAGACATCCGCCTGGCTCTGCCTCCCGAGTGCTGGGATTAAAGGCATGTGCCACCACCGCCCGGCGAAGTTTAATATTTTTTTTAACATTTTCATTCAACAAGCTTTTAATACAATGCAATGTTCATAATAATAAAATATAATAAAATATAAAATAATGATAAAAACAAGAGCTTTTACTATTTCAGTTTTTCTTATGACTTAGTAATATTTAATTGTATGACTATAATGCAATGCTTTCCACTCTTTGTTTAATGGGTTCTCAGTTAAATCAGTTGTTTTCCACTTTTATGTGTATATGTGTATATGTGTGTATGTACGCAGAGTGAGTGCAAGTATATCCACCTGTATATGCACATGTGGAGACAGAGGATTTGATTCTTAAGGCATATTCTTTCCATTATGCCCAAGGTGAGTAGTGAGGTCTCCATTCTGCCAAGATCAGAACTCTAATATCCCTTAATCCTGCATGTCCTCTGCATTCTGTTTAATACGTCTACTCATTGAAAGCACTCCTTGGTGGGCACTGTAGAGTTCTGTCTGGAATATATGCAGTCTAGTCTTCAGCAACAGACACACATAGAAACATCTAGGGTGATCTCTGTGGAGACAATGCCTTTTTGGTTGATATCTAAATAATTTTAGGTACTTCTCTGGTCCTGAGGTCTGGTCTCTGTTTCTTTATCAAGAGGAGATCCCTTCACTATGGGCCCCACCTTCCAGTGTGGAGTCGTATTGGTAATTTTTCTATCACAATGATAAAACACCATGACCAAGTGTTTAAATGCCCAAGGGAGAATTTCTCACTGAAACTACCACAGTAGTTTAGAAAAATGTTCCTAGAGAAACCTTCGTTCTGACCTCTTTTCTCCCCTACACTGATAGTCATTGTCTAAAAATAGTCATCTCATGTAGCATTATGGTTTTGTGGTCCTCAGTGCAAAGAGAATATGTTCTTTAGTAGTTTCTAAATCCTGGTAAGAAATAGAAGCCAATCAACACTGTAAACATTTAAAGAGAATCAATGCAGTAATTGCAACTGGGAACTCCTGAGGAAACCATGCTACCTTTTACGAGCACTGCCTATAAGCCCATTTGCAAATTGCATCTACTGTATTTAGTTCACTTATTATTATGCACCACTTCTTCAAATAGCCTGCTTATTCACTCACAAACCACATTTATTGTTAAAATTTATCTTTAATTTCTGCACAGATCTCAATACTAATCCCCTGGTGGTGTTGCATTTTTTTCATACACACTGGAAAATTGTTTTTTGCTTCTATTTCATTTATTTATTTATTTATTTATTTATTTATTTATTTATTTATTTATGTGTGTTTGTGTGTGTGTGTGTGTGTGTGTGTGTGTATGTGTGTGTGTGTGTGTGTCAGTCTTATTATGCCCCTTGTTCAGGCTGATCTCAGATTCACTGTGTACCTCAAATGCTTAGCTAGGTTTTCTATTGCTGTGATAAGCAAAGACCTTGACCAAAAACAACTTGAGGAAGAAAGACTTTATTTCATCTTACACGTAATAATCTATCATTGGTAGAAGTCATGGCAGAAACTCAAGTAGCTACCTGGAGGCAGGAGCTGAAATAGAGACTATGGAGGAACACTGCTTACTAGTTGCTCTCCGTAGCTTTCTCAGTCTGCTTTCTTTTTTTTTTTTTTTTTTAAAGATTTATTTATTTATTATGTATACAGCATGTATCCCTGTAGGCCAGAAGAGGGCACCAAATCTCACCACAGATGGTTGTGAGCCACCATGTGGTTGCTGGGAATTGAACTCAGGATCTCTGGAAGAGCAGTCAGTGCTCTTAACCTCTGAGCCATCTCTGCTTTCTTATGCAAACCTGTCCCACCTCCCCAGGAATAATAATGCCTACAGTGGGTTGAACCCTTCCACCAATCATCAATCAAGAGATACCTTAGAGGCTTGCCTACAGGCCAAGCTGATGGAGACATTTTCTCAACTGAGATTCCCTCTTTTCAGATGACTCCAGTTTATATAAAGTTGACAAACACCTCCTAGTACACCCATTCTGGCCTCATATTCAGAATGCTCAGGTGGCTGCTTCTTGAATGTTAACATGACAGGTCCTGTCGACCACCCCTGGCTGGATGTCACTTTTCCTTCTATTATACTTATACTTTTCTCTGAGTTTCTCATTTACATAAAAATGTTTATGAAATAAGTTTATTGTATTTTTTGATCCTACTCTTTTCTGTTGGAAAGTGATCCCTATAGAATATCTACCTAAAAGATGGTTGTAGTTTTTCTTACATCCCGATAACAAGTGCATTAATTTTCAATATTTGATTTGATGAGAAAGAGTTTATGTATGTATCTATTTTCACCCATGATTCCCAGATCATAGTTCCATTCCCAAGGCAGACCATAAAACTAGAATTGCTTGTCTCCAAGGCAGGTCACAGAAATGCTAACCTTGTCCCACTTTTCTGCCTTGAAGATGACCAGAAAGAAATTCCCTGATCTCTCAGAGAAGACCATAAGACTATTCTTATCAGAGAAGTCTTGTCTCAAGCCCTGAAAAGTGGTGTGTAGAAAGAGGAAGGTGGTAGAGGCATCCTGTCCTTGCTACATTGTTACACCTCGACAAATAGCATTAGATCACACCCTTTGCATCTAATGTTAGTTTTGTGCTGTGGTGCATACTTCATTCACATCAGTGCAATTGATGTGGTCCATACTTCAATCACATCTATGCAATGGAGGGTCTATAAAAGGTCAAAAAGGGACCGGGGGATGGTTCGGTGGCTAAGATATGTACTTCTCTGGAAAAGAACCCACATTTGATTGCCAGCAGCCACTTTAGACAGCTCACAATTGCCTCTAGCTTTCACCGCTGACCTCCGCAGCCACCCACACTTCCATGTACATATGCCCAATGGACACACACATCCACATAACTTTTTTAAATTATATCTTTTAAAAAAACTGAAAAGCTCTCTTTCCCTCGAACCTTGCCCTTCATTACCCCCACTCATGTCCAGGTTGTTCATGCAGATCTCCTCCATTTCTCTGTCATTGGGAGATCCCTGTGTCTTTCTTAGGGTCCTGTTTTCTAGGTGGCCTCTCTGGAGTTGTGAGTAGCAGTCTAGTCATCTTTGTTTTACATCTAGTATCCTCCTATGAGTGAGTACATACCATGTTTATCTTTCTGAGTCTGGGTTACCCCACTCAGGATGATTTTTTTCTAGATCCATCCATAGAGCTTAGGGGAGCCGGAGATCCCACCTGGATCAAGAACAGAGAGGGAGAACAAGGAATTAGAGACCATGATAAATGAAGACCACATGGGAATAGGAAGAAGCAAAGTGCTAGAGAGGTCCACAGAAATCCACAAAGATACCCCCACAACAGACTGCTGGCAATGGTCAAGAGACAGCCCGAACTGACCTACTCTGGTGATAGAATGGCCAAACACCCTAACTGTCGTGCTAGAAATCTCATCCAATGACTGAGGGAAGTGGATGTAAAGATCCATGGCCAGGTCCCAGGTGGAGCTCCGGGAGTCCAATTGGCTAGAAAGAAGAGGGATTGTCTGAGCAAGAATTGTTGAGACCAAGATTGGAAAAAGCACAGGGATAAACAGCCAAACTAGTGGAAACACATGAACTATGAACCAATAGCTGAGGAGCCCCCAACTGGATCAGACCCTATGGATAAGTGAGACAGTTGATTAGCTTGAACTGTTTGGGAGGCACCCAGGCAGTGGGATTGGGATCTGTCCTTAGTGCATGAGCTGGCTGTTTGGAACCTGGGGCTTATGCAGGGACACTTGGCTCAGCCTGGGAGGAGGGGACTGGACCTGCCTGGACTGAATCTACCAGGTTGAACCGAATTCCCAGGGGAGTCTTTGCCCTGGAGGAGATGGGAATGGGGGATTGCTGGGGGGAAGGCGGGGATGGGTGGTAGGTGGCGGGAGGGGGGAGGACAGGGGAATCTGTGGCTGATACGTAAAATTAAATTAAATTATAAAATAATAAAAAAAATAATAACAAAAAAAACCCCTGAAAAGCTAAGGATTTAGAGAATTTCCAGAGAGCTGAACACACAGAGGTCCGTGGGGGGACAAAATACCTGGAAAGGGCCTATGCCAGACAGTTCACACTGTGGTACTCTTCTTTTGCACTATTGTAACATCTATCATACCAGAAAACAAAAGTGTCTCCCTAAGTTCTGTGAGCCACTCCGGCAAATACATCAAAGAGGTGCTAGGAACTCCAATTTATAGTGAGCCAGCCAGTCAGAAGCAAAAGTAAAACAAACCCAGAGCTTTAGACAACAACTCAAGTCAGGGAGGGAGGGAGCTGAGTCACGGCCTGTGAGATCTGACACTCTCTCTAGGTACACAGTATCACAGTGAATTGGACTAGAGGACACCAGCTGTGGCCCACTGCAGAATGAATTATGTGCTTACTAGGGAGGAGAAACACCCACACCTTCTATGGCCATGGGGATCTTTTCATTGAAGTCTGTGTTGGTGTCATAAGAGCAAAGGAAAAACACCTTCCTTTTTCTGAAATAACTGATAATTGGAAATTTCGTATTTTAACCTCAAGTTCTTACCTTTCTCTAAAGCACAAAACAGATGAATTCCAACCAAGCAACTCGAACCAATATTCTACCCTAACTCAGAAATGCAAACAAAAATTCCTTTTCTATTTTCCTAAATATTTTGCTCTCCAACTAAAAGCCATTTTAAAATTATGGAATGTGTATTATCATTCCCTATTCAAAATGAATGATTTATTGTGCTTTTGATTGTTTTCCTCAGCCATTATTTTTTTCTCTTTCTGTTTACCCAATCCTAGTTGAATCATATTGTCCCTCTCAACAGAATTATAGCAGTAGTTTCCTAAATTTATACCTCCATTGTTGACATACTGCTAAAGGTGCATTTCCAAAGTCGATTTCTAGTGCCCTCTCATTGAAACACATTTGTTAATTCTTCATCACTTTTGGGAAAGGAAACAAAAAAGGGTAAATTTCTCAGCATGGCTTTGAGGCATTGTGCCTCATATCAAGTGTTTCTTCCAAATCCATCTTTCGTTAGCTTTGCTCGTCCCCTCTCCTGGGATGGCATATTCTTGGCATCAGCTGTCACTTCTAATTTTTGCTATCTAGAACCATCATACTCATCACAATGCACTCTGTATTTGGGGAATCTACTCTCGGTTAATTGATTCCCCACCTTTCCCTCTCCTGAGCTGCAAACGGACATGTCCACCATCCTTCGGCATGGTGAAACTGATCACCTTGAACTGAAATTTTTTCCCCTTGTGCGTTTGCTGCCATTTTTGACCTCCAGAAATGCTTCTGTCTGCACTTGCTTCCCATCTGCAACACTGCGGTGTTTTAAAATGCAACTTGCCTATGGCCTTCACTCTCTTCTCTTAGAAAACTGGCACTGTATTTATTGACCTACTAAGTGTGCCAGGTAATGTACTAAATACATTGTGTTCATTATTATCTCATTAAATTCTCAGAATACAAGGACTGCCATTTCATATGTAGCATATTATAATAAATACCTAGAATTCACTTCTAGGTCATAGATCTTTGAAGAACAGGATTCAGATCAAGTTCATTTTTTTCACTTTAATATTATTTTACTGTGTAACATGCAACTTCTGAGCTGAAAATAATTTGCCCTATTTTTTCCTTCCTTTTGGCTTTCTTCCCATCTGTCTTTCAACATAGATTTTCTGTCTATTCTTAACCTTCACCATTCATAGTTTTGGGGTAATTTTAACTAAACATCCCTAGAGTTTCATCAGCCAATGAATATAGCCTTATATATGAACTGATATTTGTTTATCACTATCTTTTATTACATCTGATTGAAGTCATCAATCTTTGGAAGGAGTAGCGGTGATGTGAGCTTTTAAATGCTTTCGTGTCCTGATTTGTTATTCTCTGTGAAGACTTTTAGGAGCACTTTCCCACTGTCGATGGTTCCAGAAATTTCATTTCCTGATGCTTTTCAAGCCACACATCTTCATTTTGCTAAGGCAAGGATGAAATTCCAGGACCTTCCATGACACTGAAGCTGAGTGGAATTTGGAGATGAGTAGAGCGTGTGTTCTACTCTTACGGGCATGTTCCTCCATGTTACTTTTTATAGCAAATAAGCACTGATTTTATTTGTGAGGAAAATGTCGCATTACAGCACCACTTCTGGTTATAATTTCTCTCTTACAAGGCATTGTTTACAAGCTGCCATTTGCTTTTCCATCCTCTTTCCACTTTTTGTTTCCAATAACCAGTTTTAGATATATATCAAGTCTTTCAAATCATTTATATGTTTTTTTTTTTTGAGGGATCTGCACCTCTGTTCTGAGATTAAGCATTTGACACAAGCCCAGTCTGGTCTATACCAACACAAAACCCAGCCATACTCTCTATTTTACATATGGAAATATGAATTACGTCAGTCTTATATGAATGTACATTTAAGTTGCATGGGGCCATCACCACAGAGGTTTATCATTTTCAGTGAATTTAAAAAAGAATCTTAACAGCTTTTCATAGCAGGATGGAAGTGTTTATTTGAGGCAGATAAGGCAAAAAAGCCAACTGTAAGAGAGAGGTGGGGGAAAGCACAGAGGGAGGGGAGAGGGAGGGAGTGGGGAGGGAGGGAGGGAGGGAGGGAGGCTTGTATCACTTTAATACAATTTTACAGTTAAGCTTAAAACATGGCAATTGCTGGACTTCTCAGTTTTACTAAACAGACTTCTTTTTAGACAAGGTTTCATTATGTTGTCCGAGATGGACTTGAAGTTATAATCTTCAGCTTCAGCCTTCCAAGTTGATGAGATAATGGGCACGTACCACTGCTTCCACTTTAATATCTAACTCACTGGGTTAGACTTCTGTTTCATAGCAGTTTTTCTCTGAGATTAAAACCGTTCACCTTGGAGGGAAGCTCACTAAGACACAGGATGGTGGAAAGGAAAGGGAACAACAGAGTATTCTAAAGGGGGGTAACACACACTATCCTGCAGGGAAACTTCTTAACTCAGGAAGGAAACAGATTTGAAGGCTTCGGGAAGTTGCTGAAATCGATATACTAGGCTCCTCTATGTCCAAGCATATGTAAGTTGTAATACCTGTTGAGAGACACTGTTAAACAATCTGAGCTCTCTGGAAGAAGCAGGCTCCAAAAACTACCTAGAAAGAGCACCCTTCAACCTGTGGAGACATCTGAAGGATGTGCAGTATGCTCCAGGCTTCCAGTTTTCTGTACCTGTCATTCATGCTAGGGTGGGCTCTTGTTGATGCAACTGTCTTTGAGTTATTTGTGCACCTGTAAGGAACCCCTCACCCATATTACTGTAAGTAAACCCAATAAAACTCATTATTGTACCAAGTTGGCCTATGGTGGCATCCATACTTTTAGTTGTTATTGTTTCCCTATTGGAGTGAAGAGATTTTTGCTCACATATTCCTAGGAATAATGTCACACAACATCTTCTCTTACCTGCATCGAAGGCAGGTGAGATGGTGCATGAATGCACCAGGCCATACTCTCATAAGGAAATCCTAGCAAATAGAAAAAATAGCCAATAGAAAATGCCATCTTAGAAACATGATGCCCTTCCCTCTGGCTATCCACTCAAACATAACATTATTAGGGCCAGTACTTGACTTTAAGTACTTCAGTTAAAACCCTTTATTAGGATTTAAAGTTGGGGAGCAATGGTAATGAAGCAAGTTAAGTTCTAGTGACATTGTGACAAGATAAACAGCTCCAGAAGCATCCAGGACTCTCCTAAACTAGATTGGAGGAAATTAATATAGGCAATGAGGAGGTGACTGATCAATACTTATGTTTAGCTATATTGTACCCCACATTTATGTCATTAGTGTAATAAAGTACTGCTTTCTGGTGCTCAGGTTGCGTAACATAGTGCTTACTATGTATAGTGAACAGCTTTTTGTTAGAGTCAGATTCTAAATTCATATTTGATTAACTCATTTCCACAGAATTCTTTTAAATTGTGTAGGGAGCCTTTGAGCCAATGCCAGCTCTGCTATTTTTCTTATGATTTACTGGACTAGGGAAGCAGCCTGTTTCTGAAGACAGCATTTGTTTCTATGCTTTACAAGGAATGCTCAGTTTGGCTAATTTTTGCCCCCTGCACTCTAATCTGAGATTCTGCTCTCAGAAAAAACCAAAAAGTTCTTTTTTGAAAGGCAAACACATGATAATGAGATAAGACTAAAATGGAGAATTCTCTGTCCTTTTTCTAAATGGCCATAGCTATTCATAAGTCAGAATTTCTTCATAAACACGTTTCTTTTCAGTCAATAATTTAATAGGTACTTTTTATTCTGATCTTCTAAAAGTACCAGACTTCCAATGAATATGTATCATTTTTATATCATGTCTAAAACTAGGAGAAACAACCAAAGGTCATTTCTTACCCTCTTTCAGTCTATGATGATCTGGTAAAGAAAATTTCAAGGTCCGTGTAATTTAAACATCTAACCTATGATCTCCATTTAAGTTTCTGGGGAAAAGAGGGGAAACTCTGAAGATGAGTGATTAGTGCTTTTAAGAAGGGTTAGACTAGGAGATCTGAGAAGCCAGTTCAGAAACAGACATTTTTTTAATCTTGAGATAAATTTTCAAAATCTCCTCATGCTTCAGTTTAGTTAACATGACCCAAATAAGTAGTGTATTTAGTCAAAATGCTTAAAACTAGTTTCTCTTCAATTTGTGTGGCAACTTAAAAGGACTGTTATATGAGACCCTGTCTTCAAAATACAGAAACAAAAAAAAAAAAAAAAAACTAAAAAAAATTCCCTGCAAACTGAATAGCATTCTACATCAAAAAGGTTGTTCACCATGATCAATTTGACTTTATTACAGAGAATCAGAGGAGGCTCAATATAGATGAATTGATAAGTGTAACAGATCATATAATGGACTCAAGTATAGAAATCACATAATACCCTCAATAAATGCAGAAAGAGACAGACCTTGGCCAAAAAGCAATGATAAACGATAAAAGACAGACCTTTGCCAAAAAGAAATGATAAAAGCCCTGAAAAAAATAGAAGGCACCAAATTCAACATAATAAAGGGTATATATGTCAAACCTGTCACCAACCTCATGCTGAGTGGGGAAAAACACTTAAAGCATCCCCACTGAAGCCGGGCGGTGGTGGCGCACGCCTTTAATCCCAGCACTCAGGAGGCAGAGCCAGGTGGATCTCTGTGAGTTCGAGGCCAGCCTGGACTACCAAGTGAGTTCCAGGAAAGGCGCAAAGCTACACAGAGAAACCCTGTCTCGAAAAACCA
Source organism: Peromyscus eremicus (assembly GCF_949786415.1). Lineage (NCBI taxonomy): Eukaryota > Metazoa > Chordata > Mammalia > Rodentia > Cricetidae > Peromyscus > Peromyscus eremicus. The sequence continues at coordinate 71,101,411 of NC_081422.1, read as the reverse complement.
AAAAAAAAAAAAAAAAAAAAAAAAAAAAAGCATCCCCACTAATCAGGAACAAGACAGTGCTATTTATCCTCTCCAATTTCATTCAGTATAGTACTGGAAGTCTTAACTAGAGAAATAATGTGGAAACCTACTACTATAGAAGCTTGTGTGTGTGTGTGTGTGTGTGTGTGTGTGTGTGTATGTGTGTATGTGTTTATGTATGTGTGTTCACACATGTGCACATATGTGTCCACACGTGGACGTGTGTGCATTTGTGAAAAAAAGATTTAATGAAGAGGCTTATAACTGGGTTATTGTAACTTAGAGACCTCATGCTAACATAAAATCCCCCAAATCAAAGGCCTATGGCTACTTGAGGTATTGAAAATTAGTGACTGTTCAATGGTTGGTGCTACATATTACATTTATGCTCCCCCTCCTTTAAGATGCAGTGATTATCATGGAAGAGGGGTAAGAAGGGGTTTAAGATCCAGATTACAAGGAGAAAGGCTGCAAATGCCATCTTCTGGGCATGGCATAGCCATTGCAATCATGAATTCCCAGCAACTGCAGTGGCCTGAATAATGTCTTTATAAGATGGGACCTTGCTGTGGGATGGTCTGTATGTCAAGTGTGTTGCTGATTGGTCAGTAAATAAATTACTGATTGGCCATTGGCTAGGCAGGAAGTATAGGCGGGACAAGGAGAAGAATTCTGGGAAGTGGAAGGCTGAGATAGAGACACTGCCAGCCGCCACCATGACAAACCGCATGGGAAGATCCCGGTAAGCCACGAGCCATGTGGTAAGGTATAGATTAATGGAAATGGATTAATTTAAGATATAAGAACAGTTAGCAAGAAGCCTGCCACGGCCATACAGTTTGTAACTAATATAAGTCTCTGTGTTTACTTGATCGGGTCTGAGTGGCTGTGGGACTGGCGGGTGAGAGAGATTTGCCCTGACCGTGGGCCAGGCAGGAAAACTCTAGCTACAAATGGCGTCCAACGTGTTGGCAAGAGTTTCCACCTAAAACCTGAGTAAAAAGATTCTAAAACGGAGCTAAAAACAGCTCCTAGTTGTCTCTTTCAAGCTAGCGGCAGCCTGCGTATTTGAGCTACTATGGCGGGTTCCTGGCATGCATGCTCGACCTGCAGTATGGCGGGAATGAGGCCTCTGCAAGTGGCACATTAAGCTGTGTGGTGGATTTAGCCTTTGCTAGTACAAAAAAAAAAAGAGATTTCTGGGCTACACGCTGCTTTGATAGAAGCATAGACCCACTATTTCTGAGAGTTGATGGCTCCCAGAACTGGCGGAAAACGTACCGCTGCCATGTTGGGAAGCTGAAGTGGGCGGAGCCAGCAGCCATAGCGCCAGCGCCATTTCAGGCTTAAAAGGCTGCAGTTTAAAGCAATAGGCTCAAGATAATATAAAAAATAAGCCACATAAAGATGGCTACCACACAGAGAATCTGGATTATGTTCTCTTTGATATTCGTAACTGAAGAAAAACATTTGATTACAAAAGCTGTTGAGTTATGCCAAAATGTATATTTTAAAGGTACCTTGACTTCAAAATTTGGATGTAAGGATATGTTGCTTTGGAAAGGAGGCTCTGATTTTGTTTCCACAGAAAGCCAGAGGCTATGGATTTGTTCAAGATTAAGATACATCAGGTTTGACCAGCCAAGACCCCCTGAAAGGTCTCCGATGACACCATGGCCCTGATGATCCAACATCCAGAATGGTTTCAAGGCAACTGGCTCAGACGACATACCCTCATGGACTATTCCATAATTCTAAAATTTTCTTTGTATCCCCATAAGATACAGCGCCCCCCTCCAGCAGGAAGTAATAAGAGAAACTACGCCCAAATTCCCAAATATACCAAGCTGACTTTGGAGATATGTAAAGGTTAAAACCTTCCTTTTTAAGAAAAGAAAAGGGGAAGTGCTGTGGGATGGTCAAGATAGTAGATTAAAGAGAAAAAGCTGATGTCAACCTTCAAAATGTCACCTCCTTCTCACTGAGCTTATTAAGCAATAAATATGTTTTGATTGGTAATTTACATAATGTGATTAATGGCAAAGAATTTGTTAGGGGAGCATTATATAATGAAATTCATAACATAAGACTTATTTTTTATCCTATCTCTTATTTTCCTGCCAAATTGACTTTCAAGAGGAATGAACCAAAAGTGTTAATATGCACAAAAGAATCGACTTTGCTTTAAAGAGAATCAGAATGTATATAGTTTTAAGTTACTGTTCCCTTTTCTCATTCCTGATTATTCTCTCTTAGCTACTTAAAACCCATTATCCTGTGTTGTAAAATATTATTTTAAGGTGTGTTACTTTCATTTATGTTGCATTTGTTTAACTCTGTGAAACTGTGTTACTGTGCCTGTCTAAAACACCTGATGGCCTAATAAAAAGCTGAAAGGCAAAGAGCAAGGCAGGAGAAGGATAGGTGGAGCTGTCAGGTAGAAAGAATATATAGAGGGAGAAATCTGGAAGAAAAAGAAGGAAAACAGCCAGAGAAGGAGGAGGACTCCAAGGACCAGCCACCCAGGTACATAGGAAGCCATGGAGTAAGAAACAAAGTAAGATTACAGAAGTAAGAAAAAATGAAAATCCCAGAGGCAAAAGATAGATGGGATAATGTAAGTTAAGGAAAGTTGGCAAGAAACAGCCAAACTAACGCCAGGCATTCATAAGTAATAATAAGTCTCTGTATGTGTTTACTTGTGAGCTGGGTGGTGGGCCCCCCAAAAGACCAAAACAAACAACAATTCTGATCATTGAAATATCTCTAATAAAAACTGAAATAAAATTATGACGAAGAAAATAGCTGAAGAGTCTATGACTATGTGGCAAAAGCCATCTTTATCAGGATCATATTTTCATGAGATTGGAAAATAATGATGATGGGAATAACTTTTCCTTTCTAAAGTCTCTACATCTGAATCTCAAAGTAGTTAGGTTTCACATAAGAGCATTTAATTTTGGTCTATCATGAAAATTGTACATGCAAATCATTAATCTTTTTCCTACAGCTCCCTTAAATACTTTATGTTGCAATATATTGAATAAATTCTGGCTTCTGCTATTACAATTGATAAAGAAAATACAAACTTAGTAGAAAATAAAGATGGTATGAAAAATAAATATCGGCTTTCTCTTACACAACCTCTACCTCTCAATGATTCTACTCTTACTGACTGAATAGAGATATGTTTGTTTCTAGAGTTTAAAATTAAAAAAGAAAACACCAAACACATCTACATATGAGCAACAGTAAATAAACTCGGTTAGTTGTATGTGCATACCTACATGTTCACATGTGTATGTATCTTTATATGTGTGTAACAACAATAAAGTCATGAAATTGAGAGAAACAGTGGGTGTGTAGGAAGAATTGTAGGGGAGAGAAGGAAGTGTGGAAATAATTTAAGTACAATACTTATGTATGAAATATGACCCAAGACAAGCATTAAACTCATTCTTTGATGACCCCTTTCAAGGACTTACCACGACTCTGTAGCCAGTGCTGGTTCAAACTTTGGGTATCTGCCCCCTGAGTTAGGCTTACGTTAGGCATATTTAGCAAAGCACAATTTGGTGAGAACTATTCTGGTGATAATTAACTCAATCCTGCTTGCCCAACAGAGCATACATAAATCTCCTTAAGCAAAGTATGCGAAATACAGCTCAGATGTGACTCCATTGAAACTCTTTGTAAAGTCCATAAAGATAAGTTCTATAAATTGACTGAGAAAAACTGCTTACAATGAGGGTTTGAAGGAAGGCCGGTGCCAGAAAATCTCCAGCTACACAGAAAGTCCAAAGGTCACCAGGCTGGAAAAGCACATTGCTTCCAGCCTTCTGGGTGGATAGCAGGCACTGCATTCCTTCCCTTGAAGGAACAACCATGTGCTCTTAGCATTCCAGGTTCCCCTAGTGCTTATCTGTGAGCACAAAGACAGCTCTGCCCCCTGCAGTCCAACAACTTGGCTTCTTGGGATCTAGCCAAGGAAACTGAAATTTTCTGTCCATACAAAAATCCTGTGTATGGATGTGTAAGCTTTGTTCTTTATTGCCAAAACTTTGTAGCACCAAAATGTCCTTCAGTGAGTAGAGATAATTAAACTCCGGCATATTTCAATGACATAATACTACTCAGTGCTGAATAAATAATCTATTCAGCAATGAAAATACATAAAAGAAACTTAAATTCGTTTACTAAGTGAAAGCAGCTAATCTGAAATAATACTACCTAACTTGTTATCCCAACTGCCTGACCTTCTGAAGAAGGTCAAACTAATGGAGACAGTGAAAAGATTACCAGTTGTCAAGTGGGTGGTAGGTGGGGAAAATTGGTAGATTGCAGAGGACTTTCAGTGTATGAGAGCACTTTGTATGATACTTTATGTTATCTTTTTGTCCAAGTCCACAGAAAGTACATCACAAAAAGTGAACATGAACATGAACTATGGATTCTATGAGGAGATGCTAGGTCCATTCAGATATCAGTTAAAGCAAGTTTAACTTGTAGGTCAATATGTTCATTGTGCTTGTATGGAGAAGAGCTAAAGGGAGTTCTGCATTTTCTGGGAAATTAAAACTACTATGAAACAGAGCATAATTTATGATTAAACAAAAGGATACTAAATAAGTAAACAAATTCCAACTGCTAGACATGGTCACATGGATGGTAATTTACTAAAAAACAGCCAAAGGGAATCTCCAGGTTAATGCTTCTAAAACCAAAATGGAGTCTAAACACATGAGTTAATGATAAACAATCTAAGTTTCCTTACAGTTTCACTAGATCTTTTACATGAATGTTGGAGTTGCAGTTGTGAAGGATACTGAAAATGGCTTCAAGTATTTCGATAAATTTTAAATAAGCCTAAGCAATGTGAACTCAAAAATCCTACTGAGTTGTTCTTGTTATCAAGAACAACTTAATGTGCCCTTGATGTGCTGGCTCTACCTTGCTTGAAGACTCCTCAGTGACAGTGACTGCACAAGCTGTCCTCCTAGCCATGCCTTGCCTCCCACTGTCGCTAATATTCTGGCTCTCCTTTCCTTCCAAGCTCTGAAAGCCAAACAAAATTTGACCCAAAAGAATCACAGAATTTTGCTAATCTTTATCAGTGAAAACTTGAGATATGTGAGTGAGACTAGTGTCTAAGGATGTTATATCCAGTGAAATTCCATGAGTTAGGTAGAGTGTGTTGATACGGAGCATGTAATAGGGAGATTTAGGGGTTTATTGTCATAAGCTTAAGTGATGATAAGATTTAGCATTTCATGGCTAAAGCATCTACTCCATGGTGTCCTGCAATGAATGTGGCTTGAGCATGGTGGAACCCATCAATGAGGTGAGTAGCAGGGGAAGTCTTGGGGCTACAGAGAAAAGCAGTGAACTCTGTTGTAGATGACTAGCTTGTATCCAGAAACAACTGACCCCAGACAGAAGACAAATAACTAACCAAGTTATTTGTTAAATTCTGATAAAAACAAGACCAAATTGAAGAGCAAATTTAAAAAAATTAAGAATAGCAGCCATAATACAGTAAAAATTATAATACAAAAATTTCTAAATGTGTCATTAAATAATCATTAGTATCATGAAAAATGAGGAGGAAGAGGGAAGGGGACGGAGGAGGAGAGAAGAAGGAGGGGAAGGGAAGGGAGAGAAGGGAAGGGGGAAGGAAAACAGTTAGGAATGAGGAGATATATAAGGACAATCAAACATCCAAGAGTGTAAAGAAAACAAAATAGACTTGAAAATTAAGTTTCATGGCAAAGGACAAAGACAGTAGGTACAGAAAGGCGGACAAAAGTATGCATAATGGGGAAATTGATCATAGGATAAGACAGAGATTTTACAATGTAAGTTTTATACAATACCAACATGAATACAAAAATAACAGGATTCAGAAAGAGTACAAAGTCATGAAGTGGCAGACTTCAATTCCAGAATTGAAAGCTCCAATGCTAGGACTATGACAATTTTTTCCCAAATATAAATTAAATAAAATGCCCCACCTAATGGTAGAAATTAGTTCCTCTCTACTTTTCTGTCTAACTTTATTTTCTGATTTTTTTCTTCCTTCTTTTGTATGTGAGAGGTTTGATAAAGTGGTTAATCTATTTATCTAGACAAATACATTGATTGAGAAACTAAGACAATTTTAAGAAAGATACCAATAGGCATCATAAAGTGCTAGCATATACATTGTTATTGTATACAGAGATATAACAGAAAATCATTAGAAAACAAAATTGAATATAAACTTTAGAATTGAAAATTGAGGGAGTGTGTGTGTGTGTGTGTGTGTGTGTGTGTGTGTGTGTGTGTGTTGCATTAAAAATCAGATGGATTGATGTACAAAAAAAATCCCATGGAAATCTGTGTCTATCCATTATAGGAGAAAAATGCCTTAGTAAAAGAGAAAATTGAAAAGAACTTTAAATTTATAATTTAAAGTAAAGAACAGAATTTGTAGTATTTGAGCTCTGGAAAAAAGAAATGATGCAGGATAATGTTTATAAACACAGGTTAGACATTATTTTGGAGTATGACCTCTATGAGAGTGAACATTTTTAAAAGATAGCATTTAGTTAAAATAATATTTTTCAGAAGACATTGTGAGCAAAGTTGAGAAACCAATGATGAACCCAAAACAATACATTTCCTAAATATGTCAAACTATGATTCCAGAATATAAATTCTGAAAATTTGCAAAAGTGTAAGAAGACAAAACAAAATTTTTACTTTGAGTTTTTTTTTAATTCAGTCCTTTATAAATAACAAAAACATGCATATCAATACATGGACAGTCCAAAATTAGAATTTCAAAATTGGTAAGCTTTGACAATAATTTCAATAATTGATGTGATGAGAAATGGTAAAAAAAAAAAAAAGGCCTGTGCACACTGAGGGTGGGCACATCAGCTGGTAAATTTTATGAAGAATTTTGATAAATATGTAAAATTATAAATATGGATAATGAAATATTCTCCAGTACTAGCAACTTTTTATACAGTAGAAAAGTGAATGTTCAAATGTTAGAGATTGTTCATTGTTGCACTGACAATCTTTCAAAGAGAGAATTAGTTTTCTTCAACAGAGTTTCATTAGGTATATAAACTACACTAAAGGGCAGATCCCAAGCCCAGCAATACATGGTCAATGCACAAGGAACTCAATGGTGTATTTTGTAGACTTTTAGTCTCATATTGCTTTGTTTGGGCACTTTTTGTCTTTCTGTCTTTTGCTTGTACATTATGGTTCCATTTTGTTTTTTTATGGGTTTGTGTGTGTGTATGTGTGTATGTGTGTTGTGTATGTGTGCCTCTTGTGTTTTTCTTTTTTTAATTTTAATTTTTTTGCCTGTTTATTTTACTTCTTCTAAACAGAAATGAAGGGCATAGAGTTGGGTGGGTGCGGATGTGGGGAGGATTTGGAATGAGATTGAGGAGGGGAAACCATGATGTGTATATGTTGCATGAAAAAATATTTCATATAAAGAAATAATAACCTTGAATGAAAGTTAAAAGCATACAAGAAAAAAATTAAAATACAGATTAAATGTCAATTAAGTCTTTTATGGAGTTCATTTGATGTGAACTAATGATCCCTTGTGATAAAATAGTTATAATAGTACTGCATTCCTATAAAAAATATATGTAGAATTATTAAAGCAAAACCAATGTATAAATATTTACATATGCAGTAATATAAATAACAGGAAAATTATGGTTACATCTTAAATATATGCACATGTAAAAAAGTTCTGGACATATATATACATATATATGTATTGTATGTATATATGTATATCTATACATATACAATACATATATTGTGTGTATATATGTATATATATACATACACACACACACACACACATATATATATATATATATATATATATATATATATATATATAGAGAGAGAGAGAGAGAGAGAGAGAGAGGTATGTTGTCGAGAATTGTTTACACTGCCACTCCACTGTGCCAATAAAGCCACCTTGAATCAAAGGACGGAGTCAGGGATTGGCTGACCAGGATTAGCCATAGAGATGCTGGAGGACTGAGAAAGTCTGATAGAGAGGAACAGAAAAAGAAAAGAGGGCCTTGGAGAGATTTCACAATGGGAAGGGTAAGATCAGCCGATCATCCCTCCACTGTTCCTTGGGTTTATCAGGCTTTTATCTCAATTTATGACTCCTAAGCTTTTATTAATAGTAGAACAATTAAGGTAAATGCTTTAAAGATACACATTAGTGCAGAAGCAGCTATTTCAGTTACAATTGGGTGCAGGGGAAGAGATTACTGTATTAATTTTCACAAATATGTTACATTTATAGCAGCAAAAAAAATATATTAAGATTTTAATTACTGGGAAGTGAAGCTCACTTCTGACTCATTACTACAGAATCCAGCACTACAGAATGTTAGCTAAGGGTCATGCTATCTAATTGCTAATACTTCCCTCAAGTGTTTTGCATGCCTAATCTTGTTTACCACTCACAATAATACTTCCATAAACTCCCCAGTTCTCAAATGAGGAAAACTAGTTACACAGAAGTAAATATTCTTACTTCATTAAGCACCTAGGAAGTGTGGGAGCCAGAATTCACAAGCAGGAAGCTGGGCCTGGGAGATCCTCTTCCTAGCTAGCTAAAACTGAAAGTAGATATAGAAGAAAATCGCATTTTATTTAAAACCAGGAATCAGGATGGTATATCCTCATCCCCCAAAGCATGTCCTTTGTTTAGCTGGTGGATCCACCTTTGAGAGGACATTAACAGGGACCTAGTGCTTGCCTGTTGGTGTGCTGCTGACTGATTTGTTTGTGCTTAATTCCATCCTGCTGATGTAAGGTCCAAAGCCAGAACAGTAAGGGAAGGAAATTGGCATCTTTTTTTCTTTTATAGGATCATCTTTCAACTCCTTGATGAATTATAAATGATTCCTTTTGGCCTGAACTTCCAGCTTGGTAAATATTTTATCTTATGGGATTATTATTTCAGGTAATGGAGTTACTACAGTTTGGGAGCCATCACGTGAATGGTGGGAACTTAACACCAATCTCTGCTAGAGCAACAAGTGCTCTGAACTGCAGAGACAACTCTGAAGCCTATGAGCTTTCTGTTGCTGGTGCAATGAATTCTCAGACATTTAGTGCCATCCAACATCCTCTCCGGAACTTCTGGCATACCAGGCATGCATACAGTACACATACATACTTGCATTTAAAACATGCATACAAATGAAATAAAATAAATAAATCTAAAAGATGGAAACAGATATAATAGATAATTTGGCTGACTGGATATATTTGTAGGTTTAAATTTTAAGCTCTAAGTGAAATAAATTATAATATATTCTGTGTTTCGAAGTCTAACATTTTCATTCTATACTCTTTCCTACTCATACCTTTCAATTAAATTTCTACTGAGGATTGATGACCTTTTATAAAAGTGTACAAACCATCGTTCACTTGCTCATTTAATATTCCTGAACTTGGAATTTTAATTTCATTACCCTTTGCCTTGCAAGACTGGAATGATTTCTAAAGTTTCTTGATATAGTTGTCATTCTTAATCATGGGTTTCTCAATTCTCTACCAACAACCTACCACCAAACCCCACCCACTTGAGTAAGCCCATTAGTCTTTTCCCAGGGGTTCTAATAGTGCTTGTTGATACCTGAATCCCAGTCCTGCATTTTGATTTGCATTAGCTGAACACATCTGCTGATTTCACTGTGCTGTCAGCTCTTTGCAAACTTCGCTCAGTGCATGACACATTGTAGATAATGCTGTGTGAGTAACAAATGCCCAAATAATTTGTACAAGAATATATTCCACTATCATAGATATGTAATCTAAATGTTTTGTTGACTCTAATACTCCATTCATGCCAATGCCATAGCACGTATTCACTGGCCTATTTGTTTATTGATGAAAAAAATAAGAAACAAACAACAACAACAAAACACATCTCTTACCTTAAAGAGAGTAAGAGTTTATTTTGGAACTATTTTGAGTGAGCATGGTTACCCTAAACTCTGTTCTAACATGGAAGCAGTTTCATTAGGTTTTATAGTTTTACAGAACAAAATTGTCATAAACACAGAAAAATTTAAAATACACTGGTGGGAACAGCAGAGTGATAGTTACAGCAAAATAGGGGGAGCTGATCTATGGTTCTATAGGCCTACTATGCTATCTGAAGACATTCTTAACATTTGAGTGGGTAGAAGCTAGAAGCCTACTAAAGTTAATAGATTCCAATTTTTTTTTCTGTTTGTCACATGATATTATTTCCATTACAGAACTGGGCAGGGAATGGCAATTTAGAAGCCTAACACTAGGCTGAGATAAGATAATTTGTCTCTGGTCCTGGAACGTGTCAATCTCTCCCCACTACAAATCAATCAATCAGTTTTGACAGATACAGCTTCTTTCCAGGAATTTAGGTTCAAGGTGTTTAGATGGGTTCCTTCAATATCTTCTTTCTTTATTTTAGAAATCGTTCACTACAGATCTCTGTTTGCAAGAATTTTCTCACATTATTTTTTTGGTTATGTTATAGCCAAGTTGAGTGTCTTTCAGGTACTGATGGACAATGAGTGGCACAAATGCTTTACCATCTCATCATCCTCTGTTTTCAGTGACTAATGAGCTGCTATCCAGGATGGGATGATATTGAAATTGTGCTATATCAGAAATCATGATAAGATCTGATAAAACATTCACCAAGCTGGAAGTTCAGGCACAAGGGAATCATTTATATGTTCATCAAGGAGTTGAAAGATGATCCTATAAAAGAAAAAAAGATGCCAATTTCCTTCCCTTGCTGTTCTTCTGGCTTTGGACCTTACATCAGCAGGATGGAATTAAGCACAAACAAATCAGTCAGCAGCACACCAACAGGCAAGCACTAGGTCCCTGTTAATGTTCTCTCAAAGGTGGATCCACCAGCTAAACAGAGGACATGTTTTGGGGGATGAGGATATACCATCCTGATTCCTGGTTTTAAATAAAATGCGATTTTCTTCTATATCTACTTTCAGTTTTAGCTAGCTAGGAAGAGGATCTCCCAGGCCCAGCTCCCTGCTTGTGAATTCTGGCTCCCACACTTCCTAGGTGCTTAATGAAGTAAGAATATTTACTTCTGTGTAACTAGTTTTCCTCATTTGAAAACTGGGGAGTTTATGGAAGTGCTATTGTGAGTGGTAAACAAGATTAGGCATGCAAAACACTTGGGGGAAGTATTTAGCAATTAGATAGCATGACCCTTAGCTAACATTCTGCAGTGTGGGATTCTGTAGTAATGAGTCAGAAGTGAGCTTCACTTCCCAGTAATTAAAATTTTAATGTTTTTATTTTGCTGCTATAAATGTATCATATTTTATGAAAATAAATATAGTAATCTCTTCCTCTGTACCCAACTGTAATAGAACTAGCTGTTTCTACTGTAATATATGGGCTGTCATGTTGTAGAATAATTGTGTACACTGTAAAGATGTGTCTGTGCCTAAGGCACCTTCTGATAGTTTAATAAAGAGCTGAATGGCCAATAGCTAGGCAGGAGAGGATAGGCAGAATTTCTCAGGAGAGAGGAAGAAGAATGAAGTACAAGGGTTTTACCAGAAACTCTGAAGAAGTCAGACATATGGTACAAAACAGAGGCAACTGAGTCACATAGTAGAATGTAGATTAATAGAGACAGATTAATTTAAGTTATAAGAGCTAGCTGGGAAAAAGCCTAAGCTAAGGTCAAAATTTTATAATTAATATTAAGTCTCAGTGACTTTACTGGGGTGTTGGCAGTCTCACAAAAGAAAGTCCAACTACATTTGACAAAGCTTGTTACAATTGGCCCACAACATCCAGTTCATAAATCCACATAGGACCTGAAGAAACTAAAAAAAAAAAAGTTCTAAGTAGGCTCAGTGCTCCTGCCATACAGAGGCATGGCTCTTTTAAGAGCTTCTGCTACCAAGCACTTGAATGGGGTATATGAACATCAGGCAGAGCAGTACTCAGTATAGGAGACTAGGTAGAAAATGCTACCACAGCATAGACCCAGAAACTTCCCAGATCTGGGGCAGATAGACTAGCTCCAGGCTTGGGGCCACAGGCATGAGGCTCAGCACTCACTGACTCTAAAGGGGTAGAGCCAGCCACCAGGCCATGTGCTGAGTGGAGCCATGCAGGAGCAGAGGGCCAAGTCACTGATTAGCAGTTCAAGGTTTGGCTCATACAATCAGAGAAGGCTGTAAGTGCATGGTTGTTGGTGGTAGAAAGTCAAGTCTAGACAGAGAAATCTCTGAATAGATATAGTATGCTTAAAATGTGTTTATATGCTGAAGAAAGAAAAGAAAATGGATATACTCATAGAAAAAATGAATGAATAGTTAAAAATAATTAAGTGAAGTCTTGAAAGAGATAGTAAAGTAATATAAAAGGAAAAAGACACATAAAGAGTGGGAAATACAGAGTCTGGATCCTGTGTGATGCTTTGCTGACTTTAAATTTTTTAAATGCTAGTGAACAAAATACAATAGCTGGTGAGAGATATTAGATTATGGAAACAGCTAAATTAAGCATATATATATATATATATATATATATATATATATATATATATATATATATATATATATTGGTTTTTCGAGACAGGGTTTCTCTGTGTAGCTTAGCACCTTTCCTGGAACTCGCTTTGGAGACCAGGCTGGCCTCGAATTCACAGAGATCCGCCTGCCTCTGCCTCCCGAGTGCTGGGATTAAAGGCATGTGCCACCACCGCCCGGCTCCAATCTATATATTTTAAGAATGTCTTAATTTCAGAATGAAAATCAGAAAATATGTTGAATTGAGGGAGAAGTTTTGCTTTTGTTTCCACAGGAAACTAAAAACTATGAATTTCTTCAAAATTAGTAAAGACCAGATTTGATCAGGAGAGACCTGAAAATCTTGGCTACAGATATAAAGAAAAACAGACAAACAAACAAACAAACAAACAAAAAACCCAAGAAAATCTCAAAAACAGGTAACAGATAACATATAAGCTGATCCTTTGACATGGGAACAGCTCTGAGACTGGGTGAGACATAATAAATCTTGTTGGCTACAGAGTTCATTATTTACTATTCATAAGACATAGATAGAGGTTTAGTTATTCAGGCCAAACAGACTTATAAATTTAACAGATGCCTTTTACCTGCTCAAACATAAAACAAAAAAATCATCTTTAGCTGACATGTGCACACCATACATTTCATACTTGTGTAAATGCAGATATGTACACTGCTATTAAAAAATTGTGTGTTTTCAGAAAAAAAAGGACCAGAAATCAATAAAAACAAGTAGCCCAGGTGATCCAGCCTCAAAATGTCTTTGCTGTAGTTTTCTCAATCTTCTGCATCCACAACAACTTCAAAGCTGCTAGCTGAGATGGTCTAGCCTCATGTACTACTCCAGTCAGGACTTCAGATAAGCCCTGAACTTTCCCATTACACAGAGACTGAACAACAAATGTTACAGCTAGTTTTCCCAAGTCTTGACCATTATCTCAACTTTATCAGGGTCCCATAAAGATACTGTTCACACCCAGACAATAGGAAATAATTTTAAGAACATTACCCACATTCCCAAGAAGTGGGGTGGGTGGTTTTTGGTTGTTTAGTCAGTTATGAATGTTTGTCATCATTTAGGGGTTTTGGTTGCAAATTGTTACTGGTCATTGCTGTGGGATGTCATTCTCTATACTGTGAATATGTGTTGCTCTGCTTGGTTGATAAATAAAATGCTGATTGGCCAGTAGTCAGGCAGGAAGTATAGGTAAGGCAAGCAGAGAGGTGAATTCTGGGAAGAGGAGGGCTGAGTCAAGAGTCGCCAGCCAGACACAGAGGAAGCAAGATAACAAGGCAGAACTGAGAAAAGGTATCAAGCCACATGGCTAAATATAGATAAGAACTGTGGATTAGTTTAAGTGTAAGAGCTAGTCAATAATAAGCCTGAGCTAATGGCTATACAGTTCATAAATAATATGAGCATCTATGTGTTTATTTGGCAGGTAAGAGAGATTTGTCCTGACCGGGGGCCAGGTGGGACACAGGAAAACTTCAGCTATAGGTCATTGTAAGGGAGGAAACTAAGCAAGGGAGATTAGATTCAGGGATCTCTTTCTGAAGGAAAAAAAGGGGGGAGATATAGTATAGAAATGATAGGAAAAAGGATAGATTACTGAATCTATTTTTAGACTAAGAAGCAACTACTAGTCTTAAATATTTTACATTGATATAGATTTTGTATATTGATACAAATTTAAGATTACTTTTGTTATACTGTAAACATATTTATATTCTTGTTAAGGTGTTGTACCTATTCAGTGCATTTAAAAATGTAATGTATAATTAAGAAATACAGGTTAGTAGTCATCTATAATGTTTCAAGGTTAAACAGAGATATATTTTTAGATAGATAGGTGGCCTTCAAAATCTTTAGAAACCTATAGAATGTGGTATTTAAGATATTTTAATAACCTAAGGCTTTTCATGACAATGAGATACATCTGCTCCTGGCAGTACCAATTAACTTTAGAAAAGGAGATGGGCATCAAAGAACCTTTATATGGAGTTTGCTTCCATTGTGGTAAAGTTAGTCACTGGCAAGAAACTACCATTGCCTTGAATGCTGAAAGTATGCTGTCCAACCTGGACAAACAGAACACAAAAGAAAGCAACTGCCAAACTTTGCCAAGACAAGGTAGGACAGTGCTTCAAAATTCCTACTTCACAGAAAAGTTTGTCAAATATTCTAGGCCTGTAAGCCAAAGGTGGATGCCCCAATATTGCAAAGGAACCTTGGGTGACTGTCCAGGCAGCCAGCTGTTTCTGTTATTTCTGTAGTTTTGGAAGTTGTTTGCTCTGTACTTCTGGTTTACTCAAGTAATATTATATCCCTTTCAGTTCTCTGATGGGAGTTGAAGACTAGATAGTTATACCATTTTCTTTGTTACTAAATCCAAAAGGCAAATTTAACAAACGCAATGTAAAGCTTATAAAGGTTGAGAGACATATAAGCTTAAGTTATTTAAGATGTTTTAAGGTCTAAAAACGTATTTTTAGGATGGTATAGAAGTTATGGTAGAAAGTGGTTTAGGTATAAAACTTTGGACTCACTAAGATAGGATATATACATTTTCTGAATTTGTGAAATACATATGGACTGGTCATTGTAAAAGTAATTCTTACCTGATAATTGTTTTTATTGTATATGCTTTTACTATGTTAGTGTTAAGATCTTTCCTTTTTTTAAAATAATACCTGATAATTGTTATTATATATAGTTTTACTGTGTTAGAGTTAAACCCTTTCCATTTTATTTTGATAAAAAGAGGAAAATGTGGAATATTTGTGTACATTGTAAAAATGTGTCTTGGGGCTGGAGAGATGGCTCAGAGGTTAAGAGCACTGGCTGCTCTTCCAGAGGTCCTGAGTTCAATTCCCAGCAACCACATGGTGGCTGACAACCATCTATAATGACATCTGATGCCCTCTTCTGGCATACAAGCAAACATGCAGACAGAACACTGTATACATAATAAAATAAATGTTAAGAAAAAATAAAAAAATAAAATTAAAAAAAATGTGTCTCTACCTAAGGCACCTTCTGTTGGCTTAATAAAAAAAAATGAATGGCCAATAGCTAGGCAGAGAAGACAGGTAGCATTTCTTGTGAGTGAGAGAAAGGGGAGGAGGAGTCTAGTCACAGAAATTTCACCAGGAATTCTGAAGAAGTCAGACATACAGTACAGAACAGAGGTAACCAAGCCATATGGCAAAATGTAGATTAACAGAGGCAGGTTAATTTAAGTTATAAAAGCTAGTTGGAAAAAAGCCTATAAGCTAAGGCCAAGCTTTCATAATTAATATTAAGTCTCCATATCATCACTGGGGAGATGTCAAAACAAAGTCCGACTACATTTGAGAAAGCTTGTTACAATGTCAAACTTTTCTTATTGTGAATATATTTAAGACACATACATGCAAGAATTATATGTGTTATATACATTGTGTTATATATAATGTGCTATAAATATTACTGCCACATAAGATTTATTTTAACCCCTGTATCGTAATTTTGTACTACCCACTTTAGTTAAGTAGAGGCGTGCATACGGCCATGCAGTTTGGATGCACACAGGCCTGTGGTGCCTCAGACACTGCAGTGGTGACAGATCCAGCCTGCAAAGTCAAAGGTGAAAAATGGATTGAGATACATAGGAGTCCTAGGAGCCCCAGGCACCAAGCATTGGATGATGGGAAGACCAGTAGGTGGGGGTGAGATGAGTTTGGAATGGGCAGGCCAAAGGAGGCAGAAACTGTGCTTCAGATGTGAGTTACCATAGCATCCCAGGCCCTGAGAGGTGGAATATGAACTAAATTAAGATCATATTAGAAGTGCAAGGTGTGGAACACGTTGTCTTTTCACAACTCACTTATTATGCCTATCAGTTTTCTCTCCTACCCAAGCAAACTTGTACAAAGTACAACCCCAGGAGGAGAGAAACCATAGCACTCCACTAAAGAAGAAAGCTGAACCAACCTCCAATGACGAAGAAAAATGACTTGATGAAAAAGCAAAATGAATATTGACCCAACACAGAAACAAGGGCACAAAAGAGAACTGAGAGTATCATGGGCTTTTAAAACCTTAAAGCATTTGAGATTCTTCCATTGAGATTTCTCTGTTTAGCTCTGTAGTCCATTTTTTTAATCAGAATATTTGATATTTTGCTGTCTAGTTTCTTGAGTTATATATATATATATATATATATATATATATATCTTTATATATATTCTTAATCTTTATGTTTATGCCTATAGACAAGTATTGTTCTCACCCTTAATCATGTAACCTTTCTTATCTTAAATGACATTAATACCACTCCTTCTAAAGTTCAGGGAACATCACAGAATAGAGAAAAAAGAATTTGAGAGACAGATGATGGGGAAGAGTGATATGAAGTTCTATCTCTTCGGCATGGCACAGGTATTATAATTATGAAATTGTAGTAGCTGTATTTCTTTTCACAGACTAGCCCTGCCACTATTCAGTCATGGATGGGGGAGAGGCTCATGGGACCCTACTCCTTTTTGGAGAAATATTGGTTGTTGATAGGCACTGAGGAAGGAGGGTTCATTGATTCAGCGCTATAGCCCCCTATAAGAACTGCATGCACTAGTGGACAGCTCCACCTCCCTATGCACGTGGATGGACCTGGTTAAATCAGCAGAAGTAAAGGTTGGTGAAATTGGCAGGAGAGTAAATAGGGTCTGGATGAATGTAATCAGAGTGAATCATATGTTAAGAAATATAAATGGCCAAATAAACACTTGATAAAGTGTTCAATATCTTAAATCATCAGGGGTTTGCCAATCAAAATTGATTTGTGATTTCATCTCATTCTGTTCAGAATGGCTATTATCAAAAACAAAAACAAAAAAAAAAAAAACAAATGACAACAAATGTTAATGAGGATGTGGGGAAAGTGGGACCTTTATAAATTGGTGGTGAGATTATAAACATGCAACTGTTATTTAAATAAATTTGGAGATTCCTTAAGACACTAACAAGAGAACCGTGCGGTAAACCATATGTCTGTTATCACTCTTAGGTTAATATTAAAAAACCTAGAAGGCCACATACAACAAAAATATTTACACATCATGTTTCTTACTTCACTATTCACCACAGCCAGCTAATGGAATCAGCCTATATGTTCCTCAGTAGATGAATAAATAAAGAAATATGATACTTACATATAATGGAATTTCTTATAGTAATAAGGAAAATGAAATAATGACATTTACAAATAAATGGATTGTGATGGTATGAAAGGGAACGGCATTGTAGGCTCATGCTTGAATACTTAGTCCCCATTGGTAGAACTTTTTGGGAAGGATTAGGAGATATGGCCTTGTTGGAGGCATTAGGCTTTGAGGTTTGAAAAGACTCATATCATTTCCAGTTTTTCTCAGCCTCTTGCTTGTGAATCAAGATGTGAGCCCTCAACTGCTGCCCCTGATACCATGCCTTTACTTCACCATCATGAACCCTTTAAAACTATAAGCCAATTAAATTTTATTTTATAAGTTGCCTTTGCCATGGTGTTTTGTCAATAGAAAAGTTACAAAGACATGACTCTAACTACAAATCATAATATTAAGTGAAATTAGCCAACTCATCTGAAAAAATGCAGCGTTTTAAACTAATTTTTTTTAAAGATTTATTTATTTACTATGTATACAGTGTTCTGTTTGCATGTGTCCCTGCAGGCCAGAAGAGGGCGCCAGATCTCATTACAGATGGTTGTGAGTCGCCATGTGGTTGCTGGGAATTGAACTCAGGACCTCTGGAAGAACAGCCAGTGTTCTTAACCTCTGAGCCATCTCTCCAGCCCCTAAATTATATATATATATATATATATATATATATATATATATATATATATATATATATATATATATATATACATATATATGTATATATATGTTCACACATATATACATATATACATGCAAATGTGTGTATTTCTATATGTATGCAGGTCATCAAATTAGAAGGGGGGGTCATGAAAAGGCACGAAGAGATCATAAAGGGAGAGTATAATGGAATGTATGTGATAAGGAATAGAAAGGAAGATTCTGTGGGGTGGAAGGGAATAAGGTAGATGGAAAAGACAACATGGGAGAAGAACAGTGGCGGAGGGGAACACATGAGAACATACTGTAATCTACAGTCACACCACCATGAACATGCTCAATCTCATCTAATCTCATCTATGACTATAATTCACAGAGTTGGTCTTCTGATGTCCCACATTTCCTGAATGTTCCTTTTCTGGGCTTTTTCCAAAAAAAAATTTCATATTCTTTGTTTGCGTCTTCTGTGTTCTTGCTTTATCTTCGAACCCTGATTGTCTGTCTTCTGTTCGATTCTTTGTACTTATGAAGTTTTCCCATGAGGTTCCTAAGCAGGATATTATGGGTTTTCTTTTTTTTTTTTTTTCAATTCTACCTTCACTTCAGTTTGTGTTCACATCAATGTTTCTATCTCTTTGCTGAATTCAATTTTCAAGTGTTGAATTAACTTTGTCATTTCATTCAGTTGTAGACTTGTATTTTTGTGAACACCACTCAAGTTTTTATTGCTATCCTCTCAGAGGATAACATGATTTTCATATCTTATCTGAATTATTTCATAAAGTTTAAGATTATTCTTTTAAATTCTGTGCCCTAGGGTTTCCCTGGGAAGTTATCAGATACCATTTATTTTTTTCTCTTTATTAAGAAATTTTTTATTCATTTTACGCACCAACCACAGATCCCTGTCTCTTCCCTTCTTCTGCTCCCTGCCCCAGCCTTTCCCCCTCAACCCAACCCCATTCCTGCTGTGGGATGTATGGCAAACGTGTTGCTAATTAATCAATAAAACACTGATTGGCCGTTGGCTAGGCAGGAAGTATAGGCGGGGCAAGGAGGAGAATAAAGCTGGGAAGTGGAAGGCTGAGTCAGAGAGACACTGCCAGCCGCCATGATGAGAAACAGCTTGTGAAGATGCCGGTAAGCCACGAGCCATGTGGCAAGGTATAGATTAAAGGAAATGGATTAATTTAAACTATAAGAACAGTTAGCAAGAAGCCTGCCACGGCCATACAGTTTGAAAGCAACGTAAGTCTCTGTGTTTACTTGGTCGGGTCTGAGAGGCTGTGGGACTGGCAGGTGAAAGAGATTTGCCCTGACTGTGGGCCAGGCAGGAAAACTCTAGCAACACATTCCCTCCCCCAAGAAAGTAAGGCCTCTCATGGGAAGATAGCAAAACTAAAGTACATTTAGTTGAGGCAGGTCCAAGGCCCTGCAATGTGTCCCCCCAGGACTAGTAAGCTCAATGGGAGAGAAACTCACTTTGCCATTTATGTTTTTGTTTTACCATTTGTCCTGGGCGTGTGAACTTCTTTCTTCGGTGATGTGTGTAATATGACCATCTGGCCTTCCTTGTATTGGGTCAATGTGAGAACTGAGTGACCTGGCTAAGTCAGATAAAGTCTTGCATAAGCTATTCAACCGAACCAGGCAAAGATGGCTCCCAAACTGTGAGCCTGAAGCTAGCTAGACTTGTGGGTTCAGAGATGGTAAAGGGTAGAAGAAAGGAGTGTCTCACCAGTCAAAGGTGGCTCTGGAACAAAGCAGGTTAGAAGGCCACTGGTCAGACCTAGACCTGTGGGTGTGTTGATGGCCACAAGCTGGGGATACAGAGATACGGAGAGGGACTGGGAAAGGGAAGAAGCAACTTATCTGACAAAGATCTCACAAACAATGTGGTTTCATGGGTTACAGGTCTGGAACTAGGCTTGTGGGTTTACAGACCTACCTTGCTATTTTCAACACATTATTGAAGACATAAAGTCAATTTAGGCAAATTGGTACTGGGATCTACTTAATGTTCATCCTCCAAAGTATTATCATTAGAATAAATATTGGCAGATGTTCTATGTCACAACTACTAAAATTTTGCTAAACAAAATGGAAATACATTCATGTGCTGTTTAATGATAGGTACACACTCTGAAAATGTATCATTAGGGAATTTCAAAATGGTTCAAAAATCAAAGAATGAACTTACAGAAACTATGATGACATCATTAGGAGGTATAATCTTACAGTAATTATACCATCTTATATATGATTCATCATTCACCAAATTGTTTAATATGGCACATGTCTATATAAGCATGAGATACATTGACTATGAACCAAAACTCTATAAATGTATGAATTGAGTAATAATTATTTGTAAATATTAAGGGATTATTGTGTTTATAAAATTAAATCCCTCTGTTTTATAGTCTAATTTTGTGAGCAATAGTACCCAAGGATAATAAATGTGACAACATATCATTACCAACCATTCTGTTTATTCAAAATAATTAAGAGTATTGCAAATGTCGAGGGCATCCTCCATCCTGTGTATTTGTTAACAATATAGACTCTAGAACTGTGTAACTTTCTTCTAGGTCATTTCAAATAGGGATTCATGAGGAATTGTCATTGATTGTTTTCAGAGCTAGACATGGAAACAGATCGATGCAAAGAAAAGCCAATCTTACCTTGGGAGGTACAGAAAGTGTTAGTATTGGTGTTCATACTAATTAGAAGAATTTCTATCATCCATGTATATTTTTTCTCAATAATAGAAGGGCCTACTCTAATATAATGTTGGATCAGCTATACTCTTGGTCATGTTGTGACAGAAAGATTTACAGCTCTAGGCAGCTAAAAATTCAAAGCACTGTGACATGAACAAATGAGTTTTCATTCACCACTGGGAGGCAGGCAGGTCGCAGTACTGGGTGTAGTTACTCAGAGGCAGGCCAGTGCTCAGCAGCAGCATTTTAACTGGCTGGTGTTTTTTCTTTAAGCACAAAGCTACTACATAGTTGAAGAGTTCAGGTGGCTTAAAGCACCTATATTCTAGAGAAAGTTGCTAGGGTCAGTAAGGCAGCATGAGTGCTTCTTTGTCACACTATCATTTTTGAGGGAAGTTGGAAGAATCAATATTTATCTGGTACATTGCCTTTCCAAAAAAAAGGCCTAGCAAATTAAGGCAAAGACATACATAATGTGAAGTGCATATCTATTGTTGTTCAAATGTGAAGACAAATTAATCCTTTTCTTTAAATAAGCAAATCCTTAATAATATCCTTAGATACATAAATGATCCATCATCAACATAAATTTAGAAAGTCAAAAACAGTAAAAACTAAGGAAAGAGTTAGCTGACAGCACTTGAATTAAAAATAGAAAAAAATAAATGAAATTATTCTAGTTACTACATAGAATAAAAATACAAATTTTTAATAAAGGAGCATGGTATCAACTATTAATTGCTACTAACAGAATGGAAAAATTATAGACCCAACCAACAAATATCAGGATACTGATAGAATGGTAGAAAGAAATTTGACTTGCTATTCTGTTAAGATGAGAAATGTGTTTTGCATTCAAGTAATTATATTAATGAAAGAAAAATGAAATAAATGAAATTAAAAATAGTCTACATACCTTTAAAGTTACTGCAAACATTTTGAGGGCTTAGGCAGGGAGGGGCCAAAGATATGAATCTAGTGTTTTTATAGAAGTAAAAGAAGAAATGAAATGAATACAAGAAACAGCAAGAAAGTACTACACCAAAAATTAAAATTATAATACAATAAACAACCTGTTATAATAATAACTATAACAGGAAATACTGCTTTGATTAAAATGCTGAAATTGTCTTAGATTGTAATATGCTATATTAATACTATACACTATCATTGAAATATGTAGATACATGTCATAGTATAGCTTAATGGTAATATGCTTACCAGACATGCACAAGGCCATAGGTTTTATCCTCAGCAAGGTCAAAACTAAGTAAGAGGAATCTTTGATTGGTGTGTAAAATGAATGAAAAAAATTCTTAATAAAAAAAGATAAATAAATGAATTAATGCAGTAAAAAAAGTGAGCCCAGAAATACTAGAAAAATCCATACACAAGATGAAAAACTAATACTAACAAAACTACATGTTTTAAAATGTATAATATATGAATATGCTGTATAGTAAAATATAAGCTAAAACTATTGTCTAATAATTATAAGATGACTGAAAATATTACAGCAGACCTGGCATTTTATTTACACTATGATAAACATCACATAGTAGAATAGAAACTACTAGAAATTGGAAAATAATTCAGCAAAGCTATAACAATGAAAAATTTTATCTTCTAGCATTTAATGAAGTAAGTACAAAACAAATTTTATCAACCACAGTGGAGTCCTAAGTCTTTTACTTGATGACAATAAACACACAATGTGTGTGAACAAAGTATTATATATATATACATATACATATATATACATATGTATATATATGTGTGTGTATATATATATATATATATATATATATATATATATATATATATAATATGGGAACATGGACCATGAATTTTAAGTTAGACTTATATAAATAAACAATATCTCTAGTCTAGAAGTAGACTTTTACCATAATTTTACAAAATATATTCAGAATAATGAACATTCAGAGTAAAATCTCAATTACAATTTCCTTGGGGGGGGGGAACCTGTATTCAAAGACAAAAGCAAATTTTCAATTATGAAGTATGTTTTTAAAGTCACAAAAAATAAATATAAAAGAAAAAATACTATACTAAAGCACCAAGAACTGCAAACAGGACTGGGACAATGACTTATCTCTGTTTATAATGCAAATTATATTAGAGAATTGTCACGTACTGTTTACGCTTACTGAGACAAGACGCTGCCTCTGGAAGTGAGGTAGCCCCTCTAAGCATATTTTTCTCAACGTGTCTTTCAAGACTCCAAGGCAGTCCCTGGCCCTATGACAAAAAGAATGGAAAAGAGCGAAAGAACCCAAGAGTTAACATACGGTGCCCTTGAGAACAGAAGGAAAGCAAATCATGTGAATGAAAACACTGTGTCCTTGACAACAGCTAGATATAACTCATACCCAGGAATGTTTGACACCATCCTCAAACTTCAGGCTCACACATTGTTTATTTCGTAATATAAAAATATCGGTGGTCATGACTAATTGGAAGTCATTCTGTCAGTGATCTTTTTTTTATTAATCGGGGGTCTCTAGGTGACCGTGTTTACTGGGCTACGACAGTCACTTGTACTGGGTCATATGAGTGCCTCAGCTGATGTTCTGTGGTTTCTCTGCTACTTACTCTCTCTCTCTCTCTCCCTCTCTCCCTCCCTCCCTCCCTCCCTCCTTCCCTCCCTCCCTTCCCCTCTTTCTTTCTTTTGCTTGCTACTTACTCAATAAACTAACTCATTCAAAACTGAAAGCAAGGATATTATGGATTGTTCTCTGCATGGAGCACTGTGCCTTCAGCTTTCCTTGAGGACTTAACATGCTTGCCTATATACTATACAGGTCACCCAGAAGCAAGAAACAGTCATAAAATAAAGACAGAAAGTCCAAAACTTAATCTTCATTTGGATGTTTCATGTGTCCAGATAAAAATTGGCTTTTAACAAAATACATTTCTAAATGTTTGTTATAATAGGATTTAAGTTTTTAACACATTGATTAATTTGAGTTTGGGGTTAAAAATAGATTATCTCTAGGACTGCTGACATGCTCCCTTCATATTTATAACTATTAAATAAATTAAGACACAATATACATGTTTTCTGGGTGTTCCTATGTCCACATTTGCATTTTCTATATTGAACTAAGGAGGCAATACCAGACCTTCACAGTGGGTACTTCTAATTTTGAAGTAATCATTTTATATCATGTACCAACTGAAGATTTTTGGATTCCCCTGCAGATGAAAGCTTCCAACACATGTGGCCAAAACCAGCGGCTTGCTCTTTCATTCTCTCTTCTCCCTCCCTTCCTCTCCCTCTCTCTTTTTCTCTTTCCTGTCTTCCTGGGGTTTTCCTGATCATTCTAAATCTGTTCTAGATGGAAATTCCTGCCAAGTATGAGAGGCAATCATGCCTTGACTGTTTTTTATTAAAAAGGAGGAAAAATTGATGTTTACCAATCATGCTTACTTGTGGGCACTGGCCTTCTCTGGGCAGGAACATTTGTTCCCACCAAGGAAGATATTTCTGGCATTCCATTGAGCATGCTAACCTAACTACTAGTAAACTTTTGGGCCTTGGTTCTTGCCAACTGTGAAACTGTAAAACCGAGCAGAGCATAGTACTGCTGGTTCTTACAGGTGGACTCTGACTCTCACTGGTCCTGAAACCGGGTCCCCAGCTACAAAGTTAACTTCTGACTCTCAGGCTCAGGGTGATTAATTCCCCATGGATTCCTATTGATTTTCCTCTCAGATGTATGTATTCGCTGTAATTGGTACAAATTGGATTTCTAAGTCTTAAAAAGCAAAAGGGATAACAGCTTAATATAATGGCACCAAGTAGTTTTATTTAAATATTAGAGAAAAGTGTAATAGTTCCCAGTGCAAACCTTAGAATGAAGCTCAGCTATATCTGCTTTGTAAAGGGCAGAAGGCAATCAGACGTTCCCTATGTCCCAGCGTTTCTTCCATGCTGATGTAAATGATCTGGATAGCCAATAGCCAAATTTGGAGGCTAAAGACAATGAAGACACAAGGATTAAAAGACACTCAACACTTTGGTCTTGCCTTCAGGTCACCTATATCCCAGGGGATGGTGGAATGCCTTAAGCTAACTCACCCATTCTCTTGATCAGAGAACCTGTGGATACCTAAAAGTTGGATTACAAACTGTGTACATTCTGTGAAGAGAACTATAAATATAAGGGGAAAAATCCTGGATGTTTCCAAGGAAAGCTGTCTGGTCAGCAAGACCATGACCCATCTAAACAGACAGCAAAACTGGTAGGAGCCATTGTTGGGGTACTCCTCCCAAGTCCTTACAAATAACTCTTGAGGTTCTTCAACTGAGGTTTCTAGACAAGAAAGGTTAAATTTTCATCATGTGCACAGTCTTCATCACCCAACAGAAAATTATAACTTAAGGGACCAGGGCCAGTTGTTTGTTTTTTTTTTCCCAGGGGCCAGTTTGCTAAGATCTCAGTCTCATATTACCCCACCATCCCATGTTGACTCATGTCTGGCTTCAAGCAGACCCTCAGGAAGTATGTCCAGTCTGTTAGCCAATCAAAGTCCTACCCAGCCACAAGCAGAAACTGGTCTTGCTATTTTCAGTCAGACAGACCCCTGACACAACAGATAGACCCCTGTCACTACAGTCACAGTTGCTGACCAGATGTCATGAGCCAAGCATAAATTGATTCCTGTACGAGTAAGGGTCTATACCCAATCACTTCAAAGTACACTTAACCACTCACTTCAAAGTACACTTAACCACAGCTGTGCCTCAAACAGGCTTAAAAGGGACTTCCTTACCCTCCCCCAAGGTCAAAGTCATTTTGGTTGGACCCCAGAATGCTGGCTTTTCTGTCATGAAAATAAAGCTGCTTTTTGTAATTGCATATTGGGTGTCTTCTAGTCACTTGGAGCAACCTAAGGACACTATAATAACCAAAGAGTAAAATGATTAATGAAGAGATAAATGAATGCAGCCTCTTTGCCTAGATGCCTCCTTGCTAGCTTGCTTTCTTCACTGTTATGCAGTTTGGAGCCCAGCCAAGGGAATGATACTGCCCACAATTGGATGGGCTCTCCTGCATCAATAAACAGCACAATTCCCCACAGATGTGCTCACAGGCCCACTTGATCTAAACAGTTCCTCAATTGCAGCCCCTAGACAAAGCACTAAGACAGCCTTGTTTGTGGCCCTTCTTAGGCAAGAACTATACTCCGTATCAGCAAGAAAAGAATTTAAACAAAATACATTGTTCAACATCCTACTGTTGTGTAGCAATTTCCTCTGAGGTTAACACTTACATCTTGGAGGGAAGCTTAAGACACAGGGTATTAAAAGAAATCTAACAACAGGGTATTTTAAGACAAGATGTTTACAAGGAAGTAAAGCAACAGAGTGTTCTAAGAGGAGATGAAACACTCCCACATTCAGGAAAACTAGTTAAGACAGGAAGTAAACAACTCAAAACTGCTTCAGGAAGTCTCTGAAACTGACCAAATTCATTAGGCCCCTCATTTTCCAAGTGTATATAAACAGCAAAGCCTGCTGCAACTCACAGATGATCCCTGCTGCATGGAAAAAGCAGAGGCTAGCCAAACTACCTAGAAGAAATAAGAGCCATCTAACCTGTCTAGAAGAAACTCAGATTGATTGAGCCACCAGAATAAAACACTCTCCAACCTGTTGAGTTGCCTTCAGGTTATCCAGTGGGCTCCAGGTTTAGCTTTTGTTAGCTGCCACCAATGATGAGATGCACATTGATAATGCAATTGTCTTTGAGTGATTCTGTGCCAGTATTGCAGTAAGCAACCCCAATAAAACTCATTGGTTCACCATACTGGACTTGGATAGTATTTGTACTTTGATCTATCATCAGTTCCCTGTCTAAGGTGAGTAAATGCTCATTTATATCTCCCCAGGAAGAGTGTCTCACAACACCTTCTGCTCCTCAGAAAGTTTTGGGCCCACAGCAGTCAAGGAAGTGTTGTATATGGCCTGGGGACTGTAGAATCATGACGAACATGTAAAATAAGGTTGATAACAAAAAAGACTGGGAATAGTTTACCCAGTGGGTTACATATGTGAAAAAAAGCCACAATATGCAAATACAAAGCAGGCAAGTGTGCTGTGGGATGTATGGCAAATGTGTTGCTAATTAATCAATAAAACACTGATTAGCCGTTGGCTAGGCAGGAAGTGTAGGCGGGACAAGGAGGAGAATAAAGCTGGGAAGTGGAAGGCTGAGTCAGAGAGACACTGCCAGCCGCCACGATGAGAAACAGCTTGTGAAGATGCCAGTAAGCCACGAGCCATGTGGCAAGGTATAGATTAAAGGAAATGGATTAATTTAAGCTATAAGAACAGTTAGCAAGAAGCCTGCCACGGCCATACAGTTTGAAAGCAACATAAGTCTCTGTGTTTACTTGGTCGGGTCTGAGAGGCTGTGGGACTGGCAGGTGAAAGAGATTTGCCCTGACTGTGGGCCAGGCAGAAAAACTCCAGCTACAAATGGCATCCAACGTGGGGCAAGAGTTTCCACCTAAAAACTGAGAAAAAAGATTCTAAAACGGAGCTAAAACCAGCTTCCTAATTGTCTCTCTCAAATGAGCGGCAGCTGCCAGTTGGAGCTACTGGCGGGAATGAGGCCTCTGCAAGTGGCACATTAAGCTGCATGGTGGATTTAGACTTTGACAGTACAAAACAAAAAAAAGAGGTTTCTGGACTACATGCTGCTTGGATAAAAGCATAGACCCATGATAGCTCCCAGAGCTGGTGGTAAACGTAGCCATGTTGGGAAGCTGAGGTGGGCAGAGCCAGCAGCCACAGCTGCTGCAGTTGAAAGCAATAGATTCACAATAAGACAGATTCAGGTGTAATAGTTTACAATGTGTGTAAAATATACATAGGCTTGAAAGAGACAAAAAAGGTGATATATAGAGTTATAGAAACAAATACATAGATAAAAAAATAAAGTGTTTAAAGAGACAGTAAAGGTAGTATAAAAAATAAGCCACGTAAAAATGGATATTACACAGAGAATCTGGATTGTGTTGTCTTTGGGATTTTTAACTGCAGAAAAACATTTGATTGTAAAAGCTATAGAGTTATGCCAAAATGTATATTTTAAAGATACCTTGACTTCAAAATTTGGATATAAGGATATGTTGCTTTGGAAAAGAGTCTCTTTTGTTCCCACAGAAAGCCAGAGGCTATGGATTCGTTCAAGATTAAGATACATCAGGTTTGACCAGCCAAGACCCCCTGAAGGTCTCCGATGACACCATGGCCCAGATGATCCAACATCCAGAACGGTTTGAAGGCATCTGGCTCAGACGATACAGCCTCATGGACTATTCCATAATTCTAAAATTTTCTTTGTTTCCCCATAAGATACAGCGCCCCCTTCCAGCAGGAAGTAGTAAGAGAAGCTACGCCCAAATTCCCAAATTATATGTAATTTTACTTTAAGGTTAAAACCTTCCTTTTTGAAAAAAAAAAGGGGGGAAGTGCTGTGGGATGTATGGCAAATGTGTTGCTAATTAATCAATAAAACACTGATTGGCCGTTGGCTAGGCAGGAAGTGTAGGTGGGACAAGGAGGAGAATAAAGCTGGGAAGTGGAAGGCTGAGTCAGAGAGACACTGCCAGCCGCCACGATGAGAAACAGCTTGTGAAGATGCCGGTAAGCCACGAGCCATGTGGCAAGGTATAGATTAAAGGAAATGGATTAATTTAAGCTATAAGAACAGTTAGCAAGAAGCCTGCCACGGCCATACAGTTTGAAAGCAACATAAGTCTCTGTGTTTACTTGGTCGGGTCTGAGAGGCTGTGGGACTGGCAGGTGAAAGAGATTTGCCCTGACTGTGGGCCAGGCAGGAAACTCCAGCTACACAAGTGCTATGTAAGTGAAGGGTCAGGAGCATCAATGCTCAATGCTGTTTGAAATAGGCATTTACCCAGCTCACTAGCCCACTCTGCCTTGGGAGTGCTTTCCTTTTCTTAATAAACCATCTTTATCTTTATTTCTATTTCTAACAATGTATCATCAGTGCATTTCTTAACCTGGAGCAAAAAGAACCTGACAACTTCAATGGGAGCCCTGCAAATACAGATTCATATGCATCACATAATGATTTGCCTAACATAAATTTGGGTGTGACCAAAGGAAATGAAATCATCACAGCATATAGATACTTGCATGTTCCTGATCACTGTGGCACTAGTCACAATAGGAGAGATATGAAAGCAGGATAGGTACCCACTGACAGTTCAATGGATAAAGAAAATGGGGTATACATACACAATAGAGCACCTTTCAGGTATAATAAGAGGCTATCCTATTGATCAAGCAGACAACATCACATTAAACATAATAAGCCAGCTATGAAAAGATAAGTACTGTTTGTTCATCGTGTGAAAACTAGAAAAGCCAACTTGAAAGTTGAATAGTGATTACAACAGATTTAAGGGTGTGGTAGAGAAGAGGGTAGAAAAGAGGTAGATGAATATGATAAATGTCTGTCATATGCATACATGGATAGGTTACATCACAATGAACACCATTGATATGCACAAGCAATGTGCTTTAAAATGCTGTCTGTGCAGTCGAAATTAGTTTCTTGGCATTCACTTCAAGACAAAGAGCACATGTCTCATTCAACTTTGCAGTCTTACAATAACTGGCGTTGGGCTTGCCCAGTAACTCAGAACTCTGCTAAGTTTGAGAATAAAGCAGTCCTATGCTGTTCTTTGTTTCAGCTATGTGAACTGTAACAACACTGGCAGATGTCAGGATGATTTTAAGTAATAGAAGTGAAGCTAAAATTCTATACAACTGAGAACAAATACTTAGCCAAATTTAAAAAAAAAATCTAGCTTCAGAATTAGCCTAAATAAAGGTTTAAAATGATAAAAATAAACATCATCTCCTTCTGATGGAAAGAACACACATTAATTATTTGAGTTGGAGAAACGGGACATCTTGGTTTTCAGGTACAAGAAGACATGAAGCATTGTGAATGTGGCATAATATCTCATAGAACAAGTGTCTGCTAATTACAACATGCTTCAGCATATAGCAGGCAGTCTCCATAAACTGAAAGAAATATCCAGTTGTTCTTTTAGGGAAGTTTCATTAATTCAGTTCACTGTCGCTCTTGTTCCTTGCAATGAACATCCAGAAAGTCTGTAGCCCAGTCTCCAATAGGCCGTAATTATTGCCTATGCTACCACATGGAGCATTGACAATAAGAAGCAGTTCCATTCTGAACACCTGCTACCATCCCATGTACATGATGAATAAAAATTTTCTTTACCAATATGGTTTCCTCAACTTTCAAGTTTTAAATTGTTATTTTTTTTCCCAACTAGTTCTGAGCAAGAATATTTTTGTTCACTACTTTGGAATCCCTTGAACTGATCTTGTAAATGAGTTGCTGAAAACAGAATGAATAGCTAATTGATAATGCTGAGGAAATGACACTCAATCAGCATGATTACTGGAATAAAATGGGAATGGTTGCATGGCTTTTGTTATTACTGCTAAACATATGTTGGATAATGTGCCTGATATATGTCAAATAAGCCATCATTTGAGACTCTTCTTAGCCAAGTGATGCCACAAAGCATATCAAAGCACTCTAATTCTGACAAAATGTTCAGTGGGATTTTGAAATGCAGTCTATGAAATGTTTCCACTGAAATCACTGTGTGGCTTCTTTTGGTTCTGAATCCAAAGGTCAACACATGCTGAAACAAACAAAAACCCACTTTCTCATTCTAGGCTTCCATTTCTTTCCTGGCAAGTTGTACTTATTGAGAACACACAGTTGAACTTCCTCTCCATGATACAGCTCTATTGCATGCTCCAATAATTTCTGATTTATCCTCAGGAAAGCCACATTATACATCTGTGTGATGTAGTTATTGTTAACAACCTGAGTTAATGCTGCACCTGTGTTTGTATCAGTAACATTTTGTGTTCAGTGTCCTGTGTGGTTAAGTTTGGCTGCTTATAGTAATAAGCTGCATTAGGCAGAAACACTTCTACTCACTATTTTGTATGGTTATGGTGATCTATTAAAGGACATTCAGATACTTAGATTGTATTTATATTCCCAAATAGGTTTGATTTTTATGTGATATAAAGTTTATTACAATTGGGAGAAAAACATTAAGAAGTCTGAAATCTTCTTCAATTCCAACAATCAGATCAGATCTCTGTCCCTCCATGAATTAACTGCTTAGGTCTTGTTTTCATCATGTAAAATAATATGTACATAAAGCGATACTCCTTTCTTTCAGATCTTATTTTTATACTGAATTTTTAAACCTCTAATATGATATTTGAAATTTTGACTACCATTATACATTTAATTGCTTTGTTTGATTAAATGGTAGTAATGATTGATGGTAGGAGAGTGATGCAGAGTGTTTTCTTTTGCCCAAATAAATGTATAGCATTAAAATGAATGAATTGTGTTTCTATCATGTGCTGAGTGTTTTTTGACTGGTTGGTTGGTTGGTGGGATTTTCCTTTTTGGCTGAACTTTGAAGGAAAGTCAAATTCAATGAGAAATAGCTTCAAAAAGAATAAATATTTGACTGTGATGGCTAGTTTTGTCAACTTGTCACGAACTAGAATCATCAGGGAAGAGGAAACCTCAGTCTAGGAATTGCCTCCATGTGAATGGATGGTAGGCAAGTCTGTGGGGGCATCTTCTTGATTAATTATTGATGCAGGAGGGACTAACCCACTGTGGACATTGCCACCCCTCAACGGGTTGTCCTAGGTTGTATAAAGAAGGTAGCTGAGCAAGCCATGCAAAGCAAACCAATAGAGATTCCTTCATGGTGTCTGCTACTGTTCCTGCATCTAAGCTCCTGCCTTGACTTCCCTCAATGATGGACTGTAAACTGTGAGCCAAATAAAAGCTTTCCTCATAAATTTTCTTTTGTCATGGCGTTTATCAGAGCAACAACAAGCAAACTAAGACATTAACATACCTAAAAATGACTACAGAGCCTTCAAGATGGCTCATCAGGTAAAGATACTGATATCAAATCCTGACACTTGAGTTCAATCACAAGGATTTACATGATGGAAAGAAAGAAGTGATTCCTGAAAGTTGTCCTCTCCACACACATGGCATGTGTACACATCCACTCTAAATAAATACAACTAAAATTTTTAATTGCTTTTTCAAGGATTCAATAATTTTCTTAAGAATGAGCTCCACATAAGATATTCAGTCTCAAGTGGTTATCTCTGGACACATGCAAATGAAAGGAGTGATAAATGGATTCCAAACAATATTCATATATACATACATATATGTGTCTAGGTGTATGAATGTGTGAAGCAATAATAATTAAAGAAGGGATCATGAACTTGGGAGGGTAGGCAGGGAAGAGTTTGTGGGTGAGGGTGGTGATGCAGGGTGACATATATATCTTATAATATTGCATATATATAGTTATCAAAAAGTCAACACCAAATATTTTTGTTATTTATGATTAAAGAAAACTTACAAAGACTTGATAAAATTCTGAACAAAATCTAGCAGTGAAGTTAATTTCTTTTTCATAGTGTCTATCTCAAGAATGTTTTAGAATTTGGGCTTTTGTGTACTAAGGATCAAATCCCAAGTCTCATGCACACCAGGTGAATTCTGCAGCCCTGGCCTGTATTCTCAGGAAGGGGAAGGGAGATAGCAGAGTAAAGTAGACATCCTTCCTATACGCTGAACACTCATTCATCATAGACTCATGAAAGCAGAGTGGTGCCAGATTGCAAGCTGAGTTCTCTGGAGACCAAACTGAGCTAGAGTTTAACTGAAAGATATTTATCACTCATTGGATTATTAATAAAAATTAAAAGAAGAGGACACAAAGTTGGGAAGGAGACATATTTGGAGGTCTTTTGGGGAGCTAGAGGAAGACTTTGAAGTGGAAATAATAAAAAATACATATTTTAAGTTTTCAAAGAATGTATTTCAAATAGTTTATTTTTGAAAAAAAATATATTTTGTGGAAAAGTAAAAGAAACAATGCGAGGCAGAACTTGTGATTCAAGTTGAATGATGGCCTAGGGGAAGCTTTGGGGATTTGGATAGAGGGCTTCGCCTGTGTGGTTGGGGTGGTCTCTGGAGTTTGTATGCTGCCTTGAACGGGGTCTGACTATTAAAGCTGCTAGACATAGATAATACTTGAAGGTGACTCTTTCACTCCTATAGATAAGAAGCAAGTAGTTCCTTGAGAAGGAGTCAGGGCACTCTGTAGAGTCCATAAGCCCCAGAACATAGTAGATGGAGTAAAGCCTGAGAGGTGCCAAAGGAGTGTATAGATCAAAAAATTGATTTTTATTTAATATTTACTATGTTATAAGCACTGAACTAGGCACTCTTTGGTGATCCCATTTGATGTATACAACTTTCTCTGTGTATAAGTGGCACTTCAGTTTTTAGAGAAGGGAAGTCAAGTTCAGAGGACAGTCATCATCACTGAATCCAAGGACTGGAAGGTGGCCGGAGCACAGCTGCTGCAGTCCAGGTTCTCGTGTGCTGCAGGGAGAGAAACTCCTGAACAGTTGGTGTCAATTCTAAACAGCACTAGACTTCCATTGCCTCTGCTTCATTTCACACAGTCTATCCCAGCATCCTGATATTTCAATTCGGAGTCCTCATGACACGCCAAAAAATATTTAGTGCCAATCAACTGAAAACACACTCTGGAATAAATTTAAGGTTTGGATTGTTTGGATTTCTTTTCCAGGATAAAGATTTGATTATAAATGTTAAAAATCAAGAAAAAAAATACACTTTGTTATAAACCAAGATCAATATCTAGATCTGGTGACTAAGTCAAGGAACAACTAATGGGAAAGCTGGGAAGAGAGTTGATTCAAGTTCTGACAGTCCAAAAGCCAATTGATATTGTTAGTACTCAACAGAAGTTCAATTGCATAGTCTGACAGAACTTATATTTAACAGAAATTGAAAACACTTTTACCAGTTAAATGAAATGAACTTCAAATTGTAAGCTTCTGATGTAAATTGTGCCTTCCATGGTACCTTCAGTGGCTTGGGAAATGGGGAAAACAGACATTGTCTAGTGTAAATTGTAGTAAAAGTAGCATTTTATAAAGGTGTTCTCCCTCCAAAGCTGGTGCAACACCAGATAATAAGTTATATAAAGGTTAATCTCTCTTTTTACTTGTAAGTTCTTTAAAATAACAATTTGTCACGCTAATGGAGTGTTTTCGTGCAAACTGGTATTTAAACGCAAAAATGAGTACTATTAACCCAAACGTCCTAAATAATAGAATTTGAGATGCCCTTAGAACAAACAAAAATAGATAGAAATAGAAACTCCTCTGCAAGATTTTAATGAGAAAGAAAGAACAAAAGAAAGAAAGAAAGAAAGAAAGAAAGAAAGAAAGAAAGAAAGAAAGAAAGAAAAAGAAAGGAAAGAAATTGTCCTTAATGTTCCCTGTGTATTGTTCTGTAGCAATTTTATCCCTGTGGAAATAGGACAGCACATCAGCCACCTGAGAAGTTAATAAAATGCAGCACCTTCACAGTCATTGCATGGAGTAGTGGCATACTTCGCTGCTTAAAACACCTGCTTTCAAGGTACGTTAACTCTGATCAGTAGAAATGTAACAGAATTTAAACCCAAATGCTCTAGCTTTTACACTGATCTATCCCATTTACTATTTATTTTTATCTGACAAAAATTGACTCATTTCTAAGCTTCAGTTTTTTTCCATTTTTTATTTTTTATTACTGAAAATATATTCTTCTGTCATACAACACACAGTTTCCCCTCACTCCACTCCTTCTCACCCCCACTTCTCCTCTCCTCCAGATTCCCTCCCTCTTCTTTTCCTCTTCAGAAAAGATGAGGCTTCTAGGCAAATAACACTTACTTATGATGGAAGGATGAATTTAGGTGATACATGTAAAATAAACTTTACCAACATTGTAAGTCCCAAGCTCAATGGGAGAATACCAATTTAATAGGGGAACCACAGTGTTGGAGGAATTTTCCACAAGTTCTTCCCAAAATAACACACAACTAGAATGTTTCCATTTCTCTGTCTGATAGAATAAAATGACATTTTGTATTTTAACTATGTTTTATTAAATTTTTGTTGAATTTGGACAATCTTACAATACAGTTTTGAGATGACTTTGTAGTATAAACCACCTGCCTATAATCTTTGTCTCTTACAAATAAATTTGTAAAATGTTTTAGAGACTAAAGAACTAAAGATGTTTAAAGAACTAAATCTGTTTAATATTTTATCAAATCTTTCTTTTTCCTTTCATGCTGTAATCTTTTGTAATGTTGATGTTTTATGTTTCACAAGTCACATATCTTTTCTAGCTTTTGACTAATATTGAAATTACTTTTATTTTTCTATTCTTAAAAAACTGTCACTTACTATAATATTCTCATGTGTCTTTTGGGTTGTCTTTTGAATATGTATACGAAGCATTAGGAAAGATTTGAAGACACTGATACATTTGCCAATGAATGGCAAACTTTAAAAGTAACACTTTACTTAATGGGGAACCCACAAATACAGCTGACCTGAGGTGGTGGGAGCTTACGAACTTTTGACCAACAGTTAGGGAGCCTGCATGGGACCAACCTAGGCCTTCTGCATGTGTGTGACCTTTGTGTAGCTTGGTCTGTTTGTGGAGCTCCTAGCAATGAGATCAGGACCTGTCCCTGGTGCTCGAGCTGGCTTTTGGGAACCTATTCCCCAGGCTGGATTACCTTGACCAGCCTTGACACAGGGGGAGGGCCTTGGTCCTACCTCATCTTGATGTGCCATACTTTGTTCAAGCATATGGGAGGCCTGCCCCTTTCTGAATGGAGACAGAGGGGGAGGAGAGGAGGGAGAGGGGAAAAAAGAAAAGAAAAAAAGTAATACTTTAATGTATAAAAATCCATTTAATTTTAAGCCAGAAACTGAAAGGAATATTTGTAAATCATATATTTAATAAAGGACATTCATCCAGTGTGTGCAAATAACTCCCAAAAGACATATCACCAAAGATACATGGACTGAAAATAAATACATAGAAAGACTTAACATCGGTTGTGATGAAGAAAGTGCCACTTAAATCCCCAGTGAGTGACAGTCTATC
Organism: Peromyscus eremicus; assembly: GCF_949786415.1. Lineage (NCBI taxonomy): Eukaryota > Metazoa > Chordata > Mammalia > Rodentia > Cricetidae > Peromyscus > Peromyscus eremicus. The sequence goes on along the minus strand of NC_081422.1, from coordinate 71,065,039 downwards.
CTTATTCAAATGAAGAGGAAGACACCCAATAATCCCCAAATCTGGTAGTAATGTAGGGCAACCTGCTCTGCACAGTACTATTGGGAACAGAAAAGTCAAGCCACTCTTGGAAACAGCTTGGCAACCTTGTATTCTTATTGTATGCTCCATCTGAATTATCTACTCAAGAGATTTAAAAATACCCACACAGCCACAACCATAAGTGCATGCTTAACAACTTCATAGCAACATGATAAACTTCCACCCCTGGACTGTACTATCCATGAAATGGAATGCTACTCAGCACTGTAAAACAAGCTATTTACATGTGTAACAACATGGGCAGACTCCAAGATTGTTCTGTCTGGTCCAAGTAAACATACCCTGAACCATTCTATTCATATTATAGCTCAGGTCAGTATTTTCCAGAGAACAGCAGTGCGAACACAGCAAAGAGCAGCAAGGGGACACCTCTCAGTGATGAGACTTGGAGATTACGGTGTTGGGTTTACACAATGAAGTGACTAGATTTGGCAAACACCACCACAAGGTAATGTTTCTTATATATAATTTTTATGAACTTATTATAGTCAAGATATCAGAACTACAAAACTAAACACAAACACTGAAAACTGTAAAGGAAATATATCAACTTTGGAAATACAAAGGTAGACACATCAGAAAAATTATGTATTCATAGATTTGAGTTTAAGTAATTGTCAATCAAGATTCAATCCTAAGGAAAAAATCTACTAAAATACATGAAAAAATTAGATAACTAAATACATTTCAAGACAAAAACAAGTTAAGGCCATTGCTATAGAAAATTCTCTAAGGAGTACTTACTATATACAAGAAATATAATGGGAATCATCAATGGGAACCCAGGAAGGAATGCATTTAATGAGATCAACAAACATATGAGAACCAAGAAGGAACCAATCTTGTCCAGCAAATCAAAGCAGCAAATGCCCAGTAGTACCAAGAGAGGAGAAAAGAACTACCAACAAACCAAAAAACCAGAACAACAGACAACAAAATCATCAGTACTTGTAAACCCATATCCATATTAAACTTGAATGCAAATGGTCTCAATTCACAACTTAAAAGATATATACAGACTAGATAAAAATACATGAAGGTAGGAGGCAGGTTAGGGGTGGAGATGGATCTAGGAAGACTAAAGATGAGGAGTGGGGGTGAATATGATCAAAATATATTGTATATAATTATGAAATTAAATTAATAAATTAATTGAAATGTTAAAGAAGCACATCCTCAGTCTATGCTGTCTTCAAGAAACACACATGTTGTAGCTCAGAAAGATATCCACAAACTGAGAATTAAAGATTAGATATAAACTATAAAGTCAAGGGATGCCACATACAGAAAGCATAGCAGTTTCATTTGATAAACTTGGTGCAAAATAAAACTACTCATAAGAGATAAGTGAACCCCTACATATTGAGAAAAGGAACACTTCATCAAGAGGACATAAATACGATATTTACACACTGACCTTTAAGGCTTTCTGTTTTACAGAGCAAACCCTAAAAAGAAAAAAAGACCACATAGGTCCAGACACGATAATGAAGGAAGTCTTTAGTGCCTGCTTTTATATCTAAATATGTCTTCCAAATAAAAGTCAGCAAAGAAACCTCAGAGATAAACCACATAGTAGATCAATTGGATTTAGAGATAGCTACACTAACATCAATCCAACAAATAACAAATTTGTATTTTTCTCTATTATAGAATCTTTTCTAAAATGAGCCACATTATATGCCACATAGCATACAATACAATATATACTTTATTTATATACATAGAATATATATAATTCCAAGTGTAGTCAAGTTGACAGCAAAGAATAGGCATCACAAGCCCGCCTCTTGTCAACTTGGCATACAATCACATCTCCTATACCATGCTTAATTTCTCAATGAAAAGAATAACCAGGCCATGATTATACTTAACATGATATAGGTATACCTTGTATAGCCACAAATGCATTAAAAATTTAGAATAGATGGCAATGTCCCTTGAGGGACATTCTTTTAGTGTCTCTAACTTAAACATGATAACAACTGATATCTTAATTGATGTTACATCATATGATAAAGACAATGAAGAAAGAAAACACAAATATCTGTACGAATGCAGAAACACATGCCAATTATAATCCCTGTTTCTGATTTCTGCAACTAGTCATGGGCCTTAGTTTGTATTTATAACTATCTTCCTCTACTACACATGCTGTATTTTATATCTATTACACCCTAGCAAGCACCTCAGCAAGTCTTGGCTCTTTTCCTGGAGGAATGACCCATACCTTCATTCCTGCTGGTGTGTGCACTTTGTTATCCTGCCTGTATTAGGCTGTTGTAGTTTCACATTGACTTTAATCACAGTACATGGAATCACCAAAAGATATCCTAAAGATCTCCCACACTCCAGATATAAACTTTTGTACTTTCATTATAGGGAAGTAATCCAATTTCCCCATGGTAATTTGGATTATTCACCCTTCTTTACACTGTTTTTCCTTTCTTAGCTTACTGGCTTAAGGATATCAGAAGCCCAATGTAGTGCAATGTAGTCAACTTGCCATCAGGTTTCTGGCTGCCCCTCACCCCCGGGAAATGGTGCCATATCTGGGACTCTGGGTTGGTGTCTGCTGTTGGCAGATCTTTCACTTAAAAGCAGCTGTAGCCAGGTCAGCCTTGATGAGTGGAAGTCCATGTCAACCTTGATGAACAGAGGTCCATGTTGTTGAGTCCATGAATAACTATCATCTCTGCCACCATAGACACTTAGTTCATGGACCCATTGGGTAATGACAGGAATGGCTGGGAAAGAAGCTGATTGTTCACAGAACAGAATAGCCTATCTACTTGATTATTAAACTACTCTTATGCTGAAGTCACCTTTTGATGAGCATTTATGTAGGACACAAGCATCTTCACATACTTCACACATTAGGAGAGATCTATGCACATACTTCTTCCCCAGATGCAGATGTTTTTCTCACCAATTTTCCAATCATGCTCTTTCCAAGTCCCTGACCATTCAGCCAATCCACTGGCTACAGGGCATGAATCAGTGAATGATTACACATCTGCCCATTTCTCCTTCCAAACAAAATGTGTAACAATGTGTGCTGCCTAAAGTTCTGCCCACTGTGAGGATTTCCCTTTGCTGCTGTCTTTCAGGATTGTCCAAGAAAGGGGTTATAATGCTGCAGCTGTCCACTTTTGGAGGGCACCTGCAAAACATGCAGAACCATTAATAAACCAGGCCCTAGTCTTCTCTCCTCAGTCAACCGATCATAGGGAATACCCCATGAGGCTATAGGTGAATGCTTGGCAACAGACAGCATTGTAACAGGAGTAGAAACCTTGGGTATTTGGGTAACTTCTTCATGTAACTTGTTTGTGCCTTTGGGACCTGTTCGGGCCTGATCTCATATACGCCATTTCCATTTAATAACAGACTGCTATTGTGCATGTCCTACTTTATGATGTGTTGGGTCAGATAACACCAAGCTCCTGATGGGTAGTTCAGATCTTAGTGACCCATTGTCAAACGCTCAGTTTCCATTAAGGCCCAATAGCAGGGCAAAAGCTTTCTTTCCGAGGGAGAACAGTTGTCTGCAGATGATGGTAGAGCCTTACTCTAAAATCCCAAAGATCTTCTGTGGTTCACCTGTATGGGCTTGCCAAAGGCTCCAAACAGCCTCCCTATCTGCCATTGACATCTCAAGTACCATACAGTCTGCTGGATCATATGGTCCAAGTGGTAGAGCAGCCTGCTCAGCAGCCTGGACCTGTTGAAGCACCTTCTGTTCTGGCAAGATAGAAGAATTAAAGGGAGACATGGTAGGAACCACCGCCCCTGTATCTTTCAAGTCTTCAGTAGTGGCACTAATTTCTGCAATTCCTCCAGGAATGTGATACTGATATTGCTTTACTATTTTTATTGGTAGAAGAAACTCTAAAGGCTTCCATTTGCCTTTTCAACCATAATAGCCCTCACTGCACAATTCAGGGAACCAGTGTGAGAATTATTCCAATTATACATTCTGAGACTGGGAAAATAACCACAGGATGAGTTCATGGACCCACTGGATCTACTGTGTATCATATTTCAGCCAAAACTCCATTAATCACCTGACCTTCATAAGCCCCTACTTTAACTGGAGGACCACAATGTTTCTTAGGATCTCCTAGAATCAGTGTTAGTTCAGAACCAGTATCCAATAGACCCTGGAAAGTCTGACTATTTCTTTTCCTCCAATGTAAAAGTCTATAGGTCTCTGGAGAAGGACTGCAGAAAGGCTGACTGTAAAGCTTTTGGGTATTTTAACAAGGTCCTTCCTCAGGGGAACCTGGCTTTCCTTACATTCAAGGTGCTCTGTATCTGTACACTGGCTCAAGTCTGGAAATTATTCACTGGCTGAGATTCCCTTTGCTAACATCCAAAGGAGCCTTTCTTTCATTTGTTTAAGAATTTTTCCACTTATATAGATAAAACAAAAATCCAGTAGGCTTTATCTATTTAATGCCAGGAAACACCATGATTGATTGACCAGTACCAAAGGTCCATACAAATCATATCACTATAAAATTCATTTTGCCTGTGATGACCATTACAGGTTAGGCCATGATGGGCATTATTTTGTCTGTGCTGCCCATTACAATAATTACAATCACTCTGCCTTTGATGATTCAGTGCTGCTACCTGGCCCCTGCTTCTTGGGGCCCATTTAAACCCATTGCATTTAATTCATACAACTGAGCAGCAGCATCTCCAACCCTAAAATCTGGCGCGCGCACACACACACAAGGGGGTGGGGTGGGGGGACAACAAAGCCCTTTGAGTGTGCTGTGCCTCTCTCACTATTTAGCTTCTTATAGGATTAGTGAAGGGCATGTCTTCTGGGTCTTCCCATTGTGGAGGATTAGGTTTCACATAGCATATCCACTCTACCATTACAATTTCCCTGAACCTTAAAATCCCTTCATCGTCACTAAGCCAAGGGATATTAGGCACCAACAACTCCTTTTCAGTAGGCCATCTTTTGACACATGCTTTAGCCAACCATTCAAACAAATTTTTGGCACCTCTTATTTTTTTCCCTTATTTTAAACTCTGCTAGCTTCCATATTAAACCTAGAGTCTCCACTCAGAGGGCCCATATCAATAAACTCAGCCTGATCCAGGTTTATGTTTCTTCTACCATTATTCCACACCCTTAAAATCAATTCTCACACGTACTAGCCAGACTTCTGCTTGAATGAATTAGCAAACTCATTAACATCTTTAGTAGTATAGCTCACCTCCTCATTGACTGTAGTTTGTACCTCCCCTCTCAGAGCCCACTTTACTTTGAGTCTGTTTTTAAGTCTAGAGGCAACTGTTGATGACATCAGTATTGTCTTGGCTAACATTTCCTTCAGAGAAAGTCACTGCTTGTTCAGTAGACAATGAAGGGTTAATTTCCTCAAAGGTGCAAACAGCAATATTTCAAGAGGTGGCCTGAGGGTAGAGAGATTTACTTCCTCAGGTGTGATAAACCCTTGAGAATCTGAGGGTTTGAAGTTCTCAGCTTCAGTAGGGTCTCCCCACACACCCCATCCCAAGTCACAGGATCCCATTCTTTACCAATTAATGCCCTTTCTTTAACCACTGAAATCCTCTTGAATTTTTGTTGTAATCGAGCCAAACTAATAACAAGTGTTCCAGTTTGATCTTCCACAACTTGAGCTCTGTGGCTGCTGGAAAGATTTTCTTCCAGGACACACTTAGAAACCTTTAGACTGTTTATGCGCGCCTGTAGTCAATTAATTTTATGACTAAGTACAGTGTTGTCCTTCACTGTATTCTGAAATGCTACAAGTTGGTTAATTTTACCAGGGAGCTCATTCCTATCCTTTGTCAATTAATCCGGAGATGCTAAGAGCAACCAACCAACCAGCATCATCATATTCCATGTTTTTCCACATACTATAAAAAGTTTTGTATAAAAAGTCAACAAAGCCATTGCTGCCCACAATTGGTGAATCAGGGTTATTATTATTATTATTATTATTATTATTTTGGTTTTTCGAGACAGGGTTTCTCTGTGTAGCTTTGCACTCACAGAGATCCGCCTGGCCCTGCCTCCTGGGTGCTGGGATTAAAGGGGTGCACCACCACCACCATCCGGTGTGAATTGGGATTATAAATTGCATTTATTTCCTTAAATCTGTAAAACAGTTCACACCATGGGCTTTCAGTACTCTCCAAGCTCTCAGGAGAGGTGTCAATAACTTGAGAGGCTTCTTAACTGTAGGTATTGGCAAATTGGCAAGCCTATTCCAAATATTTAAAGGATTCATCCTTGTTGGTCTAAAATCACTTTTGGTACCCAAGTCTGTATTAGTCAGGGTTCTCTAGAGTAACAGAACGTATAAATAAGTCTCTCCACATATGCATAAAAAGGAGATTTATTAGAATGACTTATAGGCTGCGGTCCCCCTAATTCAATGATGGTTGGCCATGAACAGAAAGTCCAAGAATGTAGTAGTTTCTTAGCCCACAAGGCTGTCTGTCTCAGTTGGTCTTCAGTATATACTGGAATCCCAAAGAAGTAGCCTCTAATGCCAGTTAAGGAAAAGACTTGCTAGCAAGGCAAGAGCAAACAGGCAAAGAGCAAAAGTTTCCTTCCTCCATGTCATTATATAGGCTTCCAGCAGAAGGTAGGGCTCAGATTAAATTTAGATTAAAGGTGTGTCTTCCTACCTCAAAGATTTTGGATCTAAAGTGGATCTTCCCACTTTAAATTAATCAGAAATCCCTCATAGGTAGGCCCTTCATTAATTCCAGATGTAGTCAGGTTGACAACCAATAATAGTCATCGTGGCATCCTACTAGATCACATGACAATAAAACTAGAAATCAACGTTGAATAACATACAAGTATTTGAATATTGAACAATTTAACTTTGAATGGTCAGTTTAATTTTAAAGGAAGCAATAGAAGTGGAAAATTTAAATTTCCCAGAATGAAATAAAAATGAGATCACAACTTCTAGGATGTACTCAAGTGATCATGAGAAGAAAGGTTACGGGCATATTTTCTCACATCGAAAAATAATAGAGCATAGTGGAACAGGCCTCTGGCTCTGCTAAGACCAAAGATCACCACAGGACCAGCTTTTATCCCCAGAAACCCCATAGGGCAGGGAAGGTTAAGTGCTTTGGCTCAAGTGGGATAAGAATTCTCCTAGAGACCAGTGGTCCCAAAATTCAGGAAGGGACAGAAGTTTTTACTTGTTAGGTTCAGAGGCCTCTGTAGGACAGTGACATTCTACTCCATTAATCCCAAAAGTCAACCTGGTCCTGAGGTTCTAACTGCAGCCTCCAAGTGGTTAGAAGACATGGATTCTTCCCTAAATGGGGTTCACAAAGCATGTGAAAGTAAATAACTGTAAGAAAAGTAATGTTCCAAAATTGCTAAGGAAGTAAGGATTATTCAAGTCAAATAGAAATAGGAAAAGAAAGTCATGACATAGGTAGTAGAATCACAATCATTCCAGAAACAACATTAAGAGTTGATAAATGGAATTTCATGAAATTAAAAAGTTTCTGTACAACAAATGAACCTAAAAACAGAATGAAGAACCTACAGAATGATAAGACAGTCTGCAAGGGTTAATATCTAGAATATACACTGAACTAAAAATTAATTTGCCTTACACATCCTTGTCACAGTCTACCATCTGAGGAAGCCAAGGCAGGAGTTAAAACTCAGGAACCTTGATGCAGGAGCTGAAACAAAGACCATAAAGGTACACCACTTACTAGCTTGCTTTCCATTGGTGTCTTGTTTATACAACTCAGGCCCCCTCTACCAGAGGTGGCACTGCCCAAAGTAGGGTAGGCCCCCCACAGCAATATTATTCAAGAAAATGTCCCAACAGACTTCTCTACCAGCTGATCTTATGGAAGCAATTCAGCAATTGGGATCCCTCTTCCAAGGTGACTATAGTTTGTATAATATTGACAAAAACTAACAAGCACAATTAAACACCAAAATAAAAACAACTTCCAATCAATTAAATAAGCCTCTAACTTAAACACGATTTTCAAAGAAATACAAATGATCAATTCATAATTTTAAAAGTGTTCAAAATTGCTATCCATCAGAGAAATGCAAATTAAAACTATTATAAGATAGAATCATAATTGCTATCGTCAAGAAAAGTTTTGATGAGATTGTAAGCCACTAATTTTGATGGAATTGTAGCCATTATGGAAATGAACATGGAGTCTCCTGAAGAACACTAAAAATAGAACTATCAGTTACACCATACCCACACACATATGATATAGAATTCCAAAGAACTCTATATCATACAACAGAGAAACGTGCATGCCCATGTATGTGCTGGGGCAATCAAAGCAACTGGAATTAGCCTAGATGTCTATGAACAGATAAATGGGTAGTGAACATTTGATACATTTACACAGGACGATTTTACTCTGCTATAAAGAAAAGTGAAATTTGCAAGTTTTCTGTGAGAGAACTCAGAAAGGATTATGCTACAGTGTCCCCAGCAGTGACTGTCATGAAACTTCTTGATTGCATTGATCAGACATGTTAAAACTGCCTTAATCAATAACATCTGGGTTTTTTTATTAATATTGACTATTGTTTTGGTTCTTGATTTGTTGCTGTTTTCCTTAATGGACAAACTACAGCACTATAAAATCTAGAGGCTCTGTAATACCTTTTGTGCATAGAGTAGAAAGAACAAGTAGTCAGAATTTTTCAAACTTTACTGCTCATGCCTTTAGCTATTATTTTTATCTCTGCTCCAAATGATAGTTCTCTTGATTTTCTTTCAGCTTAGCCCTATTCTTTCATACCCATCATGATATAAATAATTCTATGGTGTACTAGGCAGTCAATTCATAGAGGAAATCATTCTGTTGTTTGTAGACACTATTTTTCTTCAGAAATTTAAAATTGGTTACACATTTTAAAGGGCTAACAAATCATCTAGTGGCTTAAGACAGAGTTCTCTGATTTCAGCTGGTCAGACCTTATTACACCAAACTTTGTCCAGAGTTTGGCTTCTTATTGGAATAATTTTTTTTCATGTCCCTCTGAGAAAGGGGAATATGTGGGGACTTAGTCTTAGGCCAGTGTATCATAGGAATTCCTGGACATGCAATACCATTTTGATAGCATATGTTGATAATTCATAAAGGCCAAAAAAGTCTTCATAAAAAAATAACTGTTGTAATTCAAATAAGGCTTTCCCTATCAACTATGAGTGTAAAACACTCTACAAGTCATGTGGGTCTTTATGCTGAATTTCAAACTAGTGATATTTTTTAAGGAAACCCTATATGTTTGTTTGTTGTACTGAATAACTAACCAAGCTTTTCCATTGTTACCTCTTCTGGCTCACACAATAGAATACACCCCTATACAAGGGGTAATATAAGCTATTGTTACAATTTTAAAATAGTGGTAATGGATTTTAAAAATCAATTCTCTAAATCTTAATCGTGTGTGTGTGTGTGTGTGTGTGTGTGTGTGTGTGTGTGTGTGTACAAGTGTCCATGGTACTGTGGAAACTTTGGGTTCCTTAGTTTCCTTAATAACAGAATTTAGAAATACACTGGTTGGAGTTTGAGGGCAATTTTACTAAAGTTTGAGAGAAAAATAACAGAGCAGCAAGTTGTAATCTTAGCACTTGCCAGGAGAGGGGAAAGAGAGGTGAGGAAGAAAGCCATGACTTTTGAGTTAGGATCCAGCATGTTCGGCTAGCAGCCTCATGACTGATGGTGAGGGGGACTTCAGAGAAAGAGTGAAAAGACCCAGCAGTCCAGGGAAAGTGTGCTGGATTTGACTAATATTCAAAATGGACATCAACGGGAAAAAGTTATGCTTTTCTGAGTCCTATCTCTGAAAGGTGGGCCTGGTGCTTGACAGTCTGTCTCCACAGTACTTTCCAGCTGGAGCAGTTGTAAGGGTCTGCACTGATCTGGGGTTTCTGGGAAACAAAAATGAATTCTCTTATTAAAACATTGATTATTCTTCACATCTACTTTGGGGCAACTCTGAGTAAAGGTCTCCATCCAGGCTTAGAGATAGGACTTAGAATAAAGTCCATATACTTTACCTTTTCACACATTGATTTACATTCCAAGAGACAGAAAAGCTGGTTTTGACATTTCTAATATTACTAGATAAACAGATGGGATTCAAAGCTCCAATAGCCTAAGGCTAGAGTAACATATGCGTGTATATGCAAGTGTGCTAGCCCATACATGCACGAATGTGAAGAAAGCAGAGATCTATGCTAGATAACTTCCCCTATCATTCTCCACCTTATTTCTTGAGACAAGGTCTCTCCCTGAACCCAGAGGTCGCTGTTTTGCACAGACCAGCTGGCCAGAGAGTCCTAGGGATCCTTGGATTTCTGCCTTTGCCTCCGTGAAGTGGGGTTACAGATGTGACTGCCATTCTTGGCTTGTATGTGGGTGCTGGGGATCCAAACTCTGGTCCTGGTTTGTATGCATTAATAATAAAGGCAGGGTCACCAATGTGTTGGTGTCACCTTAAGAAAGGAAATCAAAGTGCTTCCCCATGGTGTCATTTAACTGAGAGTCAGTCCTGATTTGAATTCTCTATTTTAGAATGCTCCTTGAATCTTTCTTCATTCCTGCCTGTCTGTTGTATGTTCTGAATCTGTGTCTGTCTGAAGACTGTTTGGTGACCCTGTCCCTGTATCTGTGTCTGTGTGTAATGGGGTTCATTTGCTCTCACTTTGTTGAAAGAAAAGGAAGAATCACATGGAGGAAGGAAGGAGACAAACCATAGAAATATTTAACAGAATTTTATAAGGGATTCAGTCTCTGACATTTGCTTACCCTAACCGACCCAGACAACAAATACTATTGTTTTCATCATGTATGGTGATTATTAGTTCACAATCCTGCTTTCAGCCTATTTTCTGTTTCCAGTATATGACTATCATAGTATGAATGTATTACTCTTGGGTGGGGCATGGGAGAGTAGATCAATTAAGATTACAGCTATGCATAGGTTTGGGTTGTAAACATTGATTACATGGGAAATTCAAGGCAGGTAAGGATGATGGTCCCATTGTTCTCTTAAATGGGAGTTAAACAAACAGGCTGAGTACACAGTAAGATATCAGAGTGAACTCAAGGTGGAATATTACCTCTGGCTGTGAGGTCCAGCTTCTTAGAATGTAAGAGGGATTTTCATCACAATATTGCATAGCTAAATTCCTGATCATGCAGCAAGTGCTTTATCTACTGAACCATCTCCCTACCCCTGATTTTTTCTAGTGTTTTCTTTCAATAATGCTTTACTATGTACGTTTTGATCCATATGTTCAGATGATAAGAATGTTCTAGAGTGGTTGCTTAGCCCTTTCTGTTTAACTGTGGATGCAGCGTGATCAACTGCCTGACATTCCTGCCACCATTCCTTCCTGTCACAATAGACCCTATCCCTTCTCAAAATAACTCCCTTTCTCTTCAATTGATTCTGTTAGGTGTTTTCTCACAGCATCAAGAAAAAGAAAGCAGACAAGAAAGCTGTGAATTAGAGAGCCCAGCTGGAAACCCTCTCACAAAGACTTCCTGCCAGCTGCCCAAATAAAGCTACCCAGGAAAGAATGGTAGAAATGGCAAGGAGCTTGCTGCTGCTCACACACATCAAACCTGTTGGACCAGAAGAGACCTTGATGGAGTGTAACCCAGAGGAAACTGGAAGGAAAGGGCTTAAAATGCACCACCCCCAACCCATGAACTCTCAACAATACGGATGCCTGCCTAGGACCTGCAAAAGATCATACTAGTTGGCATGCTCCCAAAACAAAACAAAACATAAAAGGATGAAAATTTGTCAAAGTCCTACAGCTATTAGCAATGACGGCTGGGAGGAGCAGTTTTGTTTAGGGATGAGACCCTAATCCTAAGTGGTTAGTTCTAACCATGAGCACTAACACACACACACACACACACACACACACACACACAATTACTGAAGAGCTCATCATTTTAAAAACATGATGGGGTTAACACAGGAGAAGGAGTTGGAAGCAGAAAAGAGAGGTGTGTGGATGATGCAAATATGTGTACAAATATATGAAATTCTCAAATAAATAAAAATATTTATTTAACAAATATTTTCTCAAATAAATTTTTTCTTAAAAAATTAAAATACTAATAATTCTTTTAAAAAATGAAAAATTGGTTCTTCATGTTATATAATTAATGCTTTAAAGTAATTTAAATGTATTCTGAGAAAAGTCCAATATTAAATTCATATAAAATCTCTAAATAATATATTTCAAAGCAGTTAGTAGAACACTGCATATGGTTTTGGAATATCATGTTCTCAAATGTGTAGTTAGAGTTGCTAGTCTCTTCAATTCTGTAATAATAAATTATTCAGATTTTCAGAAGTCAGCAGCACTAGTAATTTTGTTCATGTGCATAGGTAGAATCTAAACTCTTCTGAAAATCAACACATACCTATAACTTCTGAGGCTCCAAGTAGAGTATTAAGCAGTGTTTCCTCTTCTTTTAATGATACAGTGTTAATTTTTACAAGAATATGTAAGCAGATTAGAATTCAATTTAACTTTTTCATATTATTTATTCTAAAAAAAAGTGTATTTGTATAATATCAATGACAACAAGCCTTTTTTGTTGTAGTTGTCAATTTTAGTACCTATCAGTCATATATAGAGAGAATATATTTGAGGTACGATCCAGGGACACTACCGGGAGTTCAACAGCTTCCATTTATAACCAACCTAGTTTGTGGGCTATGCTTCCTGCCCTTTAGAACTTAAGATATAATACAAGGTGCTCTGTGACTATTAACCTATGACAGCATGGAATAGCTGGTTACCAGCCTTTAAAGCACATGCCCACATGCCAGCATTTTGTGATGAAACCTAAAACACTGAGTGAAACAGATTTAAAATGGATAAGCAAGTAAAGCAAGGGCATGCTCTCTGAGATGGTCACTTTTTGTTCCCAGAGGACTCTGGAAGGAGAAATGGTAGGAAGGCACAGGGATGGGTATCTAGTCATAACCAGTAGGGGAGAGGAGAGGATTCAGGAGTCAGGCAGCATTTGTTTGGTGGACTCCCAAACTTAGGCCTCTCTTATCCCAAATATACAGCTGTTATTTTTCTTTTCTCTGCATTTTGGTCTTCTGTATTTCCTGGCCTTTCAATTTGTTGTTCATGCCAGAGGATAAACTCCACTAGATAACCACCAGTGTCCTTGTTACATGAGCACACAAATGCTCACAGCTGGGGGACAGCCTGCCTTACTGCATTATACTGTGTTGTGTTACTGGCCATCCACTAAGAGAATACAACAGGGTAAGTAGTGTATGAAGGAAATTATCCATTGTCATTAGCTAACTCAGACCCCACTAGGCAACCTCGGGATGGAGGTGACCATGGCTTTTTAGAATAGTCCTAATCTAAAAGTGTAATGTGGCAGAATATGGACTGAATTGAAATATCAAGATTAACATGGAATAGTCCAGTTTGCAAAGGAAGAATGGAAGTTCTTCCTTACCCAGACTTCATCTAAGGGACAGCAAGCATGAAAAAAAGAAAGAAAGAAAGAGGGAAGGAGGGAGGGAGGGAAGAAGAGAAAGGGAGAGAGAGAAAGATCCAAAGGGAGCTGCCTAGATTTTGGACTATAAGGTCCTATGAAGTTTTTACACACCATGGACAAATGTCTTTGTGGCTCATTACTCAGCTTACTAGGCCACTCCCATTTTTAAGAGTGCTTTTCCAGCAGTGGTGGCACACGCCTTTAATCCCAGCACTCAGGAGGCAGAGCCAGGCAGATCTCTGTGAGTTCGAGGCCAGCCTGGTCTACAGAGCAAGATCCAGGACAGGCACCAAAACTACACAGAGAAACCCTGTCTTGAAAGAACCCCCGCCCCCCCCAAAAAAAAAGTAAAGAGTGCTTTTCCTTTCATAATAAGCTGTCTCTATTTCTTTTTCTTTCTTTTTCTAACCATGTGTCCACTATGAAACTTTGTGCCTAGGGACACTTGGATGGGATGCTCTCTGAACTCAGATCTCTAGCTCAGTCCTCCCAAGCAAACTTACCCTGATTTTCTGGACTTTGTCTATTTCTCTGTCCTCCGTGGCTCACTTAAAAGGCTTGACTTTATTCTCCACCCCCTATCCTCTGTCAGTTGCTAAGATTTTTTAGCTTGTCTGTCTATTGTTTGTCTCCCAAACTCTAATAAAATTGTCTTCCTTTTGCATCTGTTTTTAAACTCTTTTTATTAATGAGAGGATTTACTGAAAAAGAGAGCCTCAGCTTGCCTAGTAACTCATGGAAAATGTCAATCATACAGAGAATTCTTTCAGATGAGCATAAGCCATGTATATTCAAAATAATTTATTGAAGTGCTACTCATAAGAGCAAGAAAAAGACCAGAAGAAGCAAAGTAAAAAAAAAGACAATGGAATACCTTAATGTGTTATAAGTGAGTTGTGACTAAAGGAAGAGTAGCACTTAAAAGGGAGTTATAGACAATATGTAGACTAAACAATACACAGTAGATACTTCCCTGTGTAACACAAAACATGTTTTACCCATAATACAAATTAATAACTAGGAATAAGTGCAAATGAGCAGATGGCAAACAAAGGAAAAGCAATAAACATCAAGTGTCATGGTTTCACTTTGTTCTGCAAGAATGAGATAAGGAAGCAACACAGCTAGGACTCAGTATAATGACAGTGTTCATTTTCCCACAGAAAGGGTGGACACCCGAGTGATGGATGTCTCACTGTTCCTTGTGTGTTAACGCATTTACATTTTTAACTGATTTATAATCTGGTAAAGCCAAGGGCAAAATGAAAAAAAAAACTTTGATATTTATGAATCAAATGATGCCAAGTATGAAAATAGCTGTGGAAGTGAATGCAGTCATACATTTTGAAAAGTCTGTATTATGACAACAATTTTAAGAAATAAGTCGTGAAATGTTCCAAAGGAACAAAAAGACATGTTCAGACTTGGATGAACAATGAGATATTAGCTAAGTACAAGACTGACAGAATGACCTGACATAAGAAAGGAGCAGCATTGATAATTTTCAGTTGAGATGCTGTGTGCAAAGGAAGAAAGGAATTCTAGGACATGATATTCTTAAAGACAAATGAACCTCAAGAAAACACTGAGATGGAGCAAGCTGCAAGCATGAGCCTGCTGAAGCCATTCCATCCCTTTCATTCATCCAAATACAAGAGCAGTAAGTTCTTCCTGGTATAAGTGGAATTTTTCCCTTCCTGAAGCATAGAATGTCATTTTACTCTATTTACGAAAGTGTCCCCAATTCTTATTCACATCAAAATAACAGGTTTTTTTTCCCTTTTGAGGAAGTATTCTCTATTAATTTAACTAGTACCCAAATATCCACGCCCATGTGCCTTGTTTATTAATGCTGCTCAAGTCATAAAAGTAGTTGGCCTGGGAATACTTAAACTGATGGGCTAGATATCTATTCATTCATTAATTTTATAATGGCCCAATAGTCCTGAACTGTGAGGATTCTGAATCAAGAAATTAATGCAAAAATGCCTAGCTTAATGACCCACGGGTATGCAGCCCACAGAGCTGAATGGGAGAACTGTGATATTTTTCTGCACTTCAGGGTGTGGATCTCATGATGATCTCACAGCAATTCCAAAGAGGTTCAATAAAACAGAGCAAGAATTTGATCATCAGGAGATTAAAAAAAAAAGTCTGCACACTAAGTATGATTAAAGTACCAAGAGACATAAAGGAACAGATTAAAAGTAGAAGGCAAGAGCATGAAAAAGAGGTTAATGTTTTTTAGCTTATTTTAAGTGCATGCATATCTGGACACTGTGTGTGCTTGGTACCTGCAGAAGCCAACAGAAGGTGTCAGACCCTCTGAAACTGGACTTACAGATGGTTGTAAACTGCCATGTGGGTGCTGAGAATGGAACCTGAGTTCCTCAGGGGAGTAGCCAGTGCTTTTAACAATTAAGCCATCTCTCCAATGCTGAGCTCAACTTTTTGAAAATTAGTTATCTGAATTAAGGAAGAAGACTTCTTTGAGATTTTGAGAAAAAAATTAAAAAATAGTGATGGTACAGCAAATAATTATGTAATTAGTTACTTCCGTTCATTATTAAGTCCCTATGAAAATAATATCGCAAAAATGCAAACCATCTGGGAGGTTTTATTCCCTTGAGAGACTCCCATTTAGATGATGACTTCCTTTTTCCCAAGGGTAATGTGTATAGATGCCATGAACATGAAAGCTGTGTATGAAAGGTGGGAGCTAAAGACTAGTCCCTCATTGGAATTTAGAACAAGGTCTTACCTGTGTATCATTGTGAATTTGTGTTACTTGAAAAGTGCACACACACATGAGACAGACAGACAGACAGACAGGCAGGCAGGCAGGCAGACTGCATACAAAAACTCAGTTAAGCTATTACAGTCCTTTTCCTGCTTCATGAAGCCAATGTAATTCTGTTGCAAACATACAGTGCAACTAAGTTGAAATTTCTGTAGACTCTGCTTGTTCAGGCAATAAAAGAGAAATTTAAAGAATTGCATAATCAGAAAGTTTTAGGACAGAAGTCCATTTCCAAATTAAGCACGTACACACCAAAATATGAAAAGTTAATTTTTGTATTCTCTCTCTTAGCTTCAGTGGAGAAGATAACATTTAGATAGCTCTTTGAGATCTTAAACACATAATTTGTATAACATTTTAAAATCAAAATTATGTTTGCTGTTGCATGAAAAAGCATTAAATTATAGTCCAATCAGGACTTGAAGTGTTCTGTGATTCTCTTAGAATATTTGATTAAAAAATGGATGCAGGTGTAATCAATAATGCATATACGTTCAATCAGGAAATTTAATTTTCTCCTTTAGTCTTTTAATTGAAACCTCAAAGATGAGCATGCTTTTAAAGTTCTGCTATGCTCAGAAACTAGCAATTGCTCTGATGCTTTGTATTTTTAATGTCCCTAACAATTTTCTTCAAAGAAAAGATGTAGAACATTTGTGCTCATGAAATATCCATCTCTGTAGTACATCAATGGAATAACAACAAAACTGGAAGTTCTGTTCCTTCTGCTCATTAGTCATGCTGTTCATGGATGGAAAATTATGTCTGCATTGTTTCTTGTTTTCAAAATAGGCGTGTTCTCAGGCTATGGGACACTTAGCACTTGTCAAACCAATGTTGATTAAATGGCTTATACTCATGTTTGGGGGTCAATCAATACATCCAACATTTACAGATGATGAGATGAAATGGGTAGAGGACATCTACATCAGGGTAGTACCCTAAGCTTGGACAATTTCTGGTGAGTGCTTCACCTTTGTCACCCTGCATCCTCACACTACATAAATGTGGGAGCTTCTCTGGTGTCACTTATGTAAATCTTTCCCCTCCTGGCATCATTATCTCCTAAAGGCTCTACTTAACATTGTCCAGTTGAGTATTAGGGCTTGAGTAAAAGAAGTGGGCTGGGGCTCATATTTAATCCCCTAGAATCATTCAAACAGCAAGATATTTATTACTCCTGTTAATGATAAAAGATAAAATGCAGTTTTTCCCAGACTTAAAAATTTTACCAAAACAACTCTGTGAAGTACATGTTATTTAAACAATGTTTTGAAATCCAGGAAAAGGGACACTTTTCAGAAAAACTAGGTATTACAAAGAGCTGTGATACTAAATTCAGTCTTAAAGGGTAGAATAGGAAAGGTGAAGTTGTTGGGGCCTGGGTATGGGGAGCTCTCCAAGGACCTGGCTCCTTCTGGAGCCCATGCAATGTTTACAGGAAGACAGATCAGCAAGTGGAGCTTGAGCGGCAATCACTGCCCTTCTCACTGAGGTTTGCACTTTTGCCACTGTGGGCCTCCATCCTAACCAGACACCAAGAATTGGATTGCCCTGGTGCTTGGGCCATAAAGTATAGTGAAGTAGAGTTCCTTGAAAGACCCTTTGTGGTTGCCATTGCAAATAGAAAGTACCTGGTTGGGTGTGGATCAGCTGCATCCATGGAAACAGCAAGTAGACACATTCTCCACACTTATTCCAACCTCTATGCAACACCAGCAGGAGTATGCCTATTGCAGATTTGGAACAGGCCAGCCTGGATATATCAAAAGCATGTTTGGAAGTTATTAATGTCTGTTGATGCACAAAACACACACATTGGGGAAAAATATATCTTGGGCATCCATTGGAGGTTCAAATATGTAGGTTTAATGTACTGTCATCTAGACATTTTATCTTGACTGGGACATCACAATTAAAAGATTATAAAACAAAGAAAAAACTATCCATATTTGTTTGCCATGTTAAGATTCTCTGAAAAAGCCAGAGAGTATAAATGTTGATCTGCAGAAACATAATGTGGACTGTCTGCTGGAGACAGGAGACCCTGTACATCAGTGAGTGAGAAGAGGAGTCACTTTGAAAGTGAGAGTGATCAAAACCACTCTGTACAAAGGCTGCTTGAAGGGTTTCCATCTCCAGATTTGGTCTCCAGACCATCTGCCTCATCTAGAAGCCAAGATTGATGAAACAGAAGAAAACTCACATGGATTAACTGGTTACAAAGAAACTACCATAAATTTGCTAGTATTTCATTTTAATTTGATTGAAGCCTGGCCTTGTATATAATTAGGGAGGTGTGTTCTGAAATAATCAGCAATGGTGAACTGGAAGAGAATCCCTGTAGGCTAGATATGAATATAGTGTAAGTGAAATAGGTGATTGGTTACAGTCAGGTGAGTATAGAACATGAAAGTCAGAATGTCATAATCTTAGTAAGAAAGATAAAAACTCTCAGAAGATGCTGGGGTGTATTGAGTTAGTGTATATCAGACGGCACAGTGATATAAGTCACTGATGACCCTGAAATAACTTTAGCTGACTATTGATTGGATGTATACTTCACGCATTATACTCTTCTACCACTTTTCAGCATATGTTGTTTCCTTCTTGAGAACTGATTTCTAGAAGATAAAGGGAAATATAAAAGGGAAATTTCTGAGAAAGCCAAACTAATAAACTCAACTCAGGTGGGAAAAGACTTGGATGGGATTGTTCTGGAAAAACAAACAAACAAAAACAAAACAAAAGATAAAACACAATGATTTCGAAGAGTCATGTATCAAGAACAACGATGATAAATTCATAAAAGCAATCTAGTCACAAGAAAGTGAGGACCATTCTGGGCTCTCAGCTTCCAATAGTATTATTATAAGTGTCAAGTTGTCAAAGAGTACAAGAAAAAAGTAAAACGAGGAAGAAAGTATGGGACTCCAGCTTTTTCCTTAAAGTCATTGAACCTTGATGACTTCCCAGTGTGGACATCTAAATGGCTGCACTATTCATTACAAAAAGGACAATGTATATCATGTTTCACATATGCCAAGAAGATGAGAAGGTGAACTAAGTCCTGCCCAGGATACAGACAACCACTTCAAATGATTACACTAACTTATTTCACCCATTAGAATTGTATATTTCTACTAATACAACCCTAAAAATTTAGACAGCAGGGTTGTGTTTTTGTATATATATGAAAGCAATATAATACCTTAGCTATGCAAATATTTCTCCTGTGTAAATTATCTACTTTGAGAAAAAGTACAGTGGTATCTCCCTTCTGTTTATATTGTATATCTTTGTTTAAATGTCATTTACCTAAGACATATAGCATGTCTTTTATCCTTTAAATAAATTCTACCTTTTTCACATTAGAGAACACATTATGTTTTTAAATATAAGGAAGTAATTTAAACCTAACTGTTCAAGTACCTTTTATACAAAGAGGAAAAGATACAGGTAGAAGATACAATATTTTACTCCAAAATGCTTGAATCTTTAGTGTCTCTGTTTCTTTGGAAGCTGTGTGTTTCATTTAGTAAAAAGAAACATAAGAGGGGTGAAGGAAGAGGAAACGGAGGAGGAGTAGGAAAGAGGAGGAAGAGGGGAAGGACGAGGATGGTATTGTGAGTAAGGTACATGCAGATGTATAAGGAGGGGCCCAAGGATGTGAAAATGCATTGAATGTTTAAGAGTACATGTAACAGTGTTCGACAAAGATAACATATGAGACATATTTTCATAGCAGCCCTGATCTTCAAGTGAAGAATAGAGATGGGTTTCTAGAACTAGATCCTTCATGATGAGGACATAGAGCCATTGAATAATATAAGAGTGACCATGAGACTGTCACTCTCTTTGAAGGAAAATTTGGAAGTATTGAAAACTGGAAAAAGTATTGGCAAATTGTTCAATGGATTCCAAATAAAGAGTGTGAAAATAAAATTTTCTGTTAAAAATAGCGTCTTTAAAAAGCGAACGGAGTCTACAATGGTCAGTCGTTAAGTAGTAGGCTGACCATTTTTTACAATGTGTGAGGTTTTTTCCATCTTCTGATGTCTTCCTCCATTTCTTTCTTCAGTGTTTAAAAGTTACATTTGTATAGATCTTCCATTCCCTTGGTTATTTTTAGTCCTGTGTGTATGTGTGTTTTGTCTGGTATGAGTGAGTTTGTTGCCCTGATTTCTTTTTCAGAATGTTTATCACTGGTATATAGGAAAGATACGGATTTTTGTGTTAATTTTTGATTCTACCACTTTGCTAAACTTTTCAACTCTAAGTTTTTTTGGTTGAGTTTTTATGGTTTCTTAGATAAAGAATCATATCATTTGTAAGTAGAGATATTTTGAATTTTCTTTTCCTAGTTGTACCATTTTTTTTTAACCATTTCTTGCATTAATGCACTTGGTAAGACTTCAAACACTGTATTGGAGTAAGAGTGGAAAGACTATAGACGTGAACACCTTTAATCCCAGCACTCGGGAGACAGAGCCAGGCGGATCTCCGTGAGTTTGAGGCCAGCCTGGTGTACAGAGCAAGATCCAGGACGGGCACCAAAACTACACAGAAAATCCCTGTCTTGAAAAATCAAGAAAAAAAAAAAACTAATAGAAATACACAAGTGTTCAAAACGCAGGGAACAAATGACTACGGGTTGCTAAAGCTCTTGATATATAGGATCTGGAAGTGGAAATTTTCCTTCATGCTTTACACATATGTTTGGCCATAGTGGGAAAGTAATAGGAATCTATGATGTTAAAGAGATAGTAGATGGCTCAATAAATAACAATAGGGAGAATGCACCTGGTGTAGATAGTAGAAAAATGGGGTATGCAGAATGAGATAGCCTCTTATGACACTATTAACGCAGCTCCCAATGTTTCCTAAGCAGCTGTAAGACAGTGAAGGCCTGGTTGAAAATTGACTTTATTACTTGATCCTACTGATGGGACCAGATGTTAGCACAATATAAGTACAAGGTGGCAACATCCAACTGAAGGCTCTGATAGGGGTGATACCCAGTCCTTCTACAGAAAACAAAAGCAGGAGCTTTTCTGGATGAGCTATTACTCAACACAAGCTTGAACAGTCTAACATCACTGAAGATTGCTCATTTCTGTCCTTCAAACATTTTAGAGACAGCAACAACATAGATTGTTTTGGAACTTTTTACAATATTAACTTCAGTACTAGAATGTGTGATTTGGAAGAGTTCCCCAATTCTTCCAAGAAGCTAAGAGCAAAGAATATTAACTTTCTATGCTATTATTCTAGCCACATTTACCTTAAAATATTAAAAGAAAAGGCAAAAAAGCTCAGTTTGTGAGTGGATTTTGAACAGTTGCATTCTCTTCATGGACATTTAATTCTGTTCCAATATTAATTTCTCAGATTTCTTTTGTGCATCAGACAAATTAAGACGCTTGAAATATGAATGTTTATTGGATCTACCAAAAATTTAGAGATGTTTTCTATTTAAAGATTTCAATGTTGTATTACAGAATAGCATGCTGTAAATACAATCAGCAGTATTTTTAGCTTAAAGCTGGGCATCTGCAAATATTAACACTTAAGGAGATGACAAATGGCAGCCCATAAACTCCTAGCTGTTCAGTTTGGATATAACTGGTAAATCTTCCCCTTTCTCTAAAACAGGAAATCTTGTGGCTTAAAATTGATTTTTCTGTTTCAAATTCACTGTTGATAATGTATATGAGGCTAATATGCTGTGTCGCCAGTTCATGTAGTTTATATGAGGTTGCTTTGCCAAACAAAGTCAAAGGAAAAAGGATTTTTTGAGGACGTTCCACATATGGCTGCAATAATGTACATTCCACCAAAGGGCTCAAGATTTCTTAATTCTTATTCTTGAAAATTGTTTCTTTCATTTTTTTTATAGTAGCCATGAGATAAATAGCTCATTTTCATTTTAATTTACATTTCCCTAATAATGAAGTTGAGCTTTGTTCATGTACCTCTTGGCTATTATTGTGCCTTCTTTTGAGAGATGTCTATTCATTTCCCTTGTTCATTTTTAAATTGGATTACTTATTCTTCCATGGAGGTGGATGAATTGAATGTTGTCAGGCAACCTCAGCTGAGAATTCTTGGAATTAAGTTGTATGGTAAAGAAAGAGAAGAAAACTTTCTGGTTTTCATAGCTTCCCTCTGCAGGTCCCCACTCTCTGTGAATTAGCACATATTCTCCTTGGATTCAGAAACAGCTCAATTACTCTTCAGTAACCTTGTTTATTCAAATTTGAAGGAAATTGGTGTTACCTACAACCAAAGTATCCTTAATTAAGATAAAGCTGTAATGTATAAACACACCATTCCCCTTTCTTATTAGAAAAGGTCTCATAAGGACACAATAACCATCTCACATGAATGAGGCTAGTAATGGCACAGTCTTGGACTAGCCATAGAGCTAGTTGAGACCTTTTGAATCTCATTGGGTAAGTGCTGCCTTTTCCAGCCTTTTCCAGCTCTACATAAACCTGCCTCAGGATTATGCAGAACCATAGTAGGTTGTCCTTCCACTGCAAAAAGGACATGGAAGGTTACCACCGTTGAGTACTTTCTCCTGAAGCATATTATGCATGATGGCCTGTGTGACCTCAAGGTTGTTCTACTTCTTTCCACCTCCTTCTACACAGCTGGCAGAGGCCCCTAAGCCATTACCTCATTCCCCAAACTAAGGGATTCTTCTTTGTAGTTCCTGTACTGACTAGCCTTTTAAAACTGCTGGGTTCTGTACATAGTTTTTGACATAATGATTAGGCGAGAGATGACATGGGCTCCCGGCAGGAAATTCAGGGTTCTGGAGAATAGCAATCCCCCAAAAATACCAGTCTTGGGTAGGAGGAAGAAAGTAGTGTGAATCCACATCCCAGGACAGCTGTTTCTCTTTGTTAGGTGCTTTCTTAATGATGGAAATCATGATCATCAGTCTATTGACACCAGAGCTTTAAGTATGAAGGATAGATGCATCATGATCTTTTCTTTCTTTATTTTTCTGTATATCAGAAGTAAGGTCCCAACCATACCTGTATATTGCCTTTAAGATCACCTGACACGCTTTGCTTCTTTGCATAGACTTGTTTATCTTTCTGTTTCAGCTTATTCACCCAGAATCAAATTATATATTGAGAAGCAAATGTGTAGTCATTGAGTTTCTCTTAAGTGACACAATTTGATAATTTTGTTTCAAATTACTAGTCAATTAAATTATTAAATATTTTAATGCATTAAAACAATATAACATACAAATAATCCAACTCATGCAAACTTTAATGCCATCTCCTTTCAGTGGCTATTGCTTCATCATCCTGTTCTCCCTTGTGTACCTCGCCCAGGTATTATTCCCCCCACCTCACCTCAAACTAAACCAGCATGGAAAGCTCTCAGCAAAGCTGAAACTGTATTGCAAGAACACTCACAGGTCGTCACCATTACTTTCCCCCTTACATATGGGTTTGAGAAGCACTTTAGGACCCTTCATTCATCCTTGGTTTGTAGCTGAGGTTAGCTGTCCCAGCAGACATTGTACTGATACTGATGTTAGCCTAGAATTCTTACTGCCACTACCTTCTCCATAACACTGAGTTAGTACATAAGTAAACTAATGAACAACTGTTAGGGTCTCTCTCTCTCTCTCTCTCTCTCTCTCTCTCTCTCTCTCTCTCTCTCCCTCTCTCTCTCTCTCCCTCTCTCCCTCCCTCCCCCTCCCTCCCTCTCTCTCTCTCTCTCTCTCTCTCTCTCTCTCTCTCTCTCTCTCTCTCTCTCTCCCTCTCTGAAGAGACACCATGATCATGGCAACTCTTACAAAGAAAACATTTAGTTGTGGTAGCTCACTTACAGTTTCACAGGTTCAGTCCACTGTCATCATGATGGGGAGCATGGCGGCATGCAGATGCAGGCAGATGTGGTGCTGGAGTAGCTGAGAGTCCTACATCTTTCAGGCAGCAGGAAGTTGACTGAAACACTGGGTGGTATCCTGAGCATAGGAAACCTCAAAGTCTACCCCCACAGTAACACCCTTCCTCCAACAATGCCATACCTACTCCAACAAAGCCAAATTTCCTAATAGTCCCACTGCCTATGAAATTATGGGGGGCCAGTTATGTTCAAACTACCACATTCCATTCTCTGGTCTCCATAAGCTTTTAACAAGAGATGAGCCCCTTTCCTATTAATTATGGAATGATGATGGCCATAAACATGATGCACAGATATACATGCAGGTAAAATACCCATGCACATATAATGAAATTTTAAAAAGTTTTTTTAAAAATGTTCTTGAGAAGAGGGGTGGGTGGTTTTTCTTAATGAGTAAATAAAGACAA
This sequence comes from Peromyscus eremicus, assembly GCF_949786415.1. Taxonomy (NCBI): domain Eukaryota; kingdom Metazoa; phylum Chordata; class Mammalia; order Rodentia; family Cricetidae; genus Peromyscus; species Peromyscus eremicus. The sequence goes on along the minus strand of NC_081422.1, from coordinate 71,040,241 downwards.
TTTTTTTTCTAAGAAATTTTCTTTCTTTCTTTTTTTAATTAAGAATTTTTTTATTCATTTTACATAGCAATCACAGATCCCCCTTTTCTCTCCTCCTGCCGCTCCAGCTTCCCCCCACAACCCAACCCCTATTCCCTCCTACAAGAAGGAAAGGCCTCCCATGGGGAGTCAGCAGAGCCTGGTACATTCAGTAGAGGCAGTCACAAGCCCCTCCTCCTGCCTCAAGGCTGTGCAAGGTGTCCCATCATAGGTAGTGGGCTCCAAAAAGCCAGTTATGCACCGGTGGCAGGGGGGCCTTAAGCAGATCAAGCTACACAACTGTCTTGCTTATGCAGAGGATCTAGTCCAATCCCGTGCAGGCTCCACAGTCCCGTGGAGGTGTTAGTCTAAATTTCATGAGTTCCCACTAGTTTGGTTTGGTTGTTTCTGTAGGTTTTCCCGTAATGATCTTGATGTCCCTTGCTCATAGAATCCCTCTTCTCTCTCTTTGACTGGACTCCTGGAGCTCAGCCTTGTACTTGGCTGTGGATCTCTGCATCTGCTTCCATCTGTTACTGGAGGAAGGCACTATGATGACAGTTAGGGTGTTTACCAATCTGATTACTGGGGTAAACCAGTTCAGGCACCCTCTCCACTATTGCTAGTAGTCTCAGTTGGGGTCATCCTTGTGGATTCCTGTGAACTTCTTTAGCACCTGGTTTCTCCCTATTTCCATGATGTCTCCCTCTATAATGGTATCTCTTTCATTCTCTCCCACTCCATCCCTGTTCCAGCTCGACCATCCAGTTCCCTTATGTTCTCATACCCCACCCCTTACCCTCCATTACCCACCTCAGACCCAGTTTATTCATGGAGATCTCATCTATTTCCCCTTCCCAGAGCAATTCATGTGTCCCTCTTAGGGTCCTCCTTGTTAGCTAGCTTCTTTGGAGCTATGGGCTATAGTCTGGTTATCCTTTGCTTTACATCTAGTATCTACTTATGAGTGAGTACATACCATGTTTGTCCTTCTGAGTCTGGATTACCTCACTCAGGATGATATTTTCTAGTTCCAGCCATTTGCTTGCAAATTTCATGATGTCATTGTTTTTTTACTGCTGAGTAGTATTCCATTGTGTATATGTACCACATTTTCTTAATCCATTCTTTAGTTGAGGGGCATCTAGGTTGTTTCCAGGTTCTGCTTATTACAAATAATGTTGCTATGAACATAGTTGAGCATGTGTCCTTGTGGTATGATTGAGAATACCTTGAATATATGTCCAAGAGTGGTATACCTGGGTCTTGATGAAGATTGATTCCCAATTTTCTGAGAAGCTGCCATACTGATTTCCAAAGTGGCTGTACAAGTTTGCACTCCCACCAACATTGGAGGAGTGCTCCCCTTGCTCCACATTCTCTCTAACATAAGCTGTTATCAGTGTTTTTGATCATAGCCATTCTGACAGGTATAACATGGTATCTCAGAGTCATTTTGATCTGCATTTCCCTGATGACTAAGGATGTTGAGCAATTCCTTAAATGTTTTTTAGCCATTTGAGATTCTTTAGTTGAGAATGCTGTTTAGCTCTGTAGCCCATTTTTAAATTGGGTTGTTCGGTATTTTGATGTCAAGTTCCTTGAATTCTTTTCATATTTTGGAGATCAGCTCTCTGTCAGATGTAGGGTTGGTGAAGATCTTTTCCCATTGTGTAGGCTGTCGTTTTGTCTTATTTATGTGTCCTTTGCCTTACTGAAGCTTCTCAGTTTCAGGAGGTCCCATTTATTAATTGTTGCTCTCAGTGTCTGTGCTGCTGGTGTTATATTTAGGAAGTAGTCTCCTGTGCCAATGCATTCAAGATTACTTCCTAAGAAATAAAAGTGTAAGACATTTATGAAGTTCTTTAGAACCAGGAACTTTAGGCTAAAAGGAAGAGAAAATCTGAAATCATTGTGATGTTTACTATATTATCAGTAGGGCTGAGAATTTGGCCCTCTTGGAGAAGCTTAAATTATCTATTCCAGATTGCTCTTGCAGGAACTTGTATTATATTGTCCTATGGAGATGAAGAAAGATGTCAAATTCCAAGGAAATCCCCAGCACTATAAACAAAAAATACAGAGTGAGGGCACAAGACTTTCAGTACATATTGACGTTCTGAAAGGACTTTTCATTCCTTCCTTGTTCTATTGTTTTCTAGACAGCAATGAGTTTTCTTAAAAGGAACCAAGAAGAAAACAAGGATTAATTACTCACAGGAGCAATGCTAACTGTGAAAATTCAATGTGTGTATTCTTGGATACAAGGAGTTTAATTTGAGTTATTATTTCTCCATAGAGAGAAACAGTTATTGTTGTCAGGGAGTGTGGGAGACAGCGGCTTGATTCACTTGGTGTCAGTGTGTCCTTGGCAGGCCATTGAAATAAACTGGGTGTCAAAAGACCAGTGGGATTTTCGAGCTAAAAATTATCAGTGGTGAGCCTGAGTTGAATTAATATAATTCCAACCTTGTATCAAATTGCTGATATAAATTATGAACAAATATTTCAAACTTGCTAGTTAAAAGTATTAGAATTAGAAAGGACTCCAGCTATTGTATCAATGTAGAATTCCCCTCTTTCTGTTCCCATCTGCTAGCCTTGGGAATCAGTTCACTTACCCAGTACAGAAAATATGTAGGGAAGGATTGAAAGGGCAAACCAGAGAGTCAGGAAGTTCTTTCTCATGTTAAGATGAAACATCATCTCTTATAGCATGTTCTTGCTTCCTGTCTTATGAAATTAAGATAATGAGATCTTCATGACTTAAAAACAGCAGTCATGCAGCTTGCAATTCTTCCCTTCTTTAGAGTAAATTTCACAAAGCATGCTTAAACTCCCCTCTAACGTGTGGTTCTCAGAGCCTCCTCCCAGTCCTGATTGTCTTCAGACTCTTAAGTTGTTCAGCAGCTCCTCTAAGTCATTCAGTGTTTCTCTTCAATAGAAAACAACTTCAGACCTTGAATGATAACCCCCTGCACAATACCTGTCTGTGAACACAGGCAAATATATTTTTAAAAGACTTTAACAAAGTTTAGTACAGCTAAAGAAATGCAAAGTGCTATGGTTTGAATGTTTATCTTCTCCAAAATGCATCTTGAAATTTAATAGCTATGACAACATTAAATTTAAAGAGATAGGACCATTAAAAGATGATCCAACATGAGTATCCTGCCTTATTGAAGAGATAATACCTTTATAAAGGAAGATTCAGTGCTTTTTCTGATGATACATCAGATAGCAAGCCCTTGTTCTTTAATTTGCCAGCATCCAGAATGTAAGAAAATATATGTTTTCTTTTTGTTACCCATATTTCAAGTATTCTTTCATAGCAATTAAAAATGCATGAAGAGAATTTTGTACATAAGACAGCAGTTAACACACATTTCATTATCATTATATGTCCTTTGCAAAAATATGTGAATCCCCAAGGGAATCAACATTTGCATGTACATTGGACTGGGATTTAGAAAACAAAAACATGTGTTCTTCAATTTTTAAATATTGCATAGTCTCAAATTACTATTATACAAAATAAATTAAGACTACATTCAGGGCTGCTAACTCATCATGAATAATCCAATAATCTCTGATTTTTTGTTAGGGTTTATGAGAAACTGTGTCTATTGTATAATTGTCCATTATTAAAATAGTTAGAGGATCGTGTGGCAAAACTCAGCCATCCTCTCCTCCTTTTGTTGCCTCTGCTGTGGGACAGCCATCAGTTATTAACTCAAACCAATCTATGATAGCAGGCTTCAACTAAGCAGTCTCGGTGTTAACTTCTGAGTGCAAGTATTTGTAACATAGTCTTTGCTATTCTAAAATAAGAATCATCTAGTCACTTATTCAGAAGCAAGTTGAGTTTGTGACAGACTTACAGTAATGCACTGCAAAGAATTGTATATAAATAAATAAATTTGAGGTCAAAATATACTTTATCTATTACTATGTTGATGATTTTTGTTCATGTTTACTTTTTGTTTGTTCTTTGAACATTTTGTACATGTATACAATGTATTTTGATCATATCCAACAGTCCCCCCTCACACACAGGATACCTCCCTCCAACTTCTCCCAGGATCACCAACCCATCTCTCTCTCTCCTTCTTCTTCTTTTAAAAATAGGTTATAATTCTCTGAGAATTTCAAAGGATATAGTTTTATCATAGTCACTCAACTCCTCCCCTTATCCCCCCCCCCCCAGACACAACCCACCTTCCTAGCCTACTTTGTATCCTCTTTTAGTTTATGTTTTTACTTAATATCCCATGGACTCCAATTGGGTCTTTTCATATACTTCTGGTAGAGAGGCATCCACTGGAATTTAGTCAGCTGACCAGGAGCCACATCTTTAAAGAAAACTGACTCTCCCTCCCCCGGAAGCCATTCAGCATAATTCAGCTAGGGTTGGAGCTCAGGAGCTCCTCCCACTCTATACTAAAATGCTCAGTGGCTTGACCTATGCAGGTAACCGTAGCTGCTGTGAGGAGTGCAGTGGTTCTTTCATGTCCAAAAGACTTTATTTTGGTCCAGTCCTTCCTTTAGAATCTTTTGCCCCTTTTCCACAGAGGTCCCTGGGTATTGAAGATACAGATGTCCTATTTGAGGCTAAGTTCTTGACAGCTACTTATTCTCTGAATTTAGACCAGCTGTGAGTGTCTATATTAACCACCATCCTCTGCACAAAGAACTACTCTGAGATTCGCAACAGTCTACATGTAGAGAAATAGAAATCCAGAGAGTAGTTTGTTACTATGACCAGTTAACAGAATAGTAGTGCTAGGTCACCCCAGGCGCCCCTGAGCTCCCCAACCTTTGGTTCTTAAACAAATTTGTAGTATCATGCATTTGTTTCTTCCAATGGGAAGGCAATAAATTTCAAAGCAGAAAATGGTTGGTTAGTTAAGACATAATATTTATGCCACTATTGCACCCATTGTCATCCATGCCATTTATTATTGTAGTTTACAGGGTTCAAAGATGGGTTATACCACTATTGAATGCCCCAAATCCAAGGTCATGTATAACATCTTCAAGTACTATGAAAGCCATCCAGTGAGGAGGAAGCTTCCTGGAAAGTACTAACTTGATTTCTTTGTGTTGTGTGACCAATATATGTGATGTCTTCAGCTGGAGTGTCTTACTTGATAGTTTTATGGGGAGCCAAGAATGACAGCAATATCTTCTATTGTTTTAGAAGTCTTTGGGACACCTATGACCAACAACTTGAAGGAAGGTACCCTATATCTAGCACTGGGCTTTTTATTTAGCAATGTATGGGTTCAGGAATGAGCATAATCCCCTGTGTAGGTAATTCTAATTAAACTGTTTGATATGAATATGTATATATACTTAGGAAGCTTATGGAATAATAATAGGTTTAAATATGGCTTTTTAAAACACTCTAAACTCTTAGTTATCCTTCCCCCAACCCTCCCACTGCCCTACTCTCCCATCCACTGACCCACATAAACATCCCTTTCCATTATCCTCACTTTCTCCTTTATATTATCTGTGTTCTATCCTACCTTCCTCCCTCAAGGTCTTTCTTCCCCCTCTCCACTCATGGTCTCTTTCTAGTTTCCTGGATTCTATGATTACTCGATATTAAACACAAAAATCTAAATTTCAGATGTGAATATCCACATAGGAGTGAGAACAGATGACATTTGTCTTTCTTGGTTAAGGTCACATCACTCAGTAATGTTTCTCAGTCCCAGCCATTTACCATAAAAATTTATTTTTCTTTGCAGCTGAATAAAATTCCATTGCATGTATATGTATATATATTTATCTTCATTATCCATTCATCAGTTGACTCCTATCTTCATTTTAATATTTTTATTAACTCCCTGAATCCAACTGTCCCTGACTGTATTCACATAGATGTGGAGCCACCCACTGGGGCATCAATTCGTAACATCTGTATATGTCCATATCTTGACTTTTTTCAGAGTAAACTCTATTTCAACATTTCAGCTTCAGTTGGGTTTGAAGTAATTTGCAATCATTCTTACTAGTAATGGAAATATTTTCTACAGTATAGAATCTTTGAGGCTTTTATTTGTTTTAAAATAGGGGTCCAGTCTGTAGCTGAAGCTAGCTTGCAATTCATTATGTATCACAACAAATCCTGAACCCTGTGTCTTGCCTCCTTACAGCTGTGATTATAGATGTGCACTACTATGCCTGCTTAGAGTTGGGTTTGTTTTGATTGCTTGTTTTAAGCATGTTCAGACCACAAGCATGATTTCTGAATACTCTCTTAATCTCAGTTTCTATGTCATTATTATGCTTTTGCTGAGTCAACACTACTGAGCATTCTATTCACTCTAAGAATTCTTGCTGTATTAATTAACTCACTTAGTATTTTTCCCATTTTTATTCTAAATTAAAATGTCTCTTTTAAAAATCAACCTACAACAACAACAACAAAAACCTCAGATCTCCTGTCTATGATGGCATATACTTAGTTATTTAGTGAGTGAAGTCAAAATCATCAAGGTCCTGCCTGTTTACAAGAATGACACAGCCCCTTCAGGCTTCTATGCAGACCTTTTCATAAAGCAATGTTGATATTCAGAATATCCCACAGTAGAGCAAGTACATTTAAAGACTCAAGATGCATCCATCTGATGTGCAGATAAAAGACAATGAACATTTTTAATTAAAATATCACCATTAAATATAAAAATCTATGAGAGTAACAAAATAATGCAAAATCAAGATCAATACAATAAGATAACATTGCATAGTTAAGTAAATTTTTAACACAAAGCCTCTTTGAAAACTATAATATAAAAGCATTGAATTAGAATAGATAATCATTCCAAAATGGCTTATACAGCACATAGTGCTCAAATCATCCTTGACTGTAACAATGTTATTCTGAGATTACAAATTAATAGGTAGTGTCAAAACCTGTGTAATGGAAATAAGGTAGGGATGCCAAATTACTATCACAGCTTTGGGTGCCAAGTACATTTTGTATCATCAGTCAAAACTGTTGGCTGAGCAGTGAAAAGATTTGACACTATCCTCTAGGTAATTCTCCCATTGCTAATATCAACCTAATTAGAAGTAGACTGGACACTAGGGTGCAGAATTGAACAGAGTGGTAAAGAAGCATTACATTACCCAAATTACAGAGAAGCACAAATTAATAATAGAAACAATTTCAATAGGTGGATCAAAAACATATGAATCACATCCCTGCTGAATGTGTCCCCACTTAAATTATAGCACACCTTGCTGTATTAGAAAGGACTTAGAACTGAGAGTCACTGGTTAAGAACATCAGCGTTTCTACCAACTACCTATTTGACCTTGGAAATTTTTACCTTATTTCCATAATCCCACATTTTCCAATTTTGTACTGAGCCCAGTGACACCAACTGTATACAGGGTGACTCAAATGAGATCAAATGTGTCAAACTTTAAAGTGTCTTTCAACTTCTTGCTTATTACTGACTTTGCAGGGGGTAATATTCTTTTAGACACTACCTTTGTGCAAATCAGGTGATGTTCTGGTTACACTGGTGATACGGTGCAGGAATCCTGACAAGCAGTGGTATAGTATCCACTAGTCCGTTATGAGTCAAGCAGTATGCAGGGAAGTTAATTCCACTTAGATGTTGAGAGAATTCCGAGAACAGTGAATCTGTTAAAATCTTCTCTGTTGAAAAAAAATAGCTGTTTCTCATATAATGTAGAAAAATAATCTTAAGATCAAATATTTTAGTGCATAAGTTAGTCCACAGAGGGACTAACGCAGAGACACATGGAAATTGGGTTTGAACATTTTCTTTATACCCCACCACTGAAACTTGTGGTTTGGGGTTAACCTTTTGAGATCTCAGGAATAAATAAGTAATAGTGGGGTCTACAAACATTGTCATTCCCATAAGACAATTTAGAAATGAAAATCTAAAGAAATCCTGGTGTGCCTGAAATTCTACCATAAATTTTAATATTTCTTCCTTATATTTACAAATATGACTAATTTAGTTATTTTTATGATAAATTCTTCTTTTTAATGTAGGAACTATTTAATTACAGTATGAGTAGTTATTTTATTAATTTGGTCTTTTTATTACCCTAAAACTCAACAATAACAACACACTCATACAAATCGGTCTACGATATTCCATCTAATCCTTCCCGGTGTACTGAGCATGTCACACAGAGGCAAAATGGCTGCCTAACAGTGAAATGCTGGGTTTTCCTCCAGGCACAAGTTGGAAGGGAAGAAGGAAAGGAAAGGAAGTCAAGGCAAGGAGAAGAGAAATGGATTTCTTTACTGAAATAAACTAAAGAAGTATCAAATACTTAGTTACTATTAATAAATAACAAAGTCCCGTCACTAAAATAATTGAAGAAACTGAACCTCAGGGGAAATAAGCAGCATTCAAAATACATAACTGTTTATATTTTAAATACACAATTGCCTGACATTGTTTATAGATAATTTTGTAAGCAAAATAAAATTATAATTTAAAAACTAAATGATGTATTTATTATTCAACTGGGAAATTTCCTCAAAAATACAAGCTTCGTTTATTCTTGTCAACTCTCTAGATTTTCATTTGTGGTCAAAAAAAGAATTTAGAGACATGTGTGTGCCAACAAACTAGCAATCTCTGGGACACATTTCTGCTCCCAGAACACCGGTTCTGTAGCTGAATAGGCATCATGTAGATGAATGAAAATAACTTTGCAAAGGGTTTGAGAATCTCAAAGTCCTTCTGTAGATATAATGATTTGATTTGGATATTACAGACGGCAGTTATCAGTAAGTTAATAGTTAAATTGAATAAAGAAATGTCATGATTCTGAAGAGTATTTGTTGCTAAATGAGTGGTAAATACATTATTTTATTTGTATGTGACATTTAAAAACAATGACTAGAGCTAGACAATAGAATGATGGTTCCTAAGGGCAGTGGATTTTAGACACAGAATGCAAGCTTCAGTCACATAACAGAGGTAAGTTCAAGAAATTTACCATATGAGGTGGCTGTAACATACTGTTTTAAAACAGAATGAAAGAAAATTAACAATGCCATTCCCAAGACTAATTACACACATGTGTGCACACACATGCACATATGCAGTCAATTGGCTAAGACTACACCTTTTTCCAATAAAAGAGAAAAATAAAAGATCTAGAATATTGACAAAATGTAGTTGTAAAAACAATGTAAATGTAGATGTAACAAGCATTGGGGATGGAAGCAGCATTTCTGTCATCTCCACACACAGTCCGTAAGAGAAAGACATTATTACACTTATACATTATAATTTCATTATGAACACTCTGATATTTATCTAGAATATCAATCAATTTCATAATTGGTGAAAGTTTGGGAGAAATAGAATGATAATACAATATTTAAATAATTAAAGCTACAATAGGATCACTAAAGATATCAATAGTGTTCTGTAAAAAGCTGGAAGAACTTATTTGAATGCTTCATTACAAAGACATGGTAAATAATACTATAGGATGTTAATTAGATTCAAACTTTAAACAGCACATCAGTTATCAGAGCATCACAAGAGTCCCCATGAATATATACAATATTTATGATTTATACATCAGTTAAAAATAATTTTAATCATAAAATAATTGTAGCTAAAGAGGAATCCAAAAAAACTAAAAGATAATGTCATTATGTTCATAACATTTTGAAGCTGAATCAGTCTCAATGTTGAGTAAAACTACAACCCATCTATCCTTGTTAAGCTCTGATGAAAACTGAAGTTAAATATTACTTCAAAGAATGAGAAAAGGAGAATGAATCATGGCAAATGCTAGTGAGAATATGTTTTTAAAAAGTGTAAATTTGGGTGTGAAGGAAAATTAGAATAGCCACATGGCAAGAAGTATGGGGCTTCTAGGAAAATGTGAACTATCAGATGGCTCTTCATCCCCACCACTGAATGCACAACAAAAGGAAATGAAATCAGTGTGTTAGGGAGATGTCATCCTGCATCTATCATTAGGTGATTAGATAAAATGTTAAAACCTGAGATACATATCCACATTGTAATGCTATTTAGTGTAAACATATGACTATCGTGTGTAATATGTAGGGCAGGCATAATCTGGAAATGAACTTACTTCTAGATGTGATCTGACACTGTCAGTCTTGTGAAATTCAAGAGAAGAATAATGGTTCCTGAAAGAGGTAGAGTGGAAAGGAGAAGATCCCACTGAAGACTCATAAGTCCTCTTTAGCCATTTGTGTGAGTGGGCTTCTGCGGGATATTTGATTCTCATGTGTTGTGCAAATATTCCACCTTTGGAATTTAAAAATTACCCCAATTTTAAGCTGAAGCATTGACATTCATAAATCCTTCCAGAAAGTTAGTGAAGATAATTAAGGACAGTCAAACCTTTAACTGCAGAGACATGGAAGAAAGGAGAAATAGAAATAGTTACCAAGAAAAGAAAGAAGAGAAAAAAAAAAAGAACAGTCACTGACTTCAAAAGGTGTTTTCAGTTGAATGAACTGTTGAATGCTAGCCTGGACCACAAAGCAAGAGCAAACCTACATCAAAATTACAAACTGTATTTGATATTTAAATATATACAATTTAAAAATATTTAAACTGTCTTGCAGTCTCCTTGTTTTCAGAACTAGCTCTGTCTCAACAACAACAAGAACAGCTGAATGAAATAAGGGTTAAGTAATTTGCAAAAAAAGACTAGGCACAAAGGGAAGATGCTGGGAGGACTTATGCTTGATGGTCTAGAAATCATCATTGTGAAAGCAAATCAATGGAGCTTGTTCCTGGGCGTGTGAGCTTTGATTTGATTGCTTTATACTCTTTCGCCATTCAGAGATGGCAATTACACTGAGCAAGTGTATTAACATGAGATCTTACTTGACTATGCATCTGCAAGTTGGTTCAGAGTCCAGGGCTGGGCAATAGGTTCTCTGAGAACCTCTAACTGCCTTAGGCTTCTTCCCAGATGGAAGAAAGCCAATTGCTGCACTGAGAACCCTGCCATATTCAAGTCCTTGGCAATCATCTTACTTACTAATTTACTTACTATTTAGCCAAAACATAGTATCCATGTCATAACTATATCATTTCCTTCAAAATTGCCCTCTGGCCGGGCGGTGGTGGCGCACGCCTTTAATCCCAGCACTCTGGAGGCAGAGGCAGGCGGATCTCTATGAGTTCGAGGCCAGCCTGGACTACCAAGTGAGTTCCAGGAAAGGCGCAAAGCTACAAAGAGAAACCCTGTCTCGAAAAAAACCAAAAAAAAAAAAAAAAAAAAAAAAAAAAAATCAAAATTGCCCTCTGTCCTTTGTCACCTTAAACTTCACTAATTCAGTGTTTAAAACATATCAAATCTTTACATGAATTTCATAGAATAAAACAGGTTTATGAGCAAGTTTGGTTTCTCCATGTGCCTTCTACCCATAACAGTTTCTTTCTTTTGACTACTATTATGTTAAATTACTTAAAAAATATTGTGACTCCGAACTAAAATTTATGCTTTCCTGAGAAAACCCAGGTTGATAATGGATGTGGCATTTTGGTTGTCTTTGACTTAACATAGAGCTATTCCTGATTATAGGTACAACTCTCTCATTATTTCTAACATATTTTTTGAGAGAAAATAATATATGTAGGGTGTGAAGACTGTCAGTAAACATCTAAGAATGGCACTGAATGCCCTTGATTATTTCCTCATTTGTAAGTAGAGAACATCTCACTGTAATGAACTGATAAAGCATTTCCTCTATTTCTCCCCTCTGAGAAATTTGTCATTTGTCAAGGGGGAGAAGAGAAGGAGGATCAGCTCTGCGTTGTCACCCTCAACAGCCTGAAGAATTCCCTTTATCTTCTAGAGATCTCAACTAAGGTCAAAACAGAATTCGTAGCTTCCACACACAAAAGTATTCCAGGATTAACCAGTATGTAGCAGAATGGGGTTTAAGTAAAAATGTTTTTATACAGGCTTAAGCATGACGCTTGAGAGAGAAAAGAGACACTCAGAAAGAATGACACACCCCAGAGCAGGAGTGTGGGCTTTCTCTAAGCAAGTGGCACACACTTAATTGTCTTTACTATAGTACATATATAGAATTTTGGCCATTTTGAAGATATTTCCTTCAAAGGATTGCTAAGGAATCTAAATGAGATGATTTCTGAGTGGGCTCCTGCCAGGACCACACAGCTATGCTGAAAGGTAGAATGGCTTCTCTACAAAGTTAGTCTTGTGTGAGTGTCCCCAAAAGTATCCAGGAAAAGGAATGCAGCCTGCCCAAGGCCGCATATGTTCAGGCCTTAAGCCGGGTTCACTGCTATTCTAACAATGGCAATAAAAAAGGTCCTATAAATAAAAGGAGAGTTATTTCCATGGCATCAGCCTTACAGCACTGTTGGTAGCTCTGGGGCTTTTGCTCCTCAGCCAGTGAGGGCATCAATCAGAATACAGGAAGATGGGCTCTTCGCCGCTACATGCCTGCTTGATGTTCCCTATCCATCCTGCCTCATTGCAGAAATGACTATGATGAGAAAAATTGACATTTAACAAAAGGGTACTTTTTACTATTAAAAAATAAATCTTAGTTTCTGGCCAAGAACAGGAGAGTATGTTAGCAAGGTATATCCATAAAAGCTGAGACTCCTTGGAGCTGGCTGGAATGGCTAAAAAATAAACTTCACCAGCTCTATATGGTAAAATGTTGTCACAGGACAATAGATACCTACCCAAAACAAAAACAAAAATCAAAGGATATTGTTTCCTAAAGAAAAGAACCCAAGGATTCTTTTGATTTCAATTTTTGTTTGTTTGTTTGTTTTGTTTTAATTTTAGAATTACTTTCTTCCTTTCTTGTCTCAATTTCCTTTAGGGAGAAAGAATGAATTGGAACATATAGTGTGTCTAGAATAGTTCACGGTACAGGGTGAAAACTGCTCTTTTTTAATAATTCACATAATTCACTGTGATCTCAGATCAAGGGCAGTACTTCTTTTTGTACATGAACTGGATACAGAGAAGCTCATGATTTCATATTGATTCATTACAGCCATTCTGATTCAGTGTAAAGCTCCAAAAACAGAAATCACTCAAGTATGGATGTAAGTAGACTGTTGAAATTAAGTAGGAATTGCTAGTGAAATTGTTCATGTCACTTATCAGTCCCAACACTAAGTGTGCTTGTGTGAGAACATATAGATTGGATTAGAACACTAAACATTAATGTCTTCCCCAGCTCTGCCTTTGGTTTGAGACATAGAGTGCATTTTCAAAGAGATACTTTTAGTAAAGATTACAGACACAATGAGAAATATCTCTTGCAAGGGAAACATGGATTATATCTGTCATTACAATTTTCCTTTGAGCTTAATATTACTGTAGAAAATTAGTTCATCTCAGGTCTTGATTTACAGAGACCTCATTGTTTGATGTTGGAGAAGTTCAGCCATCTGTTGCAAAGAGGTGAGGATATATTTGAGTGTCAGCAACCAACCATTACCTATGTGTTTCTAAATCTCTATGGCCTTTGACTCATCTTTAGTAATTCCAAGTTTCCTGTGTGCATTAATGGGCATGAGAAAGATATTGGTGTCATACCTAGGTGGCTTTGAGTGTAATAACAAGCTGATGAATTCTCAGACGTGCAGTCACTCCCCAAATTCTTGGCACTCACGAAATTTCTTTTAAGAAGATTCTATTTCTCATTAAAATTCAGTCTAATATGTCCATCTAAGAGTTCTAGTGAAGTCATTTAAAAATACATAAGAAAAAGAAAATAATCATGGCCTGTTTTTTCCATCAATTTTGGAAGACTTTAATCTGAAAATATATAAATTAAACTGTGTAAATCTAGATACTTTTACATGAATGCTTTCTGTCTCAAAGCTATGTCTAGCAATGAAATAGATGAAAAAAGTTTCCAGCTCAGAGAAAGGGTCAGCAACTCTACTCTATGGGTTACAGACAGTTGACCACATGGTCTTTTGAATAAAATTTCATTAAAATACAGATGCACTCTTTCCCTTATAGCCTCTCCTCTCAAAAGCAGTAATAGGTATTTGCAACAGAAACTAGATGGGAAACAAAGCTGAAAATATTTGTTACCTGGTCATTTACATAAAGTTTGCCCATCCTTGGATCAGAAAACTGCTTTTCATTAAGGCACGCATCTATAGGCAGGGCTTAGTGTTACCTCCGGAGTGGGGCCATATCACAGAGAATTTTCTCCCTTCCAATGGTGTTAGAATTAACAATAAAAATATTTTTAACTAAGAGTCAGGAAAGCTTAAACTGTATTTAATCCCTTAGTTTCAAATAAAATAAAGTTAAAGTTTTAACAGCATATCCATTAAAATGACCAGTTAGCTAAAATTTCAGTCTAAAAATAGTTGTGATCAGATTGTCTTTTAAAGTATTAGAGGATTGCTTTTCTCTAATGTTTCTTTTTCCTTCATTATCTTTCTCTACACTAAATCAATGGGGAAATCCTGTGGGATAGTTAAATATGATGCTTTTATTCCTTGACTTTCAGACAAATTCCAATTTTGCAGTATTTCCCATCCAAAGGTATCATTCCTTCCATAATCAAGAGAGAAGACACCACATAGTGAGGGCTTAGAATCTTCTTCACTTTCTTTAAACAAAACTCTCTTAACTTCTCCTTTACAATTAAAACTCTCATTTGTGTCTGTAATTTTCCTTCAGACCTACGTTTTTACCTTTTCACTATCTTTTTTTTTTATCAAGTCTCCATGTTAGTATCAAACTAAATTTTCTTCAAGCTATCAACATTTTCTTTCCAAAGCTTAGACCTAATCATTGAGTTGTCTATCTAGGTACCTCAAATAATCCTTCATGATGGGAGAATAAACACTATGCCCTTTAGTGTGCTGTGTGGAAGATTTGCATGGTTAGATTCTGTCTGAAATGTCCTTGCATTTGTCTTCACATCCTGGACTCTTTTTCAATCTTATAAAATGTATCAATTATTACCAGAGAGTTGTTACCAAGGTAATAGCTCTGGCCACATGTCTTCCATCTGTTTGTGACCTATTGCTGGGGATTCTTAGCCTCCATGTGCAGATCAGACCTTTACAGCATTGTGGGGACCAAACAATTTGTGCTCTCCCACTCAGCCTGACTAGACTACTAACAGGAACATAACATAAGAAGCCCAACATACCCTTTGGGGTTTCAAATGTTTACATCACACGGTAGAAGAAAGTAACTCAAAAGTTATTCTAAGAAGAGGTAACGGAGACCTAAGTTTGAGTTTCAATGTTGAAAGCGGATACTTTAGTTCTGTGAGTTGGAGGTAGCCTAAGCATGCTTGGCTTTCATCATCTTTCAGTCATCAAGCCTCATCTTGTAATTCCTTAAATAAGTTAAACTGTCAATGTACCTCCACACTACCATTGAAACTTTCCCCCAGGCTTGGCATTCAACAGTGCATTGAGCTTGAGGACACCACATGGCTCTAGTCCCCAGCACCTGGAAGACAGAGATAGGAGATCAAGACCATACATATTACAAAAGGATCTTGAGGTCATCATGGATCATTCTCAAAACAAATCATAATCTCTTTCCATTTATGCATCTATACACCAAGCCCTATCTCACCTCCCTGGAATATCTGCTCTCAGTTCTTTCAAAATCTCAAAGGTTGTGTAAGGCCTTAACTAAAATGTCACCTGCACTCATAGTTTTAAAGAAAAATCTCCTCCTATACATGTATTAGATGACTGTATTCTTATCAAGGTGATTGAAATCTTATCTTTCTTCCCTCTCTGTGATGATATGTCATTTTTATAACATTATTGCTTGTCAGAGTTCTTGATATGTAATGGAAGCTTGATGACTATTGTAGTTATAGCACTGAAATGGACACTATCAAAACCAGAACTTAGTTATTTAGAAATAAGGCACTTAGAAATGCTGCTTTCACCCTCCAAGTCACTGCTGTTGCTCTGGTTTAGTCGTTTAACTTGGGAACACACTGTAATTCGCTCTCCTTTCCCAGAAGAAGCTCTTCGATTACCTTTCTGCAGCTCCTTTGTATGTCGTCATTCAATGGAGTCTCTAGGCAGCAGCACCCACAGGGAGTCCTTTGAGTGGGGGGCACTTTGGGGGTGTTTTTAGGTGTGTTTGAAATGGTGTTTACCTATGGATTATTGCTGACCTTAAGTCATTCAAGGCTATTGGAAAATTCTCTCTTCAGTTGTATATATATTCCAATCAGTGAATAATCTTCCTTTCATAAATATTTATTGTAATTGTCTGAAATATTAGTGTACATTTGCATATGACTTACCTTCTGTGTTTTATAAGAGACCTGGTTACATTAGAAAATAACAAAGTTTGTGACATTTCATCAGTTTTAATAAGGCTGATATAATCTTACCCAATATTCCCCTCTGTAGGTGTGTGTGGCACAGAAATTTTTTCCTATGGTCTGCATTCATTTTACTTTTTAATGATTTCTTGCTTGTCCAGCCTATCTCTGCTTAAAGGGTGAGATGAATTCTTTGACAAAGCAGTCCCAGGGCATTCTCAGGTGAAATGACAGTACAGACTGGCAAGTTCAGAGTCCTCCAACTCTCTCTCTCTCTCCCACACTGATCTTTGACATTTATTCGATTGCCGTTTAAAATCCAACTCTTCATTTGTACATTTTCAATTCCAAGGGGAAAAGCCACACAAATCTGCCAGAAATGAGCCTTTTAAAAGCTCCCGCTAACAGCTGTTCTGAGCAGCTGGTCCCGGAGTCGGTAGAATATGCAAGTCATCCTGTCCCTTCTGCATGGAGTCTGACTCGGCTGAACAGCTTTAAATGTCAGAGTTAGAATAGTTACAGATGGCAATGGGTTTTTGAAGTGTATGCTGTCTCATTTCACAGTTTGTGCATCCACTCGCTTCCTATGTCAAGAAGATTTGAGGACTAAGATGAAGGGACAACTATTAGTTGTGTATTCCACGGAGGAACAGAATTAAATGAACCAATTCCAGTCACTCAAAATAAAAATAATTGAACTCTTCATTGGTAGCATGTTCTTTTCTCATCAAGAAAAATTTACAGATGGGGTTGCTGTGTAGCACTGTAACATATTTTAAGCCATAAATGTTATTTTATTCCCTTATCGATTTAAGCTGCATGGGAATTCAAGATATTATTTTACTTTGCAAACAGAAGCACCTTTGATACTGTCCCTGCTTTATAACAAGAAGAAATATCTCACATGGGCTGACAGAAGTGACTAAGGAGTTCAACGGTTTAGATTAAATTGCCCATGTATCCAGGAAGGGATTTGACTTTATTATTAAGCAAGGCTAAGTAATCATTAGCAGAGTTAATAGAGAGTGTTTTCTGACTGATATATACACTAAGATGGAGAATATCATTTATGTAGGCATATCAGGATTATAAATTATTGATTGGAAAGTTCATGAAGACAAATCTATGAAAGCAACTATTCAATTTTGTGATTTTTTTCGCTGTCTATGAGATACATTCTTTCTAAATAGAGAGCTTGGGAGAAGGCTTATTAGTTTGACATGGAAACAGAGTACACTATAATTTAGAATACTTATTTTCATAGTATTCTTTTAGTGGTTATAAGGTGAGTGGTGATTTAGTAATTCATAATTCCCCAGGGATTTGTAGAGTTTCAAATGATTGCAGATGATGGAAATGGTGTCTTGGGCAACACCCTGCGTGGTCCACAATTAAGGAAGTAAAAAAAGATCAAAACAGAGTTCAGAACCTCTTACCTGCTGCTAGTCATCTAGGGCAAATTCTGTGGCCATCAGTTCTCAAAGCATTGCTGTTGTCAGCTGCACCATTCCTGAGTCCATAAACCTAGAACAATCAAAGTCTGGGTAGGAGGAGTGGCACAAGCCCTGCATGACGTCCTAAGTGAACTGTGCATTGTTAGACATGTGCATAGCCGTGCCAAGATCCATAGACTCAGAGACAAGAGAAAACGACAGAGCCTTTCTTCCCACTCCATGCTCTGAAGTGAAGCTCAGAGGGATGGCAAAGCCTTCCTCTGCTCTGAGTGAGAATGTTGACAATGTATGCAGAAAACTTCCACCACAGCTTTCTCTCCTGGATATTAATGGCCTGACGACTGTTCCCTTGGAGACTGCTCCTGCCGAGACTAGCTAAACCTGCTTGCTCAATTCAACGATATAGTATAAACTCTGCTTCCTTAAGTGTATGCAATAACCCTGCCTCCTTGTTCAGCTGTATTCAATAAACACACTGAGTTTGGGGAAGGCAGGAAGCTGAAGTTTCTCCAACAGAGGGCCCAGTCCACCTGATTCCAGCTTTTCTGTGTATCTCTATGTTTATCTCCCATTCTTCACCCCCCAGTCAGGTCCCTTCCTGGAGGCATGCTGGACATGGCATCTGTGTAATAAAGACACCACAACTCTTAGCACTGATACTGTAGCATAATCACAATATCTAAGTTATAGAATCCCGTGTGTGTGTGTGTGTGTGTGTGTGTGTGTGTGTGTGTGTGTGTAATCATGAATAAACAAAGCCTAGCATCTGTGCCCATTGATCATTATTCAGCCATAAAGAAGAGTAGAATTGTGTTGTTTGCAGAAAAAATGTATGCACAGGGAGATTACCATGTTAAATAAAATAAACCAAACTCAGAAAGACAAATATCATGTTTTCTTACATAACAGAAATAAAAAATAGAGAAAATATGAAAATAGAGGGACACCACTAGATGAGGTTATGTGGGAAGAAGTATAAGAAGACAAGGATAGGATATAGACAGCAGACATTATCAAAGTATGTTACATACATGTGGGGAGTTATCATATGAAACATATTACTATTTACAATTAGTATGTACTACTAATAAGAATGAATAATGCTAATAAGCCAGTAGAGATAGCCATTTCACTCATTAGGTAAATTTAGGATGAATGCTTCTAATAAATGATATTAACAAGTCCTTTTATTTGAAAACTATGTATTGTTTTCTGGTAAACACTCAAGTGGTATGTTGTATCTGCTTTCCTAAAAAGAATGGTGAGAAACCTAAGACAAGTTAAAATAACAATAGATATGGTTCATGGTCGAAGTTTCCTGTAGAACTAGGTTCAAAAAAGTGTAGAGAACATTAAGAATAGAAGCCTTGTTTATAAAGATGATGCCATTCTATGAGACACAAAAGGTGAGGAAGGGAAGTATTGTGCAGACTGACTATTTAGCTGTCCTGATTTCCCATGGCAGAGGCTTATTTTTGTCAACAGCCATACTCCCCACTCATATTCGCCTCCTGTGGTACCACACATTGGGAATCTATTCTACTCTCAGTTTATGCTCCTCCCATGGAATCTCCTTCCTCTCTCCATCACACACTTGTCTGATTCCTCATAGCTCCCTGTCCTCTTGAGTTCTGTATAACCACCTTCTGTGTCTCCCAATACCCCTATAATACCACTTCATTTCTCCTTTATAGCATTTTGTAGGACTTATGCAATGATCTACCTTCTACAAATGTGCTTGTCTATACTGTCTTCTCAAGAAAAAGGTAACTCATTTCTCTATTATGTGCATTTTCATTGCTAAATAAAACATTTTATACATTAAAGTTTTTCTTAGTTACTTGTGGGGCGTTTACCCACCAACCCCACAGCTCCCCAGAGTTTTCTTGAGTGCGAGCAGCAGGAAATATTAGATAGAAGGATTTATATTGCAGAGATAAGTAGAAAATAAAGGATAGCCTCGAGAGGTCCTGGAACCTTTTCCAATGGGCCCAATTGCCTCTGCCTCAGGGTATTTATAGAGACGCCAAGGGGTGGAGCAAAAGACCTCCCCCCAGCACAGCCAAGTGCAGACCATCTCAGACACCTGCACTCAGGCCCGTGGTCCTAATCATCCTCTCTATGGGGACCTGCTGGGTAAAGCCACGAGGAACCTGAAAACGGGCTCCCATAGTTACTTTATTACAATATAAATGTAAAGAGGTGTTCAGAAAATGAGATATCTTGTACAGACTCAATTAATGCATATATACACCATCTAACATAGAAGAAACTCGCCAGTAAGTGGATATTGGACAGTTGTACTATGACTAGTCTAAATTAAGATAACTGTAAGCATACAACATATTATATTGCTGGGCACAGAATATCAGCATCTCCATAACTTTTAATTGATTACATGTTGATGGTTTAAATGTATTCATCTAAATAACATAAAGTATTGAATGTATTTTGTCATTTCTTTGAGACAGAGTCTGCTTATATAGCACAGATTGGCCTTGAACTGGTGATTCTTCTGCCTCAGCCTCTCCAGTTGCTATGGTTACAGTACTACATTGCCATGCTTCTCTTTGCTATCTCTAATTCTATAGCTAGTGGCCCCCAGGTCAAAACTCAAGCTTTCACTAAGGTTTTTACAATGGTAGGTCTCAAAGAACAAACAAACAAAATAAACCCAGTACCACCACCACCAAAAAAAAAAAAAAAAAAAACCAGCCAACCAACCGAACAAACAAACAAACAAAACAATGAAAAACTTGCTCCTAGTGACAATTTATAGAAGTCCTTTAATAGAATAAGAAGGTGGAATGTTTTAAGAAAGGATTAGAGACTACCAGTTCTTACAGTGTCCTAGTCTATCAATTTCATTCCCCAAACTCCCTTGTGTCCTAAGGATGCTAAAAAGTAGATCCAAGTTCAGTCATTTACATTTATTTGGAAATTTCTTTATATATGAGATGGTGTTATAATAATATGGGGTACACATTGACAAAGACAGGCCAGATCTCTGTTAAGTACACAGCTTGGAGTTTAAAGGTTAGAGAGCTCAAACAAGAAACAAGTAGGTGGTATATAAGAGCATTTCATGGTTCTTTCAAATGCTTTTGAACCTACCTCATAATGGCTTTTGGACAAATCATAAATGCACAAAGCCTAAAGGTGACCAGCATTTTTAGGACCAGAAATCTAAAGGGAAACAGCTTTGGGTTTGTGGCCTGACAATTAAACAGTGACTCGGGAGCCATTTATTTTTTTTATTTTTTATATTTTATTTTTAGAAAATCCCTCTCTGCACACTTTCTTAGGATAATGGTTTCTACTTCTTATGAGTTTTATCTGGAAGTGATCAAGGTAGATGGCATAACTTCAAGCCTCTCGTGTGAAGATAAGAGAGCTTTATTTTGAGTTTAACAGGAATTCATTTTTTTCCAGCTTTTAGCATTCTTCCTTTTATAGGTCATACTGGATTACATGGCTATGCCTCCTGTGCAGAAATCTGATAAAAGGAGAGCTAAGTCATCATTCTATAGCTGATGGGCTATACTAATCTTTGGATGCTCAAGTCCCTTATGTAAAACGGAATGTAGTATCTGCGTATAACTTGGACACATTCTTTCACGTACTTTGAGTTATTCTCTAGTTTACTTACATAAGTAATAAAATATAAGTGCTATGTCAATAGCATTTGTACTATATTATTTATGCAATAATGACAAAGAAAAGTCTCTGTATGTTCAGTATGAGCATACTTTTTCTCTGTTTTTGTTTTGCTCTGTTTTTTTGAGACAGGGTCTCACTATGTGGCCTTGGTTGATCTAGTGCTTACTGTGTAGACCACCTTTACTTCAAACTCACAGACATCCACTCTCCTCTGCACCTTTGGGTCCTGGGGGTAAGTTTCTTTGAAAATTTGGAGCTATAGTTGACTCACTCTATAGATGCAGAACCTATGAAAATTGTCAGTAACTGGTTCTAGGCTTTGAAGTGAGGTCAGCAAAAGGAAACTAACAGTAGCCACTCCCTCCTCTCTCTCTCTCTCTCTCTCTCTCTCTCTCTCTCTCTCTCTCTCTCTCTCTCTCTCTGTCACTCTGAGACAACATTTTACTGTGTAGATCTGGCTGTCCTGGAACTTACTCTGTAGAGCAGGCTGGCCTTGAACTCACAGAGATCCTCCTGCCTCTGCTTCCTGAGTGTCAGAATTAAAGGTGTATACCACCATGCCCAGCTGTTCTTGCTCTTTTAATTGCATGTTAATTAAGGTTTTTTTACTTTCTATTTTATTGAATTTAATTAAAATCTATCATTTCCTCTTTCCTTCTCCTCCTTACCAATGCTCCTGTGTCCCCACTCTGTTCCCTCTCAAATCCATACCTCTTTTTCTTTAATTTATTATCATTACAAGCACACACACACACACACACACACACACACACACACACACACACACATACATCCCTACTGAGTCCATTTAGTGTCACTTGTGTGCGTATGTTTTCAGGACTGGCAACTATATATTGGATAATCAACTAGGATAATCAATTAATCCCTAGGAAAGACTAATTTCCCTTTGCAGTTGATAATTGCTTGTAGCTCTCCTTCGTCTAGGCATAGGGAACCGTGGGTGTTCCCCTGATCTATTTTAGGATGTGAGCTGATATTGGAATTGTTCCAGTCCTGTGCAGACAGTCTTATTGATTAGCTTCCTTGAGTGTGGATTCCCTCTTGTGTCTAGATGACACAACCTTCCATTCTGTGTCAATTTCTGTTGGATTTTTGATAATAATGAAATTACTATATTATATTATTGATTGAAGCACTCAATATACATTCCTACATCCATTGTCATGATGCTTTTCCCAATTAGATGTGGCAAATAACACAATTAAAGTCAGTAAAATGTAAGTAGAAGTCTAATGAAGATTTATGAAAATATCTTCCTCATACTTAAATCTGTTCCTCGTTTCTATTTATGCACCTTTATATATTTTTGGTTTGCACTATGGAAAGGGTGCCCAAGCTCTGTCTATCTTACCTAAGCATATAAAAGATAGATAAAATTACCAGCAATTTAAAACTTATCAGACTTACTGTTTTTACATGAGGAATAAACCCTCTATTTAGCTCAAATCTTTAGTTTTGTAGTTTCTTTGCCCATCTAGATAGACATTTTTAATGACCTTATTATTAAAAGTAGGTCATGTATAAACCATGTGCTGTGAATGTAAGAAAGGGCAGACATAGGGAAAGCCCAAATCAAAGGGTTGTAAGGCCAGAGCCAGAAAGTAAGATCTAAGAAGTTCACAGTTCATGGATGTACTGAAAGGGAATGTTCAAAGAAGAAAATGAAAGACTCATGGAATAAATGCTCTTTCTAGTCAATTGTTCTATTGCTCTGAAATAGAGCTAAAGGTGAAGGGAAGGCTGGATTTGGCTCTGAGATGAAGTGATGCTTCAGAGGCAGTAGACTGAGTGAACTGCAGATGAGTGTGCCAGTTTGCAACGGAATGGGGACAAATGGAAGAGGTGAAACCACGGACGGACTGTTTATGCTCATCTGTTAAGAAGGAGGTGGAAGGCGGGCGGTGGTGGCGCACACCTTTAATCCCAGCACTCAGGAGGGAGAGCCAGGCGGATCTCTGTGAGTTCGAGGCAAGCCTGGTCTACAGAGCAAGATCCAGGACAAGCACCAAACTACACGGAGAAACCCTGTCTTGAAAAAAAGAAAAGAAGGAGGTAGAGGAGTAGATAAGTAGAAAGTGAAATAAGGTAGAAAGTGAAGCAAAGTTTTCTTTAGCTTTAGTATAACCCATAAAAAACACAAGTGGGAAGAGAGTGTTTAGAGACGAGAAGTGGATGATGATTGGGGGTGGAAAATAAAGCACAGCCAAGAATCTGTCAGATTTGTCTACAATTTGGACATTGTGACACAACATTGCCATCTACAAAGTTCACACCCTGAGAACTGTGGAACTGAATTAAAAAACAAATCTCATCACACTTTAAGTAAGTTTAGATTTTGTGTTGAGCCTTACTCACAGCTGTTCTAATGTGCTTGGACCACAGATTAAGGATTCCTGGGAATAGAACAACCAGAAGGCCACCTCCACAAAGGAAGTGCATCATATCTTTCTGGGAAGAAAGACTGGGCATGGATACAGCTGTGTTGCAACAGGAAGTAGAGTTGCAAGACAAAGATCATTATTGTGAATATTTCTCATTCACTTTGTTAAAGCTTTGTTATTTTGTTATGTATATGGACTAGAGGGAGGTGCAGCATCTTAGGAGTTAGGGCTTTGGAGAGACACTTAAAGATAAGACTGCACAAGGAACACTGCACCCTGCCGAGCCTAGTAAAGGCATGCAAAGCGAACAGAATATTGAAGCAGAATTGGGAGCACGGAGTTCTTTCTTTCTGCTTAGGCTCCAGAGACAGGTCCCATCTGAGTCTCCGCAGGTAAACACTCGAGAAAATCGCCGCTATTCTTTGCCATGTTTTCCAACAAGTCATATTTTTATAAAATTAAACAGTTGAAGGATTCCCAAGGAAACGTGGATGGGATGATTTTACAGAAAAACAAGAGAGATCCTGAGTGGATTGAGCAAAGGGGTGTAGAGCAGTGGAGATGTGGAGTGTAGGGAACAGAAGGGAACATTGTCATTTAGCTTAGCAGGGAGTAGACTGTGCTTAGTAGTCAGGGCCTTTCACACTGTGGTTTAGCTCTTGCTGAACCTTCAAGCATCATGCAGGAGAGCAGCAGCTTTCCAGCAGTTTCAGAACAGATCCTGTGCAGCTCAACGTTTTGTAACTTAGACATTGAAATACATAGGATGGTTACCTGTGTCAGTTTATAGCAACTGTATGTGCTCCATGCTTTCCAATTTCTAGTTTTTAATCTCATAATAGATTTCATTATCGAGTCTATGGCAAATCTAATTTAGTAACCGTGCTTTAACTTTTGGATAAAGTTGTTATATTTTACACTAAAACAGTTAGTGTAGATTTGAATAACGTAAAAACAAAACGAAACATTTTCAACTATGTATATTCAGTGTCTATAACAAGAAGATATTGTCCTTCTTTCTACTGAAATACTGTCAAGCATTTGACGGTTACCAACTTTTAAAGTAGAAGCACACGCTAACAATAAAGCTTATAATAAATGCATCAAAAGTGTACTTACTATGACGTTTCATTTCTAATTTCTAATTGTATTACATATATGCTTTTGAATGTTCATATAGGCACCAGAGTAGGTAATATGAATTTCTCCACAATACTTGAGCAGCACATTGTGCTGTGACTTTAACACTGGTTACAGTGTCACCAGTAGAAGGAAATTTTTATGTGCATGATAATCTTATGAGACCACAACTGTAAATGTGTCTATTGTTGACCCAAACGTGACTGCACGCTCTCAAAGTTCTGTCATCGTAGTTTCTGAATCTTCCGAGAGACTCCTCTGGGGGGCAGGGGCAGATGAGAATTCCAGCCGCACACAGCATCAGCATGTTGCTCTGACTCTTTAGTGAATGAGAAGGGCCTTTTTTAATGACAAGGCAAACCTTCTGAGTTGTCCTACTGGTCTCTGATTTCATCAGATATGAGCTGGGCAGGAATGTCCTTGCTCAACTGGGAATGAGTGAGACGGCCTTCAAACTTGTCAAACTTGTTCAACCCGTTTAAAATCTCACACTAGGGTGTGCACCTTACCTCAGCACACTACCCTCTGCAAACAAACAAACAAAAAAAAATCACTTCAGCTAGCAAGCCTGTGACTAAAGCTGCATTGCCTACCACAGCAAGTTTTGTAGAAAACCCACGAGGAACTTGTTATAAACCACTAGAGTTCTTGAAATTCTTGACTAGCAAATGCAATTTAGATATAAAGACTTTCAGGCAGTCTGGACCTGCTATACTGGATGTGAGAAGTTCTCCATTCACAGGGAAGAACAGCTCAAAATGGTTGAGGGTGTCACCCCAAGGATGACTGGACACAGGATAAAGCATCACCATCTCCTTCAAGTTGGAGATTTCAAGTTGTGGAAGGGTGTCTCCCACATGGTCTTGGAAGTAGAGTCTGGGACAGCTCTTGTAGATGATTCCTACAGGAGTAGTAGTTTCAGCCTACACAGCCCCAAACTGCTCTCCAGCTTAAGAGTCCATTAGTAAATGTGCTGTCTAGCATTTCTTTGGCTTTATTCTCTACTAAAAATTAATGGGCATGATTAATTTAGAAAATGGTTCTCAGGTCAGTTTATGTATGAGAAAAAATACTGCAGGCATGTATATTCTATATGTACACACACACACATATATATATATACACGTCTATATCTATATATCTATATATCTATATCTATATCTATATATCTATATCGAATGTCATACTAAAACTCCAAGGAAATCTGTTTTGCTTTTTGGTTTTTTGAGATAGGATTTCTCTGTGTAGCTTTGGAGCCTGTCCTGGAACTCACTTTGTAGACCAGGCTGGCATTGAACTCAGAGATCCACCTGCCTCTGCCTCCCAAGTGCTGGGATTAAAGGCATGCACCACCACCACCCCTGCCCCCAGCGTAAATTTGTTTTTTAGTCAATTTTTTTTCAAATGTTTCTGATGCAGAATTTGTTTGTATTGTTCAAAGTGTTTCAAAGATAATTTCGTGTTATTTTGCTTTAAATTCTGCATAATGTGGTAAAGACAGAAAATTCATAGGATCTAACAGTTACAGGTGATTTATTGGCATAATAATGCATTTCCCAGCAATATTCTTAATTTTGTATTCAGGGGTCAAAAATGCATGAAATTGTATCTTAAAACATATTTCTTAGTCAGATGCATTCCTTTAGTCTCAGCACTCAAAGCATAGGCAGACTGATTTCTGTGAGTTCAAGGTCAGTCTGGTCTACATAGTGAGATCCAGGCCTGTCAGAGATATATAGTGATACCCTGTCTCAAAAGCAAACAACCAAACACACACACAAACTAAGAACAAAGGCAAAAACAAAACAACAAATTTAGCATGTCCTTCCAAGATGAGCTTTCATGTAATATTTGTGTCTAAGATGTAATATATAATTCAAATTATTTGCTATATACTCTATAGCTCTCTGAAGGTAAGGATATAACTCCCCCTCCCTCCCTCCCTCCCTCCCTCCCTCCTCTCTCTCTCTCTCTCTCTCTCTCTCTCTCTCTCTCTCTCTGTGTGTGTGTGTGTGTGTGCTGTGGATATCGCTATATGTAAATAAACTCTGATTGGCCAATAGCCAGACAGGAAGTATAGGCGGGACTAACAGAGAAGAGAATTGAGGGAACAGGAAGGGAAGAGAGAGACTGCCTGGAGCCGCCGCCAGGAGAAAGAAGATGTAAGGTACCAGTAAGCCATGAGCCATGTGGCAAAGTAAAGATTAATAGAAATGGGCTAAATATAAGAGTAAGAGCTAGACAGTGACAGGCCTGAGCTAATGGCCAAGCAGTTTAAATAATGTAAGAGTTTGTGTGTTTATTTTATAAGTGGGCTCTGGGACTGGCGGGACTTGGTGGCAGGAGCTGGAGAGAAATTCTCCAGCTACAGTGTGTGTGTGTGTGTGTGTGTGTGTGTGTGTGTGTGTGTGTATGTGTGTGTGTGAGACAGAGGGAGACGGAGACAGAGACAGAGACAGAGAGGAGAAAGACAGAGAAAAATGAGACAGAGAGACAAACCCGAAGAGACTGATTCTTGCTTGCATAGAGTCTATGGACCTGAAAGAAGAGAGGAATCATATGTTTAAAAGTTACCACATCTCCTATTACTGTAAAAGCTACTCATGAATGACAGCAGCAGTCATTTAAGTCATAAAGTAGAAATGATGATGGACTTCAGGTTCAGAACCTTATGCTGAAATAGCTTTTATGAATCAGCAACTTCTTTAAAAATAATTCTCTAAAAGCATATCAGTGATTTGGTACTGGGATAGATAAATGCATTAATGGAAAAATAAGTAAAATCCAAAGGCATTTTTAGTTTTGATAAATACACCATGGTCAGGTGAGATTTTAACATTAGAAGAAGCCAATTGAAAGTACATACAAATTTTCTAACATCTTTGGGAATCCTCTGTTTTTGTTTCATTTTGTTTTCCAAAATAAAAGATACTTCTCTTAAAACCTTGAGCAGGAGGGAAGTTTTAGTTTCCTTTTAGGAGACTAAGAATCACAGCTTTTGCTTTTGAGTGGATTGTGAGAGCAAACATACTTCATGAAGTAATATTAAGGCATACTCAGAATGAAGCATCATTGAATAAACTTTAAAAGATAAAGGAAGGAAGGTTAGCCAGGTCTGGTGATGCATGCCTTTAATTTCAGCACTTACGAAGCAGTGGAAGAAGCAGGCATATCTCTGTGAGTTCCAGGCCAGCTTGGTCTACATAGTGAGTTTAAGGACAGGCAGTTAGACCCTGTCTCAAAACAAAATACAAATAAACAAAGATAAAGGAAAGAATTTTATCCTTGGAACTATAATTCCTCTTCTGGAGGTGATTCTCTTCATTTAAAAGTGCCCTTCGATAAGCACCATAGCGGGAAGGTGAAAAGAAGGGTCAGACAAGAAAAAGGATTCTGTAGGATAATCATTTTTTGGTTCTTACAGGAAGGAGGAAAATGTGATAAGACACAGAAAGATGAGAGAGACATGAAAGATCCAGTGAAGTAGCTTGGGGCAGCAAAACTAATCAGGAGTCCATCAGTGAAATTAGCAAGAAATGATGTAAAGTTATTTAAAACAAAGAATGCCCACTACTCTTCAATTTTCACTAGTTGGAGCATTTATACTTGAAGGAGGTGGGTTTGGGGCTTGGCATGGAAAGCATGAATAAAGGCTGATGTCTTGGGTGACTGGACAGAGTGAATGATAATAGAAAGCTCAGCAAACCCAGGATACAGTTGATGAATACTGAAAGTAAGTCTGACCAGCTGAATTGTGGGCATATTGTGATTACCCAACTGACCACCAGGGAAATTGGCTGGCATTTGTCACAAAGTTAAGGAACAAGTTCAAGCTTATTTATGCTCAAGAGACATTATATCAAACTAAATTGATGTGAGTTTGACTCCTGATTTTAATGACCTTTCCCCACGGTTAATGGGAGTTGGTAATGATTCCAGATAAGACTTTCCTCATAATATTCACAGAGGCCATGAATAGAGTACCAGATGTGGCCCACACCCACACTTTTTTGGCATATATGATGTTGAAGAAATAATATTTTCCTAGCAAAGATGCTAATTTCTGGCTTCCTTGATACTAGAGAGAAGTTTCCTTTTCCAAAGAATAACTGGGGGCGGGGGGAGAGTGGCGATGACATTGCCGAGGACAACATCCACACAGCTCATTGACCATAGAGAGATCAAGCTGGTGCCTACATGGAGGCTTTCCTCTTCTTATATTCTAGTCTCTTTGGTTCAGGAAGGTACTCTGAAGGCTACCAAAAGAGAAACCTGGACACCAACCCAGCCACAAAACCCTGGACCTACAATCTGTCCTGCCTGCAAGATATGTTGGGGCAATAGTGGCACAAAACTGATGGGAGTGGTCAACCAGTGTCTGATTTCACTTGAGGCCCACCATAGGAGTAGGAGAGGGAGCCCAAACCCTACACTGCCGGGATGACCTGGAACTGGAGACTAGATATCCCAGAGACCTGGGGTAGAACCAAACAAAACTCACAACAAGAACAATAACAACAACAACAAAATTCAAAAATCAGTTAAATGATTCCTAGTGATATTGGTGCCTTTTCCAGTTATTATCAGAGAGACTTCCTCTGGCAGCAGTTGAAAGCAGATGCAGATTTACAGCCAGGCACTATTCAAAGATCTCTATCAGATCCCTCTCCTTGGAACTTAAGAGAATCCTGCTGAAAAGGGTGAGGAAAGACTGTAGGAGTAAACAGGAGATGGAGAACACCAGGAGAACATGGCCCACTGAATCAACTAAGCATGGCTCACTTGGGCTCACAGAGACTAAAGTACATGGGTCTGTACCAAGTCCTCTGCCTATATGTGTAGTGGGTAGTTGTTCCAGCTTTGACCTGGAAGTACTGCCCCTAGTGAGGCTTCCAGTAACTGCCACACCTACCTATGACCTGTCCGTGGGGCAGGGCCAAGGTGGGAGCCCTTAAGACCCGAGATCCAGATGTGCCAGGTCTCTTGGTTCCTTCTCATCCTGGATGCTGGGTGGTAGACTGAGCAGAGTTCTCCAGAGAACCCCACTGGACTGCACCTCAACTCTCCCAGATCTTGTAACCAACCCCTTTACTGGCTGTTAGTTAACCCAAAATAAACCTCCTTTTAACTATGTGGAGTTGCCTTAATGAATCCCCAAATATATATGTAATGGCTGTTATCTTGGTGTTTTTGTGGGACTCTTAACAGTGGTAGTAGGTGCATTTCTGACTCTTTTGCTTACTCTTAGGACTTTTTTTCTCCTATCAGGTTGCCTTGTCCAGACTCGATATGAGGGCTTTTGCCTTGTCTTATTGGATCCTGTTTTGTTATGTTTGGTATTGTCTCTAGGAGGCATGCTTTTTTCTGAAGAAAAACAAAGAAGTGGATCTGGGGAAGTGGGGAGTTGAGTGGGGAGCTAGGAGGAGTAGAAGAAGGGGAAACTGTGGTCAGGATTGTGTGAGAGAAGAATCTATTTTCAAAAATAATAAAAAATGATTTTATCACACTTCAAATCAAGAAAATAAAATGAACACCCCCATACACAGAAGGAAAGAAAGAAAGAAAAAAAGAAAGAAAGAAAGAAAGAAAGAAAGAAAGAAAGAAAGAAAGAAAGGAAGGAAGGAAGGAATGAAATGAAGAAAATTCAGAAGTGCAGTCAGCAGTGAGCCCAAATTTCCTGTCACTGACCTGGCTGAGGCTGTATGGAGGATGCTTCCTTAGTACCTGTGGGCAGGCACACTCCATTCTAAACATCCCCAGCATTGTCTGTGGCTTTACATTGAGAGCCCCTATATTTATTGTCCTGCTTAGGGGATTTCAACTGACAGCCAGAGCTCTACTAAAAATCCCTCTTCTAATGAAGCTAGGAACCATTAATATTATAACTCTACTCAAGGTTCTCTGCATAAGAGTTACATTATACAGGAGTCATATTTAGAAAAACAAGAGCCTTAGTTCTGGATTTAGATGTACAGATCTTGATGTTTGAGTCCTCCACTTATAGCTTCTACTTCTACATACCAATTCTATGTGTATAAATACAGTTTAACATAATGGATATAATAAAAGCAGGGCTTTGTATTTTGTTATCGCACTTATAATTAACTTGAACTAACCTATTTTCTTCTCTATGAAAGAGGACAGTAATTACAACTTTATGGCTTTGCAAGGGTTGGCTACAATTTTATGTTATATCATTGGTGTGTACCAGGTTTTACTATGTGATTTCTTATTCATAATTTCCATTGCTTTCCATGACAACTACTTAAATTTTACCCAATGGATTTATGAGAAAGACCAACTTGGAGAAAGAAGATTTTCACTGTACTGAAGAAGTGACTTGTTGCTGCTATTTTTACAGTGCTGAGGGTTGACTCAGGACCTTGTATTTGATAGACAAGGGATCCACACAGCCCTACATTCCAACCCCTGTGTAAGATGTTCTGTCTTGTTTTATACCTTTGTTTGTTTTGCTTTATTTTAAGATAGAGTCTCATCATGCAACCATGGCTACCCTCAAATTTTACTTGTGTCATCCAAACCATGGTTTTTGTTTTCCCTTGGTGGGTACTAGAGATAAAATCCAGGGCTTTGCATGCTGGGCAAGTGATCTATCATTGAACTATAGCCCAGCTCAGTGTTCTGCTTTTTTTGTTTGTTTTTGGTTGTGTTTGTTTGTTTTTAATATGCATGTTAAAGGTCAAATGGTAGCTGAAACTTCAAGGAACTTCAGTTAAATTACACTGGAATTTTATGCAAATGAATTAATTTTATGACAGAATTACTTGTTTTAACATTCTGGTTCAGATCTTAAAGTCTAGATCTTGTTGATCAAGATAAGAAATAGAATTGAATATAGATTACCCTAGTCAGTTTTCTATTGCTATGATAAAACACCATGACCAAGGAAAACTATAAAGGAAAACTTTAATATGGGGCCTGTAGTTTCAAAGGGTTAAAGTCCATGACTATCATGGTGGGGAGCATGGCGGCAGGCAGAAAGGCATGGTGCTGGAACAGTAGTTGAGAGCTCAAATCTTGGGACACAAGCACAAGGAAGAGAATATGAGTCAAGTAAAATCTCAAAGCCCACCCCCAGTGACACACCTCCTCCAAGAGGACACTTCCTAATCCTTCACAAACAGTTCCACCAGTTGGGGACCTATACTTCAAACATAGGAGCCTATGGAGGCCATTCTCAAACATATGAGCCTATGGGGACCATTCTCATTCAAATCACCACAGGGATAGAAGGGTTGCAGAATTAGATGCAATCTAATAAAATCACATTTCACCAGCAATCACATTTCTCTAAGTTAGCTTGTGTTGTGTTAGTCTACTCTGGCCATGAAGAAAAAAACAAATTTTAAATAATTATCTTTCAAAAAAAAAAAATCAGCCAGGCGGTGGTGGCGCACATCTTTAATCCCAGCACTCGGGAGGCAGAGCCAGGCAGATCTTTGTGAGTTCGAGGCCAGCCTGGGCTACCAAGTAAGTTCCAGGAAAGGCGCAAAGCTACACAGAGAAACCCTGTCTCGAAAAACCAAAAAAAAAAAAAAAAAATCCCTTAATGACTATTGCTGCTATAGTGAAAACAAAGACAAAAAACCAAACAATAATAAAACATGAGTATACATACAACCATGAAGAGAAAACTTTCCCAGTTGTTTTTAACTAATGTGAGGTAGACTGCTAGAAGAGACATTATATAAATGAAAACTATATAAGTAAACAATGTGTTCAATAAGTAGTTCTAGATATGTTCTGTATGTGGCACCGGGTAAGTTGCATGTTTCTTGTCCTAGATTATATTTAGTAGAGCAAAGAAGTACACAAGACAGGAAATGTATTATGCATATCAACTATGAGGTCCCCTGAAATAGAAGCAACAGATTCATTAACAAAGATTAGGACATACCAGGGAAGATGAAGCTTATGTTTTCTTCATTATGAAAGAAATATAAATTCTTTAGATAAAATTTTGAAAATGCCTTTGAAGCTTTAAAGATAATCTAAAATATTATCATAAGTAACTAATTTTCTTTTTGCTTTTTTGTTTTTAATTTTTTTTAAATATTTTTTAATTTATTCTTTGAGAATTTAATAGTTTATTTTTATTATATTCTTTTCCATCCACAAACTTCTCCCAGAACCTTCCACCACCTAATTTCATATTCTTTCTCTCTCTTAAAAGGACAGTAACAAAATAAAAATGTGACTAAAAAATCATGAAGTCTGATATGTGTTGGCCAGCTACTTCTGAGAATGGGCCTGTGCTGGAGTGTGGTTGATATTCCCAGTATCATTTTTAGTGGAGAAAAAAATTTACTACTCCAGCAGCTATATATTGCAAATAACTTCTTGTCTAGGCATGGGAATTTGTACCCACTTCCCCTTTTCTGTGCTAGAATTTTGTCTGGCTTTATATTATGCAAATCTTGTGTATACTGTCACAGTTTTGGTGAGTTCATATGTGCATCTGCCTTGTGTCTGGACAATGTTGATGTCTTAATACCATCTACCACCTCTAGCTCTTACAATCCTTCTGTCTTATCTTATACATAGGTCCCTGAAATTTGAGGGAGGGTATGTGTGATAAAGGTACCACATTCACGGTTAAGCACACTAGAGTCTCTCATTCTCTACATGTTGTCAAGTGTTAATTATTATCTATGCAAAAAGAAACTTCTCTGAGGGTTGAGAGACATACTGATCTATGGATATAGCAGTATGCCATTAGAGTCCTTTTATTGCTGTGTTCATTTAAAAGAATAATAGTAGTAGGATTTCCCCTAGGGCCCATGACCTATCTGGTCTCAAGTTGTTGGCCTTATAAACAGTATCAGGTATGGGTTCAACCTCTCTGTGTGAGCCTTAAATCCAATGAAAAGTGGCTGGTTATTCCTCTAACATCCATGCCACTATTGTACCAGTGAGCATATCTTTAAGGCAGGCTGTTATTATCGTTCACAGGGTTTGTATCTGGATGAGGCCGATGGCTACTTTCCCCCTTCAGTAGTGTATATAGCATCTTCTATTACCATAAACACTAGCTAGTAGTGGTAAATCTCCCAGCTAAATACCAGCTAGATTTTTCCATGTTCTATGTCATAAGTATGTGATGTCTTCAGCAATAGGGTCATATTGTCAAGTTGTGGAGGGAAATCAATATCAGAATTGTCTACAGTGTTTGGGGATTCTATGGGACCCTTTTGGTGAACAACTTAAAACTATGAAACCCTTCCCTGGTACATGATTTTTTTTTCCATTTAGATAACATATGATGCTGGGGTATTGTCTCTCCCATCACGTGGTAACAGTAACTCTATTTAAATTCCCCTCATATGTATCTATATTAGGAAGTTTGTACAGTAATAGATTTTCATATGGTTTTTCAAAAGGACTATAGCATTAGTTACCCTTGCAGTCCTCTACCCTGCTCTCTCATCCCTCACTCCATTAATCCTCCTGTTCTAAATACCTCTTTATTTCTTGCAAATATGAAAAATAGTTATTTCTGATTCAAGATAAAGTAGGGAATAATTTGAATTCTTTGGCATAGGAAAGGACTTTCTAAATAGAACCCCAGGAGCTCAGGCATGAAGACCAATAATTACTAAATCATGAAACTAATAAGTATCTGTGCAAAAAGGATACTATCATTTGAGCAAAGAGGCAACATACAGAATAGGAAAAATCTTTATCAAATATACATCTGACAGAGGTCAGTATCTGATGCACCCAAGGAATATACATTCTATACTGTATTTCCTCTTCTTTGAGACATCCCTTCCTTACTTGTAGTCCCTTATTTCTGTGGATAGTCTAAACAAAACACACATATTGAAAACATGTAATTGTAATTGTTTGTCTGTATACATCTGGGTTATCTCATTCAGGATAATTGTTTCTGAGTACATCTATTTACCTACAAATTTCATTTATCTTAATATCTGTCCTTTGTTTTATAAATCTTGGCCATTCTGACTAGGATAAGATGAAAGCTCAATTATTTTAAAATTTTCATTTCCCCGATGGCTAGCGATGTCAGCCATTTTAAGTGTTTCTCTGCTATTTACTTTTTTTTTTTTTTTGAGAATTCTCTGTTAAGGTCAGTCTTTATTCATTTTTTTTTTTTGTTTTCTTGATGTTCAGTTCTTTTTCTTATTTTTAGTTCTTTGAATGTCTCAGGTACTAACCCTCTGTCAAATGCAGAGCTGATAAGTATTTTCTCACTCACTAGGTTGCCACTTTCTTCAATGATGGCATATATATGTGTGTGTGTGTGTGTGTGTGTGTGTGTGTGTGTGTGTGTGTCTTTTTCTCTACAGAAGCCTTTTAGTTTCATGAGGTCCCACTTACTAATTATTGGTCTTAAGACTGAACTACTGGGGCTCTGTTCAAAAGTACTTTCCTGTACAAATGACTTCAAATGTACTGCTTACATCTTCTTGTATCAGATATGGATATTTTATATTTAACGAATGAATGAAAAACTAGCCACTAGGGTAAAGTTTAACAACTGAACTGTCGTTTATACCTGCTGGGAAAAGGAAAATCAGTTTTCTCCAACAAGTGACACTGGATATATCAACCTCTGCAAGGCAGGCTTCATATTCACGAGTAGTTGACAAACATATAATAGACTCCACAGGTTTTTTTTGTATGCTTTTATTTGGTTACAGTTTGGTGGTGTTGTGTTTTCTTTTGGGGTGGGGTTTTATATTGTTTTCTTGGTTTGGAAGTGTTGTTGTAGTGGTTTTTCCTTGTTTCTTGAGAAAGAACTTAAAGTTGGGTTGTAGGGATGAGGAATGGATCTGGAAGGACTTGGGGAAGGGGAAGAACATGATCAAGATATATTTAAATTTAAAAATTGTCTTAAATAATACAAATATACCAAAAATAAAGTAAAACCTTTAATTAAATTTAAAATGCATTTGTTACATACATGTGATATTGTTCATAATTAGGAATACATATATTATATAGTTTTATATATCCTTAACTTGCTTATAACTATTAAACATTTTCTTGAATGTTTCTAAAAACTATAAAGTTTAATCTTCAATAAGACATATCTACATTATCTAATCCTGACAGAAATTATACAGACACTAATTGAAAGGCAATCTGATGTCACACACACACACACACACACACACACACACACATATATATATATATATATATATATATATATATATATATATATATATATCCAGTTTTTTTCTGAGTGTATTGGACACATGTACATGCAGCTATATGGTTGTGTACATGTACCACTTGTATGTACAAGTGTGCTTACCCATGTGTGTGCTTGTGGAATCAAGAGGCCATTGGCAAATGTTTTTCCTCGTTGCTTTCTAATTTTTCAAGACATGGTCTCTTACTGGGCATAGAGCTCAATGAGTGGTTAGACTGGCTGTCCCTAGCATCTGTCTATCTCCATCTCCCTAGCACTTGGTTACTGACATGTGCCACTGCACTTGGCTTTTACATAGATCCCGGACATACAAACTCAGGTGTTCATGCCTGTACAGCAAGCGTTTTACCCATAGACCATCTTCCTGCCCCTATCCAATGTTATTTAAATTATTGAGTCATAAAGGATGAAGACACCTGGAATACTGTCAGAAAACGAGGAATCATGATAGATAACTGCAATACAAGGTTCTAGTTTCAGTTCTAGGCTGAGAAGAGGAACAAGGGGTAAGGCTTTAATGTGATAATTAGATTGGTTAATGGTAGCATATAATAATGGTTTCTGGTCAAGATCATTGTATTGATGCTTTCAAAGTTGTTACTACTAGGAAAAACAGTACAGAGAGTGTAGAAATTCTTTGTGATTTTTTCGTGAATTTAAAAATAAGTCTAAAGTTATTTCAGAGCAAAAGTAAATCTTAAAGAGAGGATAAATAAAGCATGGTAACTTAAAGGAGAAATTTGATTTTTAAGCTACACAATATTTTAATAGTTATTTTCATTATTATCATTTTCTTTTATTATTGCATGTGATATGACTGCCTTTGTACCAACCTTTGTTCACGTGTAAGATAGTCCAGTGATGAGCATGTGGTGCTGAAGAAGAGAAAAATTTTGATAGGGAAAAGAAGGAAACAAAATCTGTGGAGAAATGGTAATGCAGGCATGAGCGATCCATCATGTGAAGAAGAACTATGAGAGCAGTCCTTGATGAGAAGTCGCCCCAACCTGCCCGGGCCACAGTGCAGGGTATGGTCCTGCCAAGCCACAGTAGGCCTTTAGTTGGGCAGTTTACATTCAGCGCAACGGCACCTCCACCTTTCTTATTCATCTACCAGGCTCTCTTCAATATGTTTCATAGTATTTGTGATTTTCTCCAAATGGGGAACACAATGTTTATGAGAGTAGTGCTATTATAAAAACAAATATGAGCATTAACTGACTGCAAAAGACAACTTCCTGGCCCCATGTGAAAGGAGAGGTTGTTGTTGTTGTTGTTTGGTTTTGCGAGACAAGGTTTCTCCATGTAGTTTTGGTGCCTGTCCTGGAACTCACTCTGTAGACCTGGCTGACCTTATACTCAAAGAGATCCACCTGGCTCTGCCTCCCGAGTGCTGGGATTAAAGGTGTGAGCCACCACTTGGCTCAAAAGGAGAGTTTTTGAGAACCTGCTTTAATGAGCTGAGAGCCGGTTGACAGCAAAGGCTGGGAACAGATCTAAAATTATCTATCTTTGACAGTATATCCTGAAAATAATTGAATTTCAGATAAATGAAATGTTAGTGGGCAAGAGCTCGTTATATAGGTGAGATGCATTTAAGAGCATTACATACCTTTGACCAAAAACATAAACATAGTAAGTCATAAACTTGAAATTTAACCCAAAACTTTAGAGACCTTAGACTTGTGGGAACTATCTTGAAGGCTACTAAAAGCTTGATTTTAGAATTCTGTAAACCTCTATTGCATAAATTATTAATTAAATACATTAACTTTTATATGGTATCATTCTTCATTTAACTTCTTAATATTTTAACTTGATATCTCATTATATATTAATTTTGAAATATCAGTAAATTTCTCCAGTCTATTAGAATTAAGTAGAGAACAGGCACAAGACGATAGGAATTATGAAATCTCTCAATTTAAATAAAATGAATATTGCCGAAACATCTGCACTTATCATTCATTAATAGACCTGTATGCACTCTAATATAAGGTCTTCTCATTAAAACGGAAATACTACCTCTACTTTCCCCTGAATATCTCTGTCCATTTTTTTCAATGATGATGAATATTTAAAGGTGCAATTTTCTCGAAGACCAAAGCAATTGGAAAAGTGACTACCAGGTGGGTTTTGAAGGTCTGTGGGAAAACTTGTCACCCAGATCATACCTATAATCAACAAATGCGGTATTAACATATTTGTTAACATAGTATAAGAGGGATATGATGCTTTATGCCAGGAGTCACTGTTAAAGTCTACTAGCTGAAGACTACTGTCAGGCGTTCTTCCTCAGTGTAGCATTGCTGGTGAACTAAAACTTGTTGATTACAGAGAAGTGGATGCTCTCTGCATCTTTGTCTGATGGACAGGGTTTTTTTTTTTTTTTTTAGCAATTTCTTCTCTAAAAGGAGAGAGAGAGAGAGAGAGAGAGAGAGAGAGAGAGAGAGAGAGAGAGAGAGAGAGAGAGATTGAGAATATGATTCCAGGTTAAACTTCAATATATTTGGGCTATGCCTGTCCTTATACTAATCCCTAATCCCATATGCTATGGGATTAGTAAGAAAGAAAGTAAACAATGCTATTACTTCACCTGGATATTGACATAAGTCATATTGTATTTCATTCAGCTGCACCAGTGTAAGCATCATCCATAACAACCACAATATTCTCTAGCATTCATTGTGAGATAGAGATTATGATAGAACACAATTGTGTTGGTTCAGTACAATATTATAGAGTACGCATACAAACAATTTACAGTCAGTCTGCCAATAAAAAAATGAAGCAGAAAGTGAGAAACATCAAAAAACCAACATAGTATTCTATTTCAGGATTAGATATCAGCTGCATATGTGACTGGACTAGCAAATTTCTTCTTGTGACTCTCAGTTTGTTAGCTGGTATTTGTCTTAGTTAGGGTTATTATTGCTGTTACAAAACACCACGACCAAAAGCAGCTTGGAGAGGAAAAGGTTTAATTGCCTCATGTATCCTGAACCAGAGTTCACTGAGGGAAGCCAAGGCAGGAACTCAAAATGGGCAGGAACCTGGAGGCAGGAGCTTATGCAGAAGCGGCAGAAGATTGCTGCTTACTAGCTTCTGCCACATGGCTTGCTTAGCCTGCTTTCTTATAGAACTGAGGGCCACCAGCCCAGGAGTAGTATCACCCACAATAAGTGGTAGCCTCCAGCATCAATCACTAATTAAGAAGATACCCTACAGGCCTGCCTATAGCCTGGTCTTGTGGAGGCATTTTCTCTATTGAGGTTCCCTCCTCTCAGACGACTCTAATTTGTATCAAGTTGACATAAAACTAGTCAGCACAGTATTACAATGAAGGGATGGTATTTGACTAATTGAGATTTACTTTGTCAGTAGTAACAAGGTTTAGCCTCTAAATATTGAGTAAGGACAGCAATACTAAGGCATA
Organism: Peromyscus eremicus; assembly: GCF_949786415.1. Taxonomy (NCBI): domain Eukaryota; kingdom Metazoa; phylum Chordata; class Mammalia; order Rodentia; family Cricetidae; genus Peromyscus; species Peromyscus eremicus. The sequence continues at coordinate 71,000,592 of NC_081422.1, read as the reverse complement.
ATTTTACATAAGAATCCTGTGGCAAACCAAAGGTAAGATCAATCAACTGATAGTCTTCCTTCTCATATCTTAGGCTGAAGGAGACTTGAGTCTTGAGATAAAGGACTGTCTTCCAGGCTGTGTGTTATGTGCTCATGGGCTCCCTGAGCAGCAGCTTGGAGATGCTAAAGGCCTTACCTAAATCTTCAGCGTGGGATTCTCTACTCTGATGCCTCAGGGTGACTTGAATAGTACATTTGTCAAGGACCCCTTTAAATTATAGCTAGTACAAAAACGAAAAGAAAAAATGAAAAGATATCTCACCCAACTTAAAATTGTTCCAGAATTTTTAGTGCATGGACCAGCTCATCACAGTGTGGCTGTCAGTTCATGAGAAGAATGTTAAATCTGGTGCTATAAAAAGCCTGTCTTCTTCATTTTTTTTATGGCATCTCTCTTGGAGAAATAATTCTTCTTGCTTCTTTTTGCCCTTTCTTTTCAGCCCACCAGCAACAGAAACTCACTGGTTGGTTCTCAAACAAAAGTAAGAATTCTTAGTATATTTCTCCCAATCTTTCTTTTGGGAGTTAGCTACCCAAGATGAGCATGCATCGTTAGGTGTCCTCTAAGGGCAAGCACATCACTCCTATGGGACAATATGCCCTGGGCCAGTATCATGTGTACCTTAGGCTTGTACCTGGGAAAGTCTAACTTGGTAAGATACATTGTCCAACTTAACCATCATTTGCTTTTCACTCTTTATTCAGAAGTTGAGGGTGAGAGGTATGGTTATTTCTTGGACCCCCTCAGGAGGCCTAACAACTGTAAATATACTTGACTCTCACATAAGGCCTCCGTTTGTACTCCTCCTCCTCTGTAGAGAGATGGGAAGCTTAGTATTTCCAGAAATGAGTAGATTTAAAATCATTCACTTTTCTGAATCAGAGCCTCTGGCAGTGGGAACACATTATGGAAAAGTCATTCAGGTGTAACAACTCTGAGAGGTCTCTCTCACCCCTCTTGCCCTTGCTATTCGAAGTGTGCTCTACTTTCTGGAAGTAATGCACCATTCAGGAGTTTACTGAGAATGTAGAGTCCTTGGCCTTGCCCTAAAAAAAAAAAAAAAATAATGGAATTGGGATTTGCATTTATACGAGGTTCTCTGGCGTTTGTCTGCACATTAGAAATGGAGAAGCCTTCCATGGACAGTATTATCTCAACAGTCCTTCCCCAGCTGGAACCACTATGACTCTATTTCTTTCTCTTTGCTCTGTTGCTGAAACCTGGCATATAGCAGGGTGCTCAATAAATATTTATTGACCAAATTAATCTAGTCTGTGTTGTGTTCAGTAGAAAGTGACAGCAGCTTAAGCATTTGGTCATGATCCCCTGCACTTATCCTTTAATAAACATGGCAAATAGAGGCACTACTTTCTGTTCTTCATAGATACTCAGAACAGCCATTGATCCAAAATTTCATTCAATGTGAGCTCTGGACCATTTTCTGATTCTGATAATAACTAGTAGCAAAATATTTCCAGGAAATGCAGTTGTTCACTTCATAATCACACCCCTTGCCACACTCCCATAAAATTCAATGGTCTTCTCTCTGATTCACGCTCCTTGATCTTATTCTACCATTCAATTACCATCGTTACTCTCTCTTCCGACAGTTCTTCACTTAGTTTTCATGATATAATATTTTCCATTTTCCTGCTTGAAATCACCTCATCTTTAGTTTATGGAAGTGTTTTTTCTTATCAATCCATTCTTTAGAAAAAAAAAAACTCTATTCCTTCTTTATACTCTACAGCTCCAATCATCAATCTGAGAATGACATTCTGGAGTCTCTACCATTTCTAACTTAATTAAGGATGATCTATTGCGCTGGATAGTTTTATGCCAACTTAAGATAAGCTAGAGTCATTTGGGAACAAGGAACCTCAATTGAGACAATGTCCCCATGAGAATGGCATGTGGGCAATCCTGTTGTGCATTTTCTTGATTGATAATGAATATGGGTGGTCCCTGATCACTGTAGGCCCTGTCAACCCTGTGCTAGTCCTCAGTGCTATAAGAAACAGGCTATGCAAGCTATGAGGAGCAATGCATGAAAAGCAAGCCAGTAAGCAACATTCCTCCATGGCCTCTACCTCCATGTTCTTGCTTTGAGTTTCAGTTCTGAATTCCTTTAGTGACTAACAGAGTGTGACCTGAGAATTGTAAAGCTGAGATCAACTCTGTTCTCACCAAGTTGCTTTTCTTTTGGTCATGGTGTTTTATCACAACAATAGAAATCCTAAGACACCATTATCCCTACCTATATATAGTCATTTAATGTTAGAAATAACATTTAGAACATCATATTGTTAGTTAAATAGTCTAGAAAAACTTAAAAGACATAGTCAAAGTTTAATAACAGATTATTAGTAAAACTGAGGCCATTTTGTAATGTGAGAGAAGGAATTGGTGACTACCCAATGGGAGATTTAATGAAACTTTCTCCTGTTACAGATATTAATTTCATCAATCCAGAAATGGAAACCTGAAAATTATATTTTTAAAATAATATATTCCTTGGGTGATTCTAAAGAATAACAGTGACCATTATCCAGACACATATAATTTTGCAGGTAAGAATGTCTTTATAGAACAGACCTAAAAGCCTAATTGTAGACAGTTATTTCTACTAGGTAGTCTTTCCTATCCCAATCTGTTAACCCAAAGATGGGACAATGTAATGCCTGAATTTTGTTAAAAATAAATAAACAAATAGATAGATAAATAAACAGATAAATGAAAAAATGTGGGACTGGAGAGATGCCTTGATGGTAAAGAGCATTTGCTGTGTACTCACTAGGACTGAAGTTCAGATCCTAGCACCCATCTACAAAGGCAGGTACCCTATATGTGCCGTAACTTCCACTCCAAGAAAGTTGCAGACAGGAGAAAAACACAAGCCTCTACTTAAGGGAAAGACCCTGTTGATGTAGGATGTCCTTCTGTATACTGTGAATATGTGTTGCTCTCATTGGTTGACGAATAAAGCTGCTTTGGCCTATGGCAAAGCAGGATACAGCCAGGCAGGAAATTCAAGCAGAGATTCAGGAGAAGAAGGGAGAAGTCTGGGAGACACCATCCAGCTGCCCAAGCAGACACTCAAGGAACAATATGCCAGAAGACTGGTAATGCCACAGCCATGTGGCAATACTTAGATCAGTAGAAATGGGTTAATTTAAATGTAAGAGTTAGCTAATATTAAGCCTGAGCCATTGGTCAAAAATTTATAACTAATGTTAAGCCTCAGAGTCATAATAAACCACTGTAATAATAAACCACAATAAACCTACCACAATAAGTCATGCCGAAGCCAGTGGTTCACAGTCTAAGTATTGACTGCACCTTTGTTCTGATCAAAAATAAAGCTGGCAGGTGGAAGAGAAACTTCTGATTACAGGAACTGGCAGGTGGGAGAGAAACTTCTGATTACACAGTGTCTTAATGAAAAGCAGAGAGCTATAGATGAAGACATTCAACTCCTTTTTCTGTGTACAATTGTGGTATCCATGCATATACTCACAGAAACACGCACACAGATAAATGGATAGATAGGTAGATAGGTAGGTAGATAGATAGATAGATAGATAGATAGATAGATAGATAGATAGACAGACAGGTAGATAGATAGATAGATAGATAGATAGATAGATAGATAGATAGATAGATAGATAGGTAGGTAGGTAGGTAGATAGATAGATAGATAGATAGATAGATAGATAGATAGATAGATAGATAGATAGATAGATAGATGAATGGATGCATATTTTAAAAAAGGCAAAGCTAGACACAGATGTCTATCTGACAAGGACTACAGAGAAACAGTCCAATGACCTACCACAATAAGTCATGCCCAAGCCAGTGGATCACAGTTTAAGTATTGACTGCACATTTGTTCTGATCAAAAATAAAGCTTCCATATTAAAATTGGTCTAATTTACATAAGTGTGGTAAAAATGATTCCGTCATGCTTGGAGATAATTACACTATTGTTTTAGCATCTAAGAAGTTTGTCATTGAAAACAAACTATTTTCAAGTTATATAGTTTTGTGTTACTATGATACATTATACCCATTTCAACTATACATATAACTACTTAAATACATATGTGCATGTATATTTAGATCATCTTAAGACTGGCCTCAACCATCACTTATTCTCAGCACCTTGAACATCCATAAGTCTTGTGCCTTCACCATCATGCACTTCAAAGAGAGTCTTTGATGAAGGATGTGGCAGTAACATTTGTCTATATGTATAGCTATAGATATTTATAAGGCATTTGACAGCATGTTAATTTAGCTAAACAGTGCTACTAAATTACCCCCAAGGACCTATGACTTCTCTGTCCATGTGTTTTTGACTGGTTTATAATGCACAAGCATAGATTCTGTCCTGGAAAACAGACTTCAAATCCAACAAGATTTCACCAGTAGGCAAACTTGCCTTGAAGATTGCTTTTATTTTACCTATACTCTATTCTTCTCCCTCCATTATGGAATTCCCCTTCAATGGTCCATTTCTACTTTCTTGGTTTCTGTAAGTGCTCCAAATTGAAGTCATAGAACTGAAGGTTCAAAGCTAGGATCCAGATGGGAGCGATATTAACTGCCACAGTTCTTTGTTTAAGAAACCAAGGTGCACAAAACTATCCTAAAACCTTGGGCCTTTGCGTTCCTTCTGTGGTGTTGCCTTCTGGGAATTCTCCCCTAAGTTGGCCTTCTCTTGATCATCACTGTATAAATACCTGACTATTTGAAAGGGATCTGATTCTAAGGCATATTTCATAGCTTGCATTTTATTTGTTTGTTTGTTTTTCCTCAATAAGTGCACAAAATGAGGAAAATAAGTATTACATAGAGCAGCAGGTACCCCTTCCGTGAAAAAAAATTAATTAGATTTTATGGCTATTTCTGCTACTAAACGAACTGTGACGTTGGGTGAAATGAGAGTGGAAAAGCTTTGCTCTTGGGAAAAGCTTATTGGAGAGATCATGTTCATCTTTCTTTCTGTAATGCTTTTAATAGGCTACTCAGCAAATACTGAGGAGAGACGTCTACAATGAAATATGTTCACTCAAGCAAAACCAGGTCTCCTAAAAGCGTGTGGCTTCAGCTTATGTTGGAATACACCTTCATGGAGACCCTCTCTGCCTCTTCCCTATGGGGCAGCCGGTTCCCTTCAATCCTGCTCCACCAGGCAGCTAAGGTTGTGATAAACTTGGCCATTGTTGCAAGTGTTTGGCAAACAGCTAGATTTAGGCTTTCAAACCGCAGGCAACCCAGAGCAGTAGCACAGCCAGTTTGTCAGACAATTAACCCATTGTTGTCCTCCACCCCCAGCCTCATCTACTTTGTATTGCCTTTACTGTTATTTGAATTGTAGAAATCTATCATTTTTTAATCGGCATCTATATTACTAGAAGGAAATGGACCCAGTTAGATTTTGCCCCTTTCATGCCAAATATTTTTTTTTTTTTACCCCCATCCGCTTCACACAGCCTACCTAGCGGCCAGAAAATCAGCAACTTACAGATTTATAAGAAAAACATATTTGATTGAAAATAACAAATATAGGTACAAATCTCAACAGTTATGTCTAAGAAGTAAACACAGCTTATAAAAGTCTGAGCTAATAACCACCAAGTTTATTAATTTTATAATTATGATAATTAAAATATATCAAATAAATGTGACTCAGTTGGAACCAACTGTTCCTAAGCCTGCCCACCCTGGATGTGAATAGTAAAGTGTCTCTAGTCACTGATGCTGTCGTTTATGAGGCCCCTTTACAGATATGACAAAGAGCACACTGTTCTTCCTCCACAACTCAGTGAAAACAGCAGTGACTCTGCTCATGCTTTCCTCTCCCCTCTGCTGTTGATCCTAACTTCACTTGACTGAGGCCTTTCCTTTGTCCATCTCCTGTGGGCACACCTCTGGGCTCCTCTGTTCCAGATTTGGCTTCTCTCACTTGCTGCGGCTGATGCTCACGATAAATGTGGCTTTCTGTTCTCAGCTTGCCCACATTATATTATTATATATTATATATCATGGTTACAAAACACACACACACACACACACACACACACACACACACACACACACACACACAGAGAGAGAGAGAGAGAGAGAGAGAGAGAGAGAGAGAGAGAGAGAGAGAAAACTTCCGCACTTGTCACTGTCTATCTGTGGATCTGCTGCTGGTAGCAGCCTCCAGCTACCAGACTGCCACTGAGATGTTCTACTCCTGTTTTCCTCTTTTTGAAGTACTGGAGAAGATATTTTTTCCTTCCCTCTCTCTGGACATATATTACTTTCTCTCTTCCTAAATCTCACAGTTGTCCTAGAATACAAAATGTGCTGGTGTTTTAGTTCCAGGAACAAGTTGTCTCTATTAACGCAGAAAAAAATATGAGAAAACAAGCCGGGTGGTGGTGGCGCACGCCTTTAATCCCAGCACTCGGGAGGCAGAGCCAGGCGGATCTCTGTGAGTTCGAGGCCAGCCTGGGCTACCAAGTGAGTCCCAGGAAAGGCGCAAAGCTAAACAGAGAAACCCTGTCTCGAAAAACCAAAAAAAAAAAAAAAAAAAAAAAAAAAAAAAAAAAAATGAGAAAACAAATGGGAAGCTAGTGATTAATAAAGCAAAATATTCACATATGTGCCAGGCCTGAGGTGCAAATCTTTAGTCCCAGCACTCTGGAGGCAGAGCCAGACAGATCTATATGAGTTCAAGACCAGCCTGGACCACATAGAAAGTTCCTGGCCAGCCAGGGCTACATTGCAAAACCCTATTTCAAAGTAAACAAATGAAAAAACAAAAACAGCCAAGCAGCCACATATGATATGATTGTAAGGAGTGTTATATCTTAGTGTAACCCACTTCACAGAAAATAACTGGGAATGTTCCAGTTCTATGTACCCAACAAATTCAGTTATTAGTTCTTAAAAATAATATGTCACTAAGAAATAGGAAAAAAACCCATTAAATTACTATATACACTGCTTTTATTTCCTAGTTCTTTAGTTCTGGATTATTTATATTTTGCAATGAGCAGCATGCTATTGTTCTTTTTTTTTTTTTTCCAGAGCTGAGGATGGAACCCAGGGCCTTGCGCTTGCTTGGCAAGCGCTGTACCACTGAGCTAAATCCCCAACCCCTGCTATTGTTCTTAAAGTACTAACAAAAGACTCGAGATGGTAATTATTTTCTTGGTTGAGAGATTTTTACTTATGTTGACTATTTCTTTAATTTTTCTGTATTGACATTAAACTTCCTATGCTAATTGTTTTCGGCTTTTCCTATTATAAAGCACAAAAGCCCACTGACATGGAGGATTTGAGATCATGTTCACAGTTTTGAGAACAGGTAGAGAATAAACATGCAGCCATTACCTGGAGACTTAGAGTATGCTAATGCCAGGCCCAATTTTTATTCCTCAGATTACTCAATTGTAGCCTGTTGCATTAAGTGAGAGTTATTTGAAATTGCAAATGACCAGAAAAGAGGCAAAGAAAGTCTTGTATAATGCAAGTCAGAAGCATTTGTGCACAGCTGTTGAATATACTTTGTACTCACAACCACACCAGTCCCTGCTGTGTTATGAGCTCATGGGCTCAGAAGAGGTTCAAGAGCATGCTTTCCATGGATCTATGCATCTGCTTCCATCAGTCACTGGATGAGAGTTCTATCATGACAGTTAGGGTGTTCAGCCATCCGATCACCAGAGTAGGTCAGCTCAGGCACTCTCTCGACCATTGCCAGTAGTCTATAGTGGAGATACCTTTGTGGATTTCTGGGGACCTCTCTAGCACTCTGCTTCTTCTTATTCCCGTGGGGTCTTCATTTACCATGATATCTCTTTCCTTGTTCTCTCACTCTGTTCCTGATCCAGCTGGGACCTCCTGATCCTCTAAGTTCTCTTTCCCCTGACTCTTGCCCTCCATTACCCCCCTTACCCCCAGTTTGTTCATGTAGATCTTATCCATTTCTGTGTCACTGGGCGATCCTTGTGTCTTTCTTAGGGTCCTCTTTACTAGGTAGCCTCCCTGGAATTGTGAGTTGCAGTCTAGTTATCCTTTGCTTTACATTTAGTATCCACTTATGAGTACATACCATGTTTGTCTTTCTGAGTCTGAGTTACCTCACTCAGGATGATATTTTCCAGGAGTCTAATAGGTGAGAGAGGGGAGGGATTATATGAGCAAAAGATATCGAGACCATAATTGGAAAAAGCACAGGGACAAATAGCCAAACTAGCAGAAACACATGAACTGTGAACCAATAGCTGAGGAACATCCATGGAACTAGACCAGGCCCTCTGGATAAGTGAGACAGTTGATGAGCTTGAACTGTTTAGGTGGTCCCCAGGCAGTGGGACCAGGACCTGTCCTTGGTGCATGAGCTGGCTTTTTGGAACCTAGGGCCTATGCTGAGACACTTTGCTCAGCCTTGGTGCAGGGAGGAGGGAACTGGACCTGCCCCAACTGAATCTACCAGGCTGGGCTGACTTCCCGGGAGACCTTGCCTTAGAGGAGGTAGGAATGAGGGGTGGATTGGTGGGGAAGGCTGGGGGGTGGAAGGAGAGAGGACAGGGGAATCCGTGGCTGATATGTAAAATTAAATTAATTATAAAATAAAAATATATTTTTTTTTTTTAAAAAAAGAGCATGTGTTCAATGCAGGAATGCCAAGCAGAGGGACAACCAAAGAATTCTAACACTAGATGGCACTATTGGAAATTTATCCCTTGAGTGGTTCCCCTATTTTATGATTGCTATTTAGAAACATGAAAGGTATGCAATCACAATTGTTTTTCAATGTCACTTAAATATCAATCAAAAGATACTTATTCATTTAGGGTACCGTGTTCTAGAATAACCATATAATTGCTTTCCCCAAGACTATTTAAACAAATATCATTATCACCTATTACTTGCATCATCTACTCATACCTTTCATGCTCCTCTCTCCCCACTGCTCTCTTAACCTCCATGTCTAAATGACTCCCCCCATCTCTCTGCTGCCCCTGGACTGATTCCCAGGACCCCTCACACACACTAGGCAAATGCTCTACCACTGAACCACACCTCTGCCCCTTCCCTTTGTTTTGATGTCTCCCTCTCTCTGTTTTTTTTTTGTTTTGTTTTGTTTTGTTTTGTTTGCCGTGCTTCCAAGCTTTATCCTATATAAATGTACTAGGAATGCAGACAGAACAATTTTTCAGTTGATGGAATTGAAGTTTCTCCTGCCACCCTTTCAGTTAGCATAGTTTTCTCAGCTTACTCTTTTTTTGTTTTTGTTTTTTGTTTGTTTGTTTGTTTTTTACTGCTCTACTTCTCCCAGTACCTTAATGTCACCTCCAATCTTTAGTTACTCGGAACCAAAAGATCATAAAGCTTCTCTCTTTTTTCATTTAAAGTCTAGTCAGAAGCCTTTGAATGTGGGTCCTAAGACACACTTGCCTGGGCAGTTTAACAGCTTCATTGAGAACACAATGGGGCAATTGTTTAACAGATTTCACCATTGAGCAATGAACAGCTGTCCATCTACTTGCTTTTATAGCTGGCACTGAAATCCATTTCCCTAGAAATTTCAATTAACTAAGACAGACAAACTATTTAAAAGGAATGTTGTCTCTGGGAGTCTAGGCCTTTGCTATAACATAGGCTCTCCCAGTCTTCACAAATCCAAATTGCACACAGCAAAGAGCACAGAGCAATGGGGGTGGGGGAAGGTTGAATATAAGAGCTAGGCTATGTAAATGGTGAAATTTTTCCATTGAAATCTATTTTCTTCTATGCATATTGAGTGAACGATGACAAAACATATAGTAAGTTAATGTAGTAAAATCAATTGTAAAAGGTAATTAAACTCACACTCGTACACTTGCTTGGTGTTCTTTACTTTTCACTTTCTGTTGGTGCTTTGTGCTTGTCAGAAGAATAACATCAAATATTCCATTTATAGGAAGTCGTGCATTCTTAGATCTCGTGGGGAAATCTGTATTTGTTTGTGCTGACACAGCCAGCTAATCAGCCTTAACTGAGATGGCAAGAGCTTACACAGAGACCCTCTTTCCTTGAAATTCCCTGTGAGTCTTAAGCACCAAACATTCCAAAAACCTTTGAAAAAATTTACAACAGTTTCAGACTACAAGGCCTTGGAACCATATGTTGTTTTACTTTGTTAAGACAGCTTTTTGCTATATATTCCAGGCTTCCCAAGCTGGCCTTGACTTCACCATGTAGGGCAACCTGGCCTCAATCGTGCATCAGTCCTCTCACCTGGACCCCACATGTCAACTGCTGGGAATCACAGGCATGAGTACCATGCATGTGTACCAGGCTTCATATCTTTTATTACATTTTCCTTCTTTGCATGGTATCTGTGAAAATTGCATATAATTGAGATCGCTGGTCATGATAATAATGATGGCTGGCATCCACTGACAAATTAGCCATGTGTTGACCACTTCTTCACAGCACTTACTGCAAGTTGCCTCAATCTTTACAGAATCTTGAAACTTAGAATCTCCAGGTTTGTAGATGACAAGATTGAAATGGAGACAGGTAAGGACATAGTAGATGAAATGCAATAGGTACAAAACATTCTGTGTTTCTTTTAAGTTAGATGGAGCTCTTCCACAATGGAGAATTTAAATTCTGGTTTAGATGAAGACTCGGAGAGAAGACATACTTAAAATAAATAAGTTTGCAGCCAGTCTGACACTCTGGGGCAGCATTTGAATAAACAGATATTCTGATTTCAGTCTGTGGAAGTCATTCTAGCTCTCTAAGGGTTTAGTCACAGCTAAAAATTAAAAACCTTTTATATGACCAAATACTCATAAATGTACATGTATTAATAAATATTATTTCATAATATTTTGACCATACATGACAAAAATTTCTTTTCTTCTTTCTTTCTTTCTTTCTTTCTTTCTTTCTTTTTCTTTTTCTTTTTTTTTTTTTTTTTGGTTTTTCGAGACAGGGTTTCTCTGTGTAGCTTTGCACCTTTCCTGGAACTCACTTGGTAGTCCAGGCTGGCCTCGAACTCACAGAGATCCGCCTGGCTCTGCCTCCCGAGTGCTGGGACTAAAGGCGTGCGCCACCACCGCCCGGCTCTTTCTTTCTTTTTCTTTCTTTCTTTCTTCTCTCTCTCTCTCTCTCTCTCTCTCTCTCTCTCTCTCTCTCTCTCTCTCTCTTTTTCTTTTTTTGTTTTCAGGTTAATTGAAAATATTACAGAACAGATTCAAATGGTTCCACGTGGTGTTTTGAAATTCATCCCAACTGTAGGCTGATTGACCTGTGGGTTGGAGAGACTGCCAAAGTCCAGAAGCTTCAACACTTCCTTGGTGTTGAATCTACCTCAATGATCTGATTTAGGGCCAAGACCTCAAGAACATAATTATCTCTCCTCTATCTCTTCCTCCTGCAACTGGCTAGAGATACCTCTCACAGGACCTGTCTGAATCTTCTTCATCAGATGCTTGACATAGCCAGTTATCTTGTTGCCATTTCAAGCTAGGAATAATATGATTTCCTTGCGCATGTGCTTGTTAGGGTGGAAGTCATTACCTAGGCATGTATAGTACTTCTCAATGGTGACCCAGGCTACATTTTCACAGTCTTAGAGTGAACATGGCCCATGTTGGCAGGTCCTGGTAAAACAGAATTTTATTTTTCTTGTTGTCCTTAAGTGCTGGTAGAGAACAAGAAACATATTCTATAAACTATCAATAGGTAATAAACTGTATTTAAAATTCATTTATGGCAAATTAAAAAATTAAAATTTATTTATAACTGAATATGTTTATAATGTCATAAAACTTTATATATTTATGGGTTGCCAAGTTATATCCCAATGTGTATATACGTATAACATAATTTGTATTTTAAGAAAAAAATTTCAATTTATAAATTAAGAGAATAAACAGTGCCAAGTTTCTATTAGAGTTAACAAGTTTTATTCCACTTCACCATGGTTTATTATTCTTCCTACATGCGACTACAGGAAGAAATTTCTGCAGGATGATATCCATTAATGACATCAATTTTCCTCTGAAAGTGTAGAACTACTGTGATTCCTCTGGAAATGGACAGCATGAACTATGATAGCCTGGTAGCTGGTTAGTGGAACATGGAATGAAAGGGCAGAGGGAATAAAACATAAGAACGCAAAAGGGCAGAGGATAAAATAGGCTGGGAGAACAGCACCTACGTTATATGGGATTCTTGACCCTAACGCTACCCAGGCTTTGAAAATCTGCACTGGTGAACATGAGATGTGCAGAGAAGAATGGTAGGTTGACAAGTAGACAACATGTTATACAAAGGAGAATAACTAATCTGTGACTCATGTTGCTAGAGTTTTCCTGCCTGGCCCACGGTCAGGGCAAATCTCTCTCAGGCTGGAGAATTTCTCTCCAGCTCCCACCACCAAGTCCCGCCAGTCTCAGAGCCCACTTATAAAATAAACACACAGACTCTTACATTATTTAAACTGCTTGGCCATTAGCTCAGGCCTGTTATTGTCTAGCTCTTACTCTTATATTTAGCCCATTTCTATTAATCTTTACTTTGCCACATGGCTCATGGCTTACTGGTACCTTACATCTTCCTTGTCCTGATGGCGGCTGGCCGTGTCTCTCCCTCCGCCTTCCACTTCCCAGAATTCTTTTCCTTGTCCCGCCTATACTTCCTGCCTAGCCAATAGCCAATCAGTGATTTATTTACTGACCAATCAGCAACACACTTGACATACAGACCATCCCACAGCACTTCCCCTTTTCTTTTCTTAAAAAGGAAGGTTTTAACTTTAACATAGTAAAATTACATATAACAAAACAATTATCAAGCAAGAATTACAGTTACAATATTAAAGAAGAGATCCTATCTATCTTATATTTGTAAGTTTAAGGTTTTATATCTAACTTATCTTTTATTATAACTAAGGAAAATTGTAAGTATCTAGTCTTTAACCACATCAAAGTCCTCAGAAGGATATATTACTACCTGAGAAATGGAGAAGGATATAAGCAACTTTTAGGAGTCTTGTAGGGTAGACAGAGACAGCTGGCAGCCTGGACAGTCATTCAAAGTTCTCTTGTAAAGTTGGGGCATCTGTCTTCAGCCCACAGGCCTAGAGTCTCTTATTCACTTTTCTCTGTGTCCTGTAGAATGTCTGGCAGTTTTCTCTGCAAAGCAGGAACCTGAAGGACCATTTTGTCAAGCAAAGTTCAGTGATCACCTTTCTATGGGTCCTGCATGTCCAGTTGATCAGACAGTCCAGGCAAGAACAGTTTCTTGCCCAAATGGCTATTTTTGTCAAGGTGAAGATAAACTCCATATGGAGTGTCTTCGATGCCCATCCTCCTCTCTGAAGTAAATCGGTGCTGTCAGGAGCAGACATGTCTCACTGTCCAGAAAGTCTAAATTTTTAAAACATTTTAAATGCCATATTCTTTAGGTCTTTGAAGTGTTTGAAGACTACCTATCTATCTGAAATATATCTATGTATATCTAGAAGACTTAACTAACATGGCTACAAATATTATCATAGATGACTAACTATTAATCTATTTTTTAATTATCCATTACAATTTTAAATGAGTTACATAAACATAATACCTCAAACAAGAATAGAAATATATATACAGTATAACAAAATTAAGTTTAAATTTGTATCAATAAACCAAAATCTGTAGCAATGTAAAACATTTTAAACAAGTTGTTACTCTTTAAAAGTAGGTTCATTAATCTACCCTTTCATCCTATCATATCTAAACTATCCCCTTTTTTTCTTTAGAAAGAGATTGTATTTATAATCAACCTGATTTAAATAAAAATATTGGTTTTTCTCTGTCCCACACCAGAGGGCTCTTCTGATTTGGGACATAAGAATCTCTTAACCATTTTTTTTTTTTTTTTGAGCAATATGTCTGGGTTTAGAGGGGGAGTGAGCCAATTCCATCTCTAAAGCCAGCTTGGTATATTTGGGAATTTGGGCGTAGCTTCTCTTACTACTTCCTGCTGGAGGGGGGCGCTGTATCTTATGGGGAAACAAAGAAAATTTTAGGATCATGGAGTAGTCCGTGAGGCTGTATATCTGAGCCAGTTGACTTGAAACCATTCTGGATGTTGAATCATCTGGGCCATGGTGTCATTGGAGACCTTTCAGGGGGTCTTGGCTGGTCAAACCTGATGTATCTTAATCTGGAACAAATCCATAGTCTCTGGCTTTCTGTGGAAACAAGAGCAGAGACTCTTTTCCAAAGCAACATATCCTTATATCCAAATTTTGAAGTCAAGGTACCTTTAAAATATACATTTTGGCATAACTCAACAGCTTTTACAATCAAATGTATTTCTGCAGTTATGAATATCAAAGAGAACATAATCCAGATTCTCTGTGTGGTAGTCATCTTTACGTGGCTTATTTTTTTATATTAGCTTGAGCCTATTCCTTTTAAACTGCAGCCTTCTAAGCCTGAAACGGCGCAGTGGCTGTTGGCTCCGCCCACTTCAGCTTCCCAACATGGCGGCGGTCTGCTTTCCGCCAGCTCTGGGAGCCATAACTCTCAGAAATAGTGGGTCTACACTTTTACCAAAGTAGCGTGTAGCCCAGAAACCTCTTTTTTTGTTTTGTACTAGCAAAGGCTAAATTCACCACACAGTTTAATGTGCTACTTGCAGAGGCCTCATTCCCACCATACTGCAGGTCGAGAGCGCACGCTAGGAACCCGCCAGTAGCTCAAACCGGCAGCTGCCGCTTATTTGAGAGAGACAATTAGGAAGCTGTTTTAGGTCCGTTTTAGAATCTTTTTTCTAAGTTTTTAGGTGGAAACTCTTGCCACCACGTTGGACGCCATTTGTTGCTAGAGTTTTCCTGCCTGGCCCACGGTCAGGGCAAATCTCTCTCAGGCTGGAGAATTTCTCTCCAGCTCCCACCACCAAGTCCCGCCAGTCTCAGAGCCCACTTATAAAATAAACACACAGACTCTTACATTATTTAAACTGCTTGGCCATTAGCTCAGGCCTGTTATTGTCTAGCTCTTACTCTTATATTTAGCCCATTTCTATTAATCTTTACTTTGCCACATGGCTCATGGCTTACTGGTACCTTACATCTTCCTTGTCCTGATAGCGGCTGGCCGTGTCTCTCCCTCCGCCTTCCACTTCCCAGAATTCTTTTCCTTGTCCCGCCTATACTTCCTGCCTAGCCAATGGCCAATCAGTGATTTATTTACTGACCAATCAGCAACACACTTGACATACAGACCATCCCACAGCAGACTCACATCAAGTAGTTTCCAGATTCAGAATGCAGGGAAACTCAATGATACATCTCAGCCTAGGGAGATTCTGGACATGGCCATCTTCAAGCTATGGAATAGGAACAAATATCTGATGAGTCTGTGTAAAACAGAGAGGCCCCCTGCAACTGAAATTATATGCAAACCAAAGATTTTTTAAAAGACAGACACGCCTTGAGAAATGTTCCTAGCATTTGGATCAAGATATAAATGAAGACAGGAAGTGGTAAGAATGAACACTTAGGAGGAATTTCACCAATTCTTAGAGTTTTGTGAAATTACTTTTCAGCTCATGTGCTCAAGGTTTCCAGGAAGACACTATAGGCTATTTCAGTTTTAACAAGCTACTGGACTTGGACATGTCTTATTTTTACATATGTAAAACTAAAACAAGATTATCAAATATCCAAACAATATGAGAATTAAGGAAAACAAGCACACTTCTTTCTTTCTTTTTTTTTTTTTTTTTTTTTGTTTTTTCGAGACAGGGTTTCTCTGTGTAGCTTTGCGCCTTTCCTGGGACTCACTTGTTAGCCCAGGCTGGCCTCGAACTCACAGAGATCCGCCTGCCTCTGCCTCCCGAGTGCTGGGATTAAAGGCGTGCGCCACCACTGCCCGGCTCACAAGCACACTTCTTAACGTGTTCAATCAAGATTAAGTGATCCATGAGTGTGTTTTTATAAATAACGTGAGATTAAGTAAAAAGTAATTACTGAATTTATTGAATGTTTGCTCTGGATCCTGAACTATAGTAATTTCTCAACATGTGTTATCTGACTTCACATAATAATGTGATAAGGTGAATGTATTAATTTAATATTTCATATGAAGAAACAGAAGCTTAAAAGGCCACCTTACTGAAAGTCACAGAGCAAAGCTGGTAATAAGGTGAAAGGACATTTCAGAAACTGGAATTTACTTTAATTTGTTGATGTATATTAATTGCATAAAGTAACAGGTTTCTTTGTGCTATTTTCACACAAGTATACAGCATACTTTGATTATTTCCAGCCACTGATTACACTTTCTAAGCCCCTCCACACCACCTCTGCCCACATCCCTAAGAGTCCCTTTTCACTTTCAAAGCATCTTTTCCTAAATTCTACATATAAGACAAAACACACAACATTTGTCGTTCTTAGTCTGGCTTGTTTTGATTGACATGATGATCTCAAGTAGCATCCATTTTTTCACAAACAACACACTTTCATTTTTAATTTTGGGCTAAAACTCCATTGTGTTTATACACTATATTTTCATTTATTCATGTTTTATTATTAAAATTTTTAATTAAAATATACTTATATAACTTTCTCCATCCCTATCCACTTACTGATCCTTCCTGTGTCCCTCCAATCCCTTCCTGGTCCTCCCATTCCCTTTCAAATTGATGACCTACTTTTATTATTATTGTTTTATACACACACACACACACACACATACACACACACACACACACACACACACAAATATATAAAAATATAAATACAACCAGCAGAGTCCATTTAGTCCATTAGGCTTCCGTGCATATAATCTCAGGGCTTTATGTTAATAACCAATTATGGTCCTTGTCCCTAAGAGAGGCTAATTTTCCTTCTCTCATTAGTCATTTGTTTCCTGTAATTTCTTGTCTAGGGGTGGGACCAAGTGAAATTTCCCCCTCCTGCATTAGCATGTCTATTGATATTGTTATTGTTCAGGTCTTGTTCAGGCAGCCATATCTTCCCTGTCATTCCTAGGAAATACAGTCTCACAAACAGACTTCCTGGTCCTTTTGCTACTACAACCTTCCCTCTCCCTCCTCCATGATGTTCACTGAGCCTTAGGCTCCTCAGGTGTCTTGTAAATGCCTCTGTTGGATCTCTGAATTATGACAGGTTGTGATTTTCTGCAGTGGTCTCCACTTGCTGCAAACAGACGTTGATTTGTTAAAGAGTGGGAGCTACACTTATCTGTGAGTATAAAGGTAAATTTTAGAGAGTAGTTAGGAATTATGCCAGTCTTGCAAAGTGGCAACAGTAGGTCTTCTGTAAGATCCATGACCTTACTAGCCCCAGGTTCTTGGCTAAGTTTCAACTACCAGGCATGACTTCCTATTGAGTGGGCTGTAAGCCCAATTAGACAGTTGTTGGTTGCCAGGAAAATACGATTGCCTCTATTGCACATTTAAGAATATCTTGCCATGCTGGTCATTGTTGTGTTTCATTGGCATCACAGCTGGAGAGGACTATTGATTGCTTCCCTAACTTGGCAGTTTACATAGTGCTTTCTGGTTCTATGAAAGCTAGACCACAGAAAGAAAGCATTCAGGTTAGATCCATCTCTAATCTTCTGAGTTTTGTGTCTGAAGTATCCAATGTCTTCAGCAATAAGGACTTACCTTCAACTTCTGAGAAGCAACCAAGAGCAACAAAAATAGCCTATCATATTGACAGTCTCTTAGACTGGCCAACCACTCAAATGGATGTTTTTCATGCCTGGTACTGGGGATTTTTTTTTTTTTTTTTTTTTTGGATAGGCTATGGCTCTTATCCAAGTGGTGTAACTTCATGAACGTGTCCATACCACCATCCATCCATCCATCCATTCATACATAGTATGATTTTAGGTAAATATAAAATAATGATTTGTTAAGGCTTTATTGTCCTTGGTGTGTCCCATCCCCCCCCCCCCGCTTCTGTACTGACCTCCCTCTCCCTTCTTCAGCAAGAGACCTACCTAGATTGATTCCATCATCTGGCTGTTGTGTGGTGCTGCAGTGAACACGGCAGCCCAGGTATATTTATTGTAAGCTGACTTACAAAGTCACACCACTCCCTTTCTAACATCCTCATTTTACATTGCCCTCATTCCTCATCCTAATATCTTTGTAAGTTGGATGTTAGAACTGGAAAAACTACCATTACTCTTGCCACTATTATGAAGCAAAATGAGATAGGGAAAAGAAGTTTCTTTTTTCCTAGATCTTCATAAAATAAGTTCCAAATATCAGAGCATATGTTTTATAAGCTCAAGAATGGTTGAGCAAAATCAACTTGACAGTTAACAATTAAACTGATTTCCATTAGCTCAATAATGCATTACTTAAATGTGGGTATTTGGAGAACACTGAAATCATTATAAGGCTTTCTACAGCTGGATACATTTCTTCAATGAGTCTTCATGTAAATTGTCATACCCACCCTACCTGTTTTACCTTGACATTACTGCCAGCAGAGAAACAAGAGTCAGTCTGTGTTGTTGTTCAGAAGGAAAGACCAGGACTCCAAATCCAGACTTTCAGAGACATGCCCCAACCTGACCTGGGATGATTAAAGTTCAGAATAACACATTGCAGTGGGAAGCTGGAATTCCACTCTGCTCTTTGAGCACAGCATGGGACTCAACATTTTCCTTCCCTTTAAGTTCTTCTCTGCATGACTAAACAAGTGATCTGGGTGTGGTTGGAGTGATGATTTCTGGAGTTTGGAGCCAAGATAGAAAAAGGTGTAGCACTGTAGCTTGGTTTTTTTGCCTGCTTATAAAGGAATAAGGGAGGAGTGCCAAACCCATGGACTCTTGCAAAACAGCACATTGTAAATGCCTACCTTATTTTAAGACCATCATTGGTAAGATATGCCATCATGATAATGCCAGCAGTTTCCTAAATTTAGGAAAGCTAAATTTTTCCCTGAAGTGTTATGGGAATTTATGTTATTTATGTTATGGGAACTTCTTTAAGTACGTTCCTTTGGGTCAGAAAAGCCATTTATTATAAACATTTGTTTCAAGGAAAATTACTGATAATTATTGAATTTTCTTGTTTCCTATATATCTTCACTTTGGGTTGAAATTTTATATTTTTAATCACAGAATTCTCTGTAGCCCTATTTCTAGGAATGAATAAGTTTTGTATGTGGATGAGAAATCATGTTATTACTCCTTTCATGAGTTACCAATTCACAGTACAGCTCCGCCTTCTCCCTTTTCCTCTCAATTTAAAATGGAACTTGGCACCCTAACAGAAAACAGCAACTACATTAAACTCCTTAAAAAGCTTTTCACATTGCTTGAATCAAAACTCTGCTTTTCACCAGCTGAGTTAGATGACTGTGGCTGGCATTAAATCGATGTATTTAACGGAGAAGTTCTTTCCATAACACAAACCCAGCATGTACAGCCATGGCTAAGTCTCCAGTCTTCCCTACTGAAGTCTCTCCAACTAAAGTCAGAGGGGACCTCCTCCATCAATTTCTGATTTTCAGCATTCAGATAATATGTAGACTATAAGGGCATGTTATTAAAATGATATTTCTATAAGTCATGGGCACTTGCCTTTTGAGCACAGAAGGAATATGGACTACAGAATTTTGCCCAGCCAGCTGCTGTTAAAGCATCGGCTAAATGGCCACCCTTCTAATATTCACACATCTAAGTCAGAAACATAGATTAGCAGCCTACCACAACCTTGAAATTGACCAGCTTTCTTAATATAAACCTGCACACCAATTTATATCTGATAGTCATTAAGAGTCACCTCAAAGAGAATTATATGACACTGAAGAAATTGAGCCTATTTGTAGCATCATTTAAACAAGTATTTACATGAGATTCTTGACCTAGAGGGTATTTTTTCTAAGTAGACTCTTTCCTTTGAAGGCAAGTAATTACTTTCCGAGATGAGCATTAGCAGGGAGAATCTGCAAGACATGTTTAGAGTTTTATTTTTTTATTGCATCAAAAACCAGTTTTCTAATTGCAATAAGTCATTCTTCTATACAGTAACTTCCTGTTTGTCTCTGGTAGAGTGTGCTTGATTTATCCAGTTGCTACCAGATACAAGTGCAATTACATATGGTAAAAGGAGATCACACAAGAAGAAAGTGGCAAAGTCTTCACTCAGTATCCTTGGATCTTGTGAATAAACTGTAAGTTGTAGCCTTTTCACTCACAAAATTTCCAAAGCTGATAAAATAATGTGTTCTATGTATATTCATCATGTTGATGAAAAATAACAGATCACAATACAACTCATATGTTTCCAAGATACAAATACACATGAACTATTTAGGATTTGGCAGTGGTTTTCAATATATTAGTTGTGTGACCTTGGGTAGTAATATGACCTCCTTAAGTTTAATTTTCTCTTTTTGACAAGTATAATTTATTATAACTTCAGTCTACCAGACACATCTACTATATATAGCCCATGATATAATATTTTGGAAACAAGAAAATTTTCTAATTATTAGTAAGATCAAACTTCTCATTTTAGAGATGAGAAAAAAATGAAACTAAAACATTTTAGTAGTGAAAACCTGAGATTTGTAAGAAAATGTATCAAAATATACCTAAATTTTAATTCAACAAATAATGTACAGAATATATTATATAGCACAGTAAATGACAAGCAAGAGGATTTACTGTTACAGCTGCCCATTGAAGGAGTGACCAAGAATGACAGATGTGCAGAACTAGGCTTCAGGTTACATGAATTTATAGCTATTCTTTCAGAGCTGTTACTAGCATGAATTAATTTCATTTTTCTGAAATTATTACCAGTACAGTGCTTAAAGTTTTAGCTCAAGCAATAAGACAAGAGAAAAAATGGAGGCAATACATACAAAACAAGAAGTCAAAGCATCCCTATTTGCAGACATCATTGTCCTATATTAAAAAAAAAAAAAACGAAAAACAAAAAAACAAAAAAAAAACACTGATGACCAGAAAATTCTTGTCTGATAAATACTTCCAGTGAAGTAATAGAATACAAACTCTACATACAAAAATTAGTTTTTCTTTGCACCAACAATAAACTTTACTAAAACAGAATAAGGAAAAATAATTTACTCACAATCAGTTAAAAAAATGAAAAGAAGGGCTAATGAGATGACTCAGAGGGTAAAGGTACTTTCTGCCAACCTGGAAACTGGGGTATGATTCCTGGAACCCACATTGTGCAAAGAGAGAAAGAGAGGACCAACTCCCAAGAGCTGTTCTCAGATTTCCACCCTGTGTAATGATTTCCACCCTGTGTAATGGCTTACTTGTGTGTGCCCACACATACATACACACACACACACACACACACACACACACACACACACACACACACAGAGAGAGAGAGAGAGAGAGAGAGAGAGAGAGAGAGAGAGAGAGAGAGAGAGAGGGGAGGGCAAAATAAAATTATAAAACCCTAAAATACCTAACTTGAAATGTAGAAAACCTATACAGCCTATACAATGAAATCTTTACAGCATTGAAAGATTGTATATCTGTAAAATTCTCATTATGCTTAAAGAAAACAGTTTACCTTGCAAAATTCATGTATATGTGGATTTATTTTTTTTTAAGAAAGTCGGAGTCTCCTTTCTTATCACTATCAACAGATCAGCCATAATTTGGAAGAGAAACTGATGCTGATACAACACCCACCATCAAAGTAAATTCAAGACAAAGGAAAGGTCTCTGAAGTGGCTTTGGAGACATGATGCTGAATAAGTTAGGGTGATACTGTTGCTTGATGCCCACACTTCACCTCATGTCCTTGAAGACCTCATCTTTCTTCATGGAGGCTTTCAGCCCCAGAATGGCCTTCACTTCTAAAAAGCAGTGGTTTTGCTAATGCCCAGGTTCTCTGGGCTCATTTCCCTCAACAGTGACAGCTAGAGACGTAAAGTAGGTGTGCCCCTTTCCTTTGGACTGAATGAAGGAACACTAGACAACTTTTTTTTCTTTCTGGCTAATGGTGTCCACCAGGGAGAAGACAAAGCAGGTTCCAATATTCGTCATGGACAGAGTGACAGAACCTGTTCTAGCCTTGGCCCCACAACTTCTGAGCAAGTTTCCTGGATCCTCCCTGGGAACATGTGTAGCATGAATCTTAAAGAGTCTTATTAATGAAAACAAACTGAGGGCCAGGTATTGGGGTGAATGCTGGAAGATCAGAGAAGCAGAACAAGCCACAGTCTCACCTCGCCAGTTCCTCAGCTGATCCTGTTTCCTCAGACTAGAAGCCTCTGAGTCCTCATCCAGAATGAATCTCAGCTGAACTGCTGCTAGAAGCCTGAAAGCTTAACCAGCCAAATGCTTCTAGTTTCTGGACTTCACGCCTTATATACCTTTCTGCTTTCTGCCATCACTTCCTGGTATTAAAGGCTTGTGTCACTATGCCTGGCTGTTTCCAGTGTGGCCTTGAACTCACAGAGATCCAGATGGATTTCTGCCTCTGGAATGCTAGGATTAAAGGTGTGAGTGCCACCATTTTCTGGCCTCTATGTCTGTCTAGTGGCTGTTCTGTTCTCTGACCCCAGATAAATTTATTAGGGTGCACGATACTTCAGGGAACACAATACCACCACAAACATGAATTGCTGGTTGTGGGAAAAGCCAACTCTGCGGGTACACTGAGGAATCAAGGAGGGTGGTTATCTTCCCAGCATCATCACCAATAACAGGCATGTAGACACCAGCTGGGTCCAAAACCTTTAGATCTGCCACAAAAGTGTTTGCTCTCATGAGTCCAGCTTTGTCATGCAAAAGATCTTGCTGGAGTTGTACACTCTATGTTCCTTGATGATTTCTTCTGTGATTGGGATGGTGGAGTTTACTAGTTGGTACGATCCAGATCATAGCTTCTAGGCTTTGCTGGGTACATGCTGTTGTCAGTGTGGCCCCGATGGTAGCATCAGTGTTGAACAGTTTCTGCAGTGTCATGCCTGGTTTCCTGGAAGAGTAGCTTGAACCATAACCACATTTGAATTTTTTAGGTATCTTGGAAGCTACGCAGGACAGAGGTTTCCTTTCACATTTGTTTTGGTCTTGATGTGACTTAGGTTGACACCTGGCTCAGAGCAATATCATCGAAGATCAGTGGTCTCACTAAAGCGGTGTTCTTCAGGAGGAGTGAAAGGGACTACCCAATCCCACCAGAAGCCCCAAACAAAGCTACTTTAGCATTGCTCTGGGCCAACACATGAAACTGTCTTGTCCTAGAAGGTCAAGTGGACAGGAGGGACACTGACCAGAAAGTATAGGAACTAGCTGGGAAAAAAGTTGTAGCTGGAGTTTTCTCTCCGGGTCCCACCAAGCCCTGGCAGTCTGACAGCCCACTTATAAAATAAACACACAGACACTTATATTATTTACAAACTGTATGGCTGTGGCAGGCTTCTTGCTAACTGTTCTTATATCTTAAATTAACCCATTTCTATTCATCTATAAGTTGCCACGTGGCTCGTGGCCTACCAGTACCTTACATCTTGCTTGTCAGGAAGTCGGCTGGCAGCGTCTCTCTGCCTCAGCCTTCTACTTCCCAGAATTCTCTTCTCTGTTTGTCCTGCCTATACTTCCTGCCTGGCTACTGGCCAATTAGCATTTTATTTATACAGAGTGATATCTATAGCAACAAGTAACTCCAATGAACTCACTGTTATTCATATTTTAAAAGGCAGGTTCTAACTATGTAGTCCAGTCTGAATAGAACTCTGTGAAACTCTTTGTGTAGAACTTGGTAGTCTTGACTTGATAATTCTCTGTCATTCACCCAGGTTCTGGGATTTAGGTATGTTTCACTATATCAAACTTTCATAGGTTTTTTTTTGCAATGTCTTGGATGTACAATCTACTCTATTCCTTCATCAGGGGGCTATTGGCTTCCAGCAGAAAGCCCCTGGAAGACAATGATGAGATGCATACTTGTGTCAAATCAGAAGTGGTCATCTCCTTTCTACTTCACTGTCTATGAACAATTGATTCCAACTACATGGGTTGTATTCACTTAACAAATACCTACTTTGTAACTGCTATAGTTATATTCTCAAGAAGCTTCGATATTAACATGAAAGCTATACAACCATGAAAGGATTGTAAAGCAATGAAGTAGTTAAAGAAAGTATATCTGCAGGTATGGTGGCATATAGATTGGACCTCCAAGAATGAGGAAAACTTGGTGAGTTAAGATGAAGGAAAATAAAATGGGACTTAAGCAAATGTAAGCAAAGATGATCCAAAAGAAGACATGGTGTTTGGTAACAAGTGGAAGGATTCAAGGACAAAATGTTATCCAGTTGAATCTGCATTTTGTTCTAAAAGGTCTTGAATGTAAGCCTATCCAGTCACATATGAGCCAGAATACATTATAGGGTCATTGATGCATTTTAACTTTATTACTAAGATAAATCATAGTAAGAAGTATTTCTTTTATCTTCTGAGATTATAATCAATCACATCATTCCTCCTTCTCATCTTTCCCATCAAACCCTCCCATAGACCCCTTCTTGTTTTCTTTTGAATTCATGGCTTCTTTTGTCATCAGTTGTTATTACATGCATGTATGCATATGTACATACATATATATCCCTAAATAACCTGATCAGTCTGTGTAATGATTCTTTCATATGTTTTCAGGTGTGCTCTTCCCTGGTGAAGATGTTTTCTCATGCTCTCAGCATAGTTGCCCGTGGTTCTTTGTTTTAGAAGGTCTTATGAGCATGCCTATTAGTGTTTCAGTTCCTGTTTAGTCATGTTGATTTATGGGTGTAGTTTCTGACATTCTTATGAGATGCAATCTTACAGCAAACTCCCTGTATCCCTGTCTCTTACAATCTTTCTGCATAATGGTCCCTGAGCCTTAGGTGCAGGAGTTGTGTTGTAGATGTATCAATTGGGACTGGGCTCCACAACTCTGCATTGTGATTGTTTGTGGTGTTCTATAATGGTCTCCATTCATCACAAATAGCAGTTTCCTCAATAAGGAGTGAGAACTACACTTATCTGTGGGTATATAGACAAAGATTTAGAATGTAGTTAGGGACTACGCTGGTTGAGTAAACTGGCAGCTGTAGGTATGTTCTTTTTCAACATCTAAAATAATAGTCTATGCAGATCAATGGCCATCATCTACAGGATTGCCCAGATCATTTTTTTTCATAGTGGAAAGATTTTGTGTTGTTTTAAAAAGAGAAAAAAGTAATAGAAATTTTACTGTGAAGAACATAATCCAATCCACTTACCTATGAGGAAAATCCTGAGTTTCCTATTGTTATTTGAGGACAATGAGACAATTGCCTACTTGGACCCAAAGGCCATTGTATCTGCCCATTTTTTTTCATTATCATGATGGAATACCTGAGGTAGGCAGACCTCAGAACATAAAGGATTATTTGATTCACTGTTTGAGATGCTGAAAGTATGAACAATATGGCACATGTTCTGGTGAGTATTCCCTCTTCATAGCATCAGTGTATGATGCAGGACCAGAAGGAATGCTTGTGGGAGGAAAGGATTACAGGTGGGAATCCAGAAAGACCTTGAGTTCTCATGACCCCTTCCTGAGGTCCATATTGAATTGCCTGCAGATCTCCCCATTGATTCTACCTCTTATAGATTCAACCTTCCAACATTGCTGTGCTAGAAATGTCCAAGAGATAACCTTCTAGAAGACAAACAATACCCAAGTCATATCCTAAACCTATGTTCATACATCCTTGCCAGAAAAGGGACATGAAACCAATAAGTAAGCAAAAGTGTTTATTTCAAAAATGGTAGTTCTCAAAGGGAAAGAAATACAATGATTGATATAGAAGGAGATCATGTTTATAAAAATAATTAAACCACCACTCTCCTGCAATTTGAAATACTCCCCCATCTCTTTCCCCCAGCTGAGAACAGTTGATATAAAAGCAGATGTTTCTATTTCAAAAAAAAGTTCAAAACAGTGTTTTACATAACACTAGAAATATGTACCAAAGCAGCAAAATTGCTGTTACCATATGAGGACAAACAAGAACAAGAAACCTGAAGTAATCAAATGTTTCAATCTTAGAAAAATGGAAAATACAAATATAACAATCTCAGAAATTTTTAAAGGATGTGGATGACATACTGAAAAGACTTGTTGTCAAGCAAACCAAATCCAATAATTAAAGGTTCTTCCAAAGCTTTAGTGTTGTTTTAGTTTGGGGTTTTGTTTTGGTTTTTCTCACTTTTTAGCACTGGCTGCTCTGGAACTTGCTATTTGAACCAGGCTGGCCTCAAACTCGAAGAGATCCACCTTCTTTTGCCTTCCAATTGCTAGTATTAAAGACATGAGCCACCATGTCCTCTTCCAAAGCTTTCAAAAGGCAAGATTTGAGAAGTGAGAAAGGGGATTGTTTTAGGCACAGAGGGCTCTATGCTCTCATAGTTACACAGTCCACGTTGACAGCAACTTGAAGAATGTTAAATAAAAATGTATACTTCTCAGAACCACAACAGACTACCAATCAGAACTAGGAGATGTTTGTGGGTTTTGTTTCTGTTTTTCCAATAGGGAAGCATTTTTCTTAGAATCATTGTTAGTATAAAGAACAAAATAAAGCACAATCACATGAGAAGAAAAAAATTATTTCAAACCTGTCACATTCTAAGAATTCAACTGGGTGGTTTAACAGGTATTTCGTTCATGGTTCAAAGAAACTCTTATACATGGGAAACATGAAAACCAGTAACACACAAGAGCGCACAAGACAAAGAAACAAGTGCATGACATTTATTGATGTCAATATTTTTATTATACATTTTCTTTCTACAATTGAAGCATCTATTCAACAGATATTTATTGAGCCCCTACTAAGTACCTTACACTAGGACCACACTAGTAAACAGGCAACTATCTTTCTGACACCGTAGGGTTTATGGAGTGGGCTAGAAAAACTTATATCTATACCCAAATGTGGGCTAGAGAAAAATGGCATGAAATCACAGAAAGCAGCATGAGAGCAAATGGCAAGACTGAGAATGCAATGCAGGTACTTCTATAAAGGGAGAGGCAAGCAAGTCCTCTGAGGGTGGTAACATTTTCAAAATCTGAGTAAAATGAAGAAGTGAGATGCAGCATTCTGCCAAAACTGCATTCTGAGTAGATGGATGACACACAACGTGCAAAATTCAGAAGGCAAAATGGAGCTTGGTGCCTTCAAGAAATCAGACAGAGGTGTAGTCTGGGGGGCGGGGGAAGACAAGCAGGGTTTGTAAGCAAAGTTCCCTCCAATGTCAGCAGTCCGCTATCAATTAAACCAAGAGATTCAAATGTTTAAAATACAAGCATGCTAGAAAATAGAGGTGAAAAGAATAGTGTTAGCTGTAAGGGCCAAGTCTGCAGGGGCTGAGGACAGTGAGAAGAAAGGCTTTCAGGAAGGTGGCAGAAACAATCATGTCAAATATACCTAAGAAAAAGAATGAAGAGCCAGGAACAACCAGTGAATTGCTTAGAGACTTAGGTAATTTGCAAGCAGTTCAATAGAATCTATCTTTGTCAGCAAACAATGATATATAATTCAATGTCCAAGGACAAAAGAAAGATTTTTATCTAATACAAATATCTTTGAAAAGGAAGTCAAAATTGACCATGAATTTAATGTATAAAATTTTTAAAAAAGGAGAGTGAAGATATCCCACACTTTGGACACAGGGCTTGAAGGATTTGAGCTGGATCTGACCTGAAAACTCCCTCTATAAGGACTAGCTCGTATAGTATTAGAAGGGTCTATGAAACCTGGCTAGGTAGGGCAACAATCAACAGTCCTACTCAGTTGTAATGCCTGTGAACCACAATGTTAACCAGGGAGGTAAAGTATTTTTGAAGATGCAATAGAGACACTCATATCTTGGTGGTAATTGACAGCTGTCTAATTGGACTTATGACTCACTCAATAGGAGAGAAACCATGCCTGGTAATGGAAACCTAGTCAATGTTCCACAGCTAGAAAAACAGTGGATCTTAGAGAAGAACCCCAAACCACCACTTTACTAGATCACCATAATTCTTCACTTTATTCTAAATATATATCCTTCTATCCATAGATATGTGTAGCTCTCATGTCTCATAAAAAAATTCTCTCTTTTCAGCAGATGGAGACCACTATAGAAAGCCATAAGGTCTCAAAATGTAGTGAACAACTGATTAGCAGTGCCCATCTCCAACAGATAAATCTACAGCACAACTCCTATACCTAAGGCTCAAGGAACATTGTGGAAGAGGCAAGAGAAAGACTGAAAGAGCCAGAGGACCAGGGAATCTGCTGTGAGAGAGCATCTTCTGACTATGATAGGAAAGCTACACCCACAATACCTCAATAATATATCTGCCTGAACAAGACCAGGACAAGGAAGAAAGATCTTCCTGAACCTAACTATAGATATGGAAAGATTTTTTAATTAATTGTTCTTTTTTTATTTCACCACTTATAACAGCTAATACTATGAACCACAGTAGTAATTTTAATTTGGATCCTTGTATGAATTTAGTGAAAAGTATGAGTGAAGTTTTGGCATAGGGTATAACTAATTATGATTTTTATATGTTGATTTTTAACTAGTTAAATTTTACTGTTAATAAGAATTTGTACAACCATTTGTTGTGCAACAATATTCTTGGGGAGAAATGAGCAAATGTGTAATTACCCCGAATAGGAATACTGGAGTCTAACTTGGTAAGCCAATGAGTTTTAATGGGGTTAATTTCAGGAGTATGGGTGAGAAGTTACTTATAGAACCAGAAGTGACACAAAGACAGCTGCACCACCAAAAATGTACTCCAGCATGGATGATGGCTCACAAAAGCTGAGAACCTATACTTCACAGCCTACAGGAAGCACAACAGATTGGGTAGTGTTCTCCCTACGCAACTCAGTTGGTCTCTACTTCTTCCGGGCATTTGGCTGGTCTCTGCTGCTCGCAGGCAGCTTGGCTGCTCTCTGAGTGTGTCTCAGCAGTCTTACTGCTTATATATGCTTGGGGGAAAAGGGGCCTAGTAGTCAGTTTCAGGAACTTCCTGAAGCTATTTTGAAATGGTTACTCCTGAGCTTAAGGAACTTCCCGGCAGGGTGGAGTGTTTCACTTCCCTTAGAATGTCCTGTTGCATCACCTCCCTTCTAACATCCTGTCTTAAGATGTCCTGCTGTTTTACCTCCTTGGACATTCTGTGTCTTAAGATGCTTCCTTCCTAGATAGAAGGTTTTAACCCAGGAGGAAACTGAGACATAGCACCAATGACTGTCTGGTTTTATTTCTGTTACTCTTCATCTTAGTAGACTCCCTGGAATCAAGTTGATACAATCACACAATGATGAGCTGCTCTATGCATATGTAAGATTCATCTATATTTTTTTGCTTGAAAGTTTCATCCCAACTAATAGAAGAATTGTAAAATCCATTTGAGTTTTCTAAAAATTTTGCCGTGTGTGGCAGAGAAGAAAAATTTTGAGTACACCTTGACATCTTTTAACATATTTGATTTTCTAAATCCTTTGTTATATGTACTAATTCAACATTACTAGTTATATATTTGAACTCTTTAAATATCAAAAGATGATCAAATAACCATTAACTCTGCTCTTTTAAAGTCTCTCCTCATCTCACTTTTCAGTTGACTTATGTGACGGTATTTAGTTATTCTGTTCTTATAGATGACAGATTTATCTGTAAAGAAAATTTATAACTCCTCTGCACACTGTTTGCTTTGTCTATTTTACTAATTTAAAATGTTTATCTTAGCTCAATTTATTTCTTTCATGTGTAATTTTTTAATAAGATGGATATATTCACATCCACTTCATTTCTTTAGGCTAAACACTTTCAGTATTCTGTATTATCGGATGAATCTTATTATCAGTAGATAATTGAATTCATTTAGTGTTAACAGGATTTGAATGTCTTTGCACTTATATAGGGACTTCAATCTAATATAATATTCACTCATTGATAGAGAATTGCGGTAGTTTGCCTATTGTTGCAGGCCTTGGGTCAGTTTCATTATTGGTAATGATTTTTCCTACTTCTTTATTCTATCTAGTTTCCACTCACCTTTTCCTCTCAGGTATTCTCACTCCTGTTTTCCCTATATTTAAATAGTAGTAGTAGCAGTAGTAGTAGTAGTAGCAGTAGTAGTAGTGTATGTGTATGTGTGAGTGTGTGTGCATATGTGTATGTATGTATGTGTGTGTGTGTGTTTTCTCTCTTCCTTAAAAATTCATTATACACACATATACTTGACAATTTTACTCTAATAGGCTTCATGTTTATTGGCAGAACCCTTTAATCTGTGATGCCAGTCAAATAACAAAGTAGCCATTTTGATTTTACCTCACTCAGACACTCATATGATACATAGGAAGGAGAATTTTATTTGTAGAACATTTAAAATTTATCCCTCATAATTAAAGTCTTAGCTTATATCATTCAGTAATGAGTCCTAAGTAGTAATTAAACAGTATATTATTTTTGTTTTTCTTTTCATTTGCTTTTGAGACATAGTCTCATTATATAGCACAGATTAGCCTTGAATTTGCAACAATACTCCTGCCTTAATCTCCCAATGATGCAGTGTTTTTTGTTTTGCTTTGTTTTTAATCAATGGGAGCTTCCATGGCCAAATTGTGAATTACCATAGACCTACAATATGAGACACTCATGGTCATCAAAGACTGACCTGGAGCAATGGCCTCACATTTATTGTCTCATGTCAATGGAGATAAATAACATGAACTCTAATGAGAGCATGTATAGTGGAATCATGGTTTATGAAGAATTGCTATAGAACAGAGAAAAACTGAAGAAAAGTGAGAAATGAAGGAGGCATAAAAGAAACTTCTAAGACAGGAATAGCTTCCAAGAGAGGTAAAGGCATTGAATCACCTTTGCATAACATTTCATAAGCAACAACAAAAATGAGACAAAGACTGAGGTAACCTCCTTTTTAGATTGGTTAATTCTCTGAGATCTCATGGGCCAAGACATAAAGAGTCCATGTACTCTGTGTATGTTGCCCTGGACCAACCAACTGGTGGTTTTGACCATGGGCCCTTTTCCCTCACTACCTACTATCAACTAACATTTGTCTTCTTACCACATACTGAGTTATACCTAAGCCACTATAACCAGCAAATTGCTATACTCTTACCATCAAGATATTCTGCATTTACAGCACTTGTAGCTAAATTCCCTTTCTGTGATGAATTTTCTTTACTTATTCAACTCAATGGAGTTTTTAAATATCATATTATACCATTCTAGAATTTTAAATTTTATATATTTAAATAGATAGCATTTTATTGGTTTATAGCTATTTTAAATAAAATACACATAAAGAAACATGTAAACACACAATTCACAGAGCAAACATCCAAATATACATCACCCAAGTCAAGAAAAGAAATAGTTGAGTATCCCAGAGCCTTCATCCTAAGCATGCTTATTCTGCTTCCTCAAAAAAAGAGTTCTTGAATTTCATCATGGTTGATTGAATTACTTTCTTGTAAACACCTGCTTGTATAAATGTATTCATGTAACAACTATTCCTCCATAATTGATTTCTATATATTATATTTCTAAGATGTATTTTGCTTCTTGTATGGAGAAGAATCTATACTGTACCTCCTACTACGGGCATCTACCTATGTCTAACTATGTCTCTCTAACTCCCCTTCAGTATGTTCAGCAATACTTTTTTTTATTAGCTTTGAAGGAGTTAATCATTTGGAAAAGTATGCAATGTCATTTCCTTAGAAGTTTTTTCCTTAAGATTTATTTATATTGTGTGTGTGCATGCACACAGGCACACATACACTTGTCTGCCAAATGTATTAGGACTTGTATAAAATTTACTATTAAGTTGTTGTCCTTTTTCTCATTTGTTCTCATTGTTATATATTCCAGGCATTCTTAATCAATCATAAAGGTTAAAGTGTGTACTCCTACAATGTTACTTTCTTTACTCTCTCTGGTATTTGGTAAAGGATTTCAGGAACTTGTAAAAATATAAAATAACTCATGCCAATAGAAACTAAAATACAAATTGAAGAAAATTGAATAATATATTTTAGTAACATGATATATGTACACACACAGCATTAAGTCCTTTAAGCTACATATACCAAATCAGAGAGCCTAATGTGTTGAATTTATGGGGATAAAGAAATGACAGGATATTCAGGAATTTTCCAGAAATATGTGATATGACACATAGAAAAAAACAGTCATACAATTTTACAGTTTAGAAACATATTACTCCAGTTCAAACTCTTACTCAGCTTTGCTTCTGTATAACTGGATAATTTATCGAACTTTCTTAGTTTAACATGCAATGAACAGACCAAGATTACACAGTTATTTAGAACTTTGATGGGATAAAAATTTAAAGTACAAAACACCCATAAAATCTGGAACACCATGAAAAGACCAAGCCTAAGAATAATAGGGATAGAAGAAGGAGAAGAATTCCAGCTCAAAGGCACAGAAAATATATTCAACAAAATTATACAAGAAAACTTTCCCAACCTAGAGAAGGACATGCCTATGAAAGTACAAGAAGTGTATAGAACACCAAATAGACTGGACCAAAAAAAAGTCCTCTCGTCACATAATAGTCAAAACACTAAACATACAGAATAAAGAAATAATGATAAGAGCAGCAAAGAAAAAAGGTCATGTATCTTATAAAGGTAGACCTATCAGAATTACACCCAACTTCTCAATGGAAACTCTGAAAGTCAGAAGGTCCTGGACAGATGTTCTGAAGATATTAAAAGACCATGGATAACAGCCTAGACTACTATGCCCAGCAAAGCTTTTAATCACCATAGATGTAGAAAGCAAGACACTCTATGACAAAACCAGATTTAAACAATATCTATCCACAAATCTAACCCTACAGAAACTACTAGAAGGAAAACTCCAACTCAAGGAAGTTAGCTGCAACCACCAAAACACAGGCAATTGATAACCTCACACCAGCAAATCCCAAAGAAGGGAAACACACACACACACAACCACCAAAAAAAATAACAGGAATTAATAATCACTGGTAATTAATATGCCTTAATATCAATGGACTCAATTCACCTATAAAATGACACAGCCTTACAGAATGGATATGAAAATGAGATCCATCCTTCTGCTGCATACAAGAAACACACCTCAACCTCAAGACTGCCAGTATCTCAGAGTAAAGGGTTGGAAAAAAACTTTCCAATCAAATATACCTTAGAAACAAGCTGGTGTAGCTATCATAATACCTAATGAAATAAATTTCAAACTGTAACCAATCAAAAGAAAGAAGAAAGGCATTTCATATTCATTACAGGAAAAAAAAATCCATCAAGATGAAGTCTCAATTCTGAACATTTATGCTCTAAATACAAGGGCACCTACATTTGTAAATGAAACATTACTAAAGCTCAAATCACACATCAAACCCCACACACTAATAGTGGGAGACTTCAACATCCCTCTCTCACCACTGGACAGGTCTGCCAGACAGATACTTAACAGAGAAAGAAGGGAACTAACAGATGTTATGACACAAATGGACCTAACAGACATCTATAGAACATTTCACCCATATACATTCTTTTCAGCACCCCATGGAAACTTCACCAAAATTGACCACATAATCAGTAACAAAACAAATCTCAACCAATACAAAAAATTGGAATAACCCTCTGTATCTTATCGGATCACCATGTCTTAAAGTTAGAATTAACAACAACACAAAATGCAGAAAGTCTACAAACTCGTGGAAACTGAATAATGTTCAACTGAATCACCACTGGGTCAAGGAAGAAATAAAGAAAGAAATTAAAGACTTCCTAGAATGCAACAAAAATGAATGCACAACATACCCAATGGAACAGTCTGAAAGCAGTGCAAAGACAAAAGTTCATAGCACTAAGTACCTACATAAAGAAGTTGGAGAAATCTCACACTAGTGACTTAACAGCACATCTAAAAGCTCTAGAACAAAAAGAAGCAAACTCACCCAGGAGGAGTAGACAAAAGGAAATAATCAAACTGAGGGCTGAAATTAATAAAATAGAAACAAAGAGAACAACACAAAGAAACAAAGAGGTGGTTCTTTGAGAAAATCAATAAGATAGACAAACTCTTATACAAACTAAGCAAGAAGCAGAGAGAGAATATCCAAATTGACAAAATCAGAAATGAAAAGGGGGACATAATAACAGACACTGAGGAAATCCAGAGAAGCATTAGGTCATACTTTGAAAATCTGTACTCCACAAAATTGGAAAATGTAAAAGAAATAGACAATTTTTTGGGTAAGTACTACATACCAAAGCTAAATTAAGATGAGATAAACAATTTAAATAGATCTATAGCCCCTAAGGAATTAGAAACAGTCATCAAAAGTCTCCTAACCAAAAAAACAAAAAAAAAAACAAAAAAAACAAAAACAAAAAACAAACAAACAAACAAAAAAACAAAGGACAGGGCCAGATGGTTTCAGCACAGAATTCTATCAGAATCTCAAAGAAGAGCTAATACCAATACTCCTGAAATTGTTCCAAACAATGGAAACAGAGGGAGCATTGCCAAACTCTTTTTATGAGGCTACAGTTACCCTGATATCCAAATCACATAAAGATACAACTAGGAAAGAGAATTACAGACCAATCTCCCTCATGAATATTGATGATAAATTCTCAATAAAATACTAGCAAATCGAATCCAAGAACACATCAAAAAATCATCCCCCAAGATCAAGTAGGCTTCATCTCAGAGATACAGGGATGGTTCAACATGCAGAAATCCATAAATGTAATCCACCATATAAACAAACTGAAAGAAAAAACACACAATCATCTCATTAGATGCTGAAAAAGCCTTTGACAAAGTCCAACAAACCTTCATGATAAAGGTCTTGGAGAGATAAGGGATAAAGACACATACCTAAACATAATAAAAGCAATATACAGCAAGCCAACAGCCAACATCAAACTAAATGGGGAGAAACTCAAAGTGACTCCACTAAAATCAGGAACAAGACAAGAATGTCCACTCTAGCCGGGCGTTGGTGGTGCACGCCTTTAATCCCAGCACTCGGGAGACAGAGCCAGGTGGATCTCTGTGAGTTTGAGGCCAGCCTGGGCTACCAAGTGAGTTCCAGGAAAAGGCACAAAGCTACACAGAGAAACCCTGTCTCGAAAAACCAAAAAAAAAAAAAAAAAGAATGTCCACTCTCTCCATACCTATTCAATATAGTACTTGAAGTTCTAGCTAGAGCAATAAGACAATAAAAGGAGATCAAGGGGATACAAATTGGAAAGGAAGAAGTCAAACTGTCACTATTTGCAGATGGTATGATAGTATACATAAGTAACCCCAAAAATTATACCAAGGAACTCCTACAGCTGATAAACACCTTCAGTAATGTGGCAGGATACAAGATTAACTAAAAAAAAAAAATCAGTAGCCCTTCTATATACAAATGATTAATGGGCTGAGAAAGAAATCAGAGAAACATCACTCTTTACAATAGCCACAAATAACATAAAATATATTGGAGTAACTCTAACCAAACAATTTAAAGACCTATATGACAAGAACTTTAAGTCTTTGAAGAAAGAAATTGAAGAAGATATCAGAAAATGGAAAGGTGTCCCATGTTCTTGGATAGGTAGGATCAACATAGTAAAAATGGCAATATTATAAAAAGCAATCTATAGATTCAATGCAATCCCCATCAAAATTCCAACACAATTCTCCACAGATCTTGGAAGATCAATACTCAACTTCATATGGAAAAACAAAAAAACCCAGGGTAGCCAAAACAATCTTGTACAATAAAAGAACTTCCAGAGGCATCACCATCCCTGACTTCAAGCTCTACTATAGAGCTATAATAATAAAAACACCTTGATAGCATAAAAACAGACACATCGATCAATGGAATCAAATTGAAGTCCCTGACATTAATTCACACGCCTACAAACACCTGATTTTTGACAAACAATCCACAATTATGCAGTGGAAAAAAGAAAGTATCTTCAACTAAAGGTGCTGGTGTAGCTGGATATCTACATGTAGAAGAATGCAAATAGAACCATATCTATCTCCATGCACAAAACTCAAGTCCAAGTGGATCAAAGACCTAAACATAAATCCAGTTACACTGAACCTGATAGAAGAGAAAGTAGGAAGTAGTCTTGAACACATTGGCAGAAGAGAGTGCTTCCTAAATATAACACCAGTAGCATAGACACTGAGAGCAACAATTAATAAATGGGACCTCCTAAAACTGAGAAGCTTCTTTAAGGTGAAGGACACTGTCAATAAGACAAAAAGCAGCCTACAGATGAGAAAAGATCTTTACCAACTCCACATCTGATGGAGGGTTGATCTTCAAAATATATAAAGAACTCAAGAAACTAGACATCAAAATATCAAATAATCCAATTAAAAATGGGCTACAGAGCTAAACAGAGAATTCTCAACAGAAGAATCTCAAATGGCTGAAAGACATTTAAGGAAATGTTCAACATCCTTGGCCATCAGGGAAACACAAATCAAAACAACTCTGAGATACCATCTTTTACACCTGTCAGAATGGCTAAGATCAAAAACACTGATGACAGCTTACGTTGGAGAGGATGTGGAGAAAGGGGAACACTCCTCTACTGCTGGTGGGAATGCAAGCTTGTACAGCCACTCTGAAAATCAGTATGACAGTATCTCTGAAAATTGGGAATCAACCTAAAGACCCAGCAATACCACTCATGGGCATATACCCAAAAGATGCTCAAACATACTACATGGACATTCACTCAACTATGTTCATATCAGCACTATTTGTAATAGCCAGAACCTGGAAACAACCTAGATGCCCTTCAACTGAAGAATGGATAAAGAAAATGTGGTACATTTACACAATGGAGTACTACTCAGCAGTAAAACTACAACGTCACCATGAAATCTATAGGCAAATGGATGGAACTAGATAAAATCATCCTGAGTGAGGTAACCCAGACCCAGAAAGACAAACACATTATGTACTCACTCATAAGTGAATATTAGATGAAAAGCAAAGGATAACCAGGATACAATCCACAAACCCAGAGAAGCTAGGTAAAGAGGGACACTAAGAGGGACACACATAAATTGCCCCAGGAAGGGGAAAGGGCTAACATCTCCTGGGTAAACTGGGAGTGGGAAATAGAGGGGAGGGGAAGGGAGGTGGGAACATGAGGGCTTGAGATAGCCAAGTTGGGGAAAAGACAGGAAGGGAGAGGAAAGAGAGAGCTATCTTGACAGAATGTACCATTAAGGGGATGGGGAGAAATCTGCAGCTAGGGAAAACCCCAGTAACTCACAAGATTTTCCTCAGCTAAGACTCATAGCAATAGTGGAGACAGTGCTTGAACTAGCCTTCCCCTGTACTGAACTTGGTATCTACCCTAATTGTCATTATAGAACCTACATCCACAACTGATGGAAGCAGATGCAGAGATCCACAGCCAAGCACTTGGCCAAGATCCTGGAGTTCAGTTGAAGAGAGGGAGGAAGGATTATAGGAGCAAGGGGGATCAGGATCATGATGGGAAAAACAACAGCAATAGCTGACCCAAGCTAATGGGAGCTTATGGACTCCAGACTGACAGCTGGGGAGCCTGCATGGGATGCACTAGGCCTTCTGAAAGTGGGTGAAAGTTGTGTGACTTGATGTGTTTGTGGGCTGTAGTTGGAAGTTTCTCCAGTCCCACTCAGTCCCAAAGTCCTGCAGTTGCTTATAAAATAATCACTCAAAGGCTTAATATTATTTACAAACTGTATGGCTTATGGCAGGCCCCTTGCAAGCTAGCTCTTATATCTTAAATTAACCCATTTCTATTCATCTATGTTTTGCCACATGTTCTGTGGCTTTACTGATCTGCTGGCATGTTGCTCCTTGGGCAGCAGGCTGGTGTCTCTCCAGACTCTGCCTTTCTCTTTCCTGTCTCTTTCCTTGGATTTCCCACCTGCCTCTAAGTTGCCTTGCCATAGACCGAAGCAGCTTATTTATTAACCATTGGGAACAACATACATGCATAGTGTACAGAAAGACATCTCCCAGCACTTCCCCTTTTCTATCTAATCAAAAAGGAAGCTTTTAGCTTTAATATAGTAAAATTATACATAACAAACAATTTTCAAGCAAGAATTACAGTTATAATATCTAGTCTATTTGTATTTGCCAAATTAAATACTCTATCATCTATCCTATATTTGTAAGTCTAAAGTTTCATATTTAATTTATCTTTTATCATAACCAAGGAAAATTACAATTATATCTATCTAGTCTTCAACTACATCAAAGACGCCAGAAGGATATAATATTACCTAAGTAAACAAGAAGAGCATTGTAAGTAACTTCCAAAAATCTAGAAATGACAGAGATATCTGGCTGCCTGGACAGTCATCCAAAGTTCCTCTGCAATGTTGGTGCATCCATCTTCAGCCAATAGGCCTAGAGTTTTTTAGTTGTTTCCTTTTGTGTCCTAGAGAATATCTGGCAGTCTCCTCTGTGAAGCAGGAACTTGAAGGACCATCTCACCTTGTTTTGGCAAAATTTAGTGGTCATTTTTCCATGAGTCCTGCATGTCCAGTTAATACAACATTTTATCAAGCAGTCCAGGTAAGAAAAGTTTCTTGCCCAAATGGCTAACTTTTGCCATAAGGAATGCAAACTCCATACGGAGTTTCTTTGATGCCCATCATCTTCTTTGAAGCAAATTGGTGCTGCCAGGAGCAGACATGTCTGACTGTCCAGAAAGTCTAAGTTTTTAAAACATTTTAAATGCCATATTATATAGGTCTTTGAAGTATTTGAAGATTATCTACTTAATTAAAATATATTTATGTATACTTGAAAACTAATATGACTATGTGTATCATAGATGACTAATTATTAATCTGCATTTCTTAATTATACATTACAATTTTAAATGAGTTGCATAAACATAATACCTTAAACAAGAGTAGAAATATATATAGTATAACAAAACGAGCTTGAAATTTGTATCAGTAAATTAAAATCTATGGTAATGTAAAACATTTTAAACAAGTTGTTCTTTAAAAGCAGATTCAATAATCACCCTTTTATCCTATCATATCTGTATTATCCCCTTTTTTTCTTTAGAAAGAGATTGCAATTATAATCAATTCCCTTTAAATAAAAATAAACATTTATAAATAATATTTTGGGAATTGGGGCTTAGCTTCTCATACTACTTCCTACTTACTGGGGGCACTGGCAATCTTATGGGGATCCTGAGAAAATTAAGAATTATAGTTAAATAGTAGTAGTAGTCTGTGAAGGCTGGATCATCTCAGCTAGCCATCTTAAAATTGTTCTGAGCAGTTTGTAGTCCAAAGCTTTGGGTGGTGTTTGTCAGCTTGGTGGCATTATCATAGTCCACGCTGTTAGGCATGGTCATGGTTCACTGCAGAAAATCTGTTCGTGGAACATTTTTTCTGAATGATTTGTCCTTTTTCTTCAGATGTCTCATTTGTCCAGTGTTCTTCAGATTCCTTAGCCTTCATTCTCCTGAAAGATAAAAGCAAAACCCTTTGCCAACTCTAACTTTGGGGAGGTCCCCTTTCTAATTTTTATCAATTTTCATTTATGTTTTCTCCTTAACAAAAAAGCTGGAAGTTTCTCCAGTACCACTCAGTCCCGAGGTCCCACAGGCACATAAAATAATCTCTCAGAGGCTTAATATTATTTACAAACTATATGGCTTGTGGCAGGCCTCTTGATAGCTAGCTCATATCTTAAATTAACCCATTTCTATTCATCTATGTTTTGCCACATGTTCTGTGGCTTTACCGATCTGCTGGCATGTTGCTCCTTGGGCTGCAGGCTGGCATCTCTCTAGACTCTACCTTTGTCTTTCCTGTCTCTCTCCTTGGATTTCCCACCTGCCTTTAAGCTGACTTGCCATATGCCAAAGCAGCTTATTTATTAACCAATGGGAACAACATATATTCACAGCATACAGAAAGACATCCCCCAGCAGTGGGTCCCGTGGCAATGGGACCAGGACTTATCCCGGGTACATGACCTGGCTTTTTAGAGCCCATTACCTATGGTGTGATACCTCACTCAGCCTTAATGCAGGGTGGAGGAGCTAGGTCCTGCCCCAACTTGGTATGCTAGCCTGTGTTGACTACCCAAAGGAGGCCTTACCGTCTATGAGGAGGGGATAGGGGGAGGTGGAGGGGGAATGGGAGAAGGGGAGGGAAGGAGAACATGGGTTGGTATATAAAAGGAAAGAAAAAAAATTTAAATAAAAAAAATTAAAGTAAATTGTAGTACTTACTAAATGGTTGAGAATTGTCTGGTATTATTAGTAAATAATATATTAATGGAGATCAAAGTGAATAATTACAAAATAGGCTAACTGAATCCTTAATATGTCCCAGTACTTTAATGAGTATTCTGCTTACTATCTTGCTTGATCTTCAGAGGGATATTATAAGGATAAGTGATTAATTTAAAAATGAGGCCATCAACTTTATTGTACTATATAGAGAAAAAGCATCTTAAATAGTGCCAGCTACTTATGAAAAGTCATTTGTGGGCAAAGCCTGAGTGCCAGAATGAAGAATTTGAATATGATCCATGCATAGCTTAAGGATTCACTAGAGATAATATAATATTAATGAAAATATTTTAGGAAAATTTAATCTACTAATGTTTTCCAGGATGTATAGAAGTACATAAAGGAGATATAAAAGACTGAACATAATTTAAGTTGAAAAAGCTGGACTCCACTTGTAGCTCTGGGTTTATGAGAACATATTTTGATAAACCTAAAGGTATTGTATGTCATCTGAATGTTCTACTTTCTTACCTTGATATATACATATATATGTATAGATGTATGTATATGTGCATGAATACGTATATTGTATATATACAATTTGTGTGTATGCGTATATATGTGGAGGTGGTTGTGGGTGTGTCTGTGCATCTTCAGTAATGTCATCAGTTATTATCTTACACTTCTCAGGCTTTCCTAGCAAAATACTTCAGACTGAATGGATTAACAAGAATTATTTGTTCAAGACCAAGGTTAGCTGATTTAATTGTTGGTGAAAGTATGGCGATTGTCTACAGAGAGATTCCTCACCACTATGGTGTCTTAACATGGTACAATAAAAATGTTTCATTATGTTCCTCTTCTTGGGGGGGGGGGGCAACAGACCCAGGATTTGCTATTTGCAAAAGAGAATTATAGTGTTACTATACATTATCTCATACAACTTTTCCAAATACCCTTAAATACCACTACATTACAATATAGCAGTCTAAATTTTCATACTTTACAGAAGATAACTAACTTTCTTGAGGTCAATTACTAATTGAGTAATCAATTTAATCTTAGAATCTTTAAAGTACAGATTACACCAGACTAAGGGAGCACGACATCCAGCAAGAGGAAGGAGACCTGGAATGAATAAATAGGAAGAAGTACTCACAATGACACCAGTATTAGCCACTATGTTTAAGATCAGCAGCTAATGTTAGTACCAATGACAAATACAAGAGTTACATCTTCAGAACAGTGGTGTCAATGGAAGTGAAACAGTGAGACATATTGGTATTTAAGGGTCCTTGGAAAACAACTCACCAACCCTTCTTGACTTAGAGGAATTGCACCAGTAGGTTGAGAGTCATTTAACTATCTTGTTCTTTTGCCAACTGGTTGTGCCTCATGAAACTTCTTTCACAAATGTAATAGCCTAAGGCAGTAGGTTACAAATATCGATAAGCCTTAGAATATTTTTATCAAATTAGATAATTATAGGTTTGATAAATAAAGAACATACCATGAAATTTTTGTGTTCCCATTATTCTTAATCTGATAGTTCTCATTATTTTCATAATCACCTATGTCAGACTTTCAGTAATATAAAAAGTACTTTTGTACCTAACAAATATATTTTAATATTTTAAATGAACTTTAACCATATATTAACTATTGAGCTATACAAAGCCAATTAAATGAATTATTTATGAAAGTTTGGTTTTATCACTAATCAATAATAAACACTACAGATATATTTGCCTATCCATTTTAATCTTCTAATTTAACAATAGGTAAAAGATACAGTTAGAATAATAATACACAGTTTTCTTCACATAGCTAACGAGATCAACATGAAAACTAAAGATATGTTGTTAAGAGTCTGCATGACAGTGGTCTTCAGAAAAATATTTCTTTAATTTTTGGAGGTTATAATATAATTAAACCTTCCCCCACTTTCTGTTCATACCTCCACACCCTCCCATATACTCCTCCTTGTTCTGTTCCCTATCTCTATTCGTGCCTTCATTTTTGTTTTTTTTATCTCCTGGGCTCCCTCATTCCAGTTCAGATTAGCATGTCTATTGCCCTTGTTCAGCACCTGTTTAGGCAGTCATGTTGGTGAAATTTTGACATTACTGGGAGACATAATCTCACAGCAAACTCCCTGTTCCTTTGGCTTTTACATTTTTTTCAGTCCCCTCTTGTGCAATAGATATATTAGTTGGGACTCAGCTCCATGACTCTGCATTCTGACTGGTTGTGGTTCGGTAATGACCTCAATCTGTTGCAAAGAGAAGTTCCCTTGATGAGGGATAAGAACTATACTTACCTGTGGATATATAGAAAAATATTTAGAATGTAGTTAGGGGTTATTCTGGTTTAGTAAAGTGGTGGCCATAGTTTTTCCTCTAAGATCCATGATTTTGCTAGCATATGTCAGTGACCATTGAGTCCAAATTATATTCTAATAAACCACATGTCATAATAATAACACTGTCCCATGTAGTTCATCTAAACTGGGATTCTTGTTAGATAATTTTGAATTATTAATCACTGATGACTGCATTTGGCTTCTAGATGTCTTATAAGAAATATCTAAAAATAACTGCCAAGAGAAATACTTAACCCACCAAGTGATACTATATAGTTCATTAGACTTTGTTTTAAAATTTGTTAATTTAATTTCTTCCATTACTGTTTCAGAATAATTACATAATATGACTCTTCAAAGTACATTAAAATGCAGTGAAAATAATGTGCCAATATACTGAGTAATCTGGTAGATTGTATATACGTATTTACACACACACACACACACACACACACACACACACACACATGCTTTCTGAACATGATTTTTCCTCTGTTTCACAATGTCTTCGAAAAGGATAATGGGATCGATAAAGTCAGTAGTAACAGATGACATATCCATGAGGTTCGCTACTATTTCTTCAGAGCTCACATGTAAAAGAAATAGACAAGGCTCTTGAATAAAACTAATAAAAATGAAAGTCTATTTTTACATGATCATTTCCTAGACAATGGAGTAGAGGCCCCTGCAGTAAATAAACCTGTACTGTTCTCTGTCTGAGCCTGTCACACTGTTCCCTTTTCACTTTTCATTCGTCTGAACGTCATTTCAATGCTAGAGTTTCTTTCCTAATTTCAAGTAAACTCAAGGAGGTGATAAGACAAGACAAAGTGCTATCTTATGTTCCTTTTACATCACAATGTTTCCT
This sequence comes from Peromyscus eremicus, assembly GCF_949786415.1. Lineage (NCBI taxonomy): Eukaryota > Metazoa > Chordata > Mammalia > Rodentia > Cricetidae > Peromyscus > Peromyscus eremicus. The sequence continues at coordinate 70,956,894 of NC_081422.1, read as the reverse complement.
AGCTTTTCAGCCATTAGCTTACTGTGACTCATCAAAAGGCCCAAGACCACTAACATTTTAATATATCAAGCCTGTAATGATGACTTTTTAATGAAGTCACTAATAAGATGATCTGGGAATTTTTACCTCATGAAAATGTCCCCACAAGTGAAATATCCTAAGTCAAAAGGTTGCAAACATCAATAAATACTAAACTATAGTTACCAAATGAGATCTTAAGCACGGGTTCAATATATCAAGTGCATGTAATAAGGCAGTCCTGATCAAACACAGGCAGAGAGAGCTAAGATAATGTATAATGTTTTACATAACTAAAGAAACTAAGATAAATATTTTGTCCAATGAATTTGAGAGAAATGAATTAACATTATGAAAATAAAATGTGTCCTGTTTCACAGTAATGTGCTCTTTTTGATGCTAACTCCTTCATTTTCTTTGGTATCATAATTTAATATTCATATGCTTAAACAATTAGCAAATTTTTGTCTCATTATCTCTCCCAGTATGTATCAAGAACTAGATGAAATTTATTTATTATATTTTTTGCTGTATGCATTGTATATTTTACATGTAGGTGTACATTTATACAAAGAGAATAAATCTATTCATTGAGACTGGATACATTTAATTATAATATCAAAAATAAATTCATAATTAAAATCAAAATTTTAAATTTAGAAACTTTAAATGCACTACAGTTGATGTTTTTTTCCTGAAATTGGGTCTCTGTTTTTATTAGCTACCATATATATGCTTAAAAATCTCCTCAATACTCCCTCTGTTACTCCCCATTTGAACGTCTTCAAAACCTGCTGTACTGTATATTGGAATAATATGCTGCCTTCATTTAACGATAATACATTATTTATCTATCCTTTGTCTGGTTGCCACCGAAAAGCACAAGCGTAACAATGCAGTTTTAATTAACATCACAAAATGGATGACACCATGTGACCATTCCTATGTAAAGCTAATATAAAAATGATCTGGAAGAGTTTAATTTTATTTTTTAATATTTCATTAGAATAAAAATGAATAGAAAACATGTAAATATCCCCTCTCCCAAGTTTATGTCCACATTCAAGTTCTGGAAATAATAACATATGTTGTCTGGACCTGTTGTGCTCTCTCAGAACTCAAATGCTTTATTCTCCTGAGTACTAGACTGTTAGTCATTGCTTCTGCTCCCCAGCTCAGGCAGACTCCCAAAGGTAGAAAATGACTCCTTATTAGCTCTTGGAAAAGAATAACTTTCTCTTGTTTCCATTTATAAAATGGAAATAATAATACCTACTTAAGGTTACTATAAATATAAAAAAAACATGTAAAAGTACATTATCAACTATAAAGTGTGGTGATATTTTATTTGTGCTCTAATAAATAAAGCTTGCATAGAGATGAGAGGAAAAAGCCAGCCACTATATTAAACATAGAAGTCAGGCTGTGGTAACACACACCTTTAATCATAGCATTCAGGTGACAGAGATTCATCCCCATTGTTCTGTGAGTTCAAGGCCACACTGGGAACAGAGTCAGGTGTGGTGGCACATGCCTTTAATGCCAGCACTAATCATAGAGGTCTGGAGGTCTATAGATAGACAGTGGGAAGTGATGGAGCTGAGCAGAAAGAGGAAAATGATGTAGCTAGACAGAGAGAGGAAGTGAGATGGCAGGGCACAGAAAGGATATAGGCATGAGTATATAGGAAGTAGCTCTCTCTGGAGGCTGAGGAGTTGGTGAGGTGAGGTTGGCTGTGCTTGTCCTATTCCTCTGATCTCTCAGTTTTCACCCCAATATCTGGTTCCAGGTTCTTTATTAATAAGACCATTTAGCAATTCATCTTACAGTAAGGTACAATGAAATACATGATATTATTAGTGCCTAGTAGCTGACCACATTCAAAAGGAAAAACTAAGCCAAAAGAAGATGGGAATAACAGAGAAACTTGAGCTTTAAGAACTAGGTATTACCATAGCTGGGGAGTGTAGCTCAGTGGTTGAGAAGCTGCACCATATTCATAGAACTATGGCAACACAAATAAGCACAATGAAATACTGCAGAAATCTTCTAAAGTCATTCTTTTTTTGTAAATTCAACTTTTACTTAATGTTAAATTAATCATATGTCAAGCTTAACATGATTTTTGTGTTGTAACAGAAATTATGTTTTAAACTAATGTCAGACTTTGTCAAAGTGATCCAACATCACAAACATTTTCATTTACCTACACCAACACAAAAGACTACTTAAATTACTTTTTCTGTCAGCAAGGTCTTTAAGTGAAAGACTTTTAACTTTAAAAGAGGCTTAAGATATTTTTGGCAATATTTCATAGAAAAAAACTATTCTCATATTCCAAATATTTTTGAGTGTATATCTAAAATCAAATCTGTGAGTTGATATTTTTTACAAGAATAAAACTCACTGTAAAGAGTGACTTATTATCACAATACTGAAGAATTTTATTCTCTGTCTCAAGACTGAGGTAATTCCTTGTCATTTTAAAATTTACTGTAATGATGGCAAGGTTTCCTTTAGAAATGTTTTTTCTCTTTTGAAATGATAGTCCCCAAATTTTGTATTAGATGATGAATATTTATTTTTCCTTCTTTAATGCTCTACAGCACCCAGTTAATTAAAAAATACATAGACTACATTTTGTCCATAAAACAAATTAGATATGAAATCCTAATAAAACTTGTACTCCCCACACAGTGACTTTTAGGTCAAGCAATATCCTTTTAGATCTCTTGCCAGGATGGAAGGTCATTGTACTCCATTTAGAAAATGAATCATGGGATAAAAATATTAATTTATTTTGCTGAGTTAATACAATTTTTCAAAACAGCATATTGCATATAAATTTTTTGCATGATATCCTAAGACTATATGATGACAGATTAGCTCAAATTTATATGTATAAAGTCAATTTTAACAATTTATGTGCAAAGGGTAAGATAAATTAAAAAGAAAAAAAAGCTTCACATAGTTTGTGAATAATTTTCACATCTTATGTATAAAGCCATTTTCAAAATATTCTTATCAAGTAAGAAACCGTGCAGGTTAGATGACCCCTTGTTGGGTGACTGAATTCTGACTATTGCTGTCATGATATGGAATTTCACAGTGGTCAAAAAGTTAAAAATCTTCACTACTGTTTCTTTCAGAGCCTCCTGGTAAGTAGAAGAGACACACAGTTGCATTGGGACATTCATGTTTCTACTTCATAGTTAGGAACCAAGAGACTAAATGAATGCTATGATGCTGTTAAAATTTTACAGCCCCTCATCAAAAATTGCCATTATTGCTAGCACATGATAAGTCTTACACAAAGATCTGTGGACCAAACAAACAAAGGGGACACAGGGAAATGTGCCCTGGGACTAAGTACTTTGCAGGGACAAAGCTGGCTTTTATTTGAATAGAATTTCCTTATTTTCTGTCCTTAAAGCAAAACAAGACAATAAAGAATCATGGCAAATAATCCTGTCAAAACGTTGATCAAACACATAAGTACTACATTAGTTGGCAATTTTTAATTTTGTTTTTGCTAAGAAATTATTAAAACTCAACATTTCAGTTGAAGTTATGTTTTCTCTCTGCTGGCAGCAAATACCTGATATGAAATGACTTAAGAAAGGAAAAATTTGGTGGGCGGTGGTGGTGCATTCCTTTAATCTCACTTTAATCTCAGTACTTGGGAGGCAGAGACAGGTAGATCTCAGTGAGTTGTAGATCTCAGTGAGTTTGAGACCAGCCTGGTCTACAAAGCAAGTTGCAGGAGAAACCCTGTCTCAAAAAACAAAACAAAAAAAAAAAACAAAAAAAAAAGAAAAAAATAAGAAAAATTTAATTTGGTTCATGATTTGAAATTACAGTTTATCATGTAGGGAAAGCATGGTAGCTGAAGGCTCCATCCAAGAGGAACATGCACTGGCTTCTTGATCACAATTCAGTAGACCAGGAAGCAGAAACAGTACAAGAATCAAATCCAGAATACAAATCTAAAACTCTTATCCAGTAGAGCTCTACCTCCTAAAAGTTCCACAACCTCTCCAAACAGTGCTACCAATAAAGACAGTCAAACCACAAAAACAAATTTCTAAAAACATCTCGCCAAACACAGTCAAAATAGTTTTTGTGTTTTTCACAGGATTTATCTTTTCTTTTGCACTTTTTCTCTTTGTTTCTCTTTTATTGAGTTTATTCTTTGACCAGTTCATACACATATAACATGCTCTGTTGTAGCTGAAGTTTTCCTGGCCCTGCCTGGTCCATGGTCAGGACAAATCTCTCTCACCCACCAGTCCTGCAGCTAAGTAAACACACAGAGACTTATATTACTTATAAAAAGTGGAATGGATAGGTATAAGATATTATGGTAGATTATTGCATATACTAGTTAACAAATTTAGTAAAATAGCAGCCTTAGATAATTTGCACTGTATGGATTCTTGTCTATTGATACAAATGTAAACTATTTTTATATTCTTGTTTAAGATAATTTGTATATTGATACAAATACAGAACTATATTTGTTGTAATGTACATATATTTCTACTCTTATTTGAAGTATTTTGTATATTGGTACAAATGTAAATTTATATCTGTCATACTGTATGTATGTTCTACCTCTGTTTAGGATATTTTGTATTTTGATATATATTTAGGATTATTGTTATATTGCATATTGCACTACACATTCCTACCTCTGTTAAAGATATTTTGTGTATTGTCATAATTTTGAAGTCATTGTTCTTTTACTGTACATTTGCTTACAGACTGTTCACTTTGTTTACATGAAGCCTTAGTCCTTAGGTTATTTAGGTAGATAAGACTTATAGATTTATAGTCACCTATGCTTGTCATCTCTATAGTTAATTAGGATACACAAATTTACAGATACATACATAGGTCAGATGGACAGGTAATCTTCAAACAATTCATAGACCTAGAGAATATGGCATTTAAATAATTAGAATTCTGTTGACATGAGACACAATTGCTCCTGGCAGCACCAATTTGATTCCAAGAGAATGTTGGGCTTCTAAGACATTTCCATTTGGAAGTTTGTCTTCTTCTTGGCACAAAATGGTCTACTGGGCAAAGAACTTCCCTTGCCTCAACTGCTGACAGTATGAATGCTGTCCTTTGTGGACAAGCAGGACACAAGGAAAAGTGACTACTGAACTCTGCCAAGACAGGGTAAGATGGTCTTTCAGAATTCCAGGTTCTGAAAATGGTCTGTCAGATACTCTAGGCCTGTAGCCAATTTGAATGCACCAATGATACTGAGAAAATTAGGTGACTGTCCAGGCTGCCAACTGTCTCTGTCTACTCTTGCAAGACTCCAAATGTTGTTTGCATCCTTCTCCTGTTTTTCAGGTATTTATATTCCTTCTCAGGTCTTTGATAGGATTGAAGACTTAACAGTTACAGTTAATCTTCTATCTTAGCTAGAACATATTAAGTATTAGATTCAGGTTCTTCAGGATAGGATATCTTTTGGAATTATATCTGTAATGTGCCATTTACCCATGCTCCAGACTTCTCTGGATTTTAGTATGTGTCTCTTGTTTGATATTGTTTGTGTTGGTTGTAGTTCCATCTTGTCTAGGTCATTATCTCTTATTCCTCCTGGACAATATTTGATAATCATTCCTATTGTATATAGTTTTGTATTAGGTTAGAACTTTCTTATTTAGACCAAAGGGGGAGATGAGCTGTTCCAGGTTTTACCTGGAAGTACTACCCTCATTGAGGCTTCTGGTAACTGTCACACCTATGAGGTGGGGCCAAAAGAGGAGCTCTTAAGACCCAAGATCCAAATGTGCCCACACTCTTGGTTCCTGGATCCTGGACGCTGGATGTAGACTGAGCAGAGTTCTCCAGTGAACACTGCTGGACAGCACTACACCTTTCCTGGACCCCATAACCTATCCCTTCACTTGTAAGTAACCCCACAAAATAAACCTACCTTTTAACTATGTGGAGTTGCCTTAATACTTCCACCAATACTCTGTGATTATGGTAACCTGCAATTTCTCTCACATCTTTATTATGCTCCTTTCTTTCATGAAAGTCTCCTTTATATATTCATGACTTGTTGTTTAGTTTGTTCACATTTGTTTTGTTTGAGGGCCACTGACTTTAACTGGGATCATCCAAGTAACCATTGCTTTGGAAATATATGCTGGAGCTTGATAGGCTCATCTATCTGTATACATCTGAAGAAAATGACTGTCCCTGCCCCAGAAGTCAGCACAGAAGATAGGGCCCTCTGAGTTTCTCCCCACTGAGCCATGATGGACTGTTAACAGGCCCAGACTTGTGTCAACTTGTGGCAAGTAGTCACAGCTTTTGTGAAGTTATGACTATATTAGCTGTGTAATGCCCAAAAGATAGTTTCACAGCTATTTTCCCTGTCTTCTAACTTACATTCTTTCATTCCATCTTTGAAAATGTTCTATGAGTCTTAGAGAAAGGAGTTTAAACGTCCTGTGTAGGGCTGAACACCCAGTTGTGACATTCTCAGTTCATTAATTGTAGTAGGACAGGCCTATAGGGTTGAGGAAATTCGCTCAGACCAGTTGCCAAGGCATGCACATAATGTACTTCCTTATGAGTCAACCTGGAGTCTGCCTGATGGCCTAGCAATAGGCAATGTCAGAGTTCGTGATCATGCTGAGCCAATGAGGGATGATCATGAAATGCCACCAGATTGTGACACAGCCTGGATGCTGGGAGGAGGGTATATAAGGCCTCCCCAATTATTAAATAAATTAATTTATTATTTGCCTTCAACTGACTTCTGGTGCCTGTGTTGTCGACACTGCGACTTCTCACCCTCTCCCCCAGGGAACCATTAGAATCAAGCAACAATTAATCACCCATGAATCTCTGCCCTTAACACTATCGACTGCAAAAAGAAGCTTGTTTGATTAAAGTTGGGTGTAGCTAGAGTTTTCCTGCCTGGCCCACAATCAGGACAAATCTTTCTCACCTGCCAGTCCCACAGCCACTCAGACCCGACCAAGTAAACACAGAGACTTATATTGCTTACAAACTGTATGGCCATGGCAGGCTTCTTGCTAACTGTTCTTACAGCTCAAATTAATCCATTTCCATTAATCTATACCTTGCCACATGGCTCGTGGCTTACTGGCATCTTCACATGCTGGTTGTCATGGTGGCGGCTGGCAGTGTCTCTCTGACTCAGCCTTCCACTTCCCAGCTTTATTCTACTCCTTGTCCTGCCTACACTTCCTGCCTAGCCACTGGCCAATCAGTGTTTTATTTATTGACTAATTAGCAACACATTTGCCATACATAACATCCCACAGCAGTTGGGAGTAGCATTTGTCTATGTCTATAAACATAAATTAGAAATTTATGTTTAATAAATTTCTGGTGTCATGATAACTTAGGTAAGCAACAGTATTAAGTTCACTGCTAGAACCCACTTTTATACTCTCTCTCTCTCTCTCTCTCTCTCTCTCTCTCTCTCTCGTGTGTGTGTGTGTGTGTGTGTGTGTGTGTGTGTGTGTGTGTGTGTGTATGTTTGGGTTTTTATTGCTGTGAATAGACACCATGACCGTAGCAAGTCTTGTAAAGAAAACATTTAATTGGGGTGGCTCCCTTAAAGTTTCAGAGGTTCAGTTTATTATCATCATGATGAGGAGCATGGCAATGTGCAGGCAGACATGACATTGGAGCTGAGAGTATTACATCGTGTAAGCAATAAGAAGTCAACTAATTGTCACACTGAGAGAAGCTTGAGCAAAGGAGACCTTCTAGCCTACCCCAACAGTGACACACTTGCTCCAACAATGCCACACATCCTAATAATGCCACTCCCTTTGGGGGGCATTTTCTTTCAAAACACCACAGTGTGTATGCCATTCTCTCCCCCTTCACAATATGGATTTCAGAGACTGAACTTAAGCCATCAGTCCTGACAACTGTCTTTACTCACTGAGCCAACTTCCCCACCAAACCATGAGTTTTGCACAAGGTTTAGAGTACTAGGTATGAATTTCCTCTTGTGATTGGGTTGCAACTTCAATCTGAGACTGGTTGGTTAGCCTATCGGTAGTGCAACTACACTTCAAAAAAAGAGCTATATACAACAAGATAGCTGCTGTCAGATAGTCTCTTCTAAAATAATAATGAAAAAACGGAGAGTCATGAAATGGGGTGTGGATCCAGAAGGAGTTGAGGAAAGGAGTGGGAAGTGGGTATTTTCAGGATATACTGTTTGAAAGTCTCTAGGAATTAATTTTAAGTTTTATAAGTGTATTTCAACATACAAGCATAGGCAATGACTTTCAGAGTAGGGTTTTAGTAGTGCAGAAAATAAACCCAGCAATTAATAAATGGGATCTCATGAAAATAAAATAAAAGATTCAATACAGCAAAGGAAACTGTAAATCAGATGAAACAGTCCACAGAGTAGGAGACTCATTATTTCTAAATGATTTTAATACATATCCTAGAAAAAAATCAATTAAGCCCTATTAAAATGATTTTATATTTCAATAATACTCTTACACTATACCTATCTCTATATAATTTTTTGTTTTGGCTATTTATTGACTCCAGTTATTGATTATTATTTGTCAAAGAAAAATAAAAATGAATTACAAATGAGCAATTCAAAAATTTTCCCCAAATACAAACTAATTTAAAGTAGACCTTAAGAACACCTGAAGAGTGAAATCTATAAAGTAGTAAGGCAACTGTTATACCTCAGTGGATCAGAAGGAATTCTGAGTCTATGACATTTTTAATAGATAATCTTGAAGTAAAATCATTCCATCTGATTTAATAAAAGAGGAATAAAAGACCTGTTTATTAGTGAAGGGAGTATGAACCACATACCCATGTGTAAGATGAATTGCTAAATGGTCTTATTAATAAAAAAAAAACCCGGAGCCAGATATTGGGATAAAAACTGAGAGATCAGGGAAGTAGAAAGAAGTCAACCATGTTCTTACTGCTAGAAATCCTTAGCCAAAAAGAGAACTACTTCCTATATATCCATGCCTATATGCCTTTCTGTCCCTGCTATCTCACTTCTTCTCTCTGATCAGCTATATCACTTCCTCTTTCTGCCCAGCGCAGTCACTTCCTATCTGTCTGTAGACCTCTAGACCTCTATGGTTAGTGCTAGGATTAAAGGCGTGTGCCACCACGTCTGGCTCTGTTCCCAGTGTGGCCTTGAACTCATAGAGATCTGGATGGATCTCTGCCTTCCAAATGCTAGCATTAAAGGATTGTGCTACCATTGCCTGATTTCTATGTTTAATATAGTGACTGGCTTTTTCCTCTGATCTTCAGATAAGCTTTATTGGGATGCACAAACAATATATCATCACACCCATGGAAGAGCATCTTCTATTACTTGAAGACATTGCAGTATGTGAGAAAGGATGAAAATGACCACTTGAGTTTCACAATATCATCTCTCTTAAGTGCCTATAATGGTTGCTTTTCTAACTGCTGTAACAAGGAGTTTAAGGAAGGATATATCATGTTCACAGTTCAGGGGAATATAATTGGTCTTAATCACAAATGGAAAGTTACAGCCAATGTTCTAGCCACAAGAGATTGAATTAGGAGACTAAAACAATCAAAGGTTTGGGACTGAAATTGCACGCCTAATAGTAACACAATTCAGAAAAATGTATTTTGAACCCCATTAAACTAGAAAGGCTATCAGAGACATTACTAGGTACATCATAATCAACCGGGCACTACTTCCGAAAGTATGCCAGTGTTGTGTAATAGACTTTTCCTGGGGATATACATCATGCACATGTCTGCTCACTCTACTATGGGAACCCATAGCAAACCAAAGTAACAACTGCACAAAAAATTCAATTTAGTAAACCACAGACTTTTTTTAATCAGTTGCTAGCAGTACAGATGAGGGATTAGTTACAAAAGGGGAGGATTCAAAAGGAGTTACATCATCAGAAAGCCCACCTCAACACAGGTGACTTCTTCCAAAGGCTATAATGTAGGAGCTCTCTTCACCGCTTGCAGGAAGCTCCATAGGTTGAACCTCTTTTTATAGTTTGGCTGGTCAGTCTCCATCCTCAGCAAATGTGCTCTCCCTTTATACTATTGGTAGGGACCTTCATGGATCTTCTAAGTTTGTTTTCTCCCAGACATGACCCTTTGTCTTCTGTTTACCACCTGAATGTCTTAAGCATGCCCTTCATTCCTGAAGGAAATGTTTTCATTTAGAGAGAACATTGTAATTCAGAGGAATAAGTCATATATCAACTAGATAGCCAATCTCCCATGAAGTTATGTGAGGATAGACTATACATTTACCATTAGTAATTCCTGAACTGCAAAGATCTCAGTGATAAGAGATGGAATGTGAAAAAAAAGATATAACTGTGCTGTGCTTGCTTGTCTTTATGGTTAAAATAACTAACAACAGCTTGTAGACAGTGGATGATAAAATAATGCACTACACATCAGAAGCAATCTAGGCAAGTTGCCTAGAACATGATACAGACCATCCTGGTTGCCTAGAAGATGATACAGACCATTCATATGATTTAAGACTAAATGTAAAAAGTTACAAAGCCAATAATTCTGCAGAAGAATATAGTTGAGAAACATAAAAAGAAAGTTTGAAACTAGTCAATGTGGCCCAGTGGAATTGGCAAATATATATATATATGTAGTAATATATAAGTCACAATTGTAAATGGGAGCAAAACATCCCTCTAGGCCAGCATCATTCTGTTTCTGTGGTGACTAAAGCAAGGGGATGTAAAGTTAGAGAGTTCCTTGGGGACTCCATCAGGAAACCCTCCTTAAGCTAACAAACCTTGGCAACAACAAATCCTGTGTAGCAGAGTGAGCCTGTTTCTCATTTGGACATACACATTAAGAAGGCTGAGTCAGAATGGGTTATAAGGCTTTAATCCTACATGGCAAGAAGAATAACACCACTGACAATCTCTGGGGCCAAGAGAACAATAGTCAGAAAATGAGTAGTTCCGATGTAGGTATACTGAGTCTCAAATGATGCTGGGATCATTTGGCACCAATTTTAAGTGTCAGGATTCTTTAGGCTATGTGGCCAGGTTTCCTTAGGAAAGTCCAGGTTGTAAATGGGGCTCAAGGTAAAATTATTATGGTGTTTAATGACGTGCAGTGTTCTGTGCTAACAGAGGTAGCTATGCTTCATTTAGAATGTAATGTGGAGTTTTATCTGAAATGATGAGCACAGATTTGCCAGACAACCTAGCAAGGAAGAGATAAAAGCTGAAATATTCAGAGTGGAGGTGGGGGAAATCCAAGAGTATGAATCACATAATATATTTGGCTAATAGAAAGTAACTTTTTAATGAGCTAGAAAAATGGGAATAATAAAAGGTGATTTTCAAGAATCCATTTGCAATGTCAAATAGAGATTTGAGTCTAAGAGGAGTTTGGATTGTATTCTGCAAGCACCAAGGAGTCGGTATAAGATTTCAGAAGGAGTAATTGATCCAACTTGAATTTTAGAAAGATCAGTCTGACAAGGCAGTAAGAAGAATGAAACATAAGGACAAGATAAGTTCAGGAGAAAACGTTTATAAGGCTTTTGAAACATTTCAGGTGAAAAATGATAAGAAGTAAAAGGTCAGTATCAGTAAGGCTAAACTAGGGAGTGTGAGCTATTGAGAACAAGAGCACAATCCATCACATGCAGTGCTCCCCAATGGTGATGGCTGACACTGAATTAAGATGAAGTGGGTGATATAGCTCATGAGGCAAAGATATCCATCTAGATGACAGCTGATCTCTGACATACTAGACACTCTGAATCTTTATCATTTATGGGTCCAGGGCAGTGCCACCTGTGGTCACTACCTTGTGTTCATTGCTGTATAGACTTTAGTTAATGTATATCTAATACTTCCTCCTGTGGCTAGAGTTTTCTTGCCTGGCCCACTCTGAGAGAGTCAGGGCAAATCTCTCTCACCTGCCAGTCCCACAGCTGCTCAGACCCAACCAAGTAAACACAGAGACTTATATTGCTTACAAACTGTATGGCTGTGGCAGGCTTCTTGCTAACTGTTCTTACAGCTTAAATTAATCCATTTCTATAAATCTATACCTTGCCACATGGCTCATGGCTTACCAGCATCTTCACATGCTGGTTGTCATGGTGGCGGCTGGCAGTGTCTCTCTGACTCAGCCTTCCACTTCCCAGCTTTATTCTCCTCCTTGTCCCACCTACACTTCCTGCCAAGCCAATGGCCAATCAGTGTTTTATTTATTGACCAATCAGAGCAACACATTTGCAATACAGAACATCCCACAGCACTCATCTTTTCAAGTCTTAATTCCTTTATAGAGTCCACATATGGGAAAAAAGAACATGCTGTATTTGTGAGTCTGATTTACTTTCCTTGATGTGATGATCAAATCCCATCCACTTCATGCAAACGACATAACTCTGTTCTCAGCAGAATAGGCTACTGATCATATATGTGTATACATATATATGTATATATATATGACCTACTTACAGGAAACTAGGCTATTTTTAATACCTAGTTGTTGTGGAAACTGTTCCAAAAAGCATAGCTGTACAAATATCTCTATGATATGTTAGCACACATAGAAGGATGACATTGTATTAAAACTACAACATCAAACTAATGACAGGGAAATATACATTTCACATACCTTGATACTCAACTTTTCAACATCCAAGAATTTTGAGAGAAAAAAAAGCAAGAAATCACTATTTATATTTTTCTTAGGTTCACACAAAAGGGACATAACCAAAATCTGATTAATAATTTTTTTTAGATTTGTTTTATGTGTATAAGTGGTTTGCCTCCATACATGCATGTATACCACATACATGTCTGGTATCTCTGATAATCAAAAAAGGGTATCAAATCACCTGAAACTGGAATTAAGGATAGTTGTGACCTACCATGTGGGTTCTGGGAACTGAACCCAGGTCTCTGAAAGAACAAAAAGTGTTTTTTACCACTGGACCACCTCTACAAACAATTTAGAAACATAATCTAATAATTTAAATATATAAATCATAATACTATTTTGTTATGAAGTCTGAAAACCTGAGTCAATGGAAGTAAATATTCAATAGGAGAATAACCACAATATATCTTACTTTATTATCTCAGATTCTGTAATCCATATACAATGAGATAATTGCTACTACTTTCTACATAATCACTGCACAATCCTCTATTTTCAGGCCTGTGTCCCAGAAGCCAAAATAATACGAGGGTAGAATATTAGTCTTTTTCTTTGTCTCATTTTTAGCTACTTGTTGAGTAGAGAGAGTAGAATTTTAAGTTACAATGACTCAAACTAAATTTTCTTTTATTATATGGTCAAGAGTTGAATAATATTTTTGAGTTCTTTATGATACAGTCTATGTGAATTTAACCTATATAATCCAGTAAAATGCTTAACACAAAAGACACACTCCATAAATGTTAATGACCCAACAAGCTTCCTTGAATCAGGCCTAAATTTAACTTACTGTTCCCCAAAATTTGTTCCTTATGATCCTTTACTTGCTTAATTGTCCTCTTTTCCTCTCTCTAAAAATGCTCAAAACCCCCCTTTCTTCTTTGAATCTGTTATACCCTAAATTAATCTGTATGCCCTGCCTGCCCAATAACCAGGTAACTTCCTGGAATGCTAGGACCTGTAGTTCTTGAAACTAATAACAAAGCCTCATGAGAAAGTACAGTGGGCTATGGGTTTTGTCCATAAAAGCCCTGACAACACATGTCTCAAGGTTGCTCAGCTGGAAAGTTCCAGAGAGTGGTGCTCACAAATTCCATCTTCATTAGTATTTAACATTTCAATAAAAAGTTTGCTTAACTTGGCCAAAATGGTAGAACTAGTTTTTCTCCAGCAAATCTCAGGATTAAGAAAAGAATCTACAGAGTAAAGTGATTTATTAATTGGTGAAAGGTAAGGCTCATACAACTTGCCAAGGCATACACATAATATACTTCTTTATGAGCCAACCTGGAGTCTGCCTGAGGGCCTAGCAGCAGACACTATCAGAGGTCCTGATTGTGCCCAGCCATTGAGGGGTGACTATGCAATGTCACCCACTGGATCAGGACACAGCCTGGGTGCTGGGAGGAGGGTATATAGGTCTTTCTCCATTACTGAATGAACGAGTCTGCTGTTTGCCTTTTACCTGAATCTTGGTGGGGGTATCTATGTCATTGATGCCACACCTTCTCACCCCCTTCCCCCAAGGGAGCCATTAGGACCTAGTAAGAATTAATTTTAACAACTCTGTAGAGAACTCAAGTCTTATGTACACACAGAGGCCCATAAATAATGGTGGGGGGCGGGTAGGGTGGCAATCACTGACAAAAATGCTGTAGTGAAAACGTCAAAACTTTCTACATTGAAAGGCAAAGACAGTTTGATTACTCAGGATACTGAAGGTCTGTGTGCTACTTCATGAGGACAAAGGAGGAGGAAAATTACCAGGAATATGCCAAGAGGAGCATCACACTTTCTACCATGGCTGAGAGAGGTCTCAGATTTGTGTCAGTGTCAGAGAGAAGCAGGCTGAAGAGGACAAGGCCAGCGCAGGCAGGGGCAGGAAGACAGTGTGACCTTGGGAAGGAGCAGTGAAGGAACACTGAAGAACTTGGTGCAAACTGCATGATCGGATTTGATGCTTTCCCCACAATGCTTTCTGCACTGTGTGGTGTGTCCATTTGATAAGGCCCCTCCAAAGAAAAATGGGAACACCGTAAAAGCTCCTGCTTTCCTATAAGCTGCCTGAATGCTATCATCAACCCAGCACATAAAGCCAATTGTCTTGCAATGAAATAACAAAAGCTGCCTTGGATTTGTGTACTAATGCAGGCTGCCCTTTCCCCTTAGATCCAAAGATTGCAGGGAAAACAATTATGCCAGACTAATACAATTTATTTCTATGATGTCATCTGTCTGGCCATCAGTAGGACTGACCGTGTTCCAGATGGAAATCATTGTAACAAACTATACTGATATGATCTAGAGCAGTCCGCTACTGAGAGAAGAGTTAGAAGAGGATTGATTACTCCTGTCTGTTGGGTAGGTGATCGGTTGCCTAGGGCTGCTCTGTATCTTTATTCATGAAAGCTTACTTAATTTTTCATATGTAAGAACTTAGTTGAACTTTATAGCTTTATAGAGAAAAATACACATTTAATTCATATTATAAAATAAAAATATAGAGTAAACAAATATGAAACAATAAATGAAGTAAGAAAATAAACTCTAGAAATAAGCAAGAACATATCAGGAATATAATACATTTCATATATCATAAAAATCCTCATACAAGAAAGCACATAAATGAATTCAATTGTGGTACTAATTTAATTCACCTGTATTTTCCTGTGGTAATAAATAAAGCGTACAAAAAAACCTTATTCCTTTAAAGCTAGCATTTCCAATCCACTCTGAGAATAAATTTTGTTAATCCCTTATTTTAATAATAATACTGTTATAATACCTAACATTTACTAGCTCATTTATTTCTTACAATAGCCCTATAGGGTAGGTAATATAATACTGTTGGCTTATTGACTATGACTATCAATAACAGACAGCCATAACTGATGAGTTGCAGTACACTGTCAAGGTCTACAAGGAAGTTGTGCCCCCCCCCATAGAGGAAAATATTTTAGAAAGGAAATTTCAAAGCAATCTAAAATCATGAAAACTATGACCTGGACATCATTAATTACCACATTTGAGCACTTTGTGGGACCTATCAAAATTTTTATAAAGTGTGACTAAATGTAGTTTGGTGTCTGTCTTGCAGAGGGGCCTATCAAATAAATCAGAGACGTCCAGCAGTGACCAAGGAAGAATGATTTTGGGCTCAACTCATTATTTGAAGAGACAAATTGGAAGAGACTATTTGAAGAAAAATATTCTCTATTCTCTAGAGACCTTTTCCATGCTGACAAGCTGACAGATAGAGGAGACTGCATCACATCGTACTGACCTGGAACTTTAAATAAGTCTCCCAGTCTTATTCTTATTACAGATGATTGTCATCTTCTGCATCGCTTGATCTTGTGGTTTGCGTATTCTCTAAAGTTCTGAAGCTTCCTATTTCTTTTCAATAAAATGACTCTTCACTACTTGACATTCTCTTGCATCATCAATCCTTAGATAATGGAATGCTCGTCAACAAGCTTCCCTTATGGGTGGGAAAGTATTGCCATTTCAAGAAGCCAAGCCTGGTCAAAAGCCGCTTGTTGTTAAAAATGTTCATTTATTTTGTGTATGTGAGTGTTTGTGTACCAGCGTGCATGTGGAAGTCAGAAGACAGCTTGTGGGAGCTGATTCTCTTCTTCCACCATGTGGGTCTCAGAGATCATCAGGTTTGACAGCAAGTGACTTTATCTGCTGAGACATCTCACCTGCCCTTGCATTTCATGTCATTGAGGAGACTCCAGGAAATAATATGTGACTAATCATTGTGTGATCATCCCATTGTCAGGAAAAACAATGATCTGTTTTCTTTCTTTCTTTCTTTCTTTGGTTCTGGATATTGAACCCATACTAAGCAAGCTCTGTGCTATGGAGCTACATTCCCAGTTCCTAGGAGGAGTTTTTGGTTTGGGTTTATTTGTTTGTTTGTTTTTGATATCACTTTTGCTTTTGCTTCTTATTCTTTCTGCTCACTGCTTATACAAAGCAGCTTTCAAAGAAACCAAGAAACTAAAACCTGTTCTCCACTCTTCACCTGTTTCCTTTGTCTTAGGTAGGGTTTCTGTGGCTGTGGCAAACACCATGACTGAAAGCAACTTGGGAAGGAAAGGGTAAGAGTTTTCTTACAGGTCACACAGTCCAGCATAGAGGACAGGCGCTGATGCAGAGGCCTTGAAGGAACACTGTTTACTGGCTTGCTCAGCCAGTTTTTTAGACACCTCTACCCAGGGATGGCACCACCCACTATTGGCTGAGCCCTCCTATGTCAATTGTTGATTATGAAAATCACCACTAACTTGCCCAAAGGTCAATCTGGTCTGTGTGGTGTATGTGTGTGTGGTCAATCTGGTCTGTGTGGTGTATGTGTGTGTGTGTCTGTGTATGTGTGTGCGCGTCTGTGTGTGTGTGTGTGTGTGTGTGTGTGTGTGTGTGTGTATACAGGGGGATTTTCTCAACTTTTCCCAAATGATTCTAGCTTGTGTAAAATTGACATAAAATAGCCCTGCACAAATTTCTTATATAAAAATGTTAACATAACAAAGAATTGTAAATAATTTTATCGAAGAGAATAAGTAAATGTTGCTAAGTAGAGAAGGGAGTCTATAAGGGGGAGTGTGTAAGACCTCACGCCATTTGGTTGAAAATAACTAGGTAAGAGTTATTGAAACTGTCATTCAGAGAGAGAACAACCTGAAAGGAAGAGTAGGGTTGGTGAGACATCAAAGAAGCTTTCAACAAGTCTTCTGGCATCCAGCGTGCTGTGGTACTGGCATGTGCCTGGGAGCACGTGGCTCTCATTGCAACCTTAAATCCTACACTCTCAATTTGCATGTTGCTGTAACATATACCAAAAGCTCTTATGTATCTCTTATTCAGTTGGATCTTTATAACGTGGGGGTGGGCCTCCTTCCATTGGAATATTAGAACAACTAAGTATGTGAATTTATTAAGGTATTTATGATGAATAAGAAATATGCCAAGCACATCAGAACAAGCATGGATGCTCAAAATAATTTCTGGGTTTGGTTTTAAAAGTAAAAAGAAAAAAATGACAGATATAAACAATGGTTGCACCTACAATAAGAGTTAATGCTTCAAATGCACTGTCAGGAGTTACTTTATATTTTGAGCCAGACTAGGTAGGATAGGGATGGAAAGGAAGAGATAAAAAAAAAAAGGTCAGGTAAGTTTTTTCTTTATAAGGAAAAGTCTTTAGAACCTTTCTGGGTTTCATCCTGATGGACAGTAGGAGAGCTGTTGTATTGCCAATGAGATAGGCAGTTTCCTTACTCTACAAGTAAAAGAGGAGATAGAAGACAGCAGAGCAGAGGTAAATGAACAGCCCCAGGCAGTGTGAAACTCCTTTAGCTGAACTTCACCCTTGATGTGAAGACAGCTGCAAAGTATTGATGCTGGGCAAAGTTGAGAAAAAGTTCCCATAAGCTGGGGAAACTGCATATGGCAGCATTGTATTAAATAGCCAGACTCCCACTTTGTGTCTAGCTAAATCCTTCTGAGCCTCCATCACGGCTTAAACATTTAGCACTTTCTAAAGCCTAGATGATCTTTCCTAGAGTTTCCAAGCTGCTACACCCATGATTTGTTGTGAAATTCTACTCACCGAATTCAATTCCAGTCTGCCTCTGTTCTTTCTTTTCAAACTTCTTCCATCTGAATTTATGCAGTGCATGTCTGGTATTCCCAGACCATCACATTCCATTTCTGGGATCTAGGAAAGCTGTAATACTCCCTGAAATTTTAGGTCAAGTTGTGTGGATTTGTGCATTTTGCTGGGTATCATTTAGCACCATTGAGTTGCTTAGTAGAGCAAACTGCATGTGTTTTATGTCCTGTATCTCTAGACTTAGTTCTAGCTACCACATGTTGTACACTGGATACAATGCACTGCACATACAGTGCATGAATGAAAGTGTTTCAGACTACATTGAGTTTATGACTGGATATCTTCCAAACAGTAAGAACTTTGATTCCCTTGGTCATAATCTCCCAACCAATTGTGATGATTCTGGTTGAGCTATTAAAGGAATACATACTGAATTGCCAAATTTTATAGCTATTCAATCTACATAGCATAGGTAACACCCTAAGTAACACATATACACACCTTAATACATACCACTGTAATGTAGATCTGGAGTGTTCTCAGAGGTCCATATATTAGACTCCAGCCTAATGCTGCTGCTGCTGCTATTGTTGTGAGACAGGATCTCAGTCTAGCCTAGGCATGTTGGAACACTTAAGTGTTGGTCATGTTGGGAATATAGTTCAGAGGTAGATTGTTTGTCTGGCATGTACAAGGGTTATCCCCAAGAGAGCATAATGAATGACCCAAGTTTTATATTCCAAGCCATTGGTCTACTCATTTATTTTCGTGTTCACACTGTGTTGTTTTTATTGCTCTGGCTCTGTAGTGTAATTTGAAATGAGGTATATGGTGGTACCTCCAGCAGTATTCTTTTTGCTCAGGTTTGCTTTGGCTATCTGGTCTTTCTTGTGTTTCTAGATAGCAGTTACAATGTAATGCAACTATAACCACCTAAATTTTCACAGACAAAAAAATTGTACAGTAAAGAAAAATAGCATCTTTAACAGATGGTGCTCAGAAAACTGGATATCAACATGTAAAATAATGAAATTATATAATTATCTTTCATCTGCACAAAACTCACCTCAAAATGAATCACAGACCTCAACACATAACTTGATATTCTGAAACTGCTTGAGGAAAATGTGGGGCATACACTTTAGCACACAGGCCTAGGCAAGGACTTTCTGAATATGATTCCAGTTGCACAGGAAATAAGAAAAATAAATGACAAATGGGATCTCATAAAACTAAAAAGTATATAGCAGAAGGTGTTGCTGGAGAATTTCTCTCCAGCTCCCGCCACCAAGTCCCACCAGTCCCAGAGCCCACTTATAAAATAAACACACAGACTCTTACATTATTTAAACTGCTTGGCCATTAGCTCAGGCCTGTTATTGTCTAGCTCTTACTCTTATATTTAGCCCATTTCTATTAATCTTTACTTTGCCACATGGCTCATGGCTTACTGGTACCTTACATCTTCCTTCTCCTGATGGCGGCTGGCAGTGTCTCTCTCTCCGCCTTCCACTTCCCAGAATTCTTTTCCTTGTCCCGCCTATACTTCCTGCCTAGCCAATGGCCAATCAGTGATTTATTTACTAACCAATCAGCAACACACTTGACATACAGACCATCCCACAGCACTTCCCCTTTTCTTTTCTTAAAAAGGAAGGTTTTAACTTTAACATAGTAAAATTACATATAACAAAACAATTATCAAGCAAGAATTAAAGAAACAATATTAAAGAAGAGATCCTATCTATCTTATATTTGTAAGTTTAAGGTTTTATATCTAACTTATCTTTTATTATAACTAAGGAAAATTGTAAGTATCTAGTCTTTAACCACATCAAAGACCTCAGAAGGATATAACATTGCCTGAGAAATGGGAGAAGGATGCAAGCAACTTTTGGGAGTCTTGCAGGGTAGACAGAGACATCTGAGCCTGGACAGTCATGCAAAGTTTTCTTGTAAAGTTGGGGCATCTGTCTTCAGCCCACAGGCCTAGAGTCTCTTATTCATTTTTTTCTGTGTCTTGTAGAATGTCTGGCAGTTTTCTCTGCAAAGCAGGAACCTGAAGGACCATTTTGTCAAGCAAAGTTCAGTGGTCACCTTTCTATGGGTCCTGCATGTCCAGTTGATCAAGCAGTCCAGGCAAGAACAATTTCTTGCCCAAATGGCTATTTTTGTCAAGGTGAAGATAAACTCCATATGGAGTGTCTTCGATGCCCATCCTCCTCTCTGAAGTAAATCGGTGCTGTCAGGAGCAGACATGTCTCACTGTCCAAAAAGTCTAAACTTTTAAAACATTTTAAATGCCATATTCTGTAGGTCTTTGAAGTGTTTGAAGACTACCTATCTATCTGAAATATATCTATGTATACCTAGAAGACTTAACTAACATGGCTACAAATATTATCATAGATGACTAACTATTAATCTATTTTTAATTATCCATTACAATTTTAAATGAGTTATATAAACATAATACCTCAAACAAGAATAGAAATATATATACAGTATAACAAAATTAAGTTTAAACTTGTATCAATAAACTAAAATCTATAGCGATGTAAAACATTTTAAACAAGTTGTTATTCTTTAAAAGTAGGTTCATTAATCTACCCTTTCATCCTATCATATCTAAACTATCCCCTTTTTTTCTTTAGAAAGAGATTGTATTTATAATCAACCTGCTTTAAATAAAAATATTGTTTTTTCTCTGTCCCACATCAGAGGGCTCTTCTGATTTGGGACACAAGAATCTCTTAACCATTTTTTTTTTTTGAGCAATATGTCTGGGTTTAGAGGGGGAGTGAGCCAATTCCATCTCTAAAGCCAGCTTGGTATATTTGGGAATTTGGGCATAGCTTCTCTTATTACTTCCTGCTGGAGGAGGGCGCTGTATCTTATGGGGACATGAAGAAAATTTTAGGATCATGGAGTAGTCCGTGAGGCTGCATATCTGAGCCAGTTGACTTGAAACCATTCTGGATGTTGAATCATCTGGGCCATGGTGTCATTGGAGACCTTTCAGGGGGTCTTGGCTGGTCAAACCTGATGTATCTTAATCTGGAACAAATCCATAGTCTCTGGCTTTCTGTGGAAACAAAATCAGAGCCTCCTTTCCAAAGCAACATATCCTTACATCCAAATTTTGAAGTCAAGGTACCTTTAAAATATACATTTTGGCATAACTCAACAGCTTTTGTAATCAAATGTTTTTCTTCAGTTACGAATATCAAAGAGAACATAATCCAGATTCTCTGTGTGGTAGCCATCTTTATGTGGCTTATTTTTTTTATACTAGCTTGAGCCTATTGCTTTAAACTGCAGCCTTCTAAGCCTGAAACGGCGCTGGCGCTGTGGCTGCTGGTTCCGCCCACTTCAGTTTCCCAACATGGCGGTAGTATGTTTTCCGCCAGCTCTGGGAGCCATCAACTCTCAGAAATAGTGGGTCTATGCTTCTATCAAAGCAGCGTGTAGCCCACAAACCTCTTTTTTGTTTTGTACTAGCAAAGGCTAAATCCACCACACAGTTTAATGTGCTACTTGCAGAGGCCTCATTCCCACCATACTGCAGGTTGAGAGTGCACGCTAGGAACCCGCCAGTAGCTCAAACCGGCAGCTGCCGCTTATTTGAGAGAAACAATTAGGAAGCTGTTTTTAGGTCCGTTTTAGAATCTTTTTTCTAAGTTTTTAGGTGGAAACTCTTGCCACCACGTTGGACGCCATTTGTTGCTGGAGAATTTCTCTCCAGCTCCCGCCATCAAGTCCCGCCAGTCCCAGAGCCCACTTATAAAATAAACACACAGACTCTTACATTATTTAAACTGCTTGGCCATTAGCTCAGGCCTATTATTGTCTAGCTCTTACTCTTATATTTAGCCCATTTCTATTAATCTTTACTTTGCCACATGGCTCATGGCTTACTGGTACCTTACATCTTCCTTCTCCTGATGGCGGCTGGCAGTGTCTCTCTCTCCGCCTTCCACTTCCCAGAATTCTTTTCCTTGTCCCGCCTATACTTCCTGCCTAGCCAATGGCCAATCAGTGATTTATTTACTGACCAATCAGCAACACACTTGACATACAGACCATCCCACAGCAAGAAGGAACCATTAACTATGAAGCAATCAACAAAATCGGAGAAAAAAACTCTGCTAACTATATACCCAACAGTTAATTAGTATCTAGAATAGATAGAAAGAGCACAAGAAACTAAGGATCAAGGAAACAAACAAGGACCAGCAAGGTAGCTCAGCAGGTAAAAGTACTTGCTGTGCACAATGATGGCCAGAGTTCCATCCCTGGAACTCACATAAAGGTAGATGTAGACAGGAGACAGGACAAATCCACAAAGTTGCACTGACCTCCATATGCAAGAATGCACACATACAGTCTTATTTTTAGACTAAAAGACCACAAAAGCCCAACCAAAAAATCATGCTATGGAACTAAACATTCAGCTGTCTGGAAATGGCCATAGAGAAGACAACAATTTGGATAGAGAAGATGCATAGGAAAGAAAGAGCAAAAAAAAAAAAAATGAGTTTGGTGCTTCCTTTTGGTTCTGGGATGAGGGGAGAGACAAGTCTCTTGTAGTGTCCCTGGCTAAAAAGCAAGGTCAGCTATTTGCTACTCTACCTCTCTGAGCTAGCAAGTTTTCACCCCAGCCTTTGACCCCCAAGTCTTATTGATAAATAGAATGATAAAGACTTAATTTAAACTTATATATCATGGCCACAGCAGATCTAGAGCTGTAGGACCAGAAATGTGAGTGGCTAGCAAGGTACTGACTGTGGGGTCAAGGGGACACAGAGAATAATTAAAATATCAGTAGGTTCATGTGCAGCTGCTAAGATGAAAGAAAAAAAACATCATTTGGTGCCCAACATGGGGCATGATCACATGGATGGAGAAGTCACACCAGTCAAAGCCTTGGCAGTTGCTGCCTGGGCCTTTCCAAGAGCCATTTGTGGGACTCCAGAAAGTGGGCTTGTGCTTGGAAATTGTGGGAGGGGTTCAAGCCCACTACTGATGGTGCTATTGCTACAGACAAACTGAGAAATCAGAAGATTTGGTGAGACACTTGGGAAGGCCTTAAGGAGAAAGTTAAATAATATTAAAAAGAAAAAAAAACTTTCCCATGTTAAGAATTAGAAATATCACAATTCAGGGAGTTAGGACTCTGTATAGTGGTGCTATGATGGCTTGCAAATGGAAAAAAATAAATGAGGGGATAAATCACTTATCTGGGATTGACATAATGCCTATTGTAATTACTATCAGTTTGTTAATTCATACTTTATCCTTAAAATGTGGTTTAATAACTGCCAAATATAAAAATTTGACTGATAAGATATAAGCCTAAAAAGATCTACTATTGATAAAATACAAGCCTTGGAGAAACTTACTAATGAAAATAATAAAAAAAAATGACTAATAAGATACTATTCTTAAAAAGACTTACCATTGATAAAAGACAAGCTTTATAAACACTTACTAATGAAAATAAGAAAAATTTGAATGATAAAAAAAAAGCCTTAAGAAGACCTACTAATGAAAAGAAGAAAAATACTCAGACAGTAACAGAGGAATTTAGAGCATAACCTACCTCACCATTGCATTATAAAATTGAAGAGGGGTGGCCTAAGGTTACCAGGAAACCAACCTTGATTTATTCAGTTACCATACAAGAATGACCACCAGATAATAGGGACCCCAAGGTTATGCAGAGGTTAACTGTGATCTTGTAGAAATGTTAGATTTGAAGAGATTTAAGGAAACAGGCATTTCATGTGGTATGCATTCACCCTTTGTGAAGCAAATGTTAAGTTCATGGCCAACTCAGAACAGAATTATTCCACAAGAATGGAAAGGTTTAGCTACAGCAATAATGGAAGCTAGTCCTCAGTTACAATGGAAAATATGGTGGAAAGTGGAAGCTAGGGTCACAGAGCAACGAAGTAGGGCTAGATGTATTGAAATTTCACAAGATCAGATACTTGATGAAGATCAGTATGCTGATTTGTGAAGACAATTTACATTTGATGATCACACCTTGACTATATGTTGTATAGCTGCTTTGAATGTTTGGAATCATTTAAAGAATCAGAAAAGAGGACTAAGTCTTTTATTAAAATTTTACAAGACCCAAAAGAAGCCTTCACTGACTTTCTACAAAGATTGACTTCAGCTGTAAATATAATAAAAGTAGATCCAGAAGTTAGACAAATATTAATTGAATCTTTGGCTTTTGAAAATGCTAATTCACAATGCAAAAGGATGATTAATCCTTTAAAGGCAAGAGCAGCAATCATAGATGAATGGATCCAAAATACAACTAATATTGGATCTCACACTTATGATGTTACTTGGATATTTGTAAAATTTCAAGAAAAAATCAGAAGGTCAGATGTCTTAATTGTGGTAAGCAAGATCATTTGAAAATGGTTTGTAGGCAAGGTATACCTAAAAACAGTGGCTTCTCTAGAGATCATCCAAACAGAAGGTCCCAATATCAAATTTGGTTCAATCATTCCCTGCCAGCATTGGAGAAACTCATCCAAAAAGCAATTAAAAGACTTAATATTGGTTGTTAAAAACCACACTGTTCGTATGTGATCAAATACTGAACAGTTTTAATAGATACAACAAAATTCAGGAGAGACCAGAAAACTGCTATAAATAATCAGAGACCAAAGCTAAAAATATAAATAAATGGCATTGAATTGAGGGTGTGGTAGACACAGGTACAGATGTAACAATAATTTTACCAAAATCTTGGCATCCAGATTGGACTCTTCAGGAGTTAAATGTTCAGCTTCTAGGGATTGGAACTTTATCTCAGGTAAAACAAAGTTTAAGATGGGTCAAGTATATATAGGGCCAGAAGGACAGAGAGGAAAATTAAGACCATATGTGACTAATATAGCAATGAATTTATGGAGATGTGATTTGTTGCAGCAATGGAAAACACAGATTAACATTCCTCAATCTCAGAAACAAACCATAAAATAAAAAAGCCTTCTTACAGAAATATTAAAAGGTATTATCAAGAGTAGTCACAGACCATTCAGATTGTAAATGAGCAAGGCATACAGCAGTTGGTCTTTCAAAGGTACCAACAGAACTATCTTTAAAATAGTTAATTCACAAACCTGTGTGCGTGGAAAAATGGCCATTGATGTAAAACAATTACAAGCACTAGAGCTGGTTCAGAAGCAACTAAATACTCAATATATTAAAGAATAAAACAGTCTTTGGAATTCTCCTATATTTTTCATGAAATAGAAATATTGAAAAAAGAGAATGTTAACAGATTTAAGAGCCAAAAATTAGGTGATTCAGCCAATGGGCTCTTTATTGCCTGGAATTTCCTTGCCTTCTTTATTACCTAAGGGATGATCTATTATAGTGATTGATTTAAAAGATTGCTTTTTTACTATACCATTGTAAGAACAGGATAAAGAAAAATTCACCTTCACAGTGCCTACTTATAATTTCCCAGCCTGTTAAAAGGTATGATTGGAAAGTTCTTCCATAAGGAATGTTAAACAGCTCTACTTGACATCAATATGTTATACAACATCCATTAGAACTAATTCATAAACAGCTTCCTCAAACAATAATTTACCATTATATGGAGGATACCTTACTGGCTGATTCAGATGTAGGTACTTTAGAAGTTAAGTGTTTGATGAAGTAAAGAGAATTTTGCCTTGTTGGGGATTACAAATTTCTCCTGAAAAAGAGGAGATTTTATTAATTATTTAGGATATAAGATAGGTTTGCAGAAAGTACAAGTCGGGAGGGATCAATTACAGACTCTGAATGATTTTTCAAAAATTGCTGGGAGACATTAACTGGCTACTGCCTACAAATGTATACCACTCAAGAACTAAGTAGTTTGCTTCAAACCATACAAGATGATAAGGACTTAAGTAGTCCAAAAAAATTACCAGCTGGAGCTGAGAGAGAATTGGCTCTAGTAGAAAAAAAATTGCAAGACGCACATGTGGATCACTTGGATCCAGAACTTGATTATATCCTAACCATTTTACCTTTTTAATCATTCTCCTACTGGAATTCTTACGCAGAGAGAAGATAATATTTTAGAATGGATACTTTTACCATACAAACAGAGTAAAAAAATAAAGATCAACATGGAAAGTGTTTCTGAATTGATTCTGTGAAGAAAATTGAAACTTCTTCAATTAGCAGAATGGACACATCATAGATTGTAGTTCCTTTTACTAATGCTGAAATTGCCTCATTATGGGCAAAAAATGACGTTTGGCAAGGAATTTGCCGTAATTTTTTGGGAGAGATTAGCAAAAAATTCCCAAAACAAGAAACTTCAGCTTATAAAAAGAACTAATTGAATTCTTCCTCATGTAATAAAGGGAATAGCAATTTCTGGAGCCCTACATTCTATGCTGGTGCAAATAAATAAGGAAAGGCAAGTTATAAGTCATGAAAATTAACTAAAGTGACTCAAAGCCCACAATTCAGTTCAGAAATCAAAATTATATGCTATTATTTTCAGATTTTCTGGAATCTCTTAATTTAGTTACTGACTCTCAATATGCAAAAAAGAGTTGTTTTACATACTGAAACTGCTGAATTTATTCCAGACAGTTCAGAATTAACTTTGTTTTTTATTCAATTATAACAAATAATCAGATATAGAAATCATCCATTCCGTATAATACATATCAGATCCCATGTGGTCTATCAGGCCCTCTAGCAAGGAAATGATGAAATTAATTAGCTATTGGTAGAAAATGTGCTAGAAGCCTCCACATTTCATAAGAAATACCATATTAACAGCAAAGGTTTGAAGAAGATTTTTCTATCACTTAGAAACAAGCTAAGGGAATTATAAGGAAATGTCCTACTTGTTCTTTGTATAATCAAACTCCATTACCTACAGGAAATAACCCAAAAGGTACTTAAAGAAATAGAATTTGGCAAATGGAAATGTTTCATTTTGCTGAGTTTGGAAAATCAAAATATATGCATAGATGCACAGTCAGGATTTCAATGGGCAACTGCTTTGAGTTCTGAAAAGGCTGATTCTATAATTATACATTTATTGGAAGCCATGGCCATTATGGGAATACCTGTACAAATTAAAGTTGACAATGGTTTATTAACTGTAAATTTTTTAAATGCTAATAAAAAAGGAACAATGGCTGCAGAGAGACATATTGCAACATAAAGCATATTACAGGTATACCACACAATCCTACAAGTGGTTATAGAAAGATCCAATCGCACTTTAATAGATATGCTTAATGAACAGGAAAGGGTAATAAAACCCCTAGAGATAGATTACACAGTGTTTTCTTAACTTTAAAATTTTTAAATGCAAATGAAAAAGGAACAACAGCTACATTGGATAATAGGAAAAAAGAGCGGAATTAAATCAGCCTATATATTTTAGAAATGTGTTGACCTCATAATGGAAACCAGAATACATCTTACATTGGGGAAGAATTTATGTGTATGACTATACAGAAAAAAAGCTATGGGACTCTTAAAAATTAATAAAGATCAGATTTGATCAGGGGAGACCTTCTGAGGATCTTGGATGCAGACATGAGGGAAAAAGCTAAGAAAGACAATGGGCTGGTGACATATATGCTGATCCCTCAACATGGGAATGGTTCTGAGACTGGATAAGACTTGACAAATCTTGTTGGCTATAAAGTCCTCATAACTTATTATTACATGCTATCCTTTCATAGGGCATAGATAGAGGTTTGGTTTTATAATCTAAACAGACTTAAAGTTAACAGATGCTTCTTACCTGCTCAAACATAGAAGCAAAAATCATCTTTAGCTTCCTTGTACAAACTGTACATTCCATACTTGTGTTAATGAAGTTATATGTGTTACCTGTAAAATTTTGTGTTTTTTTTTTTAAAAAAGGACTAGATATCAATAAAGACAAGTAGCCCAGGTGATTCATCCTCTCAGAATGCCTTTTTTGAGTTTCCTCAAAATTCTGGATCTAGAATAACCTCAAAGCTGCTAATTGAGATTGTGCAGCTTCACAAACTATTCCAGCCAGGACTTTGGGTAAGCCCTGCACTTTCCCATAATACAGAGACTGGATAACAAGTGTTAGAACTAATTTTCCCAGGATGTGACATTTACCAGGACATTATCTCAATTTTCTCAGGGTCCCCTAGAGATTCTGTTACCCCCAGACATCAGGAAGCAGTCTAGAGAACATGATGCCTACATTCCCAAGAGGTGGGGTGGGTGGTTTTTGGTCATTCGGTGGGTTATGGATATTTGTCATTGTTTAGGGTTGTTGGTTGCAAATTGTTACTGGTCATGGTAAGGGAAGAAACTGAGCAATTGAGGCTGGATTCCAGGATCTCTTTGTGAAAAGAAAAAGGATGATATGAAAAGGATGGGATAAAAGGGTAGATTATTGAATCTACTTTAAACTAAAAAGCAATAATTAATCTCAAAGATTTTACATTTGTATGGATTTTTGTATATGGAAATAAATTTAAGGTTATTTTTGTTAGATCATACTCTATATATGTTTCTATTCTTATATAAGTCATTTTTGTATATTGATAAATTTTAAGATTATTTTTGTTATACTGTATATGTTTCTACTTTTGTTTAAAGTATTGTACCTTTGCAGCTCATTAAAAAATGTAATGTATAATTAACACAGGTTAGTAGTTATTCATCAATAATAATTAAACTTGTATTCATGTCAGGTATATTTTCAAAGTTAAACAGAGATATATTTTAGATAGATAGGTGGTCTTCAAACACTTGAGAATCCTATAGAATACATTATTTAAGAAGTTTTAATAAGGCGAAAGATTTATACGATCTGAAATGAAGACCACATGAGAATAGGAAGAAGCAAAGTGCTAGAGAGGCCCACAGAAATCCACAAAGATACCCCCACAACAGACTGCTGGCAATGGTCGAGAGACAGCCCGAACTGACCTACTCTGGTGATGGGATGGCCAAACACCCTAATTGTCATGCTAGAAACCTCATCCAACTACTGAGGGAGCTGGATGCAGAGATCCATGACTAGGCCCCGGGTGCATCTCTGGGAGTCCAATTAGCGAGAATGAGGAGGGTTTATATGAGCAAGTATTGTTGAGATCAAGGTTGGATAAAGCACAGAGACAAATAGCCAAATGAACGGAAACACATGAAATATGAACCAATGGCTGAGGGGTCACCAACTGGATCAGGCCCTCTGAGTGGGTGAGACAGTTGATTGGCCTGATCTGTTTGGGAGGCATCCAGGCAGTGGGACTGGGTCCTGTGCTCATTGTATGAGTTGGCTGTTTGAAACCTGGGGCCTATGCAGGGTACTTGGCTCGGCCTGGGAGGAGGGGACTGGACCTACCTGGACTGAGTCTACCAGGTTGATCTCAGTCTGCGGGGAAGGCTTTGCCCTGGAGGAGATGGGAATGGTGGGTGGGCTGGTTTGAAGGTGAGGGGGGCGGGAGGGGGGAGAACAAGGGAATCTGTGGCTGATATGTAGAGCTGAATTGTATTGCAAAATAAAAAATAAAATAAAATAAAATCTGAAAAAAAAAAGAAGTTTTAATAACCTTAGGCTTTTCATGACAGTGAGACACATCTACTCCTGGCAGTATCAATTTACTTCAAAAAAGGATGATGGGAATCAAAGAATCTCCATATGGAGTTTGCTTTCATTGTGGAAAAGTTAGCCACTGGACAAGAAACTGTCCTTGCCTCAACTGTTGACTGTATGCTGTCCAAACTGAATAAGCAGGACACAAAAGAAAGTGAATGCTAAAATTTGCCAAGACAAGGTAGGACAGTCCTTCAAATTCCTGCTTCACAGGAAAGTCTGTCAGATATTCTAGGCCTGTAGGCTGAAGTTGGATGCCCCACCATTTCAGAGGAACCTGGGGTGACTGTCCATACAGCCAACTGTCTCTGTCATTTCTACAGTTTTAGAGTTGTTTGCTCTGTACTTCCTGATTACTCAAGTAATATTTTATCCTTCTTGAGTCTCTGATGGGGATTGATGACTAGATAGTTATAGTTACAGTTATAGTTATAGTTACTAGATAGTTACAGTTTTCCTTGTTATCAAATTCAGAAAAGAAACTCACAAAAAAGATGTAAAGTGCATAAGTTTGAGAGATATAAAATTTTAAGTTACTTACCTAAGAAAATGTTTTAAGGTTTAAAAAGGTATTTTTAGGGCAAAAAAGTGATTTAGGTATAAAACTTTGGACTCACTAAGATAGAATAGATAATATGGTACTTTCTCTGAATTTTCCAACTATATACATATGGACTAAACATTATAAATGTAATTCTCACCTAATAATTATTATTATATATAATTTACTGTGTTAGAGTTAAACTTTTTCCTTTTTATTTAGGCAAAAAGAGGGAAATGTGGAATATTTGTGTAAACTGTAAAGGTGTGTCACTGCTTAAGGCACCTTCTGATTGGTTTAATAAAGAACTGAATGGCCAATAGATAGGCAGGAGGTATAGACAGGACTTTCAAGAAGAGAGAGAGAGAAACTGGCAGGCAGAATCTACATGCATGATTTTCCCAGCAGACTTAAAGCAAGTCAATATGCTATACTAAGAAGAGGTAACTGAGCCATGTAACAGAATGTAGATTAAAAATACAGGGGTTACTTAAGTTATATGAGCTAGTTGGCATAAAGCCTAAGATAAGACCAAGTTTTCATAATTAATAATACATCTCCATGTCATTATTTGTAGGATGATGGTCCAAAATCAGTCTGATAAGAAAGCTTGCTACAACTTGTAAGCCAATTCAAAAATAAAAGTAAAAAACAAACAAACAAAAAAAACATAACTTAAATTAGAACAACCATATCTTGAATGGCTAGATGCTGCTGCTCCTAAAACCCGAGGATTATTAAATACAATTCTTAGTATCAGGTGGCAAATATTTTTTTATACATCAGAGAAACCTTAAAGTCCCTCAAAGCAATATAGGCTCTTTCTATTCCTATTAGTTTCCCACCACAATTAGTGGATAAGACCCCATTGTTGAAGACACCACACATGTTTGTTGCAAAACATACAGGAATCAAGCTGAAAATGAACCAGATGCTTCCTCTCTCTAGATTC
Source organism: Peromyscus eremicus (assembly GCF_949786415.1). Classification (NCBI taxonomy): domain Eukaryota; kingdom Metazoa; phylum Chordata; class Mammalia; order Rodentia; family Cricetidae; genus Peromyscus; species Peromyscus eremicus. Next base: position 70,925,393 of record NC_081422.1, on the reverse strand, counting down.
CTGGGGAATTGGGGGAGAGACACCAATGGTCTTAGCCAGCTGTCACCTCTCAAATGTAAATGCCAACCTGTCCGACAAGATGTTTCTACTGGTGTAGCAGTAATACTACTATAATGGAAGTAACCAACCAGTTTATGATTGGGTTTGAAGGCTGCTCCACAAAAGAGAATTCATGCTTGGTACTGTAGACTTTGTTAAAAAAATGAGGAAGTTTGGGGCTCTAGGATGAATATTTACTATTGTTGTGTAGCTAAATTGCTAAGGCCTCAAATGGCCTTCTAAATATTTATGTTTGTACTCATAGATAAGTGTGAATCGGCCTTAATCAGAGTATGGCTGCTGTTGGTGTTGAGAATATATAATATTTGAGCATTTAACCCTAAACCACTACATCATTCATCTTAAGATTCAGAAACATTGTGGAAAGGGTGTAGAAAGTGTATAAGAACCATAAGAAAGAAGAGTTACAAAATGCTATCTTCTAGGCATGGCACAGCATTGCAATCACCATCCCACAGAGGCTTAGGTTTCCTCCACTTGATTCCCACAAGGCTGGTTCTATCATTACTCAGTCATGGATCAGTGCTGTATATTATGCTCATTGGTTAATAAAAAGTTGACAGGCCAGTAGCCAGGCAGGAAGTTAGGTAGGAAAGCCAAACTGAGAATGATGGGAAGAAGGGTAGAGTCAGAGGTGTCAAGGAAGATGGCAGCTAGCCACCAAGCAAGCATGATGTGGAAAAAAATGAGGTAACAAGCCATGAGCCACATGACAAAGCATAAATAGAAATATGGGTTAATTTAAATGTAAGAGTTACCTAGTAACAAGCCTGAGCTATTGGTCAAGCATTTATAATACATATTCAGTCTCTTAGTTGGTTATTTGAGACTGAGTGACTGGGATAGGAAATGTCCATTTACAGATCAAGGAGGGACGCTTGAAGCCCCATCCTTCCCTGCTAAACTATTGGTTATTGGCAAATTCTGGAAGAGGGGCAGTGATTGTCTTCAGTTTTATACCCAATGGTGAGTCCACCAGCCCTCAATGGACAATTTCAAGTCCCTGATCACACAGATGGCTCTGGTTAACCTCAGTGGGTCATTAAACAAAAAGATATAAGTGTGAGAAAGATACTTGTAGGGAATGGGGACAGTTTGACATGGGGTGGGAGGGAAATAAAAAAAAAAGGGTACAATGAGAGTAATTAGAATGTGGTATATGCATGTATGAAGTTGTCAAGGAATACATTTAAGAGAATTTAAATCAATTTTGGCCAGAGAAGCTTCTTTTTTGCACTATGCCATGGTCAAAGAGCTGAGAATGAGCAACTGGTGAGTGATTAGCCTTTAATGAGATGTCATTATCAATATGCTCTCACCTTTACCCCCAGAACAAGGCTCAGGACATTGCGTGGCTGTTGTACTCATAGCAACTCTGGTAGTCTGTAAAGATCAAGCCAGTCAACAGTCCAGCATGGATAGGAGAGAGCTTCATAAGGTCTCACACCTAGCTGAGGAGCTACTGGCAGCTGATAGCTACTGGAGAAGGGAGAGTCAATTGTTTTCAGTGATATGGACACTAGTAGGTTCTCATGCTTCCATGGATGATGACCTCACAATTGTGCATATGTGAAAAGCACCAATTGGACTCAGTGAATTATAAGAAAATGCTTAAAAAATAAAAAAGGTAAAAATAAAATGTGTTGAAGGGATGTCTAGAGGAGCAGAAATGGCAAGTGAGAGGGATATGTGATCAAAATTCACTGTAGACATTAATTAAATTGTCAAAGAATACAAATTATTAATAAAAATTGAAACAAGTTTAAAGAAAAAAATAAAATGAGATGGGACCTAGTAAAAAAATCTTTTATTCTTGGGGGGAAAATCTCCTTGAATGGGGTGATAGGATCTCTTTTATCTGTCTCTCTCTATTGAAGGAACACAACACCCTCTCTCTCCCATTCCCCCACCCCAACTCCAAGTTTCAACTATAAATCAAAATAACCCTTTCCCCTTGTTATATTGATTTACCTCAGATATGTGTTACAGTAGTGGAAGAATGACTCACACACACATGCACATGATGGGCACCCACACCCTTATCCCTAAGGATATTATTAAATATGAAGCACAAAACCCGTTCATGTTTTTTAACTTTATTTAGGTTATGTTCCTTTTCTTTTAGATTAATAACCTTCCTCTTCCAATAAGTAAATCATCTAATAAATCCAGGGACTCAACTTGCTTTGTGTAAATTTACTTGAATAATAAACCTGAATTGTAATAGACTCTGAGACAAGGATTAGGCCCGTTTATTTTTATAATAATAACTGAAGTACTTATGTTCAATGAGTGTAGGATGTTATAGCCATTTAGAGGGATCTCTTAACATCCAGTTGAAGAAACAAGGATAATTACCATTCTGTGACATTAGGAAACAGTATTGCAAAAACTTCGAAAAATTTATTTCAAACATAATAGCTTTAAACACATGAACCAAATAAATAAAACCAATTTGGCCCAAATTTAGACAGACAAATAATAACAAAATCTTCAATATATTATCAAGAAAAAGAGGAAGTAGTGCCTGTGGGCAGTGTCTAAAAATATTCTGGTTAGGGGAACAAAATGGCGACAGTGAGTGGGCAGGAGTTCCCCAACACACAGTAGTGAAAAAGGAGAAAGAGCATACAGACTACTAACCATGGTAATGGACACTGGCCATGGTCCATTTGTCTTTGTGGAGCAAGGAAGGAAGACTCTGTGGAGTCTAGCCTAAATACTACGGGGGAACAGAGATGGAGATGTCAATCAGGAAGGAGTGGGCCTGCACAGGAAGGGTCCACAACACAAGATGTAGGCACTGAGCATGCTAGGAGAGAGAAAGATACAAAAGTTCCCAAAGTACCATAGTAGAAATGCATTTGAGAAGAATCAATATTAACAAAGCATAAGATTTCCATATGACTCAACCTACTTACACACACAATATTATTGCTTCTTTGACTGAGATGGCTCGGTGCAAAAAAGGACCTGAGTTCAGATCCCCAGAATCCACGTAAAAAGCCAGGCATTGGAGAAGTGCTCCTGTGATCCCAGCACTGGAAGACGGAGACAGGAGGATCCTAGGAGCTCTCTGGCTGGCCAGCCTAGCCAATCAGTGAGCTCCAGATTCAGTGAGAGAGGCTTTATCTCACGAAATAAAGTGGATAGTGACTGAGGAAGACATCAGGCAGGTCTAGGCTTAGTACTAGAGGATTCACAGATTGAAGGAAAAAATGCATGAAAGAAGGAGCAGCTTAGCTATGTGGCAATAAAGTAGAACTGGGTTTTGATTACTCATATTCTTTCCATGCATTTTTAACACCCAGAAGGATATGATAACCATTCTTATTGAGTAATGATGCCACAGTATGAGACAAATGTCCACAAGAGCAGTGCATGTTCCTTATTCTGCTCTTACCCTTGTATCTTTTTTTTTTAAGTTTGAAAACATCAATTTGGAAGTCACATAGAAACAATCCATTGAAGTCAGCTAAAGGAATATAAAACTGGAAAAACATTCACATTCCAGTTTGAATAATTTATCCTGATTAGGATCCTGGAACCCTCTTTGTATTCATGATAGTTTCTGTCAATGTAGAGAAAAGGAAGTAAGCACTTGGAAATTAAAGACATTTTAATTAAAGATACTTGAGTATAAAAAATAAAATGCCATTGGTTATCTTGGTTGTTACACACATATACACATATATAATTTAACTTTTGGTTCATAATCATATGTACTTTTGCTTGGCACATTCCAACAGAAATTCTCTCCCCATTAGCTTCCTCTATTTTAATCTCAAAATAAAATTAGTATCGTAGAGTTTGAAACAGTAAACATGCAAAAAACATTACTTTTAGTTTCTAAGTTATACCACAGTTCATTTAAGTCATAAACATAGAGGGAATATGTAAATAAAAAGTTGTTTGACTAAAATACACAGTTTTCATATGTTCCATTGGGCTGAAAAGACAAATGTTCAACTCAAAAATCAGGTACAAAAATTCTCTTCCTTCCCTAAGTAAACCTAGGTAATAAAATATGCTCATTCTAAGAGCATCCCACTGGTTTATGGAGCACATCTTAATGCATGCATTTCTGGATATAGCTTCCAAGGTATGGAATCAGAGGAATCCTAACTTGGTTGATGGCCGAGGATTCCTGGTTTACTGGGCTCTCTCACAGATCAGGCAACTGAGGTGACAATAGAGGTCAGCATTGCTGCTAGGATATTATTTATTCTGGCATTTCTTCCTAAGTAAAAATATGTCCCACAATCTTCAACACAGCTCTGAATCACACTGTAGCTCATTATTATATAAAAAAAAATGAAACAAATCTTCCCTCACACACAAATGTGAAGACTAATAATGAGACAAATAGATCACTGTGTGCACAGATTTGATGGGAATATTCAGAAAACAATCCCCATGAATGCTTGCCACTGGTGAACTCTGAGATAATTATTCTTTGGCATGGGCAAAGCAGATGCCTCACAGTGCTAAGTAAACATTCGGTTTGAGATGGTGAAAAGTAATTTCTTTAGGAAAACATGGTGGTGCACGACTGAAATCCTAGCACTCAGTAGTTAAGTCAGGGGAATTGTTAGTTCAAACCTAGCCTTGCCTGTAACAAGTCCCTGTCTAAAAACCAAACGAATTTATGGCATGGTTCACATGCCTTGAAATTTTTAAATGAGTCAGGTATCTGGATTTTGAATTGTCAGCATTTATATAATTAATTCAGCAGTATTTTTTCAACTACAGAAAAATCCTCAGAAGTAAATGCAACTCTTCCAATGATTATAAGTAAACAAACAAGTAAGTAAATAAAAGTCCTGATTTGCTCTCTCTCTCTCTCTCTCTCTCTCTCTCTCTCTCTCTCTCTCTCTCTCTCTCTCTCTCTCGTCTCCCCATCTCATCTGAAATAGTTTTTACTAAAAGTTCTTATATATTTCTTACAAACTTATTACATTTAAGTTTTAGAATGCATCTGCACATAACTTACTATGATTTGTTGACTAGATGTTTAGTTGGTTTTAATGACTTCAGGTCTGGTCTATGTTTTTAATCTTCAAACCTTTGTATTCAGAACACAAGATCCAAATTATCTTTAATGTAACACTAATCTTAATATTGAAACAGTTAATTTTATGAATTAAGAATACAATTCACTTTGAGTATGAGTGAAAAATAATTTTAATAATGTATTCTGTTACTTCTATCCAAAGTAAAGTTGTGGAGTTGAGGCTACAGCTTAGTAGTAGAACGCTTGCCTATCATGGACAAGAACCTGAGTTCCACAGAGCAGTGATGGGCATGCAATATTGTTTATTTTTCAGTTCTCAGAACTGAAAGAGTATTTGCCTAGGACCCATCCTGATGTTAACACCCAGAATCCCAGTTCAGAGAAAGTTGAGGTAGGAGGATTGAGAATGCAAGACCAATCTGAGCTGCAGAGTTGAAGCATTTCGAAAAGAAGGCAAGACCCAGTTCAAGCAAACAAAACAAAGCACATGTCCAGCAGGAAATAGTATAATGATGGGAGTAGACGATTCAAATCCTTGTAGTTCTTATGGCTTTGTTTTTTACTCATTGCTACAGAAATGGGTTAACTCATATAGTAAGTTTTAGAACTTACTGAATAAAACACAAAACTAAGATTAGACATTAAAATCAGTACCATTGACATTATCATTGGAATTATTTAGGTGCTAATGGTAACAGTGTCATTTGAAATACGAAATTCTATTAACTGTGTACAGTTCTATAAAAATACTGGATGTAGTAATGAACTTCATACATATTTTGACATAGTATCTTTTTGGACTAATTACAGGAAACATTTACTGTGTGAACATTTCTTTTTGTTTGGGTTTGCATCAGTTTTTGATCTGATATGTCAGCAAGTACTACCTGTACAAGAACATATTACATATAGTAGTATTCAGTACAGCAAACTTCCATTGTATCTGTAGCCTTTGAATTGCCTGTAGAATTGATATACAGACCACTTCACATTTAATGAAAAGCACTATGCTCAATTTGTGAAAGTGTACTTACTGTCTTTTTCTGTTTGGTTGAATCATCATCATCAGTCAGCATCATTATCTTCTTCATCATAAATAATCCAGTGAATGTAAGGTCAGGGTCCTGTCCTTTCGGTACCTTGTCTGATACTTCCAATGCAGTAAATAATGTAAATAGTGTTTCTAGATTGTCCATGAAAAAAAAATGAAAGATAAACTTTAATTTGTCCAAGTTCAGACTGTTTTTTCATTATCAGAATTGTAACCAAGCAACTATGAATATAGCTGAAATGCTTTTACCTGACACTATCTACTGAGAGGAAGTGACAGTGAGAACTCTGCAGGCAGGACACCTCTCACAGTTTCATTTATTTTTACAACACAAGAGTATTAGGATTATGATCTCCAGCTCTCTTAACTGATATATTCATGTATAAACACTCAAACAGCCTACAAATCTATGGATTTAAAGTGCACAAAAATAGTGCAAAGCATAACCTAGAGGCGCCTGGAGCACAGCACCATGGTGACCAACAGAGCCACATATGCTGTGAGTTCTCAGTGGCTTGAGTTTTTATTCATAAACTCTCAGTCCTATAATTATAACATTGTTTCCTTATTCATTTGTTTATCATTCACTGATAGTATACAGCAAATGGGCTTTCAATGTAAAAGAATAAAAACATGAAGGGAAGTGAGGAAATAGTACAAGTGTGTTACCTGTGCTAGAGAAATTTATAGTAGAAAAAATCAGAACTGAATTTCATTGGTATTTGATAATACAATGATATATGTGGCATATATCATAAATATTTAAATACAAATCATAAATATGACAAATCTAAAGAAAGGAACTTTGGGAATAAAAGTGACAGAATTATTAAACCATGTGTGCCCTGTGAAAGTTGTCATAGAGCAAGGCATTGGCCCTAGAAAGTCCAGTGTACTGGTCAGGCATTAGGATCCTATTGATATTTACCTAATCTATGGCTGCCAATACAAAGTAAAATAATCAAAACACGAAACAGCAGCAGTAACTTCCAACACTTAGTGTTGAGTTTCCAGCATTTATTGAACCATAGAGACTCTACTTCCTGAATAATTTGGAGTGGATCACTTTTTTACTCTATCAGTGTTGGCCCTGGCAATATGATTATTCACAATCATGAAGTACTTTTGCTCATTCTATAACTGTAACATATTCTGTATGCCAATCATTGAGTTATGTCCAGAAACATAGTTAGATTCAGCCCAGATGATTTATAATGGAGCAAAATAAGATATAGTCCATTCTTCAGTTTCAAAATTAATCATGAATATAAAAGTATAGCTGAAATTGTATCTTTTTATTTGGATTGTCAGTATCATCATGTTGCTCTATTGCTGCCAAAAATTGATCATAGTGATGGAAGAAGAGGGAAACAGACAAAAAGATAAATGGCATTAAGAACGTCAAAATTATTAGAAGATTAATTGAATGATCATTTAAAATATCTACTTCCAAAAATATCCACAGTCATATTCATTAAACAAAGGACTTACTTGTCACTCAAATGACTTTAACATAATGAGAAAAGTTATGGCAGCTCCTTTTCCATGAGCCTCAGTGAATTATAATATTTATGCGGTGTCTGAAGTGTGGGCCAAATTTCAATCTTTTCCTTTTTCGTGGCATAGTTGGAGCTAATAAATATTATTAGAACGAATCATTTTGTGGGAATTTCAGCTGTCAAGATAAAAATGGCATAATATCTAGAAAGATCACATAAGCAGTCTCAGTGTCTTAGAAGTGAGGCAATAGTGACCATAACCTAAATAAGATGCAATTGTATATGAAAAAGACATTGCTTCCAATGTTTACTACAGTACAGTTTACAATAAACAGAACATAGAACCAACCCATATTCTAACCAATGAATGGATAAATGAAATGCATTGTCATAGAGTACTACCCAGACATAAAAAAAAGACACTCCATCATTTGTAGCAGAATGAATGGAAATACAGAGCATACCACATAAATCCAACCAGGCACAGAGAGAAGGATGTCATGAGTCTTCACTCGTGTGGAGATCAGTAAGACAACCTTGTAAAAGTGTATGATGAAATAAATAGTAGACTCTTAAAACAGGGACATATATGGTAGGGTGAGGACAGAAAGAAATTGAGATGTTGTTTGGGATTTTAGGGACTAGGAAGGGTGCTTGGTGGAGAAGCAGTATGAGAGAGAGGAGGAGTCTTGAGAAAAGTATGAGTGGATAAATATAAGCAAAATAGGAGGTATGTGGACACACACGGCACAGTAACCTCAAGCACTTTGTACAATTAATGTGTGTGAAACATTGCACAAAACCTAGTTATATTCATTTCTGCATGACTTACACTCAGTAGACTTTTAGCACCAATAAGCTATTCCATATGCTTCCATGTTTTACTAAAATCTTAAAAAAAAACCAGTAATATGATTAATACGTGATCCATCTTACCTTGGACAAGTTAATTATGACAGTAGAGCTTAAGAAACCATGTCTCCAGGAAACCTCACTTTGAGTTGCTGGCCAGGGCAATCTAAGATCCTCCCTAAACAATGCAGACTGTAGCCATTGGTTACCTACTAGAGCAAGAAGGTAACACTTCATTGCTGAAGACACCCTACTCTATGGACATAGGTCTTGGAGGAATTGAGATGAAACAACCTGGAAGTCTCTGCATTGAGGACTAGCTCTCACAGTATTGGAAGGTGCTATGCAAACTGCCAAGGGAAAAAGCAACCGATAGACCTACCCAGATATACAATCCACAAAAAACAACAGTGATCTTCCTGGCAAGATGTCTTAATAATTCAGTAGTGTTTCTGCAGGCAACCAAGTTGGACTAATCTACTTGAATTTAAGGCCTGCTGTATATGAGGTGACTCATGCTTGACACTATAAGGCTGGCCAACTGTACATGGCTGGAGAGGTCATAGATATGAGAATAGAACTTTCTACTGCCATTTTTTATTTAATATTTTTATTTTATAATTAACATAATTTGACATATCAGCCACGGATTCCCCCATCCTCCCTCCTCCGAACACCCCCAGCCCCCCCCCATCCACTCCCCGTTCCCACCTCCTCCAAGGCAAGGTATGCCCTGGAGAGTCAGCCCAGCCTGGTAGACTCAGCCAAGGCAGGTCCAGTCTCCTCCTCCCTAAACCAAGGCTGAGCAAATTGTCCTAGATAGGCTCCAGGCTCCAAAAAGTCAGCCAATGCACCAAGGACAGGTCCCAGCTCCACTGCCTGGGGGCCTCCCAAACAGTTCAAGCTAATCAACTGTCTCACTTATCCAGAGGGCCTGGTCCAGTTGCATGGGGGTTCCTCAGCCATTGGTTCACAGTTCATATATTTCCACTAGTTTGGCTATTTGTCTCTGTGCTTTTTCCAATCATGGTCTCAACATCTCTTGCTCATACAATCCCTCCTCTCTCTTGCTGATTGGACTCCAGGAGGCCCACCTGGGGCTCAGTCATGGATCTCTGCATCTGCTTCCATCAGACACTGGATGAGAGTTCTATAATGACTGCCATTTTTTTAAGGTTTATTTATTTATTATGTATACAGTGTTCTGTCTGCATGTATGCCTGCATGCCAGAAGAGGGCACAAGATCTCATTACAGATGCTTGTGAGCCACCATGTGGTTGCTGGGAATTGAACTCAGGACCTCTGGAAGAGCAGTCAGTGCTCTTAACCTCTGAGCCATCTCTCCAGTCCTCTATTGCCATTTTTTTAAACCAGAATAATTTCTAACTGTATTCTAAATATTGATTCTTATATCTTATAAGTAAGATTAGCTCTCAGCCCTCATCAAAGAAGCTTTGTTTTGCTGTAGATGGAGGCTATTACAGAGACCCATAATCGTTCAAAAAGCAGAGATTGAGTGATACTGGGATGACCATCCCCTATTGGTACATCTACAGAGCAAAACATTAAGGCTCAGGGCACATCACAGAAGAAGATCTGGAAAGATTGCATTGGCCAGAAGACCAGAAGACCTATTGCTAGATAACATTCCCTAAACATGGCAGGGGAAATGTACCCATGTAATTTCAATAATGTGGTTGCCTAAATAGGACATATATAATGACGACACCTATTGACATGCCAGCATGGATGGAGGAAACTTCACAAGGCCCCACTCCTAGAACTCTAGGCAATTAATGGCTTCTAAGAGAGGGAGAATAAGCCTTTTCTAGGGACCAGTTATTCAACCCCAATTGGTCAGCCCTAAGCACAGATGAGGAACACTCAGTAGGCCATGTGATCATGAATCCAAGAAGGAGAGGAAGAAGGAGTTGTAGGGGGAAGAAGAAGGTTTATAAATGATGTAAATACACTACTCACACATAAAATTCTAAAAAATAAACTTAAAAAAGTTTAAAGAGAAAACATGCCTATACATAGTAATGGGAAACCATGATGGAAGTCACCTATGACTGAGCCTTGGCACTTGTGACTCACACTAGTAATCCATAACAATTCAGATGGGCAGGGTTATATGTGAGTAATGTAGTTAAAAAGTTGTCTCTTTATTGCTAAATGTTCTTAAAGCAGAAAGCTATCCTGCATCATTAATACTTCACACTGTTAAGTTTATTGTTATCAAATTCATGGTTCTAACAGGAACATTGTTAATAAATAGTTAATTTGACTTGAAGTTTTTTTGTCTGCTTTTAAGTATGCATAATAAGTGATAGCAAGGACACTAATCTCTCTCAAACCAGTGTCCTCCTTCCTTTAAAACAATGACTAAGAATAGCAATAACCCTGAGAGGCTGTGGATCTACTCAATGCTTCAGACTTGTAATGAAGACCAGACATTAGACTCCTAGAGCTTTTGTTAAGTGCCAGGTGGGGATAGGGGTCTGCCTGTGATTGCAGTTTGAGAAAGCAGAGGCAGGGTATCCCCAGAGCAAACTGGTTAGCAAGAGTAGCCATGTTTCATTGAGGGACCTTGCCTCACTGAATAAGATGAAAGACCAGTGGAGATTTGTTTCCAACATCACCCTGAGGTCTCCACATGCACACACGAGCATACATGTGCACCTATACACATGCAAAGCATGCATACACACACACACACACACACACACACACACACACACACACACACACACTGAAAGGGAAGAAGGAAAAATAGGATAGCCAGGACTACATGTAAAGTTTAACTGATGATTCAACGTATCAACTCTATACTAGAAATACATTATTCTGGAACATAAAATCATTACAGAAATACACCTTGGGCTTAATATTTGGGGAATTTATTTTATTTCCACACTATATTGGTTTCATGTGCACAAGATAAAACTTCTCAGGAATCCAAACTTTGGTCTGCAAATATTTAGGATAATTATATATTCAAAGAAATAATTATGATTACAAATTTAACACCTATTTGTGTTATTCTCTATGACCACTCGGTAATAATAAGGATAAGCCAATAAAATTCATCTTTGGTAAAATGAGGTAAATAATGTGTATAGCAGTGCCTGATAAAAACATTTGAGAGAAAAACAATCATTAGTACTACTCAACAGTAATGCCTGTAAACAACAATAATGATCAGAATGACAAAAATATCTCAAAATGTTCAATAGTGACACATATCCTGGGGTGATGAACACTAATGTAATTGGGTCTAAGTTCCAATAAAAAAAAGTCATTCATGGCTGGTACTGTCTATGGCTGGTGAGGCCATAAACCCTAGAAGAAAACCTACTAGTACCACTTCATTAAACAAGTATAATTTCTAACTGCATTCTAAATACCTATCTTTATACTCACAAATAAGTGTAGTTCACACATCTTACCTCCTTTTTTTGCAGCAAACAGAAACTATTAGAGAAGATCATTACTATTAAAAATATAGAGAATAACTTACAACCCAACCTCAGTTAACTCAACAATACAACTCAACACCTAAGACTCAGGGACCATTGCAGAAGAGGGGACAGGAAGATTTGAAAAGCCAGAGGACCAGGATGGGATTTCTGATGTGAAGTAGTGTCTTCCATATGTGACAGGTAAGTTTCACACAGGAAATCCCAACAAATATGGTTGGTTGCCTGAAAAATAACACCACCTGACATGCCAGTGTAGACTCACAAGAGCTACAGGCAATTAATGGATGCTGAGAGAGGAAGAATCACTTTTCTCCAAGGACAAGAACCCTGATAGATTAGCCAATCTCAAGATGTCAGTCCTAAACACATATGAGCAACAGTAAATGGTGTTAGTATATTGTATTTATAATCTCTCTCTCTCTCTGTCTCTCTGTCTCTCTGTCTCTCTCTCTGTCTCTCTTACCCCAATCATAATTAAATAATTAGAGGCCATGAATTTGAGGGGTGGGAGGAGCATGGGAGGAAATGGATAGAGGAAAGAGAAAGAAATGTAAATACAGCTCACATTTATGAAATTCTCAATCAATAAATGAAATTATATATATAATGTTTGAGAATTAGCTCTTTATCTGTTTCAAAAAACACATGATCATGATATTTTAAGTAAAAGAAGCAATTGCCAAAACATAATTTAGAAGCTATAGGAAATGTAGTAGGTGACCATATTCACAAATAATATTTTACATAATTATTAAAATCACTATATTATATCTTATTTAAACCTTAAGATTGGAGGTGAAAAAATTAATTCCATGGCACATTTCTTATCTAAAACTGGAGAAATTCTAACACTTAAACCAACTCTTTCTTTAATACCATCCTACTGTGTACTTCACATCCTCCATACTACTGAAATGGGCTTTTTTTTTCTTTTTCTTCTTATTATCAGAATCTGTGAATCTGAGTGATTGTCATAGGTTCTTTGGTATAGGCTAAATACATTACTTAAAAGGGTCAAAAAGTCTTGCAACAGAAATACTTTTACCATGCCAGAAACACTAGCATTCAGGTCACCTCTTTGGCTGCCAAAATCTCTCCAACTGGCTTCTACTAAAGAGCCTCAAAGTTGCCATGGTGAGGAAATAGAGACCTGCAGTGAGAGCACTCATTAGTGTGCACGTTAATTCTACCTTTGAAAAGGAGGAGCGGCAGGGCTTGAATGCACACGACACGGAAGAACAACAGCCGGATAGCCTGGCATAAGGGACGTGATTAGAGAAGACGTGGTGGCGGCACAGCAAAGGATGGCTGTGGGCAACCAAAATGATACCTTGAGGACCCTGCTGGAGAGAAAGCCTGGAGAAAAAGCCTGTGACATAGATGTGGTGTGCTGCCAACTGATCCCCACTACCTGTGCCAACTCAATTTTTCAAGGTTGTATGCTGGGGATGTCTTTCTGTTGCTGTGAATGTGTTGCTCTGATTGATTGATAAATAAAATGCTGATTGGCCAGGAGCCAGGCAGGAAGTATAGTGTAGGCGGGACAAGCAGAGAGGAGAACTCTGGGAAGTGAAGGGCAGAGTCGAGAGATGCTGCCAGCCTCGACCATGAGAAACTAGATGTGAGGGCAGAACTGGTAAAAGGTACCAAGCCACGTGGCTAAACATAAATAAGAATTATGGGTTAATTTAAGATATAAAAACTAGATAGCAAAAAGCCTGAGCCATTAGGCCAAACAGTTTAAATAATATCAGCGTCTGTGTGTTTATTTGGATCTGAGTGGCTGAGGGCCTGGATGGGACTGGAGATAACTCCAGCTACAGTTGTATGTAAGACAAATCTTAAAGATATTACTAATAAAAAAAAAACAAAACAAAACAACAACAAAAAAAAAAAACCCTGGAGCCAGATATTGGGGTAAAACCTGAAAGATCATAGGGATAAAACAAGCCACAGCTAACCTCATCTTGCCAACTTCTCCTATTTCCATGAATCCTCAGACTGAAAGCCTCTGAGTTCTCACCTCTGAGGGTCTCAGTTGAACTGCTTAAAAGCTCTAGTCCTCACGCCTTATATACTTTTCTGCTTCCTGCCATCACTTCCTGGGATTAAAGGCATGTGCCTTTCCCAAGCAAAGACATGAGATCTCAAGTGCTGGGATTAAAGGTGTGTGTCACCACACCTGACTTTGTTCCCAGTGTGGCCTTGAACTCACTGAGATCCAGGTGGATCTCTGCCTCCCAAGTGATAGGCTTAAAGGCATGTGTGCCACCATTTTCTGGCCTCTGTCTAATCTAGTGGCTGTTCTGTTCTGTGACCCCCAGGTAAGTTTTTTAGGGTACACAATACATCAATCACAGTTGCATATTTCACCTGGATGCAAGCTCTCAGCTACAATGTATGCAATTCAACTCCAGCAAAGGAAGAGGGCACAAGTTAAAGAGGAATAACTGTGACTGGCTTAAGGGAGCAAATGTCACTGTGCCTTTAGAATTCTTTTGCAATTCTCTTGACTCTATGTGGTTAAATTTCATATGTGTTAAAATAGCTGGCTATATTACAAATCAAAAGTAAACTGTGTCAAACACAAAGGAAGTAGTAGCAGGAGACACGCTCAAGACTAACCCGGTCATAGAGATGAGTGAGCTGCTACAAGTCAGGATGGCCAGGAAACCTACGTCACACACTGTTAGCTCTGTCACAGTAAGAAGGTAGCTTAAATTTACTCGATTTACAGTTTCTTCCTCTGCAAATGACTACAGTAACACCCACATCAGAGAACAGATATAGAGGAACTGTCCAGCAGGGTGCGCAGAAAACGGCAACTTGATAAGCGGCTATTACTATGACTGCTGCATTTCGAGCACTTAGAGAAAGCACATATTTTGTGTATCTCTGGCACCTAAATAAAGCGCAGATTTTGTGACCCTTAGGACTGACTGAGAGTGTTTCACTGAAGAGACAGAGTATGTGATGGTGTTTGGAGGTTGAGGAGATTCCTTAGGTGGAAAGAATTCTGTACATGGAAGAAGGTCATATTTCATGAAACAAGATAGCAGATAAGAAGGTGGAAATACCCATGACATCTCTTAAAGAGCCAGTAATAAAGTGATCTCACAAGAGATCCAGGTTATATAGACATGGATAGTAAGGGGCCTACTATGTTAAAGTTTATGGAAGATAACTGATAACAGGTTGGGCTATCCTTAATGAGCTGGTGTTTGCAGAAAAAGGAGGTAGCACTTAGGGAAAGCGCTCAGTGCTGACATTTATATTTTATTTTTTTTTAAAAAAAAATTATGTGTTTGCATGTGTCTGTGTGTGGGTATGTGCATATGAGTGCAGATGCCTGCAGAGGTCACAGGGGATATTCAGCTATCCTAGAGGTGCCGTTAAAAGCATTGTAAGCCACTCAACATAGGTGCTATGAACTACATTTAGGTTGTCTGTAATAGCAGTGTATGCTCTTAACCTCTGAGCAATCTTTCCAGCCCCCAGGGCTAGCATTTTAATAGAATATCAAAGACCTATTCTTATAAATTGTCAGACTCTTCCACAACATAGAATTGAGATCCCTGCTCTATTCTTCACTAGCAGAGCTACCTGCAGTAGGGACCATGTCTAGAAAAGATGGAACCTGTGATTAGTAAACAGGAAAATTTTTTGAAAGGCGAAATGCATTGATGAAGAAAATGCTCAGATATGTTGTTGACAAGTGATGGAAGATTATTTTTCTTTCTTTATGATTAAATACCTAACTTGCAAAAATAGGCTTAAGTTTCAATAAAACAGCATTGTAAAACAGGGATATTTATAATGTTTACTGTACTATGTTACATAATATTAAATGTCATATTTGCTGTTGCTTACTACACAATATATTTATGCTTCAAATATTTTCTTAAACATATTCCAATTGTATAACATTTTAATCAATTGACTTGGGACAGGGTGTCCTGGGTTTGATAATAAGGAAAAGAGATATCCTGTTTGTCAGTAGAAAACAAAACAACAGCCTCACCTCAAGGAAAATAGGACATAGTTTATTCTGAGCCAATTATGAGTGACCATGGTCCAAGAACACACTTGGGTTGTTCAAAATAATATGTGCCAGTATAGAAGCAGCTTCATTATGTGCCTACAACTACAGAGTAATAAACAAAAATCATAAACTAAGGCCCTTACTCCAGGATCTTGGTGGGAATGTGAGGTAGGTAGATGGTTACAACAGAATGGGATTTTCTGTCTTAGATTTCATACATTATCTTATATCATTCTCAGCTATGGGGCTGAAGGTTTACCAGATAGTGATAGGATGTTGTGCCAGACACAGGTAAGCAATGAATGGTTATTTAATAAACTAAAGGTAGAACCTGTAACATTCCAGCTCTCCACCATTATGGAGTTCCAGCTAACACTGTAGAATCCTTGGTATCAAGGTAGTTTGTTTTCTGGGATTGTCAGTTCACATCATATCGCTTTGCCATCTGGTGCAAAGCACTCTGAATGTTTTTGTTTACAGATAACATCATTGGTGAATGTAAGGAATTTATGGAAGTAAATTTTTCTGAACTGTGGAATGTGACAAGCTCCATGTCCTACCTGAGCTAGGCCAACCTAACAGCAAAACTTCAGGGTGTCTCCCCTCCCCTTTGTTTTGTTTTGTTTAATCGGACATGCTTAGCTTAGAGAAGCAAATACTCAGTAAGGGTATGTCAGTAAACCTTTAAAGTAATAAAAAGACTGGCATATGCAAAGTGGAGACTATCATTTGTAGTGACACAAGGTAGAAATAAATTCTAGGAGTTAAAGAAAGAAAATGGCCGGTGCTATCTAAGAAAGCAATTTCTAGAATGAGATGAGAATAGCTTATCCCGCTTCATAATGATGGAAGATCATGGCCATAAGGCAAAAAGGAATAACCAATTAACTACTTCAGTGATTTTCCTCTGATTTATATGTCAGTATCACAGGAAGATTTGCTAGAGCTAGGCTGCACCTAGAGTCCCACCTCACATTGATTCAGCACAAAGTCTAGCTGTAAATTCCGCAGACATTGATGTCTCTGTTAGGCAGCAGGATTGCAAAAGTAAGCTTAGCTACGGCAAGTCTTAGTGGTGCCACATCATCTTTCTTATCATTGAATAGGAGAGAGACACAAAATCGCTCTGGTAAGACCATGACGTGTTACAATGAATGGAGGTGATCAAGTTTCCAGGCAGAAGAGACAAGGAGGGAGGATGCTGTGAATCTAGCTGCCAGACAATAGATACTTCCTTGTGATGAATAAATTATTTTAAACTAGTAGTATGTAAGAAAATAAATAAAGCAAATGCTCCAGCCTTACCTGTAACTACATACACCTACCCTAGTCTCAAGCTCAACACAACTTATACACTTCCATTCTATCTATAATCATTTCTCAAAAATTTCAATTATAAACTGCATCACACCTCAATGATTTCAGCCAATGAGATCAATTTCCCAGTTTCCTCCCCTTTATCTCTTATAACCACGAACCTACTCAACCGGCCTCAAGTCTAAAGTTTTCCCTTAATTCCTCAAAAATGATTTATTGTTTTGTCTATTCTGCCTCCATAATGTTTTAAAAATAGCTCAAGAATCGAATTTATCTAATTTATTTATTCTAATTAATTAACTACTTTTGTTACTTCTTCAAAAAAAATCAGAGTGAGGAGTGTAAATCCATTGATAAACCCTTCCAAATGATAGAATGTGTCTAAGTTAGAAAACATGACTATGCACTTACTTAAATATATTCTACAAGTGTTCAAAAATCATTCTGAAACTTTTGAAAAAGATTCAAGTCTAGAATCAAGGCTAGAGATTCAGGCTTAACATTTATATGCATCCAAGAAACAATTGTTAAAGCTAACTTTTTTTTAGTACATTCCTCTAGTTTATTTTATACCAGCCACATAGAAGGACACACTACTGTATTCTAGAAGAGACAAAGAAAATTCCAACTGCATGATTATGTCTCTTTGAAGCTTTCACTCCACTGAAGACCAGATGAGATGATGAGAGTAAATCCTCAGAGGCAGAGTACTATTTTCAAGGCATATGGCACAACATGGCGACTCTGGGGAAAGTTCAAATAGAAAAAGAGAACAAGGAAAGGATGGTAAATAATAATGATGAAAAGTAAAAGAAACCAAAATACTATACCTTGTAAGTAGTTCTTTCAATCTAGATAAGGTTAGATATAGGTTCTTCAAAGTAGTTATATCTGTGTAAGAAAAATTAATTCTTTTTCCTCTTAATTCACTTTTTCAAATTTCTTCAGTTTGCCAAAATCATTTTTTTTGCTCATATTTTTGCTCTCTGATTGTTCTCTATGCTCATCTTGACATGCTTTTAGAGAGGCTATCTATTCCAGCAGTGCTTCCCAAGCTGTCAACTTTGGATGAGGATGGAAAATGTGCTATTGAATCCATGTGGGAGCATTTAGAAGTTTGCTTAACCAAATGCTGAAAACCTTTCATGCAAGAACTATATTATAAACTCACAGTCCCTAGACAGAACATAAACCACATAATTGTGGATCTCAAGCAAAACAGAAAGGTCGATCTTCTTATTCAAAACAAAAGTATTTCAAGAAGTCTAAAGAAAAGCATTCAACTAAGGGGCCTGCATTACTGCAGAGATCGTCTGTTCACATCAGCAGCTATAGACTTCTATCACTGCACAGGCTGTATGTCTTGTGTAGACACTCATCAAAAAACTCAACACATCCATGCATGATGGTGTAAACCTTTAATCCCAGCACTCAGGAGGCAGAGGCAGTCAGATCTCTGTGAGTTTGAGTCAGTCTGGTCTGCAAAGTGAGTTCTAGGACAGCCGGGGCTACACAGAGAAACCCTGTCTTGAAAAACCAAACAAAACAAAACAACAAAACAAACAAGAAACTCAGCAGAAATCAACAACCAATAAGAAAGATTGTCTGAAGGCCAATCAGTCCAGCAGCCAGGTCTTCAACAGTTTAATTATCTGTATTAAACCTGAAAAACTGAGAACTTAATGCCAAATGGGGTTCACAGACAAAATAAAGCAATCCAGTTAAATTGTTTTATGTATTTATTATGGTTTTTTTTGCTTTGAGCCAGGTTATTGCTATATAAACAAGATTGGCTTTCAACAATCCACTTGTCTCAGCTTCTCTAATGCTAGGGTTGTAGGTATGTGCTACAGTGATCAGTGTACATGACTGATTTTTATATTATAAGCATATTTCATGATTACATGAAATATTTGGAACATAATATTTGATACAAAGTTATGCTAAAAATAATTTCTATCTGAAATTCAAATTAAACAGGGAACTTAAATTTTACTTACTATAATTTTGATAATTAGTTACAAATTTATATCATTTAACTCTTTATAAAGCATATTGCTCTATATTGTAGTGCCTTGTAAGAAAATGACCTTATTAAATATGATATGATAATTTTATAAGGTTATTAATGAAAATATTATTATTGCTACAAAGAAATGCTCCCTTAGAATTCACAGACAAGAAAATTCCCTCAGGTCATATTTTTACATATACTTATATTTCACCACTGTGGTAAAGGATGATTACCATGAGAGACATTGATGCTTCTGATATTTTTCTTTGTCTTGGCTTCATAGATGGAACTGTGGAATACATCTCCTATAAGAACATATATATGGATATAGATATATAGAGAGGGAAAGAGGTAATGGTTTATCTAACATTGCAACCTTATTATTGGTTGTATTTTCTATTATCTCTCATTCACTGCTCTTTCTATCTGCATCTCAACATCCTTATGCATATTTTGTTTTATTTTTTTCACTTCACTCCATTACTTTATACATATTTTTTCTGAGCAGTCATTTTAGAGAATGAATAAAATGACCAAATGTACAATCATTACCAAACTGCCTGACAAATTTACACATCATTTGTAAGGTCAAGTTGCTTACTACCTCTATTGTACCATACATTTAATAAATTAAATGTATTCAGACTAAAAGTCAATAAACAAAAATCTATTACTCATCAAATTAGAATTTAAGGAAATAATTTAAAACAAGATTGCATGTGAATTTTATAAAATCACCAACCAAAAATGAGTTAAAAGAATGACATAAAGTCAAACACCATTTTTAAAGGAAGATGTTAACATGAAGCTTAGACGTCTAAAAAGCATTTTAAGTTCACAAAAATATATATCTTTATACACATATTTATTTACTAAATATTTTTTATTTTATTAAAAGAAGTTTAAGTTGAAAAGCATATCAAATACATACACTATGTATTAAATGAAAGGCATTCAATATTGCAACAATTTTATTGTTGATCAGATAGAATTGTCTAAAGCTAAAGGCTTTGGCTCATTTGTTATGTGAAATAAAAATAACTCTTTGTGCCAAGTGACTTATTACCTTGTCTCAATAAGATTGGTACAAATTATTAACTTTTTAATGGGAATTTTCTTTCTTTGACTCCCTATAAGAGACAAATAGTAATAAGTCATACCTGTTGGCCCATTTAAAACAAATTCAGTGAATGTTCACTCTTCAAGCAGATTTTTTTATAGTAATCAATATACTTTGGCTAGTTTTATTATTAAAAATATTACCATCTGAAAAGATAATATTTAAAACTTTGAAATATAAAATCAAATTTTCAATTTGAATGAGATAATGGAGATCTCATCATAAAATGTTAATACATTGAGAGTATATGAAATATGTCATTAATTATTGGATTGGCAAAATTTTATCCATTACTATTTATTGTATTCAAATATGTTAGAAGCAGAAAGATGTTCTAGTGTGAATTCACACAGTCAGGCTTTGTAAAATGAAGTTTTCTTTTTAGATGTATTCAACCCAGGACAATGCCTACAACACTATTTTCCAATAAATGCAACTCAGTCTCCTGGTTTACAGCTATTCTCCAAGGGAATTTCAGGTCACCTTTGAGAAAGTCTGCTCTCTAAACACAAACTGTGACTAAAAAATGTCCTCAGCCCAAAATTCAAGATGTTTCTGTGCAAAAGTAATATAATATTGATAATGTACTCCAAATAAGACATTTTGACCAACTGTATAGTATCATTACATATAATATTATCTGTTAAGATAATATTAAGCTAAAGTGTATTAGTAATTTTTACGTAAAATTCAATTTACCCGTTATTTTTTGTAAAAGTTTTTTTTAAATTTTTCTCCCATTCCAATGTGGCAAGGACTGTATCCATAATTCAAGGTAAATGACAGACTTATATAAAGCAAATAAAATCTGAAAAGAGAGGCTACTTTCTGATAATGTGATTGGGTGAGAAGATTTTTCTCTCACTGAGATGAAGGGCTCCTGTTTTCCTGACTTACCCTGTGTGGTATTTGACTGGAATTCCTTTGCTACAGCAAATCCTCTTTTCCCACCTTGGAGTAAGCATGATTGTTTCCTATACAATTACACCGACATCTGAACATGAGAATTTAACATCACTGATTTTAAACATCAGAGTTATGTTATTTTCTTGGTATATAGAATTAAATATATGTGCTGGCTAGGTTTTTTTTTGTTTTGTTTTGTTTGTTTGTTTGTTTGTTTGTTTGTCTGTCTGTTTGTTTTTGTCAACTTGACACAAACTAGAGTTACCTTAGAGGCAATCTTAATTGAGAAATTGCTTCCATCAGATTGGCCTGTGGGCCTGTCTGTGAGGCTTTCTTAATATAGCCAGAGTGGCTGAAGGACACCAAGAGAACAAGGTTCTCTAATTCTACATGATCTATATGCAGATGAACTGACAGAAACAGGCATAATCACAGGGCTGGCACAGATCTGAAATAGGTGGGGTTCTAGAGTGAACAGAGAAGTCGACTCCAGGCCACAATCCTAACCAGAAGCTATCTCCAATTGATAAGCATTTGTAAATGAAAAATTGGTTTTCTCAAAAGGAGTCTCACTGGAAAACTACTCTAAAGGGTAGATTGTATGCTCAGCAGTAGATGGCCAACCAAAAGTGAACTCAAGGGCATTTTTGAAGGTTTCTTGTCTCATAATGTCATTTCAGGGCTTTTCTCTTTACTTTTTAAATTTTCATCTTATTTCTCATTTTTATTTTATTTAGACATGTTTTCTTCTTTCTTTTTACTCTACAGGTCCTTTGTGTGCATGCATATGTATATATAATACCTTCTAGTTTAATGTTTTTATGCGATTCCTGAGTGGGTCTCTGATTCTTGGGCATCGAGGCTAAATGAAGTGTCCCACCATAGGGAATAGGTTCCAAAAAGCCAGCTCATAAGCTAGGGACAAATCCTGATTCCACTGCTAGGTGCCCCACAAACAGACCAAGCTAGACAACTGTCACCCACATGCAGAGGGCCTAGATCGGTCCCATGCAGCTCCCTGGCTGTTGGTCTAGAGTCTCTGAGCTCCCACTAGCTCAGGTCAGCTGTTTCTGTGTTTTTTCCATCATGATGCCCCTTGCTCATATGATCCCTCCTCCCTATCCTCTACTGGTCTGCTGGAGCTTGGCCTGGTGCTTGGCTGTGGATCTCTGTATCAGCTTCCATCAGTTACTTGATGAAGGTTCTATGATGACAATTAGGGTAGTCACCAATCTGATTTTAGGAGAAGGCTAAATCAGGCACTATCTCCACTATTGCTAGAAGTCTTAGCTGGGGTCATCCTTGTGGATTCCTGGAACTTTTCCTGGCACCAGTCTTCTCCCTAAGCCCATAATGGCCCCTCTATCAAGATATCTCTTTTGTTGCTCTCTCTCTCCATTCCTCCCCACAACTCAACCATATTTATCCCTCATATTCCCATCCTCCAGCCCCTCCTCTCTTCTCCCCACCTCATCCCCAGTTTACCCAGGAGTTCTTACCTATTTCCTCTTTCAAGGTCTATCCATGACTCTGAGATTTCATCTGACTCCACCAGAATGGCTAAGATCACGCAAAGAAAAGAACTGACAACAAATGAGGATGTGTGAGAGAGCAACTGTCATTCGCTATTGGTGGGATCGTGACGATGCGTGAAAAGGCAACTATCATTCACTATTGGTGGGATCGTGAGGACGCGTGAAAGAGCAACCATCATTCGCTATTGTTGGGATCGTGAGGATGTGTGAAAGAGCAACCGTCATTCGCTATTGGTGGGATCGTGAGGATGTGTGAAAGAGCAACCGTCATTCGCTATTGGTGGGATCGTGTGTGAAAAGGCAACCATCATTCGCTATTGGTGAGATCACAAACTCATGCATCCCCTGCCAAAATCAGTGAGAACGATTTCCAAAAAGCTAGAAGGAAATCTACCATTTGAGCTAGCTATATCACAGCGTGGCATTTGTCCAAAGGACTCAACATCTTACTCCAGATACTTGTTCACCAATGCTCACTGCTGCTCTCTTCACAATAGTTAAGAAATACAAACAACCATTCAACCACGACTGGATCATAAAAATGTGCTAGAGATACATAATAACACACATACTCTTTTCAGCTGTAAAGAGAAGTGAGATAATAAAATTTCCAAATACTTGGAAATATAAAATAAACTGACTGACTGAGGTAACACAGACCCAGAAGACAAATGTACAGCAAGTCCAGCCCTCAGGGCCTGTTACTAATAGGCTGTGTATAATTTGTAGGTAATTCATGGCTTTTTCTAATCTATTTAATCCCTTTGTCTTTGTTTTCCTCTTGTAAAACGGAGATAATAATGTTCACTACTGTTTATAGAACATGCTCTGATGAAAACTGTTATTTGGTATATAGAATATTTGAGAGACACATTCTAATAAAACAGACATTTTCTGTTTTGCAGGTATAGTCTAGTTTTACTCTTTAGCTAAGTATCTCTATTTCTTTAGTAATGTGGAAAAGAAATAATGCGGTTAAGTTATGTGTTGGAGGTGATAAAAAAAAGAGACAATGAGTCCTCTGTTGCCTGATGACTGTGAAGCATGTACAGACCCAGAGGGAGGCGAAGAAGCCAAGGTAGGCTTCTTGAATTAAAATTGTTGTTTCTGAAGGGCTCTCTGCACTCCTGGGAGACCTCTGGGATAACCTGTGTCCAGATTTCTGGAAGTTTCCCACATTCTCTGCCTCATAATTCCCTTTCTCTTCAATTCCAAAATAGCAGGGCTAGACTTTCTCAGGTTGCCATTTATGTATGTATATGTATGCATGTATGTATGTATGTATTGCTTTCATCTCATAACTCTTAGAACTAGATTGTCACCCATCTTGGATAATGTCCCTGATAATCTGTCTCATCACTGACCAAAAATGCTGCCAGGTGTGCAGATAAGAACATGAAAGCCCCTAGGAAGCACGATCTAACTGGACACAGAAGTAAAAATTAAAAACCAAAGAAATAGAAAGTATATGAAAAATCTCAGAATTCTAATTTACTTTGCACGTATAAACATTATAAAAAATAAAGCTTTTCTTTCTGAAAATATCTTTTATCATTAATGAAGATAAAAATAATCTTGGCTCATAATTATTGGAAACCATACAATGGACTAAATCATGTAATTGTATGTAATCAGGAATGGCATCATTCAGGAAGCAAAAATACATAGAATGTGCAAATCTGCTTTAAGTACAAGAACGGCAACTGGATGCAGGAGAATCCTTTGTGCATTGTGCAAAGCACAACCACATCACAGTGGTGAGTGGCCCTTCACAGAAGCAGTGGTGTGAAAGTGGAAACACAGTTTCTGCCCTTTTAGGGTTCTGTTTCACTTTAGAAATAATCCTATGGCTTAAAGCTGCAGAAACTTTGCTAAAGGCAAAATCATTTTAAGTATAAATGCAGTTTATATCATAATATTTTCAAAATATTGTCTGAGAGATTTCCAGGGAATTTGATAATACACGTATATTTTAAATATAAGGTTTCTCTTTCAGCCTCATTATTGATACCACTATTATCCTAGGTCTTGGTGTTATTATTTAACTCTTTATTTTTTCCCACTGTATGTCAAATTATCTTATTCTTTTAAAATAATGAGTATAATCTTTCTTTTGTTAAAAAGTACGTATTTGGAGATAGACAGATGGATCAGCATTTAAAGAGCACTGACTATTCGTCAAAAAAACCTGGGTTTGATTGTCAGAACCCACACAGTATCTAATAATCACCTGTAACTCCAGCTCTGAGGGATCAGATGCCCTCTTCTGGCCTCTTCAGGCACTAGGCATGCATTTGATGCACAGATATACATGCAGGCAGAGCATTTATACTTGTAAAATATATTCTTAAAAAGATTTATATATGTTTATTTTATGTATATGAATATTTTGACTGCATGTATGTATATGCAGTACATATGTGCCTGGTGCTTGCTGAGGTCAGAAGAGAGCATCCAATCCTCTGGAAATGGAAATCCAAAGGATTACAAGATGTTAGTACTCAGAAGCCAGGCCAGGTTCTCTGTAAAAGCAGCATGTGTGCTTAACCTCTGAGCCTTCTCTCCAGCCCTGAAATTATATATTTTACTGTTGCCTACTACTGACCTTCATCTGCTGTGGGATGTCCTGTATGTTGTGAATATATGTTGCTATGATTGATTGATAAATAAAACTGCTGATTGGCCAGTAGCTAGGCAGGAAGTATAGGTGGGACAAGCAGAGAAGAGAATTCTGGGAAGTGGAAGACAGAGGCAGGGAGACGCTGCCAGCTGTCGCCATGAAAAGCAAGATGTAAGGTACAGGTAAGCCAAGAGCCACGTGGCAACTTATAGATTAATAGAAATGGGTTGATTTAAGATATAAGAACAGTTAGCAAGAAGCCTGCCACAGCCATACAGTTTATAAGAAATGTAAGTCTCTGTATGTTTACTTGGTTGGGTCTGAGCGGCTCCGGGACTGGCGGGTGAGAGAGATTTGTCCTGACCATGGGCCAGGCAGGACCAGGAAAACTCTAGTTACATTCATCAACTCACTACAGGGTTCCTAGGAGAAATATCGTAAGAATCAGCCTACATTGGTTGTCTTATTTTAAGAAGTACTGAGAGGATTTAATTCATATTTATTGAACATCTTGCCGTATCTTAAACAACATTCTATATATTTACAATTTGATAGTCATCTAGTTGTCATTTTTACACTATTACTGAAGAGCTACTGTTAACCTAATGTACAGATGAGAAAACTGAATTATAGAAAAGTTAAAATATTTCCTCAAGTTTGGGTGCATGCAAGTAGCAATGCCAGGACTCGTGATCTGGGTTGCCTCTGTGAACCTAAGTGTCTATTTTGCTAAGTACACAAATTAAGGGAGTCAAACACATTTGTGTGTTCTGAGACTTATGAGAACTAGCACATTAATTTCAGTGTGTTCTCACGTTCACCCGCCCTACAGGGAAGAGGAGTGTCTATCTAAAAGAAAGCAGCTCAGGTAAAGAAAGAGGAGAGAGGAGAGGACAGAGAGAGGGAGGGAGTGGGGAGCGATGAGCCATTGTATGTGGTTGCCATCACCCAGGGAGGGAAGGAGACCAATCCTACACCCTAAGATAGAAACAGCAGCATCCGGTTTTCTTAGCCTGGCCTTGTCATCCCTCTCTCAGCCAAGCAACACAAAGCTGCCAAGCTGTTTGTATAAAACACTTCTTACATCATCTTTTTCTCCTACCCCAGAACCTAAAATGACTTCATGATCCTTACACGAGCAAGTCCAAACTACTCCATCTGGCACTGAAGAG
Organism: Peromyscus eremicus; assembly: GCF_949786415.1. Classification (NCBI taxonomy): domain Eukaryota; kingdom Metazoa; phylum Chordata; class Mammalia; order Rodentia; family Cricetidae; genus Peromyscus; species Peromyscus eremicus. The sequence goes on along the minus strand of NC_081422.1, from coordinate 70,898,708 downwards.
CCTTGTGTGGATTTTTGTTTGTTGTGTTTTGTTTATCCTATCATATTTACCTGATCATCTATTCCTTCCAAACACAGATTTTTAAAACCTTGACCTCATCCCTGACTTCCTATTTTTCTGACATCCTGTAACCTATCTCTCAGCAAAGCCCACTCTCTCTGAGGTCAGATCAGGCAAACCCAATCAGTTCTTAGCTTGTTTAACACCCTTCTGGAGCCAATACCTATCAGATCTGAAACACTGAAAGAGTTGCCTGACTGGTTCAGCTGCTCCCACACTTGTCCTTGCACAGAATCTTCTGTTTGTAAATCTGAAACATCTATGGCAAAATAGTTAACTGCCGTCTACAAAACAAAAAAAAAAAAGAAGAAAAGAAAAAAGAAAAAGAAAACACAACAATAAATACAGTATGTAAATGTGTTCACATCAACTTGTTTAGAACTGGTTGGATTCTGGTCCATGAGACAGTTTACTGGGTAAAAGAGCTTCCCACACAAACCTCACAAGCCGAGTTTGAGCCCCAGATCCCATAACTGCAAGGAAAGGATCTGCTCCTGAGAACTGTCCTCTGACCTACATATACATGCCCACAGGCACATTATAGACACACACAATTTTATTTTTAGAAAGAAACAGTCAGGTTCTTGTAATTGATCAACAGACCCAATATTGAAATTTAAAATATTTGATGAGGGTGGAGGACTTCCCTCACATCTTCCAAGCCCTAGGTTTGGTCCCCAGAAACACTAAATGAATAAGTAAATATGTGTGTGTGTGTGTGTGTGTGTGTGTGTGTGTGTGTGTGCGCGCGCGCGCACGTGTGTGTGTGTGTGTGTATTTAAAATTGTGCTACAATGTATATAAAATGTATCATTTTAACTGTTCAAGTATAAAACTCATTAACATCACATACACTCACATTGCTACTACACATTAGAAATGTCATCATCTCAAGTTGTAGCTGTGTAACCACTTCCCATCCCCTCGTACTCAGAAAGCACTACAGTATTTCTGTGAGTATGTCTATTCTATAACGTACAGAATTGAGAGCATATAATATTTGTCCTTCAGCATCTGGCTTACTTAGTTTCATGGAATATTTTCGAAGTTCACCCATGGTGTAATAGGTATTAGAGTTTCATTTCTTCTCAATGGCCAATAATACTATATTCTACATGTATACCATGTGCTGTTTGATTTTGTCACTGTCTGGCTGTCGTGAACGAAGGTCCTGTGGACGTTTGTGTAAAATGACTGAGATTCTACTTTTAAATCTTACATGTGCTACAAAGGGAACTGCCGGCTCTCACAGTCCTTTATTTCCTTGGAGAAACTCCCACACAGTTTCCCATTGTATCTTGCATACTGTACAATGGATTTCATTCTATGGTTAAAGATGAGAGCTCTCAGGTTCCTGTTCCAGCCACGATATCTGCTGCTTGCTAACATGCTTTCCCCAGCAGGGTGGACTCATCGCTCTGGGACGGTAAGCTGAAATAACCTTTTTCTTCTATAAGTTGCCTTGGTCATTGTGTTTTATTACACCAATAGAAAGGCAACACTCAGAAGAAAACAATTTGAACAATTAGACATTTCTTTGAAAGACAGAAGAATTAAAAGCACAGTTTCCAGTAGTGGCTAAGGACAACATCTCTTAATGAGATCACATCCAAAAGACATGCTGGGGAAGGTGTTGAGGTGGACACCGAAACACATGCGCATCCACAGCGGAGTAACGTGTGTTGATGGTCAGTGTACATGTGTGGTGGGAGAGAAACAGATGGCAGCGAAAAAGAGAGGCAACCAGAGGTAACACTGAAGGTATTACTATATATGCCCAAGGTGATGATGACAATGTGGAATCTGGGGGAAAGCGAGGCACATAAGAGGCAAGGACTAGTGTTAAAGTGAATACATTCCAGGCCAGCCACTGCACAACTCAATGTCAGAGATTTGTTCAGAACAAACAGGAAAGAATGAAATTACGGATTAGAAAATATAGGTTTAGATTTAATATTATGGAGAGGATTTGATATTGGTAATGGCAAATTCAGGAGTGCTTTCTGAGTTATGTTAGAGGCTAAAATGATTAGATGAAAGCAAGCTTGGCATTCCTAGGATTCAGAAAGCTGAAGTATCATGTGTTTGAAATCTGGATTAACCATTGACAGCTCTAAAAATGGCGGAGGGTGAAGGATAAATGTCACACATAATTTCAATTTACAGCACTGTTTGGGAGGGTTAGGAGGTGTGGTCTTGCTGCAGGACGTATGCCACTGTGGTGGGCTTTGAAATTTCAAAGCCTTGTGTTATTTCCAGTGTGCTCTTTCTTCTTCCTGCTTGTCGTTCAAGATATGAGTCCTGGATTCACATAAAATTAGTTAGTCCTTACACTGAGTTTTCTGAACATGTCTAATGAATATAGAAGCTCATAAAATTGTCTAGCTGCCTTCAACTGCCTCTGCCCTGCCATCACGGACTTTAACCCTCAAGGACTGTAAACACAAATAAACACATTTTTCCTTACAAGTTCCTTTGGTCATGGTGTTTCATCACAGTAATATAAAAGTAACTAATACAGAATGAGGGTAGTAAAAAGATTGCTAAATAAGTATTTAAAAGTTTCCTGGCCAAAGTACTGGAAAGTTAATACATATAGACACTGGCCAGGCAACAAAACTAGGCATTAGAATGAAGGACTTAGAAGGAATTATCTACTGGTAATAGCAACAAAGAAAGAAGGAAAATAGGTGCCAAGTTCCTTCCTTAAAATTGAATTATTTTATATAACTGAATTACCAGAACTTTAAGAAATCCTGTATTTGGAATAATATTGATTCACTATACTTACTTTTTGTCAAGTTATAATATTCTAGTTAGGAAAGGAAAATGGGTGAATAAATGTGTCATGTGTTTAGATATGAAGGATGTCAGTTCAATGAAGGAGACAGACAAGGGGCAAACAGCGAAAAGGCTTGTCAGAAAATTCATGGAAATGAGTAACAGTAATTACCTGAGTGATGAGTTGGTGAAAATGAAAGCCTTCTGGGTCATATGTGAGTTGTTCCTAGATTCAGATAAAATTAGGCCCACCTCACACTGATTCTTCTGAACACATCTAGTGGACAGAGAGTACATAAAACTGTTCAAAGTGCACTGGGAGTTTCAGTGATACAGTGCTTTCTAATCCTGTCTGTTGGGTTACATTATGATAAATCATGTCACCGGGAAGGTTCCTCGTGGTTAATATTTTTCTAGGGATTCTGTTTAGACAGCCATGCGAGTTCTGTTCTGCTTGGGACAAAGTAGTTCTTTCATGTCACATCAAGTTGTCTGAGTCACAGATGCATGTGTTTAAAGTGGAAAGTCACAGCTGCAGCTGGAAAAAAATTATTAGGAAACCAACCTGGTAGGCTCAGTCCAGGTAGGTCCAGTCCCCTCCTCCCAGGCCGAGCCAAGCGACCCTGCATAGGCCCCAGGTTTCAAACAGCCGACTCATGCAAGGAGCACAGGACCGGGTCCCACTGCCTGGATGCCTCCCAAACAGATCAAGCCAATCAACTGTCTCACCCATTCAGAGGGCCTGATCCACTTGGGGACCCCTCAGCCATTGGTTCATAGTTCATGTGTTTCCATTCGTTAGGCTATTTGTCCCTGTGCTTTATCCAACCTAGGTCTCAACAATTCTTGCTCATATAAACCCTCCTCATTCTCGCTAATTGGACTCCCAGAGATCTACCCGGGGCCTAGCCATGGATCTCTGCATCCAGATCCCTCCTAGACTGAGCCTACCAGGTTGATCTCAGTCCGCGGGGGAGGCTTTGCCCTGGAGGAGGTGGGAATGGGGGGTGGGCTGGGGGGAAGGTGAGGGGGTCCGGAGGGGGAAGAACAAGGGAATCCATGGCTGATATGTAGAACTGAATTGTATTGCAAAATAAAAATAAACATTAAAAAAAGAAAAAAGAAACACTGACATCAAAAAAAAAAATAGGAAACCAGAAGTTAACACAGAACCTAGAGTATACTCGCTGTTTTCTCTTTGAATTTAATCATAAGATTTACTCTAAGAACTTCAAACAGACCGGACTGTGGTACCATTGGGTGTTTTATTGTTGTTTTGCACATCTTTGTCTGAGGAGAAAGCCTTGACAAAATAGTACTTGTCAGTCATAATACTTCCTATAACAACAGCCAGTATTGAGAAAAAAAAAAATGTGTTATCTTCTGGATGCTGAGCCTCAGCTCTTAAATTAGAATTGTGTTATAATAAAATCATTTACACAGATGCTCAACACACATTTTTGGCTTTGGTTTGTAGTAAAAATTTGCTCAGTAAGTTTTGGTTAAATGTGTAACAATATATGATAACATTCTCCTTTATCATATTTAAACAGAGGATAATAACAACACTATCTCATAAGATTATAATGAACATTAAATGATTCATGCAAAGCCATGGAATAATACGTAGATAACTTTATTATTACTTATAATAATTATTATAAATATTAGCTATAATAACTATTATACCTGCACAGTTGTTTTACTTGGAAACATCTTCTTCCAAAGAAATAGAACCCAGGGAAATTGAATTGAACTCACAGAAGTCAAGAGTGACTGAAAACTGTGGTATGGAGCCTCAGAAGTCTGAACTAGGAGGACATCCAGGACTGTCTTTCCTCCTCTATTGTGAATGTCAACACACTTGTCTCATGTTATCATCTGCTTAATGACTCCTGCCTAATTACTTCTAAGGTGAAACGGTATTGTCAGAGCATGTTGCAGTTCCTGTCACATGACACAACTATCTAGCTACAGAGGAGAGAAAATTTTAATTTTGAAGTTTTTTAATTTTAAAGTTTTAAAGTTTAATTTTGTTCAGTAATATTCTCTTGGCCTAGGTAGCTTGGAGTGGGGGTGTGATTTTAAACTGAAGGCCGTCCTTCCTCATAATGCATGTGACTGTATCAAGAGAAAGGAATACTTCCTGTACCAGGGGAAATTCCTAGTGTATCTTACTCCTGATTTCTCAGCAGTCTTTCTTTCCATGGCTCTAAGGCCACTCTTTCTATGATGTAACTATCTGATTTAGGCATAGCAAGGCACACTCTGAATCCTTGTACTTTGAGGAACGTGATCTTGTTTTTGAATCAGGCAGGTCCACTATTCTGTGGCTGTGTTTAAGGGAAGTGATCCCCACTCTGGCTAAGCCTGTGCCATGTATACATCTGAGGTTGGGACACAGAGAGAAATAAGAATATTCCCTACAGTTGGTATTCCTTTTAGAAACATGTGGACAGATAGGGATAACGCCACGATGGGGGAAGCACTGATAGAATACTCTTCCTAGCCATTACAATATCTCAACCCCACAGTGCCCAGTGTTTACATGGTGAGTACTTACTAAAGGTTTTGAACATTGTACTAGTTCCAAGTGCCACTAATGATAAGCTTAGTTCCACCCCAGAAGATAACAGATCAACATCCTGTCTAGATGACACTTCTGCTCATAAATATCCTGTGACCACATCCAGATGTGGTTCTCCATGATATCTTTGTTCTCTCAGATACTGAGAGTCCACTATGGATGTAGGTAGGTGAAAAGGAGGGGAAAAGGTAGCTATGATTAGTCTGTTGTTTGTATGAGAAAGAAAGCCAGAAACACATGTTTTAACCATAGCATAAATCATTTTCTATAAAATGGAATAGTGGGGATCTCCAGCCTGGTCATGGAGTAAATTCTAGGCCACACATCTGCTTTTGTTTACTCTAAAAGAAGGATATTCATGGTTAATTTTCCCCTTTGGATATGTCTGAAAGGGGCAAAGATAGAATTTTTTTCTGTAGGCTATCTAATTGCTTACTTCCTCCATTTCTGTTAATGTGGTTTTAATGAACTGAATGTTGAATTAACAGTTGAGCAGTAACAGACACTTTCTAGGCTTGCGGGATCTCTAACAAGTCAAATATTCATTCCTTTGCTTGTTAATTTATTTCTGAGATCTTCACAATATAATAATCTGCAATATAAATCTTGGATCAAAAACAGTGAAACCTAGCTGATATTTCTGCCAATAATTGTTCTTTGTGCCCTGCTGATAACTTTATGCCTTTATGGACTGGTTCCTGCTAAGCCCTCAACTGATGACAGGTGAATTAATTTCTACGTTCTTCTGTAGCAGTCCTTTAAAATACCTAAACAGAGAATCATCTCTGCCAATCTAGGAGTAAATATTAAGAAATGTCTAAATAAACTCTAGTGTTTAATCTATATATACATACCAATCTTTAATATATTGTTCATTTCAGTTAACATATCATAATATTACTTATGGGGTAAAATATGCTATTTTATATATTATAGAATGTGTACCGATCAAGTTAGAGTAATTCACATTTCTATCTCATTATGTTGGAAGTCTTTAACTTATGATGATGAACTATTTCCAAAGTGCAATCATTCTATTTTTTCTGCTGATGAACTTGGGGGTAACAATGGGATGAAGAAGGAGCTTGTATTAACATGACCTACTGCATCCCTTCCTCCTACTAAATGAGTGATGGAATGTTCTTCACAAAGTAGTGTTGCTGGATTTTTTCCTGTGTCCTGGCCTGCTGCGGTGGGGACAAATCTCTTCCACTCTCATCCCCCAAGTAAACACACAGAGGCTTATATTAATTGTAACTGCATAGCCACGGCTCAAGCTTTTAGCTAGCTAGCTCTATATCTTAAATTAGCCCATAACTATTAATCTATGTAATGCCACATGTTCCGTGGCTTTACCTGCGTCATATTACATGTTGCTCCTTGGGTGGCTTGCTGTTATCTCCTCCGCCTTCTTCCTGTCTCTCTCTGAATTTCCTGCCTATCTCTAAGCTGCCTTGCCATAGGTCAAATGGCTTTATTTATCATCCAATCAGAACAACACATATTTGCAGCCTACAGAAAGACATTCCCCCACCAAAGTAGTAAAGAGAGAAATTGTCTTATTAGAGCTTCTATTGCTGTGATGAAGCACCATGACAAAAGCAACTTGGGGAGGAAAGGATTTCCTTGACTTACTGTTCATCACTGAAGGAGGTCAAGACAGGAATTCAAACAGGGCAGGAACCTGGAGGCAGGAGCTGATGCAGAGACTATGGAGGAGTGTTTCCTGCTGACTTTCTCCCTATGGCTTGCTCAGCCCATTTTTTTTTGGTAGAACCCAGGACCACCAGTCCAGGGGTAGTTATTGCCCACAATAGGCTGAGCTGTTATCTTTCAATCACTAATTAAGAAAATGCTCTACAGGTTTGCTTACAGCCCAAACTTATGGAGGCATTTTCTCAATCAAGAGTCCGTCTTCTCAGAAGACAATAGCTTGTGTCAAGTTGACATAAAAACAGCCAGCACAGGAAATAAATGTTAGGTGACTGTTTTAACACTGGAGTTAGGGTTAGGGAGAAGGACTGGGTTTGATAAATGTGCAGTATTTGGATTCTCTACTAGGATTCCGTGTCAGTTTCCCAGTGCCTGCTGAATCTGCCTACTACAACTCCTTTGTTCCCTAGTTAATTCTTAGTAGACCTCAGATATTTTAAATTAGTGACCCAGGTTTTCGTATATACTTAGAATTTGAGTTCAGAGCAGGAAACTGAGTTACTGTAAGGCAACATGCTCCCACCACACATGCAGTTATTTGATGTTTTCTCACTACAACCTCAATATTGGTAATCAATCAGACTAAGCCTCAAAATCCAGCAGCAGGTTCATCAAATACTTGTTTGTATGGTTGCAGAACTACCATTTTTCTGCTCTGCGGTGGGTGGGGAAGCTCTCTCTAGACTCGGTCCTCACCTGGTTGAGCTTGTCCCTCATTCACTGAGGTTCTCTTACTTCCTGCCCATCCATCACTTGGTACTAAACTGGTTATAAGTTAATGTTTTTGTTTGAATCAGAGGCATTCCCCCTCTTGAACGGCTTTTTCTGAGCACACAAGGTTTTAGCAGGAACAAAAGGACTATATTGGGAACTGGGCAACAGGTCAGTCAGGTTATATTTTGGCAAAAAATCTGGCTGCATTTAACTCATGTCCTGATAACTTGGGTAAGGCTGAATTCAAAAGTAACCAACTAATTCTTTTAAAGGAGGAAATGTCAAGCCAGGACAATACTGATGTTATATTATGGTCCTTTTTGAGTGCTCTTATTCACCTCTACAGTGATAGGAAGAGAAAGCAACAAGTGAAACAAGAATTAACTTTTTAAAAGGAAAGGTATGTGAGCAAGCTTAAAGCCATGAACAAGGAAAGTATATAGGATGAAACATCTGTTCTTATAAAGGAGATTAGTACCATTAAAAAGACTGTTCCTGCTGTCTCCTGGGACAATAAGAAAGGTGTCCTGAAGGCAAGATCCATATTTGTTTCCCCAATTAGGGTTCTTTAGAGGAGTAGCTCTGATAGAATGAATACATACTAAAGATAGGATTATTGGATTAGTTTACACAATACAGTGTAGGTATGTAACAATGGCTGGCTTACATTGGTGATGAGAGCCTAGTAGCTGCTCACTCCTCAAGGATGGAGGCCTTAGAGGTCCGATTCTGGTGGGGAAGGCCTTGAGGGTTCTTGAAGAGCCACTGGTGTTCAGTCCATGTTAGAAACCTGAAGAACATGCGTTCTGCAATCAGCGAAGGAATGTAGCAGCAGTAACAGCAGAATAGATAAATTCCCAAACAGAGTAGATGAACTTGCCAGTGACAGGTGTAGGAAAGCAGACAGAAAAGCAAGGATTTTCCTTCACTGTTGGCTTTATCTGGGCAATCACTCAGAAGCTGCTGTCCACATTTCCCCCACTTACATAAGCCCAATCAAGAACATCCCTCACATATATGCACAACGCATTTTCAGAACCAGTCAAGTAAACAGCCAAGATTAACCATTAATTACACATATATTGCAGTTTTGCAAATAGTAGAACAATGGTCTCAATACAAAAATTCTCATCCACAGAGGAATGTCACACATAAAGCATATGAGAGACTATTAAACACAGTAAAAGAATCAATCATTCCTTTCTACTGATGTGCAGGGTTTTCTGTGAGGTAATGTTGAGTGAGGAGGACTACAAATTTAGGAAAGCATAGGAATAATCCAGAAAGAGAGATTTGCTCAAGAGAAAGAAGTGAAATTGGGAAAAGAAAGAACTATACGTATGATTGCCTTGAGGAAGAGGGTCTAGAGAAGTAGCTGAACCAAGAAGACATTGGTGGGCCTGGATCTCAGAAGTGAAGGAACAAGGTATAGAACTGGGACAGATGAGGATGGAAGAGCCAAGGTAAAGCATCACACAGGCAAAATAATGCAATGGAAGACAACCCTAGCCACAGAGCTATGCTTTACATCCTTCAACTATTTCTTCCTTCATAAGTGAATGACTGCATGCTATCACTGGGCTAGTCCTGCAGAGCACATAACTTATATTAGGATCTAAGACACTTTGCCTGCCATAAAGGAAAGTTCTCAGTCAATTCCAATTTTCTACTTTAATTTCTCTTCTCTAGTCTTGGCTCCTGTACATGCATATAGTTTGCTTTTGTAGTTCCCAACTTCCAGATTTAGTATCTCATTTTGGTTTTAAGTAAATACCTTGTAACCTGCATTTACAAAACAATGATATCTGTTGATGATATATTTAATCTATACGCATAATTTTGAAAAATGCTACATTTTACATGCAATGTCAATAACAACAATTTATAAAATATTACTTTTGTAACATAAACATTTACATACAGCCATCCCAGAAGACATGATAAGACTATAGATCAGTGGTTCTCAACTTCCTTCCTAATGCTGTGACTCTTTAATACAGTTGCTTATGTTGTGGTAACCACCAACCATAAAATTATTTTCACTACTACTTCATAACTGCAAATTTGCTAATATTATGAATCATAGTATAAATATCTGTGCTTCCTGATAGTCTTAGGCAACCCCTCAGAAAGAGTCATTCAACTGTCCCCAAAGGGGTTGTGACCCACAGGTTGAGAACCACTGTTGTATATGTTTCATCTGCAAGTGCAGAGGAACTTGATGAGCTTTATTGACTCTGAAACACATTTGTTAAGACTGTGATTTACTACAAAATATTGAAAAAAATTCTTCACAAATGTCATAAATATGTACAGTGTGATAGAACTGAATTCCTAGAACTCAAAGCACATAAAATTTTACTAAAATGTTTAGTATTTGTAGGTAATCCAGAAGCCTGTCATGTAGATAATTATAGATTTGGTTCACCTTCATCATGTCTGGCTGTACGACATAAGACATTAAATAAGTTTCAGCTGTGAAGGGCACATTATGGAGCTTGTAGTTCACTATCCTCCAAACACCAGAAAATTCTTCAATCGTTGCAATATTTCGTAAATACTGTGAGGTGGTATACTGAATGGCACCAATCAGACTGGAACTGAAAACCTGAGCAGGTTAAAACACACCAGAGAACTTCAGTAATAGTCCCAGAAAACAATGAAATAACTACCAACCATCACACATTGTTAGTAGAGAGGTCAGAAAAGCAGGAAGTCTTACTCATTTTAAACAGAGTATAGTAGTCAAGTCTGAAACTTAACAATGTAACAATAACTTCCTTCTTAAAGAAGGTAACTGTTGACAGGAGACAGAAAGGGAAAGAGGGCATCTCTTTCAGCATCTTGGGCTGAAGACCCACTGAGCAGAGGTGGCAGAAACTCATCTGCTTGGGAGCTGCTCCCCTGCAGACATTCCTAGAGGACACCTTCCAGAAAAAGCAGTTGCCACTGGTAGCTTACTACTGCTCTTTATTTTCTTCGTATGTGTGCAGTTTCTCTGTATTCACTTTTAATTATCAGAGACTTTAGCAAGTATTGAGTGACTCTAAGGACAACAGATATAAGCACTGCTGATGCATTTCTACATAATCAACATAACAGAAGATAATACTCGATACCTGTTGTTACCTTAGTCTTGTTGGCTGTCATGATTTTTACATAGTGCTGTGTTAAAATACCCTTACGATGACTGTTCAAACTTACAACAATGCTAAAAAGCTACTGACTTCCTGGAAGTTACATTTAATATTTTAATGCATATTTAAAGTGGGAATTTTTCAGGTCATTTTAACATAAGAATAATTGATACTCTTAAAAATCAAATAATTAAAAGAATAAGTACTTTACATTAAATGTCTTCTTATGCTCACTCTAAGTACTGTCACTCCATATAATTGTGTTATGATGTATTATACCAAAAAACTGTGACAAGATTCTGAAAGGGGTTTAGCCATATTATGAAAAATGTAAGCAACATAATATTTTTTTGCGTGTTTGGTCTATCTCAGAGAAAGAAGAAACCATTCACAGGGGCTAATTATTTTAGCTATTAAAAATAAATTACCATTGTTTTTTTTGTTTTAATTAAGTCATTTTATCCTTTGCCTCTTCCCTAAATTAATTTGTTAACATTACTTAACCTTTTACAGATGCTTGAAGATCAAAAAATATTCTCCAGTGCTGTATTATACATTTGAAGATTGGCTGCAGCCCAAACTAAAAATTGTTTCTCACTTTTCCTAAAGGAATTTAGTGATGGGGGGTGATTAAGAAAGGTGAAATCCTTAGTCTATGTATCTACTTAATCCTACTTAACTACATTTGATTCCACACCTCTTTTCAGAAATATTTTATATCCATTTTTGGATTTTAAATGGTAAAGTTGCTCAGTGTTTACACAAATATGAACAGACACAAATCAAGGAATCAGACAGGGATTAAATTCCTAGAGGTATCATCTCCTGTTATCTACACTGTTTTGTTCATGTTTCATCCTTACCCCAACCAGAGCCTGGTGAGATGCCTTGCCTATAGAAAATTCTCAATAAATTTGCTGAATCAATAATGCGTAATAACTTCATGAAACAATTTAAATGTAAGAGGTACATGACATGACTGTGACATTGATTTAAATAATTTTCCCAGAAGCCTCCCACGAAGTGTAGTAACACTGTTACACGAATGTGATGATTCATCCAGCAGTGGATTTTGCCAACACTGGTCGGAACTGTGCTTGCTAATCCCCCCAATTCCTATTGTTAAACATGACTTCTTTCTATACTAATGGCTTTATCTGCCTGCCTACAAGGCCTTGTCAGCATTTGTGTGCAAATAATGACGGAGCCCTGGTAACCACATGGAATAGCAATTTATTACATATGGGAGAAATTCTTACGGGATTCATGTTTGTTGAAAACAATATAATTAAAGCAGAAAATGTTATTCAAAACATAATCTCCTTTCTTCTCAGTAAGCTTCTGCTTCTCTCTTCTAGGACTCCTCTGTCCTTTATTCTGTCTGTGTTCTGTATGCGTGTCTACTACTCCCTGGATTCTTATACTTCATGCATCTATAATTTCCTCAATTAAAGAATAAGCACTTTAAAGACAGAAAAACACTGCTGTTCATCCCGCTGTGTGCTTAGCTCAATATAAGAAATCCATGAAGACTTGTTGAATAAGATAGTTTCGCTGATTTGTTACCAGACTTCAGACTGAGCTTTATAGAAGAGGTAAAACTACATGAAGACTGCCTTGCTTTTATTAGAGGCCTTATCCTGGAAGCCCTTTAACCTGGAGCTCAGAGTTCTATGTCATCCTTTGACTTTATGAGTATAAATTGTAAGACTCTAATTTTAGTTACCTTTGCTGAAAATGGATTAGGAAAGAAAAGAGGGAGAATGCTTTATTTATAGTGTTTACATGTAAAGACATTTAAGGTGGGTCCCATTCACTCCCTTCTGTTTCTGGTACTTCCTTTCCAGGACATTTATCTGAGTGCTTACTGATTACAGACACTCCTGACACCTTGAAAATAATGTGACACAGGACCATACTCTCATCTCTTCCTTCTCTTCCCATTCCTGTGCACTTCCGGCCGGGCTTTTTGTCTTCACTGAGCACTTCGGGCAGCCTGAAAAGCCATAGCTTCTTTTCCCTCTCCTTTGCTCCTACACCAAATCTGACTCAGTCATTGCAGTTTTCAGCCTCACAGGCTGGACATTGGTCTGTCCCTTTCCCCTTTTATCGTTCCTGTGCTTGGCATGCCTTCCTTACTGTAGATGGACATCAATTTTGGTCTCATTTTTTAGAGTTTTTCAGGAAGGGAATTAAATGTTAGAATATGCAGATCACCAGCAGTAGACACTAGTCCATATTTTTCAGCTTGCAACGAGGAGCCCTCACTACAGGACTCCAAGTTTAACAGTAGTTGCTGCTTATTATGTACTTACCACATACATGAGGCCAGGATGTTTTACATATGCTAGTGTTAATTCATAATTCTCATCGCAGTCTTAGGGAATAGATGATATTGAGTGTGAGGAAACCATATTTCTAAACTTACCTTCTGCATGGCCAAATTTGGTAACAGATTGATATGTTTCAGAAGTTGTTCTTGCTTTCCTGTTTTAACTTTAATTCTGCTTTTTCAGGATCTGGCCATGTGTCTCCTGCATTCTCCAAAGAAGTCTGTTTTTCAGCAACCACTCAGTTTAAAAAAGTTATGTCAAGGTCCATCAGTATTCCTTGCCTGCTGTGGTTATTTGAATAAGAATGGTCCCCAGAGGCTCATCTATCTGAATGCTTGGTTCCCAGTTAGGGAAGGATTAGGAGATAGGGACTTGTTGGAGGAGATATGTCATTCCCATGCCAAGACCTCTCCCTATTCCTTTGCCTACTGCCTGAAGATCAGATACAAGCTCTCAGCTACTGCTCCAGGGCCATGCCTGCCTGCTTTGTTTCCATGCTTCCTGCCAAGATGGTAATGAACTCTAACCCTCTGGAACTGTAAGGCCTCAAGTTAAATGCTGCCTTTTATAAGTTACCTTGGTCATGTTGTTATGTCATGGCAATAGAAAAGTAGCCAAAACACCTACTTGTAAGTTCTGCAGTAGGTCAGGCCAATTTTATACATCTCCTAACCAACTAAGGATGGAAAACACTTGAAATGGAGTCATTAATGGATTCTTTCTACTTGTATTTCCCTGTTTTTTTATTTGCTTTTAAGAACTGTCACTCTAGCAGGTTTCCTTCTGTCTTTTTGATTGCCTTGATCTATGCACACATGCTTATTTAGTAGGACTGGACTCTCCATTGGCTCATGGCCCCATTCTAGTTTGTTTAGTCTGTATATTCTTGTATTGAAAATAGGCTGTTCTAGTTAGGTTTTCTATTATGTTATAAACAACTTGATGAAATGAATGTTGGGCGGGACAGGGTTTATTTGGATTATAGATCACAGTCCATTATCAGGGGAAGCCAAGGCAGGAACTTGGGGCAGGAATGAAAGCAGAGACTACAGAAGACTACTACTTATTGGCTTCCTCCTCATGTGATAATCTGCTTGTTTTCTCATACAATCTAAGTCCACTTGCCCAGACATGACATCACCCACATGGGGCTGGGCTTTCCTACATCAATCATTAATCAAGAAAACACTCAAATACATGCCTAACCAACAATCTGATGGAGGCACTTTCTCAGTTAAGGTTCCTTTTCCCAGATGAAACTAGCTTATTGTTGACAAAAACAACAACAAACAAACCAAGATGTAAGTTATCTATATCTCTACTAAGGTAGTCTCAATGTGTTTCTTCCATACACATATGGCCTTCTCCTCAAACAAATGTAAAAGAAAATTACATCTTAAGGAGTATTTTGGAGCTGGGCATGGGGGCACGGGCTTATAAAAAGCCAATCATTCTTATTCTAGAGCAGAGGGGGTAAAATCAGTATTTCAAGGTCAACCTTGGCTACATAGAGAGTTCCATAAGGCTAGTTTGAGCTTTATGAACCCCTGTCTCAAAACAAACAAACAACGAAGAGTTGCAGAAGGAAGAAGAGGAAGAGGAGGAAGGGAAGGAAGGAAGGAGAAGGAGGAGGAGAAGAAGGAGAAGGAAAAGGAGAAGGAGGAGGCGAAGAAGAAGGAGAAGACATCTTGGGGTTGGGAAGTAGTTAAGACCTTGGGTTCAATCCCCACATGATAATAAAAAATCTGGAGTTATATATGGATACATACTTGTCAGTGCGAACATGACTTGAGTCAAAAGGTGGTGCTATGTCAATAAAGATCAGACTGCAAAAATACATAAGTATATATAAAAAAGAAATATATAAAGAAGAAATTTTTCTTCTTTACAGAAGAAAAACTTCAATCTGTAAAGCAGGATAATTCTCTGTATTCTCTTGAAGAAAGGAAGCTGTAGTGGTCAGATGCCACAAACTCTGATCTGTGCTAGAACTCACTCTGACTTTTGGCCTAGGTTGTAATGTCTCACCATTCTAGACTATCAAGTTTCATCTTCCTGCCTAAACTAGTTCATTAGTCCTGGCCTAACTCAATTACTAAGAGTTTAGTATTTTCCATAAAAGTCATTTAAAGGTTCATTCCATTTTGTAATAATTTAAGTGTCATGCCAGAAGACAGAAGTGTGCCTGTCTTGACCCATTGAGCTAGGCTGCATTGGAAAATATATATGTATATTTTTTATGTGTATGAGTATTTTGCCTGCATCGATATATGTATGTGCACCATACGCATGCATGGTACCTGTAGAAACCAGAAGAGGGCGTTGGACTCCTTGTACCGGAGTTATAGATGGTTGTGAACTGTCCTGTGGGTGCTGGGAATCGAACCTAGGTCTTCTAGAAGAGCAGTCAATGCTCTTATGGACTGAACCACCTCTCCAGCCCCATAGGCTACAATTTTAACATTGCCTGTGATGGCTGTATCTTGACGGCTTTGTGAGTATACAGGTTACTCTTAATATTCATGGCATTAACTGAGAGGTAAGGGAATAAAACTTTTGTTTCCTGTTGTTTCAGTTAAAATCAAATTGCAGTCTTTGTGTCCCCCATTGCTACTTGCAGTGAGCTGCTTGTATAGCTTACCTGATTGTTTTAAACCCTGTCCTTTCTTCCCAAGTAATCAGGACAGTCGAAAACCCATATCCAAAATGATGTTTTTTTGAAATCCTTTCTTTCAACCACAATTTCACCTCTGTGTCTTTTCCAAAACGGCCAGGGGTTTGAACTGCAGGCTGCGGGCTGCGGGCTGTGGGCCAGAGGGGCCCAAGCCTTGTTCCAAGCCTAGGGCTCCAGGGTGCATTCCAGTGTCCAAGAGCCAGCCGGAAAGCACCCTTGTCCGGCTCAAAGGTCCACCTTCTTCCCAGGTGAGCTTGGCTTTTTCCAGGTCCTTGCTCGCAGCGCACAGGTGTCCGGACTTGCTCGAGCGTCCCAGCCCGGCGGGCGAGGAGGAAAAGAAAGGCTGCTGTGTGCAGGGCTGGGATTTTGAGTTCAGACAGGGCGCTCGGGCCGCGCGGGCTGCGTTGTGTGGGGAATCGGGACCTGTTGCAACTCGCCGCCCCCTGGTGACACGCTCGGCACCGCCCGGGAGGTGCGGCCAGCTCCCGCCCGCGCAGGTGCGCCTCCCTCCTCCCGGCTTCCTGGGCGCCACCTTCGCAGCGGCGGCGGTGGCGGCGGCGGCGGCGGCGGCAGCGGTGAGTGGAGTATGGGGTCCCGACTGATCTGCGGAGCGCGGGCATGCTCTCGGGGCCTCTTCCTTCTTTATGGACTTGGGCAGAAAGAGTTGGAAAGTTTGGAAAGTGAAGTCTCTGACTTAGTATGTGCCGCCTAGAGGACAGGCACCGCCCACTGGGATCGCTTGGTGTATTTCCTGCTGGAGAGATGGACCCTTGGAGAGGACTGGGAAGGAAGAGGGTCTGGGGAGAACCTGGCAGGAGGGTGGAAGTGGTAGGGCCAGGGGTACCAGGAAACCCAGAGCTAGGCTGCAGAGAACTCAAGGGCCAAGCAGAAGTTGAAGAGGAAGAGAGTTTTCTAGGATCCACTTTCTGCTGGATGGTAGACCAGTTCTTTTACGATTCCAGTTGGCATGCCTTGGGTCTGTGACCTCACTGAGCTCTCCAGATGATCCTGATACACTGGGAATCTGCTCCTGTTGGTTGTGACCTTAAGAAGAAAGTGTGACTGCAGGAGATGGCTCCTGGAAGCGGTCTCGGAGACTTCAGGCCTCTTCTGTCTGATGGGTTTCCAGTGGTTGAGAGGGGCGGAGAGGGTGTGTTCCTTGCTGGAAGCGAGAGTATGTAAAAAGACAATAGCGCTTTTTAGGACAGAGACGGGAGGTTATGAGAATGCTGGTGGCATGTTGGCTATGCTTAGTGTGATAAGGTTATAGATTACAAGGTCTCTGATCTAGAAGAGGTGGAGACTAAATACACACATAACAAGAGACCAGAACACAGACAAGAAGACACGCTGGTTGCAAGCAGTTGAGGCAGGACTATAATTTCCCACAGCCCATTTTCAGACTCAACCTACTAAAATCATTTCAGGCTACGGGCAGGCACCTCCCTTCTTACCCGTTCTCATCCCGACAAGCCCAAGAGCCCAAGGACATCTGACTGATGCTGAATCAGTGCTGACAAGCAACAGGGAAAGGAGACAGGTGATGAGAGGCGCTTAGCAGAGAAAGCAGCTTGTAGTTTTCCAAAGTAAAGAAGGAGGGTGATTGCAAGATGGGGCGGAGATCCGTCTGTCTTCTCCTGGCTCCACTGTTAGTTCCAAGCATGGTAGCTGTCCCCACACCTTCAGATTCCTGATTCCACCCCTTTGCTTTTGGGGCTAGGACATCAGGGGTGTAGACTTCTATTAAGGGTGCTCGGTGCACCCGGCAGAGCCGGCCTGAGGGGATGGGTGGATCTCTTTTTTTAAGCCGGGCAGGTGGAGACTGCAGCTGCTCAGAATTTACTGTGGGAAGTAGCTCAGTTGAACAGTTGGTGAAAGGGATTGCATAGATGCGGAGACAGACCACACCCCTGGTGCTGACTCAGTGATGTTTTTTGCGATTATGCTCGAGTTTATTTCATAATTTGCGAAGTTCTTGGGGTGGAATAATTAATTTATATTATTTTTCCTCTTTGTCCCATCCCGCAGTTGTATCCCTTACAGTTTATGGTGAGGCTTGTTCTTTGAGAATATTTCTTTTAAAAGATATTTGATGTGTGTGTGTGTGTGTGTGTGTGTGTGTGTGTGTGTGTGTGTATGCTTCAATTTGTGTGGAGGGGAGAAGACAGCTCTGGGGAGGTGATTCCTGAATGAACCCAGGTAGTCCAGCAAAACTTTTGCTAGCTAAGACATCTCATGGCCCTTAGGAGTATTTTTCCAAGCTGACACTCTCACCCTGCAGCCTTCTCCTGCTTATACCCCATTCAGTTATACTAAATCATAACAAGTTTATCACATGGAACATTATTTTACATTGACCTACAGAATACTGTCGAGAACCCGTGGTGTCAGTAAAGCAGAGGTCTCCCCAAGTGTGAATCTGGTCATAGGACACCTTTCAAAAAGGGCCCACCTAGTTTAATTTGGCCAATTATTTGCAAAGTGACAAGTTAGCCTTGTCTAGCTTGTTAGGTAACTGTGCTTGTTTGCCCCTTTGCAGCTCGTAAGACGTTGGTGTCTGCAAATGATATCTGTTAAATACGACACCATTGTTAGATGTGAAATGTACTTCTGTTCACCTAAGTTCCACTCTGTGGGAGCTGTGTTTTTGAGCTTGGTTGGTGAATTTATCATTTGCAGATCAAAATCTATCCCTCCTTCTCATCAAACAGTTGGAAACAGAAAACAAGGCTTAAGGATGCTGTAGATAAAGTTTTGTACAAATATCACTTAAGTCCAATGAAAATCAAAGTCAACATTTTTTTGAGAAAATATAGGAGAGCCTTCTTTATGAGATTGGCAGTCTCTGTCTTGAAGTATCCCAGGCCCCATATGTAGGGTACAGTTCTCAGGGAAGAGGGTACTGCCATCCATTGCCAGGCTGATGGCTGTGGTCACCTGAGACAGTAGCTAGGGCCATGGAAGCTCCAGTGGCAGGAGTTATATGTGGAGGCAGCATGGAGAGAGAAGCTAGGAAGAGGTTGCATTAAGAAATCAGGAAGGTGAACATATATAGAGAGAGACAAAATGGGGTTGTGAAGGAAAAGGAGTTTTCAGTGGCTGTGATGCTATGGAAGGTGTATGGGGGTGAAAAATCTTGTGTGTGCATGATTGTGTACTGCGTTTTATCTTGCATGTTTCACGTTCGTGTGGAGGATAGGAAAAAGTCAGATATCTCCCCCTCCTTTTTTTTGGAGATAGTTTCTCATTTGGTGCCCGTCTTGGATCTCGCTCTGTAGCCCAGGCTGGCCTCGAACTCACAGAGATCTGCCTGGCTCTGTCTCCCGAGTGCTGGGATTAAAGGCGTGTACCACCACTGCCCAGCAGTATCTCCTCTCTTGATTCCCATCTTAGTTTTTCAGACAAGTTTTCTCACTTAACCTGAAGATCACAAATTGTGCTAGACTGTCAGGCTAGAAAGTTCTAAGGATCCCATCCCCCAGCATGGGGGTTTCAGGCATGCCCCTGCACCTGGCTATCACTTTGATGCTGTGAATCCCAACCCAAGTCCTCACACTTGCTTGGTAGCAGGTACTTGACCCTAACCACTGAACAACCTTCCTATCACCAGGTAAAAAGACACTAACAGAAGGGATATTCACTGGACATGTCTGTGCTGGGGAATTGGTTCATCACATGGTCATGGATGATTTGGGGACATCTAATTATTGTGTGATTTTTATTATGTTATATTGTCTCATTGCCCTTAGAAGAGTGGTAAGGTACCCCCTGGGGCACATGCTATTTATCATTTGAGCTGCATAGCCTATAATTTTTAGACTGCTCATCCCTGGTGAAAGTGAAGTAGAAATTAATGGTCAGCTTCCTTTGAACGGTGGTGTAGTGTCCAGCGTAGTCTCCAACCCTGGCAGGGATCTATTCTAAAGAGTTTATACAAACATGTTACAGTGATGATGATGTCAAGTGGATAATATTTGTGCTCTTCACACTGTCCATTCATAAAATAAAATTATCCATTGTATTCCAAGCAGTCCATTCCCGCTGAGAAAAGGAAGCAAGACACCATTCTTGGGATCAGGACACCCCCAGTTGATAGACCTGAATGTGATGGTAAACACACACAGATGAATGTTTCAGGTCCTTGTGGATGGTGTATGGATTCATTAATCGCTTGTTAAACTGAACAGGGTTAGTTATAATTTGGATAAAGTACTTAGTTCTGCTGACTTTCAGGTTTCCCATGGTTGTGTAATATTTGTACCATGTGATCCACGCCTTTCTCCCACTGTGCTCTGAAATTCTCTGTGATCATTTCTCACCGTGAGCACACTAAACCATTGTGAACAGTCCCCCCAAAGTATCATCACCAGGAAGCTCATGGTCTCCTCTTTTCTTGTCATATTTTTATTTCAAAAGGTGTTAGCTCTAATTACTGTCTGCTGGCTTCTGTGGTGGTATAACCAGTATTCACTGGGGAAGGAGAGGGAATTTTTGGAGCACCGAAGAGTGGCATCTTCCACCCCAGCGGTTGTGATAGAATCATTCAACCTGGGGTTTTTGTCTGGGCTGTCATGGATGTGCACACAGAAGTAATGATGACTTCAGTGTTGAACAGCACAGTGCTCTGCGTAGTGACTGCGTGTAGTCTCATCTGACCCCTTGAGCAGCTGCTTCTTGATGTTTTGAAAGAAGCGTGTTTTCTTCAAATAAATAGAATTTCTGAATTGTTTGCTGGGGAAATGTGTAGCGTGGCTCTGTTGCTGTGTTACCTGTGGTTTATTCTCAGTTGCCACCTTCCCCTTCCCACTCTCCCCTTCCCTTCCCACCCCTTCCCTTCTCACCCCTCCCCTTCCCATCTCTCCCCTCCCTATTTTCCCCTTCTACTGCTCATTTAAAAAAAAAGCCTCTTGTCTTTCTCACTCCTTTTTTTCTTGTTGTCTCCTCTCCCATGCTTTCCCTGTTTCTCCCATTTCTTTTTTCTACCCCATCTGTCATTTTCCCCCTTGATCCCTCTGATCTCCTATCTATCTATACATTTCCTTTTTTGTGCCTGCCTGTCTTCTCTATCAGAAAAGTTTCACCTTAATAAACTATAGGTTTCCAAAAAATCCATAACAGTGTACAGAAGTCAAACGCAGAGCAAATTTTAGAAAGGGAACTTCAGTCCACCATACCTATAATTTATTATATAAAAAGACAGCCTCGCCTTGAATGTTAAATAAAATATGAAACAATGTATTTCTAGCATTTTACATATTTACAATGATGATTCATTTCTTTCACAATAGAAAGTATGCACAATGACCTTCTGACTAGAATTAAGGTTGTGCTTCATTGGCATGGCCAGTCTAAATTGTTTTTAGCTTATGAGGTGAACATCACTAAAATATGGACTTTGGTTTTTCCATTTCCCCCAAACTTAGAAGTTCACCTTGTGTTATAATACTCAAATAATTGTGGAAGTAAGACAATGAAAGCAAATGATAGTATAGAAACAACATGAAATGCCGACAGTTCAGTGTGCAGTGAGTTAAAATATTTGGCAATTAAATTATATGAAAGACAAAGTATTTGACGTGTCAGTGTTTACGTGAAAGAGTTCAGGCTGTTCAGAGGTCATTTGCTTAGGAGCTATTAGCTGTTGATAGCTGCTGTGGGAGGGAGATTCATTCTTTTTTGAATATGTGGCCACTGGTAGATTTTCCATGTTCCAGTGTATGGCTCTGCACCTGTGTACTTGTTGACAGCACCAACTGGACTTAGTGGATTGTGAAACAAAACAAAACAAAACAAAAAACAAAAACAAATGAAAGGAAAGAAAGGGAGAGGTTGACAGGGGCCACTTTGGAGAAGATTGGGGGGATTGGAGGTTGGAAATGGAGGTGAAGATCAGATCATGTTTCATTTATGAAATTCTCAAGAATGAAGAAAAATTAATGTGTATGTACATTTTAAAAGTCTGACAAAGTGTAACAAAGATATAAGGACAGTTCATTTGTATCTATTGTTCAGCCTTAAAAAAAATCACAATAGTAAAACAATATTGAAGTACATTCAAGGTTTGAATATATATATGCAATTTCTATGTCAAGCAAAGAGAAGAAAGAGCCATCAATCCATCCATGGGAAGTGTCATAAGAAGGGCTCTGGTGGAAAGCTCTGTTCTTGCCCCAGTGGGCCAATTCTTACTCTCTGAGAAATCAGTCACCTTGATTTAAATCCAAAGCCATGACTCAGTTCTGCAGTTAATATTGGATCTTCCAACAGCTTGACACTGCATACTTTGTAGAGTAGAGTCACTCTCATTCAGCATGTTAAATCTTGTGTGTCAAAGAGCTATAATTTGAAATGCAAGAGAAAAAAAATGAATGAAACCTTTCCAAGGTCAAGTGGTACAAAATGAAATTCCAAAGTGTATGACCAGAGCCTTTGAGCATCCAAATTACCTATGCCACACATACATGACCTTGTTGTGAAAACAGAACTCTTTGAGTGTCCAAAAAGTAAACATAAAAAGCAAGACTTTAAATATTTCCGTAAAGATGTATGCACCTAGGCAAGTTGTACAAAGCAGACAGCAAGGATCCAGAACTAGAGAACGGTGTGGCCATACTCTCCCCTCCATCACTATCAGCCTGACCCAGGCCATAAGAGTGGATGAAAGTGAAGCAGAAGCATCCAGACACATTTTCACAGTGTGGATAGTTTAAGACCTATGACGTGAGTCTATGAGCACGGGCTTTGTTTCAGCCCTATTTCATGGTCTCCTGGGGTAGCTCTGCTCTTTGGAACTCACAGGCCTAGACATCCAAACCCAACACCAGTTTACATACTTAAAGACTATGGTTTATTGACAAACACCTCTGTGTGCGAGTAGACTATAAATAAAATGAAAGAAACCAATAAGGTTA
Source organism: Peromyscus eremicus (assembly GCF_949786415.1). Lineage (NCBI taxonomy): Eukaryota > Metazoa > Chordata > Mammalia > Rodentia > Cricetidae > Peromyscus > Peromyscus eremicus. The sequence goes on along the minus strand of NC_081422.1, from coordinate 70,875,798 downwards.
TTGTGAAAACAAGAGGAGGCTGGTTTTCAGATTTCTGGTGAGAGTTTCTTGGGGGTAAAACATAAAATAAAAAACCACTTTGATTCAATTACGGCATAGATGCCTCAGCAAGCTTGATTAGAAGTGAGTCCCGAGGTCAATGACGAGCAGGGACAGTAGACCCTGGGTGATGTCCCTGTGACATGCAGGATCATTCTCTCATGTTAAAGTCTTACTGTGAGAGGTTTAATATTGACATTTACACCATTCTTGGCTTTTTAGTTGCACAAAGTTATCCTTACTGACATAATTTCTACAAAATTATACCTATCTCAAGCTTCTTTTTAAGAGCCTGAGGTTGAGCTAGGAAAATGGCTCAACAGCGAAGATCTGGCTGGTCTTCCAGAGGACGGGGGTTCAGGTTTTAGCATCCACATAACTAGTTCCAGGAGATCCAGGTCTGCAGGCACCAAACGTACATGCTGCACAGACCTACATGCATGTGAAACACTCAAACATGTACCATATGAAATTTTAAAATGAGCCTGCAGTTGCTTTGACTGCCCTTGCACATTCTGACATGTAATTTACAGGCTTTCACTTTTTCATAGATGAGGTGTACTGCTCTTGCTAAAATTATGTGAAGCACCATTTTGAGAGTTCACGGTAGAGCACATATTGGCTATGCCTCCCTATATCATGTGTCAGTAAGTGCCGACGTGTCCCCCAAACAACCTTTTATTTTAAGTAGACTCAAAAAGTGGGACCTAAGTGCTTACGACACCTGCCAGATATTTTAACACCAAGGCCCACTTCTTGCCTGTGGTGTTTTGTCTAAATATGTTGTAGGCTTTGTTACGGTTCTGACATTTGAGGAATGGTTGAGGGTGTTGTGAAGTGAGGAAGACAGCCAAGGCGGAACAAGGTGGGAGACGTGAGGTACACTCCCGATTTCTGTTGTACCACTGCACAGTGAACAGAATTGAAAGTTGTTATGTAAGAGAACAGTCCTTATCTATCTCTGACAGCGTTGCCAGCTCACCAGTAAGTTAGCACACACCCCTCAGAGGCTGTTAGAGAGCTCCTGTTCTGGGAAGCCAATGCACGTGACAACTGTTTCACACAGCAAGTGCTACCTATTAACTAAAGTGAGGTGATGAGAGTAAGCATGGGATGAAGATAGGTCCCCTTTAGAACAAGTGGTCTAGGAGATCCCTAGGAGATTAGTCATGTCTAAGGAGATTAGTAGTGGTCACTAAGAAAGCAGTGTAAACCTAAAACATTCCAAGCGCAGGGAAGAACTGGTGCAAAAAGAGTGATTAACTAGGGTGATAAATAGAAGGACTCTTCGTTGGATGTCCGGGAAAGTGCCTACAAGCCAATGGACATGTGGGTGGGGAGCTTAGCAGAACAGACAGCAGCAAAGATTCTCCAGTGGTCCATGGATCTACCAGTGGGTGAGGCTGTTCTGGGGTGAGCAATGAGATGAGGGAAAACAGGTAAGCAGAGCTCCTTCATCCAAACATTGGCAACTAGGAGACAGGTACCTTTGATGAGCTTTGAGGGAATTCTTAATCTTTTCCAGAACCCAGCTTTAGAATATGAATCAGTGGCTTTCAGAGATCTTCCCCACTCGTGGTTATCACTATTTTAAAATCGTTTCCTCACACCTCCAGTGTCTCAGGGAAAAAGTGTCCTCCCTCCTGTTCTCACCTTTGCCTGTTTTCACTTTAGAGAAAGAGACATGCTTCTCAACCCCTAAGCTAGGTTCATAACTGGAGGATTGATTTATTTGATAACTCAAAACACCAGTGCGCTATTTCCTCAAGTTGCGACATAGTCTTTTGTTCCCTTTTTGATAGTGTCAGTGCATTGTGATTATGTTCAATACCCATGACCCTCTAATATCAGCATTGTACCCTGAACACACTCCTTCATACCTGGTACCCCAGTAGCTGCACCATTAGAGACAATGACAATCCCTTCTCCATCAATATGCTCCTCAGGAAAGGTTGGGGTTAGTGGGCAGCTTCTCTATTGATAGTGGAAGACTCATGGGCCCAATCCTATGTAGATATCCATAACTGCTATGTGTTCATGGTTGACACAGCAATGTCATATCTGGATGATGGCTTTTTATGTCACTCTACCCCATCCTCTGGCATTTACATTCTTTCTGCCTTTTGTGCTGTTCACTGGGCCTTAGCATGGGGTGGTGGAGGGGTGAGTGTCGATACAGATAGAATGCTTAACACTGAGCACTCATCAGTCTCTGATTCTTAGCACGTTAACCAGGTTTGAGTTTCTTCATTGACCATCCTCTGCAGAAAGGACTGCTTCAGGCTGAGAGTTGTGTAAGTCTGTGAGTGTAAACATACATATTTAGAAGGCAGCTTAACAGCAAAGCAGTTGGTTCTCTCTGAAAGGATCCTGCCACTGCTGCACCAATGGCATACCTTGCCCGGTGAGCAGCACTTGTTTTCTTCAGCTAGGCAAGATCTTGGATGAGTTTTCTGCTCCCCCAGCATTCTGCATGACATCTTTGGCACCAGGAAAGCTAGCCAGTAGAGGGTTTCCAGCTCGGTTTGTCTTCATTTCTCTGTGTCTTCTAACCAGTGTGTGGTGTCAAAATAGAATCTGAACTCCGATACAGTTTTCTCTAGTTTATGATACACCAAACTACGTAACTATAATTAATTTTAATACTTACTCTTCCTTGTGAAATAAGTTTACACAGAAACAAAACCCATACAAGAAACAAGAAAAATGAGTCATGCTGACACCTCATTGGAATCACTACTTGTATTGAAAACACAGTTTAGAACCTTCATTATGATTAACTTAAATGTACAACAGCTGACTGCAGAATGACTAATGTAATTAAGAAATGAAAATACAAGACTTCAGGAGAATGCCCCCAAATATGCAATATCTCTATTTTTTTCTGACAAGGTTCAGCTGAAACAATTACTTGTCTTTTGAGAGCGCCTTATTGATTGCTTTCGAGTGCTCAGTATGTTTTTGTTGTTCTTTTGGAAGCCCTGTGTTTTGTATTACCACAACACCTCCATGTAATAGAAACAGCCGTGTGCTTGAATCTTGCGAAGTTCCGCATCGATGACTCAATTTTTCAACTAGGCTGCAGTATTCTCTAAGGTGTCATACTTGAGTCGCTAAGGTAGTGTATCATTATTATAGTATATATCGTTAGCCTAACATTGAACAGGTATATAGTGAGCATTAAGAATTTGACTAGACAGACACAATTGTTGCCCTCATAAAGCACAGTGAAGAGGATAGTTGATGTATTGCTGATGTGTGACCTGGGTAGGGAGTGCTGTGGCAACTCTGCCCAGGTTGTTTCTTGTTAAGTTCCAATAAAGTGCAGCCTATAGCCTATTCTGTTCTGTTCCTTCTCTCCCTCCCTTCTTCCTTCCCTTCCTTCCTTCCTTTTATTCCTTGGGGTTGTAGCTTTGGCTTGTGGATCATCTATATTGTTTGCATTTCTGTGTAAGGATTATTAAACAGCTTTATATGGAGAGTTGTGAATCAGAGATTGCCATCAGTTAGATGCATGGGTTAGCAGGGTAGCTAAAATTAAAAATAACTTTTTTAAATTTATTTTTCTCCATTGCAAAATAGTGTATATTCATTAATAAACTTTTTAAATTATAAAAAAAAATGTGGAAAGAAGTTTCAAAAAAAATCTCTGGTACCACTTACAGAAGACCTCCTTTGTTGGGTTCAGTGTGTTGTTGCAAGTCTGTAGTTGTACAACATGGGAGGTAGAAACTGGAGAACCCAGAGTTCAAAGCCAACCTCTGCTCAATAGCAGGCTCTAGTCTAGGTTAGCCTCGACTACTTGATATTAACTTTGAGTTAGGAACTCAACAGAGCACATCTCTGTCAGCTTTATGGATAGCAGCAGGCGCCTTGCCAGGAAGATGTCTTCCAGTCTGTGGCAGGCTCCCAGGACAAAGGTCCTTCAGGGGAGGAATGCTACTCCCACAGGCCAGGTAGCTTATCTCCTTATCTCCAGCAGCTGGTCCATACTGTCGATTCCGGGATGGGATCTCTGCTGTTACTCGGAGAGGGGTAAACAGTCTACCTGAGTTTCTAAAACAAACTCCTAATGCTTGGAGAATGACAGGCACCTAGGAACTTAGAGGCCTCAGATATCAAAGGGCTAAGGCTCATCCTTGGACTGTCCAGTGAACACACCTAAGGTGCCTTTCCTCCATACCTCCCCCACATAATATATTCCTTCCCCACAGGGCAAGACACTCCCCACCCCTTCTCCAAATGCCATAGTGTATACTTCCTCCTTTTTCAGAGTGGTTCCAGAAATGCTCCTTCTCCCTCCACACCCTGCCACATTCTCTGGTATGAACTAATCCTTGTTGTCCTAAGGAGCCATCTGGCTCTGTCCTTTATCATATGTGAGACCTTTCACATAAGACCCTTCCAAACAAACCAAAAACAAAATGAAAATCCACCTTCATTTTGAGAATTATTCATTAGGTTTTTAGAAAACTTACCTTCAGTTATAATTATGCTTTTTCCCATACTATTCAGCTCACTTGTTACCTGTGATTAGTACCATAGCAAGCTTTTCTGAGTGTTATTTGAAAGGACTTCACACAGCTTCTGGCCTTCCTGCTTTGTTTTTGCATTCTGATGCTATGATGTTTAGTTAACATCCATAAACTAACAACCAGGCCAGAAGTGAAACCACACTTCCTCTTTGGGAGTTATTGACTTGCTAGGGATAGAACTGGGATGAGACATTCCCCCAGGGCCTGGGAGTTCCCTTTACCATCTTCCCTTATCTTGCCCTGTGTATCTCTTCCATTTGGCTGTTCATAAGTTGCATCTTTTGCTATAATCCAGTGTGAAAATTTTCAAGTTGATTTTAAAATACTTACGAAAATGTGAAAGGCTCAGAATGTACTAAACCATCTTGAAGGAGAAAAAAAGTGGAGAGCTTATATTATTTGACTTGAAGCGATAGCATCCAAAAACTCTGAAACTGACATATAGATCAATGAAGACATCCATGAAAGAGAAACAAACAAACTCAGAAATGGATGGTCTTTTATGCAGTATGGGATTTTCAACGGGCAGATAAGCATTCCATGCTTTGAAGAGTATAATGGGAAACATGTCTTTTCAGTAGTCTTGGAACAAATGAATCTGCATATGAAAAACAAATGCACTCTTACACTATACACAAAAGTTAACTCAAGATGAAATGACCTAAAATGTGGAAGCTAAGACCATCGTCTGCTTAGAGGAAGTGTTCCACCCAGACATAAAACCCCATTCTGTGGAGTGCTTCAGAATCACTTGCCCTTTCATCCACTTTCCTTGTCCTTGATGCCCTTCAGCTCATGAGGATGCCAGACTGGCTCATGTCGTGGACAAAATTATTACATAAGCAACTACTATTTCATTCTCTAAATTGTACTGAAGTATATAGAACAGGTCTTATAAAAATCCAATATTTATAAAATTCAAGAGAGTAAAAATCTGGAAAATGATCATTTGGATTCTTCTGGCTGTAAATATTCTGTGTATTTGTAAAACTTTGGAGGAAGTGATGCCTGCTGGAGGAATGTTTAAGGTCTAGAAGCAGATGGCTCGAAATCTTATCTGAGGTCATGGGGTTAAGAGGTTGTTGGTCTAGATTACAGGAGTGTTGGAGCCGGAACATTCAGGACACAGGAGAAGGGATCAGCTGGAGGAGGTATAGCCTGGCCATGGAGCTTCACTGTACAGCACACCCAGACAACAGGGAGGATCCAACTCCCACCGTGAAGCTGGGATTGTGGGAGACCTCTAACTGGTCATTAACAGACCTGAGTTCTCACCCAGCATGAGTGAAGGAGGTACTTTGAATCGGTGGCACCTGCCAGGTCCCATAAAAAAAAGAAAGGCCTTAGTAAAAAAAAAAAAAAAAGTGGAGGGTGCCCATTAAAGTTTTATATAGATTCATTTTCATTTTACAAATATTCACTGTACAAGATGATGAGTTTTATTATGACATTTTACTTTCTCTCTGTGTATCTGTGTGTGCATGTGTGATTTGTATATCTTTCTTCACCCACCACCACCACCACCACCACCATCATCATCACCGTTACTATTATTATTGACAAGGTCTCTAATTTGAAACTCTCCACAGGAGCTAGGAGGGCTTCCAGTGAGTCCCAGTGACCTCCTTGCCTTTGTCTCCCCAGGGCTGAGACCACAAGCCAGGCTATCCTGCCCAGCATTTTTTAGCATAGTTTTTAAGACTGAGCTCTGACTGAGCTATCTCCCCAGCCCTGACATTTTGTTTTCTTATTACATGAAATTATTTCTTAGGTTATCACCTAACAGCTTTAAGCAGTATTTCATGGCAGGTAAAAAGGTGAGGAGTTGCGTCTCATTTAATCTTTATGGAAACTCTTGGAGGTTAAAACTGTTAAATTTACCCATTTTCCAGGGGGCCCTTTGAGCCTTTGCAAGGCTGACCTAAGGTCTTAGCAGAAGTCAGACTTAAGCCACTTTACTTGCTGTGCCACCCATATTTTCTCATCTGGTCCTTAAAATAATTCTGATTCTTTATTTCATATAATTGAGCATTTTCTGCATTAAACATTTTTATTTTTCAACTAGTCCACGTTAAATAATGAGCTACACAGCTAGTACAGGCCTGTATTTGTGTAACTTCTGGATGTTAATTCACACCTCTGAATTTACTGCACTTGACCTTAAGACTGTTTATTGGGGCAAATGGGGACTTGTATATGTGATGCAAATGTTCTATTACTGAATTGATCTCCACCCCAACTCAGTACTGTTTATGTTTATTATTTTTCCATGTTAGCACCATTTTTTTAAAAAAAAATTGAATGTTATTCGGGCATCTAGTTCCAAAGTTGTGTCACTATGTTTACATTTATTCATCCAAATGTTTCCTACACTTACTAAGGACAGACAGAGAATGGAGCACTTCAGCATAGCACAATGTATGATGGCATCAGGACAGCCATGTTCCAATCATTGTAGCTGGTAATACTCAGAGGTTGGTAGATAGACACTCAAGAATAGGTTGGTAAAAGGTTGGTTTACCTTACTTCTATTCTAAACTTTGTGTAGAGAAATCCTGTGTGCCCTTTACCCAACTGGTTTGTTCATTTATTTATTATTTCATTTATTTATTTATTTATTTATTTATTTATTTATTTATTTATTTATTATTATTTTATTTATTTATTTTTGGTTTTTCTAGACAGGGTTTCTCTGCGTACCTTTGTAAACTGTCCTGGCAACTGGTTTATTGCTCTTTCTTTTTGTTTTTTGCTTTTCTAATTTTCAAGACAGGATTTCTCTGTGTAGCCCTAGCTGTCCTGGAACTTGCTCTGTAGACCAGGCTGGCCTCGAATTTACAGAGATCCACCTGCCTCTGCCTCCTGAGTGCTGAGATTAATGGTGTGTGCCACTACCGCCTGCCTGCTTTATTGTTATTTTTATAAATTACTTTGTGGGAATTCCTCAGTATGGACTTTCAAATAATGTTTATGCTTTAAAGGTATCACTGTTTATTAAAGACTTTTCTCCCTAATATCCAAAATTGCTATATTAGACCACACATGGCAAATATATTGAATAACAGCCAATACTAATAAACCCAGAAATGATATTGATGTGAAAGCGATATTGCTACCCTATCTTCCAATTTAAAAAGTGAAGGAAATTAAAAAAAAAAACAATTAGATGTTGAGTAGCTGGGATTTGCTTTGGGACTAAAAAAGTGAATCTGAGATGTCCTGGCTTAACCTTCCCGGAACCTCAAGAAGATAGGGAATCCATTCTATTCATTGGGATGTATGCACCCAGCACCTGTGGCCGAGTGGTCCCCTGTCCTGACTAACCTGTGCTTTTGAGCCATTTTGTCGTTAGTGTAATTAGGAAGCCGCTTTAAAATCATAATAACACTGGATACCAGAAGCACCTATTATCTTACCCTTGACAGCTTTATTATAATAAGTTTGTGATTTAATTGCAGCATCTTGAATGTTTTGCCATTCTAAATTTCTAGAATCAAATTTGAAAAGAAACATGATCCTTATAAATAAAACCTTATAGGTAGAAGGAATCTAAGATTTTCTTTTTATTTTCTGTTTTAATATATACTTTATTGAATAAAAGACTATTGCTGGTTTTGATCTGACAGAAAGATTGACCCATATGAGATTTCATTCAAACAAAATTTGTACATGGAATTATACAATACCAGGAATCATATTTTATCTATTACTATAAACTTTCTCTAACTATAATCTGAAAATATTATTCAATATTATACTTAGAAGATGTTTAGTCTTATAAAGTTTTTCAAAACTACTCAAGATAACCATTGGTATTAAGTTGTCAGGGACATAAATACTGATAGATTTACATGTATTAGTGGCTTTATATATTGATTCTAAATAAACTTTAACATAAATGATTCTAAATAAAGCTAAATTGTCTTGGGATTGGTTTATGCTTAGAATTTATTCAATAATATGAATGTATGATTTCATCCAACATTTTTAGTCCATACAGATATTTCAATAGCTTAGAATAAACTTGCGGGAGTTGAGATGAAGTCCGTCATTAGTTTTAAATCTATTTCTGTACCAGGGACAAGTTAGTGTGTTCTTGGTTAAAAAGCACATGTGTTCATGGTCTTTCCATTTCAGTGACACATCTCACATGAATTCTCCTTCATGAGAGCTGCACAATAAAGAGGGGGTAGACCACACTGGCTTCTTTCTTTCTGTGTTTTCTCACATTGTCTTGCTTGTTTAACTGTACAGCGTTTACCCAAGTACTCCCTTCTAACTCTGAGCTCACACTTTATTGCACTCTTCCTAAACTTGCATTTCCATGAATTGTTTTACTTTTTTCAGCCTATAGATCTTCAAATATTTTACAGCATCTCAGAGCTATAAGATGGAAGTACACGAATAGCTGCTATTTCTTCCCTTTCTGTCCATGTGCCTCTACAGGAATCTTACCAGCATGCGCCTGTTCATTTAGGTATCTGTGCTTTTCCTTACCCCAGTTTTCTTCATCAGGACTCCCTCCCCACTTGGAAACCCCCACCAGACTGTATACATTTCTTCCCTCAGTCTTCATCAAAGTGCTTCATACACCACAGAAAAAATAAAGCCTCGAAATGTTGAGACATGAAGTCCAATTTCAACATTCATGTTTTCTGTATTTTTTAATTGAAAATTCATGCATTGTATTCAGATTGTGGTTTTCCCTCCCTCATCCTCCCAGATCCTGTCACCTAACCACCCACCCAACTCCAAGCCTTTTGTCTTTTTCTCTTTAGAAAAAAATAAAATAAAATGGGTAGGAACATCATGAAAAAGCACAAGAAACACACACACACACACACACACACACACACACACACACACACACATAACATACAAACACAAAATCATAAATCATAAAATGCAAGCAAAAGAGCAGGAAGATTTTAAAAAAATCCAAAACAAAGTAATGTGAGACAAAATGTCTACAAAAAACACTACTGAGTTCATTTTGTCTTGGCCTTCTACAACAGGGCATGGGGTCTACCCTTAAGTTTGTTCTATATAACTACTAAGACTCCATTGGAGAAAACTAAGTTGTTAGCTGGAGATAACATCTTGGTTAGGGATGTAGGATGATGGCCATTTCCCCAGCTCAGTGCTGGTACCCTATCTGTCTTGAACCTGTGCAGGCCTGGTGTGTGCTGCCACCTCTCAGTGCTGGTACCCTATCTGTCTTGAACCTGTGCAGGCCTTGTGTGTGCTGCCACAGTCTCTGTGGGTTCAGATGTGCGTCAGTCCTCTTGTGTCTGGAACACACTGTTTCTTGGTATCTTCCACCCTCTTTAGCTCTTAAAATCTTTCTACCCCCTCTTCTACAAAGTACCCTGAGCCCAGAGGAAGGGATTAGATGGAGACATCCATTTCTGGACTGGGTGTTCCAAGGTCTCTCATTCTCTGCATGTAATCCAGCTATGGGTTTCTGTATTACTACCTATATATTGCAGGAGGAAGCTTCTCTGATGATGGATGAGTGAAGTTTTCTAGAACAACTTGTGAAATCTATTTTTATAGCCTTTGTAACAACAGAGTTTATGTTTTGAATTTCTATTTGCTTGCTATAAATGACTCTTCAAACTTGATATCAAGAGTAGTTCTATTTTTTGATGCATAGACTTTATGGGTATGTTTTCCTAAAATGTATCACTTTACTAGCAGTGAATCTTAGTAGTTAGTTCATCTTTTATACCACTTTGAGACTTATTTTTACCACCTCATTATTTCTATGTTAAAAGAATACATGCTTCCTAGCTGTTTTAATCATTATTAATAAAGTATTCTTTAGTTTTGTGTTTAGAGTCACACCTAATTAATTTTGTACTCTAATGAAGCTTTCTAAATGTTCAGCAAAGCTCTTCAGAATGGAATCCTAAGTCTGTAACTAAACACAGGAACTCTTTTGTTTCAGTATGCATTTATGGGAGTGATATTACTTTGTTATTCTAAGTTAAAATTTGTTTGTACCTGTTCCCTTCAAAGTTATTCCTTGTAAACAGCTCTTCTGATAAACCAGTATTGTTAGAGCCTGTCTGGAGTATCCTTCTGTTCCCAAAGAAGGATATCAAGCATGTTATTATCCCAAGTCTTGTCTGTAATATCAAAACTCATTGTTGGATATTCCACGTGGCTTTTGCACTTTCTCACAATGGCCTCCCACTTGGCATTTCACATTTAACTATTAGATTAACCCCCTAGCGTTTTTCTTTCCAGATTAGTTCATAGTGTGGTTTTGTTCCTTTATGACTATCCTTCAATGTGAAGGCTAAAATTATAGCTTTCCTTTGTGGTCATCATCTTTTTAACCTCTGTGGCGTCTCAGTGTACATATATTCCAGCAATTAATTTTGAACAATTGCCGAATTTCCATATGCATAATAAAAATGAGACATGAATGATGTTTGTAAAGGACTTTATGTAATTTACTTTGCAAATGGGTAATAGGCATCTATAATCTCTAGAGATTCAAAAGTTAAAGTTTAAGTTAAGTAAGACTGAACCTCAAACTGGATTTTTAAAAACATGAACAAGTAGTTATCTACCACTTCGTATAACTAAATGATTGATGGGACTTCTCATTCAATCACCAGATACTTCTTTCTACATGGAGGGGTCAAATTTGAAGACTGCAACGCAGAAACCTTAGGAAACTGTAGTTTAAACATGCATTTATTGTGAAAACAGTACTGTATTCTTTGTTGAGTGCTATTTACCAAAAAGAATGTTAATGAATATTGAAAAAGTTATGAGTTATTAGCATGTTTTGTTGATTTTGTTGTTATTGCTATCACAAAATATATGAATTAGAGCAATGCATAAAGACATGTGTTTAGCTCTCTTTCAGAAGGACAGAGAGTTTGGTTTCCTATTAGGGTCTCAAGCTGTGTCAGCTCTCAGGGCAAATGTAAAAAGGGTTAGGGAATGTGTGGAGGGAGCAGGTATGATCAGAGTAGGCTAAACTGCTTTACAGCAACCCATTCTTATGGTAAAGAACTATCCCCATCCCATCCGCACCCCACTCATGATCAACTCAGTCTCTAGAGAAAGGCTACTCATTTTTTCTTTCTTTAATTTGTTTGGTTTTCCAAGACAGTGTTTCTCTATGTAGCCCTAGGTATCCTGGAACTCATTCTGTAGACCAGACTGGCCTTGAACTTAGAGCTCTGACCACCTCTCCCTCCTGAGTGCTAGAATTAAAGATATTTGATGACACCACCACATGAGAAGTTTACTCATGGTAGTGTTCCTGTGACCTAATCAACCCCGACAAGCCCATCTCTTGAAGGTCCTAACACATTTCATTACTGTCATATTAAATACCAAACTTTCAACACTTGAAACTTCAAAGGGGGCAGGGAACATATTTAAACTACAGAGGATGTATGAAGAGGGAAATGTGGCAACTTTTCAACTTCACACCATTGGCATTTTGTACCATGTACTTTTTACTGTGAGTGTCCATTCTGTGCCTTGCAGCATATGTAGAGGGATCCTTGATCTCTCTTCCCACCAGATGCCAATAGCATCCCTTTCTGCAAATAGTTGTATTTAAAAACTCTTCTAGATACTGTTTTCTGGTGCAAGTCTCCATTAAATATTTGACTTGAAAGAAATGTGATCAGGAAAAAATAGATACCGACAATAATTGAGAAATTTATTAACATTTGCCACGTGTTTCTGGACCATGGCAATAGATGAAACCAATGTTAATGAAGGTATAAAAGAAACAAATTTTATTTCTCCATGCTATAGCCTTCTTTTTGATGGTTGGAATGAGATGGTTTCTAATTATACCCCTGTAGATGGAATATCTGGACAGTGATCCATCATAATAGCATCTGAGGCAGAGACTCCCTTCTATAGAGCTTAGGTGCTGAATCATACAGTAAGGGTCCAGGGATAGTTCTGGTGGGCTAGCCTTGGGTTAAGGCATTACTCAAGCCAAGGGTCTCCAAGAAGCAATGAAGAGCATGCCTTGTTTTACACTCACTCCTGCCCACAAGCTGAAGGCTGAGGATTGGATCCAGACCTTGAACATATTATTGGATTGTGTCTCCAGCACCCACTTCTTTGAAACAGGGCCTCACTGGGGCACCTCACTTGACTTTAGATTCATGATCCTCCTGCTATCCCCTCTTGAGCTCTAGAAATACAGACCTACATAAGCATGGCTAGTCTGTTGTTTTAATTTATGATTAACATGTACACTTTGTAGGCCAAGCTTCTCTGAACAATTCTGAGCCCAGGTTTGGGGACAGGTTCAGCTCCAGTAAAATGAACAAGTGAGGCATTTTCTCTCTCTCTCTCTCTCTCTCTCTCTCTCTCTCTCTCTCTCTCTCTCTCTCTCTCTCTCTCTCTCTCTCAATAGCTAGTTGGCTATGTAGCTATCTCCTCACAGTGAAAGCCTCTGCAGATGATAGATCTTCTGAGCCTTGCTCATCAACAGACCCTATTGCCTGTTCCCTCACATCTCCTCAGTGTTTGGCAGAGTGGATCTTGAGTGCATATAGTGAGGAAGGGTAATGGCTTCCAGGTTTGCCCCTCACAGATTGGATTTGAACTGGAGTGGGAGGAAGATTGAAAAAGATGAGTTAAGTGTAGAATGTTAAAGTAGGTCAGAACCACTGCCAAGGCCGCTTTGGTCAAATCAGCTTTGTAGTTCTTGTAACCCAGGATGCAGCTGTGTTGTGAGCCCCACAATGGGTATCAGGACTTCAAACAGTTGAGAAGCCCCAAATCTGACTGAGATGCAGCCTGGTGTCTCTTTCCATGAAGCAGGAAACAAGGAGTCAGATGTGGAGCCTCCAGTTACAGCAGGACTGTTTCTACCATTAGTTTGGTGGAACTGCAGAAGTCTCCTGATTTCCACACCTGGCTTCATCAGTCCATTTATCTGCTCAGCTCAATCTCTCACTCCTAAGAGAAACCTGTTTTCCCACATACCGAGTTTTCCTCTCTGCATCCTGAATACACTCTCATTTCTGCTTTGTTCTTTTGACTGTGTCTTTGGCCTTGCCTGGAATGAAAGGATCTTCTGCTGGAGGATCAGCTTCTTACTTGTAGCCCTAGCTTCAGCTGCAGCATGCCTCCTGCTCAGGGCTGCACATAGCTCATTGATTATGTACCGATTTCTACTTGCTTTTATTCTTAAACTAGTGAATATGGCATGATTAATTAATGAGCATGAATACTGACTCATTTGGCCCTTTGTAATGCATGGCTTATGGCTTCATTTAGAATAATAACTAATAGTTTTATATGTATGTCTTTCTATGTACTTCAACTAAATAGTAAATTCCTGGAAGACACATGTTCTGGGCTTTTTTATATTTCATCCAGTATATTAATGTATTTGTATTAATGGCTAGCCAGGCATTAATCCTATTCCAGTACTATTTTTAATGTCAAAACCAGAGTGACTCACCAAGCCCACTCTGCTCTCAGATTTAAGTTGAGTAGATAGTCTGTATCACCAGAGAAGACAGATCCATTATGTCACATGAGACACTTTAATTTGGAATGCCTTGAATTTGTAAGGGAGATCCATTTAACTGACTGTGATGGATAATGAAATGTGGCTCTATTAACGTCATTTTGGATATAAAATGTATTAGCTTGCCTCAAACGGTACTTGATGTAAATGTTATCAAAGTGATATATGGCATAGATGATAAATATCTATGCATAGAATTCTAACTGACCTTAATTTTCTTATCACACACTTAGGTACCTCTTGCCTCTGCACAGATGAACATTTGAAAGTACCATCGTCAAACATCTGCAACCATGGAGACCTCATCAATGCTTTCCTCACTAAATGATGAGTACAGATCTGACAACTACATCGAGCCGCACTACAAGGAGTGGTACCGTGTGGCTGTTGATGCTCTGATTGAACATGGGTTAGAAGCCTACCAAGAATTCCTCGTTAAGGAGCGAGTTTCAGATTTTCTAGCTGAGGAAGAAATTAATTATATTTTGAAAAATGTCCAGAAGTTTGCAGAAAATACAGAACGTGGCTCCGATCGTTCCTGTGATGGTGGCTCGTCTTCAGGGACTTATTGGCCCAACGTGTCCGATGTGGAGGCTCCTAATCTTGATTTAGGCTGGCCATATGTGATGCCTGGACTCTTAGGGAGTACCCATATAGACCTCCTCTTTCATCCACCGAGAGCACATCTACTTACAATAAAGGAAACCGTTCGGAAGATGATAAAAGAAGCAAGAAAGGTAGTAGTACATCTATTTTGAAATGAGAAATATGAAGTGTGGACAGGTGCAGTGTTGTATATGATGGACATATATGTTAATTTAAAAATCTATGGGTGTGGCTCATGCCTGTTACTTTCAGAAAATATACCTATAGACATATAGGAAGCTCACACACTCCTCATCTTTTTTAAGGTTCATGTGTGTGTGGTGTGTGTGCCTGTGTATGTGCCCACCTGTGCCCATGTATGTGGGTGCTCATAAAGACCAAAGAAGGCATCATATGCCCTGGAGCTAGAGTTATAGGCTGTTGTGAGCTTCTTAGCATAGGTACTCAGAACTGAACTTGGGTCCTCTGGAAGAGCAAAAAATGTTCTTAACTATTCAGCCATCTCCCTAGCCACTACATTCTGCATATCTTATGTGTATCTGAGAGAGTAGCAGTAGGTCCCCACTAAAGGACCTATTATGAGAAGTTACTTTCTCTCATAATAGACCTATGAAGCTTTTTGCCCTTAGAGATGAAGGTACATAGACTGGAATAAGATAATTTTTGACATATTCATGTGTTTAAAGCAATTCAAGTTTTCTTACTCTTTGGAAAATATATATTTTGGTGAATCTTTGCTATAGAACTAAAATCAAATTCTTGCTCTCAGAATGATTCATTCTATTATTATATAAACCAGAATTATATTTAATGGTTTTCTGAATTTTACATTAATGTATAATGTAAAATCAATATTATGACAATTTTTTCGACCAAAGTTCTGAAGCACTTAGCAGTTTGGGGCCCATGAATCTTATAAAACTTATTTTAGAGTTCAGATAAAACTGCAGAAATATCCTTTCAATCAATGAAAATTATTACTAGTTTCTGTGTCTTTCCTGTGTTTGTTTAAATGTGATGATCACCATGGAAGATATTTTTAAGAGTATGACAACATTTCTCAAGTTTAAAAGATCTGGGCTAGCCAGGGCATGGTGGCACATGTCCATAATCTCAATACTTAAAAAGACAGAGTCAGCAGGACCTTAAGGCCGTCTTTGGGATCATCCTGATCTCTATAGTGAATTCTGGACCAGACAGACTTAGTAAAACACTGACTCAAGGTTTAAAAAAAAAGTAGGAAAAATGGACAAGAATATGATTTTTATTTATAAAGTATCTATTAGGTCCATCCTGTATAATAGAGAAAGTTAGGACAGTAAACAGGCTGAGGAAACTCACAAACATGTCCTCATTTTTTTTCCTATGTTGACATGACACAAAAGTGCTTGAAAAATACAGTTTTATGAAGTGTAAAAAATAAGGACCTCAGAATTCTCAGTGGCATTATAGTTTGTAAGACACGTAACTAAATACACAAGGGAGACCCGTCATTCTTAAGCTAGTGTTGGATGTTGGCTTTGTGAAAGCAAGGCAACCCCCAAAGCTTTGAATTCAGATAACCTCCCTTTTTAGGAGCGCTGACTCCATTAGCAGTATTATATTGACACAAATGCTTGTCTGTTTTAATTTCTAAGCATTAGCTATCAAGTGAGGACATAGTAGTGGACCAAGCTTTCAGTGAATGAATTAAACTGCCAGTCACATTTTCTGAACTGATATTACTTGTTTCTTGTGTCTTTCTTGTGTGTGTTTAAATGTGATGATCACCATGGAAGATGTTTTTAAGAGTAGGACAACATTTCTCAAGTTTAAAAGATCTGGGCTAGCCTGGGCATGGTGGCACATGTTAAAAACTATCCTTTCATTTGTGTTGGGAACAAATGATACAGTTACATTTCATAAATCAAGTGAGAATAAAAAAAATCATAATAAGAAGTGCCACTTGCTAATTTTTGCTAATTTCTATCAGAGGGCATAATATACCTTGAGTCAAAGTATTAAAAGAAAACTGGTGAGTACATCAAAATGGTTGATATACATTGATGGGCCTCCCCTGAGCTGTGAGACTGTAAACATAATGCAGGTAGTAACGTATGTTCTTTGGCTTTAATATATTATTCTTCTTAATGTGGCACTGTGTATTTAATGAGCCCCTGAAATAATATCTTTATCTGGAAACTACCACTTGAATTGGGGCTTCCAGAGGAATTAAAAGTCTATACTATAAAACAAGGTTATAGTCTGCTTCCTGTCCAAACAATCAAAATGACATAAAAGTAAAAAGCATTTCATCATATTATATACATGTTGAGTTAAAGAGAATTATTTGATATTATAGATTATTATATATGTTACATAAAATATATCATAAATATTTTTCAGTTGAGTATAAATTATAGAAGATAATGTTTATTACTTCAGGAGATCAGATATTCTCATCTCTTCAGATGCAGTGATTATCAAGGTCTAGTTGGCTCTATGCATAAAGGAGACTGCATCAGGGATACTGTATCTCAAGGACTTTAGATGTCCTTTCAGAAGTCACTCCATTTATTTACAGATTTTGAAAGGATTCAATAGTTGGGAAATTTTGTATTATTTCTATTTTTTTTTAACTCATGTTTAACCCCATAACTGGCCAAGGTCTTGTTAAAAATTTCAATATAAGAGCAAATAATCAATCAGATAGAGCATCAGACACACATAACATCCAGATTCCAGATACTGAGGCAAGAGTATTGTGAGCTTGAGATCAGCATGGGTTCTGTAGTGTGATGCTGTCTTAAAAGGCTAAGTTAACTAACTATACAATGAGAAAAAACTACTCTGAAAACTGGCACATGGATGTTTAAGTTTGAATTGTAGTCTTCATGCCTGTCATCTCTACAACAGGAATTCATGCCCCATTCTTATCCTTTAAAAGTCATGTGAACCTGCTAATCAGTGATAAACTTTGTTTTGGATTTCTTTCAGAGGATTAATTTTCTTTATTAGTAACTCAATATATTGTCGTAATACTGTGTTGGGATGACCTTTTATCTTAATGTTTTTGAATAAGATAAATTTAAGTGGTAGAAACAAATTTCTTGCTTTAGCACTTCTCAGGACAGTCTTGAGCCTTGTAAAATTTTATAGAAATGCAATACTAAATAAATATGGCTAGGACAAGGGACAGCAGAGCCAGGATGTGGTCCTGAAGTAAGTTAAATCCATAAGTAACTAAGCTAAGACACTTGGGAAAATAAGTGTAGTTTTTGTTTGTTTGTTTGTTTGTTTGTTTGTTCATTTGTTTTTACTCTTTGGGGGCCTGCCACCAAGCTCCCAAATAAATGCATGGAGACTTTTTCTTACTTAAGAATGCCCGGCCTTAGCTTGGCTTGTTTCTAGTCAGCTTTGCTAACTTAAATTATCCTGTTTCTTTTCTACATTTTGCCTCTGGGCTTTTTACCTTTCTTTATTCTATTTGCCTTTCTTTCTTATTTTATGGCTGGCTGAGTGGCTGGGTGGCTGGCCCCTAGAGTCCTCCTTTTCCTCTCCTCCTCTGGCTCCTCCCTCTTCCCAGCCTAGATTTCTCCTGCTATTTATTTTCTCTGCCTGGCAGCCTTGCCTACCCCTCTCTCCTGCCTAGCAATTGGTTGTTCAGCTCTTTATTAGACCAATCAGGTGTTTTAGACAGGCAAAAGTAACACAGCTTCACAGAGTTAAACAAATGCAACATAAATGAGTGCAGCACATCTTTGCACCATTAAACAAATATCCCACAATGTAAATGAATGTAACACATGTTAAACTAATATTCCACAACAAATAAGTGCCTGCCTCATTATGTAAAAATATGACATTCAGGGAAAGAGTGTAAATTCTGCGTGCTGCAGTGTCCAGCAGGTGAGGTCTTTATTGGACACAAAGCTCACCTTCCCATTCTTGGACAAAGAGATGATACTTCCACTGTATCTTGTCTGGCATTACTCAGAATGAATGTCTGTGTGTGACTGTGTGTGTGACTCTGTGTATGTGTATGGAATATATATTTACACTCACCATTTATGTTGACTTTATTTTTCCATTTGTTTTGTGCTTGGGATCGAAGCCGGTGCCTCACAGGAAACTGAGCATGCACCTTCTGCCGTTGAACTATTGATTCCAGCTCCTGAATGTTTTTGAATGTTACTATTAAACTTTTCTTTCTGGCTTGTGATACAGTCTATGAATCACTTTGTTTTTCTAACTAGAATATTACTTTATAGCATTTAATTATCTAGATTTTAAAAATTTATAAATATCATTTTTACCAGTTATTGCTTAGTAGTTGTTTTATGGTCCCTCCACTTTATTTTATGTGCTTGCTTATTTTGTTCTCTTCTGAGTTTTCACCTTGGAAAAGCCAGCTGTAGCTACTCCCATACATGTTCTCTAAAGTAATGTATTTCAGTTTCCTAAGCTCCTCTCTGTGCTGTTGGCATAGTTACATGTGTATCATCTTCATATATTCTGATAGTGTCTAGCATGACTTTTCCCAGGCAATTATTAAGATCTCAGGAAGTACTCCCAAGATTATATATGTATATATGCTAATTACTGTGAACTCCTCTTATGCAGCGCTCCTACTGATTACTTCAAGGAGTTATCTTTGCCTGGACTATATTTCCTAGTAATTCCGAGGTACGCATTCCGAGAGCTGTTACTTTTGATCATACTGCATCTAAGTGTGTTCAGAATGCTGTTTGCATTTCTGCTTCCTGCTGCATCCTCATGCTAACACAGCTTATTTTGTGAGATAAAAAAAATCTTACACCTAGGCATATGGAATCCAGAAGACTCGTGAGCAGAAGTGTAGTTTGAGTTAGGGCGGAGTCATTCCTGCAGCACTACATCACTGAGGTTCAGGTCTCAGCTCCACCCTGAGTCACTGTTCCTGGGAGTGTTTGTTTGGCCTTGTTAGTTGTTAGCAATACAGAAGAACATTGCTCGTCACTGGGCCCCACAAATGCAGAGGTAAAGGTGAGCAGATGATGGCTGCTTTTCTTGGGAATCAGCTGTTTGTATAAAATTAGTGCTCCATTAGGTATTTGGTCACCAGGACTTTGCACTAATTGTGACACCAGACAAGTATTGTACCTTTTTAGAATCAATATCTTCACTTACTTTGTAAAAGATATAAAGCAAAATCTTTCTGGTGTGTTTTTAAAGTCCACTATCCCTTTCTAAGCCTCTGACAGTTTTCAGCAACTCAAGGTTATTATAATGTATCATTCTCCTGGCTGAGTTAGTGTACGATGTGAGTGAGTGTCGTTGTGTCACAGAGTTACTCCTCTTTGCATCACTTTGCAAGCATGTCCTGTCTAGCTAAGAGACACTTAGGTATTTATCCACACCTTCATTACACTAGGATCATCTCTCTCTCAGTTATCTCAGTCTTTGTTAAGAGTTTCCTTTCTGCCGCATCTCTGTTCCCACTCCCACTGTGAATCCTTTCATTGAGTTTGACTCAAAATTAGTTCCTTCCTGGAAGTGTATTTTCTTCATCAGATTTAATGACATCATTATTCAGTGGCATTGAACTGAGTATCTTTTACTTGAATGAAGTGTATTCTTTGGTGGCACGTATTTATGTTTGAGAATATAAGTAAAAGAAAAAAAGGAAGGAAAGGAAAAGAGATGTGTGTGTGTGTGTGTGTGTGTGTGTGTGTGTGTGTGTGTGTGTGTTTTAAGCAGGGTTTCTCCATATATCCCTGGCTGTCCTAGAACTTGCTCTGTAGAAGGCTGCCCTTGAACTCAGGATCCACTTTCATCTGCCTTTAGAATGCTGGGATTAAAGATGTGTGCTAGCACTCCTGCTTGCCACTACATTTTATAGGAACAAATTTTAACCACTTTGCAAAGTTAGATGCTTTCATGATGACGATGATGATGATGATGATGATGATGAGAATCAATAAGGACAAAGAGGAAGGAGCAGGTGGCATTGCACTAGGGAATGAAAGAACGTTGACAAAGAAGAGATAACATGTCCTGATTATGGGTATTCCCCTTTAAAACACTATAGATTTGATAAGCTAAAGACCTTTGTATTCACTGAGGCTTCATATCAAAGGTTACTTTTCAGGCTGGGTGTGGTAGAACCATATGTCTAATGGTAAGTAGAGGCAAAATGTTAGCCCCATCTATGCTGTGAGTTCCAGACCCGCAAAGGCTGCACAGCTAGACACTAATGCCCAAAACCACAAGAGCAGCAGCAACAAACAAAATGAGCAACAGCAGAAATAACTTTGTTGGTTTTCTTCATACTACAGGGGCATGGCTTCCTTTGCCTGCCAGTCTTCTCAGTGAGACAGTGGTGCAAGTGTGCAAGGGAGTCTTGGTGGGATGATAAATGTGCGACACAACATTCTGTATTATAGGACTCCGCTATTCAGTTTCATCATTCAGCATATACTTTTATATCAATTATTGGGATCTTTTAAGTAGTCACCCCAAGTGATCTAGAAACATGAGCCTGACTTACCATCAGGCTTGGAAATGACATTTTTCTGAAAATTCAAAGTAGAAAAATTATGTTACAGCTATGTGTGCTAGCACAGATTTTTAATCCTAGCACTCAGGAGACCGAGGCAAAACTACTGACAGGCACTCCAAGACAGCGTGGTGTACATAGTGAATACCAGGCCATCCAGTGCTATGTAGCAAGACCTTTGTTTCAAGGATAAAAAGTAAAGAAAATCATTTTAAAAATAGATAAGAAAGAAAAACATAATACATAATTTATGTAATAAAATGCCATGAAAATAGATATTGGCAAGCTTATTAGTTCTATAAATGTATATATTTAAGATTCATTTTTTCTCTTCATTATTTTCGGAATACTTATATCCTCTATGGAAAACACTGAAAATATTAGTAAATGGGATAAGAAAATAAAATTTAGCCAGTTTCCAGGTGAAAAAATTTCTTCCTTGCTAGCTAAATACGCTAATGTAAAAGCATCAGTATCCCCAAGTATGTGCTTATGTATGTGTGTGTGTGTATTTTAATGCCTTTCACATATCTTTAAAGAGAGTGTTCATTTGTTAAGTACTGGATCCATATATGTATTGTGAATAATATTAAACAACCACCTCTGCCTCTTTCTGCTTCTGATTTTGCCATTATAAAGTGATAGAACCTCTGTGTAGTGATGCAATAATTTAACAGTATGGAGCACCCTGGGTACAAGTGATAAGGGGTTCCCTGCTGTGTGGAAACTTGAAAATTGCCGGTAATAAGGCTGCTTAGAAGGCCTCTGGCTTTTTATTACAGTGTAGCACTGGCAATTGAGAAGAGCATTAGTGATAAGGAGGCCTACTTCATCGCTGTCCCCCACCCATCTCTTACTTATTAGTATCCCTCGAAATAATAGTTCTCCGATGAGAGTCCCCCGGCAGGATTCCTTTAGGAATGAGGAAAGTCTCCTAACTGTGCATAAATGTTTGCTACTAAATCATTACTTGCCTTTTGAATTTTAAAAAGCAGAAAATGTGGTCTCCTTATCTTCTTTCACAAGGCAGGACTTTCCTTTAAGTTTTACTAATTTCCTACTAGTAATCGTTTTGATTTTTGCCTCTTGGATTGGAATGCAAGGAATCTCTTAAACAAGCCAATAACTGTGAAAGAAAAAAGCATTGCCATTTGGCTAAATATCAATCCAATATTCACTACTGAAAAATCCATAATGGAAACCATCAGCGACACAGGAGTCATATTTCAGCTGACAGAAACTCTAAAGCAATTGATAGTAAAACACATGATGCTTCTGTTCTCACAAACAGGCAGAGAGAGGTAGAGAAAGTCCAAAGTCTGCAGTCACCCAGCTGATCAGTAATTACAAGCACTCACAGTAGCCAGGCTCTGGACTATTATGCATCACTGTGCTTTGCCTACAGAGCTCAGGCATGGTATGTTTACTCCTTTAAAAATGGGAAAAGGTAGCCTTGATCATGGAGTCCTTCGAGAAGACTCACACCTCTGGATCTTTTTACCTTTAAATTTTCTATTATTACTGTTATTGTTATTATTATCATTATTAGATTTGTTTGATTCTGTCTGTATGAGTGTTTTGTTTGCATGTACATGTGTGCACCACATGCATGCCTGTGAGCAACATGTGGATGCCGGGAACTGAACCCAGATCTTTTGCAAGAATTGTACCCTCTCTCCAGCCCTGTCCTCTGGACTTCTGATGGCCATGGTACAGACCATTTTAGGATGGTGCCCAAGACATCATCTGATGATGGGATCTACCAGAAGACTACAACTTACACGGTTTCGCCACTAGCCACTAGTTGTTCATATGGAAGCTTTCGTCTGTGTGTATTTTCCAGTATTTTCTACCCATTTTTTTTTCTCTTAGCTGTTGGTGATCTGGCTCAGTCTTCTCACATGCCTGGAATATTATAGTGCCTTTAGGAATTTAGTGTGGAAAACACGAGGGATTTAAGAAGAACTTGACAGTTAAAGTTAAGGTAGATCTCCCTATTTCTGATAAGGACTGGGGTTTTATGATGCTGTCATCAGATAGTGGTCTACATCTATTTTTCCCTATACCACGTAAACGTAACCCTTCTGGGCTCTCACTAAAAGCCTAAGTGTTTGCCAGGGTCTTCTTTTCCTTAGTATAATCATGACTGCAACTTTCAGCTCCCTAGTGAGTGTCAAAAGTGCTTTTAGGATTTTCACTTTCTGTTAGATCTGATAGATTTCCTTCTTGCTCACTGCGCTGTGTGGAATCTGGTGCAAGCATTAACTGCCTAGACACTGATTTCATGTGGATTCCCTTTTCTGTGTGGTCAGTACTCTTCAGGCTTTTTTACTTTGGTAATTATGAGCTGATATTTTTTTTTCCTCTGAGATTGAGGGACAGCTCTTGACCACAGTGACTGTTAGGCCTCAGTGTCTTGCCCTGAACTAGCAAATGAGAGCTGTGGGACATGAGACAGGAGCAGAATCTGCCCTTATCGGGGTCTTGGTTCCACAACCCTTGGCTTTGACCTTATTTATTTCAAAAGTTGTTTTTTTCCTGCCCAGATCAGTTTTTCTATAAGACAGTTGGTCTAATGCAAACCATTGTAGTCTGAACCACTATCTTCGGAGTTATTAAAAGGACTTAAAACATGAAAGTAAATTATCAGTAGAAAAATTCACCAGACAATTGTCTAAACTTATGTTAGTACTAAAATACAAATATTGTTCATCTAGGGAATCTTGAAATTTGCATTTATTTTACTCTCATGTTGAGTATTTTCAACATTTGTGTAGATGGGAGCTGTTCTGCATTTTGTATTTTCATTTTATGTCTTTTTTTCTATAAAGACAAGGTTTTGCTGTATAGCCCTGACTTTCCTGGAATGTGCTCTTAGACCAGGGTGGCCTCGAACTCACAGAGATCTGCCTGCCTCTGTTTGATGACTGCTGGGATTAAAGGTGTGTGCCACTACCACCTAGTTTGCATATACTTTCCTAACTTTTTTTTAATGTAGGGCACATGAGGAAACATATTATTTCCAACGTTGTCTTAATGAAGCTCTGTGAATCAAAATTGCATATGTTATGCTTCTGTGGTTAAGATGGCACTGCTAAGAAGGGGTGTTTGGACTTCTGTCCCTCAATTTTAGTATCTTAGAAAGTCCACCAAGTCCTTGAAATGCACTGCGAAATTTTAACTCTGAGAAACTTAACAGAGTTTGTGCACTTCTGAATCTAAAGATTTATGTATTTATATTTTTTATTTATTAAGTTTTGGCATGTGTATGTGTTGTGCCTGGGTGTGTGTATATGTATCATATGTGTACAGGAGACTGTGGAGGCCAGAAGAGGGTATTGGGCCCCATGAAACTGGGGTGACAGGTGGCTGTTGCTGCCCTGTGGGTGCTAGGAACCAAACAAACCAAACAGGAGCCATGAGTTCAGTTAACCACCTGGCCATCTCTCCAGCCCCAGGCTTCTGTAGCTAAAGGCTAAAGCATGTTTTCAAGTAACACTATAAAATTAAACAACCATGTGAAGTTTAGTACTGGACTGTTCTGATATATATACATACATATATATATATATATATGTATGTATATATATCAGAAAAAAAGACATAAAAAGAAAATACAAAATGCAGAACAGCTCCCATCTACACAAATGTTGAAAATACTCAACATGAGAGTAAAATAAATGCAAATTTCAAGATTCCCTAGATGAATAATATCTGTATTTTATACATACATTTCCTCATGTGCCCTACATTAAAAAAAAGTTAGAAAAGTATATGCAAACTAGGTGGTAGTGGCACACACCTTTAATCCCAGCAGTCATCAAACAGAGGCAGGCAGATCTCTGTGAGTTCGAGGCCACCCTGGTCTAAGAGCACATTCCAGGAAAGTCAGGGCTATACAGCAAGACCTTGACTTTATAGAAAAAAAAAAGACATAAAAAAAAATACAAAATGCAGAACAGCTCCCATCTACACAAATGTCGAAAATACTCAACATGAGAGTAAAATAAATGCAAATTTCAAGATTCCCTAGATGAACAATATCTGTATTTTATACATACATATATATCACATTAAATCTATTTATGTTAAACATGATTGCTAAAAAGTATATAAACCCATAATTTAAGTAAATGTGAAGATCAAAATGTATATCCATAAATGAAACAAAATACAAGAATCTTATAACATCATATTAATTATAGTTGTTTTACAAATATTTTACTTTTGAAAAATATGTTTGAGGAAGTGCCATATTAACCTTCTTAGACTATATATGGATTAACTTTTTTCCATTCACGTGTCACATTGAAATTAAAAATTGTCCATTAGAAGCTAATCACAATTTCCTCTTTCCAGTCACATTTTTAAGTATTTGTTTCAGCTGACAACAACCTGATTTTAAAAGCTCTGCAGCTCATTCCCAGAATTAAATATTACTTTGTCTGCTGCCTTTCCATAGTTTTGTAAAAGTAGACCAATTTTGACTCAGTCAGAAGAAGGGTTTTAGGATTTATTTACATAGTTTCTGAGGCATGATCCCTGGAGGTCAAAGCCACAGGTTTCCCTGTGCTTAGTTTCACATTCATGCATGTCTCTACAGAGTTTTTTTTTTTAAGGTGATATCAAGAAATTGAGGGTCTTAACAATGTAACATCGCAGGAAATGGCGCCCAAGGAGAGCACTCACTAATGACGGTTTTCAGCAATCTTTAAAAGGAGAAGCCCCGCTCTTCCCGCTTCCTGTGGGCTAGGCTTGGTGACTCCTTTCCAGTGAGTAGAGCAGGGAGTGGATGAGGTGAGCTTGGGACATAAGGCAGTCTCATCTACCTCTGGCTTGCATTTCACTCTGGAGGAATCTAGCCGCTACCTCATGAGGTCACCTAGCAGCTTACATAGTGTTCTTGGAATGAGGCACTGAGGTCACCTACAAACTGCCATGCGAATGAACCATTTTGGAAACTGCACCTCCTACCAACTGCAGAGGACTCGGCCTGGAGCCAGAAGAGTCTCTTAGCACCTACCAGCTTTCCCTTACATTCCTCATCCTCTTCAGCTATGAGATAAAGATGTTACCATTTTAAGTTTTGAGGATAATTTGTTGTGCAATAACAGATAGAAAATACAGTATATTTTCCAAGAAGTCTCGTCTTTCCTTGTGAGATAATATAACTCCTGAGAATGATTATTTTTAATCACTGATTTTTCTTATAATCATAGTCTTTTCATATTGTAGTATTTTGTTAATATACTGAATAATATGCTATATCAATACAATTTAACAACTGTAAACTACCTGATAAATCATGTAAGTACACAAAATTTTAAAAGATTAGCAAAATTTTAGTTATCATCTTGGTATTTTAATGCTTTATATTTTAAGGTATTTACTGATATAAAGGTTTACCATCACATCACACCTAAATTTCTTATTTCTCGTTCCGATATGTATACAACATATACAGATACATTAAAGTACTAATAGTCTTTTAAATTAAACCTACAGTCACAGAAAGTACATTCCTCCACTAGTATTTCACAAAGTACAGTATAATCTGTCTTACATTGTCATTTATATTCATTGCTAAAGGGTTACTTTTTCGATAGGGAAGATTCTTTCAGGACTTCTATTTAACATTGTGTATGATGCTTCAATCATGCATTAACTTGAGTCCCATAAACGCTATTTGTGGCATGGTCTCCACAGACTTAACAGCTTTCCTAACTGTTCAATATCCGACGTAAGAATAGATGTGTCATGAATTTGTAAGTGTAGCCCCCAGCTCTTTGGACTGTGATCATCTGTTGATTTTATGTAGACTGACAATCTCAAAGGTAAATTAGGGGAAGAAAATCAACTTTGTGTAATTTTAACATATGTGCATGGTGTCTGCCAAGAAGTGTATGCACACACATGCCATGCAAGATGTAAAACTAGTCTGTTCAGGTGTCAGATTTGAGAGGATTCACTTGAAGTGATTTTAATTAAGAATCTAAGAAATACAACTCTACAGGGGTTTGTCCTCAGCCATCTGGTGTTTAGCTTAATATTTTTGTGGGTTATTTTTCTGGAGTACAATATGAAGCCTGTTCCTTAGGTGTTTTTATTTAATAAATGGCTCAGGAAAGAGTAGCAAGTCCCTAGAAATCAGGATTAAAATAAAATAAATGATTTGTTTGGTCAAGAAGTATTAGAAATGAGCGGGTGCAAACTTATTATACTTTTTAGAAAGAACTTTTAGCTCATACACAGGCATAACACCTGGATTCTGGGTAAGTTTACCTGATTTTGTGTCTTAGCTCTGCTCCTTAGCTTTATCATATATTGGGGGTGATGCTGTAAGCCTCAAAGAGTATTTAAGTTGACTGTTAAAATGTTGTGGGATAAGTGTGTTGTCTGAGAATGGAAAGTAAATCTCCAGTTTCAAAGGTTAGGATTTGATTCAGCTATGGCTGGTGCCTTTGAAAATGCTTCATTGTGTAGACTGTGACAGAGAAGGAAAGTGAGGAAACACAAACAACATCTGTGCTGGGTAGTTTTATGCCGACTTGACACAAGCTAAATTCATCTAAGAGGAGGGAACCTCAATTAACAAAATATCTCCATAAAATCAGGCTGTGGGCAAGCCTGTAGAGCATTTTCTTAATTAGTGATTGATAGGGGAGGGCCCAGCCCATGATGGGTGGTGCTATCCCTTGGCTTCAGGTCCTGGATTCTACAAAAAAGCAGGATGAGCAAGCCATGAGGAGCAAGCCAGTAAGCAGCACCTCTCAATGACTGGCTTCTAGGTTCCTGCCTTGTTTGAATTCCTGTCCTGACTTCCTTTCATGATGGACAGTGCTGTGGAAGGGTAAAACAAATAAACCCTTTCCTCCCCAAGTTGCTTTGGTCATGGTGTTTCATCAGAGCAATAGAAACCCTACCTAAGATAGCATCCAAACCCTAATAAATCAGAAGGGACATTATAAAGAGATATTGAAAAAAATATTACTCCTCAACCTAGAGAGAATGAGATTGGTCAAGCTGAAACAGTTGTGAGCTGAGGACCACAGAGGGATATTCCTGTGATATCTCCAGGTCCCTTCATTTTTACAAAAGTTACATTATTCTCCCTGTGCTTCCTTGAAACATGTGCATTTATGTTTATATATGAGTTTTTATACCCTTGGATAGCTGTGCCAGTTTTGGCTCTTCCTGTGTTCTACTTTAATGTGTATAAGTAGTGTGTGCTCAAAAACACTCACTCCCTTGTGAATCCTGAACAGTTACTTATTCTGAAAATAATCACCTGATGTTTAGTGTGTGTGTGTGTGTGTGTGTGTGTGTGTGTGTGTGTGTGTGCTGTGTATAATGGCTGTTTCTCTAAGGAAAGCCCTAGAACAGTGGTTCTCAACCTGTTGGTTGTGACCCCTTTGGCAAACCTCTATCTCCAAAAATATTTACATTATGATTCATTAATAGTAGCAAAATTACAGTTATGAAATAGCAACGAAAATAATTTATGGTTGGGAGTCACCACATGAGGAATGATATTAAGTGTTGCAGCACTAGGAAGGTTGAGATCCACTGTCCTAGAATATACTGACAGTCCATGCTGAAAATCTTACAACTGTCATCTCATTCTAGTACATTTTAATGACTCCTTGGTAGTAGTTTCTAGCAGTTGTGGAAGAGTAGTGCACATTTACAAGCATTTTACATTAAAACAGAATGGAAATGGCAAAATATTGTGATACTTGAAGTCTCATTCTTGTTGTTGTCAGGGAAACTCATGAGGTTTGAGATTACACATCAATCAAAGTCCTTGGAACTTGTCTAATGAAAATTAGTTTGCTGATTAAACATAACAGAATCATAGCATTTCTAAGTTTTAGAAGTCATAGTGAAATAATAGGAATTGGGAGCAGTATGAAACACATTTGACACAATTCTGACTGTATTCATCAGGAAGCCACTGTATTATTCCTTACCTTTGCTTTGGGGCTGTTAACACTGCCAGGTCCTTTCAGGGTCTTTTTATCTGAGACCCATTAGGCAAGTTAGTACTTCTCAGCAGAGCTGGAATACTTTCCTGGCTAATCTTCTGTTATACTGCTGTTGCAATAGCCAATGGTCTAACTTGATAGGGGACATACAGATATAACAGATGTATACCCATACACATACTATCTGAATAGTGGTGAATTCACAGAAGGAATAAAATCTTGGATATCATGATTAGCCACAAGTATTATAATCTCCTTGCTGATAATGAACATCATTATTTCTGTGGTTGTGTGTTCTGGGTACTTTAGATGTTACAAGCAGGGAATTCTAGGGCAGTTATCATATCACTACCTCTGTGTAGATGCAACATACCACTGGCTACTCCTTATATTACAGAGGAGTCAGTGAAGGGAATGACTGGTCTTTGTAGTCATTTAGCATGTGTTTGGAATTGGGACAATGGCCAGGAAGAATGAGGCATTGTCCACTATCTCTGTTCATGTCCAGTAGCTTCTATACATTCGCACTGGAGTGTCCCAGACACCTTAAACTTAATATATTCTCAACTGAGCTACTTATCTTTACTTCCTAACTAGAGACTGAATTCCTTTCCTCTGTAAGATAATGTTATCACTATCTAACACACATTCAAATTACAAACCTTGAAGTCATTTGTTTAATCTATTTTCCTCCCTTTATCTTCCCATAACCTCATGTGAAGTTTTCTCAGGACTAATTAATTCTATTACTCACATATGTCTATTTGGTTCTGTATTCACTGTCCTTGTCACTGGAGTTGTTAGGGTCCGATCCTGGATCCTAGTACCCTCAAAAAGTAGGCTCAGCTCACTGTCTTCAGTATGACAATTAAAGAGATACTTTATAGTGAAAATCAGATAAAGGGGATTTATTCAATGTGGCCACACTAGGGAGAGGAATAAATACAGATGCTATTTTTTGTCTGTGAAAACTGAGCTCCTTGTTTGTTGGATTTCTTCTACAGTCCAGAACAATTTCAGGTGTTTTTGATAAGGCCTGGCACCAGGGAATGCTTGAGGTGTCATGCTTTGAGTCTCATGTCATCCAAGCACAAAGTGCGGGGAGTGTGTCACCAGCTAGCAAAGTGTGTCCCCTCCCCAAACCTCCAGCACCACCACCAGCACCTAGAACTCCTGAGAAATGCGTCTTGAATTACCCCACATCTTCAGAATCTAAAACCTGGGGGTAGATCACCAAGGTTGGCACTCAGAGTCCCCGATCACAATTTTCCGAGAATCTAATTGATGTTGCTTCAAAGTATTGTCCCCAACCAGCAGAGCTGACCCCACCCCGCCCCCAGGAACAATGATCTTGAACTCCTGATCCCTATGCTTCTACTTGAGTGCTGTATTTTACCTGCTGGCCAGTATTTTAAAGGGTGTTTTTGATTAGATAAAATTTGGAAACAGCCATGGGTCCCATCGTAGCTGCACAGCACGATCATCTGGGAGCTTTTAAAGAATTACTAATGCCCATCCTCATGGCCATGAACATGAGGGGCCTCTTACAAAGTTCTCATGAGAATTTGACGTGGAACTCAGACTGGGAACCAGGCGTCTCATGCTACTGAACATAGTAAGAAAGTGTTGGAGGGAAGGGGTACTGAGATCCAGGATCCGGAAGGCTCCAGCTGTACTCCTACTACCCTTGAGACAAGAGTTCAGTGGGGTGAACAATAAAGATGCCCCACAGTGAGCAGCAGGATTGGACGAGGATAGGAGACACACTGTCACATTTCCATATGTCAGAAGAAATGCCAGGCATGGCTTGGTGCTAGTCATCTTCTTACTGTGTCCACTTGTGGTAGAAGGAGCCAATGAGCTGCCCGGTGCCAAAATTTCAAATTAGATGTGTACAAAGTAATGATATTTATAATTTCAAAAGCACAGTTCCAACTCCAAAGGGAATAAAAAATCGTTAATTCTAAAGCCAAATATAAGAGGTCATGGCCTAGGAAAGCCAATTCGGGTTGCCCCAAATAAAATGTCCCAATATGGTAACAGTTTTGTCAGCTTTGTATAGTAATAGGACAATGAAAGTCATAAAGCAAGGCATTTAAAAATACCTTAATGAGTAGACCAGATAGGCAGGTTATAGCAAAGCAGAAGAGCTCCCATATAGGCCTCAGATATTATTTGATGATATTCTTAGCTTTTGGATGGTGAAAAGCTAGGGATCTATTTGCACATTCCAAATGGGATTTTACCCAATAGAATGAGAATGTCTACACAAGAGGTAGATAACAAATGGGTATTTCGTGAGTTAAATGTGGCACAACATAATATTTGTTGCTCACTAGCTGTGGACCTATAACATTCCAGCTCTCCATAGCTGAAGTTCTAACTAGTCAGTCAATCTTCTAAAACCTTTAACACACATAGATGTGCAGCTTTTACAACATATATGAAGACATGGATGTAAATTACTGCTACAGCACATTTAAACTTACTGAGGGGACTTTCCTTCAGTTATCTTTATCTAAAAAGCACACACTGGAGCAAGTGAGGTAGCTCCATGATTAACAGCACTTGCTCTTCTTTCAGAGTACCAAGGTTTGGTTCCCAGCCCCCACATCAAGTGTCTCACAACCACCTGTAAATCCAGCTCCAAGGGATTTAATGTCTCTGCCTCTCTGGACACCTGCATGCACATGGTGAACATAAACTCATGCAGGCACGCACATATACACACAATAAAAGTGAATAAATCTTTCTTTAAAAGGAGGCATGCAAACAAGAACAAAGAGAATGGAATAGACTGATGAGAGAAGAAGGGGGCACTCCCAGCCTCCTCTGACCCCATGGCAGCATATCAGAGTCTCTAGGGCCTCTCTGTCAAATTGCTCCATCTCTTTGGCCTCAGCACAAAGATCAGTTGTGATGTGAGCTTTGCCTGATGGGACTTTGCTCTCTCTGAAGATTATGGGGTCAGGGCACAAACAGGTGTTGTTGAAGAACAGTCATTAGTTTATCTTTTATTTTGTATTTACCAAGTATAAAATTGCTTTTATACTCAATGGAATTCTTAAAACATAATGTCAGTGCTGACTATTCCATGGATCCTGTTAATCATTGGTGACCCAAGAGTTATAAAGCCCTGCCACAGATTCAAGTACGTCATTGACAAAACATGGGAATACATACTTATACACACACACACACACACACACACACACACACACTCACGTGCATTGATTGCTATTGCTTGCTTTAGGAAGACTTAATAGATTCTTAACAGACTCTGCAGGTCACAGCCAAATATGAGAAACTATTCCCTTAAACAAGGAAGTGAGTGATGCTGGAATTGATGGATATGATAAGCATTCCCTGCTCCCAGCCCTGTGCTACTAGTAAGAAAGTATGTGAGTGTTGAACTGCAAGAACCATAGCCACATGTGCAGCCAACTACTTGCTAAGGGTGGTATGCTGAATATTAAAGGCAACTATAGTTGTGTATTTGGACATTAAAAGGCAATCATAGGTCAAAATTTGCATTTTTCAATAGAACATGATGGTTCTTTGTTGACTTCTCAACAAAGATTTCCAGTGTCAAAGAATGGCAATCTCAGGTATTCTTCACTTGTGGAGGAAGATCTGAGTATCTTTCTATCCTAGCTCAACTAGGGTTCTTGAATAGTCTGAAAAGACCCTGAGGCTAAAGGTAATAAGTATTTTGAAATATACTTCTATTGGTCCTACTTTCAGGCTATCACTCTTAAATACTGTTACCTTCTCGAAATTTGTGCTCCATGTGTAGCTTCACTAAAACATCAATGCAGAGAGAAATCTAGTAAACACACCACATCCATGTAAAAAGTAAGGAAAGTGGTTCTCACTTAACAGTGGTTTTCATGTTTACAAATTTGTCTCTCTATGCACAATTCTCTTTTGCAACAACTTTTTGTCTGTTATAATATGGTAAGTAGCATTTAGCCTTATCCCTTCTTATATTAAAGAATTTCCTAATATGTGAATAAAATGTATCATGAATCACATGTTGGCAGAAAAAAACATTTTAAAATGCTGTGGTAACTCAACATTGTATGATATAGAAATGTAATGGAAAGTAATATGGGGGCTCTTCTTAAAAATAGCCTTGCTTTCTTTATTCGTTCCTGAAAAACCAGAACAGAAAGAAAACAAAGGCAGTTGCTAATTAAAAGTAAACCATTGAGATACTACTAAGCTTTTCCTTGACATGACCTGGAAGACAATGCATATTGAGCATACAGATGGTTTTTATTAAACCATTTCTATATAGAGAAATAATGCAGGTAATTTTGTACTTTGACAGTTTGATATGTAATGACAGGAGTATTGTTTTATGACTAGTAGATAACTTGAATACATTTCTTTCCTCCAAGCCATCCTTTGCATCTTTTCAAACCTTTAGGAGTCAATTATCTTCCCATCCTGAATCTCTTTATTTGTGGATAAAACCTACTTTTGATTGTAATCAGTTTGGTTTTATATACCTGAATCATTTTCAGTAGTTGCTTTTAATTTAATCATTAGCAAAGAGATTCAATTATGGGGGGCTAAATACATTTCCTGTACTTCAATGACATTGACATCGGGATCCATGTTGTGAGATTTACCATATGAGATGCTTTCTTATCTGAAGACCCATCATTACAGATTGTCTAGGCACCACGATAGTCTTCAACTCTGTATTGATTAAAGTATTTCTAACAGTTCTGCTCAATGTCTCCTTTCTTTTGGAAGGTGACAGGTATCTCTCCTTGTTTTTAAGTGTTTTGAGAATTTCATATATAACTATTTACATCATTTCTAACCCTCCCTGACTCCAGCTTCCCTGCCCCTCCCTACTCCTGGTCAAACTCATTTCTTCTCCTATAACTTATCTATATCTATATCATCTATACCTATATCTATATCTGTAAATAGTCCATTTAATGTTGCTCATCTGTATATGTGTTTGGCCCCGAACACCTGGGGTTGGAGAAGCTATCAGGGAATTTGACCCTGGAGAAGACTGAATCTCCTTCTATCAGCAGCCTTGATCTCTTCATCTAGGGCTGGGGCATTATGACACTTCCCCATCCATGCTGGCACGTTGACATTGCGCAGGTCTCAGTAGACCGTGCCGCTGAGATTTCATGAGTGCAACCCCCTGTCAGTTCTAGATGAGTCTATCTTTTCCCAGGTGCCCTGGTCCTCTGGCTCTTACAGTCTGTTTGTTCTCTCTCTTTTTTTTTTTTTTGGTGTTCCCTGAGCCTTACTTCTGAGATTTCATGTGAGTCTGTATGTTTCATACCAATTTCTAAAAGGTAATGGATAGCTTGGTATTCAGTCTTTTGCTGTTGAGGTTTTATACTCCTTTTTATATATTTAATAGCCACATGTATTATTCTTAGTCAGTTTTCTCTGGGAGAACTAGTCTTTATTTTTATTATTCTGTTAGTGTAAAACATTTTATCATAAACAATCTAAAATCATCCTAATCAAAAAATATCAGGAGATTTGTGATCTCAATAGTTCAGAGGCTGATTCAGAAGAATTGCTGTGAGTAGTCCAAATATCCTTACTGCAGAATAAGGCCAGGTCTCAAAAAACAAAAATCAGCAACAAAACAAGAAAATTCACACTATTTTTTTTTTACTCTTCTTTACTTTTCTACATTACTTTCTACTCTTTTACTTTTTTAATTCCTGTAGCATACTATTTTATTTAACATAATGCTTTTCAATGGGATTTTCTCTGAAATTTTCTGTATAGTCACACACACTGTTTTCCACGTAAATGTTAGAATCATTGCTCTATGTGTCTGTACACCAGATATGTCCATATGGGTAGGCTCTAATATAACTCTCAACAATCTCAGAGCCTTCACACCATGAATGCTTAGCACTTCTGTGTCATAACTAGGGGAGGGCTCTTTATTATCCTGGGAACTCAGATTGTTTTTGTTTCAATATGACAAGTCAAGACAGTTTTCTACACGCTTTAAGAGATTTTTGACCAACCCTAGTAGTTTAAACTCTGTTTAGATTTTGTTTAATGCCTGATTAAACAATAGGTCAGTTTTTTGTGGTTTTGGGGTTTTTTGTTTGTTTGTTTGTTCTTAATTTACAAACGAAATATTATCTCTTCTAAAACACTCTACAAAATATTTCATCTTCGCCGGGCGGTGGTGGCGCACGCCTTTAATCCCAGCACTCAGGAGGCAGAGGCAGGTGGATCTCTGTGAGTTCGAGGCCAGCCTGGGCTACCAAGTGAGTTCCAGGAAAGGCTCAAAGCTACACAGAGAAACCCTGTCTCGAAAAACCAAAAAAAAAAAAAAAAAAAAAAAAAAAAAAATTTCATCTTCACAGGTATTTAGTGACTTAGAAAGCAGTAACCAACCAAGGACATTAGCTAGCATGCAGCCATTTATCCAAAAGTTTACCTTAAAAAGAGGAGGAGTGGATTCGGAGAGGGAGCAGAGGGGAGATAGAGGTAAGGAGGGGGAGGAGAGGAGGGAGGGGAAGCAGCAGCCAGGATGTAAAATAAGCAAATTAATTAAATTTTTAAAAAGCCTATCTTAGAAAACAACCTGTTAAAACTAGTAAGGACCATCATCTTCCAAGGGTCCTAGGGTACCCTGTAGACTGAATCCATAGGTACTGCCTTCCATTTA
The DNA here is from genome assembly GCF_949786415.1 of Peromyscus eremicus. Taxonomy (NCBI): domain Eukaryota; kingdom Metazoa; phylum Chordata; class Mammalia; order Rodentia; family Cricetidae; genus Peromyscus; species Peromyscus eremicus. The sequence goes on along the minus strand of NC_081422.1, from coordinate 70,839,905 downwards.
GAAGTACTGCTGTCCAAATATTGAGCACTAGTCTAAGGTAGACCATTGCTACCCCCAATAATAGTGTTGAAGATAAAACACTCCTCTTCACACCTTTCCTGTCTCCAGCCCTGAACTGATACTTACACTGTCTGGCAAACTCAGTACATACTTTATCATTTAGCATCAATTTGACCAGCCCATGCCTAGGCTGCTCATCACTCTTGTTCTGTGCATCAGTCAGTGTCGTCCTGATTGTTAGAACATTACACTATGAGGGACTGGGCTCTGTACTGTTACCACTAGAACAACAAAGCCAAGAATTTTTAAGAACCAGAGTAGCTGCACGGCTCTTGTGAAAAACCAAGTTGGCAGACTAGGATTGGGGGACAAACAGTAAGAAACGTATTGACATGCAAATCAGTGATGAAATGCAAAGTAAAATATATCCAAAGGATTCCCAGATGCAAAAGCAATGGGGTGAAGGTGGGAACCAGCTAGGCAGATATGAAATGTGGCTGAAAGCACCTGGTAATGCCATGCTGTCTCCTCAAGAGTAAAGCCCTTTCTACTCTTCAAAGAGGGAGAGTCAGAGAAAGGGATGCTGAGGAGCCAGGGACTATTTGCCTGCTGCAGGGAAAAGTATAACTATTGAGCTGACTAGAACCACTCTTGACTCTTGTGATACCTCTCAATAGCTTTCATATCAGCGAGGTGCCAGGAACACTCTAATAGAAACCAATTTGCCTTGCCCATGAAGTCCTCAGTGTGTTTCTGATTGTGCTACACAGACATAAACAGAAACCTAAAATATTTTCAAGATGATATGTATTATGTATGTATACTTAAGGTATACAATGTGAGTTTTTTTTAAAGTGGGAAAACATTTTATTACATTTATTCATTTATTTCGCGCTGGTGCGCGTGCGTGTGTGTTTGTGTGTGTGTGTGTGTGTGTATGTGTGTGTGTGTGTGTGTATACTCATGTGTGCATGTCCTAAGGTGTGAGTGTGGAAGTCAAAGGATAACTTGCAGGAGTCAGTTTTCTCCTTCTACCAGGTATATCTTGGGGATTGGATCAGATGGTCAGACTTGGCAGCAAGTACCTTAACAAGCTGAGCCATCTCGCCAGCTTCCTGTGTAATATCTTTTTTTTTTTTTTTGGTTCACTTGGTCTCATTTATTATTTATAGAAAGACCATGAAACAGGCAACATTACACACTGATGTGCACATATACAGCTCAAAGTACTGGCATAGGTTTAAACCCTTACAAATAAGAAAAGTTGTATTTGACATAGTTTACATCGTAGAGAAAACAATGTTTGAAGTGATTGTGGAGTGCATTACGGAGCATGTCCATTACTATCATGACAGAAATTATGACATTTAGAACCAGTTCTGTCTCTTGCAGTGTTGTCTGCTGGCGTCTGAAATACACTCTGTATGGCATGCGTGGCTGCCCATTTTTTTTTTTTTTTTTTTTTTTTTTTTTTTTTTTTTTTTTTTTAGAAAATGGTGGCACTCACACCTTTTTTTTTATTTTGCAATACAATTCAGTTCTACATATCAGCCACAGATTCCCTTGTTCTCCCCCCTCCCCCCCTCACCTTCCCCCCAGCCCGTCCCCCATTCCAATCTCCTCCAGGGCAAAGCCTTCCCCACAGACTGAGATCAACCTGGTGGACTCAGTCCAGGTAGGTCCAGTCTCCTCCTCCCAGGCCGAGCCAAGGGACCCTGCATAGGCCCCAGGTTTCAAACAGCCGACTCATGCAGTGAGCACAGGACCCGGTGCCACTGCCTGGATGCCTCCCAAACAGATCAGGCCAATCAACTGTCTCACCCGCTCAGAGGGCCTGATCCAGTTGGTGACCCCTCAGCCATTGGTTCATATTTCATGTGTTTCCGTTTGTTTGGCTATTTGTCTCTGTGCTTTATCCGACCTTGGTCTCAACAATTCTCGCTCATATAAACCCTCCTCATTCTCGTTAATTGGACTCCCAGAGATCCACCTGGGGCCTAGTCATGGATCTCTGCATCCAGATCCCTCAGTAGTTGGATGAGGTTTCTAGCACGACAATTAGGGTGTTTGGCCATCCCATCACCAGAGTAGGTCAGTTCGGACTGTCTCTCGACCATTGCCAGCAGTCTGTTGTGGGGGTATCTTTGTGGATTTCTGTGGGCCTCTCTAGCACTTTGTTTCTTCCTATTCTCATGTGGTCTTCATTTACCATGGTCTCCTATTCCTTGTTCTCCCTCTCTGTTGTTGATCCAGCTGGGATCTCCCACTCACCCAAGCTCTCTTTCCCTCGACCCTCACCCTTCACTACCCCCACTCATGTCCAGGCTGTTCATGTAGATCTCATTCCATTTCTCTGTCATTGGGCGATCCCTGTGTCTTTCTTGGGGTCCTGTTTTCCAGGTAGCCTGTCTGGTGATGTGAGTAGCAGTCCAGTCATCCTTGTTCCACATCTAGTATCCTGTTATGAGTGAGTACATACCATGTTTGTCTTTCTGAGTCTGGGATACCTCACTCAGGATGATTTTTTCTAGATCCATCCATTTGTCTGCAAACCTCATGATGTCATTGTTTTTCTCTGCTGAGTAGTATTCCATTGTGTATATGTACCACATTTTGTTTATCCATTCTTCAGTTGAAGGGCATCTAGGTTGTTTCCATGTTCTGGCTATTACAAACAACGCTGATATGAACATAGCTGAACAAGTGCTCTTGTGGTGTGGTTGAGCATTCCTTGGGTATATGCCCAAGAGTGGTATAGCTGGATCTTGGGGGAGATGGATTCCCAATTTTCTAAGAAAGCGCCATATTGATTTCCAAAGTGGTTGTACAAGCTTGCATTCCCACCAGCAGTGGAGGAGAGTTCCCCTAGCTCCACATCCTCTCCAGCATAAGGTGTCTTCAGTGTTTTTGATCTTAGCCATTCTGACAGGCATAAGGTGGTATCTCAGAGTTGTTTTGATTTGCATTTCCCTGATGATTAGGGATGTTGAGCAATAATAATAAAGGCAATTTACAGCAAGCCAACAGCCAACATCAAATTAAATGGAGAGAAATATGTTTTAATAATAATACACAATATTATTACTAAGTATAATCACTGTACTGTACAGTAGATCTCAAAAATGTATTGGTCCTGTATAATAAGAAATTTAGAGAAGCTGTGTAATGAGTTAAAGGCCAAAACTTATAAGAATGTAAGTAATCAGGATAGATTGCAGAAATTACAGTAAAGCTAAAACAATATCAAGAATCTTTCATCACAAATTATTCTTGCTGTATTATGAACCTTGCTTACTTTATTTATTTGTCTGTCTATTTTTTGAGATAATTTCTTATTATGTAGCCTTTCCCTGTCCTTGAACTCACTATGTAGATCAGGCTGGCCTGAGACTCACGGAGATCCACCTTCTTCTGCCCCCTGAATGCTGGCAGTAAGGTATGTTCCACCACAACTGGCCACTTCTTTTATTTGCACATGTAAATATAGCATTCATATATGTAGAGAAACAAATGCCTCTTACTCACTCTGTTTATGTTAGCCATGACCTTTACACTTTCATTTCATAATTAAGTTTTCTAAAAGGTAGCTTTTATAAATTGCCATTCCTCTATTGTTTCCCATTCATCCCAATATACTTATATATTCTATCTCTCTCTCTATATATATATGTGTGTGTTGTATACATATACTTATTGAAAGCATAGATGACATTCCAGTGAAGAAAATGTTTTGTTTCAACTTGTCATACTATTCTATCTCTATAAAGAATCAAAATTCTAAGTAATTGGGTTTAAAAAAATCACAACATATACAATGTCTAGTTTATGTAGAAATAGACTAAATATTTATAGTACTAAGAAAATATAAAAGTATCCAAACCTATAGTAGTGACCCCATATGGATAGAATATATGTAGTCAGTTGGGTTGGCGTTTGGGTATATATTTCAAATGATTTTGTCATCAAAATAAGAAAAATTGCTTTTCTTAATTAAAAATACAATTTAGTATAGTATGCTCTATAGTTAAATAAGTCAAGCTATTAAGTATTTCTTCTGTTAATAGTGATCTTAAACTATGATGATTTTATAAATAGAGGATATTGATCACAATTGTGTATAAATACTGCTACTACATTATAACTAAATGACAGCATACAGAAATAGACACTCATGGGAACAGCTGGATAGTATAGAGTCTCTTTTATCTAATGTATATTTGTGAACATTTTTTGCTTAGACCTTATTTTATGGTTCCTCTGAAATTCATTGGTTTATATTCTAATAGTGCAGTATGGTTATAAAGATGTAAATCTCAGCTAGTAATATGGAGGGAGTGTCCTCTTACTGTGTACCATGTACATCTTTTCTCTGTCACCCACACTAAATGACAGTTCAGTCTAAAACTCAGCCCCAGAAAAGCAAAATGAAAAAGAAGGTATATGCTAGAAATATAATCCAGCTTTTAAAAACTGTTACTTTAAAAGAAAGGCATTGGATTTATCTTATATTTTTAATTGAAACAAGTTATTACTATCACTGTGTTATTTAATCAAATGGTATATAAGTTATATTTTAATAGATAACAAGATCTCAATGGTTTGTATATGTTACCATTGGCAAGTAGCAAAATAACCAGAAAGCATCATTAATAATTGGTAAAGTAGAAATGTGTAATATAAATTATAAAGTAAACATATGTTTATCAAAGGGATCTAGAACCATAGATTGAGAACCATTATCTAGACCCAGTATCTTAGATCCTCTGATATTAAGAGACCTAGGATAATGATGATAATATTTTCAAAGACAATGTCTTATAAAGATTCTTAAGACATAGAATCATAGAATCAGTTTGATAGCATGTCTGTGGTCAAAGTTGACCTAGTTTATGTATTTGTTCAGTGTATGATTTTCTTCTATTCCATATAGGGTTCTAGGCAAACACTATAACATTTATAACATTTCAGAGAATATATTTTAATTTCAAGAACTCTCAATTTCTAATGCTAATGCTTTTAAACTGGCTTGATTGTTTTAAAAAAATCTAAATACTACACTCACGATTAACATGTTTAGCTTGAATAAATCACTATATGATATGATTTTTTCAAATGAATGACACAAAATATGACATATAAACCTATGAAAAATTACATGAGCCTAAGACACACAAAACTAACAGTACTTATTTAAAGCCCTTTTTAGGGAGCTGGGAAGATGGCTTAGTTGATCAAATGCTTTCCACACAAACAAGAAGTTATTGAGTTTGGATCTTCAGAGTTGGGAAGCACAGCAAACAGGAAGTGGAGCCAAAGTATAAAACATCAAGGCCCTCCTCAGTGACCTACCTCCTCTGGTGAAGTTCCACCCCCTAAAAAGGTTCTACAACCTTTCCAAATAGCGTCACTAGCTGGGGAATAATTGTCCAAATATAGGAGTTCCTGAGGGAGAGTTCATATTCAAACCGCAACAGTGTTAAATCAAGAAGAAAGGCATTTAGATTTTAGCAGATTACAAATGACATTGTAAGAATCCACATATTATTCTGTATATCACTTTTAAATAATTGATATGTAGATGAGAAACTGGAGATCTATTCAGAGAGTACATACTGTGTGTTTTCTCTCTAATGAAGGGGGCCAGAGAGATGGCTCTGTGGTTCAGACCACTTGCTAATCTTGAAAAGGCTGAGTTTAGTTCCCAGCAACACATCAGATGGTTCATAATCTCATGTAAGTCTGACACATACATGCAGGCACACAGACACACGGACACAGACACACGGACACAGACACAGACACAGGCACATACACACACACACACACACACACACACACACACTGAAAACAATTTTATAAATGGAAGGCCTATGTGCCATGAGGACAGCAGTGGGAAGCTGAAGGACAGGGAAGGCTGAAGAGGAGTCAATATTATTGAAGTGCATTGTACATGTGTGTGAAAAATATCATGACGAAACCTATTTTTTGTGATACATGCTAATAATAAAACTAGTTTTAAAAACCAAGGCTAAGAGCTTTCTCCCTAATCCCAAGTAGCTATGAGAATCCCCACCCATCAGGATCATAGGTGGTTGAACCTTAACAGACTCATTTTTCCCGACATTTAATTTGCATATTTCTGTCACTGATGGTACCACTCATCATTTGGTTACTCATTCCAGAAATCTGAAAGTTGTCTGAGAGTACATTCAACTCTGAACCCTTGCTGTCCCATAGACTGTCAAGTTTTTAACCATCTAGTTCCTAAACATCACTACTGCCTATTATGTGCTCACAAGCCCTGGGGAGGTTTCTCTAAACACCCATCCCCAGCCTTAGGGTGGGATCTATATTTCCTACACACAGTTCTCTGCCTTCTTTGAGATTTAGAAGCCCAGACATCACTTTCCCTGGGGCTTGTCTTCCTACTGTGGAGAAGTTGTCAGGTGGGAGTCACCAGCCAGAGAGGAGTCATTTACTTGTTTTTCTTTGCTCTCTTCCTAATAAAGCACTCGAGTTCTCTCTTGCTGCCTTCCTTAATAATACATACGCTTCTGTAGATAGGTTTCTTTCTTTCAAAAATGTCTCAACTATGAAAGCTGCTAGGAAAATTTGGATTCCTTCCAGAAATCTGAACGGCAGAATCTCCTGAACCAATTAGGTTTTAATGCTCTGTTCTGCATATTTGTAACAGATTTTGACTCGTCTTCATCTTCATGCTGCAGTCTTTACACTGCGTTGTGGGAAAGTCTTTTCCACACGAGATCATTCCAACAATTTTTAACAAGAAGAAAATACCCTATACTCAAAAATACAAAACATACAGTATTATATAAAATGGTTTTAACCATATGAAAATGAATGTATACCAAAATGAAAAGGAAAAAACATCATTCTTTGAGAAATTAGGGTTTTGTTTCTTTCTCTATATATTTTGCTCTTAATAGAATCTACATGCTCAGGAAGGAAGGGAGGGGAAAGGACAGACTGTATGGTAAATATTAGAAGTATTTTTTTAATAATATTTTTCATGTCTTAAGAATGTTACTAAGCACGTGCTGGGCTTCCTAGCATTGAAAGAAATGCCCTATATTGACATACGAGGTTTGCTGTCCATGTTAAAAATAAACAGAAGGCAATCTGACATGGCATGACGTCTGTAGCAGCAGTGAGATTCTCTCTGAACCTTACAGCCACTTTATGAATGGAGGTGGGATCTTTTACATGCTCATTAATTGTAATTTAGGTTAAAACTAAATTATTGAAAATGATACAGCCCATCAGGTATTTAATTCACCAGAGTTTCCAGGCTTACCATTGCGTTTAATCAGCTCAATAATCCAAGTTAAAGGGTAGATCTCTTACTGCAGTGCCTCACACTTTAATAATTTGAATAATTTTTTCCTCTTCCTTGACTTCTTAATGCTTTCAAGAATATCTGTATATTTTTGTTACACCCTTTGATTTATTTGCCAACAAAGTCTCAAATAACCCAAATTTCAGGCATATTATAATTGCCTCTGAAATATTCTGCTTGACCAAATTGAGACTCCGATTTGAATTTTGCTAGCTAGAATAGAGAGAGCCTTTAGAGTGTTAGTTGTGCATATGTATGAAAATTGAAATTATTCACCCTTTGGAAATTTACCTAGGGAATAAGTAAGTTCTAAAATTGTACTTTATATAGCTAAAGCAACCAAATTTGATGATTACTGCAAGATAATTTTTATGTGGATTTTCTTCCCCATTATGTCCTCATCATTTGCTTTCTCTTCTTTAATAATCCGTCTCCACTATATTTATGGCTTAACTGTGAGCTTTTGCTTGTTTATATGGATCATTTGTTTTCCAATAACATGAATGTAGAATACCGATGAAGGGCAATGCATATAGGCATACAATTTCTGTAATTGCTTTTTTTTTTTTTTTTTTGGTTTTTCGAGACAGGGTTTCTCTGTGTAGCTTTGCGCCTTTCCTGGGACTCACTTGGTAGCCCAGGTTGGCCTCGAACTCACAGAGATCCACCTGCCTCTGCCTCCCAAGTGCTGGGATTAAAGGCGTGCGCCACCACCGCCCGGCTTCTGTAATTGCTTTTAATAAAACAATATGATCTAATCTAATGAGAACATTTGGAATGCATGTTCTTATTTCAGTTTTTATTGGTGCAATTTCTAAATGTAGAATAACAAGCAAAAAAAGCCTTTTTAACCACAAACATATTTTATGAACCAGTTGAAGGAAAATAGTTATAGTTTATAATTTTCTCAGTGTGAAAAAATTTAAGAATTGGACAGTGAGATTTTTGATCTTTTATAATCTTGATGACCTGAGAGTAGAAGCTGTAACAGAAAAGAGAATCTGCAACTTTCAGCTCAAAGCACGAGCTGTGTTCTGTGCCTATGTACTGCTTGTCTATAGAGTGCCTCTCATTAGATATTCAAAATACTGGAGATACTTGAAGTGGGTGGTGGTGGATCAACATTCTAAGTAGCGTGGGTAAACTTGTCCAGTTCAGTTTGACGATCTCCTGAAAAATATTCCCCATACTTCCTAGCTTTGAAGATAGCCTTCCCTCACCACCAGAGCCACACTCTCAAGTTCCAGCTACATGTAATTTAAGAAAGCTGATGTTGTGAAAAAATAGTACAAGAGATAATAGAGGAGTCAAGCAAAATACAGAGAAAATTAACTACATATAAATTGCAGTAGTTTGATTGTAATTTTGTTATAAAAATGACATGTTCCTTTATAGTTCTATGAATTAATGCCTCACATAACTGTACTCCTAGAGAAAACATGATATGTATACCCTGCATCTCAACAAAATTATCAACATTTGGTATTTGTCAAGTATACTTATGTCAAAAGCTAGATATATCTGAGGAAATACAGTTTTGTAAATGAATTATTGTTTAACCCAATGTAAATATTTTACACAGAAAGATTTCACAAACTCTAAAATGACTTTTTAAACTTTCTGCTTTTAAATATTTTTAATCATATTTAAATTAATTCTAATTGTTTCTCACTTTAGTGCCATGTTTATACACATGATTAATGAAATTTTAAATGTTTGTTGTATTCTTTCCTCATTAATCATAATTTGAATAGATTTTTTTGGTTCAAATTAAGGGTTTAAAGTGATATTCATTACAATATATTCATTTTCTCCATAATAAGTTTCATTTTAAAATATCACTGATGCAATTAAGTGACAAGCAATTAAGTAAAGAAACGTTTATTAATTTTAATGAATGATTTCTAGTCTATAAAAAATGATCTGTTTTAGCACATTACCTTATAGACTCTATGCCTTCTCTTCAAGCCTCATTGAAAAATATAGTTGATAACTTTATCTACTTTTATTCTAAATTTTGATCCCAGATCATGCTATTTATCTATAAAATTAAATAAATTACAATATTATAAAATATTGATGGTAGAGTATAGATTTGTTCTTTCAGTTTTTCTGTAGGTTTGACAAATTTAATAATAAAATTAAAAGCAAAGTTTACAAAGCAATATGTAAATTAGATACTGGGGTTCTTAAACTCTGTAGTGGGGTGTTGCTACAGAACATCTCTTACCTCAGCCATCTGTATATCTTGAGATATTAAAATATAGTAACGGGAACTGGCTTTGAAGAGCCATGAGTGTGTCATGATTTCCTGGTGGTATTGGTGATTTCTTTGAGTGTGCAAACAAACTCAGCTTTCCCATTATCTTTTATACGCTGCTAGGATTTGACTAAATGTGACCCTCATTCTTTAGTACAGTACCACTGAAGAGACAGTTTTAGTTCTGTAGTTATTTAGCAACAATCTTTACATTTTAATTCTTAAAATTATTCATGTGTTATAGATAGACACAAACCTGTACATCTTAATGGAGTACTATGTCATGTATACATTGCAATATCAAATTCAATTTACTGAACATTTATTACTTCACTAGTCTGAAAGCATTAAAAATCCCTTCCTCTAGAGAAAGTAAAGCACATAATAATATCTGTAGTCACCCTACCATGCATGCAATAGCATATCAGCAATCCCAGTCTAAACACAGTTTAGTACCCACTGCTGGCTTTCTCTATGCCTTCCTTCCTCTGCATTCTCTAGGCCATGGCACCTCCATAACTACCCATTTCTGTGATGCTAACTGTTTTAGATTCTGCATATATTAGCTGCTTTGTTGTTGTTGTTGTTGTTGTTGTTGTTGTTGTTGTTGCTGCTGTTGCTGTTATAAAACACCATGACCCAAAGCAATGTATAGAAGGAAGAGTTTGTCTTTCTTACTGTTTCCAAAGGAAAGTCTCCAATGACAGTGGAGGCATGGGAGCCGGAACCTGGAACAGTGAGCTAAGACATCATGCTTTGGTCCACACATAGGAAGCAGAGAGCCAGCTATAAGTTGGTTGAGGCTCTAGATTTTTAAGGTCCATCCCTAGTGACATACTTCCTCTCACCAGGCTAAATATCCCCATAACCTCCCCCAGACAGTGCCAACTGGGAACCAAGTATCCAAGCATATGGTGGGCATTTCTCATTTAAACCACCACAATGCATATGGGGGAAGCCCTGCAGTGTTTATCACATCCATCCCATCCATGTTTTACAAGTAGTCATACTTCATCATTTTTGTGGCTGAATAGTATTAGACTGTATGAATGTACCACATTTTCTTTCTCCATTTATCAATTAGGGAACACTTAATTTGTTCCCATTTCTTGGCTGTTGTAAATAGTGCTGCAATAAACATGGAGGTATAGATGCCTAAGAAACTGATTTAATTTCTTATGGCTATATACTTGATAGGGAGATTGTTAGATAATGTGGTGGTTCTACTTTTTCACAACCTTTATTAATTTAATATATGACAATTTTATACACATTCTGGTCACACTCATTCATTTAACCTCTCTTATCCTTTTCCTACTCGACCCCTAACCCTCAAGTGTCCACCACATCTATCTGTATTTGTTTTAAAAAGATTTATTTGTTTGTTTGTTTGTTTAGTGTGTGTGTGTGTGTGTGTGTGTGTGTGTGTGTGTGTGTGTGTAGCCATGCATGTACCACAGTGCATATGTGGGGATCAGAGGACAGCTTTCAGGAATTAGTTCTGTGAGTTCTGGGGATTGGACTCGGGCCACTGAGCCATCTCACAATCTCTACTTTTGTGTCTTTGGTTCTGGTTGTAGTTTCGCTTTGTGAATCACTGAGTCCAACTTTGTGAACTGACTTCAACTTTGTGAATCAGTTGATGAGGTGGAATCTTCTGTGAAGAATATCTATGAATTTTTAACCCTGAATGGCCTTGTCTTTGGGAAATACTCTACAATTTTATTGAACATCCCATGCATTTGACTGCCAATTTTAATTCAGTTCCCATAATTCAAAGACTTGGTCCTTTCCCATAGGGTCTAATTTCTCCTACACTTCCACTCACATATTTTAATTTTTTCCCATTGATTAAATGACCCAGTTATTCTCTCTTCTCTTCAGACTCTGATATTTTGTTCTCCACATGATGTGATCTGTTGGTGACACTTTCATGGAGGTTTTTGTTTCCATATCATTTCAGCATGGCTTTTCTTCTGAAGTTGCCTTGGTTGAAATCTACTTTCACATTTTGAATTGACTTCCTTATTTCATTCAGCTGTTTGTTTTTTATTCTCTTGGAGTCCTTCATGAAGTCTTGTGTTGATTGAACATATTTGTTATGGTTCTTTTGTACTCTTTGAGGGTTTTTTTACATCATGTCCTCTGAGACACTCCTATGAGACTGGTGCATTTTGGAGGGTAGGTTTGGTCTTGCTTTTTGTGTTATCATTGTTTATTTGCTTCTACACGAGGACTTTTGTGTCTGGAGTCAGTGTTGCTTGAGTCTTTTTTTTTTTCCTTCCTTCTCTTTCTCACTCCCATTTTCTTTTTAATTCAAGTTTCCCGTTTTATTTTTTTTTTATTTATTTATTTTTTTTGGTTTTTCGAGACAGGGTTTCTCTGTGTAGCTTTGCACCTTTCCTGGAACTCACTTGGTAGTCCAGTCTGGCCTCGAACTCACAGAGATCCACCTGGCTCTGCCTCCCGAGTGCTGGGATTAAAGGTTTGCAGTGTTCAGGAGAGATCTAAGGTATGTTGGCCTGAAATGTTGATTTCCTCTGTGGAACTGGTTTAGGCTTTTAAGGTTCATCATTAGTCTCCACCCCCCCAACCCGAGAATCAGCAAATATCTGCAGTAACTATGAGTCATGTCCATGGGTCAACACACCTCTGCCTGAACCTTGCTTTTGCCACCTTGGCTCTCTACACCTAGATACCCTACCTGAAGCAACTCCATTTGATCCACATTCCCACTGTCCCCAGCTAATATTGTGGGTCTTGTGTACCTGGGTGTATCATCATTGCTTAGATAACAGTTTGCTCCCTGCTTCCTCAGCTTCTGCCACTTGTGAGTTCCTGTTCAGATGGGCAATCCAACTTGGATCAAGACTCATCCACTCTTTGCTTCTCTATCTTCTACCAAGTGTTCTAGGTCCCCACCCACCTGGGAGTACTTGATAGTTCTATAATTTAGTCCTCTTTAATAACAAATGCCACACTGTTTTTCATAACAACTATTCTGATTTACCTTCCCACTAAGAGTGTGCAGTACGTTGAAGTCTCCTTTCCTCCATATTCTTACTACCACTTGTTATGGTTAATATTTTGGTAATAGTGATTTTTTACTACTATGAGAAAATATTTCATTATAGTTTTAATACAAATTTTTTGATCATTAATAATGTTGAGCAATTTTTATACCCATTAGTTATTGATATTTATACCTATTAATTATTTTGTACATTTAATTATTTGTATTAATTTCTGGTAAATGATGTTTCATTCTGTTGCCTACTTTTAGATTAGATTATTTATATTTCTGCTTTTGAATTTTGGAGTTTCCTACATGTTCCAGATGCCATCCCCTTCTCAGGCATGTAGTTAGCAAATATATTCTCCCATATTTTCGTATTATTTCTCCATTTTGACTTCATTTGTTGTACAAAAGTTTTGTGGAGTTCTTTTTATTTTTGATATTGTTTTAATAATACAGTGCCCTTTGCCCATATTTGAAGAGCTTCATTTTAACACATTAAAATAGGAGAACCAAGTCATATTTAGTATCTTAAAAACTTACTATTCAAAGTTGATTAGAAATTTGGGGTGTTGTCCAAAATCTCTTGCTCATTCTATGGTTCTGACTTATTTCTGGTGTGATTTCTTCTGCAAGTACTATATTTTGTGGCCTTATGTTTAAGGCTTCTATCCAATTTGACTTGGATTTTGTGACTGGTAAGAGAAGTCTATTTATAGAACATCCCTTTGATGCTCCTAGAACTGGCTTGCACACAGTTGGAGGCATTTTAATTGATTGATTTTTGGTAGGGCAGAATCTGCTTTGGTGTTTCCTCCTCTCCATTTCTGCCCCTCTAGCCTTTGCCTTTCCACAGAGTTCCCTGTGAGCTTTTGTAAGGCAGACTGTGTGATCACATAGTTAGATTATCTTAATAGAAAATAGAGGTGGATGATATTGAGGTCAGTCCACCCCTCTTCCCACTTTGTCTAAGACCTCTGCTGACACAATTGGTTTGAGATCCCATGCTAAATCTACTTGCCACAAGTTTCAGAAAAAGACAATTTGGAAGAAGTATGAAGAAATTAGAACATGTGAAATGATTGAATTTTTGAAATCAAAGAAACGACTATGGGTCCTTTGCAGTTTCATTTATTCTGTCTCTTTCCTCATAACACATTTTCAAATCCCCATTAAAGTTATTTTCAAAAGCAAAGATGCTTATTTGTATAGAGCTGATATAAAAGTTTGCTTAAGTAAAATAAATGTAAAAGCAAAAATCTCATGTGTATATTAATCACTCTGGATCCTGTATTATGCAAATAATGTAGGAATTCCTTACTCAGTTTCTCCCGAGTTGCCATACATATGTATCACTTTTGTAAACTACAGCTGTTGCCACGGTGCTTCTTTTCCCTTCACTTCTTCTGTTGACTTTTATTATATATTTTATATAATATATCTAAAGTTTTCTCACTTTTTCCAGTTAGTGATAGTTTATGCTTTTGTAAACAATGTACAATTTATCTTGTTAAGCTATTAAAGAAAAATGAAATATGTTTCTTTACATACTCTAGATCATTTGGACTATAGACATGAAGTTTGGTTTGCAGTATGTAAATCAATTTTGAATAGTAAGCTCCTGGAATCTCTAGGATAATTTAACTCTCATGTTCAGTATGTGAGAGTGAAGCTACCTATTATATATATTTCAGGATAGAAGCCCTGTTTACATCATTTTAGTCATCATTATCAAGTGTAGAAAAGAGTTGCTGCAGAATAAAATTTTAGAATTTAATGCATTTAAGATCTTCTCTAGTATAGTTGATTTATTATAGAAGGAGTCATTTCAGTGACTCTTCCATTTAATTTATGACAAATCTAAGTAGTTGATATACAGTTACAAGCTATTAGTTCTTACTTAAGCTGTTCAAGAATAAGGGCCAGAGACATTTGTTCACCATAGCAGCTTCATTTTCTTTTTTGAAACCCATTAGCTCATAATTTTTGACAGGTCTTTACAGACTTAGAAATATATATCTCTTAAGTCATCATTTTCCTTGATCTCTATTACTCAGTTCTAAAAAGTTTTTAGTTATGTTCAATTTTATTCCAAATACCTTTTTTTTATAAAATCACAATTAATTTTACCATTACAAATTATTTTATTTCTTCTGCCAGAAAAAAAATAAATCCTGCTGTCTCACTTTAGATGATTACCAGGGAAGTCAGAATCCCTTTAAATGAAGCATCTGGAGAGTGGTGGTGGCCACTAAGTGGCTGCAGAACATTAACCCAGGCTACAGCTGTGTGTTATTAAGTAAATACGTCCTATGAAAGTGTGTTTCCAGCAGGTTATACAAGGGAAACCAAATAAGACTCAAAAGAAAATCCTGGCAATCATGGAGCATTTTTCTGGAAAAAAAAAAAATTCAGGCATTTGCCTTCAGCATCATAGTGGATACTTTTCTTTCCAACATACTACCAAGTTTTCACTTCTTAAAATTTATCACTGATTTGCACTATGCGTATGTAATGGTTTGAATGAAAAAGGCCCCCATAGGCTGATATGTTTGAATGCTTGCTCCCCAGTTAGTGAAACTATGTGAGAAGGATTGGAAAGTGTGGCCTTGTAAGAGTAGGCGTGTCCTTGTTGGAGGAGGTGAGTCACTGAGAGTGGGTTGAGTCTTCAAAAAGCAGACAGGACCAGTCTGGCTTTCTCAATGCCTGCTTCCTGCGGATCAGGATGGAAAACTCTCAGCTACTGTTCCAGTACTATGCCTGTCTGCTTCCCACCATGATAATCATGGATCAGCCTTCTAAAACATTAAGCATGGCCCCAATGAAACATTTTCTTTCATAAGAGTCGCCTTGTTCATGATGTCTGTTCATGGTAATAGAACAGTAACTGAGACAGCAGGCTTAGTCTTGGTACACTTATCAAGATGAACATTGTGATACCATTCATTAAGAAAGTCTTACAATCCTCCTTGCACATGAATCTGTAGAATAGATATTTTCAGTATATGGATCACTGTCAGACACTTTTTCCTAGTAGGCTGCAATGACCAGTATTTTTTTTTTCAGAATTTGTATTGTATTTCATATCAAATCTAGATATAATATTTCTACACTTCTTTTTGATTAAATGTAGTCATTGTGATAATTTTCTGGAGCACAGTGAGCATGCAGTACGTTCAGGTCAAGTTGAGCATCCATCACTTGTGGTCAATGTTCCATATACCAAGACTAATCCCCGTACAGATCAGTTCATGTTGTGTTGCCCTCTGCAGCACACTGGAAGCTTTGCAGAGCTCACATAACTTCCAAACACTGAGAGACGGGACAGAAAACAGATGTCTGGGAAGCTGCCAGACTTGGCTGGCTGCAGATAAGCTTGTTGAAGATGTATAATCTAGTATCTAGATCTTGACTTAGTCTCTTCTCTGTCACACAAGAAAGACTGGCATTTGTTCTACTTTCGGTGTGATCGAATCATTCACCGGCTGAGTGATTTCAATTACCTTTGCAAACAAAACCCTGTGAAATGAGCTTTTGATCATTTTCAAAGTCAAAAATAACTTGTTACATGAGAGGTGCTGGTAAATTAAAATGGCTTCATACATACTGATTAAAAATATTATTTGGGATAGTAATGTTTTTTTTTTAATTTCATTTGTTTTCTAGCCAAAAAGTACTACCACACTATGTCAGAAATATATTTTAGAATTTGTTTTAACATGAATTAAAAAAACTTTCTATCATTAATATTCATCAAATCATTTATTAAAGAACAGTTAATAAATTCACACCCATGGATGTGATTTGAAGGTATCACATACTTGAGATTGTGAGAAATACCCTCAAGACAAGTGAAATGGTTTTCTCTTGCTTTCCTCTTCTTCTGGCCCCTCATGGCAGTCCATATAAAGGAAAGCAATGGGAGAAGCCGGAGCAAGAGAGTCTGCTTTCCCCAAGCCTGATGGCAGTGTATTTTACAAGGGGTCTCAAGAATGTCACCATCTCATATAATTGAAGGATGATCCAGTGTTCTGCCTAAATGTTGTATAGGGTAAATAAAAATGCTTTCATTCTTCCACATGGAGAGCTGCACTTCCTTGAAAGCAAACACTGTCTCTGCAATTCCTGCCCTGAGCTGTCACACCACTCCTCAATGTCAGGAAACCCTGATCCCTTATACCTACTGCTCCATGTCCTTCAAAAATGTCTTTTTACAGGTTAATGCAAGTTTTACAGGGTTGGGGACTTTTACCTTACTGCCTATCACATGATATGTTGTCAGTAAGTATGTTTGGCACTGTAAGTGCTAAGTCAATTAAGCCATTTTCTTTTCTTAAACATGCTTTCACTCTTAGCACTTCTGGACATCTGCCCTCCACCAGTGAGTAGCCCAGATGCACTCCAGTTTAGAGGCCTGTTTTTTAAGGGTGTTTCTTTCTTAGTCATATTGACCTTGGCTGTTGGGTTTATTGTTGTTGATTTTGTTGTTTTTGTTCATTTTTGATGATTCTGTCTGGTAAGCTAATTCCAGGTGCTTAGAATTCTTCACACCTGTTCTTCACACCTCTTTATCTCCTTCATTTCTGCTGTCCATCCTTTCCTAAATAGTCTTCTCTTCCAGTCTTTTAACATCTTCATTCTTCAACAATGTCTACAATCCCACCTTTGCCTGGATGCCTTCCAAGAAAAATTTAAAAACTCCCTTACTATCTTGGGTTTATAAACAGCTCTGGAGACCATGTTTGGATTTGCCTTTAATTGCAGGAATGACTGAGATGTAGATTTCCATTATCCTAGACTGATTTGAAGATTTCCGAGTTACAGAATTGCACATATTTTTATTTTTATTTGTATTTATTATCATGTACTTTAAAAAAACAACACAGGTGTTTATGCATTTCTAAGTGACATGTTTAATTGCCTTCTATTTTCTTTGATTTCTACTTCAACTTAGCAGTTTCATAATCTTTACTATGTTTCTAAAACTGTCTCATATTTTTGTCTTTAACAGGTCATTGCTATAGTGATGGACATATTTACTGATGTGGATATTTTCAAAGAAATAGTGGAGGCATCAACTCGAGGGATATCTGTATATATTTTACTTGATGAGTCCAATTTTAATCATTTTCTAACTATGACTGAAAAACAGGGTTGTCAAATTCAACGTCTCAGGGTAAGACTTCATTTTTTTTTCCCTCAAGTTCTTTCACTTACCATTTTCATTTCTATTCAAATTTGAGTCATGGTAAGATAAATTAGCCAGAAAAAATTTAAAAGAAGAAGACAAAACAATGAAGACAGAGTGATGATTGGAAGATTGGAAGACTTGTTTGTTCTGGAATGTGCTTCTTGACAGAGGATGCCTGGGCACTCTTTGGAGTTAGTTGCCACCAGGAATAGTTAGTGATTCTGTTTCACATATACAGCGTTGAAACCTCTGGCAAGAGGTCCTGCAATTTGATACGTGTTGCTTTGTCAAAGCATTTGAATTAGTGTTTTCAGTTATATTTGACTTATGAAAAGATTTTCATGCTATTATAATCAGAAAGTATCTCTCACAGTGAAATCTAATATCATTTGTGAAACAATTCTGTGTAAACAGAAAACATGTCCATTTAAGCTGTGTTAAATATATTTTGAAATGGTTCTTTTTCTTGAGTATTTAATTTTAGAGAAATACTTGCAATTTTCTTTAATGAATTTTTATGTGTTTTAAAAGTTTGTTTCGAACAAGCGTTTTGGGGCCAGGCAGTGGTGGCACATGCCTTTAATCCTAGTGCTTGGGGGATAGAGGCAGGTGGATCTCTGTGAATTCAAGGCCAGCCTCGTCTACAAAATGAATTCCAGGACAGCCAGAACTGTTACACAGAGAAACACTGTCTTGAAAAAAAAATGTTTTTGATGTGTTTACACTGTTATTTATTTACTTTTCAAAATGTCTCACTTCTAGATATAATTTTACTTTATATTTACATATAATTGTAGAACATTCGAGTACGGACAGTAAAAGGCCAAGATTATCTTTCGAAAACAGGAGCAAAATTCCATGGGAAAATGGAACAGAAATTTTTGTTAGTTGACTGCCAGAAAGTGATGTACGGTTCTTACAGGTAAGAATATTGCGTTTATCTTATGCATTTCCATCCATTCAAATAAGTTATTACTTTGAGATTTTACCAGAATCAACTTAGCTGTATCTTAAAAATAAAAAGAAAAGAGACCGGAGGGGTGCTCAGCACTTGTTACTCCTACAGAGGACCTGAGTTTGCTTCCAAGCAGCTGCCTTGTAAAGGCTCACAATCACCATTAACTCCAGCCCTAGGGGTGATCTAAGCCCTCTTCTGGCCTTTTCTAAAACTGCACTCAAAATTAGAAACCCACACATAGATGCATACACATAATTAGAATTATTTTTAATTTTTATTTAGAAGTTTTTTTCTATTTGACATACCAACCACAGTTCCCCTTCCCTCCCTTCCTCCTGCTCACTCCCCACCTTCTCCCCACCCCACCCCCCATCCACTCCTCAGAGAGGTTAAGGCCTCCCATGGGGAGTCCACAAAGTCTGGCATATCAAGTTGAGGCAGGACCAACCCCCCCCCCCCTGTATCAAGGCTGAGCTAGGTATCCCTCCATAGGGAATGGGCTCCAAAAAGCCAGTTCATGCACCAGAGATAAATCCTGGTCCCACTGCCAGTGACCCAACATGCTGCCCAAGCCACACAACTGTCACCCACATTCAGAAGGCCTAGTTCTGTCCCATGCAGGTTCCCCAGCTGTCAGTCCAGAGTCAGTGAGCTCAAACTAGCTCGGGTCAGCTGTCTCTGTGGGTTTCCCCATCATAATCTTGACCCCTTTGCTCATATAATCCTTCCTCTGTCTCTTTGACTGGACTCCAAGAGCTCCAAAGTGCTTGGCTGTGGATCTCTGCATCTGCTTCCATCAGTTGCTGCATGAAAATTCTATGATGACAATTAGGGGAGTCATTGATCTGATTACAGGGGAAGGCCAGTTCAGGGACCCTCTCCACTATTGCTAGGAGTCTTAGCTGGGGTCATCCTTATGGGTTCCTGGGAATTTCTCTAGCACCAGGTTTTCCCCTAACCCCATAATGGCCCCCTCTGTCAAGATATCTCTTTCCCTGCTCTCCCTCTCTGTCCCTCCCCCAACTGGACCATCCTGTTCCCTCAAGTTCTTTTGCCACCTCCCCTTATCTACCCCCCCCCCATGCCCCCAGTATACTCAGGAGATCTTACCTATTTTTTTAAAAAAATCTTTTTAAAATTTGAAAAATGATTCAGAATCTATAGCATGGAGATTTGGAGACTTGGGCTTTGCTAACTTCTTCATGGTCCTTAGGCTACTCACATGATTATGGGCAATCCTGTAACGTGGCTTCCTGTTCATCAAAATAGTAAGGGAGTTAGCTAAGATTTAAGGTGCTTCACAACTCTAAAATAACAAAAGTGGATTAAGTCCTACAAAGGCAATGTGTAATATGAATTGAGAAACAATCACTTTGGCCAGTTTGGGTAGTGCATGCCTGTAATCTCAGCATGCAGGAGGACTGCCACAAGTTCAATGCCAGCCTGGTCTATGTAGTGAGTTTGAGTTTAGCTAGGGTTATAGCCAGATCCTGTCTCAAATACCAAAACAAGGGCTGGAGTGATTACTTAGCCCATAAAGGTGTTTATTTCCAATCCTAATGCTTTGAGTTTGATCCCTAATACTCCCATGATAGAACCAATGCTAACAAGTTATCCACTGACATCCACATACACACTGTGGCACATGCACACACACACACACACACACACACACACACACATCAATGAATAAAATATAAAAAATAAATATCAAACACCTATAGAAACAAAACAATGAAAAAAACAAGTTATTCAAAAGAAAAAAAAAATAGAAGTTGTTTAGCACTTTGAAGAGTCCACCAGGAGATGTACCTGTAGGATTGGTCAGTTCTGAGAAAATCAGAACTGCAATCATATCTTGGTCAGGCTGATCTGGAGTGTAGACATTGTCTAGTAATTGCTCAGTAATGTCCAGTAAGGCATTATTCCTGAATGTGGTATATAGTGTATTGATATAAACAGGTAATTAAAAACACCAACAAATACTTCTAAAGCCCAGGTCACCATGTTATTGTAGACCTACCATAGAAGACATTGGCATGACTCCAGTGAGCTGTGGCAGTGAACAGGCCAGAATAGCAGAGGCTTCGCCCTTTGACAAATTAAACATCTGTGAAGAAATAACACCTTGAAGTCTTGAGCAAGTGGCTCAACTTGTTCTTCCCTTTGTTTATATAAAATTAGAATGATCGTGGAACACACTACATGGCATTTCTGTGCAATTTCATCTCCCAAACAATAATATTAGCTATTATTTTAGGACTTTCTTCTTGTAATTGTTAGTTTCTGCTTGTGTTTGCTGTAGGCTCAGGGAGCTCCCCCTCCTTTAAAGCCATTAGGCATTCCAAATGAAAACTTGTAAAGACCAGAAATTACAACCAGTACTTGAAATTAATGAGTCATTTTAAAGTCTCATTATATATGTATATATTTGTTCGGACACCCTTAGTTTTAAAGAGTTTTTAATTAAGCTTTTAATTAAGATTGAGTTTACTTTACTTATACATGGTGTCTCTTATTTAAGTACATCCCAATTGCTCTTTCTGTTTTCACTCTTTGACTTGATGTTTAACAATATTTTCAATACTGAATTTACCTCTTTGCTGTTGCCACTAGGATTTGATGGTTAAATGTCATGGCGACTGGAGCTGAGCTACTTAGGTTGATATGTGTTGGTTTTTAACAGAGTTCTTACTCTGCGAGGAAAAGTCATGAAACACGACAGAATCCACTAACAAGAGTTTTATTAAGATGAGGAGAGAGGGGTAGATGTGCACAGGCCTGTAGAAAGACATGTGTGTGAAGGGAGCCAAGGAATCATGGTGCTGGCTTATAAAGGCTGAGCTGCGCCCGCACACACAGGCCCACGTGGCTATTCCACGCATGCGCATAGATCACATGGTCATGCTGTGCACTTTGCACAACCACGTAGGACATTTGACCCAGAAATGACTAGGCGGAAATGACTAAGTGTCCTGCTGGGCATGCGCGACCGGGCAATGAAGAAAGAAAGAGAGAAAGAAAGAAAGAAAGTAAGAAAGAAAGAAAGAAAGAAAGAAAGAAAGAAAGAAAGAAAGAAAGAAAGAAAGAAAGGAGGAAGGGGGGGAAGAAAATTACTTTAACAAAAAAAAAAAGAATAACCAAAACCAAATAAATAAATAAGCTAAGCCAAATCTAGAAAGTCTCTCTAACCCCAGGCCATGGGGAGGAGTGGAGGAGAATATTCTAAGAACAGAGAATATTATGGTTCATCTAACCTTCTTTCTAGTAACCCCGTTCTCTGTGTTATTTCAAGATCATTTTAAATACATGTCTTTTAAAAATTGTTAGTTGTAAGCTATTATCACATTTTTTTTTAATTTTCCCTGTATCATTTGTTGTCCAGGGAACTGTTACACAGTACACCCAAGTGTATGTTGTGCATGGAATGTTTCCTGTCTGTACCCTCACCTTCCCTTAAATCATTCCTCACCTTCCAGTTCATTTCCTTAAGTGATATTTTTTATTTCTTTTACTTGTTGAGATTATAACAAAATTACATCATTTTCCCCTTCCCTTTCCTCCCTCCAAACCCGCCAATATACTGTTTCTTGATCCCTTTCAAATTCTTTAAAAAAATCAGTTGTTATTACATATACACATATACACACACACATACACACACACACATATACACATATACACATATACACACACACATACATACATATTCCTAACTACATAAATACAACCTGCTCAGTCAGTCTATGTAATGTTATTTATATGTGTGTTTTCAGAGCTGAAATTGAGCAACCAAATGCTGTGCTCTTCCCTAGGGAAGGATGTTCTCCTGCTCTCTCTCAGCATTCCTTAGTTTCCTGTAATACTTTGTATAGGGTTGAAGCCTCATGGTTTTCCCTTACCCACTTCAGCATGTCTATTGATGACCTTGTTCTCCTCCTGCTGAACCAAGCTCAGGTGCCCTAGGTGAGCAGTAAGGGTGTTTAACCGTTAAGCCATCCCTCCTGCATCCTTGGCTGAGTTTCATATTGTAAAAAATATTTCAAAAGTTCTTGTATAATAGTTATAATCCACTTTGGTCAAAACCTGTTTCCTTCTAGTTAGAGGAGCTTGAGTTCAGTCGGGAAGTGGTGGTGCACGCCTTTAATCCCAGCACTTGGGAGGCAGAGGCAGGCGGATCTCTGTGAGTTCAAGGCCAGCCTGGTCAACAGAGTGAGTTCCAGGAAAGGCTCCAAAGCCACAGAGAAACCCTGTCTCAAAAAAAAAAAAAAAAAAAAAAAAAAAAAGGAGCTTGAGTTGCGTATACTATCGCATCTCGTTTCCCCATTTTCCTTGTGGACACCCTTGTATTTATTTTCCTGTTTTCTCCTGGTCTGCTTCCATTTTTTTTTTCCTTTCCTCTCCTTTTCCTTCTTGAGTTCTTTTATTTCCTTTTTTTAGACAAAGTATTCCTTGATTGCCCATGCTGCCTGTGAACTAGCTATGTAGTCTGGTTGCCCTTAAATTCCCAATTTTCTAGCTCTTGCTGAGCCAATATTGAGATTACAGGTGTATACCACCACACTCAGCTGAAAATGTGTTCTTTATTTGATACCCCCACCATAGAAGGCATTGGGTTATAAAGTCCCATTATTTGTAAAGATGCCTAGAATCTGCCGTCTTCCAGCCACAAGTCTATAACAGCTCCCACAATAATGGCTTATCAGGAAAATACAAGCGCTTAATATATAAAACACAAGTATTTTATAGTCAATGAGTATAAATAATACTTTGAATTTGGTATCCCCACCTGAAATTGTAAGGGACATTTTTGGAGATATTTGTAAGTTATTTTAAATAAATTCAACTCAAAGAACTTCTTGTTTGTTATAGACTGGGCCCCTAAATTGAGATCCTCCTGCCTTTGTCTCCTGACTGCTGGGGTTACAGATGTGAGCCTCTAAGCCCCACAGAAAAAGAATTATTGTAATCTCCTGCTTTTTAAATATTAGGACCTCTGTAAAATTTGCAAGACTTTCCCTAAAGTTGGTGTCTCCAAGGTGCAATTTTTCATCAGGCTTGAGGATGGTCACATTTGAGATTCATGCTACAATCAACATACTCTCACTACTTAATCCAGTGACCTTTACTGCCTTTCCTTCTTAACCCCTGGCCAGGAACCCAGCTGCTTAAGTCACTTTTGGTATGTGAATTAATAACTCCACTCAGCGGTTCATGACTGATACATGATGTCCTGTTAGGAGAAGAGAAAGTGTTTTTAACCCAAGTAAATCTATTTGTATGTTTTTAAAATGTAAATGATATTAAAGACATGCAGTCTGAAGCATAATTGCTATTTTCTCCCTTTAGTTGCCCTTGGTCCTGGCCTCTAGGTGCAGTTACTCACTTCTCCTGCCTTGGTCTTCTGATACTGATGCCAAAATCTTCAATAATCTTGTTAGACTAATTTCTCCAATTCATGAATTTGTCACTATCTCTTCCTGTTTCATTGTGACTGAGGTATATTTCCCGCCCACCTGTGTCCACTTTCCTTTCTTATCCCCATTCTTCCAGTAGAGTACTATCACAAATTTCTGCTTCACAAGAAATCCAGGTTTACGTTATCGAAACTGGGTCAAAACTGCACACACATTGCTGAAGCGTTTCCTTTTCCTTCACAAAATTAATAGGTATTCTATTTTTGCTTCATGTGTGTGCACATGTGTTAGCAAGTTAGGTACAGCTGCATTTGTAAGCCAAAGGAGGACTACCTCAGATGTCTTTCCTCTATGCCTTCCCTTTGTGTGGTTTTGGTGTGTGTGTGTGTGTGTGTGTGTGTGTGTGTGTGTGTGTGTGTGTGATTCATGCACACATCTATGTAGAAAACAAAGATCAATCTCAGGTTTCGTTCCATTGGGCTGGGAGTCAGCCTGCTTCTCACTCCCCAGGACTTTCCAAAAGGCTTGGGTTGTTTGTTTGTTTGCTTGTATTTTTTTCTTGCTTCCTTGTTTTTCCCATTCATTGCCTTCTCCTACTTACTGCTCTTGCTTTACAGTTGACTGCACGGTTTTCAGCACGTGAGTGACTTTTCCTAATGCTCAGTTACTGACGACATTGTGTTATGTGCAATCTAGGCTGGTGGGGCCTACGTCAGAAGCACAAGCTCGGGTCCCAGCATGGTCCACATTTCTGGTGCTTTGACCCATGTTTGCCTAACTCCCATTTTCCCTTGTTTTTCTTTCTCAACACTGAGAAGAATGTACATTCTGCTTTGCTAGACATTATAAATGTTTCTGTTATGTCCTGTTGTTCTGTAGCATTTTTCAACTGTCTATTTATAAATCCATTATTGAAAGTAGCTACTATTTATTATATTTTGATCACTCTCTTTCAATTCTGTCATAATTTGCTTAATATACTTCAAAGATCTGATGCATAAATAAAATTTTATTATGAATGATATTTACTCATTAATTATGAATGAGTGTTATTGTGATTTTAAACACAATCTTTTCTCTAAAGTAAATTGACCCTTTTATCATCATATGATGTCTGTCTTTCATAACATCTCAAACTTCAAAGTCTGTTATCTCTGATACCATGATGTCTCTTGTCCTTATCTTAGTCATCCTCTTCAAGATAGTGCTTTTCTTGGTCCTTCATGTTCAGCTCCTGTCTGTCCTTAGATCTGAAGGGAGTCTTGAAGACAGCCAGTGTTTGGGGCTGGAATTTTTATCCATTTATTTGATTTATGTCTTTTGGTTGGAGAGTCAGAAATGATTCTTAACATGAAAGTTACCATTCCCATCGTTGTGTTCAGGGCAAGCTGGAACTCCTTTCCCCTGACTATTTTCTTTCTTTTTGTTGAGATCTTTGTAGGGATGTGTCTTGATTCTCTTCTTTCTTTTCTCATGTCCTATGGCTTTTTTTTTTTTTTTTTTGCTTTGTTTCATTTTGAGACAGGATTTCAATTTGTAATCTAGGCTGTCCTGGAGTTCATGAAACTCCTGCCCCAACCTCCCAAGTACTAAGATCTTAAGCATGACCTACCATCTGAAACTGAGTGTGTATCATAAGATTCTAGGCTTAAATTCTATTAGTTCATTATTATTGGCATTCAACTTATACAAACATCCTCTGATACAGTTTCCACTTCACCATTAGTTTGAATCTTTTTTTTTTAATGTGTTGGGTTATTTTTTCCAATCTGTGGCCTTTCTTGTTATAATTGATATCTTTTAAACAGTGTATAAAGAAGAAAAAAGAAACCAATGTGTACAATAACAGATTTAACAAAATTTATATTCTTTCTACCAATATAAACATTTCTGACTTTTAATTTTTTTACTTTGATAATAATA
Source organism: Peromyscus eremicus (assembly GCF_949786415.1). Lineage (NCBI taxonomy): Eukaryota > Metazoa > Chordata > Mammalia > Rodentia > Cricetidae > Peromyscus > Peromyscus eremicus. The sequence goes on along the minus strand of NC_081422.1, from coordinate 70,813,783 downwards.
CATTTATTTTATCACTTCTTATTAAATATTTTTTGTATCTTCAGTGTACCATACCCAAAGATATAGAGCTCAACAAGCTATATGGGGCCCCTGTGATAAATTTTACGATTGGGGACAAAAAGAAAAAAATGTGATTGAACATCTTAGGCAAAGGGTAAGCTATCCAGGAGGAACCAGAGAAACAAGCTGGGTATTGTGGCCCTTGCTCTTAACCCTAGTGTTCTAGAGGATAAGTCAAGAAGATCCCCAAGGCCAGCCTGGGATAAAAGCATATGAGAGCTTTCTTTTAGACCAGGTGAAGATTTGCATGTTATTTTAAGTAAATTAGAAAATCCTATATTGGAATGTGATATCTATATCAGTTAACAAATAAGGAAATTAGAAGCAAAGATTGAGATTAGCTTATGACACTTTGACTTGGGTGATGTAGAATTGTGAGGATTTTTGGAATTCACTAATTCCAAAAACATCAGAATCTGTTTATTTCTATTAGTTCTGGGAGCCAGAATATTCAGAAGTGATTCCTTGCTTCATGTGCACCACTGAAAGGATGCTTGAATGAGTGATTTAAGTAAGATTGAGATAGAAAACGCCTTGTGTGGGTGGATTGCCTTAAGCTGTACTTGAAACACTGTCTCAAGTAAGACTGAAACGATGGCAGGTCTGGGAAGGATGGGGTGGGATGAAGAGTCACCAATTGGACACAGTAGTCTGGCGAGGCTGGTTAATGTTACAAGCAGACACTGGACATTGAGTCTTCACATACAGAGGAGCTCAGTACTGACAGTGCAGATCTGTAGCTTTTGCCTTGTAGATGACACAAGTCACCTAAAGTGACAGAGAAGCACAGGAATCCCTCCCAAATCCTGCAGATGCTGTATTGGTCATTCACATTCACCTTTAAAACACTCAACTGAATATTTAAACAGCATTCCAAAGGAAACTTTTTCCAGCTGTCTTACATTCTCAGTTTCCTAAACTCAGTTCTTGGGGGTTATTTTATTTTATAACTTATAGGGTTGTACTTTATTCTAATGTTCTCTTTATAGTAAATTCAATCCCTGATCTGTCAAGTGTGTGCTATAAGCAACCACTAGGCAAATGATCCCCAAACATTTCTTTCTCTTACAATTTATCTGAATTTGGGGACAAATCCTAAACAACAAACTTTCTGCTTAGCTTTCAAACTTACCTACACACCTCACAAGTCCCTCATATCACTTCTTTATACCAGATAAGTATAATCTGGTGTGTGTGTGTGTGTGTGTGTGTGTGTGTGTGTGTGTGTGTGTGACTAAACAGTGGCAGTTTCTGCTTCCTCTGCTTTTCACTGTGTTTCTTCCAAACAAACTGCCTGCTCCTCTCTTTTTACTCCCACTTTCTCTGGGAAACTCAGCATACCTGCTAATTTAACATTTATTCATTGCTTACTGTTCCCAACATTGCTTTATTCACAGCTTCAGTTTGACTGAAAAGAAATTCTTTTTTGAAAAAATTATTTTTAGTTTTCTACTTCTGACTTCACGTTAAGAAAATTTCCCTTTCTTTCTTTCTTTCTTTCTTTCTTTCTTTCTCTCTTTCTTTTCTGAGACAAGGTTTCTCTGTGTAGCCCTTGGATGTCCTGGAACTTATTCTATAGACTACGTTGCCTTCAAACTCAGACATGTGCCTGCCTCTCCCTCCTGAGTGCTGCGATGAAGGGTGTGCGCCACCACTGCTTGGCTTCCCCAGAAAATTTCTTTAACTATTGATTTCCATTTCATTTCTCTTTAAGTCATCCTGCTGGCTCACACATTCACATGAAGGGTACCTAGTAAATATTATTCTCATACCATGGATTCACGGGCAGTAGCATATAAATTCAAGCATACAGAATGACAGATCTCCAAAGTATAAAGTGATTTGTGATATTTTATTAATTTTTAATTTATTTTAATAATTTTATAAACATTCAAGAAATGTTTATGTTTGTATTTGTTTTCCCTATATAAATATTGCATATATAAATATTACATTTGTTCAGTATAGAGCATTTGTCTCACTTTGTTTTTCAATAAACTCCAGTATGTCATATATATTCTTTGATATAGAGAATATTAACAATTTATTTTTAAATTGTTAAATTGTGACTCTTTCTATTTAATTTAGGCACTCAAAGGCCAAATTCAAAAACTGATATGAAATTTCAAGATTTTTCTCACTTCAAAACCATGTAGGGTTAAAACTTGTATAAAATACTGTGAAATCATTATAAACCTTAATTTTTCAGAAAGTGTATACTATATTCAGAAATCCTGATTGGCATTTTAAATGGCATGTTTTATGAGGAGCATTGTAGTCCTGTGTGGATTAAGTACAGTGAAGTCTGTCCATCAATGACTAAGGCAATTTCTCTGTTTACACCTTTCTACATCCCAGATTACATAGAATAACTCACAGAGATAAGAGTTGACAGGAACTGAGGCTCAAACTCCGTGCATTAGCGCAGACATTTTGCACATTATGACATGTTAGGGCATTGCCACAGTGATGCTACCCCTGTCTTCAATGTAAACAAGAGGGAAGTAGAGCTGGCATCATGTGGACACAGCTCTGCAGAGGCCACTCAATTCTCTAGTGTTTCACTCTAATCCTGACTTTTCCCACACCCTGTTGGTTTGGAATTTCTGAATTATAATGATTTTTTTAACCCCATAACATCTTGGTAGATGTAGATGCAAAATATACAACCACTTTTCCTTCAGCTTTTGGAAAATAGTATAGAAATTTTTGAATGGACTTAAAACCAAAAGTCAAGTTGCCTTGTTACTTAAGAAGATGTACATGTATTTATTATTGGTATGTAATAAAAATATTTTAAATTATGCTTACTAAGAAAAACAAGAACAAGAATTCTTCTGTCATTTTTAAAATGTCATTTACAGTAGAACTGTATGGCGCCATTAATCTTTGACCAAAATTTTCTTGTTTTTCTTTTGTTTTCAGCTACATGTGGTTATTTGAAAAAGCGCATCTCAGCATGGTTCAGATAATCACAGGACACCTTGTAGAGTTATTTGACGAAGAATTCCGAACGCTCTATGCCAGGTCCTGTGTCCCAAGTTCTTTTGCTCAGGAAGAATCAGCCAGGGTGAAGCCAGGCAAACCTCTGTGGGAGAATGGCGTTTATCAGCGCTCCATTTCTTCATTAGCTTCTGTTTCCAGCCAAAGAAACCTTTTCGGTAGACAAGAACAAATGTACACACTAGACTCTAGTTACTTCAAAGGCAGAGGGATGTATACCCTAAACGAACATGACAAACACAGCATGAGAAATCACGGGTACAAGCCTCATTTTGTTCCAAACTTCAATGGTCCAAATACAATCCGTCAGTTTCAACCCAGTCAGATCAATGAAAACTGGAAAAGGCATAGTTATGCTGGTGAACAGCCGGAAACAACGCCATACCTGCTGCTCAACAGAGCTCTGAATCGAACTCATAATGCTCCTGGACACTGGAGAAGGCCTTCAGACAGTCTCAGTGTGGCCTCTTCATTACGGGGAGGCCAGGCGAGCCAGAAAAACATCCCTGCGCAGAGTTTTGCCGATCGGCTTGCCCAGAGGAAAACAACAAATCTTGCTGAAAGGAATTCAAATGTGCGGAGGTCATTTAATGGGACAGATAATCATATCCGCTCTTTACAGCAGCGGATGCCAACCCTGGAGAATACCACAAAGTCTTTCCTTCGCAGCTGGAGAATTGACTCCTACTTAAGTGATAATTCTGATGCCCCACCTGACTCAAATGGCTCCACCCTGGGTGACAGATTTGAAGGCTACGATAATCCCGAGAACGTGAAAGCCAATGCACTCTACACTCATTCGAGGCTTCGTTCCTCATTTGTGTTTAAACCAACTTTACCTGAACAAAAAGAAGTCAACAGCTGTACAACTGGCTCCTCAAATTCCACCATTATCGGTTCTCAAGGAAGTGATACACCTAGGGAGGTCCCAGATAACTCCACAAACACACTGCCCTTGACAGAAAAACCCTTGCCTGATTCAATCCCCAAGCTCCCAGCACAGTCAGAGGTACCAAAAATGCACAACTTGCAGGTTCCCGAAAAGCAACCAGCAATCATGAACCAAATAACCAATGGCCGAGCAGAATTAAACAATTGTATCTATACAAATCTGTGTGTAAATAAGCAGACGGAGAACATAAAAAACCAGCAAAGCGAGAATCTGCTCAAAAGGCGAAGTTTCCCATCCTTTGACCACTCAAAAGTCAATTTGGATCATGGAAATAGCAAGAATTATGTGTATAGTACCCTTACCAGAAATCGAATTAGACAACCAGAAAAACCCAAGGAAGATGTGCTGAAGAGTTCTAAAAGCATGCACAATGTGACCCACAGCTCAGATGAGGAAGAGGAGGCCATCAAGAGAGCCCCTCCCAGTAGCTCGGCCACCAAATCTATTTCCATTGCTGCTTTGCTTGATGTGAACAAAGAGGAACCCAGCAAAGACCTCACTTCTAAGAAGGAAGTTAAAGGTTCCCCAAGTTTTTTGAAAAAGGGGTCTCAGAAGTTAAGGTCCTTACTTAGTCTCACTCCAGAAAAGAGAGAAAACCTATCTAAGAACAAGGCACCTGCGTTTTACAGAATGTGTAGTAGTTCTGATACTTTGGTTTCTGAGGGTGAAGAGAATCAGAAGCCAAAAAAATCCGAGCCCAGGGTTGATTCATCTCCTAGAAGAAAACGTTCCTCCTCATCAAATTCTCAAGGCAGCATCCACAAGAGCAAGGAGAACATAGCAGTTAGCTTATCTCCAGGGATAAATTCCCAAGCAGAGGAAAGTAGGAGAATAGCTCCTTCTCCTAATCCTGTTGAAAGGAGGCTTTCAGAGAGAGTGGGAGATGCCTCTGCCCCAAGATTTAACACTGAGCAGATCCAATACCGTGATTCGAAAGAGATCAACGCGGTCCTTGCCCCTCAAAGACGGCCAACCTCTTCTCCGGTGCTAAAGTCCAATGAGCTCCTGAGATCTCATTCAACCAACCAGCGAGTTTACAGTCGATTTGAGCCATTTTGTAAGATTGAGAGCTCTATTCAGCCAGCGAGCAGCATGACAAATACACATGTCAACCGCCCAGAAGTCAAATCCACAGCTATGGGCAGCAGTTACGGTAGGTCCAGCCCGATGCTGAATTACAAGACTGGTGCTTACCAATCATACGCCACCAATGAAAACAAGTTCCGAGGATTCATGCAAAAGTTTGGAAACTTCATACACAAAAACAAGTGAAATTACGTTCATTTCAAATTGCGATTGAAATATAAAATGAATGTGACTGTAAATATTTATCCAAAGAACACTGCACGGATTTTTGTGCTATGCCAAGAGCATTCTGTATTGGAATTGGGGGAATGTGTAGTAGTGTACAGAACAGTTCATCTTTTGTGGTAAAATTAGTTGTACTTGGTTAGCCTACAAAGGACTATCCCAGTAAACACATTAAAAGGTTGTTTTTAAATGACAATAGCTTTAAAAAAGAAGATGGGATTTATTGTTTTCTATCTCCTAAAAATTGTAAGTGTTTAATTAGAAGAAACCAGGGAAGAGACTACATTTTGATTTTTGATCTTTCATTCCAAAGTCTTCATTTAAAAACACTTCCTATTACTTACCACTGGTGCTGTGTGATATACTTTTACTTTTTTTCCCCCATATTTTCAGAAATATAAGAAAACAGAACAAAGCCTTCTTGTTGATAAATCCTGTAGAATAACGGTGTATTTTACTGTTTTATTATCTTTCCTATGCAGCATTGCACACAAAAATGTATCCTTTGTATTATGGAGGCCAGCATATTTTATTGAACCTAGAATGTGTTTGCACTTACATACATCAGCTTTAAGCATCAGCCTTGTGTAGTACAGACACACACACACAGGCTTTGTTTTCTAACCCTTAGGAACTATGCACTGTTCTGCCTTACACTTTTTTTCATCAGCTGTCCGTTTTCTATAGTCATGCCTTAACTAAAATTTAAAGTAAGTGAACACAGTATGGGAATCCTCTCCCCCCTTCTATCTATAAAACCTTCTAACACTGTAAGATTCTGCTGAATCTTATGTTAGATTGACACGGCAAATGCAGAAATGTTTTGTTTGAAAATTGTTCACTTTTTTTATGGACTTGATTTTATTTTACTTCTTTTTACATTTTATTTTATTTAAAAATTCTTTTTCATTTTACATACCAACCACAGTTCCCCACCCTCTCCTTCTCCCGCTCTCCTCCACCTCCCCCCACCCTACCCCATCCACGCCTCACAGTGGGTAATTGTTCACTTTCTTAAAGTTTGGGTTAATATGGTGTGGTGACGCACTCTTCCATGAAGATTAGATGTGGCAGTGAGAATCAGGGCTAGTCTCTCATTACCTTATAGCCAGGCTGGATGGAGAAATTTCCATAACTTAGCTTAAGGGCTATATTTAGGTCATAAGATACCATTTGCCATTCTTAAAAGAACAAAAAGCTTCCTGATTATTGCAGAAACATTAACATGGATTTGTTTTATGCACAACATGTAGAATTCAAGAAGCAAAAGATAGCGTGGGAGGAATGTTTTAATTTTTTGAGACAGAGTTTCTCCGTGCAACAATCCTGGCAGTCCTAGAACTTGCTTTGTAGGCCAAGCTGGCCTCAGACTCACAGAGATCTGTCTGCTTCTGCCTCCCAGGTCCTAGGATTAAAGGCATGTGCCACCACCTCCCGGCTTCAAATATCTTATTTTATATTTTCAAGATTGTACCCTGAACACTATATTATTGTTTTTTAAATGTAATATTCAGTTGATACTATCAAATATCAATGTCTATGTTTTTGAAATAATTTACCTTAGAAGAATCCTGACAAGAGATACTATGGAATAGAACACCTAGCATTTCCTGAGCACATAACTATAACCAGGTCATGCCTTAAAAACATGTTCCATCATGTGGTTATGATAACATTGTCATGTTATTTATAAATTATTGAGATTTCAGTTGAGATATGAGACTTAGAGATAATGTTCCTAGTCACATAACTAATGGCTGTAATTATAACATTTCTGTATGACATTCTATCCCAATTGGTTCAATACCCGCTCTATCGGAATTGAAGAAAGCATTTACTTCCTAACTAGGAATCAAACCAGGAAAAGTTTAATTGAATTTCACCAGATAACAGGGCACCCTGGGATTAAAGGCTTATAGTAGGTAAAGATAGGAGAGGAAGGGGATAATCAGTTCTGGAGGACTTTGGCGGGGCCGGTTTTAATTGCTTTGTGCCATTTTGTTCTCCTGGTTGGCCTCTGACAGTGAGAGCAAAGGAGAGGAACCAGAGTGAGTTGTAACATTTGGGCTTTGGGGAAGAAAACACTCTGCAGGGGGAGGTAGGTGGGGGGAGGAGCCTGATATTAGATATTTACAATAATCTTAGGAAGGACATCCATTTATATAAAACTACAGTTCCCAGAAGTTAATGTGCTTTACAAGGTGTGTGGGGCACTGCAGGCTATAGGCTGGATGTCAGCACAGAACCCGTGTTCCAGTACAGCAGCATCCTGTGCCCGGTCAGCATCCTGTGCCCGGTCGCTTCTTGTCTGCTTGGGTTTGAGAGCCTGCTTTGGAAGTGTTAACAATCGCCTCACTCTTTTGCTCCTTCTCTCGCTGTAAACTGTGCAAATATGCCAGTGTCTAGAGAGGAATGACAGTTTATGAATGAGAATGCAGACTAGATGCTCAGTTTCACACCACTGCAAAAGTAGCTTTATAACCTCCCATCATAATTGAGGAAATTGCCAAGTTTTGTGATTCTGGTCTGATTCTGTCAGAAATGGAAGTGTGAAGACCTTGAAACTTTCCATACTAATAATAATAATATAAAAATAGAATGCTGAGAACAATCTTTTCCTCATTATGAGAAAGAAGCCAACTCATAGAAACTTTGTCTTCAAAACAAGTTTTTAGAATACATATTTTTTTATAATCAGACCAGAGGTTCAACATGCAAAAGTTCAGTGACACCTAATACTGCAACTTCCATAATTTCTGAAAATACAGTTAGCTTGTAGAAACATCTTTTTAAATTGTCACTTGGCTCTTTCTTCTATGGGAATAGGGAGTGGGAGGGTGCTTTATTCCATCTGCCTAATGGGTAATTTAGGCTTTTGCATGGCAGATTTATTCTCCTTAGTCTTTTTTCTTTGATTATCCCCCATCTAATATCTTCCTCTGGAAGTACCCTTATGTCTGAAGTTTCCCCAAATGTCTTCACTGATAAACTCCCCACAATTAAGACTGAGAAAACATGTAATACATTAAAAAAAAATTAGCCATTGTTACAGCTCTTACTAAATATTGCCCAGGTTTGGTGGATATAATTTCAAGCAATATATTTCTCTTTTACTTCCCATATTAATATTGCTGGAAAGATGTTACTTAAATGTATTTTGCTATTGAACTTTGGCAATACACTTCTCCCTCTGCATAAGGCTTTAGTCTCTAAGCAGAAACACAATGAACTGAGTATATTCCTAAGGGATCCTAGGCAGGTGGTATGATAGCACAGGAGATGTATATCCTAATATGCTTATATCTTTCCACTCTGATGCCATAGCCAGGCCCTGCCATGGTGTGTTAAGTATGGGCACATGTTGTCAGTCTTCGCTTGTGAATAAATACAGACAAGGGCTGAATTTTGGTTGCATTCAGTTTCACTTTTCTCAAGAACTATCTTTGTGCCACTATTATTTCTCAGATATTTTTGGTTTACAGATATCTGTTGGCTTTTAATGTGCCTTTAGCTAAGGGGTTTAAAGTAGAATCATTGCTTTATATTAACTAGACTCATGATTAATGTGGGATTATATTTAAAATTTACAATTTCAGTTTGGTTCGTGTACATCTTTAAAAAGTGATGAAATTATAAATAAATCAACCTATTAAATTTTATATACAAAGACTATTACAAATAAATATTATTCCAAATTAAATTTTTGATTAATAAATGAATATTAAATAATTTTGTACAAATACTATATTGTTGAGTTTTTTATCATTACACTCTAGATTTCTTTATTCAAGTATTCTCTTTAGACATTATAATCAGGGATTTAGATAATATATTAAAAATATTTCTTAGGGGACAAGGAGATGGATCAGTGGATAAAGCACTTACTGCACAAAAAAGTGAGGGACAGAGTTTAGATCCCCACTACCTACATAAGAGTCAGAAGAGTGTAGTGGCATGCCTGTAATCCCAATACAGGAGGAAAAGAAAATCTAGGAGGGTTCCATGGGCAAGCTGGCTAGCTAGACTTGTGCACTTGATGAGCTCTAGACTCAAAGAAAGGCTCAAAGAAAGGTAAATGAAGCTGAGAGTGATCTACGAGACACAGTGTCAACTTCTGACCTCTACAGGCACATGCATACATCATTCCATGTGCATACATACACATCTACAGACATGAACTCACTCATACACATGTGAAACAACAATATTTACCTCGACTTTAAAACCTCTAAAATGCATTTGATAAACCCATCTGTCGTATAACACTTTATCCATAATGGGTACACAGTAACAGTACTCTTCACTTTACATGTTCATTTGGTCAACAATGGACCATGTGCATGTGCACTATTGAACATGCATCTAAAAGTCCTATTGTCTAATATTTACAATATACTTTTTCTATATATAGATGTTTCTGTACACCAAAGTGTGTACAGTTACCCACTCAGTACTGCAAGATGCTGTACAGATTTATATACTGGGTGCTATAGGCCATGCCAGGAGTCTAAGTTCACTAAGACAATCTCACAGTAATGAAATACCCTAAATGCATTGCTAGCATCTATCTCCATGACTACAAGATGCATGATTCATCCTCTTTATTTCCATTTCTACTGGAAGAGTTACTTTAAGTAATTTTTACTGTAAATTCATAGAATTTTTAAAAGCAATTTTTGTAATTCACATACATTGTTAACATTTGGCTTTGGATAAAATATTCTACAGCTGTATTTGTATTATACATTAAACAGCCTATAATCTGAAAAATTGCTTAAAACTCAAAATTCCATAGGTGGAAAAAATGACATATCAGATTACAAAACACTTGAAGTCTATGTATTTTAAGTTAAAAGTTGTGTCCTGTTAAAGTTAAATGTTATTTATAGTTACTAAAGTGCAATTATAAAGACAAATTACTAATAAATGCTAAGATTTGAACAATTCCCATTCCCTTAGGAGCACAAACACACTGGTTTTTACTTGTGATCCACCTCAAGGATATTTCAAACAGTCTGAATTGCTTTGAAGAGTCTAACCAAGGCCGTCTGAAAGCATCTGTAGATCAAAGGTTTTGTGGTTGGGTTGGTGTTCATTTTTCTCTTTTGGTAGTATGCAAAGTTTCTTCCCATACAAAAGACATTAGAACATAAGGGTGAAGGATCTCTGCTGGCACTAGCTCATCCTTTCCATGTTCAATGAGTTTTGTAGGTGTTGTCTTCAGCAATGGGGCTTTGCTGTCAGTTCATGGAGAGCAACCTATTGTCTTGCCAACAGCCTGGGTTGTTTGGAGATTTCCATGGGGCCTCTTTGGCAAACAACTCAATTGGATGTAACCCAGTCCTGGTACTGGAAGCTTCATCTGGTGACAAGATGGTCAGTTGGAACTCCATCTCCCTCATTATTTGGAGACTACTTTAGGATCGCTTTCATATATTTTAGGAAGTTTTCATTGCACTAGGTTTCCACACCACCCCTCAAATGCCCCTCCACTCTAGCTGCTTCTCTCTGCATTTCCTTCCTCAACCCCATCTCCTCTCCCTCCCCTACCTGATTCTTCCTTTCCCATCCTCTTCACCCCCAGTCTACCCATTAACTCTATTCTATTTTCTCTCCCCAGGGAGATCCATGTGTTCCCCAGCACCACCACCAAGTCCCTTCCTCTGTACCTAACCTCTCTGGATCTACAGGTTGTAGCTTGATTATCGTTTATTCTACTACACTCATAGATCAGTGCCTTGTTCAGCCATCATCAGAGAAGCTTTCTGCTGTAGCAGATGGGAACAAATAGAGAGACCCACACCTAGACATTACACACATACACACACACACACACACACACACACACACACACACAGGGAGACCTTAGAATGACTCTAAATGAGATGTCTCCATCAAATTCTTCCCTTCATAGCTCAGGGGATATCATGGAAGAAGAGTTAGAAAGAGTGTGGGCCCCAAAGGGGATGGAGGACTCCAGAACAAGGCCCTCTAAATCAACTGAGCAAAGCTCATATGAACTAACAGAGACTGGAGAAGCTAGCTAGCACAAGGCCAACATGGGTCTGCTCCGGGCCCTCTGTGTACATATTGTAGCTTTCAATTTAGTGTTTTCATGGGACTCCTAAGTGTGTAAACAAGTGGGTCTCTGATTCTTGTGCCTTTTCTTGTGGCTCTTTTCCTTCCATTGGTTTGCCTTGTCTGATGTTATTGTGATGGTTTTTGTCTTATATTTCATTTTGTTAAAAAAATAAATATTTGTTTAAATTTTTTTTCTTAAGAAAAATTTTTATTCATTTTACATACCAATCAAAGATCCCCCTCTTCCTTCCTGCCCCTCCAACTTCCCCCTCCCAAACCACCCCCCATTCCCTCCTACAAGAAGGTAAGGCCTCCCAAGGGGGGGTACATATAGTCGAGGCAGGTCCAAGCCCCTCCCCCTGCACCAAGGCTGTGCAAGGTGTCTCATCATAGGTAGTGTGCTCCAAAAAGCCTGCTCATGCACCAGGGATGGCTTCTGATCTTACTGCCAGGGGGCCCCCAAGCAGATCAAGCTACACAACTGTCTCACTGTGCAGAGGGCCTAATCCAGTCCCATGCAAGCTCCACAGCTGTTGATCAGAATGCTCAATTACACCACAAAAACACATGCTCAACTATGTTCATAGCATCATTATTTGTAATAGCTGGAACCTGGAAACAGCCTAGTTGCCCCTTAAATGAAGAATGGATTTTAAAAAAAATGTGGTACATATACATAATGGAGTACTACTCGCAGTGAAAAACAATGACATCATGAAATTTGCAGGCAAATGGATGGAGCTAGAAAATATCATCCTGAGTGAGGTAACCCAGACTCAGAAGGACAAACATGGTATGTACTCACTCATGTGACACAGTTCATTTCCTCTTATTGAAATTCTAAACACTAGTTTGAGATTGGTAAGTTTTATTAATTTTTAAAGAATCTGCTAAGTTATTTTTTTAAATTACCTCTATCTCATGTCATGGACTTATAAAAATGTTTGGGAGTCATACTTCTGTTAAGTTAATGCAATACTTCTTTTTAAAGCGTGGCAACTGTTATAGTATGCAATACTATTAGTTACAAATACTTACACATTTGGCTTCATATTGACTCTTTCAAATCACTGTAAGGCATCCTCTAAAATTAGCCAATCTCTAATCATACAGACCCACTTGTAAGTCAGGTTTTGCAAGTTTGCCCAATAAATCTCTTTTCTGACCTAGACATTATCTTGCTTTATGTGTTCCTATGTCAGTGTAATAAACTGAGGATTTAATTCAATATTCACATTATTAAATTTTCACTTGGCCGGGCAGCGGTGGCTCATGACTTTAATTCCATCATTTGGGAGGCAGAGCCAGGCGGATCTCTGTGAGTTGAAGGCCAGCCGGGTCTACAGAGCGAGATCCAGGACAGGCACCAAAACTACACAGAGAAACCCTATCTCGAAAAACAAAAACAACAACAAAAATTTTTTTTTACTCATGTATTAAACATTATTTTCTACATTATAGAATTTAGTATTCAAGGATCTTACAACATTTTAGTGGAAATAATGCAAACACATAGAAATGATACAAAAAGGAAGACATTATAACAATGCGCATGCTTACGTATTTAATTTTCCATACATCTTGATTATTAAATGAAGTAATGTATATGAATACCTACTGCATCACTCTAAATCTATAAAGTTTGTCTCTACCAGGAACTTAACAGAATGTGTTTTTTTTTCAATATTTTATTCTTTGACTCTTTCAGTTAATTTAGGTTTGAGGTTCCCACTGAATTGAAAGTAAATGAAAATGGGTGGCTGAGGATGAGTGCATGGTATTCAACATTATTATTAATCTGAATATCACAAAATATTGTTTGCAGTTGACACTCTCCCAGAGGGTCTAATTTGTGGCATAGAAAATAAGATATTGTTGGTAAATAAAACTACTTAGAAATGCAGCATATCATTCAATTAAAAGTTAAGAAAAGTCTGCACAATAAAATCCAAGGAATGAATTTGGATATCCAGAGAACCCACAGAAGCCAAAGTTTTTCTTTAGTCGCAAAGTTACATACTAAGAATGTGAAAATAGGATGACCAGCAAAATAAGCACAATTGTAAATGAATGTACCCAGGACAGAGGATACACTCATATTTATGGTAAGGTAAAAAATTTATTTAAATGATACAACTTATTTATTTGAGCCACATTTTTTCAAAACTAATGTTCTGTTCAAATATATAAACTTCGGAAAAATATAATGTTATGTATTGTCCTTCATAGGTCATACCTTGTTTTTTGTCTCTTTAGACCAATTTCAGAAAACTCATCTCAGGTTACTTTATGACAAGGGCCATATAGCAACTTTAGAGCAACACCAAAGTGATTTTTAAAAGTCTAGGAGCTTGTGAGACCACTAGTATTTAATATAGATTATAGACAATTCATTTTGTAGGCATTTAACAGGTCAGAGACTAATATATGAATTATCCCATTGTACAAGAATAATGTTTGAAAATAAACCTGAAACAATGTACATTTTTCATTGTTAGCAGGCTTTGAAAAAAAAGGAGAGAATGGAATGAAAAAATCTGAGCCCTCACAAATTAACTACCTGTTAACCCATTGATGAAACTGTCTTGCTGGAGAGTCTTTTGTACTCTAACATTTCATGTTACTTGGAAACAATTTCAGGGGTAACATCTGTTTTTATTATGTGTCTCTAAACTCTAAGGACTTTCTCCCGATGAATATAACTTTGTGTCATCAAAATAAAAAATGCTTATTTTGTTAGTTTATGATCACTATCCACAATGTCCTTAAAGGAGGTGTTTCTGAAATTGTATGCAGGAATTGACTTGACTTTAGCTAGGAGAAATTTCTAAATAGTTTTTGACAGAGAGTATAGAATAGCAATGTGGTCAGCTTTGAGACTAGAATCAATTTTTCTTCCCACAGCAAAAAGTACATAGAAATAAATGCATCTTTCAAATGTCTTTAAATGTTATTTATTTACTTTTTGTTTATGAGTGTTTTCCCTGTATCTTTGCCTGTGCATCACATGCATGCCTGGTAGGTACAAAAGTTAGATGCGGGTATGGATCCCCTGGGACTGAAGTTACAGATGGTTGTGAGCTTCTGTGTGTGTGCTAGAACTGAACCTAAGTCTTCTGGAAGAGCAGCCAGTGCTCTTAACCACTGAGCCATCTCTCCAGCCCTCTTCCAGATCTTTAGGTCTTTGCACAACTGGGTGTGTGTCTTTGGCACATTGCTGCTCAAGGCTTTCTCACCTTTGCTGCAGCATCATGATGCCGATTTCCAGGAATGATTGTTTCCCACAGTGCATACAATTCACTCGTTTGTTTGCTGGCATTGAATGTCTGTTATTGGGTAGACACAGAAGGTGTGCTCAGCTCCTTCCCTCCAGGAGTCAAACAACTAGTAGGTCTTGTGAGCAGTCACAGTGAAGGTACCGAGTGTAGAGAAGACACAAGAGAGTAGGCACTCAAGTATGGAAAATATATTCTTATACAATGAAGATTGGGGTTTGCTCTTAGCATTTACAGGAGTGCAAAGAAGACGGAAGAGAGTGTTAGAAAAGAGGTTTCAGAGCAAATAATGAAGGACATTATGGCAGAAGCCAGAGTTTACACGCATCTTGAAAGCTCCCAGGAGTCTTTGACAGATTTTAAGAATGGAATGATCTTCAAAATTGGGGGGGGGGGGTTAAACTAAATCTCAGGAAGTGATACTTAATGACAAATGAGGAAAAAATTGCAGAGATTTAGGATCTATTAGGAAGCTGGTGTGGTATTGCAGTTTACCAAGGCCTTTTTAATGGGTAATGAAACAGTACATTTACCTTATAAGAGGACTGTGAATGAGAGCCATAACTATTGCAGAATTGGAATAAAATTGATATGGATAACTATATTTGTCTGTCATTTTACATATATTGACACATAATAATTGTGAATATTTATTGTGATGTTTTAATTTGTATCAATATCGCATAACGACCAGGGTGAATATAGTTGACAGCAATGATCATGTATTTTATGTCATCTTGTTGAAGAAGAGGTTAATGTCAGCTAATTCAAAGACTATTAGCTTTGAAAACTACATAATATTTCGATTCATATAGGGCACATAGAGAATGAGGTGAGGTGTGTCCCTTTGAATGTGACAAAGGTATCAATATATCTTGGAGTTTCAGTAACCAGGTGGGGGTCCGAAGCTTGGGTGAAAAGTAAGACAGGCATGGAAGTAATCCGTACTGAAGCATGTGAATGAAGTGGGTAATTACACCGACCAAGTGTCCATGGAGAAATAGAAGGAGAAAAGAAAAGAAGTGAAAAGTTGAGAACAAAGAGAAGAGTGTAGTGGGTAGCCATTCCAGCTTTGATCTGGAAATTCCAACCCACATTGAGACTTCAGCAACTGTCACGCCTACAAGACAGGGCCAAGGGAGGCGCCTGGGGACCCGAGAGCTGGATTGGCAGGCTCGCTCGGTTCTGGGACCCTGGATGGTGGAGGTGGATCAAGCAGAGCTCCAGAGAACACCGCTGGACTGTGATACACCTTCCCCAGACCCCGCAACCTACCTATCCCTTAATTTGTAAGTTACGCCATTAAATAAATCTCCTTTTAACTACGTGAAGTGGCCTTAATACTTCCACCAATAGAAGAGCAAATGGCAGATTTTCCAGTCTTGTGTTTTCCACTTGCATACATATGAGAAATGAATCTTCTCTGGTTGCCTTGCATGGTGAAAGCTTATACTCAAAGGTGCAATGATTTCAAAGATCTTCCTGCCTGGCATTGTTTTCTGATGATGTTACATATTTCACACCAGAGTCGGGCTTGCAAAAGGTACCTGTAGCAGAATTAGGTAGAATGATCTAGAATGTAGACCTAGAACAAAAATGGCTTCTGACGTATTCTGGATATAGTATAGTTACTTAGCTTGAGATAATAGGGAGACAGAACTTAGGGCAGTGGAAGTATATCAGAAGGCCATAAGAAATGATCCAAGTCAGAATTCAACATTTGAAAGTTCCAACAAAAAAAAAAATGAGTCCTCAAAACTGACAAGTGGCTCCATGTGAGTGACCTGCTGAGTTTACTCACAGCAGTGGGCTCAGAGGTGTGCCTTAGAACAGGAGCCACTCTGTGCCTCCTGTGATCCCCTGATTAGAATGTGTATGACACACTGGCACCCATTCCCTTGCTCCTGTCAAAGGTAGAATGGAAAGTGGTGGAAAACTAAGAATCAGAAGCAAGTGATCCTTCCTTCCTGACTTTCTCTGCTTCACTGTCCTCTCCACTCCAACCCTTAAAAACATCCAGCTTTTTGGGCCTACCCAGTTACTCAGTCTCTGACTTGACTCACTTGCTTAATAATTATTCCACTCTTATAAACAGTAGGAAGAAGCCAGAGGGATATGCTTGAGTGGACATTTGATCCTTTGTGGA
Source organism: Peromyscus eremicus (assembly GCF_949786415.1). Taxonomy (NCBI): domain Eukaryota; kingdom Metazoa; phylum Chordata; class Mammalia; order Rodentia; family Cricetidae; genus Peromyscus; species Peromyscus eremicus. The sequence continues at coordinate 70,796,955 of NC_081422.1, read as the reverse complement.
AATTAAAAGAAATATGAGAAAAAAATTCTTTTCCAGAAACAAACTTACTCTCATAACATGATAAAGTATATCAAGCCCACACAGTGGATGTGACCTACAGTGTAGAACACAATATGGCGCCCTGTACTGTGGACTTGAGATTGCCTTAAGTATATCTTACTATGATCAAGGTCACTTTCAGACACCAAAATGAGACTGGAACAGAATTTACTGAAGTGTAGATATAGGACAAACATGATGCTGTGCAAATTACTCTCTAACTTAGTTGAAGGAACAAAATTAACTCAGAGAAACCAGTAGTATTTGGAAAATGTATCTCTCTTAATCTCTCTAACTGTCTGCTCTCTGGTTGCCTGGCAGATTTGCCAAATTTCTCCATTAGTGAGGAGGACTTGGTGAGTCCAGAGGCTCTAGAGCTTAGGCATACATCTAAAATTGCTTGGAGAGCATATTAAAGCATAGATTTCCACATCTCAGCTCCCATTCTCAGTCAGGAAGTCTGTAGGGGAGTCCAACAATTTGTGTTTCTAGTAAGTCCCTGAATGGTGCTCTCAGGTAGCCTCGACATTTCAATTTGAGAGCTACTAAGTACCAAATCATTTAGTGATGCTAAGAAAATTAGCCTTAATAATTCCAGGAAAGGGTGCATTACTGTAGTAAATGTTGAAATCATAGCATTTAACTGGAATAAATTTCACAAAGACAAAATAAAATGTGCTTCTTTGAAGTAACATCACTCCTTTTCAATATCCTATATTGTCTGTGCTTACACACACTTACTACATATGATATAAGCTTTCTTTGACTTAATAAGAGGTGATATTCTCAATCACCTCTCTCTTTCTGATCTCTCTCTTCCTGCCTTCCTCCCTCACTTCTAACAATGTCTAATTAAGTAGTTCATATTCCTGCCAAAATACTTTTAAAGTTGAATCATCTTTCACTAGATCAATTGACTGTGGTTCTAAACATGGTTATTACTGTCTTAACCACCAGCTCTGTTCAGGCCTGATTTATCATCATAAATTAGAATAGAGAATTATATTTACCTATCTATATCACCAAAATTAATTTGACACACTTAAGATATAAAATATAGATATGACTCCCAGCACAATGTCCTGGATATGATAAATGTTTAATAAATATCAGAAATGGAGAAAAAGAATAGTGTGCTCATGTGCCACAGATCCATCTGGACAGATGAGTTCAGACTGGGCATCCCTCATGTTCCTTTGTTCTTTACAGGCCTATCCATTCTACCTTTCTCTGAAGTCTCCTTTTCCTTATATATTTTCCTCAAATCAATATATAAGTGATCAAACAAGACTGCCTTCCTATTTCATATTTATCTTCTCTTTTTTCATGAAGGATAGATGCAAATCAGAGATAAAAATGCACTGTTGTTTGAATTTAACACTCATGCAAACACAAATTCATTTATTCTGTCAGAGAAAAAAACTGCATTGTCCTCTGCATTATATATTTCTACCATTAGATGTTTTATTAGATTCAAATAAATCCATTTTCATTTATCACATATATAAATGAATGAAATTTTATTTGTTATGATTTGGTACCTGCCTTAAAAAGTTTAGAGGAACACAGATATAGATAGATAACATATCATAGAAGAAGCATATGTTATAAAACACAAAGAACACTGAGATGGGAAGACATAATCAGATGAACATCCTACTTTAATTATGTTTTGAGGATTGCTTAGTTTTGAAGTAAATTTTGTCCAGATAATAAGTTGAAAATACTCAAAAGCAAAAAACTGTTTAGGAATATCTGGTTTACTTTCAATTTCAAGGAAATAATTTACCTCATAAATTTACTTTCTTCACTGGAGATGAACATTAGTTAAATTAAGCAATGTTCTCCCAAGGTGAGTTATTTGCCCACACCACCATGCCACAAAAATAGAAATATTGTAACCCATTGTAATATTAATTGCAAATGAAGTCTTCAAAGTGGATAGCAATGAAGCAAAGGAAGATGATCCATTTTTTTCAGTCTTGTGATCCTAATATTAATGACAATTTATTGCATATGTTAATAAGTTATGAGTTTGCCAGTTCATAAGTCAACATAAAATCACAATATTATTTTGTAGCTTGCTCCTATACCCTAGTCTATGTATTTTAACATAACTGTAAAAGCATATTCTGGGATAACAGCACTCTCACACTAGAGAGGAAAAAAATGACTGTAAAGCTGTACAGTTGTTTTAAACTATTATATTTGAATTTAAAAGTCAGCAAAGGGAAATCAAAAACACATTATATAGCCATTTAATAGTAAACCTGAAAATGAATATCAGGTGTAAAATTGTTACTCTGAAAGCATGATTCTAACAATGTAATAATTTCAATCATTTAATGAACCAAATTTTTCTGCCACAATTTCTGGCTGCAGAAACTAGGAATAATTTTTTTTCTTACTAGTGATTAACTGAATGTATAATTTTGAATAATCATTTGTAATTATTTCTTGGACATAGTCCCTATACCTTTCATCCAGTTCTAGCATATGGTCTGTGCTTTTGAAGTTAGAATAGAAATGGACGTTCATAATATGGGAGTTGGCAACTGTTCCACTTGGAACAGGACCAGAATTCCCCTGTGCCACACAGATGTCAACTAAACAAAACACTGTCCTAAAGTCAACAGCACACCATTCTACAGAAGTGCTAGGCATCACCTTTCCCAAATCTTTGTGCAGTAGTCAAGACAGAAAACATGACCTGCAAACCACTGAAATGGTTTACTTTCCAGTTTTTATCTTCATAGATTTCATAACAAAATTGTAAAATCAATTCACAGTTGTTAAAATATGATCATAATACATAATAATTTGACTTGGATGTTATATTTTTTCAACTATTTGGGTGTAGCCTTGGGCAGGTTCAAGAAATAGCTGAACTATGACATCATCTATAATGGAAGTCAATGTTTTCAGATTCAAAATCTCTTCAGTTTGTAGTTCAGAGTCTGCAGAAGCTATTCAAGTTTCACAGGAAAAAAATCAACCATCAATAATATATGAACAAACTTGGCTATGTCCTAATAAATTCTATTTATCCTACAATTTGACATTCATATAACTTTTACTTCTTTCTGGTCTTGTAACCTCTTAACCTATCAATACAGTGAAGTCTTTTAATCATCGAAAACCTTCCCTGATGTGTTTCCCTCTAGCTTTTATCCTTTCTGTGATTTGCTCATTCAAATTTGTCCAAGTAACATCTATATTAGCTAAGTTTCCCAATGGCAATCACTCCAGAAGGTAGGAAATCTGCTGCAGTAAAGACCAGCTTTCCACAGCTCAGGAACAGAAGGGGAGGAACAGAGTTGGCCAACTAATCACTCAATTGACTTTTTTATCTGAGGGAGTAAAACTAAATTTTCTGGGGCCAGTGAAAAAGTGAAAAGCATACGTGTACACGTGTCTCTCTCTCTCTCTCTCTCTCTCTCTCTCTCTCTCTCTCTCTCTCTCTCTCTTTCTCTCTCTCTCTCTCTGTGTGTGTGTGTGTGTGTGTGTGTGTGTGTGTGTGTGTGCAACAATGCTAGGAAAAAGTCAATTACTATTATTGTAACAATAACAAGTAGCAATAACACTGCCAAGTGAGGGGCTAGAAGCCCCCTTAGAGTCTTCATACAACTCATAGATTATGAGGGACATGGTAATTGTGAGGGCAGTCAGCAGAGCTATGCTCAATAACAGCATGAGGTCCTCAGGACACTGAGTATGGGGCTCTGCCTCTCCAAAGCTCACTTGGGGGTGGGGGGTTTGCTGACCCCCCAGCCATGTGTAATCAGTTCCAGTACTGCCTGTTGGTCCCCTTGCATGGCTCTCATTAGAAGTCTCCCTTCATACATCAAGGACTAAACAGGGGCCCAGAGTCAACATCCAAGGGCTAAGCAGAAAGCTTTTAAAATTCTACCGCTTTTCTCTGTAGGATTTGATATTTGAGTCACACTATATATGTCTCTTCAATAAAGCTCCAAAATAGAGAAGAGTAATGTGAATTTCAAATAAACAGGTTGGCATGTGTATTCTAAGGGTTTTAGTTGTGTGAAACATGATTTTCTGCTTAGCTAAAGAGGGAAGAAATTACCACTCCCATATATGAGTATGTATTTCAGATTTAAATAACTCTTAACCACTTTTTTTCTAAATTCCTAGATTTCTGATATGCATGACTCTATTTCATTAACTTGCCTCACTGCCTCTCCTCACTGACAGTAGGATTAGAATTGCTGGGATCATTCTGGAAAGCATTCCCAGTGATTCAATTCAGAGAGCCAAAGAGAGCTCCAGCCCTCCCCAAGCAGAGTTCTCTGACCACCCGACTGATGGACCTCTCAGCTCTCTGACACCTCCAGCTGAGATAAGAAGGATCATAAATTTGAAACATCCTGGCATTTGGGCTTCTCCCATAATAATGTTTTTTAAATATTGTAAATCAAGCACTAACTATGAAATGATTGTTAATTAAAGTTATAAGGATGAATGAACTGCCTTGATGAGGAAGAAATGCAGAAAATAGGCTTCTGCCCAGTAGATGGAGAAGTAGATATGAATTAGTGTACAACATTAAAGAAAATGGCTAGATATTCTGAAAGGGCAGAGCAGAGGGAGCTAAAATCCTTATACATACTGTTTTATAAGCCATGTTTGAGATACATCACCTTCTGCCGGTGGCATATGGTTAGAGACTGATTTCTCAGTGTGTCAGTGACTGTGTGATGTAGCCTGACGAACACCAAAGTCAATGGAATTCTCATATGTTATCTAACTGGGTTATTTAGTTTTCTCTGTCTCTCTCTACCTACACGGAGAAAAGAACAAAACATAACAACAAAGAGAGAAATGATAAGACCCAATTTGAGGGTTCTCCCCCTAAAATGTATTGAAACAGATATGCCAGGGAAATTTACAGTATAAACTGGTTTTTTTTTGAATCAAGAAAAAGAATTTATTCATGTCTTATTCTTGACTTATTTTATAAGAAGTTACTTTTGCCAAGTCTCTGTGTTGTTGTTATTGTTTTGGGGGTGTTTTTTTTTTAATGAGACCAAGTTGACTGGATTCCTAAAATTGCTATTTTAGAGTAAATACATGGAGAAATGAAACATGGCACCCAAACAAAGTCTTAGTTGTACATTTTTATTAAATATATCAGTATCATTCTAATCCACTAGCCCTAGTTTACCAAATGCTGTAAAAAAAACTGTAACAGTCCCAGCATTCAAGCTCTTCTGAGGTCTACTAAAGGGCCAGAAAGTGCAGCCAGAGATCTGGTACAGGTAATTCATCTTGTCATTTTCATTGCTCTGACAGCTGTAACTTTAAGAGGGAATGCTGTTGACTCAGGGCTTTAGGGGTTTGGGTTCATAGTCAGCTCATTTCATCTCGGTGGGCCTATGATAAGGCAGAAGACCAAGGATACACATCTCTTGGTTGATAGGAGGCAGAGAGCAAAAGAAAGTAAGGACAAGCTGTCTAGGGCATTCCCTAGTGGCTGACTGTCACCTAGGCCCATCTTCTATAGTCAAAACACCTCCAAGTAGTCCACTACCTAATGATCTCATCAATGGATTATTAACATTGAAAATTGTGCCCTTGTATCCAACCATCACTTAATAACACCATTTGCTGATAAATAGCTTGCTAAAGATAAGCCTTTGGGGGGGCATTTTATATATAAAACAAAGCCAATGTATACTTTCCAATCATTCTGTGCTTCATAACAGTTCTGTGCTCCTTTTAGGGAAATAGCTTGAGGCTGTATTAGACCCTCCTTTTTGCTATGAACAAGGAAACTCCACCCAAAACAAAGCATTTATAAGAAATGACTTAGCTGTATAGCCAGTCACTTTGTGTCTCAGGATTTAGGTTTCAGAATTCCAGCAATCACACTTAAAGATACCCAATTTAGTGTGTTGTGCAGAGTGGCAAGGGTTATTAACATCTAGATACTCAAGTGCAAAAACCATCCAAGCATCTTTGTGACAAATGCATTCAGAATTAGTTCTGAGCAGAAACTTTCACAAGGATTTAATTTACCAGGGATCAAACATGTCAACCTTGAAAATGGAGTATAAAATGTACAGAATGGGAATTGACTCTGACTGGGGCTTGGCACAGATTTGGATTTCCAGTGTTTAACAAGACATCCTGCTTGCCAGGTTTGTAACAGCAAATCTGCACTGGTGGGAAATACAGGTCTTGATTAGTTCAGGAGAGGAGGAATACCATGGTGTGCCATGATCCTGACACTTCATACACTGTGAAAAGGGCTTCCAGCCATTCCAGCCATGCTCTCTTAACACCTTCACAGAGCAGTTGCTTGTCATAACACATTTCATAGTTACTGTGAATGAGGAGATGATAACATCTTCAGACACACAATAATGGAATATCCCTAGCCAGGGAAATGGCTCCTTCGAAATTGTGAAAGTCTTGGTGATTCTGAATACTATCACTGTCCTTTGCCTTCAGGACTTGGTTCCTTCATGGCGTCCTATTGGCTAACCTTCTCCCAGGTTACCAAAACAGAGAAAATGACAATGGCAACACAAAGGAGCAACAATGTTCTGTCCTATCTTGTGAAAAAGAACGGGGCTTGACTCCAAATAGACTTGGTCTGATTCTAACACTTGCTATTATTATGAAATTGGAATAAAACATACTGTGCACTGTCGACTAGAGACTAAATAAACTATTGTATGTGTGAAAGACAGCACAGTGCTCAGCTACATGTTCTCCATCTACTCGGGTTGTAGTCCTAGAGAAAATGGTCGAGCTGGACTGGTGACAAGCACTGCAGTTCTCTCGTGACTTCTCTTTGGCAAGAACACAGTTGGAGCAGATTTGGCATTACCACTAAAGAAATTCAGCACATGCACCAGAGATAGATCCTTTTCCCACTGTCAGGGCCTCCTCAAACAGACCAAGCTACACAACTGTCTCACCCATGCAGAGGGCCCAGTCCAGTCCAGTCCCATGCAGGCTCCACATCTGTTGGTCTAAAGTGTGTGAGTATCCACTAGCTTGGTTCTGTTGTCTCTGTAAGTTTCCCCACCACGGTCTTGATGTCCCTTGCTCATAGAATCCCTCTTCCCTCTCTTTGACTGGACTTCCTGAGCTTAGCCTGGTACTTGGCCATGGCTCTCTGCATCTGTTTCTATCAGTTACTGGATGAAGACTCCATGATGACAGTTAGGGCATTCGCACCCCTTGCCTATGGTGGGACACTTTGCACAGCCTGGGTGCACGGGGAGAGGCTTGGACCTGCCTCAGCTGAATGTGACTCCATTCTTATAGCTAGAGCCTAAGACATTTACTAGATATGGTCAGATATGCCATCTCTTGATGTCTCATCTAAGATTGTATAGGGATAATAATCATTCCCATTTTGTAGATTTGCACAGATCATTAAAATAAACCCAAATAAAAAGGCTTGAAATAGTTTCTGGCTTAAATGAAAAGATCAATAAATGGCAGCTAACATTTCAGCTGAATCTCATTTTGTAGCTTTTGTCCAACAACCTATGAAAGCAGGAGCTGATTTCTCATTCTTTGCATGTTGACAATGGTGGTAAAATTTTCATTATAGGATTCTAAGTATTAAATAAGAGAGGGGAAGAGAAACAGTAGGATTAAGTTAGAGCTGTGTGGAAAGAAAGAGGAAGACGCTCAGTAACAAGCAGCCTGAAGGCAGCTCCACCATTATCAAAGAAAGCGCCCACTGAAGTCTGCACAGTAGGGCTTCATGAGGTGAGGACCCTTTCTAGGTGGTTGCTTTCCCAAGGCCCCACAGATACAAGCCCACACTCGGATGTCTATGAGTCATTGTGTCAATAAGTTAGTCAGAACCATAATTCACACCGCCCTGTTTGCTTACTCCCTGGGTGAGAAGGAAGGAGGGGGTGGGACTCAGTCTGCCAGGCACCTCTTGTGTGTCAAGAGCATAATAAGGACTGGAAGCCTCGCAAGCACCTTGTAAGGAGAAAAGAATGTAATTTTGTGTTCCTGGGACAAAAACTATTTTGTAAATTCAAGGCAGCCTTGTATCTCACTTCCTTCCTGACTCTTTGTGAAAACTGAAATTGAAATAGGGAAAGAACAAGGAGTTCCCTGCCTCGCGCTCCGTTTAGAGGAAGTCATAGTTAATAATTTACATTTTGTTGAAAATTGTCTGTCTGAATGCGTAGTTAATGGTAAAAAGAAAGACAAATTGTTTTGACATTATCGCATGAAATACACATAGTGGCACTACTAAAGAAAAAGCAAATATCTTATGTCTGAGGATGAGGCCCATATTATTTGTTTGGATGCCTTCTTACTATATCATGTTTCCAGCAATTAAAATGCATTTTATTATAACAACTATCAAAGCTGTGCTTTTAGCAGGTGTAAGTCTTCTAACAAATATATACTGGCTACCTATTTTCTCTAGTAAATTAAAAATTACAGAAAGACATAAATTTTATATTTTAATTGTACAAATATATAGTCAACCACACATTATTCTATTGGGGAAGCATACTTAAACCATTTTACTCACTGAGTATTTTTCCATTTCAAAAAGCAATTCAATTTCCAAAGACAGAGATAATTGTTTCCTTGGAATACAGAAAAATTTTAAATTATCTTTTATTGTTAATTTTTTGGTAATTTTTTCCTGTACATAGTTTGTATTTGATTGTTATAACTAAGTAACTAAATATCAGTCAGGGAAACTATACTGCCAAGGATACTTTCTAAATTAAGTAAATTTATGATTCTCAAAATTGTGGCATGACTTCACAGAGAGAGAGAGAGACATTGACAGACAGGCAGACAGACAGGGCAAGCACATCTCATACAAAGAGTTCAAGAGAAGCTTTCTTACCATCTACTGCCCAGTGTGAGCTCTTAGCAAACACATTTTTTCTTTCCTTCTATATTTTGTTTGACAGTGAAGCGTTCCCTGCTTTTCTTGCATAGAGTAAAAGCCACATTGTTTTATGAAGTTTTTCAATAGTTGAGATAGAATTATAAATCAGGCCAAATTTTTTAAGAGGCAAGTCAGTTGTTTCCACAAATATGGCAAAACCTTTCACATAAAACAATTGTTCTATTGCATGTGAATCTTTAAAATTAAATTTACTATTTATGAAATCTTCTCTTTAAAGCCATACAGGTATAAGAATAAAGAGAAATCAAAATGGTCTAGGTAGAAATGACTGTACTTTGAATGAGGCGGATGTGAGAAGACTGTGTTGAATTCTTGTATCAGTTGAAAATGAAGAACCTTCTCATAACCCTCAAAGTTTAGCTCCATAAATACTATACCCTGGGAGGCTTTAATAAGGCATAGTTTTTGTTTGTTTGTTTGTTTTTGTTGTTGTTTCGTTGTTGTTTTGTTTTGTTTTTTGTCAATGACCTCAGTACACTGCTCTCAGTGGGCTCAGATTGACTTAGACTTCCAGGCAGAATCCCAACACTGTTCAGGGGGCAGAGTGTTGGAAGGAAATGTCACATTACAGCAAGAATTTGACATGCTCAGGTTGCCAAACTGCCACTTACTCTACCCTTACTCATCAAAACATAGAGGTTTCTGTGACCCCTAAGCCTCAGTTTCTACTTTAAACTCATTCCCCTTCTAGACTCAGTGTTGACACTACTTGCCTGTGATGCCACGAGTGACAGATAAGTTAAATCGAGTAAATGCCCAGCCTGGGTACGGACATAGTACATTTCAACATTGTGATTTGATTTCTGGTTTGCAGTTGCTAAATCAGGTCCCATCGGCAATGGGACACAGAAAGCTTGGGTTCCTGTCTTTTTATTCTTAGGAATCATCAGCTAAACCAGAGATAGCAATCAGTTTGATGACAAAGTTGGTCATATCTTTACTTTGTTTCTTACCGAGATCCCAGCAGACTTTGCTATGTCCACCTCAGTTAAAGACGTGTCTCTTTCATTACACAGGGATTTTTACAATAATCTTGTCAAGTACCTGGCTTTTATGTTCTTACTCTTTCTTCGGGAACCATAAAAGAGACACAAATTGATCTCAAACCTATTGCTAAAGCTGACTTCACCTTATAGCTCTCCTTAACTGCTATAGCAAAGGAGGGCTGGCAGATCAGACAAGGAAAAAAAAAAAACCTTTAAATCCCTAAAACCTATTTTCCACATGAAGAGACTTTTATCCAGAGGGCTCTTTAAAGAGCATTTAGACACCTCTGATAAAGCAGTGAGACACAGCACAGGGATCAGAGAAAATGGAAAAGGGGCAGGACCAGACTCTTAATAACAGTGATATAGCTTAAGACAAGTCTGTGGTTAAAAGATCCAGTACAACTCAGAACAGCAATCCTCTTTGAAAAAAATTAAGGGTGACTCCATTCTTACAGCTAGAGCATAAGACATGGGGGAACATGCCAGAAAATTTGGAATATAGGCCCGGCAAAGGCATGTATTAATGTCTTTAATTCCTACCGTTCTAAGTAAGATAAAACTCTCACTGGTGCTGCCTCCACTTCTGGCCTGCTCCAGGATTCGTCTGCTTCCTATCAGTTCTGAGCGCAGGGATCCTGGTGCTCTCACAGGACCTGAAGTGAAACAATGAGTATCTTCTCAGTTGTCTCATTGCCAAAGCTGGCCTGTGGGAGAGTGAACTCTTTCCAAAGTATAGATGTTTCCTGACTTCTTCATTTGCCATACCTTGGGATTTTCCACTGGCTTTCTTTCTTTCCTTCCTTCCTTCCTTCCTTCCTCCCTCCCTCCCTTCCTTCCTTCCTTCCTCCCTCCCTCCCTCCCTCCTTCCCTCCCTCTCTTCCTTCCTTGCTTCCTTATTTCCTTCCTTCCTTCCCTCCATCCTCCTCCCTCCCTCCTTCCTTCCTTTCTTCCTTCCTTCTTTCCCTCCCTTCTCCTTCCTTCTTTCCTTTCTTTTATTTTCTTCTCTCTCTTCCTCTTTATTTGTTTCTACTTTTTAATACTGAAATTGAACTTAGGCCATTCTACATGTTGGGCAAGCACTCTGCCACCAATGTGTATCCCTAAATCAGCCTTCTGCTGGCTTTCAATCACAGCTCCTACAGTTTATATCTGATAAATAGAGCGACTTTATGATGCTCATAATAAAAATATAATGCAATCAGCAAACATACACTGTTTTAAAAAAGGGATTAGAACAGTAGAAGTGTAGACTTAGCTATCATCCTTTGTTTAAAATGTTACACAAGTCTTGAATGGGGTACTAAGAGATGAGTTCTTCAGTGATAACCATAGATCAAATTTCGTTAACTTTCCATCCTATGACAAGGGAAGGTAACCACAGGGCAAGGGCCTCGGGGTCCATTGAGATTTTATAAGAATGTCTCATAACAAATATCTTTACTCACAGCTCCTAGCATTTTAGGTCTCTGCTGTGCTTACTTCACTTTTTTCTAAGTCTTACTAACATCATTTAAGCAGAGTCCCCTAAGATGATACCAAAGCTGTCATTGATGCAGTGGCTTATGATGAAGTTTATGATGTTGAGAGTTCAGAGGCCAGAAAGGAAGCTGGATTTAGCTTACATGTGAGTGTAGCTGAAGTTTTCCTGTGTCTGCCTGGCTCCCGTGGCCTTGCAGTCCCCAAGTAAACCCACAGAGGTTTATATTAATTAAAACTGCTCGTCCATTAGCTCAAGCTTCCTACTGACTAGCTCTTACACTTAAACTCAGCCCATTTCTGTTAATCTTTATGTTGCCACGTGTTCCGTGGCTTTACCTGTGTGCCATTACATGCTGCTCCCTGAACAGTGGACTGGCATCTCCTGACTCAGCCTTCCTCTTCCCAGAATTCTCCTTGTCTGCTTATCCCGCCTATATACTTCCTGCCTGGCTACTGGCCAATCAGTGTTTTATTAAACCAGTGTACAAAAGCATTATCCCACAGCATGTGAGTAGAAAACAATGAGGTCAGGAGGGAAGCGAGTCCCATCACATCAGGGCCCAAGGACCTTCATCTTGCCACCTCTCTAGCAGTCAAGATGACAGAATATTAGAATCTTGTCCTGATTTAAGGTTTGGTCCCTCAACTATTTGCTGTAAATAAACCCTCTATTTTCCCAAGTTTGAGAAATAGCTTTGGCACAGCTGTCTTTCTGTTCAGTTTTATTTGCATGAGTATATAAAAGAGTATCAGAAACTATAAGTCAATATGAAAGAGAATATCATTTACCAACAACCACAAGTGTTTCCTACATAAACATTATTAAAAATGAATGATGCCATTGTAATGGTCTGGCAGAAATGAAGGTATTCTAAAGAGACACTTTATATCTCTCAATCAGACTATCAGACTATTCAAATGATGTACCCCAAAGAAATGAGAGTTACCCCAAGAGTCTCGTGCTGGGAGAGAGAAATAGCACCAGTCAGATGGGGAACTTGTCTCCTGGAAAGAGACTGCAAACAGTTCTAACAACTTTTCAGACCACTTTGTAAGATGAGACTGAAACCTAGATAATGTTTGGTCAGTAGTGGATGGGATCACAGTGTGACCAGGACCACTTAGATGAGCAAAACTTGACCCACTATTTAAATTTTGATCTCACTTTGGGACCCTGAAGACACACTTAAAAGATCTGCTGGGTCTCTCTGTCTCTCTTCATAATAATGGCCAAGGAATATTATTTTTTCTACTTTCTGTTTTTAATTGGCTTATTTAGGAGAGTGTCCAGACCCAACTTGAGGCATAGATTGTGACCCTCATAGTCAATAACACTATCATAAATATAAAAATGAAAATGATAGAGTTCTTGTTCTTAGGGTGATAATAATCTGTTTAAACAAATTAAATAACAATACATAAATGATCTATAAACTATAAGAAAGTATTACTATTAAAAGCATAACCTCTATGCTGCATTTAGCCACAGGAAGTGAAAACAGCATTTATTTTCTTACATTTATTTCAAAGGACAAGTAAGTCAATAAATGCTTCTTGCCTGGTTTAGACTTGTTTCCTATGGAGTTCATTTGTATGTCTGTAGCCTCTCACTCCACTTCTACAGCTCACACACCATGGGCTGGCAGGACAGACATAACAAGCATCTGTCTTACAGTGATAACAACTAGACCTCTCTACTGTGAGCATGGGCTAGATGCACAGTGCCCACTCCAGACAGTGTCTTGGGGAATCCTGTTCCCAGTGCATGGGGCATGTCCAGTCTATCCAACCTGTTCTAAAGGTAGAACTTCTCATGGTTGCAGTAGATTTATATTTCTGACCCTTTCGGCTTTCTACTTTATCACCAGGTAAATTCTTGGATGGACCTTGTACAGCAAATGAGGCATGCATTAACAGTGCAACATTACACAACACCCAAACTTAAAGCAAATGTCTCACCAAAAAAAAAAAAATCCACCATTTCCTTTATGATTTCTTCGCTTAAAACTGGGATGACATTCTGGGGAATACTCCTTTAGGACTTGATGTCTTTACCATATAAGAAAGAAACTTCCAGGAGCATTTAAAGAATATTTTGTTAAATAATAATAAAACTATCCATTCTTAATTATGCTAATAACAACGAAGTACTGAGAAATAGGTAAGAAAAATGAGAAAATAGGTAAATTGGGGTATAGCTGACCATATAATCTTGAAGGATATTTTGAACATAAATCAGCAAATGCCTCTCTGCTTTGTTAAGAAGAAATTTAGACATTGCAAGAAACATATGCCATTGGGACCCTGTAGGTAGCATTTCTCTGAATTCAGTATCATAAAGATGAAGGGAAATAAAGAATCTGCAAGAAAAAAAAAAAACAACAGTGTCTTGGGAAAGAAACATCTCATTTATGATTGTTTTAATTGCATTCTGTTACTGTGATTAAAAAAAAAACCACTGGCCAAGGCAATATACAGAAGGAGAGGATTTATTTGGCTTACAGATTCAGGTCACAATCCATCATTGAGGGATGTCAAGACAGAGATTCACGGCAAGAATCTAGAGGCAGGAACCATGAGGAATGTTTCTTGCTGGTTCGCTCACTGCTTGTGCAGGGTTCTACTTGGCTAGCTTTCTTATATAACCTAGGACCACCTTCCCAGGAAATGGTACCACTGGACCATTGTACATCAATTAAGAAAAGACAGTCTCTCACAGACATGTTGATAGACCATGCTGATAAAGACAGTTATTCAATTAGCACTAAAAACAAAATAAAATAAAAAGGTGGTTCTAAGCTTTGTCAAGTTGACAGTTAATTCTATCCAAAACAATGATTTCATACCATGCTGATATTTGTCTAACTATGAATTTCAGAGACCTTTTGGGATATCCATTTTATTTGAGTTGTATTTAGATCTAAGATTTTTTTCAATAATAAATCTTTATTTCAGTGAGAATAAAATAGCAGCAAAAACCTAATACAGTCTCAGCTTGGATATAAGAATAGACTTATTTTAAAAGAGCAAACTTTACTCATAGATATTCTATTTAGAAGAGTAGTCAGGTTTACAAACGCAAGACACAACTCAGTGATTTGAGACTGGCTTGAATAAAGTTCACAATGTCAGGGGAGGTCATTCTGCTGCAGCCTGAGAGTACATGGCCAAAAAAAAAAAGAGAGAAAAAATCACTGTTCCTAAAAAAAAAAAACAACAGATTTTTTTTTATCAGCATAGTGCCACAGAGTCATGCTGGGGTAGTAGCTCAGCCTGTTTGTTCTGGAGGACAATTTTTTGGAATTAGTTCCTACTGGTGGGCCCACAGAGCATGGAGCATGTCAAGCAGTTTGTACATACTGAATGTGGGAACAAACTAGAGTATATTTTGTGAAATTTAACAGTAAAAGTAGCACTAAAGAACATTCGTAACCTATAGCAGAATGCCATTTTTTATAAATCATATTTCAGATATTTATCTTCCCTTCACTTGCCATTTCTTCATTATATGGCTTTACAAAATGCCTTCCAAACCCAACAACAATATTTAAGAATTTCCCTTTCTCCACATCTTTTTCAGTACTTACCTTTCTTCTCCTTGACAATGCTACTTTTCATGGAGGATTTAGTGTACCATGACAACTCTTATTTGCCTTTAACTAATGATTAGTGATGCTGAACACTTTGTCTTATACCATTTGGTCATTTGAATGTCTTCTTTGAAAAATACATTTTGGTATTTTACACATTTTAAAATTTCTCCTTTTTTTGTAGTGTATGGCACACTACTGTCATCTATGGTTACCCTGCTGGGCTATGACACACCAGCACTTCTCATTCTAACCCAACTGTAATGCATAACATTACATCAACCTTTGATCACCCCCCTTCCTCATTCTAGTTCTCGTAATGAGGGTATTACAAATTCCTATCAACTGTTTTTAGGTTCTACAAATGAGATCAAGTAAGTCTTATCTTTATACATGTGACATACACCCTTTAACATAATGATGACTAATTCCAACCATTGGTCATGAATAAGATGCTGTTCATTGTTATCCATGAATAATAGCCAAATGTTTACACACTTTTTCCCCCCATTATTCAGTTGATGGACACTTAAGTTGCTTCTATTACTTGGCTAACATGAATAGTGCTTCAGTGAACACAGGAGCATATATAGCTCTTCACCACATCGATTTTATTTTTCTTATACTTAAATATAACAATACTGAAGACTGATAAATCACATGGCAATATTACTTTCAATGCTTGAGCTCTAGGCATTTTTCTACATACCAGCATTTCTTCCAAACTCCTGGGCTCCAATGATCTTCTTGCCTTAGTATATCTACCAGCTAGAATAGCAAGCATACACCACCATAACTAACCTTAATTGCATGAGGCTATTTTCATATTCTTTTCCATAATGGATTTATTGCTTTACAAACCCAACAATAATATTTAAGAATTCCCCTTTCTCCACATCTTTTTCAGTACTTACCTTTCTTCTCCTTGACAATGCTACTTTTCATGGAGGATTTAGCGTACCATGACAACTCTTACTTGCCTTTAACTGATGATTAGTGATGCTGAACACTTTGTCTTATACCATTTGGCCATTTGAATGTCTTCTTTGAAAAATACGTTTTGGTATTTTACACATTTTAAATCATATGCTTAGGAATATTATTTATTATTGAGTTTTTACAATGTATATGTATATTATTATGCAGCTTGTAAGTTTTATGTGTATCATACAAATGTTATGGATATCAACTCATTTTCAGATATATAGTTCATAAACATTTTCCAATTTATAGGTTATCTCTGATCTCTGTTGATTGTATCCTTTGATATTCAGAAGTATTTTAGATTGATGTAATTCTATTTGTTTTATTTGCATTTTTCCCCTGTACTACGAGGCCTTATTCACCTATTATTGCCTATTCCAGCATAACACAGCATTTATGCTATGTTCTGTTGAAGTAATTTCTGAGTTTCAGCTCTCATATCTTTGAGTGGACTCATATATTTGAGTGGACATTTTTAAAGATGAGACTCCAGCTTTACTCTACAATGTGTCCAATTTCCTCATCACAGTCTATGAAAAGACATTTGTAAGCTTGTGAGGTTCACAGCTGAGTCAGACTGGTGACTACTTTTCTCCTCTGGTAGTGTGCATAGCACCTTCCAGTGCTCTGAAAGCTAGCCAGTAGTGATGAATATTCCGGAAAGTACCGACTTCATTTTCCATGTTCTGTGACTCAGTTTCTTAGTTACTGTTCTATTGCTGTGAATAGACACAATGGCCAAGGCAATTGTTATGAAAGAGTACATTTAATTAGAATTTTGTTTACAATTTTAGAAGACTATTCCATGATTGTTATGGCAGGAAGCAGATAGGTGTGTTATGGGAACAACAGCTGAGAGCTTTACATCCTGATGACAGATAGCAGGGAGAGAAAGAAACACTGGGCCTGGCATGGGATTTTGAAAACTCAAAGCTCTTTCCCAGTGTCACACCTCCTCCAAGAAGGCCACACCCCTCATATCTCCTCATACCTTCCCAAACAGTTCCACCAACTGAGAAACATATGGGCCTGTGGGTGTATGTAGTGTCCTCAGCAGCTATGTCTTACCATCGAACTCTAGGGAATAACCACAGAATTGGCAATAGCCAGTAATGTTTGAGGGTCTACCAGACTTTACTGACCAACAATTCCAAAAGAGGTAACCCACTGAGCCACTGAGCTTTTTATTTGTTAGCCTGTGGTGTCTAGTAGGGATATTGTTGTTCCATTACAGGGTAATCCACCTTTACAGAAAATTGTATCATTGTAGATATATAGATTTGATTTAAGGCTGTTTATTTGTTCTCTTAACCTATGCATATATATTCATGCAAATACCTAAACTTCGTACAGTATGTTGAAGTTAGGTAACACATAGGCTTCTACTTCATTCTTTTTATCTCAAAATCTATGGCACACAGAAACATGGGATTTCTTGTAGGTCCATATAGGTTTTAGGATTGTCTTTCTGGTTTCCAAAGGCTTATTGATAGAGGAGTTATTTAATCTGTCAGTTTATTTGCATAATGTAGATATTTTAATGAAACTTATTCTTCTGATCCATCAGCATGGAATGTTTTTTCATTGTGTCCTCTTTATTCATTGGGTTAAATTTGTTTCTAGTATTATTTTTATTTTCATATTTTGTAAATGAAACTGCTTTCCTTCCTCATTTAGAGTTGTAATAGGAGTACAGCAATATTATGGATTTGTATGTTTATTTGGTACCCTGTTGGCTAGTTGTAAATTGCTTTCATTTATCATAAATTCTATTTTTAGTTGACCTGTTCAGCATTTTTAGCATTGAGTGACATGGAACACTATCAAGTTCTTTTGCTACTGGTACTTAGAAAATCATGTGGGGCTTTGCTTTTTAATCTGTTTATGTGGGGTAACATGTTTATTAATTTGTGTATATCAAACTCTTTGCATTGCTGGGATGATTCTTTGGAATGTGCTGTTGGATTTGGTTTGGTAATATTTTACTGTAGATTTTTGCAATTAACTTCACTGGGGATATTAGCTTGTAATGTTCTTTTTATGTCTTTGTCTAGTTTTGGTATAAGTGTAATGCATCATGGTGTATATTTATTTCCCTTTTAGTTATTATTTTACTTAAGGAGGGTGATATTAGTTCTTCCTTCAATGCCTAGCAGAACTTAGCGGTGAAACAATCCAGTCCTGGGATTTTTTTTTTTTTTGAGGTGGGAGACATTCATTACTGATTCAATCTCATTAGTCATGATTAACCAGCTCATCATTATGGATCTGTTCAGGTGTTCTCTTTCTTCTTAGCTCAGTCTTCATAAGTTCTATATGTCTAGCAAGTTGTCCACTTTTTCTAAGTTATCAAAATTATTGCTATGCAATAGTTCATAATCTTAAATGATTCCTCTCATTTCTGTGTGTCCAGTTGTGATGTCTCCCTTTTGATATTAATTTCCCCTTCAGTTAATCCAGTTAAAGTTTTATCTATTTTTTAAATTATTTTTATTTTATATGCATTGGTGTTTTTCCTGGATGGATGTCTATAAACCACACATAAACCTTGTGCCTGTGGAGGCCCAAAGGGCTTTAGATCTCCTGGAGCTTTAGTTAGCCAATGGTTGTGAGACATCTGTAAGAGTGCTGGCACCTGAATCCCAGTCCACTACAAGTACAGCCAATGCTATAACTGCTGAGCCATCTGCCCAGACCAGGTTTGTCTATTTTACATTTTAAAACAAATATTCCTTGTATTCCTGATCTTTCAGATTTAATGTCTATCATCTATTTCATTTATATATGATCTGATACTTACTATTTTCTTCTGTAAATTCATTTTGAAATTTGTTTGTTGTTAATTTTCTAGTTTCTTGAAATGTGGTTCTGTTTATTGAGATTGTTTCACTTTTTGATATAGGTGTTGATTCTCTCTTTTTAAAATTTGCCAGCCAGTTTCCCCTCTCTCCTCTTCTCCCAGTTCCTCCCCCTTAAGTCCCCTCTGTTCCCACCCCCCCCCCAATCTACTCTTCCTGTTTCTGTTCAGGACATATCAAGTTGCAATAAGACTAAGCACCTCCCCACGTATTAAGGCTGGGCAAGGCGACCCAGTATGAGGAATAGGGTCCTAAAAGCCCGTATAAGAGTCAGAGACTGTTAGGAGTCCCAAAAGAAGACCAAGCCACACAACTGTAACATATACAGAAGGCCTAGTTCAGTCCATGCTGGCTCCCTGGTTGTCAGGTTCAGAGACTTTGAGTTCCTATGAGTCTAGGTTAGTTGATTCTGTGGGTTTTCTTATAGTGTCCTTGACCCCTCTGGTTCCTACAATCCTTTCTCCCTTCTCTTCCTGAGGATTCCTCAAGCTTGGCCTGTTGTTTGGCTTTTCTGCATCTGTTTCCATCAGCTGCTGGATGAAGCCTCACTGATAACAGTTTGGCGAGGCACCAGTCTCTGAGAATTGCAGAATATTGTTAAGCCTCATTACATCAACATATTTTTTCCTTCAATTGTGTTTGGTTCTATCCTAGGTCTCTAGCTCATCCAGTCTCTGGGTCCTGGTGCTCCAGACTGTGTCAAGGCTGGACTTACTCTCCTGGCATGGATTTTAGCCTAGAATAGTCATTGGTTGGCCACTCCTTTGATTTTTTTAAATTTACCTTGTAGAATGCTTTTACTGCATAGTATTGGTCTTAGTATGTTTCAAAAAACTTAATTTTCTTCATTTTTTTTCTTTCTTTCATTGTTTTTGTTATCATTTTATTATTTTGTGTGTATGAGTGTTTTGTTTGCATGTGTGTCTTTCCATTACATGCTTGAAGTAGCTGGCCTTGAGGCCCAGAACAGGGCACTGGATCCCTTGGGCATGGAGTTACAGACAGTTGAGTTGTCATATGATTTCTGGGAATTGAATCCAGGTCCTCTGGGAGAGCAGCCAGTGCTCTTAACCACGGATCCTTTTCTTCATTCCCCCATCATTTGATTTAGTTTTAATTAAATTAATTGCCACATATTTTTATAGTTTCTAAATCATTTTTTGTTGCTGTTTACTAGTTTTATTGCATTGTGGTTAGAAATGATAGTCATCCAACGTTATTTCAATTCTTTAATGCTTGTTGACAATATTCTTGGTGTCTGTCATACCTCTTCTGGAGAGTCTTTATAAGCTAAGAATATACATTAGGATGGGGTAGCACGGACATGTTTATTAGGACTATTTGACTTAGGGAATATTTTAATTTCCCTTTATCAGTGTTGATTTTCTCTTTGTATAATCTGTCTGTTTCTAAAATTGTAGTATTAAAATCACCTATTATTTTTGTGCTTTCTCGTCTACCTCTCCAACTAGATCTATCGGTTGCTCAGATATGGAGTATATACACATTTGGAATTACTTCCTTTTACCCAGTTGGTTCCTTATCATTTCATAATGATGTTCTCTGTCTCATTTTACATTTTATGATTTCATGTCCATTGTATATGAGCTAATGATGGCTATTTCTGCTTTCTTTTTTATTCAATTTGTATAAAATCCTTATCCCGTCCTTCTCCTTGGAAGTGTTTTTCCTGGGAGGTGAAGTGAATTTCTTTTAAGCACTATATACTTGTATAAATTTTAATTCATTGAATTACTTTATATCTTTTTATTGAAAAATTAATCTACTTACACAGAAGAAAAGGCCTTACTGCAAACACACTTTCCATATTTGATAGTTTCATTGAAGTTTGTGTTTTAATTAAATATGATTTAATAAATATACTTTAAATTCACTTGCTAAAATATTATTAACTTTAAAAATAATGTTTTTATTTGTTTGGAGGAACATCTTGGGAGAAGGGAAAGAATATGATCAAATATACTCTATTAAAAAATGTACTGAAGTTTGGTTTTGTTCTTTTATTCTCTTTCTTACTCTTGTCCTTTGTGATGAAGTAATGTACTCTAGCAATATATTTTGATTCCTTGTTTATTAAGTTAGGTTTGCTATTATCAAGTTGCTATTATCAAGCATGAGGACTACAAAAAACATATTTGTATTATGATAAGCTACCTTGAAATGATGGTAGTCTAATATGATCATAAAAGAAAGGAGGATGAAAAAAGCCTTTCTGCACACCAATAACAAAAATATTGAGAAAGAGGCCGGGCGGTGGTGGCGCACGTCTTTAATCCCAGCACTCGGGAGGCAGAGGCAGGTGGATCTCTGTGAGTTCGAGGCCAGCCTGGGCTACCAAGTGAGTCCCAGGAAAGGCACAAAGCTACACAGAGAAACACTGTCTCGAAAAAAAACAAAAAAAAAAAATATTGAGAAAGAGATCTTGGACACCTACCTAGTCACAATAGTATCAAAGGAAAGAATATATCTTAGCATAATCCTAACCAAGGAGATGAGGGACCTCTACAATAAAAACTTTATATCTGAAGAAAGTGATTGAGAACAATACTAGGAAATGGAAAGACCTCCTATGTTCATGAATTGGAAGACTTAATATCGTGCAAAGGACCACTCTACCAAAAGCTATTTACAAGTCTAATGAAATCACAATCAAAATACCCACAGCATTCTTCCAGAAACGGAAATAAATAAATCCTAAAATTTCTCTGGAGCCACAAAAGACTTCATATGGCCAAAACTATACTGAAGAAAAAGACAAATGTTGAAAGAATTACAATTCCAGATTTCAAGATATATTATTGAACTCTTCTAATAAGAACAGTATGGTATTGGCACAAAAACAGACTTGTCAACCAAAGGAACAGGAGTGGAGCCCCAAATATCAGTACACATAACTACTGACATCTCATCATTGACTGTTAGGTTTCAAAACTAAGGCAAATGTCTGAGATGCCTATTTAACATACCAAAGTGGACCTAGCTGCCAAGCTCTCCCTGCAGTCCCTCAGTTCCTACCTGTTACATGTCACTCCTGGCTAGCATAACTCACTCCTTCCCCTGAGTTTTCCAGCCCAGGGGTTGAGCTGCCCTTTACACAGCTGCCCTTTCCTATATAATCCAACCATTTTGGTTATCTGGTCTTTTCATCTACTCTTTTGGGCCTCCTGGTTCCCTTCTCTCCCCGCACCTTTCTCCTCTCCCCTCCCCTCATATGGCATGGCTCAGTCTGGTCCCATCCACTCTGGACTCTTCTAGATGTCTCAGCCTCTGGCTATGCTCTCCCACATATCTATAATAAACTTTCTCCTCGACCATACTTAGGAACAGTCATGTCCATTCTTTTCTTTTTTACTTCTTTTTTTTTTTTCATTCAGTGACAAAGAAACCAAAAGCATACACTGGAGAAAACAACAGCATCACCAAGAAATAATGCTGGGAAAACTGGGTGTCCATATACAGAAGACTAAAACTCGACTCTTGTCTATCACCTTGCATACAAATAACGCCACATGGACCAAAGACCTAAATGCAAAATCTGAAACTGCTAGAAGGAAACATAGCAAAACAATACTGAACAAAAAGACAAATGCTGGAGGGATTACATTCCAGTTTGCAAGATAACCTCTGGGAGATGCAGATTAGCACAGGGCTTTCTCAAGAACACTCCATTTGCTTAGAAATCAACCAAGTATTGATGAGTGGGACATCATAAAGCTAAAAAACTTCTATACAACTAAGGAAACAATTAATTGAGTGAAGAAGAATCCCACAGAGTGGGAAAGAATCTTTGCCAGCTATACCATCTGACAGAGGATTAATATCCACAAAATATGAAGAGGTCATAGTCAAGAAAAGAGTCCAACTAAAAATTGGACCTAAGTAAAACCTGAACAATTCCAACAGCAGTTGACACCCTAATGCAAATGGGAGAAATCTCCTGAGGCCCCACACCAAAATGAAGAGCTACAGGAAATTATCAACTTCAAAGAAAGGGAGAATTATTCTTCTCCAGGGATGAGCCCTCTGATTCATTATCTAATATCAAGTGGTCAGCTCTAGAGACAATACGTGCAGGCAACACTGGATGGCCTCAGCAGATTGTATTTCTAAGTTGATTTGCCTATAAGCGTATGTAAAAACACTGGTTAAAGAAAAGGAGGCTATGAACTGGGGCAGGGGTGGATGGAAAGGTTAGGAGAAAGGACATGGAAGGGAGAAATGACAACCTCACATTTAAATTAAATAAAAATATATTGTAGAAAAAAAGTTTAAGTTTTTTTTTTCTCATCCCCTTAAACTTGTCCTTTGTGATTGCATTACTCTAGCAGTGTGTTTGGATTCCGTTTAGTAAATTAGATTTGCTTATGATCAGATTTCACTTTGTGGGTCACAGGAGGCTTACAAAATGCATCTTTTTACAAACTACTCTGAAATGATAGCAGTCTAATGTGATCATAAAGATAAGAAGAGAAGACAGTGGGAAAGTTGCAGGAAAGTTCTGGACTTGAACTCTATTCCTTCTGATGCTTTGAATCCTTGCTCTTTCCATTTACATCGTCCTATACTTATTTCTCTGATAACATGCTTCTGTTCTTACTATTTGCTTGTTTTCATACCAAAGAGCTGAGTAGTTTACACACCACAGTTACAGTATTAGAACACTGTGAACACTTGTATAGCTATCATTATCAGTTTATGCCATCCAGTGGTTTTTCTACTATTCATTAACCTCTTCTTTCTGTCTCATCAATTTGCCTTGGCATTTCTTTTAGGTCATGTCTGTATACAATGTGGGAAATGTCTTGTATACATGATTGCATTAAATCTGCCTGGAGAACATTTATCATCTTATTTATCCTTTCTTTAGGTTTGGAAATTCTCTATTATTTCTTTGAACAAGCCTTGTACACCTTGGCTGTTTTCAAATTTCTCTTTAAGCACATCAACTCAAGTATTACTTTTCTATTGCTGTGATAAAACGCCATGACCAAAGCAACTTACAGAAGGAAGAGTTTATTTGGACTTGTGGTTCCAGAGAATAAGAGTCCATCACCACCCCAGCAGGGAAGTGTGACTGTAAAGAAGTATGATTTAGAAGCTGAGAGCTGAGGGCTTATATTTTGAACCACAAACAAGAAACAGAGTGAGGAAATTGGGAATGGTGTGAGCTTTTGACATCTCAAAGCTCACTCCTAGTGACACATTTCCTCCAGCAAACCCCGCACTTCCTCAGCCTCCAGTGAGTGCCAGCTGGGGACCAAGTATTGAAATGCAGCAACCAGGGAACCATGACTTTCAAACCAACACACCACTCTTTTGGTACGATACCAAGGCCTCACAAACTTGCTTCCTCTTCTTCCTTGTTCCTCTTTTCTTTTCCAACTACATGGTTTGACCTCCTAATTGTTTCTTCTCTTTAGCCTACTCTGGTATTTCATGCTTTCTGTTGTATTTTCACTTTCTCTTAGTATACATTTCAGTTATCGAATTTCTTTGAGTTTTTTAAATTGCTTACATCTCTTTGCTAATTTCCTGGAAAATGAAGTCATTTCTTTGTGTTTCCTTAAAGTTCCTTGAGTTTTGTTGGTGGTGTTTTTAGCAAATATTTTAAATTTTCCATACTAATTACTATCTGGTCAGTATTGGCAGTTGGTAAAATATTGAGAGTTGATGAGCTCATGTTTTCCCAAATGCTATGTTTGATGGCATCTTGTATCATCTGTACACTGGAGGACTGAAATCAAGACCAGCAGAGCACTGTGGGAGGACTTACCTGTAGCTGTAGAGTGTTCACGGTTCACAGATGATGCCATGCAGGCTAAAACGGAAGTCTGACAGACTGGGGCTGTGCCGCCTCTTAGTATCTAGTCTGTTCCAGAGGCTCGGCAGTTAGGCCTGAGAATGAAGACCATCATAAACTTTCCATATTTGGGTTTTATTTCTATGGAAATAAATTAGAGGTGAAAGCTCTGTGCACACTATCCTGTTCTCCCATCAGTGGATGGCGGCTTGCTGCATGCTTGCATGCATGAAGTTAAGGTAGGTTTTGTGAAAGCGGTGCTTTGACTACTTTTGCTCATGCTGAGCTGAAACAGACCTCAGTATCATTGCTTTAGTGACCAGCATACCAGGGTTCACACTGCAAAAGGCTATATCCACATGCCCTAAGGATTCTTGACTGACTACATACTCTACATAATTCTCTGTTATTAGGTCACAGACACATTTTCCTTAACACACAAAAAAATGCCCATATCTATAGTACACTCTATGAATTATAATAAACATATACATTGTGCAGTGTTCAAGTCAGAATAAGCACTTATTTGTGGTGAAACAGTCACATTCTTTTTTCTCTTTTGTCCACACTGCCCCCCACAAGTCAAATTCTTTACTTACTATTTTCTTGAAATATACAGCACATTGTTATTATTTAAGTCATACTGCAGTGGAATAGACTTGTAGAACTTCTCCTGTGTAACTAGCAACAGTGTATTTTTTAAAACCTAGAACAGAACTAGAAATAGAAAATCCATCCTCTCAGTGGACCCAAAATGAGTCACCGGAAGGTGGCAGCCAGCGGAATTGGATTAAAGGAGGAAATCACAGCTCAAGAGCTGTGTACAAGAACACTTCTGATGAAAAGCTTAAGGTGGTGTGGGGAACAGACGAAGGGGTAGTTCCAAATTTAGATGTAATTCATGTGCTAAAGAGGAAGGGCTGAGGTATCAGCCAGTGCAAGACTGACAGGTGGGGCTGCTCAGAGACCTTCTCTCCCTTCTTCACCTTTGGACAAGTCTTCATGGTCAGGCATGAGCGGTGACATTGAACATGTGTGCCAGAGAGGCTGGAAGCATCCAGAAGGATATGGAAAATTATATGATTATTGATCCTTCTACAGCCTGTCACATCTGTATCCAGTAAAATGAAGGTAGAAGGACATGCCTCCAGGCACAACACCTCAGGAAAACATGACTGAGCATCCATGAATGTTGCGTACACCTGAGGGAGGAACAATAAGAAAGTACAAAGAAAGCCTGGTTTAGTGGCACACACTTTTAATCCCAGCACTTGGGAGGCAGAGGCACATGGATCTCTATGAGTCCAAGGCCAACCTGGTCTACGTAGTGATATCCAGGACAGTCAGGGCTACATAGTGAGATTCTGTCAGAGAGAGAGAGAGAGAGAGGGAGGGAGGGAGGGAGGGAGGGAGGGAGGGAGAGAGAGGAGATGGAGGGAGAGAGGGAGGGAGGGAGATGAGGGAAAGGAAGGAAGGAAGAAAGGAAGGAAGGAAGGAAGGAAGGAAGGAAGGAAGGAAGAAGGAAAGAAGGGAAGGAGGGAGGGAGGAAGGAAGAAGAAAACAACTTTGAAAGTGGAAAATAGGAAAAGTAAGTAGCATCAGATCAAAACAAGTAAACAAATAAATTCAAAACACTCAAGAACTCTGAAAGCACCGAAACATGTGCATGTAAGTAAAATTCAGCAGATGGAGCGGAATCAAGGGGGTTCACATGATGAGTACATAACTAGAGAAGATCACATTTAAAATATCCTTGAAATTTAACCACAAATGAATGGAAATGGAAGCGTAAAGATGAGGATGATGTAAACGCTCTAACACCTTTCAAAACAGAAAAGGAAGAAATAACGATTTCTGCCGGAATTGAAGACAGACAGGCATTCATCAGGTTAACTGGATGTTTATAACATTGTAACAATAGTTAAAGCAACAGCTCACAGCAAGGTGGGCTATGCTCGCCTTTCAGAGTATGCCACACACGATGAAAAGCATTGTGGGTTTTCAGATGAAAAAAAGCCTCCAGAAGCTCTAGAAGCCAAGAATTACCTTGAAATCAGAATTTCAGCTGAAAACCCTGAATAAAATGGGGCAGTACCTTTGAAACTCTATTAAAATGATCACAAGTTACGGTTTTCTAAACCCAAGTATGAAGTCTGTGTAAAATATTTTTAGTAATTTAGTGCTAAAAAAAAAGCCTTTGTTTCAAATACTTAGTTAAAAAATGTGAAATGCATTCCAAAGATGGACATGGAAAATCAGAAATAATGAATGAAGAAACTATCTGTTGTTGGATTAGACCAGAAAACATATGTTAGTTCAGCTTGAAGATTAACAAAAATACCAGAAGGGTTTCACCATATTTCAACTGAAAAGAAAAAAAAATGGCACACATAAAAATTTAGACATGAATTTTGTTTGATTTAAACTGTAGATTAGAAGAAAAATATGTGCCATTTGTGACTACTACATTGGAAAGATGTTGAAAGCTTTATGATGCAGGAGTATCAGAGGACTTGTATACTAATGAAAGTTGGCAAGACTTTCTGGCTAGCAAGCTATATCAAGAGTTCAGAATTCAATCTTTAAATCTAGTATATTAATATATTCATAGAACTGTCTAGATGTCAGCCACAAAAACATGTGCAGGCACTTAACTATGGATACATGTATAGCTGATTATTATTATTAATGACTTATATCCTACTAAGCACTGCAATATGTAGCAAATACTGGTCATTTCTCACATCATAAAATATAGCTAAGTTCTTGTGTGTTATCATAATATGTTCATCAACCTGTATATTTGTTTGTTTGCTAACAATTGGGTAAAACAAGTCATTTTCACAGGTGTTGAAAATTGCTCTTGTGAATAACCCTCTATCTCTTTAGCCATTGGAACTCATTTTTAACAGTCTGTGCACCAGCTGAACATTTTCAGTGCCGTCTTGCATTTTGATACATGTAACTGGCGAAAGGTCGAGGAAAAAGAAAAACAGACAAGAGAATCCCTTAAAAGACTACAGGCTTTATTTGAAAGGAAAAAAAAATCTTCAGGAGCAGGGGAGGATGTGAGAGGGTTTGGTCTCGTAGGAATCAGAGTCTACTGTCCACATACAATCTGCCATAGTCACAGGGCAGAGAAGGAAGGATGTGGAAGAGTTTCCCTTTGGACCCTAGGTTGACCTTTGCTAGGAGTGACCAAGAATGGTGAGTAATGAGATGGAAGTCAGATGACAGATAAACATCTCTTATGGCCAGCCATTACCAGGGTCTGCACCCAGGCAGGGACAGGAATGCAGGGAAACAAGTGACTTTAGTCTTGGAATGCTGTGGTTTGGAGACAATGCAGGACCCTTTCTTTCCTAATGGCATGGCCACGGCTGGCAACTAGCCTATCTGGCAGGTAAGAACACAGTCTAAAGAGACACCTGTGCTCTCCTCTTTGGTTATCTGACTTTAAGGAAAGGAACCTAATAAATTAGAATTTTTGCCAGGAATCTCCTTGCTGGGAGAAACAGTAGGGAAAGCCTTGGAGCAGCCAGAAGGGGAAACTTGTCTCCTGGAAAAAATAGACAACTTGTCAGATGATCTTGCAGGTGGAAACTTGGAGCTGAGACTTCGGTGGTCAGGGGACCACACCTGTCACTTACTTTCTATTTGGACCTTACCCTTACGTCAAGCTTGAGGTCACTAATATCTCTTTGTCCTTTTCCCAATGTGACCACTTGAAATAAATCTCCTTTATTCTGCTTTTCACTATTAATTTGGCTACTCCACTTGGCTTATTGAAGATGACTGGCCAGTCGTAGCTTCGTGAGGTATGGGATGTGAAGCCATATGTATGATGACAACATGTGAGCCAGCCAGCACTGAGGACTGTGTAACATTTTGCTGACTTTAGAAGACATGGCCATAAATATCTTTGGCTTCCGGATTTACATCAATGCTAAGCATTTCGGTTTTTTCGAAAAGAAATTATTATCTCATGAATTCACGTGTGACTCACTTCCCAGCATTTCCAGTTTCATCATGAGCTATTGATGTTAATCTAGTAACTGCAGTAGCACCCCACATACACACCAACCTATTGCCTCAACTGTGTTTCCGGTCTGTTACACTGAGCACAGTGCCAGGAGCATCATAACTCACAGACTACCAGGGGCTATCCAAGCTGATTACTCCTTAAGGGACAGCACAGCCTATTTTGCTTAGGAACTACAAAAGCACGTCAGCATAATGTGTGTTACTGGAATTAGGGGTTACAGCCTGTCCTACAAAATTAGCTCGTTGCTACATTAACAAAATGTATGTACATTTTAAATGGGCCAAAGCAAAAGTACCTCTACACAGGTCAAGTCTAAAATTAATCTTAATGGTACATTTATATTTGCCTAGAAATAAGAGTTCAAAAACTTTCCAAACATTTAAAATGTATTTTTAAAAACTGATTTTTTTTTTTAAAAAATAACCAATTTGCCTCAGCATCAGTTTCAAAAATTAACGTTTGAAAGGACTGGACCCAAATCACTAAGAAGTAAGCTTAAAACTACTATTTTAGTTACAATTTTAAGTAACTCTGCCTGAGGTAGAGCCCAATAAAACCATGCCCTCTATATTAAAATTGTACCTAAACCTTAGCATTTTAACTAGCTTCAAAAACAAAACAAAACAAAAGGCATGGAACCAATTGCTTTTAGTAGTCCCCAAATTATAAACAAATCACACACATTTCAAAAGAACAATGCCAATTATAATTTGTAGTACGCAATGCATGCAATGCATTTTAAGAGGAAGAAATGCAAAAATAGGATGTCCAGAGCTTCCTTACTCAGTTATAGATTCCCCTGAGGCAGTGAACGGGGTTTGACCCATAGCTGTCTTTGACACCAGTATAAAAGACCAGAAGGCAACATTTCTGCCTGGTGGGTAGCAATGCAATGAAGAATTAACAGGCTTTGGTTACATACATTGCGGAAGAAATCTCAAAATTCTTGTTTCTTTATCTCAAATGTTTCAATAAAGCCACAATGGCTCAAAAGAGCTCCATATATTTTGTGTCACACGGCTTATACCCCAAATAGTTCAGGAGAATGTCACATTTGTTCAAGCAGCTTCCCAAATTGAGAAGGTCTATCCTACAAACATCATTATTGTTAGATCCTAAGTTCTCCACTTTTTTTTCCTTAATATTTATTTGAACTGTGCATGTGGGGCATTTATGCCTGTGCACAGTATTTGTGCATGGTCTACAGAGGCCAGAAGAGGGTGTCAAATCCCCTGAAACCAGAGTTACAGATGATTGTGCACTGCTTTGTGGGTGCTGGGAATCGAACTTATGTCCTCTGTAAGAGTAGTCAGTGCTCTCAACTACTGGACCATTTTTCTGTCTCCAGGCCTTTCCATCTAAGACTTTGGTCCCTCTGGAATGTCAGACCTCATAGCCTGAGGAAATCAAGCCACATTCTTCATTAAAACTGTCAGGCTCCCTGTGTGAGGATTAAAACGGACAGGTCTATGCAGGGAAAAAGCAAACCTCAGAGGAGGCCTGACTATGCCTCTGGAGGAAGAAACAGAAGAGCATCAGCTCCCCGTCTCTGCGGTTCCTAACTCTGACTTATGGTCAGGTCCCCAGTACCTCTAAGGGCTTTCTCTCCTCTGCTGCTGCAGCCACTGTGTTGTCCACTTTACCAATAATAGTCCAAAGGGTTCAGCTGAAGAACCGAAAGCCCAAAGAACTCCAAATGGTTCAAAAGAGCCTCAAGTCACCCAAAAGAGCCTCAAAGCAAATAAGAAACCAGAGGCCATGGTACATATATTGGAGATAAACTTTCCAAGGGTCAGACATTTTCAGGAATCCAAAGCAAAGTGCAAATAATTCATTTTTCTGCTTCACCGAGTAGGGTAAAAGGCATTAGATTCCAGCTGGAGTGGAAATGTAGGAAAAGGTCTCTGGAGTAAAATGACTTCAGAACCAGCTGTAAACTTTGCTCTTTCCTTTCCATCCATGTTTGACTTGCTGTGGTAGCAGAACCCCTACAATGCACCTTTTGTTCTTTTTGTCCCTTCATGGTTGCCATAAATAGAAATTGACTGCCTTGATTTCTCAGTGCTGCTCTTCTTGAGACTCACATTCTAGGAAAAACCTCTGATTGGTTTGATTAGGAAGTATAGCTCTCCTCAGGTCAGGCAAGGGCTGGGTATCTGGGCTGAGAGTGCCGTCAACATAGGCACAATAAGGATAGGACAATCGGGTTGCTAGTGCTGAAATAAGGTATCACAGAGCTGAAGAATCTGTGTGCTGCCAGTTCTAGAGCAACTCTTCAAATTAATGCCAATGAAAGAGCCATGCATTTAAACTCATACCAAAATCATACACACGCACACTCACACGCACATGCACACACACAATTTAAGTTTCATGTATTTGGCATTGATGGCATGACTTGAAAACATATACATAAATCTATTTTCTGCAACTGCATAGTGAATTACTACGGAGAGGACATTTAACACCGTTATATATTCTTTCATGGTTTCCAGAAAGTCATGGGGTGGCTTGACTTGATCTACTTTTCAGAGTGTCACAGGTCTATAGTTAAGTACTTAGCTGGGCTACATCTTATTGGTTCTCTTCCAAGTGCATGTGGCTGTTATCAGAATTCAGAGTGTGGGTGTTTTCATGACTAAAAGAAGGAGAACTCTGACTTTTCACTTACTATCTCCTGGGGTTTGCTGTCTGCTCCAGAGGACATTGCAGTTCTTTCCCACACAGCCCCATCTCCACAGAGCAGCACACTTCCTCAGGACCCGAGGAAGAATGTCTCCTGTCAAGTCAGATGAAGGCCTTTGCTTAGAAGCTCACAGATCTCATCATACCTATCCATAATAATGTTTGGCGAACTCAAGGAACACTCACTACATTTTACAAATACCTATGCAAATAATTTAAAATAATGAAATTATGACACTGTAGTTTGCTCTTTTTGCCTTAATAGTTAGAATCAACTCACAATTTTGCCCATACTCAAGGGAGATATTAACACCCAGGCATAATACCAAGGGCTGAGATAACTAAGGACATCTTTTATTTCTGCCTACCACTTGCAAGAGTATTTATTATTGAAAAATAAAATTCAATACAAAATGTTCAACTTAAGGCCAAAGAACAACACAGACTATTAAGACAGTATATTTATTACAGAATAAACTAAATAAACTCACGATCTTTCCAAACTGTGTGGTTAAGAGTAGCTTTACTTTTCTATTGGAAGCTTATTATAGAGTCCATATTTTCTGTAGTCTGAAAGGGAGAATTTTATAGTCCTAAAAACATTATCTTGTTTATGATCATAGATAAGGACAGTAGATTGAGTTTTAATGCAGATATGCAATTTAGGAATTTCATCAATGACCAGGATGACTTATACACATTCAATTTAGGTTTCCTCACGGAAGAAGGACTCTCTGTTTCTACTGCTTGGTAGCCTGCCTGCTCTATGGAAAGCCTCACTGTGTAGGGAACAAACATTTTCATGTCCTGAGCACATGAGTGAGGCTTCATTTATTTTGTGTGGGGAGGTTTCATTCTGATTCTTCAGGGTATCTACAGCAATTTGTTGGTGAAATATGGTTGATGATCTGATCTTGTTAATGTAAAACACGAGTTCAATAAGTCATACCAAAGCAATTAAAATAGAACTTGTTAAATTATTTATTTTTAAAATAGTGAGCTGATGTTTTAACTTGCTTTGTTTTTTTTAAAAAAATTAAGCTTTTTAATTTAAATAGAAATATAGGTTAAAATCTTGTCTTGTTAAATTGTTTTAACTGAGTGCCAGACAGATATGTTAGAAGATATCCTATCCATTTTATGGGGCAGGAGTGTAAATACTGTCCCCCTATGCTGGAGGTCAAATTCAGGGCATCACACATGGTACACATGTACCCTAACACTGACCTAAACCCTGTTTGCTTGTTTATTAAGATATAGGGTATTATATCCCAAAATGTTATACTCCATGAGTGTTTTTCTAGGACTCTGCAATACACCATTTTAAAGTCATCTGATTTCACAATGCTCTACAGTACCTGAGTGGCATCTACTACCGGCAGGTTAGCTTAGGAATTCACTAATTACCTCATAAGTGGCATATTGTAAGGCATTGTTATGCTACTAGTTCAGTTTAACAGCTATGTTTTCAAGAGCACCATGAGCCAAAATTTCAGGAAATCTGGTTTGAAAGGTTCAAGGAAAAGAATGATTAAGACTGTTTTCAGTACAACTGGAGTCTGGAGTCCAGCAAATCTTGACCAGTTGCTTAAATGGCAAAATGAAAACACAGAGGTAGCAGGTAGAGGGCATCCTTGGAGTAGACACTGATGAAAATGATGTCAGACCCACTTTTTTTTCTGGGATTATTATACCCAGAAGCCTTGTTGTTGGTTTACTGCATCATTGAAAGAACAGGGACAATGCTCCTGAAGTCCACAGCAGGCAAGGATACTGGCTCCTGTCAATCAAGCCTCTTCTTTTGATTAGGACCCCCACACTCACTTTTTCATAACACTTTTTCATATGAGTGTGTGTGTGTGTGTGTGTGTACACCTGCAAGTTTGATCCCCAGTACTCACAAAATATTGCCAGATGCAGTGGCGCGCTTCTTCAGTTCCGACACTCCTAGACAAAAGATGGGTGACAGAGGCAGGAAGATCAGTGAGAAACTTGATAAGCAGCTTTTCTGGAGTACACAACATACTGACAAAATCAGCAAGAGAGCCCATGCCTCAACAGCAAGGTGGAAGAGAAGAACCAGTTCTAAGAGTTGACCTCTGACTTCCACATACACACCCACCATGACATTTGTGCACGTTTATCCACTGAACAATCTTCCCAGCCCTACTGATGTGAGTGTTAAGAAAAATCCTGACCAGGGAAATTCATCAAGTTCATTCTCAACCTGGAGTAGAGGGGCACAAAATTTGGAAGGCATTTCCTAGGTACAAATGGTGTAGGAAGCAACATAATCTGTCAATAAGTTCTTAATAGGAAACACCCAGTAGGTCTGGTAAGCTCCATTCTTCTCCAGAGCACAGGGCCAGAGAGGACTAGCAAGATGGAGGCCTAGTGGACCGATTTTAATAAAAAACAAGGCATCCTCATTTAAGATGCATGGGTCTGGGGAGGATCTATTAACATCTCAAAGTTCCAAGTAAACTTTGAACACATATGTTTTCCTGGTAAAAAAAGTGTCCTTTCTTTCTTTTCTGAGCTAAGAAAGGGCTGTCAGTCAATTTCTGACTAGGATGCAAGGCCACCATATATGTGCAGAGACACAGAGAGTGTGACAGGTCCCAAGGCTGCCACTGAAACACAGAACATAGGTGGACAAGTGAGCACTTAGTACCCATGCTCTTTCTCTCAACTACACTTCACATCTTTCTAGAACAAGATCCTGGTGGCAGGAGAAGGTGAGGTGTGTTAGGAAGGGGTTGGGAGAGGGCTCACATCTATAATGCTATCACTTGGGAGGCCGAGAAGGAATACTGCTGTGGGTTTAAGTGTGTCCCTGGACTGGTCTATTGCTGTAAGAGTTATGGATGGATGAAAGGGATTATACATGATTAGGTTATTCACCCACCAACATTAAGCATGAAGGTAGAAGATGTGGCCAAGAATGATGACTCCTCCCTCCTCAGAATGTGTCAATCTCAGGGACAATGGTGGCCAACGTAGAAAACAATGCAGCTTTTCCTTGGAATTGGGCTGTGACAGAATGTACGCAATGCTCATAACCTCCTGTCATTCTTCCTACAACTTGCTTCTAGTTTTTGAAGGCAGGAAATCTTCTCTGAAGATACTTGATACATGTAGATTTTAAAAGGCAGGATTCCAATGCATCATGTTCTCACATAGTCAGAGTCTAGCTCAGATAACTAGCTGATAGATTCATTCTCTCCAGCAACCAGCCAAGTCCATCTCCTTGAGGAATCCCACTGTATTCTTGATAGCATGACAGCCCACAGCAGGTGAGAGGGGCGCAGGAATGAAAAGATCTCCTGGAGGCACTCCACCCGGAAGGCAGTTTCATGGATGCGATCAGGAGAACGATGGCAAATCTCTCCATGTGCTCCTCAGTCACTGTGCTGTCTTTCAGAGAGATGGTACTCTTCTGATCCTTGGCTTGTCCATGGGTCAAATGAGTTCCCTGACAAACCTCAGGTTTGGGAATCCCCAAGTCCAGTAATGGTCGTATCAAGCTCCACTGAATGCAGCATTTTTACACTTTAGGGGTGACTTTGACCAAGAAGCCACTAAGTGGCTTCTGCCATTCAAGCTTTACAATAATCTTCTGTACCAGTCAGCTCACTGCATCAGTCCTTTCTAGGCCTACAGCATAGGCCTAGGAAGCTTATCAGGCACTTCCAATAGAGCAGTTTTCACCTCTGGTACCTGGGCTTGCACTGCGTGTTGCTCCTGTCTCCAGAAATTGTGTGTGAATGACTCCAGTCATTTAAAACTGAGTTATTTCCCTTTCCTCTCCCTCCTTGTCAAAAGCACCTGCTTGACCAAGGTGGCCTTGAGAGCTTGAGAAGCCTTCCTCTGTCTCAGGATATTTTCTGGAATCAGGCATCATTCCCCACCTCTTCTTTTGCCATATTTCTGGTGCTGTATTTTTATTCTAAAAGTCATCATTTGTTTTATAAAAAAAAGATTTGTACAAAAGGACATGCTATAGAAAGATTTAAAGGGCCTTTAGAGAAAACAATATACCTGCTACATACTGTAAATCAATTTATAAAGAGAATTCTCTGACAGTTTATTTATTGTATTTGAACTGTTTTGGTTCTTGGTTTTGAAATAATATTATGCAACTGCATATTAAGCATTTGGAATTAAAGTTATAAAATATTTGAGCAGCCATTTTCCTTCACTTAAATGAGAAAAAATAACATGTTTAAACATGGGTTAATAGTAATGATTTGTTCTTTATAACTGGCTTCTGAGGCTTATTTATTCAGAGAGACTTGTTACACTTCCTGTGCTTAGATGTCAAAGACTAGAATGAAAGACATTAGCATGATGCTGTAGATCAATAGGAAGCTTATCACAGCTTTATTCAAGTGGCAACCTTGGAAGCAACAAGGATGTGACGCAGTAGGTGAATAACAAAACCACGGTGCAACTAGATGACAAAAATCTATTCTGTGATAAAAGGATGCACATTTCACTTAGGTAAGGCAATGCAGAAGCATAAGATACACACTGATAAGTCAAAAAACTCCATCTAAGAAGGCTGTGTGCAGGGAATCCCACCACAGGACATTCTGGGAAAGACAGCGTTGATGCCTAGAAAATTGTGGTTGTCTAGGGCTCGGCTGAAGGTAAGTGGGAGTCGAAGAAAGCACAGAAGTTTTGAGGGGAGTAGACATCCTACTCTGTAAGATACAGGTAGAAGAATTCATCCATTCCTCCGAGGATACTGATGCTGTCCTTGAATCTCAAGAAGGAGGTCTTCAGTTTCCACAACCCACCCAAACCACTCCTCCTTCCTTCAAGTGATCTTAGTGTGCTACAGTAGTAATGGAGGTGTGCTACAAGTTTGTCAAGAACAGAAAATGCATAATAATTAAATTACAGATTCCGATATACAAAAGGCTCATTATTTGTGACAATTTGCAACACTAATATAAGGTGTTTAGAAGAATTTAAGAGAGAAATATTGAAGGAACACGTATAAGAGAACTATTTGCTCAATTTTTTCTGTAAATCTGAAACTGCTCAAAATAAAATGCTAAGCTAAAATCAGTTGATTTACAGCATTATTCATTGGGATTTTTCAAAAAGTTAATGAAGAATTATTCAAGTGATATCATTATATCAGCATTAAACACCTTTATTACACATGTACAGATTATTTTGTACACAGCATTTATATCTTATGTTAGTATTTCATAATAGTCAATGAAATAGATTTCTTAAATATTCTGGGTACATGATTCACAATCCCATTATCCTTAAAAATAAATTCTCACAAATGCTCCTTTCATATGCTGAAGATTCTAAGACCATTAAAGTGAGAGAAACAATGAGAGAGGTGTTTAAGTTGTACTAAAAAGTACAACCAGAAAGAAAATCCACCCTTTCTACAGTTACTGGCATGCACTGTTCCCTTGTGAAAAGCAAGCCATTAAAATACTAGAGTTATATTTAGACACAACTTTGCAGTAAAAGTACTCATCTGCTCCACAGAATATTGATTCTGTCCTTGAATTACATGAATGAGGTATTCTTCTTCCACAATGCACCATGCATGTCCTCCAAATAATTTTAATACACATAATTTATCTCTTAATTAAGCTCTTCCTTGACACAAATATGTTCATCATAACTGGGAGCTCATTTAAGAATATAGAAATATCTGATGGTGTCTACATACTACAGGTTATCTCAGGGAGTGTTTATGCTCAAGGTCTCGGAATCGTTACTTTGGAGCCTGAGAATGCTTTCCCTCTTATTCATTCTGAGCCTGATACAAAGAAATATGTGCTGGACACACAGCATTAAGAGTAGCCAGTACTCTCAGAGTGAAGCCAATTCAGATTAAATTCCACTCTGCTGATTTTCTATTTATTTGACTTGGCTTTTGGATAAAACATGCCACCGTTTTGAGCTCAGTTTCTTCATCTATAAATGAGGATAATGCGATTCAATTCTTGGAGTGGAAATATGATAGTATTAAAATGTAAGTTTCACCAAGGCTATGGCCTTTTCCCATTTTATTAATGGCTATAGTCTTAGGGCCTAAATATAATTCATGTATGTTTGATATTGGATGCACACATTCACATTTGTATGTGGATAAGCTTAATGAATTAAATTGCTAATAGTCATTCAGCCAGGAAAACAAAAACACTCAAATACTATAACTTTTAATATGTTTCCACAAGGATGATGCTATATTTTTGCAAGGAAGAATTGAGATAAGATGTCGTATTGCTTGCTAGAATATAGCATACAGAGAATTCAAACCCACCCAGACAGAATTGAATGTCCACATGCAAAATCTCAATTATGTTGAGATTTACCAAAGCATGCTGAAATGGTATTGTTGAAGAAATGGTTGTGCCTATTGTAACAGAGCCATTGAAAGTAGAATTCCTTTTATCCCTCTGATTATTTTTTCCATTGAGTTCTTTTTTTCCATTTCAGAAATATTTTCAAAGATCGGTGTGTAAAGATGCTTGCCTACAAGTCTGACAACCTCATCTTCATTCCCAGGATCCACATGGTGGGAGGAGAGAACTTAGTCCTGGAAACTGTCCACTGACCTCCACCCAGGCAATCCCTCAATAAATAAAATGTAATGAAATATTTAGTAAAGAATAAAATTATTTTCTATAGTAAGTTAGCAACAAAGCAATGCATTTCATCGCCATTGTAATTTGTTCTTGTTTATCCCCTTATCTCTACCCTCCTTTGGTGACATCCTTCTTCACTCCAAAAAGTGTCATCTTCCACTTCTGTGTCATATGTATTCCATTGCCCTCTTTCCCCCGATTCCCTTTCCTTAAGATTTGTTCCATTCATTGTCCATTGTCTACTTTCAGGTCCTACGTATACATACATGCATACACATATGAGCACACACATACACATATGTGTATATATCTATACATATATATATATATATATATTCTGTGTATATAAAAATATTATACATGTGAAAGAAAAAGTGCAACATTTAACTTCATGAGTTTAACATACTTCAGTTAACATTATTCTCTTTAGTTCCATCTATTTTCTGCAACATTCATTATTTCAAGGTTCTTTATGGCTAAATAGAATTCCATTGTGTGTATCCACTTCATTTTTTTATGTAGTCATCTGTTCACAAGTAGAATTGTGTGGAATTAAAAACCTACTGCATAACAAAGACTCTGTAGGATGAATAGACAGCCTACAGAATGGGAAGAAATATTTGCCAGATACCAATGAGACAGGTGATTAATAACTCGACTCTCTAAAGATCTCCAAAAGTTAAATATGAAAGTGACATTTCTGAGACAATGCTGTGCCCACCCTCTACAAAGCTGGTGACAGTACTTCAAAGACTCAGATGTTAAGTCCTGCTTTAAATGGCACTTCTGGTTTGTGCACTTGTATATTCTATTTCACTTTCTCATAATGGCAAACTAAGTAAAGTTCTGAGTCATACAAACATAACACTCAGAAAAGAGACCAACGCAGAAAGATTTAATGAACCTGTATATACTAGTGATTTTAAAAAAAAAGACATAAGTTGTAAAATAAAATGCCATGATTATAAATTTTCAAATATGAACGCACATCATACTTTGTACCCAACATAAATACGTGTATACAATGATTATATTGTCAGTAATTTTCTTCTACTGGACCATGTCCCAAAGATTTCCTTTTCTGATAAGCTAATCCGATCCTACATTTTACTGTTGAATGTGCAGTGATTCTCATGCCACCTGCCAACATTGACTTTCAAAGTTCATGAGCTAATAAAGAAAAATAAATACGTAAAGATATATTAACATAAATTTAAAATAAAAAATACTGTTTACAGTTTGCCTCTATAAAAAGTACTGCACTCAAGCCCATGTTCTAGAAAGAGACAGAAAGCAGAAGGTCCTGATCTGTAGACAGGGCCAAAGAGAGGACCGTTTGCAGGTCACATATGAGGGCAAATACAGTGATCACCTGGTTCCTTTCTTCCTTCTCCCAGACCCTGGACTGTTCCTATAATGTTCTATCCATAGAATTTAGTCCCCAGCATTCCTTGTAGCTAAACATGACCATGCAATCAAGTGGTTTAACTACAGATTATTAATAAAAATGATTTGTGCAGTTTCTGCTTTAACTGATTAACAGATGCATGTACCTGCTCATTGTTCTATTTTCATCTTTTGGGTCAGGATGCAGATGTGAACCTGCAGTGGATATGACTATTAAATGGTTTAGCATCTTAGGAATGATAGTTCAGTGGGCTGGACAGCACCTTGGTCTTTGCAAGACTTCATGGGGTAGCTGCTTACCCTCTTGAAAATGTTTATTTTCTTTCTGAACTTGTGTTTTTGAAAGCAAAAGTAACTCCTCCTGTGTGACTCATGAAACACTGAGGCTTGTCAGCAGCTCACAACGTTTTACAATTAATAGGGTCCTTAATATGTGGCTAATGATATAATTTACCACTATCTACTTCAATAAAAATGTGAATTTATTGAGAATACTTTTTATGTTTGACTTTGTATCATTTGTATTGAACACAATGTTTTATTTGCGCCTCAAAACAACATCATGGAGTGTATGTACAAACTATTCTGATACCAAGCTGAACATTTTCTTAAGCAAATTATTCTTTTTCATGGATCAGGAAGTAGGAAATCTAAACTAGAAATTCAGCCTCAAAGCCCCTATGAAATCTTACAAACTTTCAGTCAAATAGCTACAGCACTCTCAATCATTTTTCAAGTGATTCATTATGATGTGAGCTTTTTACCCCCAGCTGCATATGACATCAATGAAATTATACTGAAACTAATGCGGAAAGGGGGCTACTTCTATTACTTTTTGTATCATTTATTTACAAAGTTCTTATTACTCTGGAAAGGCATTAAATACACTAGTCTACTGTAACAATACTCATAGTCCATTACATTGATATCATTCCTGGTCCAGTGAAGCAGGGACACGAGATGTGCAGAGGAACCAATAATTAAAGCTACTCAAAGTCCAAACAAAGAATCACAGGGCAGGGAATTTAGGTATTCTGGAGTAAAACAAAATACTTAGGGAAGAGGGGAATTTCCTTACTCACTTGTTTTTCAATTGACATATAAAATAACCACACTTATGGAGGACATTAAGGTATTTCAACACATGAACTCATTTGGGTAAGCTTACGGAAGTTGAGATGATTTGTGAAGAATATTAAATCTGAAGCATCTCAAGTGGAAAGGAAGCAGACTGAGCATGATTTGGAGCTGCAGAAGCCTGATATACTATAGAAATTCTCAGAAACCAACTTAATGGGAGTGGAGATTGTGCTGAGAGAAGCACAATAAAGAGCAATCAATACAGGCTGCAGCTTGCAGGCACCACCAGGATGTCAATACAGAGCAAAGCACTTGATTTTCAAAAGGTCTCAAGTAAGGGTGGCGTAAGGATTACATGACCAAATTGGTATTTTAGAAAGACTGATCTGATGTATGCTTCGTGATCAGGGAAAACAGGAAAAAAAAAAGAGCTAAGCTATTGGAATAACCCCAAAATGAGATGGACACACTGCTACTGATTGTAGGTGGGATGAAAATGGAAATTTAAACAGGTATTTCTGCACTATCAAGAAAGACTCTACCAGACTTGAAGATAATAAGAAAAACGACCTTGCAATGTCATCTTCAGATCAGTATTTGTTACTTCTGTTTCAAGATCACAGGTGTCTGGGTAGCTATCATTTCTTGCCATAATTATTCAATGTTCTCATTCTTTTTGTCAAGTATTAGTTGACACATAAACAATAATCTCTTCAGAATCTGGACATTCACTGTGTGACACTGAATCCTGTCATTATAATAGTTAGATTGATTAGCATGACTAAATAAATAAATATAAATGTAATACAAAGAGTTAAGTGAATGTTAACATGGACAAGAGAACCAGATGCAAGGATTGAACAAAGGACGCCGAAACAGTAGACCAGCAGAGGATAACACAATTCTAAAATGCTGGTAAGCAATGCTCAGCAAACATCCTGTTCTGTAGAGATCAGCAGACAGAAGCATGCTGAAAGCAAATGAGAATATTGACACCTATGAGCTCATAATATCAGGTGGGCAAAGACTTGTAAGAAACCAAAGAAATCACAAAACACGCAAAATACTAAAGTAGCATAAATTGGAGGTTCTTTTTCCAGACACCTGTATAGAACGCTTGCCAATCCTTTACTGTGGAGGACTTAGTGATTAAGAGTCCACTGTGATCTGTTCATGGTCATTTACTAATATATGTTTTTGAGTAAATGCTTTACACAAAAATTCTGTTTAGTAACATAGAGACAGGAATGGTGGTGAACACATGAAATCCTACTTGGAAAACTGAAACAGGAGTATATGTGTTCCAGGGCATTCTGGGCAATTTAGTGGCGACCCTTTCTCAGAACTTGGGTGATAGGAGATAAAAATGAATGCGGTTAAAGCTCAGGAGAGAGATGCTCAGCCAGCATGCGCAAGGCCCTTGGTTCAATTCTTAGCAAATAAAAACAAAATAACAAAATACAGGTTATTTTCATTTAACCTATTTATTTCTGGTTTTTAAAAGGTACAGCTTAATAACGCATCTGGTCTTATAATTGAGACAAGTCCAATTGAAATTAGCAGGTAGCCATTTGATCACTATTCTGTGGTGAAACAGGAACTATTTCAAAAAGGTTTTTATGAAAAACTGCACTGAGCAGACCCATGGAGACCTAAGGTGCCCAGAAACTAGTTCAGCTCGATTATCACGAAGCAACTAGCCTTACGTGTGACTATGAAAAGAGAAAAGAGATTATCTGCTATTTTGTTGAGTCTCTTCTAGGATATGACTTTTCCACCCAAGTTATTCAACTGATTTGATGCTTCATCCTCAGAAAGCATAAATTATTCAAGGCATACTTTGCAAGAACGTCAAAGATGAAAGCTAAGGGCTGTGCTTTGCATGTAGAAAAGGATAAAGAGAGGGTGTGACAAATGTTTTTACCTGTTACTGTAAGTAAGACTTTTGCCCCATTGTCTTAGTAATCCTGAGCAGCTATAGCAAACGATTATGACTTGAGGTGCTAAAACTCAGATCTCTTTATTACAATACTGAAGACTAAAATTTTCCAGGTTAAAGTGTGGGCAGACTCAGTTCTTAGTGAAGGACACTCGCTTCCTGGCTGCAGAGAGGCACTTTCTTGCTGTGTACCTCCAGGGTCTTCCCTTAGTGTTTGTGGAGATGGGTCACTTTGTCCATGTCTGGTTTTGTCTTTGTTTCCTCCTAAAGGAATTGCTGGGATCATAAGGGAGGGCTGTCGTTAAGCTAAGTTAATTTTCTCCCCAAAGCAACAATTTCAAATAACACTACACTGGGGACTTAAATTTGGAGTATGTTCATCTTCACCAATTTTTTCAACTTTTCCAATTCATTATTCCCATCACTGGTTTCTCTATACACCAATCTTATACCATGCCAAAATCTTGAATAAAATGGTGAGATACATGCTGTGACTGTTGCTGTGGGATGTTCTGTATGGCAAATGTGTTGCTGATTAGTCAATAAATAAAACACTGATTGGCCATTGGCTAGGCAGGAAGTGTAGGCAGGACAAGGAGGAGAATAAAGCTGGGAAGTGGAAGGCTGAGTGAGAGAGACACTGCCAGCCACCACCATGACAAACAGCATGTGAAGATACCGGTAAGCCACGAGCCATGTGGCAAGGTATAGATTTATAGAAATGGATTAATTTAAGTTGTAAGAAAAGTTAGCAAGAAGCCTGTCACGGCCATACAGTTTGTAACCAATTAAGTCTCTGTGTTTACTTGGTTGGGTCTGAGTGGCTGTGGGACTGGCAGGTGAGAGAGATTTGTCCTGACTGTGGGCCAGGTAGGAAAACTTTAGCAACAGACTGTATTTTAAATTCAAAGCCTGGGTTCTAATTTTTAACTACAAGCAGTCCTTCCATTCTCCCTGCTTCTCATTATTGTTTAAAGAGACTTAACATAATAACTTCCAGGAAACTGTCTCTATTTCTTTCTGAAGGAAAGTCTCCCAGATGGAAACGCACTAGCACCCTTTGCACAGAAGTGAAGGAAACTTTTAATAAGTTAAAACACATGTATCCTTAAAATTTCCCTTTAAAGTTTTAGTGTAAAACTGCTGTGGTTCTCCTTATGAAATCATTATGGAAAAGTCGGTCTCATACACATTCCTTACAGCCAACCATTTAGACCCCAACACTCCTCAAGTACTATAATCTGGCACTATTTGTTTGTGGGTTCTTTCAGTACAAGAATCCCGTTAGCTGGAGCCATCCCTGTCAGAAGGACAGACAGCTTACTGGACCACATAGAGTGGATACAGGCCTCCATGGATCTCACCTCTAAGGTATGCACTCAATATGTGTTCTCAAAGTTTCCCCAGAAAAGAGTGGCCTCCAGCTGCCCATAGTAGGAATGTACTTGCTAATTCAGTTTTTTTGCCACCTTATATTACAAGAATATTAAATTAACTGCTCCCACCAAAATCTAAGTTCAGTATTCCAAGTCTGGCAAAATTCAGACTGAAAGAGGGTGTGGTGGTGTCTCATCTCTACCTAGTATTTGCAGGAATGATAGTATAGTATCTTTGTATGGTACTGAAAATAAAATTTCAAAATTAGAAAATTGTTTTCTGTTAAACTATGAAGAAGCAGTGCTATCCATTACCTGTAATTGTCAAGTTTAAAAACAGAAAGTAAAAGAAACATGTTTTCGCTTAAGTGACTCCTAGAAATTCTTTCATTCTGTTGACAACTTGTTTTCCTTCAGCTGATTTCTTCTCATTTAAAATACACATTCAACCTAAGTGAAGTGACAATGTCCAAGTGAAAATGGACACAAGACACTTCCCTTAAAGAGCCTATAGAGAAGTTAGAAGACATGTACAGGTGAACAAAATTAGTCAGCACTGCCGAGCATTTGAGAACATTACAATAACATAAAATATAATAGGAATATGAAAAAATTCTGCATAATTGGCCTTCTCTCAGGATCAATCTTCTCAACATTGGGTCCCCTGGTTCCAATTGCCATTGAATTTTTACTGTCTCCTAATTCATTTCTCTATGCTTGACTACTCTTCTCCATTCTAGAGACATGTCTCTAGTTTATTATTTTAATTTTTAGCAGTCATGTCAAATTTGTTATGGTTACATTGAAATTCTTGTTTTTACTCTCCCTCTAAATCATCGCATTCCCTAATCATTTTCCCACATGTTGAAGAACATAAGTGTTATTAAATCTGGCTGCTAGCCACATCCAACTTATGTTGCTAATGGCCTAGTCTGTCTCAATGTTCTCCGACAATATAAGTCTGCATTATTTCTCCCTTGGGGTCATTATTCATCCATCCTTGTTTCCATATAAGACATTCTCTACTTAGCGTCTAGAATCATCTTTCTAAATGAGAAATTAGGTCATATTTCTTTCCCTT
The DNA here is from genome assembly GCF_949786415.1 of Peromyscus eremicus. Classification (NCBI taxonomy): domain Eukaryota; kingdom Metazoa; phylum Chordata; class Mammalia; order Rodentia; family Cricetidae; genus Peromyscus; species Peromyscus eremicus. The sequence continues at coordinate 70,752,021 of NC_081422.1, read as the reverse complement.
TGAAAAATATATGTATAACAACAATAATCAAAGTAAAGGAGAACCTCAACTTGAGAAAGCAGGCTATGGGAAGAGTTAGGTACCTGGAAGGGGCTGGGGAAAGGAAAGGGGAGAATGATGTAATTCTAGTTCAATTAAAAATATTTAAAAATTAAAAATAAAAACTCCTTTGTTGACTCTCAGTGCAATTAATACAAAAATCTCATGGTTATGACTTCTGACTTAAGTCCCACCTTCAGCTACAGTTTTCCCCATGTGCCATGTTCCAGCCAGAAAGGCCTCTGGGCCTAGTAATGGATTTAATCATAGCAAATTTCCTCTTTTGTAATTGATATCTGCAATAGGTTTTCACTGTACCCATTCACATTAACTTGTTTTTTGTTGTTTAATTCTTATCTTAAAAGTTCCTTCTTCATTGAGGCTTCCTCACCACCGAGTAAAAAATATTCATTTGGATAGTCTTCATGGCCATGGATTTAGTTGATCCATTAGATATCAATTCTAATGTCACTAGGGACTTTAAGGTGATACTGGGAATTAGATTCTCTAGAGTTGTAACACTAACAAATGCCAAGTAGGCACACAGTGAATACACAGAAGGAACACATTAGTGGAAAAATAAAATAAATGAAATTACTGAGAATGAAGTGTGTGTGTGTGTGTGTGTGTGTGTGTGTGTGTGTGTGTGCTCCTCTGTGTGTGTAATCTTCAGAAATACTAAAAGTTGTAAAAACAAAAAGCAAGACAGTTGTGAGCTAATTAGGTAATATCTTCTCAAAGAATCTGTGTAACACAGGTGTATCCTTGGATGAGAAATGTGATTCAGGAAGCAGACCCAAACTGCAAACACTTATCTGGAGATAAGCAGATGTGCCATGGGAATGTTGAAGGACAAACAATACTAGAACATGGAAGGAGTCAGCTGCCACTTCTGTTCTAACCACTCTACAATTTAAAACAATAGATTCACAATAAATCAGATTCAGATAAAATAAACCCTAAACAGTTTACAATATATATAAAAATATACATAGACTTAAAAATAAGTAAACAATTATATAAAAATTTAAAAAAATAAAATCTTAAAAAAAAAAGAAATATCTTGAAAAAATTTACTCTGGTGCCAGGCGGTGGTGGCACCAAGGCTAGCAATCTGAGTTTGATCCCCATGACCCACATGGTGGAAGGAAAGAATTCACTCCCTCAACTTTTCCTCTGATCTCCATACTCAGTGGCATGTGTACTTCCCCAATAAATGAATATAATATTAAAAAAGTAAGCAATAAAAAAATCTTGAAAAAGACAATAAAATAATATAAAAATAAGCCACATAAAGATAAAAATCACACACACAAAAAATCTAGATTATATTGTCTTTAAGATTGTTAACTACAAAAATATATTTAATTATAAAGGCTGCTCAGAGCCGGGCAGTGGTGGCGCATGCCTTTAATCCCAGCACTCGGGAGGCAGAGCCAGGCGGATCTCTGTGAGTTCAAGGCCAGCCTGGTCTACAGAGTGAGTTCCAGGAAAGGCGCAAAGCTACACAGAGAAACCCTGTCTTGAAACCCCCCCCCAAAAAAAGAAAAAAAAACAATAAAGGATGCTCAGTTAAACCAACATATATATTTTTAAAATATCTTAACTTCAAACTTTAGGTCTAAAAATATGTTGCTTTAAAAAGGAGGATCTGCTTTTGTTTCCACAAAAAAGTAAGAGACTATGGATTTGTTCCAAATTAAGATAGATAAGATTTGATTAAGCCAGATCTCTTAAACCTTAACAAATGGTACCTATCAACAAAGATTATAGTCGATCTTCCCAGGACTTAGACATTATCTCAAATTTTCTCAAAATCCTCATTAAACTACCAGCACCCGCTATTAACAGAAAGTATCCTAAAATGTATGCCCTGTAGCTGGAGTATTCCTGTGTCCACCTGGCCCCTGTAGCCACTCAGACCCAAATAAACACATAGACGCTTATATTATTTAAACTGTGAGGCCTAATGGCTCAGGCTTCTTGCTATCTAGTTCTTATATCATAAATTAACCCATTTCTATAATCTATACCTTGCCATGTGGCTTGTGGCTTACCAGTATCTTACATCTTACTTTTCATGGTGGTGGCAGCTGGCCAAGTCTCCTGACTCAGCCTTCCTGTTCCCAGCATTCTCTTCTCTGCTTGTCCTATCTATACTTCCTTGCTGTGGGATGTTCTGTATGGCAAATGTGTTGCTAATTAGTCAATAAATAAAACACTGATTGGCCATTGGCTAGGCAGGAAGTGTAGGCGGGACAAGGAGGAGAATAAAGCTGGGAAGTGGAAGGCTGAGTGAGAGAGACACTGCCAGCCGCCACCATGATGACAAACAGCATGTGAAGATACCGGTAAGCCACAAGCCCTGTGGCAAGGTATAGATAAATGGAAATGGATTAATTTAAGCTGTAAGAACAGTTAGCAAGAAGCCTGCCACGGCCATACAGTTTGTAACCAATATAAGTCTCTGTGTTTACTTGGTCGGGTCTGAGTGACTGTGGGACTGGCAGGTGACAGAGATTTGCCCTGACTGTGGGCCAGGCAGGAAAACTCAAGCTACACTTCCTGCCTGGCTACTGGCCAATCAGCATTTTATTTATTAACCAATCAGAGCAACACATTCACAGCATAGAGAAAATCCCACAGCAATGCCCACGTTCCCAAAAAATAAATTATAGATATTTGTCTTTGTTAGAGATTACTTACAAATTGCTATTGGTCATAATCAATATCTTTCTAAAAAGGGGGGGAAATAGGATATAGATACTATGGGATAAAAGGGTAGATTATTAAATCCAAGAACAACTTGCTTAAAATGTTTTACATTGCTATGGATTTTAGTTTATTGATACAAATTTAAAGTTAATTTTGTTATACTGTATGTATATTTCTACTCTTATTTAAAATATTTTGCTTGTGCAACTCATTTGAAATTGTAATGTATAGTTGAGAAATACATATTAATTATTAGTCATCTATGATAATCAAACATAATCATGTTAGTTAAGTTTTCTATGTATAGGGTATATATATTTCAGTTAGGTAGGTAATCTTCAAACACTTCAAAGACCTACAAAATCTGACATTTAAAATGTTTTAAGAACTTTGACTTTCTGGATATTGAGACATGTCTGCTCCTGACAGTACCATTCTACTTCAGAGAAGATAATGGGCATTAAAGAAACTCATTATGGAGTTTGCTTTCTTTGTGACAAAAGTTAGCCACTGGACAAAAAAAAATGCCCTTGCATCGACTACTTGATATATATAATATGTTGTATAAAGTGGGCATGCAGGACCCATAGGAAGGTGACCACAGAACTTTTCAAGGTGAGATGGTCCTTCAGGTTCCTGCTTCGCAGAAGAAACTGCTAGACATTCTACAGAGCACAAAGGAAGCAATTGGGAGACTCTAGACCTATAGGCTAAAGATGGATGCCCCAATATTGCAGAGGAACTTTGGTGTCCAGGCAGGCAGCTGTCTCTGTCATTCTAGATTTTTGGAAGTTGCTTACAATGCTCTTCTTGTTTACTTAGGTAATATTATATCCTTCTGAGATCTTTGATGTAGTTAAAGACTAGATAGTTATAATTTTCCTTGGTTATGATAAGACATAAATTAAATATGAAACTTTAGACTCAAAAATATAGGATAGATAGAATATTTTCTTTAATTTTTCCAAATATAAATAGACTAGATATTATAACTGTAATTCTTGCTTGATTATATGTAATTTTACTATGTTCAAGTTAAAACCTTCCTTTTTGATTAGACAGAAAAGGGGAGGTGCTGTGGGATGTTCTGTATGCTGTGGATATATATTGGTTGATAAATAAAATGCTGATTGGCCAGTAGCCAGACAGGAAGTATAGGCAGACAAGCAGAGGAGGAGAATGCTGGGAAGAGAAAGGACAGAGTCAGAAGTTGCCAGCCAGACACAGAGGAAGCAAGATGACAAGGCAGAACTAAGAAAAGGTACCAAGCCATGTGGCTAAACATAGATAAGAATTATGGGTTAATTTAAGTGTAAGAGCTAGTCAGTATTAAGCCTGAGCTAATGGCCAAATAGTTATAATTAATATAAGCTTCTGAGTGATTATTTTATAAGCAGGCCACAGGACTACAGGGGCTTGGTGGGACCAGAGGAAACCGTCCAACTACATCATACCTTTGCCCTCTTTTCACAAAGAAATAGATGTGCTCTTGAAAATTATTTTCATCACAAATGCTCAGTGAGCGTTGGCTTTGTGGCAATCAGTGTTTTGTGTTCTGGGCAGGGAGGCACACATTACCTCTGCTCTGCAAATGATTCCAGTGTAGTAGAAGGCACAGACATTAATATGTAATTTTAAAAGTAATACAACATAGTGGCAAGTTCTATTTAACTTCATAATAACAAAAGCTTTTTTAAAACCTGCATCCTATAAAAATATTGATAAATTCCACTAACTTACATTATGCTCTTAGAACATAGTATTACCATGACAAAGTGAAAACAAGGATGTATAACAGACTAAGTTGAAGGTTTACAATGAGAACTTGTAAAGACTACTATATCTAATTGGTTTCATGTTGATCTGAGAATGGGTAGGTTTTTTTTCCTTGTTTTATGATTTACTTTTATTTTAAGTGAATTGGTGTTTTTCCTGCATGTTTGTCTGTGTGATGGCATTGAATGCCCTGGAACTGGATGCTGCTGGCCACAGGAATACATCATAATAACTCAGCTGGTTATGGCAAAGTCACTACCTGAAGGGATCAAGGAATTCCTTCAGAGGAAGCCAAATTCCAAGGAGCTTTTGGTGTTTCTTGGATTGTTATATATCAGCTGTCTTCTGTTATGAAAATCATGTGTGCCTTCATTGTTTTCCCATTGATTTTTCCCTAAGAAGGGCTAACAGTGTAGACTGATCACTCTCTGGACATACACATTCAAGGTATTTGGAGAACAACCTCAAGAAAGTCTTCCTCTGGAATCAGATATCTCCCTTAGCCACTTTCAAGGACTAGCAGTAATAACAGTCCACATGCAGGTCACCTGATTTAAGGTAAATTCCACAAGGAGACACTGCCTAGGTCATGTGGATATTAAGTAATAGCTTTACACAATTTAGCTTGGACCCTCCCTTCTTACAGCCTTACTAACTTTATAGACCTCTAACTCCTTACCTAACCACTTCTAGGAATATTTAGATAACTCTCTGTGCCGACAGCTATGCTCAGCCAGAACCCAAGTTCAAGCTTCCCTGTAATTATCATCATTGGCAGCATCCGGCCAGGTCCATCCCCAGATGGAGGAAAGTACCTTATCAGAGATACCTCTGTACTCTCTAAGAACAGACTTAAGCATCCAGACTACCCATTTGAGAAGGCCTGGCGGATGTGCCAATTAAGCTTAACTACCTCCTTTTCCAAATCTTACCTCTAGTTCCAGATCTCCCTTTAACTATCACCAGAGGCATCTAGCTGCACACAGGTTGCCTAGGGACAGAGCACACCTTCCCCCACCCTGCAGAAAAATGGCAGATAGCTTGGACAGATAGGAGCCACAGGAAAAAAGAAGGCAGTTTTCTTTTCTCCCATTGACCTAGCAACTTATAGATTCTTAACATTTTCTATCAATCACATTTAAGACTATAGTGGAGCACATAAGATCCGTCTTCTTAGATATTACCCAAATTTAGCCTTTAGTTAATTCATTAGTCACTTTCCCTTTGGGTTGCAAATAATAATTAACAATTACTGTCCCTCTATGTGATTCTTATCTCCCCTCAGTTTGACCCTGGAAGCCTGACAATCACTGCCTGAGGAAACTCTTACCAGCCTTTATGACCACACAGGAATTCAGGCTGGGTGAGCTGGGTGGAGGGGAGGATTGTGATTGTTTGGGTATATAACTGTAAAGCTAGAGACGGATGATGAATTAAAGTGAATAGACTAAAGAGCTCGGTGTGCTGAGATTCTATTTCCTGAAAATAGTCCTCGTCGTTAGTAGTTCTCTCTCCTGAACCCCTGGGATGTATAATATTTAGGCTGGTCCCTCTAATATTATACAAGAACTGGAGTTACAGTTGTGAGCAGACATGTGGGTGCTGGAAATTGAACTCAGGTCCTCTGGAAGAGCAGCCAGTGCTCTTAACTGCTGAGCCATCCCTCCAGCCCAGAATTAGAGGGCTGAGAGATAACATTTAATGAACAGAAATGCATTAGCTCACAGAGTAGGGGGCTGACATCTGACAGGTATCATCTTTCTCCATTCTCCCATGACAAAAGATGAGACAAAGGAGTTCAAAATCAGTACTTTACAAATCACACTCCCAAGAGAACAAATCCACTCCCGTACTAACAGGACTAATCCATTCATGAAGGTATAGTTATCATGGCCTCCAAACTTCATAAAGCTGCAGCCCTTTATTTGCAAGGAATTCAATTTTCAACATGAGTCTGAAAAATGGCAAACACTCACAAAATTCAGATGTGTGATCGTATCACTTACTGATCTCTCGTCTTACCATCTCTGATGCACCCTTTACCTCTTTTAATACTTTAAGAAAGTATTTCCTAAAATTCCTGATGCTTATACAACATAGTTCTCTACTCTAATTCACTGACCCTTTTGATATTTTTTTTTCTTTGACCTTCATCCAAGTCCACTTTAATTTGCAAGTTAATAAAACACAGTGGATTTCTATGAGGTAAGAATCTCCTGCTGATCTAGCCCAGATACACCAAGTTATGGTAAAGAGCTGCACTAAAACGCTATCTTGGCAAACCTTAACCTCTGAATGTCTGAGGCGTGATCGCTGCCTTTCCTCTGTTTTGAAGCTCTCTGTGTGACTGGTTTTCAGTGGATGTTATCATACCTGTACGGTTTGTGAAGAAACATATAATAACGAATAAGTAATTGGGAATCCAACCAACAGGAATCGTACTCCCACAGTGTCAAGGGCTAGAAGCACAAGATCACATTGTCTCCATTTAGATTCTTCTAGGGACCCCCTCCTTGGCTTCCAAGTAGCTCTTTCTCACTATATTCTATGATGGTTTAGGCTCAGTATATATGTATATTTGATGTTTCCTCTATCCCAGATTTCCCCTTTTATAGATGCCAGTCAAATTGGATTAGAGCTAACAATAACAGGTCCGTTTCACCTTATTAAGAGGCTCTGAAAGGGATGCAAAATACAGTGATATTCTGAGGTACTAAGGGCTAAGGTGACAACCCGTGAGTTTGGGGGTATACACTTCAAACTGTAGCTAACTACTCAAACGGTGGTGTGGGTGCTGCCCCAGTCCTCTCTTTCCCATACGGGTATTCAGTTTGTGAACAAGAACTGTCTTAGCTTGCTCTTTAATGACCTTCCTTCAGATTCTTTCAGCAGCTTCCTTGGGAAGTCAGCTCCCATCCCTTTCTCCCGCACTGTTTCCCGCAGCCTCGCCCTTCCTCTCTGCTGTCTGCTGCGTTATTAATCGAATGAGCTTCTTAGTTGTCACCCCTAAAGACCCTTATGATTTTCTAGTGCTTGTACACCTGGTGGAACTGGGGTTTGCACCATTTCACCCAAGGGACTTCAGGTGGCTCTCTTGACAGCCTCTGTAATTCCCTTTCAATGTGCAGATCTCTCCTCAGCCATACAATCCCAGCATCCCTGAAATGTTCTCTGTAAATCTTTCTCTTCTGAAGTCTTCCTCACCAGTGCTGTATTGGTGAAATTATTAAGGCCACTCCACGTAGTTAAAAGGAGATTTATTTAATGGCGTAACTTACAAATTAAGGGATAGGTAGGTCTCGGGTTCTAGGGAAGGTGTATCGCAGTCCAGCGGTGTTCTCTGGAGCTCTGCTTGGCCCACCTCCACCGTCCAGGGTCCGGGAACAGAGAGAGAGCGCAGCCCATCCAGATCTCAGGTCTCCAGGCGCCTCTCTTGGCCCCGCCTTGTAGGCGTGACAGTTGCAAAGTCTCAATGGGGGTTGGAACTTACAGATCAAAGCTGGAATGGCTACCCACTACAGTGCTGTATGCTTCAGACCTTCTGGAATTGCACTTTTCTTTGTTTGCTGTTGCTGGGGACCCTCTCCTACACTGAGCTGGGGCCGTTGAGCTCAGACGGTTTGGCTCCTGCCCTCGGGGATAACAATTCTACATTTTCCGCTCTGTTGTGTATGAAAACTACTGCTTCATATGTTTTTTTTTTCTTCACTCTTTTTCTTTAGCTGCTTGAAAGATAGAAAGGTAGATATATTTCCCATTATTCCATGATGGCTAGACACAAAAATTCAACACTTGAAAACATAACAAAAACTTCTCACGTTTTTATTTATATTCACAGTTTAAATTTTGGAATAAAATGGTGTCTTGAGATTCTTACCTCACATGTGGAAGGTATACATAAAAGGAACCTGAGCATTTGTACTCCTTCAAATATGTTAACACTGTTTTAAGGACAATTATTTAAAATAAGGAAGTAAGACATGTGGTGTATTGCTATCATCTCAGTACTTAGAGGAGGAGGAGGAGGAGGAGGAGGAGGAGGAGGAGGAGGAGGAGGAGGAGGAGGAGGGAGATTCTCAAGTTTGAGGCCAGCTTAGAACGAAGCCAGAGCCTGTCTCAAAAACAAGCAAACAAAACGTAAAGCAGAGTAACCTCAATGAACTCATGAACCGGCAGCCTGGGTTATGCATGGTAGCAAAGCACGGGCTCTGGGTTCTATCCCCAACTCTGGGGAAGAATAAGAAGGAAGGTCATGTCAGACACGTTCCTCACTGAGTTCTCCTGTCCCTATTCTGATGCCGTCATTTTATTGTAAACTTTTCCATTAGCTCTTGCGTTCTTTTGTTTGTTTGATCTTTTTCTGCTCTGCCTACTTTCTCTAGTCATATGTGAGTATTACACCATTTTAATTAGATCCTTTGTTGATACTCATTTAAAGATTGCCGATTTCAGACATTGGTAATATCTTCATTAACTGAGGATATATCGACTGGTAGTATTGCCAATTTATAAAGAAGTCAATATCATTAAAAAAAAATAGTTTTTTTGTTTGGGCTAGCTGAAGGCAGCCACAGACCTGGCCGGCACTGGTGGGTAGGTGCCATTAGGATGAGCTAATGTGTGGTGGAGAGATGGGGGAGAAAAGGAGGCAGAATTTGTGCTGTAGAGAGAGTTACAGTTGAAGAGGTGAAGGCGATGGGGAGCTGGCTGATGTGGGTGGTCTTCTTGCCACCCGGGGCCAGGTTGATGTCTTGGCCAGGTTGATGTCTCAGCCAGCAAGTGGCTGAGGGCTGTATCTGGCTCCATAGTCCTACCATAACCGGGGGTCTCTGTTGACATTCGTGACTCATGTTGCCACCAAGGGCCACAGGTATGCCTGGGGTCTAAGCCACCACCTGTAGCCAAGTTGGTGTCCTAGGGTCACCCCACCACTGGGACCATGCCAATCTGAGTGCCTTGTGCTGCCACCCTGGGCTATAATGACATCAGGGCTTAGCTGCTGCCAAGGGCCATGTCTGGATCTGTGGCTTTACTGCCACCACGGTCTGAGTTGATGTCCAAGGCTTCAGTAACCACTGAAGGCCATGCAAATGCCCAGGGACCAGTCAGCCACCTGAGTCCATGTTGGTGTCTGAGAGCCATCCTGCCACTGTGGCCATGGTTATGTCTGGCCTCAGGATGCATGCAGCATGGGACCAAGTCTGGGTCCATGGCCCTACTGCAGCCAGGGTCTGTGTTGATGTCCATGGCTCTTCTTACCACCAAAGGTCGTGCAAATGCCTGGGATCTGGACCATCACCTGAGGCCAGGTGGGTGTCTGATGGTCATTTTGCAGCCAGGGCCATACAGATCTGAGTGGCCTGTGCTGCCACCTGGGGCCATGGTGACATCCAGGCTCAGGCTTCTGCCAAGGACCATGTCTGTGTCCATGGTCCTACCACAGCCTGGATATGTGTTGATATCTCTGGCCAGTGTTTCCACCAAGGGCCACACAGATGCCCAGGGTCAGGGCTGTGGCCTGTGGCTGTGTTAGTGTCCAATCCGAGGGCCATACCACAGGCCATATCTCTTTGGGTGGTCTGCGTTGCCACCCAGGGCCATGATATTTTCGTGGCCGGGACTTCTGTCGAGGGACATGCCTGGGTTCATGTTCCTGCAGCAGCTGGGGTCTGTATTGATGTCCATGGACCATGTTACTACAGGGATCATAGGAACCATGTGTGTTGAAATCTGAGGGCTATGCTGCCCTTTACTGACTCTGAGAAGGCTGGCCATGCCCCTCACCTGGACACTGCAGTCAAAGAGCTGATCCTGTTCTTCATGGGAAAGCTGCTCCTTCCCCATACTCAGGAGAGGTGGCCCCACCCCTCATCACAGCATGGGAAAGCTGGCCCTGATGGCATGGGCCTAGGAGAGCTGGCTCTGTCCCTCTTCTGAGGGAAGTGGTACCAATAACCCAGACTGACCAGCTCAGCTAACACCCACACTCACATTCTGGGTCTTGGGTTGGCCCACACTAACATCTACCCCATCTATGAGGGGCTGGAACTCGTGAAGGGACTGGTCCTGTGGACCAATAGCTACAGAGTCTTCATGACCCAAGACAATGGCAGAGAATCCAAGAAGGGTTTCAGTGAGGGTCCAGTGATGGTGTGCCAGAGACTTTGAACCAGACCAATGACTCATGGCAATGAACATTTGAGGGTGGGGCTGATTGGATAAAGAGGTATCATGGGTGACACACTCCAGCTTCCAATGCCACTAGGACAAATAAAGAGATGTTGGAAAGACAGGAAAGATGGAGGAGCGAGGTGGGTATTTTGTTTTGTTTTTAATTAATTTCTTTTGAGGAGCATTGCAGGGGTGAGGAATGGATATGGAGGGACGGGGAGGTGAACAGGATTGTAGTGTATGATGTGAGATTCCCAAAGAATCAATAAGGAAATATGTTAAAAATATAGTTTTTCTTTCTGGAAGAAGTTGTCCTCCTCACTTCCTTGATACACATAGTACCAAGGGATTCTCAACATCGTACTGGTAGTGACTAGGTTTGCATCTTCTGAAAATGAAAATTATTTATAAATTTTCTTTTTTTACATGTAACGTAAAAATCCTGATAGCCTATCTTAAATAAATGTATTTAAATTATAGATTACTTTAGAAAATTTGCCTGGTTGAATACATACAACATTTTGTACTGTAAAATGAAGTAATAAAGACTCAGAGAATATTCTCTATGCACTTTTGAGTTGAATAAAGACAATATCATTATCTTTACTTTGATTGAGGATTGCCTCACAATGCTTTTGAAAGTTATCCTCAGAAAATCTGTTCAAGATGCTAGCACTATAGCATGGTGCCTTAACAGCAAAAATGTGAAAGAATATCTCTCTCCACATCAGACTTGCAGCTGCTGTTGATATTTAAAATGTTGTAGCACCTTTGGGTTATCAAAAGCCAACCATCATATTTAAGGTGCTAGAAGGTTCCAAAAATATCAAAAGTAAAAATATGCTTAGCCATTAACAGTGCTGGGAACACACATGACTGATTTGGGTTTCTTTTGTGCTATGTGTATCTTGTAACAAAGTTTTAAATATTAGTGTTGAAGTTATTTGCATTTTAGCCTGCCCGAAGCAAGCACGGCAGGATTTGAAATGCACAGCCTGCCACTGGTTATCTCCTCCACAACCCTTACCAAGACTAGCCAGGCTGGAACTTTAAAAGTTTATATTATTGTACTTTGGAAATTTTATGTCATGTTCATTTTTTGAAAATTCTGTGTATTTTCCTTTTACTATTCAGCAATAAAAACATACGCCAGCTGCAAGTCCTTACTGTTTCTCTGCTCATAACAGAAGCATCCCGGACAGAGCTACACGGAAAGGGTGTATTCGCCCAGAGTTGTGCTAGCACAATTTAAAGGCTGTTGTGGGGAATGTAATCTGTGTAATAAAGTGACAGCAGATCTATGCATAAATGGCAAGCACCATTTCATGGAGAAGTGGGAGAAGAAGCAAGGAAAGCATAATAAAAGACATAAAAGAATGTGTTAAACGACACTCTTGCCCTCCATATCATCTCTGTCCGTGAGGTGTGGCACCTTTTTCTGTTCCTGGAGTAGGTTTGAATACCACTATCTTGCTTGGGGTTTCTCTCAGGAGTCACCAAGGTGACAAGACTGTAGATGGAATGAATGAGCAATTACACAGCTCCTCAGCAAACTCCTTCCCCTCTGCCTCTGGGGCAGAAGAAGTTTTAGTCAGTGAGATACTGAGTTCAGGTGGAGAGATGTCAACTAGATAGTGACTGCATCTATTTCTGATCCTCACATCCATGAGCACACACATAATGAGCTCTGTTCTCTTTTTTTTCCCTCTGGCATGAAATAGAAACTTAATAAAAAATCTGTGCTTTATTGAATCTGCTAGGTTGTTTATTCAAAGTATCAGTGTGAGTGTACTCCCATCCAGGACACATCATATTAAAAATAGTTATTACAAAAGAAAAATCAAGATTATCACCTGAGTATGATCTCTCAAACCCCTATTTTAAAAATGATGTTGGACAAAAATCATAATGGACAACACCTAAAGAATGCCACCAGAAGATGAATTTTGACTGTCATACAGGCACACACATATGCGCAGACACAATTTTAAAAATAAAATGTTGGTACACTGTGAGATTTAGAATAATCTTTAATGAGTTATATGGAAGTTATATGGAAGTTATATGGAAGCATAAACATTAAAATATCTAATACCCACTGTTGTGGAATATTCCTTTACACTGTATAAGGGTGTGTCACTGTGATTGGTTTAATAAAGAGCTGAATGGCCATTAGCAAGGCCGGAAAAAGTTAGGTGGGACTTCTGAGGGCAAAGAGCTCTGGGAGAAGATAGGTGGATTTGCAAGCCGGACAAAGAACAACCAGGGTGGACATATGGAGATGAGGTGCTGTGGGATGCCTTTCTGTACCATGTGAATATTTGCTGCTCTGATTGGTTGATAATAAAGCTGTTTGGCCAATGGTGAAGCAGAATAAAGTTAGGCGGAACATTCGAACTGGAGAGAGAGGAGAAGAAAGGAGAATCAGGAGAGATGCCAGCCCACCACCCAAGGAGCAGCAAGATGCCAGCAGGGTAATGCCACGGCCATGTGGCAACATATAGATTAGTAGGATGGATTGAGTTAAGTTATAAGAGCTAAGTAGCAAGAAGCCTGACCCATAGGCCATACAGTTTGTAAATAATATAAAACTCTTTGTGTTTACTTGGGACCAAGTGGCTGCAAGTTGCAGGTGGGAGAGATTTGTCCTGACCGTGGTGTCTGGCAGGGCCGGAAAAACTTCAGGTTACAATGAGGTAGCCCAATGAAAAATATGTGGGTTAATTTAAGTTATAAGAGCTAGTTAGAAAGCTTTCTTAATTAATAAGACTCCTTGTCATTTTTTTTTTTGTGTGTGTGTGTGTGTGAGCTGGCAGCCCAAAAAGAAAATTCTGTCTAGAATCTACATTTATCATAGCAGTTCTGTTTGTGGTCTTTAATTTTATCTGTGATGCCCACTCTAAAGGCACTGGAGACTTAAAGTTACAAATTAAAGTTTGCTGGCCAGGAGTTAAAAGCAGCAGCAGAAACTGACTCTTGCCCAGATCTTCCCATCCACATGTTGTTCAAGTCAGATAAGCATCTGAAGCCTGGAACATTTCCTGACCCTTAACATTGAGAATCTCCTTGGCAACTGAGGATTTAATATATACAATCCATGTGTCCTCATATTCCTCCAACTTTCTTCAGCTTCAAACCCAATGCTGGTTGATAGCAACTCCACCCTTCCAGGTGGTTCAATTGGAAGGCTCCAAACTTTAGAGTCACTCAAGATGCCTTTCTTCATACCACACACCTGGCACCTTCAGTATGCTTTTGGTATGTCAGTCCCTTGGGTGTTTTGATAGTCTACCAATTTAACATCCCCCAATAGTCTTTCTCTACCAGCAGTTAGAAAGGTTCTTTTGTTTTTAAATCACTCTGTTACATCATGCTTCTATTTAAATGTAAGACTGTGGTGGTATTGTGTTCCCCAAAATATTGTGCACCCTAAACTTATCTGGGGTCAGAGACAGAACAGCCACAATACTAAACATAGAGGATAGGCAGTGGTAGCACATGCCTTTAATCCTAGATTCCAGAAGCAGAAATCCATCTGTTCAAGGATACAGCCAAGCATGGTGACTCACGCCTTTAATCCCAGGGAGTGATGGTAGAAAGCAGAAAGGTATATTAAAGGCGTGAAGACCAGAAACTAGTAGCATTTGGCTGGTTAAGCATTCAGGCTTCTAGCAGCACAGTTCAGCTGAGAGCCATTCAGATATGAGGACACAGAGGCTTCCAGTCTGAGGAAACAGGATCAGCTGAGGAACTAGCAAGGTGAGGTTGGCTGTGGCTTGTTCTGTCTCTCTGATCTTCCAGTGTTCACCCCAATACCTGGTTCAGGTTTGATTTTATTAATAAGACCTGTTAAGATTTGTGCTACATAAGACCTTCCACTAACTACCATAGAATCTTAAATGGCAAATTCCTTATAATGGCCATAAACTTAGCAAAGGTCACTCCACATTTCTCTCCCCCTTCCAGAAGATAGTAAAAAGGGCTTCCATATGCCTCACACTCAGTTTTTACTTTTCAAAACCTGATACTTCATGACAAAGTCACCACAGTTAATTTACCAGCACTAATGGTATTGGTGTTTCCAGTGTGCACTGCACTCAGGTTTCCTGGCTTTTAACTTTGTGCTCTCTCATTCTGTGTAGTGTATTACATTAGCATAGAGTCTTATAAGGGTTTTATTCTATTCACATATCAGATATTTTCCCCTAAATATTTTGGTGATTATTAAGGAATCCAATATAAGCATTTGCATATGGATCATGTGTGGATATTCATTTTCCTATCAGTTAAATAGCTAGTAGCCTCATGGTTAGATCATGTCGTGAAACTATTCAGAAAGAAGCCGCCCAATTCTTTTACAAATTGTCTTTGACTTTTCATGTTGCTATCAATGCAAATTGAGGCTTCTAATTGTTGCCTTCATGCAAGAGGTTGCAAGTTATGTTTGTTTGTTTCTTTGGGTAATTTTAGTGGGTGTTTAGTGGTACATAATTTTGTGTTCTCTTGCTTCGAATGGTTTGGTTCATCTTTTCCATACTGTTGTTTTCAATGTTTATCTTATCTGGTAAGATAACAGTTTAGGTTCTTCTTCAGTTTTCAAGATTGGCTTACTCATTTCTCAGTGACTTAGTGGATTATTTTTTATAGCTCAGATACAAACAAATTTATAACATTCGATTTGAAGATACTCCCCCAATCTGTGGTGTAGCTTTTCTTGTCTTAAAATTGTTTGCAGAATGTGTATTTCTATTCTAATGATGAAGTAATTTAATAGTTTTTTTCTTTCATGCGCTATGTTTTTAGTATTGGATTTGAAAATGAATCCTCAAGCCCTAGCGCACATAATTTTCCTTCCAACATTTTATCTGTAAGTTTTATGGTTTTGCACTTAGACATTTTCATCAGTGATCCAGTTCAGAGAGGTGTAGCTATGTCCTCCAAAGTAGTTAGTAAGTTTATTGTGTCCTAATAAATGGTATTTGCAAATACTGTAATAGAAGTTTTATATGTTTCCACTTTTACATTTGTTAATGATGATATAATAAAATGTAATTTTATTACCTTTGAGTTTTACGTGTTTTCCCTGTTAAGGTAGACCTATGCATTATTATAACCTGAAAATTATGGTCCTAAGATTTTAAACTCTTCATCTAGAATGCCTTTTTGTTATAAATCAGATGTGTGTTTCTAAGGATATCTTCCAATTTTGTACAAACTGACAGAAAATCAAGGAGCTGTGTTTCAATTTGGAGTTCATTTCTTCACACATGGAGGCCGCCATTCTCCTTGACCCCCCATTTTCTTCTTTCTGGTCCTTTTAATTTACCAATGACTGCAGCAATGTGAAGGAGGGACTTCATCAAGGGTGGGAGGACTGAAAGATGGGAGCACTAGCAAGAAGGTCTCCCAGTTCCTATTTAAGAACACACATCTGTGCAAATGGGTTAAAAAATAACACGGTACCCAGCAACAAAGGACACCTTTAAGGACACCTTTGTTTTCATGTTTTTAGTCAGTTCGGCTTTCCCCCTTTTGTGTAATCCCTTTCCTTATAAATCCTTATAAATTTTACCTATAGATTTGTTTTTTATGTGTTTAGGTGATTGAATTTTACTATGTGTGTTTTTATTGCATTCACATAAACCAACTCCAATGTGTGTAGACATTGTACCTCTGAATACAAAGATGTTTGAACAGTATGACTTGGGTACCTGTTAGGGAAAAGTGAAGCTGCATGCTAATGCTATAAAAACACAAAAATATGTGTGAAAAAAAATTCAAGTAAAGTGAGGGGGTAAAGTTCTAAGATTTGTGTAAGAAAAATCCAAAATTCTTAAGATGATATTTGATTGGCCTGAAATGATTAAGAAAAATGAAGTTATGTTATAAAAAACAAAAACAAAAGATAGGAATTGATTTCAATGAAGAACTAGACTCACATGGAAACTACTCCTAAAGAATAGCTTCTTCACCTGAAGTCTTATTTTAGTATTTGAAGTTCTTTTTCATTTAAAATAAAACTGTGCAAAGTAACATATTGTGTTTATGGTAAAATAATAACCACCTAACAACAGACAGTGACCACATAGTGAATCACAGTGATTATAGATGTCAGTGTGGGAGCTTAGTTGGGAAGCCAGTCATCAGCTGGGGATAGAATGGTTATGTGGATACAGTCTGATCTCCTAATTGCTGTTGTAACTGTTACAGATTATTCTTTGTGTGAAGAATGAATTGTAGAAAGCTTTAACTCTCTCAAATGGCACTGAGTCATTCTGTGTAACTCAGCCACACTGGCCTTTGTCTCAGCCAGACTCATAAACACACACAGTCGGCTTCACTCCATTTCTCAGAAATTAAGCGGGCGACCCTGAAAGAAAATACCCACCCCCACCATACAGATCTTTAACTGAATAGTCACCTAATTCTCAGCCAGCTTCCTGGACCAATACTGATTCTTGAAGCATGTTTATTTAGTCAGCGAAAAGAAGAGGGGATTGTGACTTGGAGATACACACATGCATGGGCCCCAGGTGCTGCCAACATAATGTTGAATGGTAAGTAAGGCCCGTGTTAGGTCCTCTACTTCAGCCCCAGTGAGCCCCCCAGGAGGTGCATGAGGCCCTTCCTCCAGTACCAGTGGAAGAAAGATTCTGAGTGTGCGCCTTTCTTTAAATTCTCTTATTAAAAATTAAAATACAATTATTTCCCTCCATTTCCCTTTCCTCACACTTCTCTCACACCCCACTCTGTCCTTCTCAAATTCCTAGCCTCCTCTTTTTTATCTGTTTAAAGCACTCCAGAGGAGGATCAAACTTCCACTCCCTACCTCATTTCCTCACACCCTATGTTAGGTTTTTGTTTACTTGTTTGCTTTTAATTAAATTTGTTACTTTTTTAAAGTTTGCAAATTAAAAAAACCACACATACTGAAATTTACCCAAAGTCTATGCATCTCAATACATCTCTGTATAATTAGAATAGCTGTTCTGAAAGTGTGGAGCTTCACGTTGGATTTTACACTTTCATTATTAAATATATTTTTATGAACTTTTCCACTACTAACAAATGAGAACTCTATGACAGAGTTAGAACTAGAAAAACAATTATCTTTACATCCTTTTTTCATAATTCATGCCTGCTGTGGGATGTTCTGTATGGCAAATGTGTTGCTCTGATTGGCTAGTAAATAAAACACTGATTGGCCAGTAGTCAGGCAGGAGGAAGTATAGGCGGGACAAGGAGGAGAAGAATTCTGGGAAGTGGAAGGCTAAGTCAGAGACACTGCCAGCCGCTGCCATGACAAACAGCATGTGAAGATGTCAGTAAGCCACAAGCCATGTGGCAAGGTATAGATTTATAGAAATGGATTAATTTAAGATATAAGAACAGTTAGAAAGAAGCCTGGTACGGCCATACAGTTTGTAAGCAATATAAGTCTCTGTGTTTACTTGGTTGGGCCTGAGCAGCTATGGGACTGGTGGGTGAGAGAGATTTGTCCTGACTGTGGGCCAGGCAGGAAAACTCTAGCTACACATGCCCATTACCTACAGTCAGTCCTTCCTTATTCCCTAATATTTAGCCTTTCCTGTTCTCTTTTCTACATGTTATACAGTACCCACATATATTTTTTGTATGTATGTTTATATATATACATATACATATATACTTAAATATATTATTGTTTAGATCCAACTTTGAGGGATAGTATGCAATTTTTATTTTTCTAAAATTGTGTGACCTTTTTAATAGTATACATTCTAAGTCCATCCATTTTCATAAAATTTTTGTGATTGTGTTTTTCTCCCAAGCTAAATAATGCTCCATTTTTTTATATATACCAGATTTTCATTATCTATTTATCTGTTGATGGAAAACACGTTGATTCCAATTTCTTTGTGTAGTGAATAAAGGAGCAATAAACATGAGAGTACAGATATCTCCGTGGCAAGTTATAAAGTTCAGGTCATATGGTAGCTCTATTTTTAGGTTTTTGAGAAAGCTCCAAACTGACTTCCGTAATTGCTGTATTAATGTGTTTCCCCACCAGCAGTGAATAAGGGTTCCTTTCTTTCCATACCCTCTCCGACATTTGTTGTCAAATATGTTGATATTAGCCATTCTCACTGGATTGAGATTGTATCTCAAAGTAGTTTTAATTCACACTTCCTTGGTGATTAGAAATATTGAACACATTTAAAATAGTTATTAGCCTTTGTATTTATTTGAAAACTATCTATTCAATTCATCTGCCAACTGATTGATTGGAAGTTTTATTTCCTTGGCATTTAGTTTCTGCAGTTCATTGTAAATCATTGATACCCTTTGTTTGAAGTACAAAAGGTAAAGATTTCCTCCCACTCTGTGGGCTGTCTGTTTGCTCTATGGATTGATTCCTTTGCTGTACAGATGTTTTTATTTCCATGTGGTCCCATGTGTTTATCTTTGGGGTCAGCTCCTGTGATGTTGGTGTTCTATTTTAAAAGTTCTTTCCTACCCCCAAAGTCTTGAAGGCTATACCCTATGTTTTCTTTTAGAAATCTCACATTTTAAATTCAGATTTTTGATCCATTTAAAATTTATTTTGTACAAGATGAATGATACGAATCTGATTTCATTCTCCAGCAGGTAGATATTCAGTTTTGCTAGCACTGTTGTTGAGTAAGTTATGTTTTTTCCAATGTATGTCTGTCTCCTTTGTAAAAAAATTTAATAAGCAGGCATATTTTTTGCTGTATTTCTGAGTTATCTTTTCTAGTCCACTGGTATTCCTGTCAGTTTTATACCAGTACCAGATTGTCTTTATCACTATAGCCCTATAGTATAATTTGAGTCGGAATATTATAATACCCCCAACTTTGTTTTACTCATTAGAATTGCTTTAGCTATTTTTGGGGTTTTTTTTATAAAGAAAGTCAAAAGATTATTTTATTTATTAACAAGCAAAATCCATGTACAATTATCACAAGACAGAAATGGGGATCCAAACCAGGTCATTAGCTGCTCTGCTGCTCACGCTGGCCACATGCTCCTTCTTCCAAAAGGGCTGAGCATCTCTCTGACCCACTTTATCTTTCAGTCATATCCACTCTCAGTGAAAACTCTGCCTCTCCAACCCAAATGCTCCTTTCTATTGGTTAGCTGACCTGTGACAGGATTCCTGTAACATTTTTTCCATCTTGTCTAGTTAAGAAGGAAAAGTTCTAATTCTAACACAATAAACTATATACAATAAGAATTATTGTCAAGTATTATCTAGAGTAAAGAAAAGGTAATAACCTAAACAAAAATGAAACTACATACAACAAGAACAATTATTAAGTAAGAAATACATTCTAAATGTCCAGGCCATAAGTAATGGGCAAATTTATAAAGATTACTCCAATAGCCATCCTCTCCTAAAGAATCTAAAGTTTTGTACCTAATATGTCCTTTGCCAAGATTCAGGAGAACTGTAACTGTAACTGTCTGGTCTTTAACCCCGTTAAAGACCTGAGAAGGAAAATAATATTACCAGAGTAATCAGGAAGTACAAGCAAGTGGCTTCCAAAAAATTTAAGAAATAACAAAAACAGCTGGCTTCCATGGCTCTGCAATGCTGGGCATCTGGCCTACCACAAAGTTAAGTACTTGTAGGACATAAAAGAAATGAAGGAAGGAAGGAAGGAGGGAGGGAGGGAGGGAGGGAGGGAGGGAGAGAGAGAGAGAGAGAGAGAAAGAAAGAAAGAAAGAAAGAAAGGGAAGAAAACACTAAGAATTTTTAATGTAGAAAAGGAAGTTCAGCTATAGAATAAATAAAACTTATCCAATTAATTTATCACATAATTCTTCCCAAATCTAAGAGAAAATATTTACATCCAAATGCAGGTGTCATTTAGAATTCCCAAAGGATCTGAAATGAAAAAATAACGTGAAAAACTTAAAATTTCTAAAATGGAATACAAAGGAAAACACCACATATTAGAATATGTGAGTTACAGAACAGGTTTCCAAGGCAGTGTTAGCTAGGGCAGACAGATGATCAAGCTGGTGGGTCTGGAATTCTTCTAGAAGTTCTTCCTATGTTTTCATGTTTCACTCCATGATTGACTCTACATCTAGGTCATACAGGTCATTGTCATGGGATTTGGGTCAAATAGCATATCTAAACTACAACACAAAGTCTGGAGAGAAACTCAGCCATAATCTAAGGGACATTCTAGTTTCAAGGCTTCCCTTGAAGACTACAATGCAAGCAAAATCTAATATACACTAAAGCAGTCATTCTCCCTTTATTCTTCTCCTTCTTCTTCTATCCCTCTTTCCCTCCCTTGCTTCTTTTCTCCTTTCCTTCCCTTTTCTCTTTGCTTCCCATATTAGTTACTTTATCCATTGCTATGATAAAAAGCACACAAAAGCAACTTAAGAGGTTGGGTTATTTAGGCTCAGCTTGAGAGACAGTCCATCATGACAGAAGCCAAGGCAAGGGGAACTTGAAACTGGTGGGATTACACTGCATCTGCAGTCAGGAAGCAAGGAGGGATAATCTCTTCTCTCCAGCTCCCCTTTTTCTTTTGCTCTGTCCAGGATCCTAGCTCACACAGTGATTCTGCTTCCCCTAGGATTAGTCTTCCTACTTCAACTAACCTAATTAAAGAATCAAATCACCCACACACATGCCAGAAGATCGTTTTCATAGTGATTCTAAATCCTGTGAAGTCGATAGTCAAAGTTAACCACCATGCTTTCTATCCTCTTTTTCTTCCTGCATCTGTAATAATTACTGATGGATAGCAATAAGTAAATTAGATATTTGGAGAAGTTAGATTTGCTGGAGATGTATTCACACTGTGAATTCTGCTCCAGTGATTTAAAAAATGACAGACTTGTCAAGCATTCATATTAAGTGTTGATGTAGAATATTTTTTCAAAGGGATAATGTGCATATGTTACAAATGTAAAGTTTTCTGTGTAAAAATTCTCTACAGCTTTCTGTATATTATCGACTCTCATCTAACATGTTCTACCAAGTTATAGATCAATCATTTTTTGAATTATTACAAGTAGTTATTTACCATATAATTCTTGCGTTGCCACATCAACAATGTCATAATTAAAAATATCAAAAGAAGCATAGAGCTAGTAAGATGGTTTAGTGGGTAAAAGTGCTTGGTATGAAGTCTGAGGGCCTGAGTTCAATCCACATTAACCATGTTTTTAAAAAATCTGGGTGTGACTCCACTTGCTTAATTTCAGAACTCCTAAAGCAGTATGGGGGGTGGTGAGAAAGGATAAAATTTTGGAAGTTTGAGCACACAGCATAGCAGCAACAAGAGAAGCTCTGCCTCAACAATGTGGAAGGACAGAACTGACTCCTGATGAATACTCTCTGACCTCTAGTGAGCACTGTGATATGTGCTTCCTACTCACAATCATACACCCACCAGCAAAAGAAAGCACACATAAAATCACTATAGTTATCTCTGAAATCTACTCTTTTCTTTGCATCTGAACTACCTATCTTGCCTTATAATAGTACCATCTCTCACATAAAATACAAAGTCTGAGCTCTTTCTGCTAGCGTACATTCCCATTACTGGGCTTATCAGTCCTATACCATTACTGTGTCCTGTGAAACAGTTGATTCATCCTATGCTATTAGGTTCAATGCTTTTTACTACGAGAATGTAGGTTCCATAGTCCTCACAACTCAATGAATCCAGAGAATAATCTTGGAATGTTATAGAAACTGTGTAGACACTTTGAAGTATTTTTTGACTGCTTGAGAAATTTATATTTTCTTAGAAAACATTTTGAGCAATCTATCCTCCATCCCTTCCCTTCCAATTCCTCCCCTATCTCTTTTTCCTTCCAGTGTGATGTGTTCTGCTGTAGTTAGTTTCTTTTTCAGTTGTCAGTACTTTATGACCTTTGATCTGAATGGCTATGTGCTTTCTTCTTTCTTTCTTCCTTTTTTTTTTTCCATTTTAGACAAGATCTCACTATGCAATCTTGGCTAGCCTAAAATTTGCTATGTAGGCCAGGCTTCTTGAACTCACAGAGATCTGCCTGCCTCTGTCTCCCAAGTTCTGGGATTAAAGGCGTGCACCATCACATCTTGTTTTCAATAGTTATTATTAATATTTTCAGTGCAGTGTATCATTTTAATTTGAAAGTGTCAAACACATTTGCTTACATAGCATTCAAAATGTTTACCTATCTTTTAAAACTTCTCTGATTATTCATTAGCTTAATCCTCATTACACAAGTTATTCCATATACAATGAAAATAATATAAAATATTTCCCAGAATTTTACTTCGTATGGATTTTCATCAAGTGATGATTATATTCACATCCCCAAGCTTTTATAGTTTCTTGTATGTATTTGGAATTATGAAGGAATATGATTCCTTGGGAAGACAGCAGTAGAAACTCATGCAGTAATGATTGTTCTTAAAATTCCATTTGGCATTATTGCTTTGTCTACATTAGAATTAAATTAGTAAACTAGAAATGAAAAAGTCTCTTAATAACCCTTAAAGGAGAGAAGATGAGGAGAGTCCCTGGAACAGAGCTGGGACTAGGCACATTGGCTAATAACATAGCTCCTCAATATAGCTTCTTACAGCAAAGTGCCAAGGAGAATTATCATGAGCTCTTTGAGCAAGTACTTAGGGCCAGCTATTAGTGATAGAGTTAGAAACTGCTCTGATTCTGGAGTTTCTATTATCTCAGGGTGATGAACTATCTACCACTGGTATGACTGTGGTTGGTCACTGTTCAGTAGAAGTGAAAACTGGGGACAATTAGGGCTCCATACACATTTCATGCAGGGAAGTGACGGGCGAGTGCCTCTATGTGGACTATTCTTAACTGCACTGCAGTGGGGTGGTTCTCTCTGGTTTTAAAGAGAGCTCTTTTAGATCTTTTTGTTGTTGTTTTCAGTAACTCCTTAATAGCCCCAGATTCTGGGTTCAGACATCTCTTCTCTTTATTATTTTTTCATTACAGCAATGATCTCAGCATGTGGACAAGACTGGTTTGAAGGAATATTTCAAGTTTTGCTAAGGCCCCTGGATTAAACAGTAGATCATCAATTTTGATGTAGATGCAGTGCTTCATCCTAGGAGGGATTCGCTGAGCCCCACTCGGAGTCAGGAGGATAAGACAGAAAATGAGATCAGCATTTTGGATCATGGTGCTGAGCCTGGAAGCTCCTTCATAGTAGGTGCAGATGATCTAAATGGTTGGTGAGCAGAGTATTCAGAAAATGTTCTCTTGTGTGCAGTATTTACCTGCAAAAGCAGTCTCCCTCCCTAACTGGATACCTTCACAGTTGACTCAGTAAGACTTGCTGGTCTTTGAGGGAAGTCCCCTATTGCTTAAATGAGGGTATTGTTTGTATTTATTTTGACTTATGGAATGTCCCTCTGCCCTCCATTTCTTTTAGTTTTGAGAACATATACGAGCACTACATCTATATCACTCCAGTTCTTCTCTCCCTCCAACTACTTCTGTATTACCCCCTCTCCCTCCCAAATCCACACTTTTCTTTCATTATTATTACTATTACATATGTATTTACACACACACATACATAACCTACTGAGTCTATTTAACTTTGCTCCATATGTATTCAGGACTAACAACCTAGGTTTGGATAATGTATGTGAGAGCTCACAAGTGGAGACAACCAATTCTCCCTCTCTCAGCAGCTCTTCATCTAGAGGCAAGATTTTATGAAATCACCCCCCCCATGTTCACATACATTCTCTTTTCAAATTAACCAAGTCCATTTCATACTGCCTGTACATGCATGGTTGTAGGCCATCCAGTAGAGTACGAGTAGTCTCTCAGAGAGTACATCCCTACTCTAACAGTACCTCAGCTAGGGGTGGGACTTTATAAACACCCCCTTTATCAGTGCTGGGGTATTTGGCTGACTTGATTTTGTCCAGGTCTTTTGCCTACCATCACAGGTACTGTGAGTTCATGTGTACAGTGACTCTGTCATGTCTGGCAAACTCTATTTCTCTGAGATGTTCACTACCTCTGGCTTTTATAGACTTTCTGTTCCTTATTCAGATATGATCCCTAAGCCTGGAAGACATGGTCTCATTTAGAGCAGGGGGCTCATTTAAAAGTTCCAAGGGCTCAGGTTAGCTAGCTACTAAGCTATACCCATAGCACATGATGTTATATATCATAAATTACAATTTTAAAACATTGGAGGAGGCAATATTATGACAATTAAAATGTCTGTTATTAGTAAGTCATCTATGAAGTTGAGTAGATGGCCAGGCCATTAAGAGTATGTGCTGTTCTGAAGGTAAACCAGGTTAGATTCCTAGTACACATGTCAGGTGCTCACAACCACCTGTAACTCCAGTCTAGGGGATCTGATGCTCTCTTTTGTCTTCTGTATGTGTTTACATGAACACAGTCTGCATAAACACTTGCAGGCATGCAAGGACACACACACACACACACACAAACACACACATAGCACAAATAAATAAATAAATCTTCTAATAATAATAATAAATTTAAATCTCAAGAAAAATATAAATACATTGTTATTTTATGATTAGAAAATGGAGTATCATAAAGACTTTAAATTTTCAGGAAATATTCTGAATGCTGTCATTGTTTTTTCTTTTATCCTGAGTTCATTCTAATAATTGTACCAGTGGCCAAAAGTATTATAATAATAGAGATGCTAACTTTATGTGTCCAAGAAGTACATGACTTAAGATACTTAAAATACTTAAGACTTGAAATAGAATATCAAATCTTCATATTTTACCATATATTCTGTCTGTAGGTTCATTGCAAATGACATTTTCTCTAAGCTCATTGTCTGTTGCATTGTTTTCAAGAGTGTGGAAATAAACTCTGAAATCATGGCTGCATGCAAATGAATTTATGTATTGGCAGCCGGCAACAGTGGAGTTTCGTATAGTACATGAGGGACAGGAGATAGGGCCCTCCAGATCTGGATAGCCATAGGCATACATCTGAAAACCAGGTATCAGTACACACTACCTTAAAAATGTGGAGATGGAAATCAGTCTTCCCACAATAAGTACTTAACTGTGCAATCAGAAACAGTCAAGGAACAGAAGATGGCTCCAAGAGGTAGAGCAGATCCTAGGCTGATGTAAGTTAGAGCTCACTTCATGTATCTCTAAGCTGAAATGCTATGCTAAGGCTTTCCAACACTGGAAGGGCTCAGTGGTTATGGAAAAAGCATGAATTGTTTTCCAAAGGTTATCATAACAAAACCCTGAGACTGGATGGCTTCAAATGTTCTCACCATACGGAGGCCAGAAGTCCATGACAAAATATTGGCAGGTTTAGTTATCTTGTGGTCTCTCTCTTTGGCTTAGAGACTACTGTCTTCTTGCTAGGCCTTTAAGTAGCCTTTGCTACATATGTTTTCACCCTGTGTAGATTCTAGAATAATGCCTGCAATATCAGATTTGAGCAAAGTTCCTGCTACCTTTTTGATCTTGAGTAGCTCTTCAGAGGCTCTTTAAGTAAATACAGTCACATTGGGGGCCAATACTTCAGCTTATGAAATTAGAGGGCACAACCATTTAACAGTTATAGTTATAATTCCCATTGGAAGAAATAAACCCAGGTCTTGAAAATGTCCACAGGTTTACAACAGACATTTGGATAAGCTTTCCTTGTACCATACATAAAAAAAAATTTTGGTGAATTTAATTATTACTGAAAAATAAAATCCTTCTATATTTTTGTAAGAATACCTTTTAAAAATGTCTTTATTGTGATCCTGTATAGAATCATGCCAAGGAAATGGGGTTCTAGAGACTCACTGCCATCAAAGGAAACGTTCGACGACAGACAGACTAAACAAACAGGAATGAGTTCATTATAGCAAAAAGTCACAGCTCATTCTGAAGGGGTGGATGATGTCAGCCCAGGTGAGCGGCTGAGTGACCAAGACTCAAGGTGGGAGGACTTTAGAAACTGAAAAGAAGTCTTAGATTGCAAGGCCTTCTGGGAACTGAGAAGACAGTCCCAGAAACTGAATTAGAAGGGTGAGTTGGATCAAATATGAAGCTTTCAGTATAAAACTGGTGACTTTGGAGGTGTGCACATGAAATGGCAGCTATAATAAGATGTTGACAAGGCTTCCGCTGAACGATGGGGTCCTTGAGTTCCCCGGGGGAGGATAATCTTCCACAGAAACAGCTCCATGCAGTTACTACACAGACACAGCCACGACCACTGAGTTCAATTTTTACTACATGGTTTCTTATATTCCCAACTGTCCTACCTCAAAGTTGTGAAAGAATGTTTTTTAAAAAAAATCCATAAACAAAAAAGCTGTATGAATGAATTATAGCTGTTCATATTTGCATTACCTCCAAACAGAAAAATGACAATAAGTGAGTTATGATATTTTATGCATTATAATATTATGCAGCCATAAAAATGAATGTGGAGGAATTTCATGAGTATAATCTCACAAATGTAATAAACTGCAATTTGCAGAACAACACAGAATATATAATTCATCTATAATTTTTAAAATATTCAAAGCTATAGTATATTTAGCTTATAATACGAATTTAAGTAGAAAGCATATAAATAAATGATAGTAATATTGATATTGTCTCAGTGGAAGTAGGACTAAGGTTATAAAAGGACATCAGAAAAATTTTCATCTATAATGCCTAATTTTATGCTGTTATACTTTGAAATCATTTTTTAATTTCATAACTTTAAATAATCTATGCAAACAAGACTAACAACTTCTGATCTACATAAAATGCCAATAATTACATAGTATGATTCTGGATCTTTAGAGGACATATTTTTTCAATAACTTCATTTCTTTGCCTTTTCGTCCATTCAACAAATATTTAATGGGTATTCATCATGTATGAGATACAGAACTGGGTATTAAGATCTTGTCTTAAAAGAAATAGACATTTATGCTGCATTGATTTTCTCAAGCCTATCTATGGGTCTAACTATGTTTGATTAATTTGGTCTAAATTTGAGATGGTTCTGCTTTTGTATCCCACTCCCTTTTGGATGCTCTCTCTGAGAGCATGATGTACAGGATACTCTTCTCAGCTTTGGCTGTAGCTTTCCTGTATGCTGTGATTTGAAGACCTAGGTTTACTTAATTCCTTCTTGCATGAGTTCTTCTCTGTATTTACATTTCTAGACCAAAGAGTCCTTTTCTTCCTGTGTTACATCATCACTTATAGTCTAACATTCATGAAAACCAATGCCAGTGTGCATCTGCTCCATTGTGATGACCTTCACATGTTCTTTGGCACACAGTAAGCATTGCCAGCAGAGTGTCAGTCTCTTTGAACCTCTTACATGCTCTAAATGTTTTCATGTCCCAAATATCTACCATTTCTAGGAAATCAAATTACTAGCATTCATACTGTTCATATTTGGCTTTTAATTTTTGAAGATGTGTCCACTTTAATCATGATTGTTCCAGGATGAAGATTTAAAATGACTCCAGGAAATACATCTATTTTCTTGCAAGTTTTTTAGTAATTTCCTCACACAGTGTTGGTCTTGCAGGCCTCCTATGTTTCCTATAGCACTTGGCTCAGAATGAGTTTATTCACTGGTCATGAGGAAAAGCTAAGTAGTCGAGGTAATATAGACTTGTCATTTAGGAAAGGCCCCCAAACTATATAACTTTCTTTGGTTTTTCTAATTTTGCATCACAAAGCAGTGGTTCTGTCCATTTACCATGTGAATACAGAACATTACATTATCCTTCTAGATGTGTACTGCCAATGCTTTTGCACATTGCATTCTAAAATGACTGAACAAACTATAAGATAATGAGGTCCTGGAGCTGTCAACCTGTTCTCTCTGGCATCTGTGGTAGCTCACTGAGCCTTGGATTAACTTTGGGAGGACTCTGACAGCAGATGGTGGCTGTGTGCATAAGGAGAGTGGACTCATCCAAAGAAGGAAGGTGGGACTGGTCTTGCTAGGGACAGTCACCCTAGGTAACTTCTATGAGAGACACTAATATAAAAGATATTTTATATTACTTATGAATGAAACTTATGAATGAAACACACTAAATTGAAACTTATATTCTATGTACAAGCAATAATTTAAAATCACAATGTGCTACAGATTTACAGTGATCTACTCCAAGTTCTATCAAAGTTGAACAGAGGGCCCTGTGATGAGTAAGGTAAAGAGAATCTCTGAGTCTTTAACTTAAGAAAATGAAAACAGTACCTCGATGTATGTTTGTGCATGTGCTTGGATGTGTACCTTATGTAGTTGACTTTCTTCCTCAAGATAAGGTAGACAATGCTCATACCCCATGTTAAATTCATACAACAAAGACGAAAGCTTAGCCATGCAATTTCACAGTCACTTGAGACTACTCTACTTGCCTTTTATTTGCGCTTGTCCATTCAACATTCCTTTCTTCCATTCAAACAAATTTGAAGAACTGTCTGCTGTGGCTTTTTGGTTGAATGCTGCAGGTCACCTCATGAATAGGCAAACAAGGAAAAGGGTCAGGCAAAAAGCAACACCTCCTATTCTAGACTTGGCAGCAGGCAGGAGGACAGGTGGTAGAAATCTCTCATGCTGAAAGGCACTCGGAAAGGTGACACTGATCATGGATAATAGAGAAATGTTTAACTATCTACTTCTCCAACTTAGGAATACTACTGAGAATCCAGTGTTCTATAGAAGAAGTATCAAAATTCTCAGCTAAAGGTGATTTGTATGTAGAAAGGAAAAGGGCATTGCTGTAAATATCAGGTGGTTTATTTCATGTCGTGCCAGAGGGAAGACAATAAAGGTAGGACCATATTCTGCAAGGTTGAAAATGAATCTGCCATAAACATCTCCCCCAAACCCACAGGCATGGATGATAAAATATAAATGTGGTGCCTGTAACATTTGAGAAGTGCAATTGACTTTAAAATTCAAACGGCTCAGTACTGATAATAGGAATGCTTAACAATGGGGAAAGATGTTGTGGTTTTAGGACACTATAAGTTATTCTTGGTTTCCTTCAGGTGATTAAATTATTCAAAGGGGTTGAAAACAGCTATCAAGAGCTAAGAGGCATGAATAATTGGGAAAAAAATCAAAAGTCACCTGAAAGAGGAAGGAAGACACAATGGAATACAAAATACAGTCAACTGCCAACCCATAAGGTCTTTGTCATAAACTACTGGAGAACAAGCATCTTGTGATGTGTAGAGGTAGAAAGGAGAGAGGAAGAAATAAGGATTTAACTGTGGTATTCACTCCAGATATCAGGCTGGACCCTCCCTGCCCAGCCCAGCAGAATTAGACAGAGAAGCATTTAGATCTGACAATAGCTATTCACTGCAGGAATGGTGCTTTTCAAGCTGGCTCTTCCCTCATGCCTTGACCTACTCTACTGCACCTCCAACTTGAGAGTATTTGGGTTTCATTCACATCTCCCTCTTCTGCCCACTGCTGCCATTCATTACTTCTTCAACTTTCCTTTTTAGTCTGTCCTTGAGTTTCCAAGCAAAACACTTTAAGATTCATTTTTGGTCTGTGCTATTTTAGTATCTTACAAACCCTATAATTCTTTATGTTTCTACTGCAAGATATTAATTTCATTTGTTTTTATTTTTGATGTAGAGTATGCTACAGTGCTGTATATTTGATAAATGGACAAATAATGAGATGATTAGTGTTAATATACTCATCACCCCCATGCATTTATTTTCTCCTAATGGTAAAAACGCTTAAAACATACTCTTGGCAAGTTGCCAGTAGATAATACAACATAATTAACAAAATTCTCATTTTCTGCATTGGCTATGTATATCTATTCTCTCTACATAACTACAGATTTGCACTGTTCTGTATTTTTCCCTATGTACCTCCCTGTGTCAATCATTCTAGCTTTTGTTTCCATGTACTTGGTTGTCCTTTAAATCACACATAGAAGTGAGATCATAAAGTGTTTTTTCTTCCTCTCTCCCCCCTGTGTATCACAATTAATTAATTAATCACTTATTAATTCATTCACTGACTAATACCTTGGTTGTTTCCATATTTTCTCTACTGTGAATAATATTTCAATAAACTTGAGAATGCAGATATGTTTATGACATGATCATTTTATTTCCTTTGAATACATATCCACAAAACATACCAATAAGTGCACACCAGTTATGTTTTTAAATATTTTAGGAACTTCCATTTTTTCCATAATGGTTATATCAATCTACATTCCAACCAACAATGTTCAAGCTTTGCCCTCCTCCTGCCTTTGCCAATATTTGCTTTTGATCTTTCTTTTTATTTAATTAAAATCATCTTAAGTCATGTGAGATGACATCTCATTGTGATTTTGAAGATTAGTGACAGTCATGAGCACATTTTTGTATAATTAGTGTCCATTTCTAGGTATTCTTTACGAAAAAAGTCTTTTTAGCTATTTTTAAATCATGTCATCTAATTAATGCTACAGAAATGCCTGAGAGTTTTCATCATATACTTGAATATTATCTGTCTATCTCTCTCAGACACATACACACACACACACACACACACACACACGCATGTATAATGTTTTCTACCATTCTGTATTGTGTTTCCATGTTTAATGACAATTGCTTGTGCTTTACAGAGTTTTAGTTTTATGTAATCTTATTATTTATTTTGTTGCCTATGCTTTTGACGTCATGTTTAAAAATGATCATTAAGGAGTTTCTCCCATGCTTTGTACTTTTATGTTTTCATAATTTTTTGTTTAAGTCTTTGTTGTTGTGCTTAGGTCCATGCTGAGTAGATTTTAGGGTATACTGTGACATTAGTGTCTAATATCTTGTTTTCCCACCACTTCTTAGAGATTTTATTTATTCTTTCTCCATGGAGTCTCACTGCTCTATTTACTTTACAGGTGGTTGGCCCTGAGTCATCTGGACTGGTTTCTGGGCTTTCTGTTTTGTTGTGCTGGCCCATATTACTGCTTTTACACTTGCATCATACATTTTCATTAGCTCTGTGATTCTGAAAACAAGCATTGTAATGTATTTAGGTTTGATCTTTTATCAAGACTCACTTTGACTATTTGGGCACTTTTTCATGAACTTTTGGTTATCTTTCCTGCTTATGAGAAATAAATGGGATTTGTGTTTTAGCAGGGACTGTTTTGAGTTTGTAAACAACTTGGCTAGCATGGACATCTTAATATTTACTCTCCTGTCCATGAGAACAGGACATTTTCCCCTCAATTTATGATCAGTTTCTTTTACTAAATTTTTGCATTTTTCTACTATTTTCCTGAGTTAAGTATATTTTTAAGCGTTTTATTTCATTCTGTCTCAAAGAACAATGAAATATATGAAAAAGAAATTAAGATATTGCTTTTTTAAATACTCAAAAGATCACTCAGTGCTCTCTCTGACATAGACTTGTAGACCTTCTGACAATCCTCTCCGTTACTGGGAATCCAGTGCTCTCCTCCACGCAAGTGTGGGTTTCACAGCCTGAGGACTTCTGTTCTATTCCCACTGACAAAGATGGCCTTGCACCTGAGTGCTCTATGACCATCTGTTGTTACTGCCACCTAGTGGTAACACACTACCTTAGTCTGTCCTTTTCTTTTTGGCATCTAGTTTCTTTAAACCATGAAATAACAATGATAATAGACAATAGAGATTATCAAATAACTATAAATGAAGTATATGGAAGTCTGAGATTTTATGTAATTGGTATCAAACAATAAACAAAATATCCACCGTGATGATTTATGTCTATAATCCCAGATTCAGGGAGGCAGAGGCAGGAAGATGAATAGAAACTGGAGCAACCTGATTTTACATGGTGATTTCTAGGAGAGTTGTGAATACATGTTAACACTCCCCAAAAGAAAAGCTAGAATAATGTAAGTGGAAATGTATTTCACATTAGTGGTAACTGCTAACAAGAACAGAAGTGAGTGGGGAAGAGTTCGAGACCTCTGAAGCTTACAGTTTATGATGGGTAGATAGAATCAACTCTGTAAGAAGGAAGCTCAAGAACAAACTTCCTCTGTGATGAGCCATCCATGTGTCTATCTTTGGCAGCACTGTAACCAAGAAAGAAGAAACAAAGTTCTAGTGGTGACAGAAAATCTGACATATTTGAAATCCAATAAGAAAGGCAATAGATGGTATACCAGGACTGCAGGTAGATCGAGTTGTTAGAGAAGTCGGTGGTCCAAAGCACAAAAGGTGCTCTTGGTTGCTACAGGTTTTTGGATTTCGTTCTAAAGGAGAATTCTGGACAAAAGAATAATACAATATGCTTGGAACTATTCTTGTTTCTTTACTAAGAGTGCAGTGTGGCATTGAGACTTGAATAGATTTATTTCATATACTGAAACCTAAGACCTATATGACTCACTCAAAAGATATATAGGCATACTAGTTAAATTAAAGTCAATCAAAGTTTAACTCAGTCAATAAGTAAGAGCTATGGATTGTATACAACTTTCATTAGTTAAATTAGAGTCAGTAGTAATTTAATTGAGTCAATAAGTAAAAGCTATGGATCCTAAACAAACAAGAAGATAAAGGGATAAAGTAGAGTGGACAAATCATGCTCACTAAGAAGTGATCCTTGGCAGCAGTTCCCAAATTTGTTCACTTGAATATACCTCAGAATTTCTTGTGCTTAAAAATTTTCGAGGACATCATAGCCTCTTTCCCTCTCTCTCTCCACAACACATATATGTCTATTAAATTATATTTTATTATATCTTTATATGTATATATATATGATTATATCTGTCAACATCTTTAATAATGTAAATTAAACCAAGATATTTTAACCAGGTTTGGTGGCTCACACCTTTAATCACAGCACTTGTTGGCCTACCTCAGGATAACTGTAGTAATTTGAACCCACCCTGGGCTTCAGAGGCTGACCCTGACTCCAAGAAGCAAAACAACAATAAAAGGTATTTTAAAAATAGCTGTGTCTTTACCTTTTTAAATGTCACCCCAAAAGCCATGGCTTTACTTGAAGACAAACAGCATATTTTATGACCAGTAGCTATACATTCAAAATAAAAATGAGTGATTACATTGAGCCTTTTCATTATCTTTAATTAATTAATTAATTAATTAATTAAATGTCTAGTTTAGTAGAAGACAAGGAAACTCAGCTGTAGCTTTTCATCTCCTGAAAGTGTTCCTACCATGGAGAGCTACAAAGCTGTGCCATATGAGCATAAGCACACAAAAGTGAGAAGCACAGGTGATATATTTTTATCATACAATTTTGTGACACACATACCTCCTGAACATAGTTCTCCATTTTCTACATTCTGAGAATCACTACTCAGAGCAAAAAAAGTAAATGAGGATCTGTCTAGATCTAGTATATTCATTTATTGGTGAGAGATGGACTACCTTAATCTGAATGAAACAAAATGGATATTATAAAGTTTATACTTGAAATGATACTGTGACCATGTCAGATTTGAAAATTAAATTATCTTACATCACTTAGTTTCCCTCATTCTTCTCATTGAAGAGCAAGAGGGTGAAAGAAGATAGAAATATTGAAGAAATTTTAAAAATACTTGTGTAAAGCCTAGTTGCATACAAGTAATAATTTATAGGTGATACATTTTCTTGATTTTACCCATAACTTAGGGACAGACTTTTAACATGAAGTTCTTATATATTATAATCCAGTGGATATGATGGTGGTCATCGGACCAGTTAAAATACTAAACTTGAAGTTACTCAATTTCAAACATCTTAATAGTTAAGCTATTAAGGAAGATGTGACCTGGTGCTGGGGAAGCATAAGGTCATTTATAATCTTTACCAGATTAAAACCTGAATGCAGTAACGATTGGTGTGACAACATAATCAATGGATTAAATATTGTCATGAATGATATGGGTTATCCTAATTGCCTCTCTATTGTTGTGGTTAATGCCATGACCAAAAGCAACTTGGGGAAGAAAGGGATCATTTCACCTTGCAGCTTATATTACATCCTCAGAGAAATGGGGGTAAGAAGTCGAGCAGGAACCTGAAGGCAGGAACTCAAGCAGAGAACCTGGAGGAGCATGGTTTGCTCTCCATGGCTTTTTATACAACCCAGGCCCAACTGCCCAAAGGTGGTGTTAAACAACATAGGTTGGGCCCTCCCACATCAACTGGATTGCCTTAATGGCAAAGGTTTGATTGTCCACAGACCAATCTGACAGAGGCATTTTCTTAATTGAGATTCCCGCTTTTGTACTCTAGCTTATATCAAGTTCACAAAGAACTAACCAGCACATAAAGGGTAACCAACTACTTCTTGAATTTAAGGTATGTGTAGTGGTTTGAATAGGAATGTCTCCTCTTTTAAGCTCTGATGTTTGAATACTTGGTCACCAGTCTGTGAGGCTGGTTGGGAAGGTTTAAAAGGTGTGGCCTTGCTGAAGGAAGTATGTTGCTGGGGGCCAGACTTTTAGATTAAATGTCTCATGTCACTTCCAGTCTGTTCTTTAGGCTTGGTGCTTGTGGTTAAGATGTGAGCTCTCAGCTTCCATCTCCTGTCACCATGACCACTGCACCTCTCATGTTTCCCCATCATGATGTACTCTTATCCCTTGAAGGTTGTAAGCAAAAGTAAACTCTTTCTTCCATATGTTGCCTTGGTCATGATATTTTACTGATGCACCAGAAAAGTCACTCAAACAGTATGGTACTGTAAATTTGAATAAGACCCATGGTTGGGAGCTCATAGGCACTAAAGGTGAACCCTCTAATATTTTTTCTAAATGGGCGTAGTATCAAACTGTCCTCTAAATTGCTATCTCTGGATCCATGTATTAGCACAGCTCTCAGACCTCACCAGGGAAATTTCTTTATGCAATGGATGGTGGTTAGCACAGAAATTCACAGCTGGTCCAAGTGCAGAGAGTCAATGGAGTGCTCATCCACAAAAGGTGCATCTTTATCATGCCCTGTCCTAATTTCTTTTCTGCTGATTTGCTAAACACCTTGACCAAAGCAACTTGGGGAGGAAAGGATTTATTTTAGTTTACAGTTCATAGTCCATCATAAAAGGTAACCAGGGGAGGAGCTCAAGCCAGGAACCCAGAGGCAGGAAGTGAAACACAGACTGGGGAAAAAACAACACACACGTTTTATCTGGTAGACTCAGGCCCAGGGAATTCTCCACCTGCTTCCGCCCTTGGTAGTTGCCCCATGGTCACAGAATCTATAATGCTCATGTTTCCACTGCAACTGATGCCGTACCTTCCTGGACTCTTGCGTTCTTTATATATTTGAGATACTAATTGAAAGGACCAAGCAGATGCCATAACAGGCTGCTCAGTCTTCTCTCAGAGATCAGGCCTCAATTCCAGTTTCCTGAGACTGAGCAAGCAGTCTCTGGGAGGGCTGTGAACAAAAGACATAGTCCTTGCAGTAGCTCCCTTTCTGCACGTACTCTGATTGCTCAAAGTTCAGCCAGATGTTTACTGTCTGGGACCCCTCGCCAACTTAGAGTTATGTGCATGAGTCAAGGACAGAGCCTAGACTACTGAGCCAGCTGCCACAGTCAGTACATGCTAGGCCAGCCAGCCCCCATGGCAGCTCAAGGACAAAACCTGGGACTTGTCCCAGACAGCCCCCAAAATGATAATTGTAACCCCCAACCAGTAAATTCAAAGGTTACATACCCTCACCCAATTAAAAGAGAACAGAGATAAAAATAAACCAACCCAAGTTGCACCCATACCAAACCCTCCCAACCCCCCTGAAGGGCTTGCGGTTTTTGCCTTTAAAAAGCTAGCCTCACAAAGAAAGAGCAACTCCTCCCTGCCTCAATGTATTGGGTGTAGGAATGAGTTCCCTGTCTAGACTTGTATCTATAGAATAAACCTTGCTGTTGCATTCTGGACACCTCGGTCTTCAGTGGTCTCTTTGGGGTCATTATCTGGGCATAACACTAATCTTCTGTCAAGATATATAGCTGGTAAAAATTTTCCCCATTCTGTAGACTGCATCTTTGCTTGAGCTATTTTGTGCTATACAGAAACTTGGTAGCTTCATGAGTTCCCATTTATTAATTGTTGATTCTTTTCCCTGTGTAATCAGAGTCCTGTTCAGAAAGTCCTTTCCTGTGCCATTGAGTTCAAGTGAAATCTTAATTATTCCTCCATCAGACTCTGTTGGAATACATTGCTGGCTGGTAGAGTTTGCAGTCTATCATAGCCTGGCAGCCTTCTCTATGCTCGACAATATGGTAACCACCTTCCTCCGCAGCAAAGCTTCTTGCTCTCTACCCAGCTTTATCTGGAGGATGTCTATAGGTCCAGGATACCTGACTTATCTCAAGGGTGACCCTTGACACAGTTACCTGCAAATGCTCTTCTTCTGATGACCCACATGATAATTTGGTAAATGCTCCAGCCACTTTGATAGGACCCTACAGCCACATACAAAGCCTTGTGATAGGAGTGTGCCACTTAATGCAAGTAAGGGTTTGTCCCCAAGCTCCCAAATCCTTTATACTCTGTAATAAAGTTGAGCTGTGAAGTCTGTCTCCCAGAAGACTCTCTCAGTTTGTGCTCATGGGCCATGTGCAAAGCTTTCTGTTGCTGCTTCTGCCTCTTTCCCCTCTCGGACTGATGGCTGACAGGCCAAGAGGGAAAGAGAACCCCCATAAGATACAAGATATCAAGTCTTATACTGGGGTCCTTGATCCATTTGGAATTGAGTTTTGTTTGGAGTGCGAGATTACAAAGGAGTTTCATTCTATTATGTGTATCCATCCAGTCTGATCAGCTCTATTTGTTGAAGATGTTGCCTTTTCTTAAATGTGTGTTAATTGGCTTTTTTTCCCCAAAATTCACGTGGCTACAAGAGTGTGGGATTATATTGGGCTCTTCAACTCTCGTCCATTGATTGGTTTGTTTTTATGCTAGTGGCCTGCTGTTCTCATTATGGTAGCTCTGTAGTTCTGCTTGAGATCTGTAATGGCAATATCTCTAGCAGCTTTGTTCTTGACCCTGTTGTTCGAAATTGTCTTGGTAAGTCTGGGCCTTATTTTTTTTTTTCTAGCTAAGTATTCAGGTACTATGTTGAACAGCAGCAGGGGAGTGGAAATCCTTGTCTTGTTCCTGATTTATGCAGAGATGTTTGTTGTTTATTTTTTCCATTTAGGATTATGGTGGCTGAGTGCTTCCTGTATATTGCCTCTATTATGTTGAAATCTATCACCTGTATCCCTATTCTCTCCAGGACTTTAATCATGAATGGATGTTGGATTTTGTCAAAGGCTTTTTGTTCATCTAATGAAATGATTGTGTGGTTTTTGTCTGCTAGAATAACTGTGTGACAGGTGATATTTATTGATTTATATATTTTGAACACCTCTGTATCTCTTGGATGAGAGTCAGTTGATTATAATGGATAGTCCATTTTTTATGTGTTCTTGAATTCAGTTTGTAAATCTTTTATTGAGAATTTTATATCTATATTCATCAAACATATTAGCTGATAATTTCCTTTTTTGTTGGGTCTTTTTCTGGTTAAGGTATCAGGGTAACATTGGTTTTGTAAGATGAATTTAGAGATTTTTTTCCTTTTCTATTTTGTAGAATCGTTTGAAGACTATTAGTATTAGTTTTTCTTTGAAGGTCTGGTATCATTTGCACTGAATCCATCTGTCCCTGAACTTTTTGCTTTAGTTGGGAGATTATCAGTCGATGCCTCTATCTCACAGGATGTTATGGTTCTATTTAAATTATTTACTTTATCTTGATTTAGCTTTGTTACATTGTATATATCTAGACATTCATCCACTTCTTTTAGATCTTCCAGTTTAGTAGAATATAGGATTCTTTTTTAAAGTACATACTTATGACTCTCTGGTCAAGGGCTTTGCTCTTTTGAACATAAAAAAAAAAAAAAACATGGTATGGCAGTGAATGAAGGATTCTTTTCTACAGAAATCTAACAGTTTTATAAGGGAAGAAGTGGTTTTACTGAATTAAATTAATCTAGAATAGCATGGAAAGTCACAAACATATGTCATCAAATTATATCCACATGCCGTTTCCAACATTTATGGAATATTTGTTGTTTAAGGTTGCTTTTCAGCCTTTTGGCTGTTTCAGCACATGATTGCCACACACACACACACATACATGCTTCTGGGTTGGGGCACTGGAGGGTATGTAGTAGAGTATTAAAGTTGTACATTTACCTTAGGTTGTTAAAGGTGGTTGTACAGGAAGTTCAAGGCATAGGAAGTTCAATACTTACATTGCTTTATCAAAGGTAGGTTAAGCAGGCTGAGTATACAGTAAGGTAGTAGATTGAATATCATCTTAAATGATTTCTAAACACATTATTACCTTGACTACAAGGTCTGACAAAAGTTCAAAATCTCCTTTAAGGCAAGAAGTATTTTCAAAAAAGATATTACCACCTCGTTAGATATTAAAATAGCTATGCCTGTTTACTTCTTGGTTCCACTTCTTGGGGTGTTTTTTTAATCCTTTTATCCTAAAGTAGTATCTATAGTTGAATGTGAGCTGTTTTTCTTGGAGGCAGAAAAAAGATTGATCCTGTTTTCTGATGGAATCAGTTAATCTGCAGCTTCTTTAATGGGGAGTTGATACCATTAATATTATTATTGAACAACATGTACTAATCCTGTCACTATGTTGCTTTTCTTGTGTTCTGTTGGCTCTAGCTTATTTGTATTTTACTAACTCATTTTGAGTGTATTTAACTTTTTCCTCAAACTATTCCTTCTGTCATCTTCTGTAGTGCTGTCTTGATGTTCACAAATTCCTTAAATCTGTTTATATCTTGAAAAATTCTGCCTTCTCCTTTGAATATGACTAATAACTTTGCCATTAGTATAATATACCATACAGAATACCTTAGTATTCTGGGATGGTATCTGTTGTCTTTAATAACTTGTAGACCACCAGTTCAATCCTTTCTGGCTTTCATGGTATTCATCGGAAAGTCTGTTGTTATTCTGATGGACCTGCTTTGTTTGAACACATATACAGATGTTCTTACCACTTTCAATATCTTTTATTTGTTATAAGCACTTAGCATTTTGACTATTGTATGACATGGGGCATTTATTCATATCATCTTTTAGATCTTTGATCATGTTTTTTATTGATGTTTTGAAATCACAGTCTTATATAGCATCCAGGTTGCTTTTTATCAGGGGCATTACTATAGTGTTACAATTTTTTTGGTGGAAACTTACTGTTTGGGTTATTTATGTTTGTATATTTGTGATGGTATTGAGACATCTGGAGTAAGGTCCTTGGTACTGTTGCTTGGTATGGA
This sequence comes from Peromyscus eremicus, assembly GCF_949786415.1. Classification (NCBI taxonomy): domain Eukaryota; kingdom Metazoa; phylum Chordata; class Mammalia; order Rodentia; family Cricetidae; genus Peromyscus; species Peromyscus eremicus. Next base: position 70,711,991 of record NC_081422.1, on the reverse strand, counting down.
AACATTGTCTCTGTTTTGTTGAATAGGTGTTTGAAGCCCTGGTTTCTGTTACCCCAACTTGTCAAATGGTTGACTAGCTATGTGTGGCTTAGGATTCAGTCTTTGACCTATTCAGTGTTGTTGTTTGAATAGGTTTTCAAAAGCAGTTCCAGTTCAGTTAAAGCTAAGTGAGGTTTCTAAGCCCAGGAGCAGACCTTTTGTAGAGTTAGTAGATTCTCAGTTAACTTTAGGAACCTAGAGAAAGTGTTCAGGATTTCTCCTCTGATAAAGGTTATTGATGGAATTGGTGATATTAGTCTGAGATATCCTACCTAAAGGGGAAGGCAAGAAACTGGGCAGGGTGAAAAGCAAGTGCATGACACATGGTACCCTAGGAAGTTGTAGGGATAAGTCAAGTACTATCCTAGAGAGTGGAGGTCCTGGGGTCAGGAAAGTGGGTGTACTTGGCTGTATAAATCTGGTATCTCCCCAGAGAAGGGAACAAGTGTGTACATCTGGAATGGATAGAATTGGTAGGGGTGAGTATATCTGATTTGGAGTAGGGGTGTCTAGGATATCAGGGTATGGATGGGTAAACTGCATTCCAGAAAGACTGGATGGGATTAATGACACCAGTTGGAAATCCCTATCTGACCGGTATATGCAGAAAGACAGATGTGATATATGTTCCTTAGGCAGGTTGTAGGGGTGGGTAGAGTTGCTGGTGTGGGTCTTGTGACCCTCCCTGAAGAGATCTAGGGTCAATAAGGTGGGTGTAGTTGGCAGTCTATATGAGATATACTTTCTAACAGAGTACTCAAAAGAAACATTAAAGAACACTATAAGAGAAATAACGCTGTTGATAGGCTAACAAATTGGAAACAGTTGATTAATTTCTAAGATACATTCTCATTTAAAATTTTCAAAGCTTTAAGAATAGGAAAATGGCAAGAAAAACAATAAATGAATATTTAATTGTGTGGAACATTGGAAACTGTGTAATGTATTTAGGAACATGATGAGGAAAAGAAAAAGAAAAACACTAAAAAAAAATGACTGGATATTTTTCCCAATTTAATGTCAGACTCTGAAATACAAATCTAGGATACTCAGAGGACAAATTCAGAACAAATATCCTCCAAAACAGTTTGCCATGATATAGCATGAATCTCCAAAAAAAAAAAATCAAAACTAAGAAAAAAATCCTGAAGAAGAGAAGAAGGCTACCTCATATTTTACAGGGACACAAATAAGAAATTCCACTTGGCTCACATCCTTTTCCAGGATCTAGCCCAACAGATCATCTGGATGAAAAACAAATGGAGAAACATCAGAATTAATGACATCATATATTTGATGGACTTACCAGATATCCACAGAACATTCCACTCAAACACCAAAGAATACACATTCTATTCAGCACCATATAGATTTATAAAATAGATCATATCTGGAACAAAAAGCAAGCCTTTACAAATTCAGAAAGATTGGAACAACTCCTTGTATTCTGTCTGACCACAATGCAATGAAACTTAAAATTGGCAGCAAACAAATCTCTAGTAAATACACAAAGTCATGGAGAATAAGTAACTCATTACTGAATGATGAATGGGTCAAAGAAGAAATCAAGAAAGAAATAAAAAAATTCCTGGGACTATGAAAAGAAAATGAAAATACAACACATAAAAACCTCTGGAACACACTGAAAGCAGTCTTACAATGGAAAATTATGGCTCTAAATGTCTACATTAAAGTAAGTCAGAAAGAGCATAAATAAATGATGCATTGAATTAATAATGCAACTTAAATTTTTGGAAAGACAAGAACAAACCATGTTGATGGCAAGAAATGATAAAAACCAGAGCTGAAATCAAGAAAACAGAGACAAAGAAAACAATACTAAGAATTAATGAATCTAAGAGCTAGTGCTTTGGAAAATAAACAAGATAGACTCTTAGATCAACTCATCAAAGAGAGAAAGAGAGAGAGAGAGAGAGAGAGAGAGAGAGAGAGAGAGAGAGAGAGAGAGAGAGAAAGGACCCAAATTAACAGAACCTAAATGAATAAGAAAACATTACAACAGACACCAGAGATACTCAAAATATTATAAAGGACTACTTTGCAAACCTGTACTCTGCTAAGCTGAAAAACTTAAAAGAAATGGATAAATTTCTAGATTCAGCCAAATCATCAAAATTAAAACAGGAATCCAACAACCTAAATCTACAACAAATAAGGAGATTGAAATAGCAATTAAAAAAAAAAAAAAAAAGCCTTCCAGAAAAAGAAAAAAAAGCAGCCTAGGGCCAGATGGATTCACAGTAGAATTCTACTTAACTTTCAAAAGAAAATATGCAGCTAACAGCCAATCAAGAAGAAGGAGAAAGAGGGGGAGGAGGTGTACTCCCAAAATCTGATACCAAAACCAAACAAAGACATAGAGAAAAAAAGAAAACTACTAATGGCTAATGTCCCGAGTGAATATGGACCCAAAATTTCTCAATAAAATCCTTGCAAACATATATCAAAAAAGATCATCCACCATGACCAAGTTGGCTTTGTCTCTGAAATGCAGGGATAGTTAAACATACACAGTCAACAAATCTAGTAAACTACATAAATGGACTTAAGGAAAAAATAATCACATGATTATCTCAAAAGATGCTGAAGAAGTCTTTGACAAAATCCAGCATGACTTCATGATAAAAGTCCTAGAAATGTAGGGCTAGAGGGAACATAACTCAACCTAGTAAATGCTGTGTATGAGACACTCATAGCCAACAACATCATAAATAGAGAAAAACTTGAAGCAATCCTCCTGAAGTCAGGAAGGAGACAGGGTTGTCAGCTATTACCACTCATTTTCAATATTGTGCTTTAAGTGCTATCAAGAGATGAAAATTAAAGAAATACAGGTAGGGAAAGACGAAATCAAATTATCCATGTTTGCTGATGACATGATATTATACATGAGAGATCTGAAAAATTCTACCAGGAAACTTGTAGAAATGATGAACAAATTCAGCAGTGTGGCAGGACACAGAATCAACTTGCACAAGCCAAAGTTTTTCTATACACCAACAACAAACACACAGAGAAAGAAATCATGGAGTTATAAGATCCCCAAAGAAAGTAAAGTATCTAGAAATAAACTTACCCAAGAAAGTGAAGGGTTTCTACAATGAAAATGTTAAACCTCTGAAGAAAGATAGAGAAAGACACTAGAAAATGAAAAGATTTGCAGTGATGATGGTGGTTAGTTTCCTATTTGTAAAAATGACCATTTTGTCAAGAGTTATGTAGGCTCAACAAAATCCCAGTCAAAATCTCCACCTTATCTCATTCTTCACAGAAATGGAAAAAAAAAAAACTGTTCTAAAATTTACATAGAACCACAAATGACTCCAGATAGCCTAAACAATCCTGAGGGGGGAAAAAAAAAACAGTGAGGGACAGACTACCCTTCCCAGACCTCAAGATATATTTCAGAGCCGTGGTAGTAAAGACAGCCCAGTACTGGCACAAAAATAGACACATAAACCAATGGAAAAAGTGTCTCCACTGAAAAACATGGACACTTTGGGTTTGTAAGGCAACTAAAAACAGGTTGAAATTCTGCGATTTTGGTTTCTTGCCTCTTTCTCTTAATTTAGACTAAGTTGTATACATTTCTAGTAGCCATTTTGATCATTGACTAAGTATTTTACCTAAATTATTTTAATTTCTTCAGTCTAGAGGCATAGAGTGAAGGTTTTGCCAAAAGCATATTGAAAAACTAGGGTATAATATGAATTACATTTATGATAAAGTGAAGCAATACGACCTCTTTGTAAGCCTTTAAGCAGACTAAGCAGGTTTTAGAACCATGTGTTTTCCTTAATCTCAGATTTTTGGAGTTGTGTCCTGTCCAGATTTAACTAAAATGAGGACCTTGTCTTATATTTTGTCTTGTTTATTTATTCAAATGATTTTATAGCAGTCAAATCCTCTTCTTAAAATATTTATATTTACAGATTCACTTAGACATCAAATTAAACATATGAAGAGTAGTTAACGTTAGCATGCAATGAGGTTAAAAATAGAAAGGAGTAGCCACAGATTATGTTCTTTGGTTATTTTATGAATTTTAGGGACAAATTGAGTTTTACACCACAAAAAAAACCAATTACATGAAAGCAATTATTATGAACTCATACAATGCAATCAGAACATATGTCTCAGCAAAACAAAGCAACCAATGCCCATTTGTATTTCTTTCTGATGTAAGGAAGGAGTAATAATAGGGAAAAGGTCAAAGGTCAAGCTCATTGTGTAGAATTAGATTCCTATCCTTTATTCTTTAACTAACCATCACAGAGGGAGACAATTGTATAAATGGTAATTTTCAATAACGTATGGGTTTCTTGTCACTGTAGATTTTATCTTAAAATAGTTCTTCATAATCTTTTTATTCTCCTGAGTATTTTGTTCTATTTGGAGACAACGAGAGAAGAGGCAAGGTCAGAGAAGACAGGACAGTAGACCAGGCTGGAGGTAGTGAGATCTTCCACTATTTGTCTTTAGTTCTGACATGACCTCCAGAAATGTATTCACTTTCTATGCATTTTTACATCTTTTTTTAAAAAAACTTAGTTTTTATCTCTCTCTGCTTCCTGATTGTGATCGCCTGTCCCACATTCCTGCTGCCACAGCTTTGCAGACATGACAGACTGTGCCCTCAAACTGTCAGCAGAAACAAGCTGCTCTCTCCTAAGCTGCCTCTTGCTGGGTATTTTCTCACAACAATGATAAAAGTACCTACTAGACTCCTATGTTCATCCAGTCATCAGCTTCCTTAGTATTTACTCAAACTGAAAATTCGTGTCCCCGTAAAATGTACAAACATATCTATAACAATTTTGTCTATTATTTTTTAAAATTTGGAAATAATCAAAATGCATAAACTTTTGTAATTCTCGACACCATAACATTATCCACTGTTAACAAAGAAATATTGAGGCATAAAATGATACTGATAAAAGTAAACTGTATATTAATATGTGGAAGAATCTAATAAGAAAAGGCCATATTCTGTAAAATTTTCACTTGTTTGGTTTTCTGGGAAATGGCAAATTATGAAAATAATTAAAAAATATTAGTGGTTGCTGTAGTTGTGAAGAAGGGATAGAGGTAGATCAAAGAAGACTTTTGGGACAGTGAAACTTCTTTGTCCAATATGATTGTGGTTGCCAAATACTTATACGTTCTTCTAAGCTCCACAGATTATACACCAAGGTGAAACAAACCTTATTATAAACTATAGATTTAGAATGGTGATGACATATCAGATTCATCAGTTATGACAAATGTACCATGCTAATGAAGTATGTAGAGAATGGGGCATGCTAAGTGTGCGTACATTATTAGAAGTCTTTGCTAATGTAAAAGGAGAACAAATATTTTAAAAGAGAAATTGTAATGTTTTGTACTAAATGCTAAGGTATTCTTTTTCTGAGCCACACAATTCCCATTGTAAACAGCATAGGTTTTGCTTTTTCAAGTGGTAGCCTGCGTCTTTGTGCCTCAAATCTGACTTCTTTCCACATTCATCTCTGTCATGTACAGAGACCTTTCTTGCTCACTTCACTAATAAATTAAATGAACTATGAGCAAAGAGCTCCAAGAAAGGTCTCAGAAGCCTCAGATGACAAGACCAGAGAGTCACTCTTCTTTTCACATCATTAGTAGGGCACTGTTGTGGATCAGAGAACTTGACAAATCTCTGAGCTCTCTGATCATAGTATCTCTGTCCTTCCACCACAAACTTTACAACTTTTCTATTCCCCATAGTTCTATGAAAATTCAATACATGTTTGAAAGTCTCTAATTTTCTTAACATGCAGATAGCTGGAGAATACATTCAGGCAAGTGGTAAGAAAAGATTAGTCCTGGAAAGCTAACTTAAAGAGGGAGGGTAGATCTTCAGATGAAGTTTTAGAGTTTAGATGCCAGCCTTCAAGTACTCTGAGGACTAGAAAGTTGATTCCATGTTCTCATAAAATATCTGGCTACCTTGAAAGTACCAAGCAAATATTAGCATCTCATAATACATGGTGAATGTGTAAATAGTTAATTAAGAAATTGATTTCTGTAGGCTTTTTATGTATATTCTCATCCAAAACAGATAAAAGTAGCTAAGCACCTTGGAGACTGCAGAGAATCCTAGCACTCTTGGGTCCTGAGCCCTGGGTTGTTTTTCCTCATTCCAGTTTTATACAGCTTTTTAGATTGGAGGAATGCCAACCAAACATGCAATAAATTCAGAAGGATCTCTGCAGTCTATCAACACTGGCTGAATCCAAAGATAGATATGAAACCCAAATAATAAAGGATATGGCAGAACCTAAATGTAGTTGCTATGATAGTTTTAGTGTGTCTACTTTTGATGAATCTTATGGCAACTGGCTTTACTTCTTATGATAGAATTTAGATAATCTGATATCATTATTTCATACCCATCAGAGAAATAAGACAAAACAATACCAAAATGGTATGGGATAACAATTTTGGAAATGGCTAGACATCTATCTAAATGATTATACCTGGAGAGTGATTACATATTTCATTCCAATACTACATGAGAAAGAAATATAAAGGAAATTTTAATGCGTGGTGATAGCAATATTCCTCTCTGATTAAAAACATTTCCAAGAATATGAACAGCATGGGAATTCAGTAAGTTAAACTATTTGTGAAAATTGATTCAACTTTATTAGAATGTTCTCCATTTGTGTAATAACTTTTCTTATTGTGCGTTTTCCTATCATCCATTCTCTAATTATTCTTGCCACAGAGGCATAGTTTTGTTTTCCTATTCTGACATTTACTTAAATCCTTCTATAGGATTTGTGTTTTAAAATATATTAAAAATGACCACTGTGAAATACGAAGCTAAAAGTACTGATAGAAAACAGTATCTTTTCATGTATCATTAATAGTTTGGGGTTTCAAGGTCTCAGAGTGCCAAGACATTTGTCATTGTAGATAGGAGAGATTGGCTTCAGGTAAGTAATTCCATGACCTTGTGTCCTATGATATTTACCTTTGAGGTAAAGTGATATATTTTTTCAGTTATTTAACATGAGGACTATTTCAATATGTTCTCATAAGGATGATGGATGGAAAATAAGGCTGACGTAATGTAGTGGTTAATCTTGGGCATCAATTTGATGGGATTTATAATCACCATGGAAACATTCCTCTGTGTATGAGGGTGATTCCAGATGGGTGTAACTGAGATGCAAAGATCTACCCTGAATGTAGGTAACACTATTCCATGGACTGAAGGCCAGACAGAATAAAAAGGAGGAAGTGGGCTGAGAACCAGCATACATCTCTCTATGCTTCCTAAAAGCAGGTGCATTGTGACTAGCCGCCTGACATTCCTGCCATCATGTCTTCCCTGCTCTCGTGGGTGTGGGACAAAATAAACCTTCCTTTCTTTAAGTTGCTTTGTTGGGTGGTTTTTTTTACAGCAACAAGAAACGTGATGAATACAAACATGCCACTTGAGATTCTGAGCATCATGTATTGTTATGGCTTAAAGATCGAAAATAGCTTACTTACTCCTAGATAAAATCAGCAATTCTGCTTATGAGACATTTTTGGATAATACCTTTCTATGTATGTTCAATGTTTAAGAGGCATTCTGTAGCAGAGGAAGCTTCTAATACTAAACTGTCAGGACAGTTAACATGTACATTCTTATTTCATTAGTACATTCACAAGGGAATGTCACAGAGCGGTGAATGTTTTCTCTGTCCTTTCTTTTATTATTCTTTAGGCTTCAGTAAAATAAATCTAGATGCTTCTGGGTTATGAGAGCATTTTTAGAGTCAAACATAATGGGCTTTAAAATGTTTCCTCTTGCAGTTTATATACCTTTACTCTACCTTTTACCTTTGAAATTAAAGGGAAAAACTGGCTTATCTAATTCTGGAGCTTCTTCGCTGTGCAGACACTGTATCCAGTAGTTACTCTTTGCAGTTCAATTTCTTCTGGCAGTTCTAAACATTTTATGTATATGTGCAGTGGCAAAGTATTGTTGTCAAGATAAGTGAGGAGATACGGGCATGTGATGCAAGACTTTTTATCGATTATTTTATTGATCAAGCATGCATTCAAAGTATACTTTACAACATGCAGTATTTAAAACTTCAATTTTTTAATGTGACTTCAGTTTAAGGGGCAGGTATCCTACAGAAGGAAGAGGAGAGAGAGAGATTTTGTTTTTAAAAGAGTATATTCCTGATGTATTAGTTTCCATGATCTAGGAATGCGAAGCATAGCTTTTTTTTTTTTTTTTTTTTTTTGGTTTTTTCGAGACGGTTTCTCTGTGTAGCTTTGCGCCTTTCCTGAAACTCGCTTTGGAGACCAGGCTGGCCTCGAACTCACAGAGATCCGCCTGCCTCTGCCTCCCAAGTGCTGGGATTAAAGGCATGCGCCACCACCGCCTGGCAAAGCATAGCTTTTTAACAAAAGAGTAAGCTATGCAGTTCTCTTATCAAAGAAGTTTCCAAAGAAGTACTTATTTGACTTAAATAATTGAAAAGCCATAGCTGAAAGAAACAGAAAATAACCTAGATGAAACTTAAATATCTAAAGTTTTGAATTTCTTTTATTCTCCTAGCAAAAACAATCAATTGAAAACAGGCTACAGTACTAGACATTTACTGGGTGCCAATCACCATACTAAGAATTATCTTTTTTTATGAACTGGATATTATTCCCTTCATAAGTTTGAATATTGAAGCCCTGATGCCCAATTTGACTTTATTTGGACATTGGGCTTTTAAGGTGATGATAAATAAATCACAAGAGTCCCAATCCCACAGGGCTCATGTCTACATAAGAGGAGGAGAAGCACAGAAGATGCGTTAGATAACCACACAGCAAAATAGTATTCACCAGCAAGTCTTTTGTTTTGTTTCGTTTTGTTTTTTGAGACAGGGTTTCTCCATGTAGTTTTGGTGCCTCTCGCTCTGTAGACCAGGCTGGCCTCAAACTCACAGAGATCCACCTGGCTCTGCCTCCCAAGTGCTGGGATTAAAGGTGTGTGCCACCACTGCCTGCCTTTCACTGGCCAAGTCTTAATAAAGATGCTACACCACAAAGGAAACAGAAGATGCCTGCTCCCTTCCCCCACCCTCTTCCTCCCCTCCTCCACTGATTCCTTCTCCCCTTCCTCCTTATTTTGAGTGCTCAGGATGAACACAGGTTTCCTCTCCAACACTCAACTATAGCCCTAGCTCCCTGTGCTGGTGCCTCAGTATTGGACTTAGGCCTCTAGAATTGTGAGAAATTAAATTTAAATTTTTCATTTCATCCAGTCTTTCATAGCTAGTAGACTGCTACAGATCTTAGAATACTGACCAGAAACTCCTATACAGACAAGTGTTGTCTGTATTGTTACTATTCTCATCCTCATTATGAAACATCATTACTTGCTGAAGTGTATAACCAGTTGTTACTTTTCAGTTGGGCCGGAAAATGTGAATTTATCAAGCGTACTGGAATTGACCAGATTTTCCTTTGTGCTTCACCTACTAAATGCCAGTTCTATCTTGTTATGATATGTGATTTGAATGATTCCCACTTTGAGAATAATTTGATAGGATTTACTTTGTCATTTTGTCTCTGTTAGCAATTGAGTGCAAGAATTTATGTGTAGGAGTCTGTTAATGCATAAATATCCATGTTGGTTCTTTTAATGTATTGTATAAAATTTAACACAAAAATCTTGCTCATTTTATTGTTTTCTGTTACAAGTATAATTTTTCTTATAATAATATCATGATGGACTTTTTTTTTTGAGACAGAGTTTCTCTGTGTAGCCTTGGCTGTCCTGGAACTCATTCTGTAGACCAGGCTGGCCTTAAACTCACAGAGATTCTCCTGTCTCTGCCTCCCAAGTGCTGGGATTAAAGGCGTGAACCACCATGCCCGGCTTCATGATGGACTTTTTAAAAGCAATTGCATCTCTCATGATTTTTGTACAATCCCCTGAGCCCTACGAAGCTTGTGAATCTTGTGAAGCTTTGCTCATAGGTCTTATCATTTAGTTTACCTCTGTAACCAAAGTAATTTTTTTTTCTCTTAGTAAGTTTCAATCATTTATCTTTATTGATTTGAGAATTATCTCTGGTTTTAATTTAACTTTGCTTCAGAGCTGCTGCTTTTAAAATTCTCTTGCTCTAAAACAGTTTAAGGCATAATATATATATATATATATATATATATATATATATATATATATATAATTTGTAATGTGTATAGTGTTGGTTTTATTTTTTATGTTTATTTACAATGCACAGAGCTGTTTCCACACTTTGGATGATTAATTTTAAATACTTCATAATTCCTTTTTTATGAATATTTGACTTAGCAGCTATAAGGATAGCTTGGTGGGGTTTTTTGTAATAAAGATTTAAGAAGATTAGCCAATTAAACAGAAGATATCTTCTTGCTCATGGTATATTAAAAGCATGATTATGTCTATATTATTAAAGTTTGTAGCATTTATATTCTTTCCTTTGACCACAATTTGCATAATTATGTTCTCATTACCAGTCTCATTAGCATAGTGTTATATTTCTCTGTTGCTATCTTTTATGTGGTTAGAATTCAGCATGAAATAATCTTTTCGGAAAGGATTTGTAGACCTCCAAACTCCTTGGGTTCTTACATATTTGAAAGATTCTCACTCAGCTTTTAAGCCAGTGATCATTTTTTGAGTGTTTGCCTTATACAAGCCACTGGGAGTTACATGTATTGAACAATTTTATTCTATGTGAGATACACATTGTTATCTCAGATGTTTAGAAGGAGAAAAGTGAAGTGTGGGGAAGCTAAGTGAGTTCCTGATTCCGGATTGAGACTATATCACAGTACCTAATGAGAGTCCTAGCTGCTACTTTTTTCTCTAAGGACATCTGGGTCATGCTTACCCACTCTCCAGCACGAGCAGAGCTGTGGGGTGTCCTTCCTCACAGTTGGCTTCAGTCACTTGTCTTGAAAATATATAATAGTAGAATATGGGGAGCTTTTGCCAGTGAAACTCTCCATTTCCTTTTACTAAATACTTCACGTGCTTTGTTTTATTTTGTTCCTTTTATATTTTATTCTAATAAAAATTTATTCTAATTTATTCATATGAATTGAAACCATGCTCACACATATTTGTCGTTTATTTGTTAACATAAACATTATCTGCCTCCTGCATCCCTGCTGATAGCTGCAATAAACTCCATTCCTCATGTCCTGCCTCTTCACTGTGTCTCCTTTCTCTTCTGCCTCGTCCTCATTGATTTTTCTCAGTCTCTTGGAGATTTGAGATGTCCTTTGGGTTAGAGAAATGGAACTCCAGTCCTGTTTCTATCTCAATGTAGATTCCTTCCCTGCTCCTCTGTATCTCAGACCTCTGTCTTCTCTTTCTTATAAGTCACTGGACTCAGTACTGCAATGCTTAATGTAATTACATCTGCGAATCATCCATTTTCAAAAGGCCGTATTCAGAAGTTCAAGGATTAGGATTGAGGTGAATATTTTGAGCAAACTATTCCATCCAATACATAGTGCAAACATTTTTATTATTACTATTATTATTTATAGTCCTATAGTTATTACATATTTTGAGTATTTCTACCTGTATTGCATTTTCTTGGCACAGTGCAGCATCAATTTGAATAAAATATTATGGTATAAACTAGAAAAATTAATTGTTCATATTTTTTAAGTTTTAGAATGTTTTGCCCTTTATTTCTGAGTTTTTAGAAAACAGGTTGCATGTGTGTCATGTCAGATATCTTCATTCTCCTTTTGTATATGCTGTGTGTGTGTGTGTGTGTGTGTGTGTGTGAGAGAGAGAGAGAGAGAGAGAGAGAGAGAGAGAGAGAGAGAGAGAGAGAGAGAGAGAGAGAGAGAGAGAGAGATCCAGTGCCTGTGGAGGCCAGAGTCCTCAGATCCTCCTGGAACTGGCATTACAGACAGCTGTGAGTCGCCCAGTAGGGGTGCTAGGAATTTAACTCAAGTCATTTGCTGGATCAGTACATATGCTTAACTGAAGAGCCATCTCTCCTGTTCCCTCTTTGTTTCCTTTTTAAAAATTTTGCTATTTTTATTAGTTATTTAAGAATTTTGTTCAATGAGTTTTCATCATATTTACGCTTCTTGTCCCAACTCTTCCCAAGTCTGTCCCCTTCTCCCTTGCCATCCAACTTCGTGTCTTTTTTATTCCCATCAAGGTCAATTTTTGCTGCTCAAATATTCTTGGATGTGTGACCTTCCCCTGGAGCTTGGTTGACTTATCAGGGGCTCACACTTGGGAAAAACCGACCCTTCTTTCCCCACCACTAACAACTGCCAGCAGCTAGAGTAGGAACTTTATCCTCAATCCCCCTCTCTTTTGGGGCGTTTGGTCTGGCTTGGGCTTGCCCAGATCTTGTGCACTCTGTCACAACCACTATGAGTCCATCTATGAAGCTGCCCTGCTCTGTCTGCACATGTGATAAAAGTTTTATGTCCTCCACTATAAGATATAGGTTCATTATAAAAAGTGGAAGTCTTTTCATGTTTTGACATAAGGATTTAACTTCAATACTTGTTATCTGTAATTCAACTGCAGTATCATTTGTGGAAGATCACTGCTGTGAACGTCTATGGCTTTCATGTTATAAGCAAAGTATTCTTTTCTTTGGCTTTTATGCTCATTGCTGTGACATTTTATATTGATTTTATTATTATGCCATGATTATAAATGTTGAAACCAAGACTTTTAAATCCTCCAAGTTTTCCATTTTAAAGATGTTTTGGCTCTAGATCATTACATGTCTCTCTATCTCCGCGTCTGCATCTGTGTCTGTTTGTCTATATGTCTGTTTGTCTACTGCTATCTCTTTCTATTAACGAATTGTTTTTCTTTTTTTATTAAATTTTTTCATTTATTTTATATACCAGCCACAGTTTCCCTCTCTCCTCCCTTCCCATCCCCTCCCTCCTCATCTCCCTTCTAAAATCCACTCCTCCTCCATTCAAAAAGGGGCAGGCCTCCCATCCATGGGAGTCAACAAAGCGTGGCATATAAAGCTGTGTGGCACAATGAGTCTCCTCCCCCTGCATCCCAGTATGGGGAATAGGTTCCAAAAAGCTAGCTCATGCACCAGGGACAGATCCTGATCCCACTGCTAGGGGCCACACAAACAGACCAAGCTACACAACTGTTACCCACATGCAGAAAGCCTAGGCAGGTCCCAAGCAGGCACCCTAGCTGTAGGTCCAGTGTCTGTGAGCTCCCACTAGCTTAGGTCAGCTGTCTCTGTGGGTTCCCCTGTCATGATCTTGACCTCCCTTGCTCATATAATCCCTCCTCCCTCTCTTCAACTGGGACCCCAGAGCTTGGGCCAGTACTTGGCTGTGGATCTCTGCATATGCTTCCATCAGTTACTGCATAAAGGTTCTATGATGACAATTAGGGTAATCACCATTCTGATTACAGGAGTATTTTTGCATCAATGTTCATAAGGCAGAATGGCCTGTAATTCTCTTTATTTTGTTGCATCTCTGTGTGGTTTAGGTATCAGGGTGGCCTCATAAAAAGAATTTGGTAATGGTCCTTCTGTTTCTATTGTGTGGAACAATTTGAGGAGTATTGGTATTAGCTCTTCTTGGAAATTCTGATAAATTCTTCACTGAAACCATCTGGTCCTGGGCTTTTTTTTGGGGGGGAGGAGACTTTTAATGACTATTTCTATTTCCTTAGGGGTTACAGGTATATTTGAATTGTTTATTTTGTCTTGATTTAATTTTGATATGTGGTAACTATTAAGAAAATTGTCCATTTCTTTTAGATTTTCCAATTTTGTGGAGTACAGGTTTTTGAAGTATGACCTAAGGATTCACTGGATTTCCTCAGTATTAGTTATTATGTTCCCCCCTTTCCTTTCTGATTTTGTTAATTTGGATATTCATTCTCTGCCTTTTGGTTAGTTTGGATAAGGGTCTGTCTTACTGATTTTCCAAAAGAATCAACTCTTTGTTTTATTGATTCTTTTATTATTCTCTCTGTTTCTATTTTATTGATTTCAGCCCAGAGTTTGATTATTTCCTGCCATCTACTCTTCCTGGAGGAGTTTGCTTCTTTTTGTTCTAGAGTTTTTAGGTGTTCTGTTAAGTCACTAGTGTGAGATTTCTCTAAATTCTTTATGTAGGCACTCAGTGCTATGAACTTTCCTCTTAGCATTGCTTTTATGGTGTTCCATAAGTTTGGGCAGGTTGTGCATTCATTTTCATTAAATTCTAGAAGTCTTTAGTATCTTTGTTTATTTCTTCCTTGACCCAGTGGTGATTCAGTTGAGCATTTTTATTTTCCATGAGTTTGTAGGCTCTCTGTAGTGTGAGTTGTTGTTCAATTCTAACTTTAAGCTGTGGTGGTCCAATAAGATGCAGGGGTTATTATATTTTTTTTGTATGTATTGAGATTTGCTTCATGATCAAGCATGTGGTTGATTTCAGAGAAGGTTCCATGAGGTGCTGAGAAGAAGGTATATTCTTTTGTGTTTGGGTGAAATGTTCTATAGTTGTTTGTTAGGTCCATTTGAGTCATAACAGCTGTTAGTTCCCTCGTTTCTCTGTTAAGTTTCTGTCTGACAGACCCGTCCATTGGTGAGAGTGGGGTGTTGAAGTCTCCCACTATTAATGTGTGGGCTTTGATGTGTGACTTAAGCTTTAGTAATGTTTCTTTCACAAATGTGGGTGCCTTTGTATTTGGGGCATAAATATTCAGACTTGATACTTCAGTTGTTCCTGTGATGAATAAGAAATGTCCTTCTCCATCTCTTTTGATTAATTTTAGTTTGAAGTCTATTTTGTTAGATATTAGGATAGCTACACCAGCTTGCTTCTTAGGTCCATTTGATTGGAAGATCTTTTCCCAACCCTCTACTCTGAGGTAATGTCTGTCTTTGAAGTTGAGTATGTTTCTTATATGCAACAGAAGAATAAATCTGTTTTCGTACCCATTCTGTTAGCCTATGTCTTTTTATAGTTGAATTGAGTCCATTGATATTAAGAGATGTTAATGACCAGTGATTGTCAATTTATGTTATTTTTTGGTTTTGGTGGTGGTGATGGTGGTAGTGTGTGCTTCCCTTCTTTGAGTTTTGCTGATGTGAGATTACCTATTGCCTATGTTTTCATGGGTGTAGCTAACTTCCTTGGGTTGGAGGTTTTCTTCTAGTACTTTCTGTAGAACTGGATTTGTGGATAGGTATTATATAATATGGTTTTGTCATGAAATATTTTGTTTACTGGGTATAACATGATTGTAAGTTTTGCTGGGTATAATAGTCTGGTCTGGCATTCATGGTCCCTTAGTGTGTGCAAATCATCTGTCTAGGACCTTCTGGCTTTTAGATCCTCCATTGAGAAGTTGGGTGTAATTCTGATAGGTCTATCTTTATATGTTACTTGACCTTTTTTCCATTGCAGCTCTTAATATTCTTTCTTTATTCTGTATGTTTAGTGTTTTGATTATTATGCGGCAAGGGAACTTTTTTTTTTTTGATTCAGCCTATTTGGTGTTCTGTAAACTTCTTGTATCTTTATAGGCATGTCCTTCTTTAAGTTGAGAAAATTTTCTTCTCTGATTTTGTTGAATGTTTTCTGTTTCTTTGAGCTGGGATTCTTCTCCTCCTTCTATCCCTATTATTCTTAACTTTGGTCTTTTCATGATGTCCTAGATTTCCTGGACATTTTTTGTTATGATGTTTATGTGTTTTGATGAGTGTGCTGTGCCTGTGCCTATATAGTCTGCTGGGATTGCAGGGGAGGGCTGGCCACGGGAAGGATGTTCAGGTGTGTGGGGTGGAGTGGCAGAGTGGGTCTTGGAGGGATAGAGTCCAGTGGGTGGTGGGGTGGTGTGCATCCTGGAGGCAGGTCTCTCACCTGCTTGCCAGCTGGTGGGGACTGCCTCTTTTGCTGAATCTCATATAGATTACACACTATATGGGACCCCATTCAGTATCCTAGAGTTTAGTGTTTCTCTAATTCCCTTCCATCTGAGAAGGCATACTCCATTCAAACATTCTGTAGGAACTTTGTCCTACAATAACAGATACTCCAGATTCCCTGAAATTGGATCTATTAACTGAGTGGCACCACAGATCTGTCCATCAATCAGCTGAGTGGCACCACAGATCTGTCAATCAATCAGCTGAGTGACAACACAGTATCAGCAGCACATTTGCCAAGCTAAAGCTCAGTGGTCTCAGATGTCTGTTAGTCTCTTTTTCTCTGAGAGCTCATTCTCGCATAGGTTACCCGTCAATAAATGAAAACCGTTGTTTCATAGATCTTCTCTGATTTTCAGATTGTTTAAGATAAGACTTATGTGTGCTTCCTGTTATCGTCTAAAAACTGAAGATACAGAATTCTGGTTCTGCATTGTTCATGCTTGTCTCGAGTCACTTTCTTAGTTCTTTCTCTGTCTCCGAGTTCCAAGTACTTTAAGTACTTCGAGTACTTACATCTGGAGTTTGTTTTTGGTTTCTTTAAAGTTTTATTTAAGCATCTCTTTTACTACAATGGATTCACCTGCTTCTTTTGTTGTTAAGCTCCATAATGATTCCTTTCTGTTTCATGGGAAATGAATGAAGTGGGATTATCTAAGCTTTCTTTTGTATCAGATACAGTTTTGCTTATAATTACTAGAAAATTTTATGTTTGGATCATACACCCTTTTCAGACTTGTAATAATTGCTAGAGTGGAGCTATATGCATGGTCATTCAAAGTTGATCATGACATCCTAAAACATTTTCTTGATAAGTTTGCCATGTTCTCTATGTAGATAAACACTTTCTTTTCTTTTCTATTGTTACTATACTTTTGAGCATTCATTTCTTTATGTATCCCAGACTAGTCACAAATTTGAGAATCTTCTGACCTAGAATCCTAAATATTGACAATATATAGGTATGTACCACTACTCCAAACTGGTATTTGATTCTTTTTTTAATTATTTTTTTTACTTTTTGTTTTTGTTCATGTATGTATGTCTGTACAATTGTACACACCAGATTCTCTGGCACTGGAATTACAGGCAGTTGTGAGCTGCCATGTGAACTTGAACCCCAGTCTTTTGTGAGAGTATCAAGTGCCCTTAAGGCAGAAGCCATCTCTCCAGCTCCTGGTCTTTGATTCTTGACTCATAGTTCCACGTTTCATTTTACCCATCCACATGTTTGTAGTGGAGCTTGTGTCTTGCAAGTAATATGTCTTTAAGTTTACACTTTGCATATTTTCAGCTCTTATTGATACGCAGTCTTTTTGTCTCTCCACCCAATAGATAGTCATTCAGTTCGTCTGACTGAAGTGTTCACACTGAAAAGCACAATCACTGATGTCCTAATTTCATCAATGGTAAAGTTAGCATACACACACACACACACACACACTCTCTCTCTCTCTCTCTCTCTCTCTCTCTCTCTCTCTCTCTCTCTCTCTCTCTCTCTCTTGTGTTCTTAATGTAAAGTTTATTTGTTATTTCTTAACACATTTTTATTTTCATTAAAGAATGTACATCTTACTGTGATTTGGAAAAGTACACAATTGTGTCCTTACTTATTTCATTCATACAGTTGGAAGAGTTTGATTATAACTTATAGTTTTGGCTCTCTTTTTCACTGATTCCTGTCTCAACAAATGTTTGTTTGCTTCTTTTTGCTTTTTCTCTTGACCTTTGGTATGCGATCTATACCAGGACAAATTTGGTCAGCACATTTTACACACGAGAAGGGCCCAATGAGCACTGACCAATTTTTTAATGCATGATTAATTTTGCCTTTATAAGATAACCATTTCTGACTCACATAGATTTGTCAGATACATTCAAAAAGTGCTGTTACTCCTTTGTCTTGATTTTGAGAAATCAAAACACTAACAAAGTTAAAACACTGTTTTCAGCTGGACAGTGTACTGTGTGCGCATCTGGTGTGATGGGTAAGGGAAGATAAAAACTGCCTCAGCTTCATCAAGGATGATGTTAACAGCTTCCCTCTAAGCCTTGTGCTTCTTATTTGTAGTATTGTCACAGATTGGAAATCCACTCTGCATTCTTTTGGGACATGACAGGATTGTGTTGCTGGCTGTGTACTACAACTTTTCCATCTCCTGAGCATTTATTAATCATGCTCCCTTAGGCTAGAAAGACTGAGTTACTGGTAGCTTTTTGACTCGGGGTATTTTAAAACAGTATCACAAGACCCAAGACACACTTATTTATTAGACTCTCAGTACTATCTATTATCAAACAAATATCCCCATGTCTTCATTGTGGGGAGGTGTCCTGCTCGGGGCATTATTCACTTTCAAGGTCTTTGGGGTCTTGTCTTTATTGTTTCAGAATGGCTACAGTCAGCCACTTTTGTATCCCTATGCCAGACATTTCAAATAATAAATTATCTAGATCTTACAGATGAAGAAGCATCTATTCTTCTATTCCATCTAGAGCTTCATTCTCAAGGAATCTAATTGTCTCCAATATATATCTTTTCAGATGAAGGCTTTATAATGAAGTTCTTTGGCAAACAAAGAAAACAAGCCATAGATGAGTATCTTTTAAGACAATGCTAGCACTGTAGATTCACATCATACTAATGACATTGAACAACAATTCAGGGGAGGGAAGGAAGTTGAAAAGGGGTTTGGGGTTTTGGTTAATGTTTTAAATGTCAATATAGTCATATTTACTATCAATCCAGATATTAGGGTTAAATTTTTTAAAGAATAATCTGCTTTTAGTTTTTCTTTATTATAGTCAACTGGGGGATGAAGAATGTGTGATGTATGTTTGAATGTGGACTGGAGCATAATCTTATGCAATCTTGATGATATGAAGTAGAAATGTAGCAAGAGATTTGGTTAGAGGAGAAAAAATGAAAGAAAGGAAAATGAATGAATAATATTTTCATATGTTAAAAGGGGATTGAAAATATAGACAAATGTTAATGAAACAATTATAAAAGCATGCAATACAATTTAAATTGCAAATTTAATTTAAGAAAACAAGGACACACATATGCACACAAGAGAGAGAGAAAGTGAGGGAGAAGGAGGGAGAGAGAGCGAAAGAGGGAGAGAACAAAAATTAGATTACTATTAAGAAATTTTCAGGTTTTTACAATGGAGAAACAATGATAATAGTTTAAATATGATGACTGAAGACATCAAATGATTGTCTCAACTGTTGAAGAAGCTAAATTGAGGGAAGTGCATAATTATCTCTGGATATAGCTTCCATAAAAAAAAAAATTGTTAGTTTGGCCGGGCAGCGGTGGCACACACATTTAATCCCAGTACTCGGGAGGCAGAGCCAGACGAATCTCTGTGAGTTAGAGGCCAGCCTGGTCTACAGAGTGAGATCCAGTACAGGCTCCAAAACTACAAAGAAACCTTATCTCGAAAAACCAAAAAAAAAAAAAAAAAAAAAAAATGTGAGTTTTTAGCTTGCTAACATATTATTTTAACAGACTATTTTCAAGTGTTCAGGATTAAATACAGGGCCTGGGAGGTGCTAAGCATTTTCTGAATTCATGAGCTACATCTCTAGCTCACATAGAATCTTTATAAAAAATTAGAGCTCTATGCTTTCCCATTCCTCAAGGCTAATGGAGCCTGCTAATATAGGCATCATAGATCCTACACAATGATAGGACAAGATATAATTCTTGCTTTTTAGCTGATGTTGGAACACATTTCCAAAATACTTGCTTCAAGATATTTGCCAGCAAAGGTGTTAGAGCCAAAATGGCAACATAGGTAATTTTTACAATATTTCTTGCTAAATGAAGGATATCCATAGTTTCAAACCTTGGAAGTAAATAAAAACATGTCATCCTTGTCAATCTGTCAGATTATTATCTGAGACTTATGCTTCAGGGATACATTTAATTGTCAACATTCTTTCCTAGGAAGCCAAGTGCTCACTTTGTTTGGGTACTTGTTAGTATCTCAGTGTAGTTTCATGAATGTGTTTATTTAGCATAGTTTGGTATATTGTATTCTGAAAGCCTCTAATATAAAGTTTAAAATTACGAATTAGAATAGGCCCATAGAATAACATTCCTTCACTTTAATAACCCACTGAAACTTTTCAGCTTTTTTTCTCAAGTACCTGATGATCTACACAGAGACCCACACTGGGGGATGGGTGCAAAATGAAAGACTTTGGAGTGCTTGGAGATGATTGCAGAAGAGACAGTGGAAAGAGTATATGAGTCAGAGGCAGCAGATGACTACGGGCAACAGTGTCTTTTAAACAAAGCAAGGCAGTTGCATATACAGACTCATGGTGAGACAACATGCACAAAGCCTGTGCAAGCCCAATCCATACAAAATTCCAGCATGGAGAGGGGAGGTGCACACGAAATTTCACCGCTAGCTGAGGAGCTATTGGCAACTGTTAGCTGCCAGGAAAGGGAGAGTCAGTTTTCATTAAGGGTGTGGCTCTTTGTAGGTTGACCATGATTCAGTAGAAGGCTACATATCCTAGAGCAAATGGGTAGAACAAACTATACTTGATTCTTCTTCTTCTTCTTCTTCTTCTTCTTCTTCTTCTTCTTCTTCTTCTTCTTCTTCTTCTTCTTCTCCTCTTCCTCCTCCTCCTCCTCCTCCTCTTCTTCTTCTTCTCCTTCTCCTTCATCTTCTCCTCCTCCTCATCCTCCTTAATTTCCTTCTCCTTCTCCTTATTCCTTTAAAGGAAGAAGGCACAAAGTTCCATGGTAGGAAAAAAGGAGTGAAAATGAAAGGAGTTAGGGAAGAGAATGAATATGTTCAAAATACAATGTATGAAATTCTCAAAGCACTAGCAAAACCTCAAAAAAAAAAAAAATAACAAAAGACCCTGCACACGATACAGTGCAATGTCAACAATACACATTTTTTGGTAGAGTACCTCCTTGATGTGGTGGTGATAAAGCATGTTCAGGGCTGAACTGACCTGGGTTTACATATTATCTGCAACACTGTATTATAGAATCAAAATATGTTATATACATGTATGAGAATGTCAAAATGAAATCCAAGAATGCACACTAGTAAAAATTTACATTAAAACATCCAGAAAAAAGTTATGTCTCTTTTAAAATGACTGGTTTAAGATCAATTACAAATTATTAGATAATATTATTTCCGGGCCAGTGATATGGCTCAGTGGGTATGCATGCTTGCTGCTAAGCTTGACAACCTGAGTTTGATCACTGGCACCCAAATGTGGAAGGAGAAACTAGATTTCTACAAGTTGTCCTCTGACCTCCACATGCATGTCATGGTATATATGAGTAAACAGATACATGAAAGTAAATAAACCAATGTAAAATATTAAATTATTATTTTTGATGAAGCAAAAAAGGAAGCAGAATATTAGTTAAGATATGTACTAGATGAGGACCACCTCTTGTGTAAATAATGCTGGATGGCAATTGTATAGTCTATTTGAGATGAGGGAAATGGTAAGTGCTTTAATATTTTTGACATCACATAAAAGCAATTACGAAAAATGCTAATTACTAGCCAACAAAAATAGTGTGGGAAGAAAATAACAGGTGCATGAGCTTTTTTTCTCTCTTTTTAAATTTTATTTTCTGTGAAACTTAGTCCATCTATATCACTTCTACCTCTCCCAACCTCAAGTACCTTCTGTGTCCACTCCAACCCAAATTTGTGGTCACTTTTTAATTTGAATTATGATTACTATATATACATATATTCACACATGTGCTGTGGATATCACTCTGTATAAATAAAATGCTGATTGGCCAGTAGCCAGGCAGGAAGTATAGGTGGGAGAAGCAGAGAGGAGAATTCTGGGAAGTGGAAGGTTGAGGCAGAGAGATGCTTCAGGCACCGCCATGACAAGCAAGATGTAAGCCACGAGCCACATGGCAAAGTATAGACTAATAGAAATGGGTTAATTTAAGATAGAAGAATTAGATAACAAGAAGCCTGTCATGGCCATACAGTTTGTAAGGAATACAAGTCTCTGTGTGTTTACTTGGTTGGGTCTGAGCCACTGTGGGATTGGCGGGTGAGAGAGATTTGTCCTGACTGTGGGCCAGGCAGGACTGGGGAAAACTCAAGCTACACACATGTATGTACAACTTGCTGAGTCCGTTTAGCTTTGCTTGTAGGCACATGTGTCCAAGGCTAAGCACCTGAGGTTGGATATCCTTGGAGGAAGCTCTGCCTCAGAGGAAACTAATTCTCCCCTTCTCAGCAGTTGGATCTTGGGGTTATTTTTAAAAATTACTTTTATTATTTTGTGTGAATGAGTGTTCCTCACATGTATGTATTTGCACCACATGCATGCAGCGCCCTTGGAGGCCACAAGAGTGCTGGATACCCTGGGGCTGGAGACAGTTGTGAGCCACCACGTGGATACTGGAGATCAAACCTAAGCCCTCTGTATGAACAGTAAATGCTCTTAACCACTGAGCCATCTTTCCAGCCCCTGTTGGAGTTATGTTTAAGAACATTGATCTCATTCACAAGTGCTCTGCCTTATGATCTGAATACTTCCTGGTGATCTGGCCCTCAAACTACCGCATTGGAGATGATGCTTCAACATATGCATTTTTAAAGGAACAAATACTTAAAGCGGAGGCATGGTAGAAAATAGAAACTGGAAGGAAAAGAAGATAATTGAAAATTCATTTTCATTAAAACAATATGTAGATAGATGTGCTATAAACAAAATTTTGAATATTAGATGATGTGACTTAGGGAAGACCAAATACCATAAAAATAAAATGCTTGTAAGAACTAGTCAAGCCCAGGGAAGTATGGCAGACTGGGGGAAGGAAGGGCCTAGTGCTCACCAGCCCCACCCATCGGGGATTGGAGTTACAAGTTGACCTTATTTGCCAACATAAAGAGAAAATTCAGAAATTTTTTATTTAAATGTTGGTAAATGAGTTAACCCTGCTTGTCTGGAAAAAGCTATTTCTATACATTTTACATAAGCTATAAGGGAAGAGCTAAGGATGCCAGGCACAGGAAACGGGGCTTTTATCTTAGGATTTAAGGCATGGCTGTATATCAGTAGTTCTTGGTGTTGATGGAACTCCGTGAGCTCCTATTTTACAACCAAAGAATATAAGAACAAAGGGAGACAGAACCATTTGTATGCTTTTTCCTCCTGCCTTTTGAAGTTCTAAATGTGTGGTGGTTTTGAGTGGTTTTCAGGACTTTTGTGTACAATCTCAGACTATATTACATAACTAAGATCTTTTTCATGTCTGGCACAAAATCAGGAAAAGCTTTGATATGTATGCCTTGCCTTGATCTGTTGTGTGCAGTTAGATGTTCCATAATTGTCTGGAAATGCAAATCCATGGGGATGAGGGGTGTCACTTTGCAGAAATATTGAAGTGGAAACAGAAGAAGCACGTCCTCTGGGGGACATTTTTATTGATTAAGCAAATATTTGATTTTGTAAGAAGGAGGATCAAAAGGATATGTGGGGTATGTATTGAAAGAAGTGCTTTCTTACCGTGTTGGGAGTCAATATGGAAGGTGCTCACCTAAGTGAAGAGATAAATCTTTGTGATCATAGAATTCTCTCCCTGAGAGATAATTTTGTCATTATATGTTTCCATTAGATTCCCTTTAAACCGTGTTTCACCTTTGTATTAAGCTCCAACTCTGTAGACTTATCACTTATCTTTTACTGTCACCCAGTTTTACCATGGGCTACAGTGGAGGCAAGCCACAGCAACAATCATGCCTACAAGAGTATCCTTAGTCCCTTCTAGCGAGAAGTGCTATACTGTCCAGAAGAATGCATGTCCCCCCAAATTTCCTTGAAATGTTGTTTCATTAAAAAAAAAACTATAAAATGTAGCAAACTATTGCCTGAAGTTATTTAACATCAAAAAAGAAAGGTTTTCTGACAATGTTATGGGTTATAATTTAAGGTTTTTCAGGAATTTTAGTAGTTAGAACTTAACCCAAACTTAAGGGTTCAAATTTGCCCTCAACATTCATTTGGGGAAACCTGTCTGCACAGTTGGGAATGAAAGAATCTATCATACATGTGGTGATTCTATCTATGACTCAGATGAAAGTAGCATCACATATTAGGTTTTGCATTGAAGTTTCTGTACAATGCCTTATGCAGAACATTCAGCTCAGTGTGTATGTAGTACCAAGATTAGTCAACAGTTTATACACTTTAGAGAGTTTACTGAATCATGTGTTGCATGCAACTGCTTGTGATTTCCTAGTGTTTGTCTTGGTGTTACAGGACATGAGACTTCTAATACATATAAACTCATGGAAACAAACTATGCTTTTCACTGTTAATAGTGTGACCTAGTAGTCATGGAAGAGCCAGAGCTATGGTCTGAAAAGGTTGGGGCAATCAACAACCACAGTTTCCTGTTGAAAATCTTATTGAAAACAATCTGCATTGAGAGTTGAGCCATGCATACTTGACAAAAGACAATGTAGCTCTTTGTGCTGACTCCGGGAAATCCCAGCCTGAGTATACACTTTGTGTTATATGATGATTTATTCTGGGCTTATGCATGAGTTAAGACCCAAGTTACTTACAAGAAAGGTCATTCTCATTCTAAATTTGAACCTAAAGTTCCTGTTTCCTTCCTTCTTTTCCTCCTCCAATCTTTTTCAATCTTTCAACCTCCCCCCCTTCACACACACACACACACACACACCCAGACCTCTCCCCTCTGTTTTTCCATACTAGAGATTGAACTCAGGACCTCAACTCTATCACTACTGTGCTTTATCCCCTGCCCTCTTTTTCTCTTTTTATTTTGAAGAGGCTTTACTCTATAGCTCAGGCTGTCCTTGAACTTGTGATTCTCCTGTATCAGCCTCCTAATATGCTGGACTACCAGTCCTGCCCCACCAGGCCCAGCTCTAAAGTGCTCCCATCTAATTGGGGGTTATTTTGTCAAACAAAGCTTACGTAAAACACAAAGATTATTATAGTGTCTATGTGTTAATGGAAATGGTTTTGAAAAACACCACATTGATTTGGCCAGCTGTGGACTATTTTGCTTACTTAAAATGCATGACGTTACCCACTTCATATGGCTCTTGTCTCTTTATACCAAACATTTTCCCACAAGGCAACATAATGATTCAACCTTGAGTTTCAAAGCTCTTAACAGTACCTCCTTCAGCCAACCTGTCAGAGGAGAGGAAGCTCAAGGTCAGTGAGGATAGAATGACAAAGATCAAGTTCCCGTTGAAACCATTCTTTTTGGCTAAATGAAAACACTGAGAAGTGAATATATTGGGGGGAGGTGCGTTTCTCTTGAAATGGTAGCCGTTCAGCATTCAAGGTATGTATTTAATATATTCATTGTACATTTTTTTCCTGCTTATTTAAAGATGAATTCAGCAAATATTTGTTGAGTAACCACCACACTTGAAAAATCATCCCAAGGGCTGAGTCAGGAGATGCACCTAACATTTTATAAGTTCTGTTTTCTTATGCACCATCAGGAAAACAACATCAAATCAGCTCCACCAAAACTCAGCTTTAAATCCAGCCCATCCACTGCTGGTCCCTGGACAGTTCTGAATCTCCCTGCTACTGTCATCACTCAAGTCAATGGTGTGCACACTCAGTGGTGTGCATACAACATTGACAAACACATAGGACCTTCTCTGCAAGTCAGAGAGAGAGTCATCAAAGAACCTTCTATTCAGCAAGCTCTCTCCTTCCAAGGACCACAAAGTGCCCACAAATGGTTTGCTTATTCATTCATGCTTCTTTTTGAAATAGATGTTTTGTTTATATGTACAAATTTTTGCACTTATTTTTCAAAATCTATACCACTACTTATGGGGTAATAAATAAAATAATATATTCTTATTTTAAAATGAAGATTAGCATTCGTGCAAAGATGCTCACATTACCAAGGGTCTGTGACACAAAGGGAACATCCTTCTACTCTTCTTGTCTCCTATTCTTTGATCTCCAAAACTATTAGCTTCCTTGTTTCCAAAATAATCTACACCCACAAGAACTTAAGACATCTTTCTTTCTTTCCACCGCTCTCCATATAGACATGAATAGACATATACCTGAGTTGCATGAGTATATCCTGCTCCTTTTTCTTATTTACCTCTTCTTTATTCTTATTATCTCCACACAGCACACCTTCAGTGACACAATTTAAAGGGAAGTTTAGATATGAGTATATAGCAAGAAGGAGTTTGATAAGAGTATTTACTTTGCTGTAGGTTCTCACTCAAGACACCTGAGATCTACACACTGAGATCTCAGAGTGAATGAAACCAGTATCTTAAAAGCATGCTCCAGTGTAACCTTAATCCCCCGAATAGTGGCTCCTTTGTCATTTTGCATGGAGTCTATGTATGGAGAAATTTAATAGCTATTGAAGTACTTCAGAATTCTAAATGACTGTCATGACCTTGTGCATCTTCAGTAATTTCTATTCTTAAAGCCTTCCTGTTTGAAGTTATCCATCATAATTTCAATAGGAAATACTTTAAATAATTTTGCCTAAGCTTAAGTAACATTAATATCAAAATTGAAGATAAGGACCCATGTTAGCCTTTGTGTGGTTATCAGTATGCTCATGGGATGAGAGATAAAACCAAATGCAATTGCGTTTAAAAATAGTTTGTAGCAGGAATCTTAACAGTTCTTATTAATAAAATCAAACCTGAGCCAGGTATTGTGTTAAACACTGGAAGATCAGAGAGACAGAACAAGTCACAGCTAACCTCACCTGGCCAACTTCTCAGCTGGTCCTGTTTCCTCAGACTGGAAGCTTCTGTGTCCTCATCCCAATGGCTCTCAGCTGAACTGTGCTGCTCGAAATCCTGAATGCTTAACCAGCCAAATGCTTCTAGTTTCTGGTCCTCACGCCTTATAAACCTTTCTGCTTTCTGTCACCACTCCCTGGGATTAAAGGCTGCTTTCTGGGATTAAAGGCATGAGTCACCATGCCTGGCTGTTTCCAATGCAGCCTTGAACTCACAGAGATCCAGAGGGATTTCTGTCTCTGGAATGTTAGCATTAAAGGCGTGTGCTAACATTTTCTAGCCTAAGTATCTTGTGGCTTTTCTGTTCTCTGACCCCAGATAAGTTTATTAAGGTACACAATATTTTGGGGAACACAATACCACCACAATAGTTCATGATGGTAGTGGATTTATTGTGAAGACAAGATTTTTTAATTGATCCTGTGATAAACTTATACTTTGACAAACTGAGCAACCATCTAGCTCTGTGAATTCCAAGGACTTTCAGAACGATTGTACACCTTCTTTTTCCCCCTGACAGATGCAGCATGAGTCAGCTCACCAGTACTAACAGTACTCCTTCCTTCACAGTGCCCCTGCCTACAGCTCCCTGACACAGCCCAGGTGACAACAGCAATTATCCAAACATTTAAATGCAGCTCAGATTTCCCCCTCTCCATACTGACAACGCTCAACAACTTAGAACAAAGAGAAGATCTTAACATGGAAAAGGAAAATGCTACTCTTCCTGTTGTCCATAACAGAGTATTTTTAAAGTATTAGTTTATTTTCTCATTTAATACTCAGTATTAGTAACGTTTCTCAGATGTTAAAGTCATAATTCAACAAGGAAAACACCTCAGTCCAGTGTTGACACACTTCTGTCTTCGGACTTGGACCTGGACTGTTCCAGCTGTTTGTCTAATACAGAAACATGAGTCTTTTCTCAGGGACTAGAAGACACCAACACTATCAAAACATAGGGTGCAGCAGTCTAAGTTGATGGTTAATAGGAAGAAGTTGAGGGCAAGTAAGTCTGCTTTCCAAGCTCTAATTTACCAGTGACAGCTCCTTACTTCTTGAAAATGCCTCAACATAATCAAAGTCTCAGAAGGTTAGGCATGTGTCAGGAATATGGGTGACAGTTCTCCAGTAGTATTAGTTAAACTCTGTTTTTGTATATGTGCAAACACAGAATCTGACATAGTCTCTAAAATGCAGGAAACTTTTTCAGTGCTGTAATCATTATCCAGTGGCTTTTATTAAATGTAAAAAAAAAAAAATTGGCATGTCAACATGGTTTGTAGACGGAAGTTTTTGTCCCATCTGGATCCCTCTGTCCAAATGAATCTCTCCCACATGTGATCCACAGCCACTTATAACCACTCAGAGGCTTACTATTAATTACAAACTGTATTGCCTATGGCTTAAGCTCATTACTAACTAGCTCTTACAACTTAACTCAACCCATTCCTATTAATCTATGTTTTCCACGTGGCTTTGTGACATTACCTGGTCTCTCACATCTTGCTTCTCCTGGTGGAAGCTCACAGTGGCTCACAGTATCTCCCCAACTTGGCCTTCCTTCTCCTTTGCTTGAATTTTCCACCTGGCTCTATTCTGCCTTGCCATAGGCCAGAGCAGCTTCTTTATTAACCAATGGTAGCAACACATATTCACAGCATACAGAAAGACCATCCCGCAGCAATGATTGCTATGAAGAACTTAACAGATGTAGAGACACTGGCCATTCCTTAAAATTTAAATGATAGATGAATCACAAATAGATGAAACATAAATAATACATAGATAGCTCTCTAAAATGTTACTACAGGTTTATATTTAAATATATTATTTGTATTTTAAATTACTCTTTTTCTTTTAGGTTTTTATTGATTTCTTCTGTAAGACGTACATAATCATGTATGCATAAGTTACTAATAATTCCTCAGTGTGTTTACATAGAGCTTCACAATGCCTCAAAATTCAAGAAATTTTAATCAAAATTCAGTGTTTAAGCTGGCCAGAGATTATTTTGTGCTAAGACTTGTTTCCAGTTTTGGGTAAATATTAGAAAATGGCATCATGTTTGTTTGTAGTGTGGTTAAAAAGTAAAAATTTGTTTATACCACAGAGAAATGCAATTCCTTGTGAACCTGAGAAATGTCTGCAGAATCTGAGTTCAGTGCAGAAGTGTTTCTCATTGTCAGCCAATGAAGCAGAGTTTACAGAGTTCAACAGGTTTTAATTGTTAATTTGGGGCATATATGATCATAAGACTGTTTTGATTTCATTAAATCATCTTGCTACTAAATATATATTTATTTATATATATTAAATATATATATTACATATATATTAAGGAGCAGTAGGTGTAGCTCAATGGTCGACTATCTGATTAGTTTCAGGAAAACCAAGGTATCAATCCCCAGTATACATATACAATGAACATTAAAACTAAGAGTCAACTAGTCCTAGGGAGAAAGAGTAAAGGTCGAGAAGAAAAATGGCTTTGGAGTTCTTTCCTCGCTTCACTCACCACTTCCTTTTCCTTTTCCTTTCTAAACAAGCTATTTCTACTCCACGCCTTCCTTGGTAGATGTGGCTTTTTCTTCATATCTCCTCCTGGCAGCTGCCAGGATTTTGCCTAACCCATACTATGCTTTTTCTCTTACTATCTAATAAAATTCTCCTTGAGAAAGGGGGGAAAAGTGGAAGAGGTAAAGGAGAAAACCTAGGTTTATGCAGAAGAGGAGAGAAATAAGAAAGAGGAGAAAACAACCACCGACACCCAATCACAACTGAAAATACATCTTCCTGAAATAACGGGAAGATAACTGATGTAAAAGAAACTCTAATGATGCATTCAATTAGACCTGGACACATGCTTCTAAAGGATTAAATTAAAAAGTTAATTATTATGAATAGGATTGTAAAGAGTGAAAAAAATCAAACTCATATTCTAGTGGCTGCTGCTTATTCAGGAGCCGCCACTCGATGGCATTATATGAGAGGGTCTAAGAGTCTAATGATATGAGTTCTGAGTGCTTAAGTTGTTTCACAAACTATTCAGAATGATAATTACGTAAAAAGGGAGAGTGTCAGGTTGTAGGCCACAGAGAGCAGATTCCCATCAGAGCTAAATGGTTTCCTTTCTCATCAGATATTATGCTTTAAATAAAGCATCACACAGACAGACTAGAACATCTGTCTACAGTTAAATATCAATGACAGAATCAAGAAGAATACATTTACAATATGAGGTCAACTCATCCAATAACTTCATTAAATGTATAGAGTACGGCTTGCTCATGATTATTTCCTTAACTTGGGCACTGCTTAGACAATGTTTAACATTCAAAACTAAGCAGTGAGGATTTCAAAGATGATAGATAAACTAGCAGAAACACAGATATGTTTAATACTTATGTACAAATTTACACTCTAATGAAGGACCTTCAGTCTACTTTGCTGTGTTTGGTGTTTAGCATAGCTCTCAAGGACCATCAGGAAGGACCAGTATCATAGCTGTCAGTCATCATCTTCCCCCACAAGAAAAGAAATGCTCAAAGAGACTGGTGCTGAATCTGGAACTGTGAACAAGGGATTAGTGTCAGGGTTGGTGACCTTCACTCGGGTCACTCATAATTGTTCTACTCTCTCTCCTTCACATGGATCGTCTGCTGTGCCCTGTGTACAGAAACGGAACCTTAACTCATGCTGCATGGCTTTCTGGGTGCTGATTTAATAGAGTACAATGACCATAAACAGCTACAGAAAATCCCACAAAATAATAGAAATAGATTCAAGTGTCACACAATCTGTGAGTCCAAACCACCCACCTCTTTTCTGAATTTGATGCTAAAACCTCCATTTCTAAAAAAAGAAAAAAAATACTTAAGACTTTCATAATTCTCTTCAGGAACTCTGGTCTTTCTGCTTTTGTTTTGACATGACCATTTGTTTCTCGGCCTCAACCTTGAAAAGACTGTGTTCCCCAGTAAGCTAGTGGCCACTGCTTCATTCACATTACTCAGGCAATTTTATCAACTACCCTACTTTTCACCACACTTTTTCATTTGTCAAATGTTCTCGCCAGTCCAAACATAGCCCTAAATTATCTCATTCATATCACAAAATCTGGATGATCATATCCCCTTATCACAGTAATTTTAAAACTACAATGTTCAAAATTAAAATTTCTCACTGTCTGCAAACTTACCCCCAATGGGTAAGATAACTGTAAAACCTTACTTAATCAACTATACCTAAGGTAGATTTTGAAACATTAAGAGCAGTTAAAATGTCCAGATGTATTAGTTGTTTACTGCTGAAAAAAAAAATCAGACTAAAGCAATTTCATGAAGGAAGGGATGCCTTTGGCTCAATTCCAGAACGCAGCCCATCATGGCAGGAAAGCCACGCAGCCTGGGGCAGCTGTCCACACTGCATCTGCAGTTGGGAAGCAAGGACAGGTAGGCACTGCTGCTCAGCTCCCTTTCTCCATTCAGCCCCAGGCTCTAGCCCACGGAAATGTGCAGACTACACTGAGGGTGAATCTCCTCACCTCAACTGACCTAGTCTAGAAAATCCCTCACAGACATGCCCCAAGACTTGTTTCCATGGTGATTCTGAATCTCATGAAGTTGTCAGTCAAAGTTAACCATTATACTAGGTATGGTGGCATTACAACTAAAGATACAGAGACAGAAGAATAATGATTTTGAGGTCAGCTTGGGCTGCATAGTGAGTTCCAGATACATAGCAAAACATCATAAGAGAAAGCTAATGGGATGAAGTAATGATAGTAATTGTCTCTATAATTTGCTTCTCCATTAAAACTACTGACCTACAAATCATGCCACCTTCTTTTTCCCTCTCCATAGACTGATAAATAGTATCATACTTCCTAAATGATTTCTGGTCCATCCTTTTCTATTATGATGATCTTTTCCCAGCTGGTAGTCTAGGCAACAGCAATGCCAACCTATTTGCACTCCCTATTTCCAGGCATGTTTGCTCTTAAATCCAGTACTGGGCTTTTGTCGGTGTGTCTAATCCAAAATACAAATTGACCATTCATCCCTCCGTCTGATATTATTTAGTTGTTTTACTCCTTCTGTGAGATGTTGTTCAAAATCCTGTGGCATTTGACTCTGAGAGTAACTAATTTCCCTATTCATATCTGCTCCTGGGTTCTTCATGGAATTTCATTCCACCATATCTTTCTTTCATTTATCCATGCTAAGTTTTTAAAACTCATTTCCCAAATTAAGTGAATTGGACTTCCTCAAGCAAGTTACTCTCTCTCTTTTTGGATCACCAGAGAAATCAGGAATGTTAAGCACGCAGGATTGTCCTTTCAAAGGAAAGGGCATATAACCTGTTTTCCCTTCCAAAAGCTGGGAATTAAAGGTGATTATAACTTGGTGATCTGAGTTTATCTGTTGGTCCGGTCCATATCAAGCTTCCACAACCAGGACATGAGGTGACTAGTAGTCTAAATGACCCTTATATTATCTATATAGCCAAGAGCTCCGCCAAGCTCCCACATACAGGACCAGAGGTGGCTAATAGCCCAAATGACCTTTACACAATCTATATGACTGAGACCATGCCTAGCCTTCCCTAGCCCCTTGAGCTAATTAATATAGGTAACCTATCTTTAGAATCCATCTTCTCAGAAGAAATGACATGTACTTTGTGTTGAGTTTCAATGTAATTATGCCTCCTTGTGCACCTGGGGTTGTGTTACACCAGGAAACTTTTTCCCCAAATTGTACTATGTTTAAATATGCTCGTGATAAACCACCTGTCATCAGACTCCCAAAGTTTGATCCTGTTGAAGTCAAGCTGAACCAAGTTTTCATTCTCACCTCTTCACAGAGATTCTCTGCCTGGTATGACACTCGTAGGGACTCCTGCAATTAGCACTTTCACCACTGTTCATATTAGAAGCATCGATCAATTCTACTGACTTATATGCTTTCATCTCTAACACATTACTCTAAATTACGAAGACCTGTATATCTTGTGTATAATCTCTTCATTTGTGAATCTCAGAGGCAGCACAGATTCACTGTGACTGACAGACAGTATACGGACTTTGTTTTCAATAACTTTCCTTTTTCAGTGTTCTCCATGTGGGTAGTCACCCGTCTGTAGCCACCTGTACTATTGGGGAAAATGCCGGTGGCCATGTCAGAGGAGCAGCAGGTGGCAATTGAAGGTCAAGGTGTCAGCCCTCCAGGAGGCAATTCCCTGATGGGTGAATCTCAGATAGGCAAGGCCCTGAGACCACAGATCCTAGAATGTCTTTTGCTTCTGCTGTGCCTTCACATGTTTGCTGCTGCCATCTTTCTCTGGTATCTGGCATGGTGTGAATGGGTGTGGGGAGATCCCCACTGCCTGTAATATAGTGTGTTTTTATCATGGAAACATCCTTTTCTACTAAGCATTTTTTACCTGTGAACTATTATGAAGATGACTTTTCCTAAGCTGTACTGTTTAATTGATAATAATAGTGCTAATTTAAATAGAGTTTTGATGATAAAAAATAAAACAAGGAAGTGTCACACAGCTAAAACACTTGAGTTTCTATTGAGGAGCACACTATGGCTTAGCTTAATGATTAAGAAAAACAACTGAGTCCCAGTAGCTCAGGTAGTTTAAATTCTTTTAATCTTAATGTTGAGAGATATGTTCACAGGTTTCAAAGGGCATCATAGCTGAAACAAAGCCTTGAAAATAACTTAAGTTTAGACTAGATGTTTTTGTCAAATAACTTTGAGGTGAGAAACCCAAGAAGACAATCTAAAGTTTTAGAAAGGCACATAGTTGAATAAGAACTCATTAAGGTCAGGGAACAAGAACAAAACAGCCCAATTATCATTGGCTGATGTGCCTTTCTTGCTAGGATTGGTTGACGACCAAAGGTGATGATTAACTCCTTATACCCATTTCTGCCCTCAATCTCCTGATATAAAAAAAAACTATTAACAAGTTGGTATGTAGCCTAAAGATTTAAAGACTGATTGTTTTTCAAATATAAAAGTTTAGGTTTGTGATTCCTTTAAGATTCCTTATCAGATTTATACTTTATTATTTTAAGATAAGTAATAAAGTAATTAGCCCTTTCTTTGTAACTGCAAAATGCAGCCTGCCAGTTAAAGAGTTTACTGAGAAGAATATCTTGCTTGTGTACATAGTTAATCTATAACAAGTTGCTTGGGTATGAATGTATGTGTGTTCCGTAGGATAATTTGTTTTCAGATGTAATATGTAAAACGTTTAATTATATAAGGGATATGGATAACATGCTGTTTTTTACTTGTATCCATTGTAATCATTCACTTGAAAAACAGAATGTAATCACATTGTAATTTTTATATTGCCTGAAAGATTTTACTGAGGTATATAAGCTGTAAGAAAAAGAATAAAGATAGACTTAAAATGAGCTAGAAGGAGAACATCAAGAATGAGAACATCAAGAATGAAAATATCAAGAATGAGGGAATTAGAAGGGAAACATCAAAAATTAAAGATAGAGTTAGAAGGAAAACATCAAGAATGAGAGAATTAGGAGGAGAACAGCAAGAGAGTTAGAAGGAGAAGGAAAACATCAAGAGAGACATAAGGACCATTTCTGGATAGAGATAAGAAAAGAGAATATAGAACACAGAACGAAGACTAGAGAATAAGAAAGGAAAGCATCAAGAGAGAGTGTGAGCATCTTTTCCCTAACCCCCTCAGAGAGAAAAGTCTAGTATGCACCAACTCTGTGGATTTCCTTTGAGCCCTGCGCTGCTGGAGGCTGCTCCCCCAGACAGCAATAGAAAGAATAAAAAGTTTTCCTTCTACTTGCAATATAAATATATATATATAATTATTTGATATTGTGTTTCTTAAATTGCTTAATACTATTATTTCCAAATGCATCCATGTTCCTACAAATGAAATTATTTCCGCATTTTTGGGGCTGAAAACATTCTGTGGTGTATACAGCCCACATTTTTTTTTTTATCCATTCTTCTGTTGCTGGGCACCAGAAACGGTTCTGTAACTTTGCTATTGAATAGTGTTACAATAAGAATTCATGTGCAAGTATCTGTTTCAGTTCTTCAAGTAAATACAATAGCTAGGATCAGTATTGTGAGCTCACAAATAAATATTTTTGCTGTTTTTGAGAAATACACATATTAGTTGTGCTGTTCGATTTCTTGTTTCTTTTTTTAGTTCTTTTTATATTAGAGACACTATAGAAAACTAATAACTTTTTGATAAATAAAATCTTCATCACATAGATTTTTTTTCCTAAAGATGTGCAAAAGTGAATGAGGATGTCTATAGTATAATTTGTTACAATAAACAATCATAATAAAAATAAAGTTGAGGTCAATTGTACCTCCTGCACCCTTGAGTTAAAATTTTTAAAAAAATTAAGATTTATTTATTTATTTATTTATTTATTTATTTATTTATTTATTATGTATACAGTGTTCTGCCTACATGTATGCTTACAGGCCAGAAGAGGGCACCAGATCTCATTACAGATGGTTGTGAGCCATCATGTGGTTGCCGGGAATTGAACTCAAGACCTCTGGAAGAGCAGCCACTGCTCTTAACCTCTGAGCCATCTCTCCAGCCCCCAAAATATTTCTAAAACAACAAGAAAATTAGGGATAGCAAGAAGATTTTAGCTCTGAGTGACTGTTAAAGACTATCTGAAGTAATGGTGTAGACTCTAAAGGTGTCCAAAGTACAAAATATGGTAGTTATTGATCATTTGCGTGTACTTCTGTTATGAGAGGAGACTATTGACCAGTGTATTTCCCATACCTGGAGTAGTTTAACAGCATAAGTAATGCAAGGTTAGCCTCAAGAACAGAGAAATAGATGGCAACACCAAAGTAAAATTAAATATGTGAACATTTAGTCCTTCCACATTGAGGAAGCTCAGTATTACACCCATGCTGTTAGAGTCAGCACCTGTCCCTAAATTAAGGAAGGCTACTGAGGTGCAATGGAAAAAGACAGAATGCCTCTGACAGAATAATCCATTATTATCATTAAATACTATCATTATTTCATTGGGTAAATGATAAAGAAAAACAAAAGGATTCTGAAAGGGGTATGTGGTGATATATTGTGTACCCTAATAAAAAATGCCTGATGATCAGAGACGCAGAGCAAACCACAGCCACCACCTCTTACCTCACCAACTCTTTAGCCTGAAAGAGCCTCAGCTGATTAGCCTCTAGCCAAATGAGCCTCCTCAGGGGAAAAGCCTTCTAGTTCCTGTCTTCTCATGCCTTATATACCTCTCTCCACCCAGCCATCACTTCCTGGGATTAAAGGTGTGTGCTTCCCAAGTATTGGGATTAAAGGTGTGTGAGGTGTGTGCCACCACTGCCTGGCTCTGTTTCTCTCCTAGACCGAGTCAATCTCATGTAGTCCAGGTGGCTTTGAACTCACAGAGATCCAGATGGATCTCTGCCTTCTGAATGCTAGGATTAAAGGTGTGTGCCACCACTGTCTGGCCTCTATGTTTAATCTAGTGGCTTGTTCTGTTCTCTGATCTTCAGGCAAATTTTATTTGCTACACAATATGTCACCACAGTGGTAATGCTTTGTGTGTAATTAACAGTAACTTTCATGAATTATGTTTTAGGGTGGAAATAAATCAAAGCAATAATTTTTTACATAAATATGTAGATCCATGATAGAGTTTTTATGTTATATGAAAATTAGCATCTGCTTGTAATTATGAGGGGTCTATAGTCTTAATCTTATGGAAGTCTTCTTTGAGCTACAAAATACTAAAAGTAAATAAGTAAATGAAAATTGTAGCTGTCACCACAAATGTATTGGGTGTTTTTGCTACCCAGTTTTATGTCAATCAAAGCTAGTACAGATAATAACATCAGATGAAAGCCTCAAGTGCTGAGACCCCTGGGCTATAGTCCTCTTAGCTTGGTGGAATGACAATGCATGCCTAATTGCCAGTAGATGAAACACATTTATGTTGAATATAAAAATCAAATTCATACAGTGTATGTAACGGTAGAGCTTATTTTAGGGTGAATGTTTTTACCTTGGTGGAATGCATGAAGTTTTCTATTTCCTGTCTCTTTGCTCCATGTTTTCATTCCCTTTGCTCATACATTTTTATGCATGCAAAATTGAAGTTGACAGGCATGTTCTTACCACTAGCTTGCTTTCTATGTTTGCATACATTTATATTTGTTGGAGAGAAAGAGCATAGGTATGCACACACACACACACACACACACACACACACACACTAGTGCTTATAACATAAAGAAGGCATACAGATTGAATCAGAAATAACACATGCTCATGTTAAAAATCTCATGTCCCTCTGAAAGCATTCTTCAGTTGGTGCATAGTCATCTGCAGGAATAATTTATAGGATATGAACCCAAGGCTAACATTTTCATCTCAGCATCTGTTGGTAATGATCAATCACTGTAGCCCTAAGAACAAGAGAAGCAATATTATTTTATTTTTCTGTCTGCCTTGCTGTTTTTTAAATCCAAACATAATTTACAATTTATGAATAAAATTACCTCTTAGAGACTTAAAATGTTTCCTTCTCAAATAATTCAATAATTTAAGTGAGGGAGTGAATTCAGATAGTTACAGTCCTTTTAAGTGTTATCTGGTTTTATTTTATTGCTTCAAACATCACAGAAAATTAGGTATTGAAGATCATTCCCTTGGTCAGAAATTGTGAAATAATTTATATTCACTCAGTTGGTCTAAAGTTATTAAGTAAATGTGATTTTTTTCCTCATGAAAATCCAGAACTTTTGATAATTGCAAAATATTCTTATTTTCTTTTTTCTTTGACTTCATACCTCTTACACAACAATCTTTACAATAATTACAATTATTTTAAATTTTATATTTTTCTATGTTATAGTTAAGAAATTAAAATTAATATATTTGAAGGAAAACAAAGTGATGATTAAATGCACATATAC
The DNA here is from genome assembly GCF_949786415.1 of Peromyscus eremicus. Lineage (NCBI taxonomy): Eukaryota > Metazoa > Chordata > Mammalia > Rodentia > Cricetidae > Peromyscus > Peromyscus eremicus. The sequence continues at coordinate 70,674,173 of NC_081422.1, read as the reverse complement.
ATTTGAAAGGAGTACCACAATTAAGTTAATTAACACATCTATTATCTCGCATAGTCACTGTTTTAGAGTGTGGTGGGGGCAAAAACAGCTTTACTCTCTTCCAAATCTCAATAATTTATGCCCAAACAGCTTCCTTCTCACTCATCCTGACTGGCCCCCATTTTGTTGGCAAGTGGTCTGCTGTTCATGAGAACCCTTGCTGGCTGGTTGATCTTCTCCATCTGGAAGCCGAGGCCTCTTCAGCTGCTGAGGCAAGAGAAGTGCTCTGAAGGGTCGGATAGCCGCAAGTAAATTCCTCCTCATCATGTCTTCTCACAACCCATCATCCAGAAATAGTCACATGAGCCAGAGGAGGGGAAATCAGATGTGGGTGAGCACTAGAAGACGTCTGTCATGGTGACCTTGTATCATAAACTGAGCCCTAGAAAAACATGATGAAATAATTCCCTGTGGTTAGTTTCCCTGAAATTAATTTCTATCTTTTGACAGAAATGACAGAATCAAGGAATAAAAACCCTTTAGAGCATGCTGGCTGTATTTAAAGTGGTGACAGCCTGAATGGCAGCCAGTGGAGAACTTCCTTCTGCTGTTAAAATTTAGGTGCCATCAGAGAGAGAAAAAGATAATGCCCTCCGTGTCAGCAGAGACAGAGAGAATAAGTTCAATAGCGAGGTGGCTTATTAATTGTTTCCGCTAGTAGCAAAACGTTAGAGACTCCTGAGATCCAGTTTGATGCTTCAGACATGCAGAGCCGTGTGTTATTCTTGTTCTTCGTAACCACAAGAACCCGGCTAGGGGAAAGTTCAATACCATCCTGAACTCTGGAAGTTTGGGGGAGTGGCTACATAAGTGATTTGCACAATGTCACGCCTTAGAATCAAAGAAGCCAGCTGTAAAAACAGTATAAAAAAAACATTTGCTTGTCATTGTGAGGGGCGTGTAGTTTTAATCTTATGGAAGTCTTCTCTGGGCTACAAAATATTAAAATAAATAGGTAAATAAAAATTGTAGCTGTTACCACAAATGAATTGGGTGATTGTGCTACTGAGTTTTATGTCAACTTGTTACAAAGGACAGTAACAGGAAGCAACAACAGTAGAAGGAACCCCAATTGAGAAAATGCCTGTAATCAGACCTGGAGAGCATTTTCTTCATTCATGAATGATACAGAAGGATCCAGGTCACTGTGGGCAGTGCCCCCAGGGGCAAGTGGTCCTAGGTGTTATAAGAAAGAAAGCTGAGCAAACCACAGGAAATAAGCCAGTGGTAAGCAGCATTCCTCCATGGCTTTTGCATCAGTTTCTGCCTCCAGGGTCCTGGCATGACTTCCTTCCCTGATTTTCTTCAAGTGGACTATAGACTCTTAACTTGAAATAAACCATTTTTCTCCTCAACGCGATAGCAATAGAAACCCTAGGACAGCAATGTATGAAAGACCAAATCAAATTCTGTGAACAGTGATGTTGGGTGCTGTGGCATGGAATGGGGGGAGGGGCACTACCTTAGCTAAATTTCTATAATCAGTCATCATTCTCCAGGAACTAGCTTGTTTCCTTACCCTGGGGCACATCCATGGGGCATCTCCCACCTCCAGTGGATAAGTAGAGCTGGCTTAAGCTGCTTGGCCTGACACAGGTCCCGGGGGAGCAGGGCCTTGCCTCCTTTGCCACTTCAGTTGTCTCCTTGAATCTGACAGGCTCTGGACTGCAGCCACCATCACTGACACTCCCTCAGTCACACCTCTCTGTTGTGAGAGGTCCTAGTCTGGAAGGTTCTGGGGTAGAACTGCGCTGCAGCTATAGCTACCAACTTTAGGGTCTTCCTCAGCCTCTCCTGGATTTGGTGGAAGCCCCAGGCTAAGTGAACAATTTCCATCTCTATCATGTAGCTGGAAAATTTCTCTGGTCCCACCAGGCTCCCACAGTCCCATGGCCCACTTATAAAATAATCACTCAGAAGCTTGTATCAATTATAACTGCTGGGCCATTAGCTCAGGCTTATTACTGACTAGCTCTTGCACATGAATTAACCCATAATTCTTATTTATGTTTAGCCATGTGGCTTGGTACCTTTTCTCAGTTCTGCCTTGTAATCTTGCTTCCTCTGTGACTGGCTGGTGACTCCCGACTCAGCCCTTCCTCTTCCCAGAATTCTCCTCATCTGCTCGTCCTGCCTATACTTCCTGCCTGGCTACTGGCCAATCAGCGTTTTATTTATCAACCAATCAGAGCAACACATATTCACAGCATACAGAACAACATCCCACAACACTTCCTCTTTTCTGTCTAAAGGAAGGTTTTAACTTTAACACAGTAAAATTGCATATAACAAAACAGTTATCAAGCAAGAACTACAGTTATAATATCTAGTCTATTTGTATTTGTCAAAATTAAAGAAATAGTCTATCTATCCTATATTTGTGAGTCTAAAGCTTCATATCTAATTTATCTTTTATCATAACCAAGGAAAATTATAACTACCTAGTCTTCAACTACATCAAGGACCCCAGAAGGATATATTACCTAAGTAAACAGGAAATGCATTGTAAGCAACTTCCAAAATTCTGGAAATGACAGAGACAGCTGGATGCCTGGATAGTCATCCAAACATTGGGGCATCCATCTTCAGCCCACAGGCCTAGAGTCTCTCAGTCACTTCTCTGTGTCCTGGAGAATATCTGGCAGTCTCCTCTGCAAAGCAGGAACCTGAAGGACCATCTCACTTTGCAAATTTCAGTGGTCACCTTCCTATGGGTCCTGCATGTCCAGTTGATACAACATTTTGTCAGGCAGTCAAGGTAAGATCAGTTTCTTTCCCAAATGGCTATTTTTTCCAAGAAAAAAGATAAACTCCATACAGAGTGTCTTCAGTGCCCATCTTTCTCTTTGAAGTAAATTGGTGCTGCCAGGAGCAGATGTGTCTCATTGTCCAGAAAAGTCTAAGTTCTTAAAGTATTTTAAATGCCATATTCTGTAGGTCTCTGAAGTGTTTGAAGATTACCTACCTAATTGAAATATATCTATGTATGCCAAAAAAAACTTAACTAACATGACTATAAGTTTGATTATCATGGATGACTAATTATTAATCTGTATTTCTTAATTATATAATTTCAAATGAGTTGCACAAACATAATACCTTAAACAAGAATAGAAATATACATACAGTATAACAAAATTAACTTTAAATTTGTAATAAACTAAAATATATAGCAATGTAAAACATTTTAAACAAGTTGCTCTTTAAAAGTAGATTCAATAATCTACCTTTTCATCCTATCATATCTGTGTCACTAGTATATTTTCCTGTTAGGATGACTGCCTACCCCAGGACATTCTTAGTCTTTTTATTTGGACTATTTTATCATTAATACCTTTTGTGAACTGTTGCTCGATCTTTGGAGGCTTTCAGAAACTTACTACCCTAGCACTTGGCTTTTTATCATTTTTTTCCTTAGAAAGTCCAGCTGGACATGGTTATTTCCATATTAGGCTTCAAGAGACCCAGAGTTATTTTTACCCTTAAAAAATATCTCCTTAATACTGTTTTGTATTCAGATGCTGGTCTACATCATTTAGGTCAAGACCACTAAAAGGCCTTTTCTTAGTTAGGGTTCCTACTGCTATGAAGAGCAATGATGATCGTGGCAACTCTTATAAAGGAAAACATTTAATTGGAGTGGCTTACAGTTCAGATGTTATTCCATTATCATCATGGTGGGACATGACTGTATGTAGGCAGACATGGTACTGGAGAAGGAACTGAGAATTCTACATCTTGATCCATAGGCAACAGGAAGTGAACTGAGACACTGGGTATAACTTGAGCATCGGAGATCTCAAAGCCTGCCCCCATAGTGAAACACTTCCTCCAACAAGGCCACACATTCTAATAATGGGGACCATTTTCTTTCAATCCACCACAGGCACCAAGTTCCTGATGAATCAACTTAAAAGAAATCTCTACTGTAAATATCATTATTTTTGGCCCAATGAACTATAGATCAAGCACAGCTTCTCCTGTTACCAGTTCTTTAGTAACACTTTGTTTTCCTGTTTTCCACTCCCTGATATTTATAGGGACCTTAGATGGAGATAACCAAATATTCCTAATGACTCTGATAAGCCAGTCCATGGGGACTGATTTCTCTCATATTGTCTCAGATTATGCAACCTTTGCCTTAAGGGAGGAATGGGTAGCTATATTGCTCAGTTTTTCTACCCCCCACAGCAGATACCAAGATTTGTTTTAGTCCTAAAAGATTTGCATGTAAAGATATCCTACATGATTCACAAAATAAAACTTAGTGCATTCAAAATGATGTAGTTTGCATATTTGCCTCCAGCATCTAACAAGAGTTTTTTTAAACAGCATGCTGTGTTTATGAGACTCACATGCTTTTCCCTCCAGGGCTAAACTTCATCAAATAAAAGCATAATTTGATGAAATAAAAGAAACTATTAATTTTTAATTGAAAATAGATTTTTTTCATACACTATATTTTGATCACAGTTCCTCCTCCAACTTCTCCCAAACCCTCCCCAACTCCCCACATATTCAAATACATACCCTTTCTTTCTTTCTTTCTTTCATTAGAATACTAACAGGCATCTAAAAATAATAAAAAAGTAATATAAAATAAAATATGATAAATAAAAAAACAGAATAGGATGAAATAAGAAAAAATTTAATATAAAATGCCTAGACAAAGCATTATGAGCAAGGATCCTCCTAAAATGCTGTTGAATTCACTTTGTGATGGCCATCTACTGCTGGGCGTGGGGTCTGTCCTTATGGATAGTTTGTATACATAGTGAGATTCCATTGAACAGTATCAACTGGGATAGCTTCTGGGTTAGGGATGGGGGCGTATGTCCACTTCCCTTCTTATTGCTGGGACCCCTTCTGACTTAGACCTATGCATGGACTGTGCAAGTTGCCACCATCTCTGAGGGTTCAAAAGAAACTATTAATTTATTAAGTTTATATTTGTACTGAAGAAAATATCTGGTCAAAAATACAAAGCAGTATATCCACGCTGCCTGATATCATGCTGTTGTTTCAGTTCTAGCTAGTGAGTTGAGAAACAGATGTTTGAAGATTAATAGTGATTTATAGTAACTTTTTACATGAACTGATTGCTTCTAAAATATAACTCACACCTTTACATCTTAGTTTTAGCCAAAAATTTACATGTGCCATTTGAACTTCCTAAGCGGCCAGAAAGTTAGAGATTTCTGGAAAGGATGTGTATCACAATAATCCCTCAAATACCTAGCCCAGTGATGAGTAGCCCCATATGAACAGCCCAATATGGGCAAAAAGGCAGCCTGGATCTGTCTTTTTCCTCTCAACTGGATCCGTCCATCTATTTACTCATGTTTTATCTAAGATGTATTTGTTGGCAAGATATGCTCCTAGGGGCTAGAAATAGAGAAAAAGTGGTGACAGGGAGTGAATATGAGTTTGGGGGACTCTGGAATATGCAAGTCTCTGTGAGGAGATGACAGTTACAGGACCTAACCAGCTGTATGCGATAGAAGTGCGTGATTGCAAGTAGATGGCAGCTGTGTCTGAGAAGAGTATTTCAGGAACAAACTCAAAAGCCCAGGTAGACTTTACAAACCATCATAGTCCCCACCTACATTCTAAAGATCTGTCCTTATACCCACAGGGAAATGCAGTCCTCACCCTTTGGCAAGGAAATTTCTCTTTACAATGGATTTACAGGAAACCAAAACCAATCAAAATGCAGCGCTGTGGATCCCAGTCTCAATGGATACATCTACAAAAGAACTTCGGTACTTAAGGCTCATGGAATATTGTGGAAGAGGGAGCAGAAAGATTGTAAGAGCCAGAGGATCAGGGAGTCTGCTGTGAGACTAATATGTCTCTGATAGTAAGCTATACCCATAAAGTCTCACCAACATAACTGCTGAGACACAAGCTGAACAAGATGAATGATAGACAAACTGGACTGGGAAAAGACCATGAGGCCACAACCCTACAAAAAGAACTAGGCAACTAAGGAATGCTGGTAATTGGAGAAACAATCTTCCCTAGGAAAGCACACACCAGTCGGTTACCCAATGACCAGCCCTGAGAACATACCTATAGATAACATTATACAAATTGTACAGGTTATATTTAGGAATATATATGTATATACATTTATGCATGCAATAACAATGAATAAAAAGAGGCTGTGAATTTGAAAGAGAGCAAGGGGTTATATGGCTGGGTTTGTAGGAATGACAGGAAAGGAGGAGAAAATGGTGTCATTATAATCTCAATAATGATAACAATAATAACAGCCTAGGAAGAAAGAAGCAGATATGGTGCTATGGAATAGAACGAAGGAAAGGCCTGAAGTTCAGATTCTGGTTATGTTCAGTTGGAACAGGTTAAACCTGGTTAGATCTTGGCATGAAGAAAAGGCCTGAAGGCTATATTCTGAAGGGCCTCACAGGTCAGAGGGACAATGATGGATCCTCCTTCTGTTGAACTGGCTGGCCATTGAAGGAAGTGAGAGAAAGGACAATAGATAACTGTGCTTGGAAAACCACCCCATCTACAGTCTGAAAACCAGACTAGGGGGGCTTGGTGTGTAAGCAGAACCAGGGGACAGCTGCAACAATCAGAGACCTATCTTATACCGAAGACATCCAGTGACTGTGACTAGTATGGCCAACTGGCATTAGAAAATAATCAGAGGCTGGAGAGTCGCATTTTTATGAGACTAAACTTTGTGTCTGTTTGGTTATTTGTTTACTACTTCTTAATGAAGTTGACAAAACAAAGTCTTGGTTCAATTTTTCAGTAAAATACAATAGTGCCTGCCTCCTCCTCCACACATAGTCCTGCAGGATCAAAGAAAGTAATGTGTAATAAAAGCACTGCATAGACCAGAAATTTCAAAGCACTGTGTTGTAAGGTGCCAAGCATTATTATCCATAATATTGGACCTGATTTCATTTTCAGCTAAATCTTCTTATTTTCTCTATATTGGTCAAAGAAAAACAAGCAACAAGCTAGACCACAGGAAATCATATTACTTAGTCCCCAACTAAAGTAGGTGGAATCTAATGATCATTTCATTTTTTTCCGTTAGAAAAAAAAAAGTGTTTCTTTGAAACTCAGAAGGCACAAAATTGACCGATTTGAAATACAAACAGCTGTTGGGGTAACTTTTTAAAATGTTTTCTGTAAAATTTCAATCATTATTTTGAAAGCTGGGGTGGTTTATTTGATCATATGGAACATTACAGTGGTATCTCCAAACCTTAATGTCCCCGCCTATGTCCTAGCTCCTTGGCCTCCTATCGGAACAATACCCAGAGCAAATGCAATGGTGTTCTGATTTGTAGAATTTAATCTAGATGTTTCAGAATGAAATGAATACCAATCAGGTTTCTCGGCCAGTCTCCCTGGAGTGAAATGCATAACCAACAAGGTGTCTCCACATGTCTCCTAGAGTGAAATGCATAACCAACAAGATGTCTCTTCCAGACTCTCTATTTTACTATCTTTCTACCAAGTCTCTTGGTTCTCAGTGTATTTTCAGTGCTAAGGCTTACAACTGAAACAACTTGCTGGGAGTGTCCAGCATTTAGAGAGCCCTAGACCACTAAGTTATCCTTTGCTCCAGTATTTTTTTTTTTATTTCTGATTCCTCAGTTTTACTCCAAGCACCCAACTCAGATTTTGTGAAGGTTTCTTGGGGAGTTTAATTCACAGAGAAAGAAAAAAAATCTTCCATTTCAAGAGCAGATAGAGGTGAAGAGAGAAAAGCGAAAATCACTTTTAGAAACATGGCTTTTCTCTAGGGACAACAGCAGATGCCTTAAATCTGAGATATTCAGGAGGATGACGTAGTTCGAGTTTGTGATGCTTGAGCTCCAGGAGTTCAGGACTTTCTCTAGAAGAGAAAGACAGACAGATAGACAGAGTGGGGGTGGGGGGAGTTGCTCTTTACTGTCATCAAGATATTCTTGGGGAACACTAAAGCATATCATTTACAATTATAAGTAGCTTGCAGACATTTATATTTTGTAAATGTTTTATATTACTATCTTTTAAAAATACAGATGAGACTTAGTGTTTGCTGAGCAAGCACAAGGATCTGAGTTTGATTCCCAGAAAGCACGTAAAAAGCCAGACACAGAGTGCTTGTAATCTCAGGGCTGGGAGGCAGAGATAGGCAGAATCTTGGAACTTACTGGCCAGTCTAGCAAAATCAGTCACTCCAGGTCCTAGTGAGTGACTACATCTCAAAAAGTAATATAGACAGTACTTGAGGAGTCATACCAAGGATGACCTCTGACCTCCATACACAAGTCTCACAAACACACACACACACACACACACACACACACACACACACACACACACTACACACGCTATGAAAAGCTTAACATTACTTTGGGGTGCAGAGACAGGGTTGTAGAAGTATACTGTGGAAACATTAACCTATGTCTTTCAACTTTAAGTCCAAATTTCTCCTGTTGAGTCATAGTTGCCTAGAAAAGTAATAGAGCTTCATAAATGTTATTTATTTTCTTGGATACAGTTCTGTGTAGTCAGCGTTTTGAAGCTTTCATATATAAGTTCACATAGTTGACAGAAGAAATATTTTTTTCTTGTTTTTGCTGCACAGTACTTCAAGAGTTTAATTTACCATTTGGGGGAAATTTTCTTAAAATTTATTTAATTTATGCGTATGATTGTTTTGCCTGCTTATGCATCTGTGCAACATGTGCATGTTTGGTACCTGCAAAGGTCATCAGAAGGCGTCAGATGCCCTGGAACTGGAGTTACATGTAGGTGCTGGGAACTGAACCCTGATTCGCTGTAAGAACAAGTGCTCCTAACTGCTGAGCCCTGAATTTACCATTTTTTTAACTAATGAAATTGCACTGGTTCCAATACATACACAAAGCTGGAGTAATGGTGCATTCTTTCTGGTGGTGTGTTACCATATCCAAAATTCAAAGGCATCCATATTATTTTTATTCAAAGAAACACCCAATGACCAAGTTTGTTAAAACTGGTCAGCCTGAAGAATGAATATGTCAGGGTGAAGAAATAATAATTTTGAGATGTACATATTTTGTAACATATTATAACCAAGATACAATATTCAAACAAATAAATGGATAAAGATAGATTATAATTGATAGATAAGGAATTTGTACATGATGATTGGTAAGTACATAGAGAAAGTAAGTAGATAGATGATAGATACATAAATATACAGATGATGATGATGATAGATAGATAGATAGATAGATAGATAGATAGATATCATTAAATTGCATGTAGAACATTATGTAAAAAATTTCTATACTTCTAGAAAGGTTTACAACTCTTATATAAAATAATACCCTTTATAAAGTTCTAGGTTAATAAAATGGCAGTTTCTAATATTTTTCAGGCATTCTTAAGTAATATGCCAAACAACTTGGGAGATTAGCTCCCAAACTCTTATAGTATTGTATAGTATGCTCTAGATATTTGCCTTTCTCATTTAGAAATTGTCCTCCTTATTTATAATGTCTTTTATGTTTTTCCTGAAACCAGAATAAGATGCTTCCCTCCAGTTTCTGTAGTTATTTCAACACAGTAGATCCCACAGACCCACTATTTGGATCCTCCATGACACTTTTATCCCATTATTCCAGTCTCTATCTTCCCAAAACCATCCCTGGTGCTGGGATTCCATCACTGGGCCTTGGGCTTTACGCATGCTAGCAAAGCTCTCCATCCCTATCCACATCCCCAGCTCTCCCTCTGTCTCTTTTAAGGCATCACTTTCAAATGTTTCCTGATAAAGTGGAATTTGCACACTAACAGAGAGGAACTGGCTTGTTTAGAAGTGTCCTTTCCTTTACATTTGTCTTATTTTAAATTCTGGGTGTGGCTTTTGGGTCCCTGCAGAATCCTAGCCAATCTGAAAAACATTTGTTAGAATAAGCACCATTTATTTTGAGTTGTGTGCTCTGCCCTTTCTTTCCAGATGTTTGAACCTTTGAATACAATGCTATAGGGTAGATAACAGTGTGCTCCATTTAACACAAAAACTGAGACAAGGGAAGAGTTACACTAAGGATTATACACACACACACACACACACACACACCTATATATGCGTGTGTGTGTGTGTGTGTGTGTGTGTGTGTGTGTATATACATAGACACGTATACATATATGTGAGTATAAATATATACATATACACACATGTGTATATAAATGCATGCATATGTGCACATACACATATATACATACATACACAACACACACACACACACACACACACACATATATATATATATATAACCAATATACAAACTCAAGAAACCTGGCACCAATGAGTTGTTACTTATCAGCCTCATCACAACTATTAATGGGAACCTGTCTCAAAAGAAAAAAAATCAAAAAAAAAAAAAAGAACAAAAAACTTAACAAACAAAAACTCCCAAGTTCAAATGGCTTTAAGTCTTGGAGTTAGTCACTGTCCATTTTTCTTATCACATACTACATTGATTTTATGTTACTCTTCAGCTCTTCACAAAGGAATTGAATTCCCATGTTAGTTAAACATCACACTTGGAAAGACTGAACTATGAAAGATATTTGTTGGCACATGTCTCATCTTAGTTGCCCTAGGAGAATTTGTAGGTGACGCCAAGTTCCGTGACACTGTTCCTGGGGAGAGCTGACCTAACAAAGAAGGAATCCATGACAAACCAAAGTTAGGGTGCTACCTGCTTCAGTCTGTTTCCCATGTGATGAAGACCACACGACCAAAAATAACTCGAAGATCAAAGGTTTCTTTGGATTACAAATATCACAAACCACCGTTGTGGGAAGTCAAAGCAGGAACTTGAGGCAGGAACCTGGAGGCCGACACTGAAGCAAAGACCATGGAGGAATGATGCTTACTGGCTTGCTCTCCACGGCTTATCTCGTACACAACTCAGAACCAGCTCCCCCCAGATTTGGTAGCACCACTTACTGTGAGCTGGTGGCCCTCTCACATTAAATAGTACTCAGTAAAATGCCCCCCCACAGTCTTGCTTACAGGTCAATCTGATGGAGGCATTTTCCCAACTGGTTTCCTCTTCCCAGGTGACCCTAGCTGTGTCAAGTTGACAAAAACAAGCCCACCACTTGGTGATCCAATGTATTTTATTCGAGTTATTTACAGAAATATGGGTGAGGGGTTACTTAACAGAAGCAGAAACATTACAAAGACAGCTGCATCCCTAAACCGTGATAGAGCTTTAAAGGGGGAAACCTGCAGTGCACGGTACAACCTGCAGGCGGCACCACACTTGAGCCTGCTCCAGGCGGCTCAGATAGTCACTGCTGCTTCTGGGCATTTCAGCTTGTCTGAGAGTGTCTCTCAGAAGTCTTTATTATGTAAGCTGGAGGAAGAAGGAGTCTAGTGTACCTGGTCAGTTTCAGGGAATTCCTGAAGGAATTGAGCTGTTTCAGAAATGAATGATTTATTTCGTAGAGCATCCTGTTGTTTTACCTCCCTTTTTATTTTTTGTTTGTTTTTTCAAGACGGGGTTTCTCTGTATAGCTTTGCACCTTTCCTGGAACTCACTCTGTAGCCCAGGCTGGCCTCGAACTCACAAAGATCTGCCTGCTTCTACCTCCCGAGTGCTGGGATTAAAGGCGTGCGCCACCACTGCCCGGCTTACCTCCTGTGTCTTATCAAGCTCCCCCTTAGAAGAGCCGTTTTTTTACATCATTTAATAACAACAATAATAATAATATATTAATAATAATAACACTGTAGGTCTTAAAAAACTGTCTGTACCACGGAAAGTTTTAATGTCTAAGGGAACTGTTACAAAACCATGCTACTCAGTCCTGTCCTGCTTCATCTATCTCCAGTGCAGCACTTTCTCAACGTCATTTGCAAAATCATTTTCTCCCCTGTGCTCTGTAAATGTTTATAGCCCATAAGCTCATAGGCTCAGGACTGCTCTCCATCAATTTCCTGATGATATGAGCCACTCAGCATCTGTGTGCACCAGTGGCGCTGAGCTTTTTCATTCTGTGAGCTCTGGATTGGTACGTGTCACTGTCTTCTTGAGCCATAAGGGAAACATGGAAGAATGAAACTCATCAAATTTCCTCCCTCTCCAAACTTTCTCTTCTGTTGTATTTTAGCCTTACCTCACCATATCACCGCAAAGAAAAGTCTCCAGAGCATAATTGGTCTATCCCGTGCTTTGTACTCTTTAAGCCACTCAGCCTGTAGACTTGATTTTATTGCTAATATACCTTACATCTTCATATTTATATATGCATATTGTTAGGCTGGCCCAAGTCTCTGGCCAAGAGGGAACCAGCCCTCTCGGGGAAATAAAATCTGCATTTTCTGAACATCTCAGGAATATGACCCAAGACCACAGCATGTTTATCTTACCTCCTGCAGCATCCCATTATCTTAATGACCAGAGGTCCTCTCTTAAAAATTTCTCTTTGTGACAGTTTCTTTGTTGTAGCAGTCCCCTTTGCCCTTAATGCTCTCCCACCACTGCCACTCTCCCAACCCAACTTAAACCACCCTGTGTAAACCCCAGTTTCCTTCTGGTACCTCTGCTCTCCCTTCTCTCAGAGACGGCTGGGCAGTTCGTACCTCAATAAAGCTTCATGCTTTGGTCTCAGTGAGGCTCTGGTGGTCTTGCTCTCCCATGAACCCAACACATTTATAGACTATTGTGATAAACACCTAATCAGCTCTCTTTCGTCACTTTTCTAGACCTGTTCCATTATTCACTTTGAAGCTATCTCTTTCCAAAGCAAATTTGGTGTACATTCTTCAGAAATAGACAATTTGTATCATCACATCTATCTACCCTTACAGAATGTTTTATCATTTGACTGTTTCCTACACGTATACAATGTATCTGACCGTATTCACCCCTCCTTTCACCCCTTTATTCATTTGTTTGTTTATTTTTTCCCACCAATTGGTACTGCCCTAATATACATTATCACGGGGTCATCCACTGGGACATAGGGACCCATCAGTTGCCACATTTCTAAAGGGAAGTCATTTCCTCCTCCCTTATAGCTCTTCTGCTAGGGCTGGGACTTTGGATGGCCCTTCCTGTTACATGCTGGAATTTTTACCCCGCTTACTGTGTGACGGTCTTGTGTAGGTGACCACAGCTGCTGAGTCTTGTGTGTAATAACCATGCCACACTGAGGGAAACATTTTACACTGTTTTTCTTAGCGTTCTGTCTCTTACATTTGTCTACCCCCTCATCCATGAAGTTCCCTAAGTTTTGTGGGAGGAGGTTTATACAAATTTCCCTGTATGGCTAATCTCACAAAGTCACATTTTTCTCAACACTTGAACAGTGCTATGCCTCTGCATTAACCACCACCTACTGTGCTTAGAAGCTTCTCTGACCAAAGATGGGAATATCACAAGTCTATGGACATAAACATATTTAGAAAGCAATTTGACCTGAACATGCAGAAAAACTGTATCATTAGGTTCTTCAAAGGGTCTGTAACCAAATTTCCAATTTGGTGATATATGGTAATAGAAGTAAGCCTTTATAAAAACTTTTCCTGTAAAAGTTTTGGTGCATACTAGGTATTTCAGAAATATTATAGAATTAATAACGGTTCAACGGTGGAAAATAGTGATCAGATTTGCATGGCATTGATATATTTTAATATCTATCTCCAAAAGGATGATATCAACTAAGATATCTAGTTTGAATACAAAAGAACTTGAAATAGTACATTGGCATTAGTATAAAAGTAATAATTTATTCATTTGATGGCATAAATGCCCTCTTGCTATAAAATTTATATGACTATACAGAAAAGTTTGCAGACATTAATTTTCACAACACGGATCTATAAAAAAAAACTGACAATTCAAGGTCAAAATGCTAAATGGATTTTGGGGAAATGGAAGATACTTTATTGGAAAGAGGACTGAATAATTAACATTGCAGATTAAGTAACTGATATTTGATTAATAATACCAGAATATAAGTTTAGAGCAAAGGTTGGTGGAAAACATTCCATAGTTTCTTTTCTTCTTAAGGATGTGTTATAGCCAATGTGTTTGCCAGAATTAGTTACTATATGTTGTTCTGCTTAGGGATCTTTTTATTTTTTGGATGTCATACAATGTGATTCAAGCTTCAACATGAGTATGAGTTACCTGGGCATCGCACTAATGACTTAGACTCAGATTTGGTAGTCTGGAATGGGGCTCCTTTTTCTGCGTTGCTAGTAAGTTCTGTGGTGGCTCCAATGCTTTGGGGGCATGTACCACATATGAGGTCAGGAGGGTTTATGGCAGAGGCTCAAGTTCTGCTGTGCTCTGGAATAACCAAGGGATCTTTACAAACTACTGATGTTTTCTCAGAGTTAATTGGGTTGGGAATTTCCCTTGGTTTGGGGATTTGAAAATTAGGCAGATTTTCAAATGCACAGATAACTTGAGGAACAATAAGATAGAGAATATTTAAAGTGATTATATAGTTACTTTCTCAAAGCTCTTAAATACTTACTTTTATTGTTTTGATTCTAAGTATATGAATAAAATAACGCATTTATTATTATACTTAGAGTTTATCTGTGTATTAATATTTTCATAAAATATAAAGTATAAGTTGCTGTGGGATATTGTTCTGTGCGCTGTGAATGTGTGTTGCCCTGATTGGTTAATAAATAAAATGCTGATTGGCCAGTAGCCAGGTAGGAAGTGTAAGCAGGATAAGCAGACAAGGAGAATTCAGGGAAGAGGAAGGCTGAGTCAGGAGTCGCCAGCCAGACACAGAGGAAGCAAGATGACAAGGCAGAACTGAGAAAAGATACCAAACCACATGGCTAAACATAGATAAGAATTATGGGTTAATTTAAGTGCAAGAACTAGTCAGTAATGAGCCTGAGCTAATGGCCGAGCAGTTATTGCTGACAGTATGCTGTCTAAAATGGATAAGCAGAACACACACACACACACACACACACACACACACACACACACACACACACAAGGTGGGGGGACTGCTGATTCCTGCCAAGACAAGTATGGTTACAGCTTTGGCAACAGGCATCCTCTGAGGCCAGGACAATATGACACCATTGCTGAAGTGGCTTTGCAATCCAGGAAAGGTACAGTGGCCCTTCCTTCAAAAGGCAGCTGAACAGGCAGTGGGTCAACGGTTCCTGGTGTGCAGTGGAACAGTAGCTGGAACAGTTATACTTGGAGGAGTAACTAGGCTGACAGAGTCTGGCCTCTTAATAGTAGACTGGCATTTAATAAAGGAGATGAAGCTACCCACAAGCCGAGAAGAATGAGAAGCTGAATTCCAAAAACACCAGCAATTTCCAGAATTTAAAATCCTGAATCAAGACACAACACTGGCAGAATTCAAGTGTATCTGATACATGGAATACTTACACTAAATGTGAGGTCAAGCTGTAGGCCTTGCGTACATCCTGCTTCATAAATGAGTTGGTCAGATATGCTAAGCCTGTAGGCCAAAGATGATGCCCCAATGTTGCAGAGAAACCTCAGGTGACTATACAGGAAGCTGGCTGTTTCTGTCATAACTCATGTTTTTTGGAAGTCGCTTGTTTGTGCTTCCTGTTTTACTAGGTAATATTATTTCCTTCTCAGGTGTCTGAGGGAGTTGAAGATTAGATAGTTATAGTTACAGTTTTCCTTGTTAAGAAATTCAGAAAAGAAACTCACTAAGAGATGTTAAGTGTGTCAAGTTTGAAAGACATTATAAGATAGTTTTCTGTTGGTAATACAAGATATAGGATAGATAATGGAATATTTTCTCTGAATTTGTCAAATGCAAATGGACTAGACACTGTTGGTGTGTTTATTGCTTTTATATATTGTATATAGTTATTGTACTTATTGTATATAGTTTTTCTTATATTAGTTATAACTTTTTAATTTTTTATTAGACAAAAAAGGGAAAATGTGGTGATATTTTATTTGTGCTTTAATAAATAAAGCTTCCTTGGAGATCAGAGGAATAGGAACAGCCATTATAAGTAAACAAAGAAGTCAGGCAATGGTAGCACACGCCTTTAATCCTATCACTTGGCAGGGAGGAATCTCTTTGGATTTCTGTGAGTTCAAGGCCACACTGGAAACAGAGCCAGGTGTGGTGGCACACACATTAAATTCCAACACTAGTTAACTATGGAGGTCTGGAGGTTTGTACAGACAGACAGGAAGTGACAGAGCTGGGCAGGAGGAAAAAGTGATGTAGCTGGACAGAGAGAGGAAATCAGATGACAGAACAGCAAGGCATACAGGCGTGGGTAGACAGGAAGTATCTCAAATTTGGAAGCTGCAGAGTTGGTGAGGTAAGGTTAGCTGTGGCTTTCCCTATTTTCCCTGATCAGAAATAGGGTTTTCACCCCCATATCTGGCTCTGTGTTTTTTATTTAATAAGACCGTTTAGAAATCCATCTATAATAAGTTAATTATTTTTCATAAATAATGTATATACTTGATTAAAATAAATGGCATCATACAATGATTCCTTTTCAGCTGGTGTAAAGAAGGACTCTATATCAACATGATTTAGAAAGAATATCATAACTTTACATGTGCACACACACATATATAACTACTATCTGATGTATTTATCATCATGGGTCAGAAGATCTTAAGTGCTTCCCTGGTAACTCACAACGACTCATACCAACTTATAAAATAGGTATTGTTATTTTGAAACTCTCACACCAATGTGTGTTTGCTTCAGGGAGTTGACACAATTAGTAAGAGGCCAAACTAATACTAGTGTAAGTGTGGATGAACCAATTAGGCTGTCTTTTGTTGTTGTGGGGTTTTGTTCTTTTGGGGAGCCTGCCACCCAGCTCCCAAATAAACCATATACAGAGGCTTATATTTAATTATAAGTGCCCAGTTTTATTTTGGCTTGTTTTTAGCCAGCTTTTCTTAACTTAAATTATGCCATCTACCTTTTGCCTCTGGGTTTTTCTTGTCCCTTTATTCTGTAAGTCTTATTCTTACTCCGTGCCTTGCAGTTTAGCTGGGTAGCTGAACTGATGTCTTTCTCCTTTTCTGGATCTTAGATTTTAGATCTCTCTTCCCAGATTTTTTTTTAAATTTATATCCCTTGTCTGTCCATCCCGCCTATCCTTTTCCTGTCTTGTTATTGGCCAGTTTTTTATTTGTCCATCAGGTCTTTTGTATAGGCATAGTAACACAGCTTCATAGAGTTAAACAAATGTAACATAAACAAAAGTAACACACCTTAAAATAATGTTTTACTACAGTCTTTCAATGATCCATTTTGATGCTCTGTCCAATGAACTTGATGCCTCCTTCTCCTGATAGAGCATCTCTTCAAATTTGGTACTTGAAGATAGTAATGCATGGCCATGTGCAGTACTCTGTTCTGGGGGTAAGCAGCTTAGCTCTGGTGAAGCTATTTTACTGAAATCACCATTGAAGTTTCAATGGACATTCGAGTCTGTCTGAGAAGGTAAGGTAGAAATCGTTTTTTGGAAATCATTCCTTTTTTTAAAAAAAATGGAAACAAGGAATGTATGTTTCCAACACTGAAAGTTTGCAATAATTGTATTATTAATTAATTGTAATTTAATGTAATTAATTAAAATAGCAAAATCCTCCAACATTATGTAACTGATTTCAGTGGTAGGTAGGTTAGTGTAGCTCTTAGACCTCATCAGAGAAGTATCCTGTGTCATAGGTGGTGGTTAACACAGGGATTCAGACCTGGTCAAAATATAAAGAGTTAGTGGCTGGAGTACTCAGTCACAGAAGGGACATCTATATCACCTCTTCTCAGGGCTCAGGGCCATTGCAGAAGAGGAAGAAGAAAGATTACAAGAGCCAGAAGTTGGGGAGGACTAGAGCCAAGTAGTATCTTCATAACATGGCAGGACCGCTGCATTCATACACTCACCCAGTAGCTGTGGTCACTCGCATATGCTCTGTATAAAACTAAACCAGTCACCATTCTAGCATGGAGAAGGGGGCTCATGGGTGCCCCTATCTGAGGAGCTATGAGTTGTAGCTGGAGAGCTTCTCTCCAGGTTGCACCATGCCCCTGCAGTCCCACAACACACATATAAAATAATCACTCAGACGCTTATATTACTTAAACTACTCGGCCATTAGCTCAGGCCTACCATTCTCTAGCTCTTACTCTTATACTAAGTCCATATCTGTTAATCTATATGTTGCCATGTGTTCCATGGCTTTACCTGTTGCCTCTACATGATGTTCCCTGAAGGACAACTGGTGTCTCCTTCCTCTGCCTTCCTCTCCTTTTCCTCTCTCCTCTCTGCTAGTCCTGCCTATACTTCCTGCCTGGCTACAGGCCAGTCAGTGTTTCATACACAGAGCAATATCCACAGCAATGAATAGCTGATATCTTCTGGGAAAGGCACAGTCAGTTTTCTTTCATGGTGTGGCTCCTGGTGGGTAGACCACATACCAGCAGATTGCCCCACAATATATTGACAGAACAAATTGGAGTTGATGGGTTATTAAGTTAAAAAATAGATAACACAAAATTGGAAGGTTAAGTGGGGGATAATAAGGGCTTTGGGAAGAGTTAAGGGGAGGATTTAGGGTGAATATGATAAAAATATATTATATAAAATTCTCAAATAATTAATAAAATATTTATTAAAATATTGCAAAATGGGCAGAGTATGCAGCTCAGTGATCAAAAGCTTACCTAGCATGAGAGTCACCTGGATTCAATTTCTAGCAACACAATGATGGCATAGGACAAAATTAATTTAAAATACAAAAATATTCAAGAAGTATTCTGCTTATCGTTCAGTCTTCTGCTCTATCACTGTATCTATCTCCACACATATGTTTACAGAAATATATATCTGTATAGGAGAATGTGTGTATCTAAACGAGAGTATATATTCGTTCAACTTGGTGGGGGGGGGGGAATACAACAATCTTCTTAAAGTAAATTCTGACTGAGAAAAACCATAGGCCATACATTCTGTTGAGTCAGAAGATAGCTCAGTGTTGAAACTATGAAAGGAAAGGTACCACTAAAGATGATGAAGAGCATAATGATACTTGTCATCTCTACAGCATCTCTCTTCAGAAGCACTTACCTGGACTCTGGAATATCAATTGCTGACTGGAAATCATAGGGTGGGTACTCTTTGCTTTAAATTCACTGGCTGTCAGGCAGTGACCTCCAAACCTCTCCTCTCCTCTTGTCCTGTAGGTGCTTACTACAAACTTGCTTATGACAGTTTTGCAGAGGCCGGTGACTAGGACAGCCCTGGAGATGAATGATGAGAAAGCCCACCTCGGGCACAGAATGGAAAGCCAAACTCCAGTTCCAGTGCAATTTGTGGTGACATTTTCTTCCTTTTTCCTGAGTTCTCCTTATAGGAAAACCCTGTCTCTCTGAGATGCTTCAAATCCTGTGCCTGACTAGGTTGAAATTTTGAACTTGAAAGTATATGGATAGATATCACACAGTGTGACACATATTTTATGAACATTTTAGCAGGGGATAGAGTCCATCACATGTAATTAAATGCTTCAACAACTGTACCAACTACCAGACATTAAGAACCACGGCTAGGGAATGCGAACTTCATTTCAATTCAATTTTATAGAGAAATTAAATGCTAAGAAAGCAAAATGGCTATTTCTGGTAGATATATTCTTTTTTTGCCCCTATTTTAGCTTTACCTTGAATCTATATCTTGTCATGAGGCCAAAAAAGTTAACATCTTTGGTTCAAAACATTTACGGTGATGCTTACAGCCTTGGAGCAAGGTTATCACTCCTCTGGTTGATTACCCTAGTGCAATTATAACCAGAAAACCTCAAAGAGGAAGTTCCCATGCCACAGAGACCAGTTCAATTGATTATTAAATTGGTTATTCCCCATCACTTCTTATGTCTGCAATTCCTGCAAATTCTGTTCTGTTCTATTACCTCAACATTTTTTATTGCTGGGGGAAAAAAAATCATGCAATTGAAGGAGTGCTCATAATCATCGCTGTGTTTCAAAAGGCATCTTCAGTGCATTTAATGTTTGGACTAGTGTGGACACTCAATAGGCTTGAATAATGCACAGCAGGAATCTGCTCTGACATCGTGCAGCTGTGACAATGCAATTTCAACATCTGACTAACAACTGCAGTTGCTCAGAACTATGGGTAAGAAGTGAGGTGGACAAATTTTCATTACAATTAATATCAGCTGTACTTTCTGTTCTCTTCTTTTGATTGACCAAGAAGGACCAACTAAGGATAAGACAGAATATCTTACCAAGGCCAAACAGATTCTCTAACGATGAACAAGGAATTAAAATTTAAACATGAACCTTTTAATGTGGCGCTTTGAAATGATGTGTGTCAAGCAGCATTTATGTCATTTAAGGATGTTCTAGTATGAACACCAATTCTATGAGCAGTTTTAGAATAAATTTAAATATACTTTGGAAGAAGGTTTGTCTATCCTTGTTTCCTATTTATATCTAGTCATATCTTTGTGAAATTTAGTGTACTCTTTTCAAGAAATGTTGTATACCACTTCAATAAATGAACCTGGCTTTCAGAACTTGTGGTTGAAAATTGTTTAGAGAATTTGGTAAGTTAGCATTATTTTGACGTTGTATTTCACTAACACTTAAATTCATTAATTTTGAGAACATATTATCAAAGACTAAAAAATAAGGACTAGTTAAGGGGAAAACCATTTGTTTTGTGATTGTATTTGAGTCTACATTACAGGAGGTGACACACATCTGGTATGTAAACTGCATCAAAGGCTCATAGCTATGAGGTCATGGGCCCTGAGAGGGGAACTTTCTTTTGCTAAGTCGTCATGATATCAACCTGTCTTCTGTTTATGATTATGGCTATAGACTAATGCTTCTCTTGGCCCCTGTCAGAGAAGCTCTGTTTTGAAGTGTGTAATGAATAATGCAGAGACAGATCCCTATACCTTTCCATGATTAAGCAAAATAAAAATAATAACTTAGAATCAAGTAGTATATTCAGTAAAGTTTCAGCATACAAAAACCAATGTGCAAGAATCTGTTTCTTTTTGGTGTGATAATTATAAAACTATTAGAGACTGAAATTAGGAAAATTCCATTTGTAATGACATAAGATAAAAAGATACATCTAGGAAATGTAAGATTTATACAGTGAAAACTGTAAAACACCAATGACAGAAATGAAAGACACACCTGAAGAAATTAATACTGTTAGCATGTTCATACTACTTCAAACAATTTACAGAACCTGATATGAGTTACAGATACATAATTCCTGTCAAAATGCTAATGATTTTTTAACAGAAATGAAAAAAAACCACACAATAGGTTTAAACCAGTAAAACGAATCTAGGCTTAATTACCAATTTATAATGAGTTTCTTTTCATTTTATTTTTCTGACATTGTGTTCATTGCATTTTAAAACACAGTCCCCCTTTTTTTTGCATTCAATACCAAGCACTAAAACCAAATAATGAATTTTGGTTGTTTACAAGAGTTGAACTTGTATTTAAATAGTATTCTGTGTTAGCACAGAAAATAGCCAAGAACATTTAGATTTATTCCAATTCACATCCTTATTAATAAAACTTCAGACAATGGATTTGTTTTTTGTCTTTCAGAAAAAATATTCAGTATTAATGTTCAATGTTTTATGTAAGTGTATGGTGTTTCATTTTATAAAATACTTGTCTGGATTACCAAGGCCTAAGTGCTATTCACTGTTGAGGTGTGAGGGGGTGGTGGTCAGGTATTTTCATCAAGCGTCTTGCCAGTGACAGTTCATTCAAGCAGTAAATAAAAGGCACTTAAGGGAGTTAATGTTTAAAACAGCAGAAAAGTTAATTTTATGGTATTAGAAGAAGATAGGTTTATTTATTCTTATTTTAATTTTAACCAATTGGGTATTTGAGAAATGATTCTTATTTTTTAATAGTCCGTGAACATATGATATGAGTGAAAAATGATTCATTTCTGTTATTTAATACTATGTCATAGGGTGAACTGTTATTTGTAACTTTTTAGCTGTATAACCTTGCATCACTTATCCAAATTTGAGTTATTATACTCTCTTGAAAATTATAGAAATAAACAGTACTTTGATTATAGTGTTATAAAGATAAAAATAAGCTAATACATATCAAGAGCTTGGTCCTTATTTTGTGTATTCTTCTTTCATACATATTCTTGAAAATATAAATCTTTTATCATATTTATTATTACTAACAATAGATTCTTGTAGGACAACTGGGAAGGTTGTGACTGATTTCAAAGGTGTTGTGACAATGAATAAAACCAATTAATTATAATAATCCTAGTTAATGTACAGCTCTTTCCCAAACTGCTGTTTGTTATTCTTCTTATGCTAATATTCCCCATAACATTACATGATTATTGTGATTTAAAGTTTACAGCCATATGGAGTGATTAACCCAGAAATGAACAATCAAAATTTCTAAATTATCAATTGACTGTTTTATATTCAAACACCCAGTGAAAAGTAAAATTGAAATAAAAATCACAAAGTGCTCTGCTGCTTCCAAAGCCGGTTAAACATATGGCCAGAGAATGACTGAATAGAGTCTCTTATGAAGGCATATACAAAATCTTCAGAAATTATCAACAAATTGAATCCAGCAGGGATATTACAAGGAGTCTATGACATGAAGCAATGGGATTCATCTCAGTAAAGTAATACTGCTTAAATTCATAAAATGAACCCAAGTAACAAGCCATAGTAAAAAAATAAGTAAAGAACACACAATCATCTCAATGGACATGAAACAGTCTGACAAAGCAAATACCTTTCCATGATTAAGCAACAGCAACAACCAAAACAATTCATCAAAAACACCATAGGAAGAGGCTACATATTGACAAAGGACATGGCCAAAACAACCTCAGCAAAACAACACATCACATTGTGCTGTAGAAGATGGAAAACGGCCTCCAATAAGATTAGGACTAGAAAGGGAGTTTCATGACTTTCTAGTAACATTGCACAGATTGTTCTAGTCATTAGGTATGAAAAGAAAAAAGTGTATACATCTAGGTTTTAGAAGGGAAGAAGTAAAATTACCACTGGCAGATGCTATAATCACACACACACACACACACACACACACACACACACACACACACACAAACACAGAGTCTTAGTGAGTCCTATAACAATGTAAGACATAAGAGCAATACAAGAACACACTTATATTTCTGTACATTAGCAAGGAACAATAGGAAAATAAAAATAAGAAAATTCCTATTCCAATAGCATCTGAAAAAATAAAATTATAGAACTAAATTCAATTGAAAATGTGTTTCAATGCAAATAATATAAAATATTTTAGAAGGTAGTAAACTGAAAGTCCTAAATAAATTGAAAGATCCCAAGTTCATAGATAGGAAGACTTATGATGGCAGTAATTTGAAAATTAATCAACAAAAGCCTTATCAAAGTTCCGAATACTTTTTCTGTTTGACATGGACTAGTAGAGTATATATTCCACATGGAATTTTATTAGTAGCTAAAACAACCTTATAAAGAAATCAAAGCTGACAGACTCACATGTAGCTAGAGTTTTCTTGCCTTGCCCACAGTCAGGACAAATCTCTGTCACCCGCCAGTCCCACAGCCACTCAGACCCAACCAAGTAAACACAGAGACTTATATTGCTTAAAACTGTATGGCCGTGGCAGGCTTCTTGCCAACTGCTCTTATAGCTTAAAGTAATCCATTTCTGTAAATCTATACCTTGTCACGTGGCTCATGGTTTACCGGCATCTTCACATGCTGTTTGTTATGGCGGCAGCTGGCAGTGACTCTGCCTCAGCCTTCCACTTCCCAGAATTCTCCTCTCTCCTTGTCCTGCTTATACTTCCTGCCTGGCCACTGGCCAATCAGTGTTTTATTTATACAGAATGATATCTACAGCACTCACACTTCCCAATCATAAAAATATGTGACAAAGACACAGTACTTTAAAGGTTGCAATAGTTGACATAAAGGTAAACGTGGAATAGAAATGACAGAAATTAACCCATATATCTATGGCTAATTGATTTTTAACCTGGGGTGCCCACATTCTTAAAAGTGGGATATGCAAAGTCTTTTGATAAAATGTTACTGAAATAACTTGATATGTAAATGGGTGAGTTTTGATCCTCCCCCTCACCATATACAAAAATGAACCCCAAATAGATCAAATATACAAAGAGCTAAAACTATAAAACTTTTAGAAGGATACATCTGTAATTATTCATGATCATATATTAGGCAATGATTCTAAAATAAAAATGACACAGAAAGTAAACATACCTTTTTTAAAAAATGGGTTAATTACACATCAAGTAATATTATAAAGAGTTCACAGGGACGATTATACATCGGGGCAAATACTTGAAAATTATATATTTGATAAGGAGAGTATATTGCCTAGAATATATTTTAATTGTCTATAGCATGGAAACAGAAGGCAAATAATCTACTTAAATAAAAAAAGGAATATAATTTGAAATTTGAGTAATTGTTTCACCAATTTGATGAACAAATAGCCAAGTAGCCAAGGAAAAGATGTTTAGTATAGTATGTTTAATCACAAGAGAAATGCAAGTAAAAAGAACAATGAATCTCATGCCATCCACAATAGCCATAATCTAAGTCAGAAAACACAGGGATAAGAATGTATAGCTGGAACCAGGTGGTGGTGGCGCACTTGGGAGGCAGAGCCAGGCAGATCTGTGTGAGTTCAGGCACCAAAACTACATAGAGAAACCCTGTCTTGAAAAAAAAAAAAGAAAGAAAAAAAAAGAATGTAAGATGATCCAGCTGGTAAAAGTTCTTGCTGCCAACTCTGGTGACCTGAGTTAGATCCCTGGTTATACTCTGACCTCCACACATACTCAATGTCTTGCATTTGCTATTTTGCACAAAAATAAACAGATAAAAATCTAATGCAAATTTTAAGAAAAGAAATATGAAGACAGTCAAACTATCTTACAATGAATGTCCTGATATGTAAAATGGTATGGTATCACCTCAGTTAAACATAGTGTTACTAAATCTTTTTAAAACTTAATTAGTTAATTAATTACTGGTTGTCTTATCTGTGTGTAAGTATGCACACTAACTGTATGCCTAGTGCCCCTGGAATCTAGAGCTGATCCTCTGTGATGAAAATGGTTATGAGCCACTATGTCGGTGCTGAGAATCAAACCCAGGTCCTCTGGAAGAGTGCCAGTGATCTTAACAGCTGAGCCATTTCTCCAGACCTTTAGAATTCTACATAAAATAGGGATTTCAAGCTGAGGAGATGACCCCATGGGCAAAGGGTTTGCTGTGGAAAGCTAAAAGGATGACATGTAATAGTAAGTCATGAGGACTCTGTCGTCAACAATATTTATCATGTCTCATTCAATCTCAGAGCTGTTTCCATACAGAGGGATCAGCATACACATCACCTGTCTTGTAGTCTTTCTTGGTTTCTTTCTTAATGTCTCTAGTCAAGATTTTCAGGCAGTCTCCCTTGATCAAATCTGATCTTTATTAATTTTGAAGAGAACCATAATGTCTTCCCCAAAGCAACATATTTTCTGACTTCCATTTTGAAGTTAAGACATTCTTAAAATATATAGGTTGGTTTAATTTACCAGTTTCCATAATCCAGTGTCTCTGAGTTGTAAGCAGAGGTTTTTCTCTGTCCTGCTCCTTCCCGCAACTATTCCAAATAATCACTCAGAGGCTTATATTAAGTATAAATGTTTGACCAATGGCTCAGGCTTATTACTAGTTAGCTCTTACATTTAAATTAACCCATATTTCTTATCTATGCTTTGGCACATGGTTCGTGCCTTGTTACCTCATTTTCTATATGTCTTGATTCCACAGTGGCTGGCTGGTATCTGCCCCAACTCCACCCTTCCTCTTCTCAGAATTCTTCTAGTCTGGCTCTCATGCTCAATCTCTTCCTGCCCAGCTATCAGCCAATCAGCTTTATTATGAACAATGAGCATAGTCCACAGCATTTCCTCCTCTTTGCCTAATTAAAAAGGAATGTATTAACCTTAACATAGTGAAATTATATACATAAGAACAGTTATCAAGTAAGAATTATAGAGAAAATATTTAGTCTATTTGTATTTGGCAAAATTAAAGAGAATACTCTATCATCTATCCTATCTTTGTGAGTCTGAAGTTTCATATCTAATTTACCTTTTACCATAACTAAGGAAAATTAGAACTATCTAATCTTCAACTCCATCAAAGACCCCAGAAGGATATATTACCTGAGTAAATAGAAAGTGCATTGCAAGCAACTTCCAAAACTCTAGAAATGACAGAGACATCTGGCTTGCTGGACAGTCACCCAAAGTTCTTCTGAAATTTGGGGGCATCCATCTTCAGCCTACAGGTCTAGAGTATCTGGCAGACTTTTCAGTGAAGCAGGAAATTTGAAGGACTGTCCTGCCTTGTATTGGCAAAGTTCATCAGTCACTTTCCTCTGTGTTCTGCAGAATGTCCAGCAGTTTCTTCTGTGAAGCAGGAACCCTGATGGACCATCCTGCCTTGTGTTGGTGAAGTTCAACAGTCACTTTCCTATGGGTCTTGCATGTCCAGTTTATGTAATGTACTGTCAAGCAGTCCAGGCAAGAACAGTTTCTTGCCCAAGTGGCTAACTTTGCCACATTGAAAGCAAGCTCCATAAGGAGTTTCTTCGATGCCCATCATCCTCTTTGAAGTAATTGGTGCATGCCTGCAGACATGATAAATATTGTTGACGACAGACTCCTCATGACTTACTATTACATGTCATCCTTTTAGCTTTCCACAGCAAACCCTTTGCCCATGGGGTCATCCCCTCAGCTTGAAATCCCTATTTTATGTAGAAATTCTAAAGGTCTGGAGAAATGGCTCAGCTGTCAAGATCACTGGAACTCAACTTTTCACTGTTGAGAAAAGTCTAAGTTCTTAGATCATTTTCAAGGGCATATTCTGTAGGTCTCTTAAGTGTTTGAAGATTGCCTATCTAATTGAAATATATCTTTGTATACCTAGAAACCCTAACAAATATGGCTATAAGTTTGACTATTATAGATGACCCAACTATTAATCTGCCTTTTAATTTTACATTACATTTTTAAATGAGCTGCATAAACATAATACCTTAAACAAGAATAGAAATATACATACAATATAACAAAACTGACTTTAAATTTGTATCAATAAACTAAAATCCATACCAATGTAAAATATTTTGAAATTAGCAGTTGTTTTTTAGATTAAAGTAGATTCAATAATCTACCCTTTCTTTTTCATCATAATAATCTACCCTTTCTGCATCATTTCTTTATCATATCCCCCTTTCTTCTATAGAAAGAGATTGACTATGACCATTAACAATTTATAACCAACCCTCTAAACAAAGACATACATCCATAATATATTTTTGGGAAAGTGGGTGTAGTTCTCTAGGCTATTTCCTGTTGGTTGGGGATGCTGTTAATCTTTTGGGGACCCTGAGAAAATTTAGCATAATTGTTAAGTCTTAACTGTAGTATTTTGTGAGGCTGGATCATCTTAGTCAAAGGCCTTAAAGCTGTTTTGGTTGCTGGATCATCTGGGCCATCATTTTTATTGGTGTTTGGTCCCTTTGCTCTAAAAATATATAAACATTTAAAGGTAACATACATCTCTGTATTAATATAGATATAAACTGTGCGTTGTACATAAGCCAGTCAAAGACTAATTTTTTTGTTTTGTGTCTGAGCAGGTAAAATATATGTTATGTGTCTTGTAGTTACTTTAAGTTTATTTTCCCATGTCTGTAGTTAGGATTTCAGGGGGTCTTCCTCAATCAAACCTGATTTTCCTTAACCCAGAATGAATCCAGAGCCTCTCATATCCTGTGGAAACAAAAGCAGAACCTCTTTTCCAAAGCAACGTATATATCCTTTGACTTAAATTTTGAAGTCAAGACATTTTATAAATATATAGGTTGGTTTAATCCTACAGCTTTTATAATCAAATGTCTCTTGGAAATTATCATTTGTTCATTAACTGTCAAAAAATTTAAAGTCAACATAATAACATACAGTATCCAGACTCTCTGTTTATTTTCCATCTTTATGTGGCTTATTATATTTTCTTTATTACTCTATTTCTTTTTTAAGGACTTTCTCTACATATTTTCTTTTTTCTCTCCCAACCCTACATATATATTTTAAACATACTGTAACACATTTGAGGACCTCTTTCCCTGAATCTGTCCTATTGTGTATCTTTAGCCTTTTTTGTCTGTCTATGCAAAACCTCTAAATTGTCATGCAGGGCACAGCTATATTCTCAAGCCTGCAGGTAGTGGCTGAGACTCAGTAGTTATTGTTTTTTTGTACATTTACATTTAAAAATTCAAAGTCAACAAAGCACCATATAGTATCCAGACACCCTGCATATTTCCCATCTTTATGTGGCTTATTCTTTTTATATTATTTTACACTTTATTATTTTTAAACTATTTTTATGACTGTCAGTACCCATTTTCTTTTCTTTCTTTAGCATCTAAGCACATTTTAAAGCACACTGTGCTTATTTAGAGGTTTTCTATGTCTGGACCTGGCTTTACTAAGCACCTGCAGTGTTCTCTGACCATGTGACACAAATCTCAAGCTGCCGTGTCAGCTACTGTGTGGCTCAGCTTAACACATGGTGCTGGCAGCTGGCTCCAGCCCATGGGAAGCAGCTGGTAGCTGCATCTCTGTATGCCTCTGAACACCAACCTGCCTAAGAGACTGCAGGATGAGGAAGCCACATCTGGCTCCTTGTCAAGAACTTTTCGTAGCTTTCTTAGGTCCTATGTTTAGATATTTGAGCCCCATGCTGGGTTCCATATGTGCTTGGATTTTTCTTTGGGCCACCAGCTCACATAAAACAATGGGAAGCCTTCTATTAATTATGAAAGTTTGGCCTTTAGCTTAGGCTTGTCCCCATCTAGCTCTTATAACTTAAATTAACCCATTTATATTTATCTACATTCTATCACATGGTGTTATCTTTCTTTCATCTTCCACCTCCTGTTTCCTTTCTGTGTCTCTTGGCTTCTTCCTGTGTGCCTAGATTCCCCTTCCTCTTCCTTTCTCTCCTCTGAAATCCTGCCTAGCTATTGGCCATTCAGCTTTTTATTACACCAATCACAGCAATATTTCACATAGTATACAAATATCTCACAACAGTCAATTCTATGAAGGAGTCATGATGCAAAAGCATTCAATAGTGCAGAACAAAAGGCAAAAAGGAACACAGAACCTTTTTGAGATAAGACACAATCAAAGAGTGTGAGACACCTTGGTTGCAAAATTCAAAGACACCATATGGGAAATGAGATGGAACCTGCCTTTAAGCAGTATGGCCTTCATAATGCCTCAAGTTGCTATGCAGCCATCTGTGGAAGGAAAGTCAGAAATCTTTCCCAATTCTGGACCTTGAAACCTGTAATACTAACTTGTCAGGACAGAGGTACTACTTGTGCAATAGTGTCAAGAATGTTAAAGGAAGCCGGGCGGTGGTGGCGCACGCCTTTAATCCCAGCACTCGGGAGGCAGAGCCAGGCGGATCTCTGTGAGTTCGAGGCCAGCCCGGGCTACCAAGTGAGTTCCAGGAGAGGCACAAAGCTACACAGAGAAACCCTGTCTCGAAAAACCAAAAAAAAAAAAAAAAAAAAAAAAGAATGTTAAAGGAATAATCAACTAATTTCTAGTTATTCTGAGGCCCACCCATAAGAGTAAGTTAATACCTAATGCTGTTACTCATAGTGCCTATGGCCTCCCCAACTACTACTTTTGTTTTCTTAAACAGACATGCTGTCAAACTGTCTCCACAGTACTCAAATTAATAACCATAGACTGGTACAGTCTTCAAAGAGGCTTCTATTTGCAATTAATTCAATTAATATAGAGACTCATAGTCAAAATGTGGAGAGCATGTGAGTGTTGAGTGTTCAGCCATAGATGGAACACCCATATACCCCCTACAATACTCAGAAAACATGGTAGAAGAGGGGCTGAAAAGAATGTAAGAGCTAGGTAATAGGAAGGAAAACTAGGAGATGCTGTCTTTTGACTAAGACGTGGCCATGGCACTTCTGAACCCACAACAGCCTACTCAGAACTTTAACAAGACTGAGCTTGTAAAAACAAAATTGAGTCCAAGCTACAAGAGGAGCTTGTGGGGCCCCACTGCATCCAGGGGAGCTAATGGGAACTGAGTGCTACTGGGAGAGAAGTCATTGTCATTTGTGACACAGCCACTCATGAGTGCCTCATGCTTCATGGGATAGCTACATGTTCTTACTCATGTAAATGGCCCCAGTTAAACTAAAGTGCAACAGTAAAAATAATACAGAAAGACATGAAATTTATATAGGAACTTGATGAAAGGGGGAATCTGTGTGGGGAAGATGGTGAGCATGTGAATACATATATTATACTTCTGCAACTGGAACAGAGGTTGCAGCTGTGGCTGTGGGGACTGACTGGAGTTGGGTAATAGAAGTATAAGAGTTTGAATAGATATGTATTTGAATATATATGACTAGTCAAAATAGATTAATTTTCAAAAAGGGCAATAGCAGAGAATAGAAAGATACAGGTAGAGAGGACACATGTTTCACAGTAAATTGTGGCAAGTGGCCTTTACTATATTCATGGCTGAATCTTCCCTTATCTGAAGTTTTCCATTTGCAGTAGAATCCCAAAGTAACACTTCATCAAGAGTACTCATCTCTATTTCTACAGACTTCTAGAACCTCTGTAACTCTGAACTTCTTAGGATTTAGTTCATGAGTGCGTTGTAAGAAAATGTGTGCCTGTGGTATAGAGATGTCAGCACTCATTTTGGGTATACTCACTCTCAGTGAAGTCATTACTGAGGGCATTCGGTCTCATTCCAACAGAGAAGGAAGGCAGACAGTGATAAGTACCAAGGAGTCAAACATGGGATGCTTCTCTGTTCCTGTTGTCAAAATCTCATTCATAGAAGCAAGAAATAAAACAGTGACTTCCAAAGACTGGAATAGGAAGAGGTAGGAAAGAGGGGGGAGAGGTTGGCTAGCATGTCCAAAATTACAGCTGGGGAGGAGGAATACCTAAAAATGTGACCATGCCTAAAAACAACTTATTGTTTACTTTATAGTAGCTAAAAGAATTGGTTTTGAATGTACTTACCAGGAAGAAATGGCAGCTTTTAGGTGATGAATATGCTAATTACCCAGAGTTGGTCATTTCACTTGTACTTAGTACATATCCTGTAATACCATACTGAAATACCACACTGTACTTAATGTATATGTAATTACTAGGTATCTTAAAAAGTGGTCTTAATGTACAGTTAAACTCAGAAGTCATCTTATTATCTCATAGTAGAATTCTACATTCATACTCATACTTTCAAGTATTATCCAACTCCAGTCAGTTCCCGCAGCCCTGTATTAGCCTCTTTTCCTACAGCAGCGCTTTGCTGACCCGCCATCCCCCATTTCTGTCTTTCCAAGATAATCGCAACACTCTTACCAGTGGTAGTTCCAAAGCCAACCTTGCTTCATTTCACCTTTTTGCTTCTGGTTTTCCAATTTCTTCTGCTTAAAGGTCTCCCTCTGGTGACAAAAATCATCCACTCTGGGTTTCTGTTTGCTGACTAATGTATTCCTTTGTGACCTCACGGCATTGTGTGCTTCTTTCTACCTCATCAACTCAGAGATTTGAAAACCTAAACATGTATCACCCAGTTAACTGACTGGTCATTGAGGGTGATCTTACTCATATTTGTGGCCTTCGTTTCTAGGCAAATTACTGGAAACAGAGTAAATACTCAGAAACATCTACTGAAATGGATCCAGAAAGTTATGGTAGGCCTAGAAAAAAAGACAGCAAAATGATTTCATACTAGAAATAAGAAAATAGCAGATGGGACAGAAAACATATTCTGAAGTTGCTGAGCAAGCTAAGTAAAACCACTAGGAAATAAAAAAAAAATCTGGTTTGGTGGCCTATTTTCCTTACTCTCACTAATTTTTAATATATTCAGGTTACTAGGAGGGACAAAGATATCTGCTAGAAATTATTCAGAATATTATAAGATACATTTCATTTTTATGGAAAGTATTAATGCAGAAATTTATATGGACAGCAAATAATATTTGTGCTGAGAAATCATGTAATTTATACTTGGTTTTAGACCAAAAACAATGAAATAATACATTTTAAAATATTATTTAAAAAACAGATTCAGACTTCTGACAAATATAAGACATTGTTTTGAAAATAATTAATTTAGAGGATTTAATGTGGCAACTTTAGAATCAGAAATAATATTTTGCCCTGCTACTGGGTTGACAGCATTACCTTATGTACAGTAGAAAGATTTCAAAGTGAGTGATAACCTGAGAAAATTGTAAAAGATGTTAGCAGGCATAAAGAAGAGGTCCAGTCGGTAACAGTAGGAAAGATTGAGATATTTATCATCTCTCTTGTGCTTAGAGAAATGGAAATCACATTATAACTGGGAAGTTTCAGTGGAATTTTTATGGCATCAGAGTACCACAGACTTTAACGAAAGTATCTGATAAAGCACGGAGAAGAGGAAATGGAATGTTCGTCGACTGGAGATAAATCTAGGCTTGTTATAACCTAAGACACACATTGGAATAAAGTCTTGAAGATGCTCTCATTTCTCCCCCACTGACAACGGTAACACACAGACATGATTAATCACTGCAGAAGACTTTTAAATGGAAGATAAAGTATAGACAGGTTAAATGCCATACAATGACAGCTAATGACAGTGACTCAGAAGCAGCAGATGGAGCCCATGTTTATAGATCACCAATAGCAAGGAATCTGCAGACACTAACAAGTGTAAATCTAATCAAAGGTGCAGCAAGCCTTCACAGTTGAAATGAATAGTGTAGGAAAGGAAGATGAATATTAAAAAGTCATAGGAAGACACCAGCCATCAACAGGTACCAGATTTGTATTAGGTGGTTTGAATGAAGCCTATAGAAGGTCTGCTCCCCACTTTCACGGGTGCCAGCAGTTCTGGAGGAATGAATGATTCTTTGGATGATAACATTAGCATTTAAATGATCTCTGTAAAACTCTAACAAAATTAAATTTATACATGAATACATCATTTAATTAGTTTTTTGAGAATTTTGTGCTTACATCCATCCTATTTACTCCCCTCTTCCAACTTTTCTAAGATCTACCCTGCCTTCCCTACATTCCCAACTTTGTGTTTTTATTTTTTTTAACCCATCAAGACTAATTTGAACCCAGATATTTTTGGTTACAGGGTCTTTCACTAAGGATGGGAGACTTACCAGATGATATACTCTTAGAAAATACTGACTCTCCCAGCAACTAACAACTGCCAATAGATCTTCAGCTAGGATAGGTTCTTCCTGTGCACCTCTCCTCTCCATGCTGGGATTTATTCTGGCTTAGACTTGCACAGGTCCTGTGCATGTTGTCACAACCACTGTGAGTTCTCATGTGCAGCTGCCCAGCTGTGTCCAGAAGACATTGATTCCTTGCAGTCATCTATTGCTTCTGACACTCATGATCTTTCAGGCTCCTGATCCCCAACTGATCCCTGAGCTGTGAGAGGAGTGGTTGTGGTCTAATGTATTCCTTTTAGGGCTAAACATTTTGCAGTCTCTTATTCTCTGCACCTTGGCCAGTTCTGGATCTCTGCGTTCATCATCATCTACTGCAAACAGAAGCATCTCTGATGAGGGC
Organism: Peromyscus eremicus; assembly: GCF_949786415.1. Lineage (NCBI taxonomy): Eukaryota > Metazoa > Chordata > Mammalia > Rodentia > Cricetidae > Peromyscus > Peromyscus eremicus. The sequence goes on along the minus strand of NC_081422.1, from coordinate 70,640,326 downwards.
TGAGAGATGCCTTAATCTATTACTATAATAAGTCATTAGGAGTCAGTTTAATACTATGTCCATTTAGCAGAATAATAGGAGGTTCTGCTGTGTTTTGTTACACTTGCCCTTGAAAGTGCAAATCCCTATTAAATACAACCTTCAATTAAAAATGATCCTCTCCTCATTTTTGATAAGGAGTAGCAGGCAATGCCTTAGCAATTCAGCCACTGCCAACTTGGCACATGATAAACACTGCGATGCTGTATTAAATATTAAAATATTTGGATGAAATGACTTTTGCATGGGCCTGTTTGAGACTAGAGTGGCTCATGATTACTTGTACATTTGCATTATAAAGACAAGTTAAGCAATGGATCCTGTGTTAACCATGTGTTGACCTCCCAGCCATGTCCACAGGCTTATGCATGCCAGTGTATATTATAAAAATTGCATGTAAAACAGGAGGAAAGTGATTGAAAAAGGACATTTGATCCACAAAGAAACAAGTTAAGGTAATTATCTTTACCCCTTCCCCTTTTTTTTCTTCTTCAGCTTCATCTGTCTGCCCCTCAGCCCTGGAGGAGGCTGTGGGCTGAGGACTCACTGCTGGAATGAGGAGTGACTGAGCTGGAGCTGAGGTCAAGGTAAATCTCTGCTCCCAGTCATTGCTGCAGCCTCCCCCTTCCCTTTCCCTAGCTCCTCAGCAGCTTCTCCTGGTGCAAATCCCCTGCAAAGACACTGAAGCGGCCGCCGAAGTTGCCGGGCGCAGGACTCCGGAGGCATTGGCTCAGGAACTTTTCACGTCATTCCCGGCTCCGGAGCCCCTAGTCGCGGCGGCGCAGCCTTTCCCACCGCGGATCCCCGGTGCTCATGGGGCAGGCAGAGACAAGCTTGCAGCACTGAGGCCAACAGGACCAGTCCGTGATGTCCAGCACCAAATTGGAGGATTCCCTCTCTCGTCGCAACTGGTCATCTGCTTCGGAGCTGAATGAAACTCAAGAGCCGTTTTTAAACCCCACGGACTATGACGACGAGGAATTCCTGCGGTACCTGTGGAGGGAATACCTACACCCCAAAGAATATGAGTGGGTCCTGATCGCAGGGTACATCATCGTGTTCGTCGTGGCTCTCATCGGGAACGTCCTGGGTGAGTCTGGTCACGGGCAACCCTCCAGAAAGGCTGTCACCTCCCCTCCGCCCAGACTGCAAGGCTGGGAGACCCCTCCCTTCTCCTGGGGTGCAAACAAAGAGGTCGCTGCTCTTGGGTGAGGTTTCTAATAATTTTTTGGTTGTTGTTAAGTTTTCTGATTTTACAAACTAGGAACGATCTCTAGAATGATTATTATGTTTGTCTGCAGAGAAAAGAGGGAAACTGTTTCTGTGTGAGAACCTAGATTATAAGCCCAAGGAGAGGGACAAGGACCTCCAGGTGGATTTGCTGAGTGTAGGGGAATCTGTAATGCTTTTGTGCAGGCTGGGTGGGTTTATTGTGGAGGGCTTGCATCCGGAAAAACTGATGAAGTCATAAGGCCTTCGCGAGCTCGGTACCATGCCCTTTAGCAAGGAGGCTTAGGCTAGGGTCAAGAAGTGGTAATGAAGGGGCAGAGTGGAGGTAGAGGCAGGCAGACAGGAGTGCGCTCAATCACAGAAGCGGAATTAAACAGAAACCGTGCCTGGAGCCTTAGGAGGAAGGAGGAGCAAGAAAAGTGCTCCGGAGCTCGTCCTCACCACCCATTCAAGCATGCACGCATGCATGAATGCATGCGTGCATTCATTCATTCATTCATTCATCCATCCATCCATCCATCTATCCATCCTTGCAACCAATACATATTTCCCCCAGTGAGTGGTTGTTATCAGTTTCAAAAAATATTTGTACCAACTGGTGCTTTTTTCTCACAATGAAACTAAGCTTAATGTCAGAGTCTGTCTTGGTCTGTGAAAAACACAGGTTTCCTTGCTCTCTCATGACTGCGCTCCCAACCACAGTTTCTGATGGATAAAGTGAGGGAGGAGTAAGGAAGCTATGGGAGCTTGGTGGCTTCATTAGGACAGGATGGGGGAATTTCTGTTAGAAAAGGAGCTTCCTTCAGGGAGGGAGCTACGACTTAAATTGTGAATGGAAGGAGTATGTACCTTGATGAATGGAGACCAGGAGGCTTTTCAAATGCAGAGGGCAGTGTGGAGGAAGTCTGCTGAAAATGACAGGAGGAGGAGGAGGCAGACAGCCAGAAGACCAACCGTGCAATCTCCCCAGTCCAAACGGGGGGGGGGGGGGGGGGGGTAGAGGGTAGGGGGTGAGGGATGTGAAATGAGCTGGGAACTGGGAAGTAAAAAACAAAAAACAAAACAAAACAAAAAAAACGATTGTAGCAATGAAGGACAGAACTCACCAGGTTCTCAATGCTACCCTGGCTTTACCTTCTCTTCCAATTCACAGTAGGTAAGCTGACAGTGTGTGCCTGAGAGAGGGGTTCTTTAGAGAGAGTGTTAGTCATGAGGCAAGAAATCTCTGAGAACTTTAGCTTGCTCTTTATTATTTTAGGATACTTTTGCTCTTTTGATTTTTTTTTAAGATTAAAAATAAAGTCAATCTTCTTAGTCTACAATGAAAGTGAATGGACATGTGAGTAGATGTGATTCAGCTCTTGTTATAAGGATAAGATTTTAATGGTTGTATCTGTTCCGTTTCCCACCTTGTCATCTTCAGAGTCACAGCTATAAACAGAGTACTATGAGCAATTACTGCATGGGGCCCATACTTATTGCTAAGTGAATGATCAAATTGAACATGCATTGAGTATCTACCTTTGCAAGACCACTTGACAGAGACTCTATTGCTTAAATCTTAAAATAAACCACACTAGAAGATAAAACAATGATGGCTTATTAGAGGACATAATTCAGATTCAGCCCCATTTGTTCTGACCTCACATCCAGAATTCTCAATTGTAATTCTACTCTAGAGCTAGAAAGCATGTAGAGAATAGATTCTCTGTTCTGGGTTGTCTGCAAAAAGCCTATTGGATGAATTTTCTTTTCTCCTCTGGATCCATGTACACTGCCAGTAAAGTACCACTACCATTCACTTCACAAGAAATCCCTGTCTAGGAAGGAATATTACTGCTTTTAAATTCAGGAAAAGTTAAAAAAAAAATTAAAAGCAAGAAAAGCTATAAACCAACACCATTTTTCTTCCCCAATTTTATTTCAGGCTTACTCTTGTGATAAATGTGCTCTTCTTTGATGTATTCTAGTTTGCTTTGCAAAGACTCTGTGATACAGTCTTCATGGCCTGATTGCATAGTTTCATATTCTGGTTGGGGGAAGAGTAATATGTCTACACTGAGGCTACTTCATAATGTCAACTGTCCACAGCCTCAAGTCTTTAAACACCCAGTTCCATTCAGCTAAAAAGAAAGATTTACCCAAGGAACTCTAGTTTCTAGATACTGACAGCTATTTCCCGCAGGACTGAATTACATCTGAATAACACTGAAATCTTCTCTGGGTGAAGTGAAGTTCATGTTTTACTGACATGTTCCCTGAAAGTTGGTGAGGTTTGGGTTTGACATTTAAACAAATGAGCACCGTCATTACTTACAGACTTCTTGATCTTTGATGTCACTGTCAAATCTGCAAGACGGATTAGAACAAGAATTACCTTTCTGCTTCATGGTACAAATAGATCTACTTAGGGTATCAGGAGAAGTGACACTACTCATGTAAGATAAAGGGATGCTATGAGTATGAAGGAGACACAACACAGTACAGGCAGCAGATGTACTTACTGACCCTCAGGTTCACATAACATGTGCACTTTCATGTAACTGGTTGCTTGGAAAATATCAACCTTGCTGAACTTACACATGCAATGCCATTAACTAGAAGTCCTTTTTCTGACAATGTCCTTTTGTTAACTGATGCAGTAGAATATTGTCTAAGCATAATAGCAAAGTCTTGATCACTCAGCCTCTTCTTTTTTCCTCCTGACAATCTCTCACCATCATTATGTCCCTACTTCATTATAAGGATGCTCCTTGCAGAGATAGAAAGCAGTTTCCTGGAAACAAATGACAAAGTCATTCACAAAAAGGTACAATTACTGTAAATGGGAGTTGATGAGTGTTTGTGTTCCAGCAGAAAGTCATATGCATGTCTAATTATGGAACTTGAAGTCCTAGGAAGCAGTAGGTGGTAAGGTTCTATATCTTATATCCAAGTCCACTCACCTACTTATTTAACTGATATATTTTGAGCAATATTTTATTTATAAAATTGATGTGTGTAAGAAGGAAAATACTTTGGAACACTAAAATAAAGAAGTTAGATGTAATCTTTAGCCCTTATTCCTTGAGAAGAAATTGGAGGGAAAGATGTTTCTATTCACTCAAATGTTAAATGGCCAGGAAAATATTCATTTCTCTGCCTCTCTTCCTCCATGCTCAATGATATTGTTTCACCTGGGAAATTCCAAACTTCCCTGTCATTACCTCAAAAAAAGAAACCATCCAAACAATGGACCTTCATCTAGTTATGTTCTTGCTATTTGTGTGTCCACGATTAAGTTCTGAACTCTCCAACTCTTCCCTTTTCTAATTACAAACTGAAGTTGGTAATAGTTGCTATTTAAGAATCATATCACAAATAATATATAATACTTTCCCTTGATATAAAGAAGAGCATGCCAACATATTTTTTCTTGAAATAGTAAATACGGATTAATGTCATTTTATTTGTTTGTTTGTTTGTTTTGCTGTTCCTTTACTTCCACTAGTGAAGTGTTCCCTGTTGAGAACAGGGAACCATCTTCTGCTGCCACAGCCTAACTTGATCTATGCAGCTCTTTCAGGCCTCTGCTCTCACCCCTTTCCTCAATGGAGTGTTTTTCTAAAAGAAATGAGTAAGATGGAGTTGGCCGCATTACTCTTCCTTTCCTGTCAGATCCATATACCCATCCTTCTGGTATTGTATGCTTAGCATTGCCTTTCTGTCTCTCCATGCAAGTCCTTCTTATTTTTTTTAAATTTAATTAATTTATTTTTTTTGGTTTTTCAAGACAGGATTTCTCTGTTTAGTCCTTGCTGTCCTGGAACTCACTTTGTAGACCAGGCTGACCTTGAACTCAGAGATCTGCCTGCCTCTGCCTCCCTAGTGCTGGGATTAAAGGCATGAGCCACTACTGCCTGGCCAAAATTTTTTCTCACAGATTATACTTGCTTGCACTATGTCTTACTTGTTTGTTTGTTTATTGTAGTTGCTGTCAGTAAATTGTTCTAGCAATAATGTCCTAAATAATTACTTACAATATGTTGATTCAACAAGGTTAAACCACATTGTCACTTAAGGATTTAACCAATATGAGTTAAGGAAAATTCTGTTCATGGTAGGCATATCTGTAATGTAGTTGCTTTCTACAGTTAATTTTATATTCCAGAAGTGGTACTGGCTAAGCTACAACTCTATTCCCAGCCTTGTGATGTTCTTAGATTAGACCCAATAATCATGAGCATGTTTGTCACATTATATTTCAGTCAAAAAATTAGGATATTGTTTTTCCTAGGTCACTCTTGTCCGACCATGGAAACTTTTAGATATTCACATCAACTTACCTGAAAATTAAAAGTAGCAAGAGAAAGCCAAAGAATAATAAATAAATAAGAAATCTATAAGGGTGCTGAATCTAAAAATTAAACACTTAGCGGGGCGGTGGTGGTGTACGCCTTTAATCCCAGCACTTGGGAGGCAGAGCCAGGCGGATCTCTGTGAGTTCGAGGCCAGCCTGGACTACCAAGTGAGTTCCAGGAAAGGCGCAAAACTACACAGAGAAACCCTGTCTCAAAAAACCAAATAAATAAATAAATAAATAAATAAATAAATAAATAAATAAATAAAATAAAAATTAAAATTAAACACAATGTCTCAGGTTTCTGATTTTTTTCCTGATTTTAGTAGGAGATCATAACTAATGTAGTTGAGGAATTTTCATCATCCAGCACCTTAGTTATGCTTGCAATTTTCCCATGCTAGTGCTCAAGCTCCCTGAGTTCTCACTGGGCTCTTCATATTCAAAACCACCCACCACTGATGCTCTTTGTCTAATGAAAGAGTGGAGTTGCCCTCTGTTGCTTGATTCAGCATTCCAGAGTTCTTTGCTCTGCTCTGCTCGATAAGTAATGACTCACTGGGGTGGATCAGTCAGGAACATGCGACATGGATGATTGGTGTGTTTATCTCCCATTCCTTTTCTCAAAGAAAAATGAAGACCATTTTTGGACTACTATGAGTCAAGCCCCATGTGCTAGGCTCCATTCACATATGCTTCGATGCCACCACACAATCAAATTAAAATGCAGAAATCAATAACTGTTTAACAAATGAGGAAAAAAAACCTGCAATTTTAACCAATCTGAAAGTTCAGTTACACAGAAAGTGGCAGCTCTAAATCTCAAATATGGATTTGTCAGAACCGATGCTCCATGTTCTAATACTTCACATGTCCTCTTTATCATCTAGGCTTGACAGGAGAAGCACAGGTGAAGGAAGGGAGCAGGCAATGCCCCAGTGCCCTCTAGAGAGCATGCAGTACTGTCCTGGCATGTTGTCACAGTGTTTCTCTGATAGACTACACTTCTTCAGCTCGGAGGATGAGCTCATTTGATAAGCCAATCAAGGTCAGGATAGGGTTACATTACAAGACAAAGTTTCAAGGTAAAATAGGTACTGCCAAAAATGCTTTTGCCTGTTCTGGGGAGCTGACTCACTGGGGAAAAATGTTAGATAATCATGGTTAAGGAATTTATGTTATTGAAAGTATTATTGTTAGACATAACATAAGAAAAAAATCCACTTAAAACCTAATGTAATCCAGAGACCCTTATCCATTTTCTTTGTTTTCAAACACAATCATGCATTTAAAACATTAATACTTTATTAAACAGCTCTTAGTTGTTATTAATTTGACCATGCAAATTTGATAGATATTTTAGTTTGCATTACATTCCTATCATTAGATCTATTACCTCATAAAAATCTAGCTCCTCAAATTAAGTGTCTGCTTTGTTCCTTATTCTCATTTAGATATCACTGTGATTGAGTCTTTGCTAATAAATTTGCTTTTAATAGTAAATGCCCAAAAACCATGTTTAATATTTACGGAGAGTATTTATTCTTAGAAAATCTTGCTATACTTTTGTGTTCATTACTTATCAGAGCACCTTTCTGAGGTAAGTTGTATTTAATTTAAAAGATTCAAGTACTTAGAAGTCACTATGAAAAAAAAGCATGGCACACAGAAATATCCTTTAGCTGTTTTCTCAGAGCGAGAAAAACTGTCCATTTCCTATCATTCCAGGGGGCAAGATCAGGAGCACAGATGACCTTTTCCCAGTCTTGTGCTAAGCCAGCTTTGAACTGTGGGAACACAATCACATTTAATCAAACTCAATAACTTGTCAAAATAAGACAACGATTTCAATGTCTTGCTTTGAAGTAAGAAATAGCTGAAAGTCCTTGAAAGACCAAAGCCCTCCCAGTCATCAGTCTTTTTCCGTAGGCAGATTAACATGAAGATTTTGGTTTCAGTTACTTTTTCATTGCTAAGGCAAAATACCATAACCAAGACAGCTTAAAAAGAAAGAGTTTATCTGGGGCTTACAGTTTCAGAAAGTGAGTCCATGACCATCACGGTGAGAAACATGGCAGGACACAGGTAGGCATGGCACTGGGGCAGTAGCTCAGAGCTTATATCCTGATCCACAAGCATGAGGCAGAGTGAGAGTGTTAATAGGGAATATCCTGAGGAAAAGAAACCTCAAACTCTACACCAATAACACACCTCCACCAACAAGGCAGCAACTCGTAATTCTTCCTAAACAGTTCCACCAACTGCGTACCAAGCATTCAAATATATGAGCCTATACATAGGCTGTTTTCATTTAAACCACTTACAACTGTGATTGGTCTGAATAACAAGTTCCTGCCATAATAGCCAATAAACCCTAATTTTTGGTACCACTTAAGTTTATTATTTCTTTTTTAGATTTTTGAATCTAAATTCAAAAATCTAATTTTTGCCTTTGTGTGCCTTTGTGGGTTTATGTGCATCACAATGTATGGGCAGGTGCCCTCAGAGCCAGAAGGTGATGCTAAATCCTCTGAGGCTGAAGTAACAGGCTTATGAGAAGTGTCATGTGATGCCAGGAACTAAATTTCAGTCTTCTTCGAGAGCAGTATATAATCTTAATCATGGAGCCATTTCTTCAGCCCTGTGTCTGGATAAGTTAGCAAATAATGCAGGAAGAAAGTCTGTTCCATCCAATGACTCATGGTCCATGTACCCACTGTTTGTGTGCCATCTCAACACCTGGCATCTGAGATAACCAGCTATCAAGGCAGCATTTAACACCCTTGCTTCCTGGTGTTCATACCTTGTCTCCTATAAATTCACATCATCATTGTTTGGGTCTGGATGACAACAGCATCCAAAAGATGAAAGAGTATGCTGCTTCCAAGATTACATTTTAAAAGATTAGAAACTTTAGCTAGAATGCATATTTTCTTTCTTGCTCTTAAGTATTTTCTTCTGAAGCAACCCTACCAGGGTGGGATTAAACTCTCCATCCATAAAGAGAAAATGAAGACTGTTAACCACGAATTGAACCCAAGTCCTCTGGAAGAGCAACCAGTGCTCTTAATCACTGAACCGTCTCTCCAGGCCCAATTGACTGAAACTTAATGACAGACTCAGATGCAGAGTTGTCCATCCAAGTTCCATACCAATATTTGGCCCCTCTGGAATTCAGAATATACTTTGGTTATTTTAAGCAATTAGGTTTTCAGGTAAGTTGATGTGCATATCCTGGTTTCCATGGTATGACAAGAGTGACCTAGGAGTAACTAAAAAAAAAAACCAAAACAGATTCTTTAACCAAAATATGATTTGACAAACATGCCCATGATTATTGAGCTTCATCTTAATAACATCACATTGTATCCATCTAATTGCAAAGGAGGCTGGGAGATGTGTATCTCTGTCACAGAAAAGGTATGTTACTAAATGGTATTTTAATTTGCATAAATGCAAATTAAAGTCAGAATATGGGAAATGAGAGAAATTCAGTACTCAGTGGCATAACAATAGAGTCAGCTGAAAATATTGAGAGGTTTTATGCCAATGACTGTACTAGGACTAAGGGTACAAAGAAGAAATCTGAGGGGCATACACCCCAGTTGAAGAGACAGACATACAAACTGTTTCAATAGAATGTGGCAAGAGCTCTGATGGAGGGTGCACATAAAGAAATAGAAACATCTGAGAAGACTGGTAAGCATCTTTGCATGGTTAGGTAGAGATACAGGAAAAGAAGACAACTAACCCGAGTCTTAGTGAGTAAATTCAAGTTACCTAGGTAAAGAAAATTGGATAAGGAAATTCTAGTCGGAGAAAACAACGTAAAATCAGAGATGTGAAATAATAGGGACTGCAAAGAGACTGGTAACAACTGATAACTCCTGAGTTAGCACAGGTAAGGAGAGACAGGAGAGAAGTCTGGGTTGTGATGAGGCATGGACCAAGAACAGCCTGTGCATCATGCCTAAGATCCAGGAGTAAAGGTTTCTCTCTAGATTGGCAATGTTGTATACTTTAAAATTTCTGAAAGCAAGAATAGTTTAAAAAGCTTTGTTTTTCTTGGCTCATAATGAAAACACAGCAATGATTAAAACTGTAGTATCCCAGGTAGGTATGATGGCTCTGTGGGTAAAAGGATCTACTCCCACGCCCAGTGACCTGAGTTCAGTCTTTGGACCCCATGTGGTAAGAAAGAACTGACTCCCACAAGTTGTGTTATGACCTCCATATGCACATGTTGGCAAGTCCCCATCCATACACAAATACATATCAACATGCTCACAAAAATAAATAAACATGATGTTGTTATACAATTGTAATATTCCTCTCCAGATTCTCAGTGTGTTGAATTTCCCAAACTCAAAAGGATATTTTTAATTATTACCAGTGAAACACCACACACGTGAGTCATGGAACATGGAGAAATCAAGCTGCTCCTGACCTGGAGGATTTATCCCTACTGGATAGTTTTCATAATGATGGCAGGTGTAATTCCTGCCACTGGAGGATAAAAATAAGCAATCTTATCCAGTTGAGTGTTCTGGTTATGAAGTCCCACTCCTGACTAAGGAGCTATTGGTAATTTATAGCTATAGGGAAAGAGTTCAGCAGTTTTCTTTAAAAGTATAGGCCCTGAAAAGTTGACCTCATTCAAATACACGCTGTCACACCCCGGAGTATATAAGCAGTGCTAATTGGACTTCATGGGTTTATTAAGAAGAAATCTGAGGACACAAAGTGGGGTCATTACAGAATGGGCAGTGGACCTGGAAAGAGTTGAGGAGAAGAGTGAATGTGATAAAAAATAAAGTATGAAATTCAAAGAATTAAAAAATTTTAAAGAACATAGAAAAGAGAAATACATATGTTGTATTTACTTATTTGTTTTTGGTGCTGGGACTGAACTTGGGTCCCCACAAATGACAGAGTATAAATTATATCATTAAAAAGCCTCTCAGCCCTACTTTTGTTCTGTGTTTTAAGGAAACACACATATCAAAAGATTTATGTTATAACTACTAAAGCAATGATTGATAGGTACCATTTAAGATATCTCTCCCTAGCAGTACAAGCCCTTCAACATTGCTCAGAAACTTATAATAGGAAACTATCTTACTCCTCTGGGAAACTTTCAACTGAAAGAGTTTAGGTTTGGGTTTTGTTTTTTTTCATGGAAAGTACACCAAGATCTTCTTAAATAATACTCTATGTTTCTGCAATATCTGAGGCTACATAACGTAACAAAACTTCATTTTAACTATCTTTGTTTCAAAATAATCCCTGGTTACCTTATGAGTCTACAGATACACTTGAGTTCTGTGTTCCAAATGCATGATGAGAGCTGAAACCGAATGTCACCATGACTCTGACATCCTGTTAGGCAAGAACATCCTTACCTGAGTACAAGGGGTTTCAAGCATGCCAATAGAGGCTTAACTTTGGGAACTCTTCATTATGTACCTGTGTCACAATTAAATCATACTAATTGTGAACGTTTTCTGTGCAGAAAATTGGAAGGGGGGAGAGGGGGGAGAGAGAGAGAGAGAGAGAGAGAGAGAGAGAGAGAGAGAGAGAGAGAGAGAGAGAGAGAGGAAGGGAGGGAGGGAGAGAGGGAGGGAAACTGAAGAAGTAAATCAGTCACAGAGCACTCAACTCAAATGTCCAGGGCTCTAATTACAAGCTCTGGCTTCACTAAAATAGAGAAAGAGGAAAAGAAAAAAAAGGAAAGGAAAAAAATCATACTTCTGGTGAAGTATAAGACCAATGTTGATAATAGCAGGTTGGTCCCAAGAAAATTAATTTAATGACAATAAGAGAAACAAAAATAATGCTCTGACTGACTCTGGCTCTTAATTTCCAGAAACTTCAATAAAATTATGCAATTTTGTCCCAAGAAGGTGCAGTTTTGTCCCAAGAAGGGTAATGTCACTAAGTCTAGCAGATATCAATCAACCAAGGCAGCCTTCTCAACAATGTTTATTGTTACCAGTCAGTGAACTATAATACAATTTATAGAATTAGATTGGGGAGGGGCTAATATATTGCCCTCATTATATAATTCTTCAACAGAGTGTTTGTAATAGTCCAGCTTAGTCCTGCAGTCACAAGTATGACAGAGCTATTATTGCCCCTTCCCTAGGTGGCAACATTCAGTGTTAGAGAGTCACTACTGTGTTAGTTTTCTGAGTAGTTTCTCCTTCCTAAACAGTACCTAACTTCTTCATTCTGTTCTCCATTTTTATTCTTGATATGCATATGTTAAGTGTACACAAGTTGAAAGTATCCGTGGACTTTAAGGAACAATCAAACTGTTTAGTATTAACTGAAAGGGTCATTAATTCCATAATCAGCATGAGCTCAGTGATCTTTAACTGACTATGTTCATAGGTGCTACAGGGGATAAAGAGGGAAAGATAAAAGAAGGGGTAAGCCAGAGATGCTGTTTTCCCTCTTGGTAAAAGGACTTCTTACAATAACTTTAAGTACCGAGTGTCATTAGCAACAATCAAACCCCCTAAAGATTATTGGTTTCAAGTTACAAGAGCACATCTTCATCACCCAAGTAGAATCAAAAGCAGCAGAGCTTTATAGAACACTAAGTCTCATGTAGAAGTGAGAGGCAAACAGAAAAATACGTCTTGCAGCAACATGGTGATTTTCTAGGATTATTCAATTTAGAACTATTTCCTTTTCTTATTTCATTCAGCAAATATTTATTGAACACCCACAACATGCAATCTCTTTTATTACATTTTGTAGAGGAAATAGAAAAGTTAATAAGACGTGATCCTTACTTACAAGGATTTTCTAATTGTATGTTTGAGTCTAAGCTATAAATAATAGACTGTAGTATGGCAGATATTGAAGAGGGAAATGCAAAGTCAGAGTATATAACAGGTCTGACTTGGGGTCAGAGCCTTCACTGAAAAGGAAATATATGATGTTCGATTTGTTGACGTGTGAGTAGAATTTTGAAAAATTCTAAGAGTACAAAAACATTCCATTAAAGCTGGTAAAGTAGTAAATGTACCATAACTTGAAAATGCATAATAATTGTACATAAATCTTGCCAAAAAGTGATTTAGAAATCCCAATAAAACCTTGGTTTTCACATGCTTTCTGATAAATTTAGCATAATACTTCTTTAGATTCTTTGAATTGCTTCCTTTGTGGTTTTGTGGGTCTTTATTTTGTGTTTCTTGTCTGTAGCATTGGCTAATGGTAGACTGAAAGAACAAAAATCCTGCCATTTTGATATCTGACAAAATAGCAAAACTAATCAGAAGCGATAGGGAAGGACATTACATACTCATCAAAGGAAAAAGCCATCAAGAGGACATTGCAATTCTAAAACTTCCCTGGAGTTGTTTTTAAATGACCTTATTGTCACATGTGAGAGTGTTTGGGAGGAAGAGCAATTTGAGGCATGGTAAGAATGAAGATATGAGACACCTGAAACTGGGAAATCTGCACAGGATTCTTCAGGACAGTGATTATTGGGGTAAAGTCCACATAGCAGATGAATAGAAATAAAATGAACCAAATACAAAAGATAGTATAGAGCTGGAAGCTGGCAGCTCATCAGATATGAGGAAGTAAAGGAGCTAAAAAAAAAAAAAAAAAAAAAAAAAAAAAAAAAAAAAGAGCACCTAATGATAGTTAATAGAAGGTTTTTGCCAAAGAGAGTGTGGTACTATCTTACTTTGTCTTTTCATTAAGTAAACAGGAAATCTGTGAAGGAAAAAAAAGGTATGGTGGATAGAAGAAGAAACTTGGCAACAAGAGTTGGAGTCACTATTGCTAGAGGAATGCCGCCATGGTGTCATCCAGCTTCCAATGAGTTTCATTTCCCACATGCACAGTACATTCAAACTCTATTTTCTTTTACTGTGGTTGTACAGAGCATGTATTTTATTTCACACATATATATTTGACTCTTACATAAGCTGAATGTAAAAATACATAAAGCAGATAAATGTTTGCTTGTTTTTTAGTTTTTCTTTAATTAGCAAAAGAAAGTAATAGGGTCCTTGTGATTTTCTCTCTTGTTTTTCAGTACCATATACTCATCAACAATTTCTTGCCTGTTTTAAATGCATCCTGATTACATGCACGACCTATATTCTCTTATGTCTTCTAATATGCTCTATCCCCTCCTTCCTACAAGTCCACTTCCTTCTTCCATATCATTTTGGTTTGGTTTTGTGACCCACTTAGGTGAAGCAAAGTTGTTTGTCATAGGGGCATGTGTATGAATCTATCCCTGGAGCATCGGGCTCACCAATGACTACCCACTGAAGACAATGACACTCCTCTCAGTATCCATCAACAGCCAATAGTTCTCCAGGGATAGATATGGTCCCACAATCCCTTCCACTATCCATGACTAAGTGTTGAGAGGCCTAGTGCAGAGAACCGCAACTGCTGTGAGTTAATAATCACAGCATCTGCCATACCAAGAAGACAGGGCTTCACACCCTTCCTTTTAATCATCTGGTTCTTACATTCTTTCTGCTTCCTCTTCTGTGACATTCACTGATCCCTGGAAGGGTGACATTTGTCTACCATTTAGAGCTGGACACTCAACAGTGACTTATTCTCAGCTCATTGAACAGCTAGGAGACTTCGCATTTACAAACACTGTTTCAAAATGGAGCTTCTCTGATCAAGGCTGAGAACAACACTTATCTAAGCCTGTAAATGTAAATATTTAGAAGACAATATAATACATGTCCATTTTACAGGATAACAGTAGTAAGTTATCCCTAGTGTCTATGACCTCCCCAGTAATGAATATTTGGATTTCCAGTAGCAGGCATGAATTCTATCTGAAGGAGCAGGTCTCCAAACCAAGCAGGGAGTGGCTGGTTAAGTCCATAACAGTCATGCCACTGTTGTCCTAATGAGTCCAATTTGCCTGGTAGGTTTATCCTGTAATACTCTAGATTTACTGATGAAAAATGTTGTTCATGACTTTTCTCACTCAGCTATCACATAATAACCCCAGCAGTACAAGAGCCAGCTAGCATATATGAAGCTTCCAGATCAGTTCCAGCTTGATTTCCGTATTGCTTATGACAAAGGTTTGTCTTTTGTCATAAGACATCTTCACCGATAGGGTCTTATCATCTAGTTCAGGTGAGCAACCAAGACCAAAGTCAAAAGTCTATGCTGTTTGGAGGTTTATATGGCACACCTGACCACCAACTCATACAGAGGTAACTTATACCTTACACTGAGATTTTTATTTGATCATCTATGGCTCTGAAATTAGCATTATCTACCCGTGCAGGATACCTACATTCAATTAAAAAAGTGATTCATAATTAAAGACATGAAGATTTCTTTTTAACTGTTTCTTCCATCTTTAGGTTTTAGTTACCTCTCACACTCATCCCCTTCCTTTCTTCTATCCCCTTACCCTCCTTGTTTAAACCCTACAATCTCAACTTCCCCCAACTCTATTTTCATTTTGAATGTGCTATACTATTCCCACTTTGTTTCGGTTGGTTCTCCACCATAACCACTTCTCTTCTCCATTTTCCTTCAGCTCCTCCTCCTGCTTATACATTTTTACCCCCAATATTTACCTTTACACTTTCACTTCACATGTATTCTATTACCCTTTCCTACTCCTTCCTTTTCCACCCCCCTCCATATACCTGTGATGGTTAGTAGCAATTATCACTCAACACCTCCAATGCACACCTGTGAGGGATTATCTAGATGAAAATTAGCCTCTAAGGAAGTCTATCAAGGATTGATTGATACTTTAATTTTGTGGGAAGACCCACCTTAATTACTGTGGGCAGGATCATTTCCTATGTTGGAATCAGATTGCATAAAATGGAGAAGGCAAGGTGAGCACTAGCATGCACACATTAATTCAGGTTGCTCTGCTGTTGGATGTGAACAAAACATGATCAGCTCCCCCAAACTTCTGTTGCTTGTCTTCCCCCACCATGATGAAGTGTAACCCAGAACCAAGAGCCAAGTAACCTTTCTCTCACATGTCGCTTTTGTCAGGATATTTTAACAGCAACAGGAACAGTAACAAAGACAAGTTTCTTTCTGACTTCATGACCTATAACTACACTCACTCACCCAAATACATTTAGTATAGTATTTTCCAGTTCCATTTATTTTTTGCCAAATATTTGTTCTTATAAAGTTAAATAAAACTCTGTCATGTATTCATACCATGTTTTTATTGTTCTTTCTTCTATTGATAGTAGTTTCTTGCTATTACAAATAGAGAACAATAAAAAAATAGAAGTATAAGTATCTTTTATACAATATAGGATCCATTGAGTATATGCCCAGGAGTAGCACAACTGGGTTATATATATATTTGAGAAACAACACCACTGATTCCTATAGTCACTGTATCAGTTTACACTCCCATCAGCAGTAAATTAGGGTTCCTCTTTATTCACATTCTCACTAAGGGTTGTTTTCTTGGTGATAGGAATTCTGACTAGGATGAAATAGACTCTTAAAGTAGTAATAATTTGCATTTTTTCATAGCTAAGGATGTTAAATGCTTTTAAAAATATTGGCACTTTATGTATCTTCTATTAAGAGCTGTATGTTCAGGTCATTGACCCATTTATTGGTTGGCAGGGTTTGGTAAGTTTCATTTTTGCAGTTCTTTATATATCTACCCTCTTTCTGGAATAAATGTGACAAATATTTTCTCCCCATTCTGTCTGCTGTTTTTCACTCTGGTGGTATTTTTCTTTGCTGTGTGGGAGCTTTTAAACTAAATTGAATCCTATTTGTTAACTCTTCTGGAGTTTCTTGCATTATTTCTCTTCAGAATATTTTTCCCTATTCCTATATCTTGATGTGCCTCCCTAGCAAGTTTTCCTCTAGCAATTTCAGGTTTTAAATTAACATATTTGATCTACTTTGAATTGATTATTGTGTAGAGTGAGAAAAATGTATCTAATTGAACTCTTTTGCAAGTGGCTCTCTGATTTTAACAGCACCATTTTTTAATAACCTATATTCCAGTGTATATTATTTACACGTTTGTAAAACTCTGATGGCCTTAGGTGTCTTGGATTACTGTTGGATCCTCCTCTATTGTATTCCATTGGTCTACATATCTATTTATTTGCTGATCTCATGCTGTCTTTCTCACTATGGGTCTACTGTATAGTTTGAGGTCAGTTACATCTCTAGCAATGTTCTTTCTGTTGAGAATTGGTTTTGCAATATGTGGTCTTTTGTGTTCATACATGAGTTTTAAAAATTGGGGTGTTTTTGGTTCTGTGAAGCCATTTGAACTTATTGTATTGAATCTGTAGATTACTTTTTTAGTGTAGCAATTTCCATGATATTAATCCTGTCAACCCAGAAGAAAAAAAATGTCTTTCTACCATTTACCATCTACTTTGCTTTCTTTTTTCAGTGTTTCAAAGTGTTTTAGTGTATAGATCTTTCACATTTTTGGATAGGGTTATTCCTGAGTATTTTTTAAAAACACTATTATGAATGAATTTTTTTTCTTAACAAGTGTATTACTGATTTTTAGGTGGTGGTTACTAAAAGTGGTTATCAGATCTAAAAACATTTTAGTGGAGTCTGTAGGGTCTATTTTAATATAGAATCATGCCATTATAAATACAGGTAGCTTGATTTCTTACTTTCTTATTTTTGTCTCTTTCATATTTTTACTACCTTTTGCTACAGCTAACACTTTGAGCATTTAGTAAAAGTGAGCAGAGTAGGGTATTCTTGTCTCATCCCAGATTTTAGAGAAAATACAATTTTCTCCACATAGTATAATTTAGGTTACAGGTTTCTGATATATGTCCTGCAGTATGTTATTGCATATTCCATATCTTCCTAGATCTACCAGGACATTTTATTAAGAGAGCATATTGAATGTTGCCCACATCTTTTTTCTGAATCTATTGAGATGGTTACTTAATTTCTGTCCTCGTCTATTGATAATGCATTTATTGACTTTCACATGTTGAAATTATTTGTATCCCTGAGGTGAAAATAACTTGATTATGATGTATGATCTCTTTGTTGTACTCTTCAATACTATTTGCAAATATACAATTAAGAATTTTTGTATCTTGCCAGACAGTGGTGGTACATGCATTTAATTCCAGCACTTGGGAGGCACAGGAAAGGGGATCTCTGAGTTCGAGGGGAACCTAGTCTACAAATGAGTTCCAGGACAGCAAGAACTAAACAGAGAAACACTATCTCTGTGTAGCTTTGGAGCCTTCCCTGGAACTCACCCTGATCACCTACCTCTGCCTCCTGAGTGCTGGGATTAAAGGCGTGGGTCACCACCACCCGGTTTAGAATTTTTTTTAATCTTTGTTCATCACAAAAATTGATCTGTAAATTCTGGCTGTGGTGGTATTATGTTCCCCAAAATATTGTGCACCCTAATAAACTTATCTGGGGTCAGAGACAGAACAGCCACTAGATACAAAGGCTAGAAAATGGTGGCACTCACATCTTTAATCCTAGCATTCCAGAGGTAGAAATCCCTCTGGATCTCTGTGAGTTCAAGGCCACATTGGAAACAGTCAGGCATGGTGACACATGCCTTTAATCCCAAGAAGTGAGCCTTTAATCCCAGAGAGTGATGGCAAAAACAGAAAGATATATAAGGTGTGGAGACCAGAAACCAGCAGCATTTGGCTGGTTAAGCTTTTAGCTGGTTAAGCTTCAGGCTTTCGAGCAGCAGTTCAGCTGAGATTCATTCTGGATAAGGACTCAGAGACATCCAGTCTGAGGAAACAGGATCAGCTGAGGAACTGGCAAGGTGAGGAAGTTGTGGCTTGTTCTGCTTCTCTGATCTTCCAATATTCACCCCAATACCTGGCTTCAGGTTTGATTTTATTAATAAGACCTTCTAAGATTCCTGCTACATCTGGCGTATGACTTTTGGCTATACACATTTATAAATTATTGGTCTCTTATAGATTTTCCAGCTTTCTAAAATATAAGTTATCAGAGTATTCCCTGATAATTTGGATTTCACTGAAGTCTATTGTTATGAATCCTCTTCATCCCTCAATATATTGCTTTGGCTCCTCTCATTTTCTTTGGTTTATTTAACAAGGATTTTGTCAATCTTGTTAACCTTTTCAACGTATCAAGTCTTTGATCAAGTCTATATTTTGTTCTTTTAGTGTTCATTTTTTTATCTTTTGTCATAATATTATTTACTATTTCTGCTATTTACTGGGTTTGAACTTGGCTTCTTCTGTTTTTTATTCTATTTTATTTATTTAGTGTGTATATTTGTATTTGTGTATATGTGTGGGCACCTGGGTGTCACAGTGCCCATGTGGAAGTCAGAAGACAACTTGTGTGAGTTGATTGTTTCCTACCATATGGAATTAAACTCAGGTAGTCATGCTTGATGACAAGTGCCCTTACCTGCTGAGCCTTTCTTGGTTTTCTAGAAACTTGGGGTACATCATTAAGTTATTCAGATGCTTCTGAATTTTTTGCTGGGAAGGCTTATATCTATAAAATTCACATTAGTCCTGCTTTGGTTATATTCCAGAAGCTTTGGAATTTCCTCTATCATTTTCATTAGGTTCCAATCATTTAAAAAAAATTTTCTGCTTTCTTCAATGACCCACTCTTAATTCATAAGTATATTGTTTAATCTCCAAATATTTTAAGCATCTGTTTAGTTTCTGAGGTTACTCTTACTGATGATTTCCAGTTTTATTCCATAATGATCCAATAGATTTTTATAAATATTTCAACTCATTTTTGGTATTTGTCAAGGCTTGCTTTGTAGCCTACAATACATTCAATTTTAGAGAAGACTCATGTGGCATGGAGAAGAATATTCGTTCCCTATCTGTGAAGTAGAAGATTTTGTATATACATACTAAATACAGTTGACCTAGGCTAGAAATCACCTTTTAGGATTCTTCGCTGACTTTGGTTTTATAAGGCACATTTGGGTATGACAGAGAAATTTGAATTCTTCTACGACTGTGTCAGGAACTGTGTGATCCATTATTCTTTTGTCATTTGTTTTATGAATATTTATAATAGGTATAGCTTCTTTAAGATTTTTTTCTTTTACCAAGATGTAATGGTTCCCTCTATGTCTTCTGATCAGTTTTTGGGTGGAAGTCTACTTTCTCACAATAGGAGATTAAAGCTGCCAACTTGTTTGCCATTTCTAACCTTTGATTTCCAGTTTGGGGATACCTTTCCTACTTACATGCATTTCTTCAGACAATAAAGAGTTAGATTGTTTTGGTCTGTTTTTGTTTTAAATTTTTTGCACAAGATATTTTTGGAGATCTTCTTTCTCTTCCACTAACTAATCCCAGATTCCCCTTCCATATTCACCCAACTCTATATTACTTCTCTCTCAAAGTAAAAAACAGGGACAAAAACGCATCCCACAAAGAAAAAAGAAATGAAAAGGATAAAATGAGAACAGAAACCATGGAGTGAATTTTGTGTTGGACAACTATTCCTGAGCATGCTGCCTTACCTGAAATGCAATTGCTACACTGTGCATCACATCAGAAAACTTATTTTTCCTTCCCAAGTAATTATCAGTTTAAAGACCATCTTTATTAGGGATGGGACAATCCCTCTACTTCTCTTCTCCAGGCTAGGATTTTGTCAGCTTTAAACTTGTGCATGTCTTGTGCATGCTACACGAGTCTCTGTGATTTGTATGTTCTTCTGCCCATTTTTTTTGGTCTGGAAAGCACTGTTTCCTTTGAGTTACCTGTCCACCCCTGGCTTTTACAGTCTGTCTGCCTCCTCTTCTACATAAATTCCTGAGTTTTGAATGGAGAAGTATGATACAGATATCTCATGCTCCAAAGTATCTCACTTTCTGCATTGCCCAATTTTGATTTGCTGTGTTAATTACCACCTACTGCAAAGAGAAACTTCTCTGATAAGGGTTCAGAGATACACTGATCTATGGGTATAACAATATTCCATTAGTTATTGTTTTATTGCTATGTTCATGTAGCACAGCAGTTCTCAACCTATGGGTTGTGACCCCTCTGGGAGTCAAATATCAGATATCCTGCATATCAGATATTTACATTATAATTCATAATAGTAACAAAGTCATAGTTATGAAGTATAAACAAAATAATTTTATGATTGGAGGTCACCACAACGTAAGGAACTGTGTTAAAGGGGTTGCAGCATTAGGAAGGTTGAGAACCACTGATTTAGCAGAATAATTGTAGGTTATCCACTAGGGCTCCTTACTGTCTAGTCTCCAGTTCTTGGCCTAATTAACAGTGTGGGGAATAGATCCCATCTCACAAAGCAGGACTGAAGCTACACACGAGTGAAAGTGGTTGGTTACTCCTGTCCTATTTGTGTCACTATTGCCCTATGCTGTTGTATCTCACGGGATTCGTAGATGGGTGAGATGGATGTTTATTTTTCTTCACTGGTAGTGCATACAGCACCTTGCAGCACTATGAACGCTAGCCAGTAGGGATGAAGCTTCTGGTTGAACACAAGCTCAATTTCTCCATGTTTGATGACAGAAGCACGGACGTCATCAAAAACAGGATCTTACCAGAGTCAGGCTGTGGAGGATAACCAATATCATTAGCAATAACTTGTAATGTTTGGTGGAATCTATGGGATTTCTTTGGTCAATGACTCAAAAAAGATATACCCCATTTTCAATACTGGGGACTTTATTTGGTAGCATATAATGTCTGGTTACTGTGTTGTCTCTCCCATTATATGGTAACTAAATTTCAAGTCCATTTATATGTGTATTTATTTTGGCGAGCTTCTACAGTAATAGTTTTCCATATGGTTTTCCAAAAGGTCTTAGCACTAGTTGTCCCTCTCCATATCCTTTCCTCTAACCTGCCCTCCCAATCCCTCCCAAATTATAATCCTCCTATTACAATTTATCTTTTATTCTTTTATAACACCATATTCTATTTCCTCTTCATTGGAACATCCCTCGTATTCCAAGTCACTTATTTGCTACCTAACCTCTGTGAATGTTTTGAATGAAACACACATATATAAACCTTCAAAGCTAGCATCCACATATAAGAGAAAACATCTTTTTTTCTTATATTCGTCTTTCTGAATCTAGATTACTTAGTATGATTGTTTCTAGCTCCATCCACTTACCTGCATATTTCATTTTTCTTAACAACTAAATAATATTCTCCTGTGTAAATGTACCACATTTTTAATATCCATTCATCAAATGATGAACATCTAAGCTGCTCCCAAGTTCTGGCTATTATGGATAGAGTAGCAATGAACATAGATGAGCATGTATCTTTGTAGTAGGTTGTAGAGCATGTGCCAAAGAATGGCACAGCAGTATCTTGTGGTACATCAATCTTCAGCTTTGTGAGGAACCTCCACATTGATTTCCATAGTGGGCATACCAGTTTGCATCCCAACCAGCAATGAACAAGTGCCTCCCTTCCCTAAAACCTCACCAGCATATACTACTCTCATTTATTTTATTTATCTTGATCATTCTGACTTGGGTAAGATGAAATTTCAAAGTAATTTTAACTTTCCCTTCCCTGATGGTTAAGGATGTTGAACTTCTTAAAGTATTTCTCAACTATTTGTGCTTCATTATTTAAGAATTGTTTACTTCTATAACCTATTTGTAATTGTGTTTAATTTGTTTTCTTGATGCTCAGTTTTTTTAATCCTTTGTACATTCCAGATACTAACCCTCAGTCAGGTGTACCATTGGCAAAGACTTTTTACCATGTTGTAGGCTGCCCCTTTGCTTGAATGATGGTGTCCTTTGCTGTACAGAAGCTTTTTAGCTTCATGAAGTCCCACATATTAATCATTGGTTTTAATGCATGAACTTTCAGGGACCTGTTCAGAAAGTCTTTTCCAGTGACAATGAATTCAAACCTATTCTCCACTTTCTCTTCTGTCAGGTCTTATGTTGAGGTCCTTGATCCATTTGGGATTGAGTTTTGAGTAAGGTGATAGACACAGATGTATTTTATTCTTCTACATGTAGTCATCTATTTTGACCATGACTATTTGTTGAAGATGTTGTTATTTATCTAGTGTGTTCTTTTGTTTTATTTTGTTGGTTTCTTTGTCAAAAATTAGGTGTTCATAAGTGTGTAGAGTTATGTCTGGGATTTTAGTTCTACTGCATTAATCAGTGTGCCTGCTTTATAAAAATACCATCCTGTTTTTGTTTAATTGTCATAGCTATGTAGTACAACTTGAAATATGAGATGGTGATATCTCCAGGAGTTCTTTTATCATTAAAGATTATTTTTATCTGTCTTGGGTTTGTGTGTATGTGTTTCCAAATGAAGTTTTAAAGTATTTTTCAATTTTTGTGAAGAACTATGTTGTAATTTTAAGGAGTGCACTGAATCTGTATGTTGCTTTTGGTAAGATGGTTATTTTCACAATGTTAATCCCACCAATCCATGAAGATGGGCAGTTTTTCTGTTTCTTCAGTTTCTTTCCTCACTTATTAAAGTTTTCATTATACAAGTCTTTCATTTGCTTGATTAGAATTATCTCCAGATATTTTGAGGCAATTGTGAAAAGTATTGTTTCTATGATTTCTTTCTTGGTATGTTTGTGATTTGTATAAAGAAAGATTAGTTATTTTCTGTGGTTAGGATGGAGATGCTGAGAATCTCTGCTCTTCAGACTCTTACCACACTCCTGCTGCTGTCTCCAGACATTCAGCTTGGGGGCCTTTGCTCTTGTCAGGAAGCTTCCCGTCATTCCCCATTCTGCCATGCTCTTTCTAGAGTTCCAATGTCTTTCTTCATTGGGTAATGGCAGTAGTCTTTTTTTTTTTCAACCTCAAACTCCATGACCTCTGTCCTGGTGCCTGTGTTTCACTTTCCTCTTTTGGCATGCTCCTTGAATTCAGTCTCTGATTGGCTGTTTAGTGATGCAAACTCCCTCTCCTGGACTCACAGTGACTAGTGTTTGGAGTCCTTCACCACAGTTTCTTAATGGAGTCTAGCTCAGTATTAGCAGCTTGGTGTGGCTGAGGGTGCAGGCTGGTTTCATTATGGAGAAATTCCTAACTGGTCTCATTCTGCTTTGTGTAGTTCACTCTTTTATTTCTCAATGATAGCTTTTTTAATTTTCATTTTCTTCCATCCAAACTCCCTGTGCACAGATGATTCTTCTAAACAGCCTTCTTCTCTTCCTTTTATATTTACTTAAGACTTGAAAAGAATCATCTTGAACCATGTACTTTAAAAACATCCAGAAAACCAAAGCTAAACGCACATCAGAAATCTAATTTCAAGGCCTGTACTTCAACTCTTGAATCAAAATTCCAAGGGCTGGAGACTTAGAAATTTACATTTTGTCTAGGGCCTTAGAAGATAAAAATTCTTGCCATAGGAAATAGTAAAGATGAACCTACAAGTGTTAGATGGCAGATGACTAGAAAGAAAAATGGCTTCACATAAAATGAAAGTTGATTATGCCAATAGTTACCAACGGAAGAATTGGAGATCTGTTTTGAAATGGATTAAGCTAGAAAACAAGGAAATATAACAAAAGGGCCAATAGGAAAAGATGGAGGAGATAAAAGAAGTTAAAGGTATCAGAGCTCTAAAAATTTTCTTGATAATAATATTCTTATATCATAACTAATGTGTAGCTATAACTGTGGATATTAGCATGCTCTCTTATGTCATAGACAACACAACATTACACGAGAAAAGATGTTTGAAGTCCGAGATGCTAAGTGAATTTCATTGCAAAATAGAATTAGTAATAAAAAAACTCTTTCAGTATTTTCTGCATAACAAGTCAGCTTTGCAAGATGAAAATGAAGTCACTTCATTGTATTGTGTCCTTTGAACCATTAAACAAATTCTACACACACATATTGCTTTTGCAAAGCAAATGCAGTTAATCAGTTAAGTCACAGAAAGAACTGAAGTGATGATATGAAAATTAAAGGGGTGTCACCAGCAAAGCAGTATGGAAGCCAAGCTCTGGGTCATTTGTAGTGGCTCTGATTTATTAAGTCATGAATTTCAGAAGTTGTTTGTCATATATTGGGATTACAGGAAGTTTGGAAAGCATTAAAATTTCTCAGAAAAAATTTTAAAATGTGAAAATACTAAAAGAATAACTTAAGATGAGAAATAAAAACTTGTATAAGGATCTGTCCATACAAATATTTCAAACATGAAATTTTCACCCAAAGATCTTTAATTTCTTTTTTTTAATTATAAAGGAAGGAACAAGATCCTGGCAAGCTCTATCTAATCCAATCTTTTTCTTCAATTTTTTCAGAGTTTGCTAACATTCTTCCAAAAGGTATGTCTTTGAGAAATATGGAGCAAGATATACAAGCCTGGAGTTATAGCAGTTACAGTTAAGTTAGAGAATTATTTTGTTTTAAACTAAGTAAATTCATTCAGATTTTAACACATCAAATATTCCTATATATTGCATATATATATATATATATATACATATATATAAATGTTTCTGTGTTTTTCTGTGTTTCTCATATACTTTAAGGAAATGAGAGTGCAATTAATAGTATTTTTTAAACTTTCTTTTTATTTATTTTTGTGTCTGTCACATCATGCATCTTGATCTCATTCATCTCCCTGTCCCTTAGTAGCTGCCCTCTGCCTCTGTAACCTCTCCCCACCAGAAAATAATAATAATAATAATAATAATAATAATAATAATAAAATTTAAGAGAAAATAATAAAAAGAGAAAAAAAGGAAAATTCTCATCGTGGAAGCTGTAGTGTGACACAGTGAGTCACACAGCATACCGTTTAGTCCACACATCTTTACTTGCAAGTGTTCATTGCAAAGAGTCACTGGTCTGGTTCAAGACCTCTGGCTTCTGCTGCACCACTGACACTGGGACCTCACTAGGACTTCTCTTGGATATCCTACTGTTGTTGCCCTGTGTTGTGGAGATCCTGCAGCTTTGGGTCTGCAGGAATGGCCCCTTGACATGCTCTAACAGATCATAGATGGGGTGAATGTTGTTGGGTGAGCCAACTCATAACCCTGGTTCTGGGCCTGGATAACTGCAGGGTTGGTCAGCCCACCAGGTCTCCCCTGTCCTCACCACCAGGGGGAGCTCTCCTGCATTGTCCAGGCTGGTTCACCCTATGAAGCAAGGAGCAAGGAGTGGACCAGTTCTCCTTCTTTTATGCCATCAGAGCTCGTTCACCCTTATCAACTCTACTAGGACCAGCTCTACTGTGCTGCCCAGAACAGGTGCAGTGTCTGCTCTCCCTAGTACTGCAACTGTTGAGGGACAGGGACAGCTCTCCCACTCTCATGACTCCAGGACCATCTCTCCCACCTGCAACAGGTGACAAGGACAACTCTCTCTCCCTTGCCCATGCCACCATATGGTAGATGAAGGGCAGGACTGGATCTCCCATGTTCACAGCCCCCATTGGCTCACTTGTGCCCCCGTCAACAGGGTTAGCACCACTGTGCTGCCCAGGTGAGGTGCAGGGCCCATTCTCCTGAGTACTACAGCTAGTGAGGGGCTCGGTCAGCAACCCTGCTTGCCACATGGGGTCGAAGGGAGAAGAGGGGAGGACATCTTTTCCTCACCCACAACACCACAAGGCAGACAAGGAGGACAGAACCCATTCTCCCATTCTCACACCGTCAAGGCCAGCTGGCCCACACCCTCTCGAATAGGGTCAGCTCTGTAGTACTGCCAACGCAATGTATAAGACCCGCTCTCCTGAGTGCTGTAGCCAGGGAGGGGCAGGGCCAGTTCTCCCTAGTGTTGCATCCAATGGGGAAGAGGGACAACTCTATGTAGCCCTATCTTCTTGGCTTTTGGTGGTATCAGGAGCCTTGAACATCAACACAGACCACAGCTGCAGCAGGGCCACAGGCCCAGACATGCATCCTGGCAGCAACCCAAACCCAGATATCACCATGATCCCTGGCGCCAAGCAAACCGCCCACCTCAGCCTGCTCCTCACCACTTTCACTTCTTCAGATCTGCCTCTGTCCACAGGACATGAACCATTCTGTCTCACACTCTCTCTCCCATATCACACCATTCATTTGTTCACCATAATAGTGCCTGACTGTCTGGCGCTGCAGAGGCAGGCCTGTGCTTTCTCCTTGGTGCCTGGGCATGTCCCGGGCATGCGTGTGGGTCTTCTTCTCCCTTTCAGTCATAATGATAGTATTTTTAAATGACAAGTTTTAAAAAGTACTAAAGTTTGAAGCTCCCATTTCACTTCCACGATGATGATGATGATGATGATGATGATAACAATGTTTTAAGCTTTTCTTGGCCTTTCCTGTGAAGGTTATTTTCAGCACAAGTTTATGCTCCTTAGAACACAATTCATTGCTTTGTGTTTAATTTTAGTATTGATAAGTATGGATGCTAAAATATTTAAATGTCTCCATTGCCAAATATAATTGGCTTTCTTTTCTGTAGACTATCTCTAAATGTCTTATATCCATCTGCAGATCCAAATACAGTACAAGAGCTGAACGTATATTATACTTTTAATGGCTATTTTCTTCATCAGCATGATAATTAAAACTGCAATGCTCATCATGAGTACAAGAAAAGATGATCTGTGTTCAGATCTGAGAACTGAAGAAAATTGCTAGAAGCTTTTGGACAACAAAAGCGAGGTCACAAGAACTTATTTCCTTTGGAAACTTGGGATAATCATTTTATCAATAAAAAAATATTTCATCTCACAGCTTGCATCCTGATGTTCTGCTGAGATAGATCTAACTGGTGGTGTGTCTCTGTCAAGTGTGTATAAAGTAAATCTCAATAATGTTAAAATAGTCATTCATCCTTCATGAAACCACTCAGGAGAGTCTATTATTTAGAGTCTGCTTGATATTAGAAGCATCAACTATAAACAATATATCATCATTGACCTTGAGGAGTTAGCAGCATCATAGGGAAGAAGGGGATGTAATAATTAGAGTAAAACACTGCAGGATGTCCAGTCTTATATACAGAGCTGAGACATACGAGTATATATTCATACACTTGCGCGCGCGCACGCGTGCGTGCGTGCGTGCGTGCGTGTGTGTGTGTGTGTGTGTGTGTGAGTGTGTGTGTGAATTAAATGGATGAAAATAAAATATTGATGCCAGAGATTGGACATCAAGGAAGTGAATGACAGGTGAGGTGAGAGAAAAGTCAAAATTTGCTAAAGAAGCTTGGACACAAGCCATAATTCTGCTACCTACAATTCGTCATATCATACCAATAACAAGGAAAAGTATTTCCTCCTCCCCACTCCACGTATCAAACTACGGTGTTTGTTTAACTTTAGCAAGCACTTTTCTCCTATTTGTTCACCTTTATAATGTCTGTGGATGCTACTGGCGATACAGGCTGTTTGCAAGTTTACCTATTTAAAGTCACACAAGAGAAAAGAGTTCGTGCTTCTCTTGTATGACAGTTTCTGGGGAGACACGAACAACCTCTGCTCACCCCAGACAGGGAACCTATGACAGGATAAAGTAAAAATACCACCAAAGGTGAGCTAAGTGAACCAATTTGTTTCATTGGGCTTACTTACAGGAGCGAGGGTTGAGGGGTTACTTATGGGCTCAGAAATGACTCAAATGCAGCAACTGCACCAAAACCCTGTCCCAACACAGATGGCAGCTGATGAAAACCGGAAACCTGTAGTCCAAGGCACAACCTGCAGGCAGCTCAATGTGTTGGACAGTATCCTTTGAAATGAGATGAAAAGTTGGTCTGAGCATCTTCCAGGAAGCCCAGTAGATTTCTGCTTCTGTCAGGCTGCTTCAGCTGAGCTGTTTCCTCCAGGCAGCCTAGCTGGTCACAGAGTTTCTCTCAACAGTTCTTATAGCTTGTATATGTTTGAGGAGAGGGAGACTAGGAGTATCTGGTCAGTTTCAGGGACTTCTTGTATCCTTTGAAGTATTTACTTCCTGAACC
Source organism: Peromyscus eremicus (assembly GCF_949786415.1). Taxonomy (NCBI): domain Eukaryota; kingdom Metazoa; phylum Chordata; class Mammalia; order Rodentia; family Cricetidae; genus Peromyscus; species Peromyscus eremicus. The sequence goes on along the minus strand of NC_081422.1, from coordinate 70,611,767 downwards.
TAACGGGCTTCCTTCCAGGATGGAATGCTTTATTTACCTCTTTGGAATACACTATTGATTGACCTCCTTTCTGACATTCTGTGTCTTAACAAGCATCCCTCAAAGATGAGATCCAAGGGTTTAGTCTAGAATGAATTTCTACACAAACACTTGCAAAGTAGCCATTGGCTTTAAAAGATGCTGATATTTCATATTGGATATGATAAAAAACACTTTGAGTTTGTTAACATATGTGTTTTCATATTGCAACCCACTCTATTTGAATCATAACAAGCATATCACCTATAAATTCTGATTATTTAATAAAAATTTGAAAATGATTCAACATACAATGGTTAATCTATGTCCCAATTTTCAAATTTCAAATACATTAATTGCTTCTGTGCCATGGCCAGCACAGCTGTGAGTATCACAGGAACCTGGAAAGGAAGGTATAGTTAGACAGAGACACAAGACTCTGGATTCACTGCAAGAAGAAACAGTTTTTATTTTTCCTACACCTGTTGATAATATTGTTTCTATAGCTACTAGAGATCTCACTACAAGCAGAGCTTGAACAGTCCATTTGGCCCCCCTTTGTGAGTTCTTCCTCCTCTGTTTCCCTACCCCTGTGGCCTTGCTTTTCCCTGGAGAACATTCTGCCTGGGCCTTACCTTATACCTGCAGTTTTCCACAGTCATGTGGCCACATATAGGTCATGGCTTGTATTTAGAAAGGAACTGTGGTCATCTGGACCCCAACAGATCTAACATAGTAACACATTTCTAATATATATATTTCTACTTTACTCTAAATAATGTTAGACTCAAACTATTGATTTTAGAGTTCAGGGCTTTAATAAATACATTTAACAACATCAAGAGAACACAAATGAGACTTTTTGGAGGTTCCTGGCAGAGTTTTATTCAGCATTGTGATGTTCTGTTTCTGTACTCATGTGTCTCTGTCACTGAGTAAGCCCAGAGTATGACACCACAACAATTAGATATTAATTATATCTCCTTATTAAGTATGATGCTTTTTAAACCAAATGGATTAACCTTTTAGACCTTTTAAAAGAACAACAGAGCAGCTTTTAAATGAAATACAACCATACAGAAAGGCAAAATGTTATTGAAAAACAAGCATGGAGTAATTCATAAAATATTTTATACCTAATAATATAGACAAAGTTCCACTTCATGGAGCATGTCAGATTTTCCAGAAAAAAAATACTATCAAAACCACTGTGATATCAGTAACTAGAGAGTCATCTTCTTCCAGAATAAAGAATGGACAGGGAAAAAAGAAAATGAAGATTCTTGGGAACAAGGTAGAACAAAGTAGTGAATGAAAATAGAATTTAAAAAATCAGTAAGAAATTGACTTAACAAAACAAAGCATTAAAATATAAAATACCTCAGGGAAGGAAAAAAATCAATGCAAGATAATAAAATGAAAAGGAAAATATAAGGAAATGACTTGACTTTTTAAGGGAATTTAGATGAAGGTATCATGAGGAATATAATGTGTCAAGTTTCCTTGAATATAAACCTAGATGACAAAGCTTAAATTAAGAACAGTGAGAAAAACAACATAGATAGTGAACAGGAACACAAATTTAAATGTCTCTAAAATGTCTAAAACATCAAGGATTTTACATGTCTGCTCTAGCATAAGGATCTAGTGGCTTTGTCTCCTAGCAATCATGTCCCTTCTGCTCAACGTCCCCTGCTGGAACCTCTCTTAGGAAACAGTTCCCTTACTATACTGTGTGGAAGGATGGTGGAGGTGCAGAGATCCAGGGCAGACTTGACTTCTCATCCTCCTCCCCTCACCCCAAGAGATCAGAGACCACCCAAGAGGAACCCACAGTGTGCTACATTCTCATAAATCTGTGAAAAACAAGTACACATTTGTTCTTGTAAGATTTTTACTAGTGTGAATCATTAGACCTAAAGATGACCAAAACCTTTTTCTTTTCTACTTAAAAGAAATCACCTATAGTAGTATAGTAGTACCCTCTGATGGATATCTGAAGCTCAAGAATGTGTGTGTGTGTGTGTGTGTGTGTGTGTGTGTGTGTGTGTGTTTCCTGTGTGTACATACTTACAAGTCGGGCATAGTAAAAAAAAAAAGTGTTATAAGTAAGGCACAGTAGAAGAAAATGAAGGAGAAGGGGGAGGAAGAGGAGGAGGAGGAGGAGGAAGAAAAGGAGGAGGAGGAGGAGGAGGAGAAGGAGAAGAAGAAGAAGAAGAAGAAGAAGAAGAAGAAGAAGAAGAAGAAGAAGAAGAAGAAGAAGAAGAAGAAGAAGAAAGCTTACCAAAGATCTCAGCATCATTATTAAGTCGAGAATTTTCATCCTTTCACTTAAAAGAGATACTTTTGGCCTCTCTTTGTCTCTTTGGCTTATCTTAATTTCTACCACTTATGCTGTTTCATTTGGAGATAATTACTAAGTAAAATTAGGTGTTCTATATGTAAGTACTGAGATCCATGACAATAACCCAATAATTGTGACTTCTAAGTAGCTAACAAGCCAGTAGGATATACAACATGTATATGTTGGACAAAGGGGAAATTTTCCATTAGAGTAGAACAGATTAGAATGCTATGAGGTTTTGTCATGCCACAGACTGAAAGAATTTAAACATTATAAGTTGTATGCATCTAAAATTTTCTGTTTATTATTGGCAGAAGTTGGCTGCAGATAAGCACAACTGTGAAAATTGAAACTATGATACTATGGGAATATGGTCATCACAATGGAGGCCCATGAGAACAATTTCCAGAGATTAGAAAAAAAAATCTAAAATGAACGAATTCATAGATCTAGTCAGACTAAGGCTTTTCTACCTTCTCTGTTATATAAGCCGTATTTAGTTTATATTCATTGGATCTGGATGAATATACTTCAGAGTAGTAAGTCAAATAGGAACAAAAGTGTGTTATATTGGTAGGAACAAAGGAAGAAAAAGAAAGCGAGGGGAAAGGGACAAAGAAGGAAGGTAACTAAGAAACCTTGACTTTTCCCTCTGATGATTTGCAGCCCTGAGAGACTTAAATAACTTTGTCTAGTGTATGTAATGGGCACACTGAAAGCATTGCTTTTCCGGCCTCTGATTGATGAATGGGGGGATTGTAGTCTTCAGTCTACCTAGTATCTTAACAAAATGGTAGCACTAACACTCAACTCAACCTCACTTACCACCCTACATGTTCACTGATACTGAGCCTTTAAACTTGGTTCTTCACCTGATTTTAACCCCACAACACTAATTTAAATCCTGTCTGCCTCTAATCTGACCGAAAAACCAATCTGAATTTTAAAACTAAGTCTAGAATTAAACACAACGTGTCATGTCATTTATTTAGAGATGAGCTTGGCACATTGACACACTCCTTTAATCCCCACACTCAGAAGACAAAGACAGGTAGATCTCTATGAGTCTGAGGTCAGCCTGGTCTATGTAGTGAGTTCCAGGCCAACCAAGGCTACATAATGAAACCCTTTCTCAAAAAAAAAAAAGTAAAATAAAATTGAAAGATGAGTCTATGTTTTTCTTTTTAAAGAAACTATGCATAGAATGTTTTAGGGAACACAATCCGTGCCTTCTGTCTCAAGTTATACAAATGCTTGCTAGGAAACAATTCCTAGGTTGTTGTTGTTTTTTAATAGAATTTATTTCAATCTATTAAATTGTTTCCTATCTTGTCCTAGTTCATAAACCTTTTCCTAGTCAGCATTAAGAAAATCCATAGAAGGGTGCATTTAGGAATTGATCATTTCTTAATATTTCAATTTTTAAAATACAACTTTTACTTATGATAGAATTATATCACTTTCCCCTTCCCTTTTTTCTCTCCAACCTCACCAAGTACCATCTCTTCAAATGCTTTACCTGACTCCACTCTCAAAATTACAGCCCCTTTTTCTTTAATTATCATTATCACATACATACATATTCATGCATATCCCTGAAAGAGGCTAATTCTCCCTTTCCCAGAAGTCATTAATTGCCTATAGTTCTTTGTCTAGGGGTGGGACCTCATGAAATCTTCCTGCTTATACTTTAGCACATCTATGGGCATTGTTATTGTTCTGTCTTGCTCTTAAAATCATTTTGAGGAGAAACTATTTCATTGCAGACTTCTTGGTATTCTGACTCTTACAATCTTTTGGCCCCCACTTCTCCCATGTTCCCTGAGACATACAAGCAAGAACTGTGATGTAGATGTATCCACTGGGGCTGGGCTTCCCACTATCTATTGATATCTTCATTATACTTAGTTGTGGTTTGCTGTGAAGGTCTCTATGTGATGTAAAGAAAAGCTTCATTAATGAAAGTTGATAGCTTCACTTATCTTGAATATAAGGATAAAATTTAGAAACTAGTGAGGAATTGTGCTGATCTAGCAAAGTGGCAGTAGTACATTCTTTTCTAAGATCCATGATAAGTTTCTAGTACCTGGCATAGTTTCCCTCCTGTTGAGTGGGCCTCTAGTCCATATACAGACAATTGTTGGCTACCACCAATATGTAAATGCCACTTGTACTTACAGGGATATGGCTCCATGCTGGTCACTGTTGTGGCTCATAGATTCATCTGGGTAAGACTATTAGTTACCAGTTTTGGGAACTTGCATAGAATTTTCTGGTTCCATAGTAACTAGACAGCAGGAAGAAGGTTTTCAGGTTAGATGCAATTCAAAATGTTTAGCATTTCTTATGTTTGCTCCAAAATAATTACATTTGTTTTATTTTGAGAAAAATTGAAAGTAGAAATAGTTTGAGAATAATTTCAAGATGCGAGGAATAGACCTTCACTGTAATTGAGGATTTGACAAAGATACCAAGATATTATATTAAAATTCTAGGTTTTTCTTGTTTGAGTGAATGAAATGAAAAATTCATAAGGGAGGATTTAATGAGTCAGTGGAAACTCTAAATCCATCAGAATGTGATTCACTGCAAACTACCAACTGCTCAGTACCTGAATGAATCTATCAAAGAATTGTGTGTCCTGAGTTCCAAATGTAAAGGAATAAGGCACAGGGATTGAAGTCTGCATTTGCTGCTGGACAGGCCTTGTCACTGCTGTACTTTGCCCAAGGAAACATTACTGCCTACTGGATTTGTCCATCCCATTGCAACAATCAAGGTAGATCCACATGACATGACCTATAAAAACATTTTTATTTACATTTATTTGTTCTTTAATATATAATTTCTCATTTTCATTTCTTTAGATATTCTATTTTACCTATTTTTTCTTATGTTATTTTTATAATTACTACGTAGTAATTTGGAAGCTGGCACTTAAAACTGAATTCTATTAACACTTGTCTTTAAGTACAAAAAATATTGTGTAAAGCCAGTCACTGGTCTGAATTCTTTAATCATGCTTATAGCATTGTATGATTCCTTATATTTCTTTAAAATTTTTTCTTGATCTTATTAAAATTTGAAACTGTAATTTCAGATTATTTCCACTCAAAATATTTAATGTAAATTTGACTTCATATCTATATAGTGTCAATACATTCTATATAACATGATATGTTTTATAAATAGTCTCTATACATATTTTAAAATGCAATTTGTTATTTAGCTATTGAATTAATTTCAGTATTCAACTGCAGTTTATTCAATTTGTTTTCCATTGTCATTTTTGGCTTGATATGTGCATTGATTTTGTGTTGCAAAATTCCTTTATTCTATCAGAGAATGGAATTTACAAGCAAGTTAGCTTAAGGATGATTGGACGTAAGATCCTTTATTCATAAAATTTTAAAATCTTATTCTCTATTTCCCTAAAGTCTTTGCATGTTGATGATGTAAGAAAATTATTTTAGAAAAAGCTATTACCTTTGCTCAATGAAAACAACTATTTTTCTTCCACTCCTTGTAATCATTCTTATTTCAAATTTTATGAATCTATTTTATTTGGTGTGAGTACTATATTTAAAAATGTGTATTTTGGGGCTGGAGAGATGGCTCAGCAGTTAAGAGCGCTGGCTGCTCTTCTAGAGGACCCAGGTTCAATTCCCAGCAACCACATGGCAGCTCTCAGCTGTCTTTAACTTAGTGCCAAGGGATCTGACACCTTCACACTAATGTACATAAAAGTTAAATGTATTTTTTTAAAGTATATTTCGATTGTTTTCTTGGTGCTGAAATTTCTTTCATGGTACACACTTTTTTTTCAGACAAGATCTCACTATGTAGCCCCAGTTTGCCTAGAACTTGCTATCTAGAAAAGGCTGACTTCAAAATCACAGAGATCCACAGGCCTCTGCCTCCTGAGTACTGGGATTAAAGGCGTGTGTTACTATGCCCAGCTTTAAATGGTATCTTTGTCTGTTTTTTTTTTTCTTTTCTATTATCTTCTCTTGAAGAGTTACATCTCATTATATTCCACTATTTCTCTTTATAGTTTTGAGCCTAGATTCTGTCACCCCTCATTCATACGTACTTTAAGTCATCTTCCAATCCTCACTACTTGTTAGAGTTTCTATTGCTGTCATAAAACACCATGACCAAAAACATCTTTGGGAGGAAACCCATACATTGAGAAACAAGGTATTAGGGGCTGACAAGAATTGACAGGGCCTCTGATCTCAAGTTTAAGCCTGTATTTTCAGTCCAGCAGCAGAGTGATCTTTTGGGGTTAAGTCCAGTTAACAACTCTCAGGTCACGCTCCATCACTGATGAAAGTCAGGTGAGGAACTCAAGCAGGAACCTGGGAATGGGAACTGAAACAGAGGCCATGGAGAAATGCTGCTTAACGACTTGCTCCTCTGGCCTTGCTTGGCCTGCTTTCTTAGGACCACCTACCCAGGAGTGACATTGCCTGCAGTGAGCAGGGCCTACCCACATGAATCATTAGTCAAGAAAATGCATTACAGACTTGAGTATTGACAAATTTTAAGGAGATGTTTTCTCAATTGAGAGTTCCTCTTCCCAAATGACTCTAAAATATGTCAAGTTAACATAAAACTAACCAACACAACTCATTGGACATTTTCATTTTAATCCAGCTCCTTGTGGTGCTGTGACCATATCTTAAATTGTTTCTAGATTCTTCATCTTCTGGAGTGGACCCCATAACAGTTTCACCTTTTAGAAACTTAAACAAAATAGTTCCCAATATTTTCATCTGTTTCTTAGTGTATTTTCTAAATATGGTTCTTCTTTATTGTCCTGCCAGAGTTATTTTTACTTTGCTACTGCGTCTTCCCCTCTTTCATTCATTTTTAACTGGAAGACCAATATCCAGACCTAGCATTTAACAACGAGTCCCAGTGGAGTACTACACCACTTTAGTGCTGGCAGCCTTTCTCCGCAGATTCAATTCAGAATAATGCCATTTATTAATACAGGGCTTTCCAAATTATGAATTCATAAGACAGGCATTCCAAAATAGGATTGAAGTCATTTTTCTGTGAACTACATGGTTTGGTAATTTCACTCACTTTTAAAATATTAAATGCTATGTGAATATACATGCAGTTGAGAAACAAAGAAAATATCAGATAGGAGCATATTAACTGTCATAAGGACTTCATGTTTGAGCAGGGCATTTTGATCATTTTTTCCCATGGTAGGATAGAGATACATCATTTGAGCAGAAATGGGCCATATCCCTATTCCATGATTCCGAGGATCACGCTGTGCCTGCACTGAGAATGCAGGTTCAAACTTGAGACCAGAGCCCAGAACAATTCTTGTCAACCCCTAATACTTTGCTTCTTAATGTTTATGAGCATTTTGCTTGCATGTATGTAAGTGTACCACGTGAATGCAATGCCCTTGGAGGCCAGAAGAGGGTGTTGGAGCCCCAAGAACTGGACTTATAGACAGTGGTAGGCTGCTATGTGGGTGCCGGGAACTGAGCCAGAGTCTTCCTGAAGAGCAGCAACAGCTCTTAGTCAATAAACTGCCTTCCAGCCTCACCTCCTACTTTTCACAGGAAAGGTTTTGGGGTACACCAAAAAAAATTTCTCCGAGACTCTAAATCCTCTTACAGGCACATATTGGGCATGCTGGAAGTGACACTGAGGATGGCCCTTGAGCCCACACACTGTTCCATTCATGGAAGTTGATTGATGATACTCTAACGCTCATGTAGCTTGTATAGAGAGCTGCAAAGTGTGTGTGTGCACGCACACAAACACACACACACACACACACACACACACACACACACACACACACACATCTAGAGGGCCTTCTCGATACATGTTGACTGTCTCACTCTTTTACTAGAATAGTCCATTTCCTAATAGTATTTCTCAAAAGTGCATCTCAGACTATCTGAAGTTTGAGATTTTTTTTAGAGTCTTATTCTAAAGGAAACTAAGCTAAACAAGGGCAAAGAGTAGTAATATGGACGTATTTTGTAGATTTCTCTAGTGGTGCAACAGACAATATGACAGTTTGGACCAGGTTGTAACAATAAAAAAAACTATCATAACTCAATATACTAAATGTAAAGCCAAAGAAATTTGTTCCATAGAGGTTGTGAGAATGGAGGAGAGAGAGAGAGAGAGAGAGAGAGAGAGAGAGAGAGAGAGAGAGAGAGAGAATACACTCAAAGATATCACCAAAATGATTGTCCTAAATAAGCAAAGTTTGAATTTGAATTAATCCAATCTAAGATATGTCTAGTAGACACCCCTGTAAGAATGTCAATCAACACTGTAATATGTAAAATCCAGGCTGAAGAATATACTTGAAAAAAAATCAGCTCAGCATTCTCAGCATAAAGTAACATGTAGATGAGACAACCATAAATGTTAATTTAGGCAAATAAAAGAAAAATCCAAATAACAAGATAAAAAGTACTCCAGTGTTGGAAGGCAGCAAAGCCTAAGAGACGATTGAGCAGGAGTCACTGTGAGGAAGTCTGAGCTAGCCAATTGGCTGAAATATTTCCGGGGCGGGGGGAGTGAAAATGCTACAAAACAAATTGCTATAACAAAGCAGGCTGGGCAAACTCTGAAGGGCTAGCCAGTAAGCAACAACCCTCCATGGCCTCTGCTTCAGTTCCTGCCTCCAGACGCCTATTCTATTTGAGTTTCTGCCTTGATTTCTCTTGTGGATACACTGTGTTGTGGAACTATAATCTGAAATAAACCCTTTCCTCCCCAAGTTGCTTTTGGTTACAGTGTTTTAGCATAGCAGTAGAAACCCAAATAAGATAGAAAGTAGTACCAGTTCATTCATGTAGTATTGCTGTGACAAGCATGACCTTGTGTTTTGGGAAGGATTGTTGAAGGACTTTGAAACTTTGGGCTACAGAAGCCATTGAGTGCTCAGAACTTAATGAGCTGTAGTGGGAACTTAGAAGATAATGCTGAGAGCAGTGCAGATGATGGAGGCTGGGAAAGTGCCAGAGGGAATTCTTGAGAGTCTTTAAAGCCGCTGTTGGGACCATTCATGTGGTACTTTGAATTAAGAACCATTGCAGTGAAGCCTTTGCTTTTCTGGAACACTGATACTAGTTAGCTGGGGCTAAAGACTAAGCTATGATTAAAAAGAGACCAGCATCACTAAGGTCAAATCTTCTAGGAAGTATTTCCTCAGAATCAGCACATAGAAGCTGTGTCTAGAGGGGCCAAGGCTGTACCTTGTGCTGGCAGCTGAACTTGGTAATATGTAAGAGTTCTCAGATAGATTTGTGGGCATGAAATGGTCATGACCTGACATTCACAGCTCTATAGTTTGCTTAGCTAATTGGTAATGGAAATAATTAAGTTGTACCTCAAAGAGGTTTTTAAAAATACATGTGCGGGAGCTATACAGATTACAAGCTTTTAAAATTTTTAATTGGCACATACAATTGGATGTATTTATTGGCTATTCATTTGAATTCATCAGATAGAAAACATTGACAAAGCAATCTAGAGAAACACTGATGGTAACTATAAAAAAAATGTAAAATTGTAAGATAATTATAACTAGAAGCAATGTCATGCTTGAGATAGTACCTCGAGATTTTCTATATCTCCTTTGAAAGGAAAATATGTAACCTATATTTAACTATGCACTATACAAAGTAAATATAAGGAAATGATAAAGAGTTTGATGTAGAAACTAAGGTTAATGGAAACTGTAAGACTGAGAGTATAATAAATAGAGTTAGGGATATAATTCATTGGTAATATTTGTCTAGTGTACACAAGACTCCAGGTTCAAGTCCCAGCACCATAAAAACAAAACAAACAAAAAGCACATGTTTTGGTATCTAGCTTGTTCTGGAAAGAAAAAGGAGTTCAAGGATATGATAAAAATATTATCTGCTTATCAACACTCATGAAGCCACAGATTCATTTCAGACATACCTCATAAGGAGAATGATGGTCATGTCCCTGGTTTATTCTAACCAGATAATAATTAATAAAGAAAAAATAACATACATGATATTTATTGAAAACCTGAGTGAGATATATATATATATATATATATATATATATATATATATATATATGGTCATTATTTTTATTCTTGTCTACTATACAAAAAACACTGGGTTTAAAACAATACCACAAGAAAAGAAAGAGAAAATTATGATTAAATTAATTTTAGAAAAGTATTAATATGATTTCATCTTAAAATACCATGTTAAACAGAAAAGATGATAATATTTGAATGATTAGTGGAATATATTTTGCAGTATTATGACATTGAGTTAAGGTAATTTTCTAAGTTTATGGCTTATCATACAGTAAACTATCCACCTGTTTAGAATACACATTCAATCATATTTTTGTCTTTACAAGTAATTGATTGTGAGATCATACAGAATAAGTTTATCCTTCTCAACCTTTGTTTAATTTTTCTATGAAGTAAGAAGACTGAAGACAATTGTCAATTGCTTTATAAGTCTAAGAATCCTTCTTTTTAGATAAGGAAATTCATAGATTACTGAAGTTGAACCCACTCAATTCACTTACCAGTAGGACTGTATTCAGAAGTCTATCCAATTGATGTTAGTCAACAAATTAATATAACTTAAATTCTATTTTACATGAGTGGTTCTTAATTTGCAAAATAAAGACAGTCATTAATGAAAGCATTTGTTGTCATTTTAAGTCAAACATAATATTCAGAACTGAATATCTTCTTTGCCAGGAACTCAGTTAAATGCAGAAATTCATAGGTTAGAGTTTGTTCTTTGTTACAAATATAATAATTTTCTCTCTTTTCAATAGCTACCTTATGGAGTCTCTAAATATGGATTTGAATTTTTCAAAGTATACTTGCCGTTTGAAATAAACTTAAACAACTAATCAGATTGTGAGCATATGGAATATACCTTGTTTTAGGTAGGTTATTCCAGTTAAAACAGTAGGAAGAAAAATGTAATTTAAAATAGGAATGAGCATCTAAGAACTGTTGTAAAAGGTGGAACAGAGGAAACATCATAAAAAATTATAAACACATTGAATGGTTAAGTAATTTACTGTACAATTTCTGATGGTACTGCAGACTTTCTGTCTTGAGTGGAAGGTTGGATAAAGTAACCTACATTATTTATAATGAAAATAACAAAGCCCCTTTTATTTTGTCTCCTATGGGTATGTATTAATAAAGAAGCCACACAGTAATTTATTGAAGAATGTCAAAACACAATCTGTACCCATTTAAAAAAAATTCTCCAATTCCAGATAGTAGGAGAGTTGACAGGTTTTGTGATCCTAGAACAAAACTAGCATTTATAATGAGGCCACCTTTACTTCTTTTAATAGATCTTCACTGGCAGTCACAGCACTTTGATGACATCATGGTATGATATGGCTTAAGATTTATATCTGGATAAGCTTTGAACAAATATGGATTGCCAACTAGTGAGAGTACATTTGGTGTATTAACTAGAGCTACTTTTTTAACAACAAAAAAGAGCAGAACTCTGAATTTTATCTGTAAACCACTGTTGGAGACTGTATTACTCATAAATTTGTTCCCTTAATGTTTAGACCTAACCCTGCACTGCGTGGGGTTTTGTATGAACAGGAAGGTGTATGAGGGTGTTACCAATGACAGCTATTGATTTCTGCTCTAGTTGTGTGGGCGAAGTTCAATGCTACACTTTGAGTTGCTGTAAATCTTCCCATTTCCTGATGTGATGAGTATCCAAGACTTTCAGATTGCATTTGTAATGGGATGAATACATGAGTATTTCTGGGTATAGTTAGATAGGCCTGATGATTTATGTTTTAATTAGCACCAGACTTAGGCGAACCACATAAATAAAAGAACCATGTATCTAAATGATGTTTGTGTAACAGTATTATTTATTAGAGTTCACAATGAGCTAACAGAGTACTTGAAATTAAGAACTGTTTTGAACTGCATTGCTGTCTAATCATGGCCTTGGGCTTTATATTAAGGCACAGATATGTTGATGAGGCTAATCTCAAAAAGAAAAGAAATACTAAGAATACAAAATTTAAAATTACTAATTTTCTTACTGTTATTACAAATATTTTTTTCTAAGTGGACCAATATATACCAGATTATGTGATGATAGCATAATGATATAATAAACTATATTTTTGAACAGGACAGAAAGGATCACATGAGAAAGGAATTAGGAATGCTTTACAGAAATATTTAATAGAGTTTTACAAGGGATTAAGTCACTGACTGCAACAGACTCTAACTGACACCAATTTAACCAGACAGCAAATGGTACAAGAAACATCAATTTTTGCCAAGAAATAGCTGCATGTTGTATTCAATATTTATGATGGATATTCATTTATAAGATTGTTTTCCACATATAATTTTTGTTGTCACCAAATGATTATTATAACACACTTATAAACATGTATGCATTACTTTTGAGTCAAGGCCATGGAAGAGTAGATAATTTGAGATTACATCTATGCATTAGCTTAGGTTGTAAAAGTTGATTACTTGGGAAATCCAAGGCAAGTAAGGTAGCTTGTTAAATTTTTCTCTTAAAGACTGGTTAACCAGACAGGATGAGTACACCATAGGCTAGAAGTTTCAGTATTATTAAGTTAATAATATGCCTTAAGGAAATGTGGCAGTGAGGTCCAGCAAAATTTTCAGGTCTGGAATGTAAGATATATTTTATCATAATGCATCACTACAGAATGGAAAAATGAGTCCAGAATAATGATGAGAATATAAGACTGGGAAAATAAAAGAAAATCAAAGCTTAGATGTTGAAAATATTTTATGTGAGACTTAGAAATAACTAGGTTTTAATAAGGAAAGAACAAAATATTAAACTTTACTTATAATATCGTAAGGTTTTATCATGTTGAGCCTGGACATCAGAGTCTGATTCTTCCTTGTATCTTTGGCTTGAAATGTAGAGCAAATTGTAAGGATTTCTGCATCTCAAAGCACTTGACTTACTGAAAAGTTAGAGGCACAATATTTTTCATGAGCATGCCTTCTCATAGGAAACAATTTCCTCATTAACAATGTCGGTGGACACAAACCAAGAAAATCCCAATAATATGTTCCAGTAATTCACAGAAATTGAACTTATAGGCTCTGAGATCTTATCACATGCCATCTTTCCATGGAGGTCTCATTTAACTGTCTATATTATGTAAAAACAAATTCCTTAGAAAATCCATGCATTCACTAGCATTCTTAAACCTTTTAGGGTTTAACAATCTAATACTCTTATTGTTTTTATAAAATGACTTTCTTTAATATGCTTCTTTTCAATGCCTATTCACTTTTTAAGAAAAAATAACAGATACATTAATGACAGAAAATAGAGCATGTAGAAAGGACTTATAAAATTCTCTACATAAATTACCAGCACTTTTATAGATAAGTTTAGAAACCAACTGTATATTGCTATCAATCACATACCTGTAGTCTTGTTTGTGTTACGTGGTCAATACACATGTAGGTGAGGGTGATTTATATGGTGGACTGACAACGGGAAAATTTCTACAAATCAAAACTACAGTAAGGTGCTGTTCTATGGTTTAAATAGTTCTGACCTCCTTTTCAACATTTAGTTTACCATAACACTATACACTGTGCAATTTTTTACCATTTTAAATATTTTACATCTATTAGTGTACATCTATTTACAATACTTTCCATGTAATTCACTTTTATACCCATTAATTAGGATGAGAAAACATTATTTAGTCAATTGGGTAATTAATAGATAACAATAGTTACACATTCATTCATTGGAACTCATTCCACAATTCCAAATTCATTTGCAACTGTCACGGAACCTATGGGGCATGAGCCTTAAAGTAGTGGTGATTGTGTCATTGCTTTTGTTCCTCATGTCACCTGTGACATGACACCCCCTCACCTCTTGGGTAGAGTTGAATTTTTTTAAGCAATCTGTCTCCAACATGATGTTTGAAAGGATGACATCTTTCCTCAGTTGATAAGAGCTCAAAAACTAGGGAGTATTTATGGATATCTAACTGAAGGTCGAGTTTTAAAATTGAATACAAAAATTTCTTCAATTAAAGTTTTGAAATAATCAGTGATAAAGTCTTGGCTATCACATGCCAGAGATTGCTTATAAAGAATCTCCTTATATTCTACTGTGTTGGAAATATACATTTTTAGTTAGTATCTATCGTACATTTAAATACCAAACTGTGAGAAATCCTTTCTTCACGGAAACAGCGCTATAAGAGAGGCACACATATCTCACCCCCACCCATGTTAACACTGAAGCATAAAGAAGCAAATAGACTAATAGTGGTCACTGTTTGTTAGCAAACCATGCTGTATTTTTGCAAAAGGTTAAAGCAAGTCATCTTCAGGGAAAACGCAAATAGCTGCTGCTCTTAATTATTTCTTCAGCTGTTGCAAGCACATTCAAGGGCAACAAGACAACTGTTATTTACAATTAGTAAAGTTAATAAAGCTAGACATGTAGTACTAAAGCAATAAATGTATTTGTGTTCTTTGAATACAAATCGGGATAAAGCAGAAGCTAGTGTGGTTTATGGTAGAGAAGGGACTTTACCCTGTGACACAAAGTTGTCGCCTGCCTTCTGATCAGGTGAAGATGTGTCCCATACTCTTATTTAAAAGGTTAGTCTGCTGTTTTCAGCCTTCAGCTAAGATGCTCTTTGACGTCGTTTAATGGGTTTATGTGTGTGCAATGATCTAAGTTGAAAAACTAGAAAGGGCAGGTGTTACTATTTACTTACATTAGTTTTTTTTTTTCTCTTCTGAGTTGAGCATTTGTGATAACTACTCTATATAAAAAGAACAATGAGTCACATGGGTACTACACGATGTCAACCACTCAACAATCACTGACTGACCATCAACTAGATTCTTAAAAGAGTCTCTGACTAATGAAAATACAACAATGAAAGATCACTAATTTAAAATGGCATATAAAATCAAAAGAAAGCCAGACAATATTAAGGACACAATAGACAATATTAGAGATATGAACATTCACAAAATACTATTTAAAGGATATTTAGTTTTAAAATGGGTCTAAATATAAATAAACCAAGTGATAATCATGCTAGCTTTAAAAGGAATCACATCCTAAAGTAGTCATGAAGTTCCCAACAACTTTTCATAAGACATCTCTAAAATGAGACCCACAGAGTAGTTTCCTACCCCATTCTCAAATTCCCAATAAATAAATAAAAATTAAAATCAATAGTAAATAAAATGTACTAAATTTGTCAAAAAAAAATCTATAACCTGTAAAAACATACCCGACAGTACTAAGTGTGAGTCAAATGTGTAGAATAACTGTATTTTGAGGTTTGCTCCCACATGCTAAAGAGAATAAAGACTTAACGGCAGCAAGCATTGCTCTTGGCAGTTAAGGACCAATGATGGTTTCTTTCATGTTCTGCAAAAGCACTTTTATTCATGGAGATAGTAGAAATATTCCTATGTGTATGTAGTAAGGTATAACCAGAATGTAGACACAGCCTGCCTATATATCCTGAAATGGAATAATTCAAAATGTTTATCATAGTGGCATGGAATGGTGATAAGGCAATAACGATTCTTGGTATATTATTCAACAATCCAAGTAATGGCTCCTGGGTTATTCATAAAACATGAATGTCCTTGAAAGCACTGTAGAGTGATAATCACAAGGTATACAATGACATGTACACTTTTATTCCATTTAGATAAAGATAAAAACAGGAAAAATTAATCTGTTGTTTTGCAAATCAGTACATGAGTTTCTCTTTGGTTATGGAGTAGATTTTGTGAGAGAAGACACAAGAACGTCTCATCTGGGTAGTGACCATAAGTTATTTCTTTGTCTGGACAGTGGTTACAAAGAAGTATTCCTTTCATGACATTTTCCCCAATAATACATATATGCATATGTGATCCTGCAATTTAAAGGCTTGAAAATATCGACAACAGCAATGACAGCAGCAAAAGCCATCTGCAAGAAATAAGTACAAACACTGGCATTTTCAAACAGACAAAAACTGGCATTTTCAAACAGACACATCGAGTAACTTCTCTCATGTTCTCTTTATATACTCAGAGACTCTATATTATCAACTTTTAAAGTTTATTTTTCTGGTTATTATTTAATACTAATAGAATTGACTTTTACATATATTTTATGACCTACATATTCATTTTTTCATGGCTTAAAAATTAAGTGTTTGTGTTAATGAGCTTTATATGTCTGAAGTAATCAGCTTGTGATAAAAAGTTTATTAAAAAGCTATTCATACACCTAGGGGCAGAAAGTGACAAACAATAAATGGGAAATGACTAGGAGTCAATGGTCTGTTTTAAGGTTATACCCCTAATCCCTAATGCCTCTAGGAATATATATATATGGATGTGTATGTGTGTGTTCTCTAGGCTCCTCTTATTAAAGGCTTTATAACATCCCTAATGAGCAAGTCTTTATCACATGGACTTTTGGGGATACTTAAAATACAAGGTAAAGCAGTATTACTTTATACTGAATAACTGCAGTGAATTTATCTTTTAAGATCAATAGTTAAGGCACTACCATGCATAAGCCCCTGCATTCAATCCCTGGCACCATAAAAATTATATTAGTATGGTAAAGTGCTTCTAGAATTTATGTTTTAATAATTTAACTGTCAGTTTCATTATTGTAAGACAAATTGCTAAAAGGTCTATTAATAAAAAACTGGAGCCAGATATTGGGGTGAAAAACTGAGAGATCAGGGAATAGGACAAGCCACAGACAAACTCACCTCACCAACTCTTCAGTTTCCAAAGAGATCTACTTCCTGCCATTTCACATCCTCTCTCCACCCAGCTATATCACTTCCTGTCTGTCTGTACAGACCTCCAGACCTTTATGGTTAACTAGTGTTGGAATTTAAGGTGTGTGCCACCACGCCTGGCTCTGTTCCCAGTATGGCCTTGAACTCACAGTGATTCAGATGGATCCCTGCGTCCTAAATGCTAAGATTAAAGGCATGTGCTACCATTGCCTGACTTCTATGTTTACTATAGTGGCTGTCTTTTTCCTTTGATCCTCAGATAATCTTTATTGGGGTGCACAAAGAAAATACCACCATACATTATGACTATTCAAAGGTGATTTTTTTTTTGTGTGTGTGTACTTTAAGATTATCCCAGATGCTGCTTTTTAGCAATTTTATAAGAAAGCAAGGCTTTCTCTTATGTCTATTTTGTTGAGATTTGTACCACTTCTTAAATCTGTGAATGGATACTACAGTTCAGTTTGGGTCAAATCTTGTTTAATATACCTTCCTCACTAGTATTTTTAAAATATTTTTTCACTTCATTTTCTCTACATGTGTGTCAAGAACTGAATTACTTATATACTGAAACTTTCACCACATTTTACTTGTATACTTTTCTGCATTTTCTGTTTTTCTCTACGTTATTTGGGCTCAATACTCCTACTGCGTTGTTCCATCTAATCAGTGAATTCTATTTGTTGTTTTTTCACATTTTTAAATTCTGCACTCTCTTCAAATTTTTCTAATTATTGTCTGATGGTCCCAATAACAACATGCAATGTATTACAATTGTCAATACAGTCAACCTCAATTTTCTCATTTTTTTCCTGTATAGATTTTTTGGTTATGTGGTGCTGCCTTCTTGTACAGCTGCAGATTTTTTATTAGATAAGTGGAATGACATTTTGCATGAAAAACATTGTAGTAATTATTTGATGCTTCAGATAATGCTATCTTTTTTTCCTGTACAGAATTTGTTTTCTTTGGGCAGTTGGTATCAGGACAGAATACTTCTGTCTAGTCAATGGATGAACTTCATCATTTAGAGCCCATGTCTGATACAGTCATTCCTCTTAGAATTCATGGTTGGAGCTTCAGTTCAAGAGCCAAAGATGTTAACTGCCTTGATCAGCCTGGGATCCAGCAATTTTACTCTTTTCATTTGAATTTCCCAGTTTTCTGCTAAAAGTCTCCCAAGAGCTCAGTTCTCAATTTTCTTCTAAATCCTTAGCTTGTAGTAACAAAGGATCTGAGTGCTAGAGCCTTTCTTCTTCTATACTTCATCAAAAGACACTGGTCCTTCTGGTTATTTCCTTGATGATAGTCTTCCAGTAACAAAGAGACCAATTAGTGATTCTGATGGTTTAGCGGAGACTGGGGATGTGCAAGGTGGCATGATCCTAGGTTTTATTGTCATAGGTTCCAGATGTCTCATGTAGGGTGTTTGCTCTGCAGCAAACTTATCTTCCACTGCCAGGAATATATTTTTTGCATGTGATAACGCTATCAATGTGACTTCAGAGGACAATTGGCATTTCTTGAGTATTCCCCAACTTCTGGATGACTTAGGAACTTGCTGTCTTATTTGTATTCTATCCTTGGTTGCTCTTAGCCATTGAACTGCTTAATCATTGCCTCTATTCTGATGAATCACAAATATTCACCTCTAAATGAAATATGTCTCCTGAAAAACAGAACTACAAGGTCAGGTGTCAACTGGATGTTGACAGTAGGATAATTTACATGTGTTTTCAAACCACATGTACTTGGTTGAACTCTTCATCTTATATCCCTGCTCCTGAACACAGCCTCTTAATTCTTTCTTTGCAGCTCGGTGAGTATCATGAATACCTCCTCAGCTGCTGGACACCACATGGAATAATTATCATCATATCATGTTTATATCACGTTCAACTAATCCTTTCCCCACTGAAGCATTGTATTTCAGCTCCACTGTTATCACTAGTATTTTACTAGTGTTGTATCATTAGCTGATTTAATTGGAAATTAAAAATAGTGTCAAAGTTGATCCTTCTGATATTTCATTAAAGTCACGTGTAATTTTCAAGTTCTTTTTTTTTTGACAACTACAAGCAGGATATTGTCATTCTCTTATTCTAAACCAGTCAGTCATTTTCATAGTCTGCAAGATAATGTCTAGATTATAACATCAAAATTATAGAGGGAAGATATGAGGTACAGAAAGGTACCCAAGAACTGGAGTTAGGAATTTTGATTGTAACTGTTGGTATACTAGAGATGAACACTAGAGTTGTGGGGACTAATAACAATAACCAAGGAAGAAAAAAATAAGGGAATTCAAGATTACATGTGTCTTATACTGAAAGAATTTTTCTGTAAAATAATCAAAATATGAGTTCCTTCTGCCATGAAGTTGAACAGAAGCCAAACGTCACTAGAAGGATCAGTTGCTTGTGTGTGCCAACTACTGAGCACAGAAAGGTCAGAAATGAAAACTGACCGTTTGCCACTGAATAGCTCTGAAACTGGGCAGAAGTGCAGGTACAGTTACGTAAGACTGCCTTAGAATAGGGACTTGTGGTGATTTACCTGTGGAGAACGAAAAAGATAGAAGTGAGCAATACACACTACACGGAAGTGATACTGTTACTATACACTACACCCAGACACTACCACAGCTGTGGCCACTCACGCCCTGACCACCCAACCTCTGAGCCATCTCCTCAGTGAAGACTTAGATGTCTGTTCATACCTATTAATAACTGCACTGTTTTTCTCTCTGAAAGTTTTTACCCAAAAGATGCAGAGCCTATTCTGATTCAGTCTACCCACCCCACCTAAGAATCAGGGTGGCACTCAGAGGCAGGTGCTAAACCTGTTTAGCACCGTTTTTAACTGTTTGTTTTCTTTCTGTAAGAGTTTGTCATTAGACTCTCCCTCGCCCCCTCCCTTTCCTTCTCTCCTCCCACTCCCTTCTCCCTCCTCCTCTCTACACTGAGTGTGTGTGTGTGTGTGTGTGTGTGTGTGTGTGTGTGTGGTGTCTTTCTAAACCTTCCCAGGCAATTCTCCCTATGGTGTGGTAATTATTCCCACACTGCCTCACAGTATCAGCACCATGGTGACACTCTTAGTCTTTAAGAGACTGACCACTTTCACATAAGGACCAGGAAGACCTGAGATATTTGTTAAATTACAGACCTATATTTTCTTAAGTAAATAAAAACTGAAAGTCATTTTAAATATCTGTCCATTTATAGCACCTTGATTTTTAAAAGTTTATGGCCTATTAATATTAGTTAAGCTTTTGAGTGACAAATTCATAATTCAGCAGCATTTTTTGGCAGGATCCCAGCCATGAAGCATATAAATAGGAAAATGCCATGTCTGTGCATTGTTTCTGAGCCAGAGAGATGTATAAACTCTGCCAAGGTGTGGAGATGGAGACAGGTTGTGACAAGCCTGTTGATAAATATGAAGAAGGAGCTAAAACCCAAAGCAGCAGTAAGAAGGACCAATGCCACACTCCACAAAGTGGAGATGAACAAGGGCAAGTGCCTTCGTGGTGTTTGGAGTTAGGAAAACATTGGTGCTCACTTTCTGGGTTCTTTGATCTACCTCATAATGATTCCATGAATGATTCAACACAGGAAACTAAAAAAAGGTAACTGCAATCTCCCCCACCTACATTTTGTTGCTGGCTTTCTTCATTTTATTTTTCTTTCACAAAGAAATATATCATTTCATCTGAACTAACTCATTTCCATTAAATTAGGATGGTATTGGATGGTTTATTTTTTTTCTTCAGTATTCCTTCCGGCATATGAATTTGACTTAAAGTGAACATATTAATTTCTACATTATAATAAAATTACAATTGATTTAATGTTTAAAAAAATCCCTGAATTGTCAAAGTAGGTGGCTTCAAAGGCTTTCACTGACACTTTGTGGCACCGGGTGGAACTACACTATTTTTTGACAAGTTTCCTGAAATGATTAGTATTTTATAGGAGACTGACTTCTTAAATATCTGAATGCATATTCTATATAGTGCTTCAAATTAGAAAACAATAAAATCACTAAAAACATTTCATTAGTATATCTGCATTGTAAATAATGTGCAAATACCTAAACTGCCCATCTATGCTGCAATTTTAAATGTTTCAAATAATTCTTGGTTTCACAGACTACAATGAAACTTTTTACAATGGGCCATATGTTTTATGTTTTTGATATTACATTAGCATAGTGGAACTGTAATTTTTATTTTTAAAATATATTTTTAATTAAAATAGAATTACATAACTTCCCCCTCTCCCTTTCCTCACTTCAGCTGCTCCCAGCTACCCTCCCTTGAGCCCCTCCCAAACCCGCACTTTTCTAGTTAATAGCCAATTTTATTTATTATTGTTACAGACATATATATGTATGTGTATACACATACCTATGTACGTATATACATACGTATGTATGTGTGTACATATATATGTGTATGTGCGTGTATCCTACAGATTCCATTTTTGTTGTGTGTTTGTATATGGTTTCAAGGCTTACTGCTCTGTGTGTACCACAAATAAAGGGGTTCATCCCCGGGAGAGCCAAAGGGGGTTCACAAATGAAAGAGGGTCGCAGGCACAGGTCTGACTAGGCTTGAGAGTTTGTAGACAGCCGTGAAGGGAAATCAAGTCACCCAAGAGAGCTGGAAAAGTGGCCGTCACACAAAGAGGGTTTGCAGGCTCTGTGTAGGAAACTGGGCCTGTGGGTTTGCAGGTGGCAGAGGGTCAGGGTAAGAAGGCAAAGGGAAGAAGAAACTTACCAAGAAAAGTTTGAAATTTTCTACAACTCCCACTGCCAATAAATAGCCAAAGAAAATGAAATCGTGGGTCCCAGAGATGTGTGCTGCTGTATTCATTGTATCACCACTTGCATTTGTCAAAAAATAGAAACAGCAATGGTGTCTAACATCTGAGGAATGAATGAAGAAAATGTTAAGTGAGCAAAATTAAATACTACAAATGCACAAAAAAATGAAATTCTGTCTTTTGCAACAATGTGGATGAAACTAGAGGTTTTAATGTTAAGTTAAATAAGCCTTGAACATAAAGACAAGTTTACATGACCTCACTCATATTAGTAATCTGAAAAAAACAGCTGATCTCATAATCAAGGAGAATAGGATGGTGGTTCTAGGAGCTAAGGAGAATAGGGTAGGTGTGGATGAGAAAAATCATGATCCATGGTTACTAGTCATAGTTGGAGGAGAGGGAAGTTCAGGTGTGTTGGTGCACAGTAGGGTAGAAACAGGGAGAAATAATTACCATACTTTTAAAAAAGCTTCAGTAAAGGATTTAGAAACTTTTACAATAAATAACAATTCTGTGAGTAGACAGACGTACTCATATTGTTTTAAATATTATACAATAATACATATATTTAAAATACTGTAATGTCCCATTATTATATATTATTAATAATTTATACTTATCAGTTTAAAATAAGGTGAATTCTAGGAGATAATTGTTATATAAAATTTTTCAGAAAAATCATTTATAACAACTTTGTGACTTTTCTTATCATGGGAGGCAATTCTATAATTTGTGATGAAATATCTATAACATAAAATCTACCTGCTTAAATGCACAATGTTACTGCTGTTTTTATTTTCAGACAAGACCTAGATATGTAGCCCAGGCTGGCCTGAAACTTGCAATCTTCCTGCCTTGTCCTCTTGTGTATTGGAAACCTGCTGAGTTCTGAACTGTGCACAGAAGATGCCTAACAGGCAAGTGAGATGGGAGCATTCTCTGGTGTTCTGGGTGTTTCACCAGGGGATTGGGGTAGGGATGGGGGACTGTTAGATGCAGACAATTCCCACTAGAACCTAGTAATAGGAAGACTGGCTGAGAAGTCTGCCTTTCATCTATCTGCTTGTAGTCCCACCTACCACTCCACCAAGCATCTGCATCCTGCTGTTTCCATTTGGAAGAGCCTGTATGTCTCCAGACACACCTTCCCTTCTGCCTATCTGCCAGTCACATCCCCTACTACCTTGCTGGGCACCCCACATCATGTGCAGTCTGACAAGAACTGCCACCCAGCTAAGACTACTCTAGATACCCCACCAATGAACCAAAACAGAGTGTCCCTAAGATTGAACACCAAACACCATTCAACTATCCACAACCTGACAGGTTGGGATAATACTAAACAAGGAACCAAATAATCACTCAACACAGAAGAGAACAAATGTCCACACCAAGAAACACTTCTAAATATCCAAGTTCAGATGCTTAGTACCAGTCCAGCCCTGCGAGAGTCACCTGACTTCATCCCCCTTGCCATATATATATGGCAGCCCCAATCCAACTGCACATCTTGCACTGGGGTTCAGCCTGGTGGGTCCACCTGATCCTTCCACTACAAACCCTCCACAATACTAGGATCTCACCCACGTTCCACATCCAGGATCCCAGGCCTATTGTGGAGAGGCATACTCATGTGGCCCCCAGGCTCCCGACTTGGACAAACATCTTGCATGTCAGTCCAGGCCTTCTGTGACCACCTGACCTCATCCCTCCCATGCTGCACCCACCCCTCAGGCTCAATCTGTCATGAAATAAGGTGCACCAGGGCCCAGTTCACTGAGTATTAAGTCCCAGCCTGCTATGTCCACATCAGACACAGAAACAATAAAAGAAGTCCCCAGGACCAGGTCTTATCACAAAATACAAATAATGTGATCAATACAGGAAGCCTCCCCCAAATCCATCAGTCCTGCAACAATGTTCTCTAATGGAAATTATCTAGATAAACCCCAGGCCAGAGAACTTATAAGAAAAATCATAAATCTCATCAAAGATATCAAGAAGTTTTACAAAGACACAAATAATACAATAAGCTTAAAGACAATAAAGAGATAAACCTCTGTGTGATGCCCAAGAAAAACAAAATAAAAATAAACATGAGACTGATTTTGAAAACCAAAAACATGAGCCTGGTTTTGAAAACCAAATTCAATAAAGAAGTACAAATATGAAGAGAACACAAGCTGAAATAAAGATAGATGTGAAAACTGTGCCCTACTGGAAAACCCCGGGGAAAGCCTTACAAGTAGAATGGACTGAGTAAAAGATCAAATATAGAACTTGAAGATAAATTAGAGGAATTAGAGCATACCAGGAAATAATATAATTTTCTAAGCAAAAGAAAGGAACGTACAGAAACTGGGGGATAACAGGAAATGATAAATTAATTGAATTATAGACATAGGTTAGAAAGAATAATCCAAGGTCAATGGCATAGGCCAAATCACAGAAGAAAATGCCCTCAAATTAAGGAAATGTATGCCCATATAGATAAAAGAAATATTCAGAACACCAAATAGACAAGATCAGAAAAGAAACACAGCAAAACATAGTTAAAACATTAAATATACACAACAGAGAAACAGCATTGAAAGCTGAAAAAAAAAACACATAAAGAAAAATCCACCAGAATAACAACTGATTTATCAGTGGAAACTTTGAAATCAAGAATGTCCTAGAAAGATAAGAAACTCCTAGAACAATGTATTCCAAGTTGTACTGTGGATGCCAAGCTAGACTGCTATATCCAGAAAAACTAACTGCCATTGTTGGATGAGGAAGGAAAACTTTCTCTGATACAAGTGGAAGAATTCAAGTCTAGCAAACTAACCCTAAAAAGACTATTGGAAGCAATACTATGAAATGCAGAGAGGAATAAGCAAGAGACTGTAGGAAGAACACAAATGATACTATAATTATTGAAATTACAATTACAAATTACAGCTAAAAAAACAAATAGCAAAAAATGTAAGTGACTTCAATTGACACATACCTTTCAATAGTAACTTTAAACTTTAATAGTCTCAACACTTCAAGCTGGTTGAATAGGTTAAGAAACTAAATCCATCTTTCTGTTGTCTTAAAAAATACATTTTAGCTTAAAAATAGGTACCACCATATAGTGAAAGGATGGACAAAAAATTTCTAATCTGATGGGACCAGGAATCAAGCAGAAGTAGCTATCCTAATATCTGACAAAAGAGACTTCAAATTAAAACAAATCAGAAGAAATAAAGGACACATTGTTCTAATAAAACACATTTAACAAAGAAAACATTACAGTCCTAAACATACATGTACCCAACTCTATAGCATCCAATTTCATAAAAAGGGTACTACTGAAATTAAAGACACAGAATAGCATCATCAAATTAACAATAGGTGATTTAAATATCCCACTTTATCTAATAGGTCACCAGAAGAATAAAAAAAACTAAACAGAGTAACTTTAGAAATAAATGACAAAATACATCAAAGGGACTTAACAGATATCTACAGAATATTCTAACAAACATTCCATATTTGATGTTTGGATCAAAGAATACACATTCTACTTAGCAGATCATAGAAGCTTTCCTAAAACAGACCACATCCTGGGAACAGAACAAACCTTAACAGATTCAGAATAGTCAAAACAACTCCATGTATCCTATCTGACCATAATGCAAAGAAACTTAAAACAGAGAGCAAGCAAATCTCTAGTAAATATCAAGATCATGGAGATTAAATAACTCATTTACGAATGTTGAATGGTTAGAAAATAAGTAAAATTAAAAAAAACACAGAACAACGAAACCTCTGGAGCATATCAAATGTAGTCCTATGAGGGAAGTTATAGCTCTAAGTGTCTATGTTAAAAAGTCAGAGAGTGACTAGAGAGATGGCCCTGAGGTTACAAGCTCTGGATGCTCTTCCAGAGGACCTAGATTTGATGCCCAGTATTCACATGGTGGTTCACAACCATCTGTAACTGCAGATCTGGGGTATCCAAAGCCCTCTTCCAGCCTCCACAGGCACCAGACAGACAGACAGACACACACACACACACACACACACACACACACACACACACATACATATATTGGTGTGTGTGTGTGTGTGTGTGTATGACACACAGAGTCACATGCAGACAAAGCACACATGCACACAAAAAATAACAAAAAATTCAAAACTCGAAAAGAGCACTAATAAAAGATTTAATGTCACAACTCAAAATGGAGAAAAACAAGCACTCACCACTCCAAATCCAGTAAATGGCAAGAAATAATGAAAGTCAGAGCAGAAGTTAACTGAACAGAAACTAGGAGAACAATACAAAGAATCAAGAAATCCAAGAACTGTTTCTTTGAGAAGATAAATTAGATAGACAGACCTTTGGCCCAGTTAACCAAAAGAAAGAAAGATAAAACCCACATGAACAGAATCCAAAATGAACAGGGGAACATCACAAGAATACTAAAGAAATACATAATGTTATGAGAGAATACTTAAAAAATGTACTCCATTAAATTGAAAAATCTAAAAGAATTGATAAATTTCTAGATTCACCCAAATCATGAATGTTAAACCAAGGGGAAAATAAAAAACAAAAAACAAAAACCTTAAACAGATTTGAAACAAATGAGGAGGCCGAATCAGAAATAAAAAGCCTCAAACAACTTAAGAAGCTCAGGCCCAGAAAGAGTTACAAAAGAATTCTATTAGGCTTTCAAAGACAATCTATAGCCATCACTTCTTCAGATATTGGGGAGAGAGAGAGAGAGAGAGAGAGAGAGAGAGAGAGAGAGAGAGAGAGAGAGAATACTTCTAATTTTTTTTCTATGAAGCCAGTGTTATTCTAATATCAAATCAGGTAAAACCACCACCACCACCACCACCATCACCACCACCACCACGACCATCACCACAATAACAACATCAAAAACAAAAACACTACAGACCAATGAACATAGACTTTTAAAATCCTCAATAAAGTACTTGCAAAGATTATCTATCATGATCAAGTAGGCTTTATAACAGAGATGTAGGTATTGGCCAATACACCTGTCAATAAATTTAATAATTCATATAAACAGGCCCAAAGTAAAAAAAAAGTTACATGATCTTCTCAATCAATGCAGGAAAAGCATTTGACAAAATCCAACACTCCATCATGATAAAAAATCTCAAGGTATAGGACTAAAGGAAGAGTACTTCAACATAGTAAAGTTCATATATGACAAACCCAACAGAAGACGACAGTAAATGTCATGCTAAATGGAGAAAAACCTGAAAACAATACCATTAAAATCAGCAACACAGCAGTGTTGTCCACTGTTCCTACTCATTTTCAATATGGTACTTAAAGCACCAGCAGGTGAAAAGCAGCAAGAAAAGGAAGTTAAAGAGATACAAATAGGGAAAAAAAGTCAAATCCTCCCTATTTGCAAATGGTGTCATATTATACATAAAAGACCCCCAAATTTCCACCAGACCTCTAGAAGTGTCCAACACTTTCAGCAAAGTTGCAGAATAGAAGATCAACTTACAAAAAACCTTTAGCCTTTCTATATACCACCAACAAGCACTTTGAGTATAAGACTATAGACACACCGTCATTCACAAGAGCTTCAAAGAAAGTAAAATATCTAGTAATAAATTTAACTGAGAAGATGAAAGACCTCAACAATGAAAATATTAAATCTCTGGAAAAAAAGAGGCTGAGAAAGACACTAGAAAATGGAATGTCCTCACATGCTCATGGATTGGTAGAATTAATTGTGAAAATGACCATTCTCCAAAAAAGCATCTTATAGAATAATGGGATCCAAATGAAAATCCCCACAATATTCTTCACAGAAATAGGAGGGAAAATAACTAAAATCATATGGAAATAGAAAAGACTCTGGAGAGCCAAAGCAACCCTGAACAAAGCAAAACAAATATAATCAAACATGCAAAGAAAAACAATTCTAAATGGATTACCATTCCAGATTTCCAGATATGTTACAGAGTCACAGTATTAAAAACAGTTTGATATTGGTACAAAACCAGACATGTATGTTGTGGGAATTTGTTCTGTTCAACCAATGACCTTTGGGCTATCTGGCCCAATGGGCATGGCCCTTTCTGGGTATGTGACCACTTAAGATTAAGGAGGGGGCACACTAACTCTCTTGGGTGTTCTGAGACTGGTCGGTCGGTTCCCTTCACCCTTGGGCAGAACGGAGTACAGCAACAGCTGTTTACTTTGTTCTGTATCTGGGAGTATATTGTCCCCATTTTATATCTTAACAAATGCTTGATATCCTTTAACAGACTCTTGTGGGTTTTCACATAACACATGTAGAACAACGGAACAAAACAGAAAACCCAAACATGAGAACACATAACTACAGTCATCTCATAGTTGACAGAGTACAAAAACATACATTGAAGAAAAGACAGCGGGTTCTGGAGATGCCAGGAATACTAGCATATCTATCACCTTGCACAAAATTTAACACTGGAGGAATCAAAGATCTCAGTGTGAAACTTGCAACATTTAAGTTGCTAGAAGAAAACATAGGCATTACCCGACAAGATATATGTGTAGAAAAGGACTTTCTTTGTGGGACCCTGTTGCCCAGGAATGCAGGCCAACAATGACAAGTAAGAACTAATAAAATTTAAAAGCTTCTATGCAACTAAGGAAACCTTTAGTTGAGTGAAGAAGAATCCCAGGGAAGGGGAGAGAATCCTCGCCAGCTATATGTCTGACAGAAGATTAACATCCAGAATACATAAAGAACTCAAAAATCAAAGAGTCAGGGCAAGGGGGCATTTAAATAATGGACTATAGATCTGAGCAGGCAGTTTTCAAAAGGAGAAATAGAACTGGCTGTGAAACATCTCAGAAGATGTTCATCCTTAGCAATTAGGGACATGAAAATTCAAACAGCTTTGAGATTTCATCTTACCCCTGGAAGAGCGACCAAAACAACAAACTACCAGTGCTAGAGAGAGTGTGAGGAAAGGAGAAATCTCATTCACTGTGGCTTGGATTGTAAACTGGTGCAGCCACTCTTGAAATCAGTGTGGAGAACTTTTGAAAGGCTAAAAATAAATCTACCATATGATCCAGCTGTACCTCTCCTTGGCATATACCCAATGGACTCAATATCCTACTTCACAGATACTTGCTTAGCCATGTTTATTGCCACTCATTCATAACAGCTAGGGAATGGAAATAACCATTTTAATGCCCTTCAACTGATGAATGATTAATGAAAATGTGGTACATATGCACTATAGGATACTCTTCATCTGCAAAGAAAAGTGAAATCTGCAAGGAAATGTTGGAGCTAGAAAACACTATGCTGAGTGCAGTTACCTGGATCCAGAAAGACAAATACCGCATATTTGACCTCATCTTTTATCCTTAACACCAAATCTTCAGATACAAGTATATAAGCTGGAGTAACCATAGAAACCAAAGAGGTAAAAAGGGACTTTGGGGTAAAGAGAGGACCAGAAGGATTCAGATGCTATGAAGAGGAAATGGGAGAAGTGTGGGTGAGGCAGGAGGAGGGAAGCATATATTGAAGGAGAGGGAGAACAGAAGGATAAGTGGCATTAAGGATGTTTGAAAAATAATCATATTATTTATATTTTTCTAAAATTACATGAAGTATATATTAGTATATGTGTTTACATATATATATATGCTCTCAATGAAGTACTTAGAGTGATAATGCTCCCCTCAAGAGTCATAGACTAACAAAAATCCCATTACCAGACACAGGAAAACCTTTTTAGAGTTGCTGGCCAGGGACATCCGAGAGACTCACTAAATAATATGGCTATATCTGCCACCCTTGGTTGCCTCCTAGAAATTGAGGGTAAGCTCCTATTTCTGAAGACACTGCACTTTCAACACCAGGCTCAAAAGAGTAAACTTAGATGATACACAAAGTCTCCTCCCTAGGGACTGGCTTTCATAATACAAGCTGCCAAGGAAGGAAAGAAATCGATAGTCCTACACAGCTGTGATGCCTATAAATATGAATAACAACAGTGACCACTATAATAAGATATCCCTAAAGGCCCAAGAATGGCAATCATATCTTGGCAGTAACCAAGGTATGTCTAATTGTATTTAAAGTCTACTTAACAGGAAGGAAGTCACCATACTGGTACTAAATACCTGGTCAACTACCTGGGGCTAGTGAGGTCATGAATATTAGAGAAGAGCCTACTACTGCCACCTTCATAAACTAATATAATTTCTAGGTGCAATCTAAACACTTACCCTTACACTCACAGATATGTATCTCTCTCAACCATTATCAAAGAAGCTTCTCTTTGTATCAGAGAAGATCATTAAGAAAAGCTACAAGTGGTCAAAATACAGAGAACAAGTGATCACATAGTTCTCAGGACCAATTGATACTTCAATAACACAACCCCCATACCTAAAGCTGAGGGAACATTTCAAGAACAGAGTAAAGATTGCAAGAGCCAGAGGACTGGGAAATCTGCTGTGCAATTTTATCTCCTAACAATGACAAGGAAGCTACACTCATGATACCTTATCAACATGGCTGCCTAAACAAGACATGAAGAATGACAACACCAATAGATATGTTAACATGGAAGCAGGAAATATCACAGGATCCCACCCCTAGACAAAGAACTACAGGCAGGTACGGAATACTAAGAGAGACAGAATTAGTCTTCTACTGGGATGAGCCTCCAGTTGACTATCTAATGTAATGTGGTTGCCTTCCTAATCATATATATCCAAGAAATAGTAAACACACTCAGCATGTTGTATTTATTATTTATACATACATGTATATATAATAATAGTAATTAAAGAATAAGAATCAATGAATTTGAGAATGAGCAAGGGGGCTACAGCAGGAGTTGGAGGGAAAAATGAGTGAGAAACTACATAATTAAATGTGGTGATATTTTATTTGTGCTTTAATAAAGTTTGCCTGGAGATCAGAGGAAATAGCAAGCCATTTTAAGTAAACAAAGAAGTTGGGCAGTGGTAGCACACGCCCTTAATCCTATCACTTAGCAGGCAGGGTCTCTGTGTGTTCAAGGACACACTAGGGAACAGGGTCAAGTGTGGTGACACATGCCTTTAATCCCAGCACCAACCATAGAGACTTGGAAGTCTGCACAGACAGACAGAAAGTGACAGAGCTGTGTAGAAAGTTAGGTAGCTGGGCTAAGAGAGCCAATGAGAGGGCAGAACTGCAAGGCAATAAAGGCATGGGTAGACAGGAAGTAACTCGCATTTGGAAGCTGCAGAGTTGGTGAGGTAAGGTTGGCTGGTGGCTTTCCCTATTTCCCTGATCTAAGGCTTTCACACCTATATTTGGCTCCTTGTTTTTTATTTAATAAGACCTTTTAGAACTTCATCTACAATTAAATATTAATTTAACCAAAAAGAAAGCCTGGGTGAAGATTTCCTATAGAGACAGCTCCTGTGAAAGTTAAAAGAGTTGTAACTAGAGTATGTGATCAAAGAACACTGTCCATAAAGGTCAAAGCACATGTCATGTCAGAAGCTTTCAGGAGGCTATGACATTGCTGGTGCTAATAGTTAGAGTGACATTGAATATTTTCAATAGGACTAGGAAAAACATGACAGATGAAAGATATTTTGGAGATTTCAAGCATTGATCACTGGAGGAAAAAGGAAGGATATTACATTTCAGGGAAATAGAAAATCTGGGCAAAGGCTACAAGCCTAGCTTTTGATGAATTTGGCATGCTGTGGAAAAAGAAAGTGGTTGTTGTTGTAGCTTGGTAAACAAATACACATGTGCACAGATTTATGAAACATACCTGCAGGGTTGTGTGTAGTTTACAGGCCATTTAGAAACAGATCCTGACACTGTACAATGTTTTCACAAGAGACGCCAGGGCAATGAAGATAGAACCACCTTGCTGTATATGAGGAGAATGTCGAAAGTTCATGGAGAAGCAAAGCCCTGTGAGTAAGCAGAGTCATAATCTATAAATATTGGGGCAGACATAATACAAACTCTAAACTTATTATAAGTGACAGAATAACACAATCGCACAGAAAGCTCTAATATGAACTGCTCCATTACTCTTCCAATAATGTTCCTTATTGATTTTTTTCCTTTGTTACCTCTACTGGATAATAATGTGTTGTGGTTAATTCTGATTTTCAGTTTTGCAGCATTTGGAATCACCAGAGACAAGCATCTGAGAGGGTCTGTGAGGGATTTTCTTGGTTATGTTAGCTGAAATGAGAATGCCCCTTTTAGTGTGGTTGTCAATACTCTATGACTTTGGGTTCTATTTTTTCATATATTTTGATCATCCTTTCCCCTTCCCCAGCTCCTCCTCAACTCCCTAACCACCCAACTTCATGTTCTCTCTCTCTGTCTGTCTATGTCTGTCTGTCTGTCTCTCTCTCTGTCTCTCTGTCTCTCTCTCTCTCTCTGTCTCTCTCTCTCTCTCTCTCTCTCTCTCTCTCTCTCTCTCTCTCTCTCTCTCTCTCACACACACACACACACACACACACACACACACACACACACATACACACCAGAGAGAAAAACAAACCTATAGAGTTCATTTTGTGTTGCCCATCACTCCTGGGCATGAAGCCTAACTTTGAGTGTAGTTGATATACCCAGTGACACCCCATTGAAGAAAGCTTTGCCTGCAGATATTAATTGCAAATGACTTCTTGGTCAGTTGTGGGATTCAGTGTTCACTTCCTCTCTGAATGCTGGAACCCCATCTGGGGTCACAGATCTGCCACAGTCTCTGGGTTGACACATGCATCTGACCTGTTATGTCTAGAATATGTTGTGTTCTTGGAGTCACTCACCTTCTCAGGACCTTACAATCTTTCTGCCTCCACTTCCACGTAGATCCCTTGTTATTGGTTGTTTGCTCTTTTGAGAGGCCTGCCACCAAGCTCCCAAATAAATTACACAGAGAGGCTTATTCTTAATTATAAATGGCTGGCCTTAGCTTGGCTTGTTTCTTACCAGATTTTCTTAATTTTAAATTATCCCCTCTACCTTTTGCCTCTGTGCTTTTACCTTTCTCTATTTCCATAACCTTACTTTTATTCTTACTTTGTGGCTTGCTGTGTAGCTGGGTGACTGACCCCTGATGTCCTCCTCCTTCTCTGGCTAATTCTTCCCCTCCCAGATTTCTTCTTCTATTAATTCTTTCTGCCTGCCAGCCCCACCTATCCTTTTTCCTGCCTCACTATTGGCCATTCAACTCTTTATTAGACCATCAGATATTTTAGACAGGCAAAGTAGCACAGCTTCACAGAGCTTAGCAAATGCAACATAAACAAAAGTAACACACCTTAAAATAATATTCTACAACAATCCCTGAGCCTTAAGGGGAGGGATTAGATGAAGACATCCCAGGACTGATGCTACAAAGTCTGTCACTCTCTGCACATGGTCCAGTTTGGGTCTCTGTATTAGTTGTCATGTACTGCAAAAAGAAGCTTCTCTGATAAGGGTTAAGCAATGCACTCATCTCTGGGAACAGCAATATGCCATTGGAATGATAATAGTAAGATAGAAAACTTAGCAGTCATCGTGTTCCTTGCTCTAGCATACTACACCTAGAAGCATGTTCATTTACATATGGCTCATTGAGAGTCATAATTGATAATCTGGATCATCTTTACAATACAGGGACCAGAATGACAAGTGATACAGAATTTTAGGTACATATGAAAGTCTTAAGAATTTAGGTGGAGAAGAAAAGACTGGGAAAATAGGCATAATGGTGGTCTTTAAATACTTATTCATTATAGTGACTGTTCAATTTTGCTGCTTACCTCCAGAAGATACAGTGAAATCCTGGTCTCTATTGTCCCAGACAGTGACTTTCTCTATATACACATACTTTTAAATTTTTATTTTACATGTATGAGTGTTTTTCCTGAATGTGTTTCTGTGTATTACTTGCATGTATGGTGCCTGAGGAGGCAGAAGGGAGCACAGATTCCCTGAAACTGGAGTTACAGTTGTTAGCCTCTGACATGTGGGTGCTGGGAACCAACCTAAGAGCTAGTGCTTTGAAATACTGAGACACCTTTCCAGCCTGCAAAGGTGATCCTCTTTGGAAATAGGGTCATTGAAGATCTAATTTGTGAAGATGAAGTTTTATACTGCATTAGGGTGAACCTGTAACTCCATACAGATGTGATTCTTGTAAGAAGATGACTACAAAGATCTAGACAAAGGAGACTGTCATGGGATCACAAAGGCAGAGATTGGAGTTACACAGGTAAAGATTTCCAGACTCAGCCATGATTGCCATCAGACCACAAGAAGTTAGGAGTAAGCAAGGAAGAGCATTCATATAGGTCTGGAGGGACAGTATAATTAACTGTGTTTTTAAGCACTGTGTTTTTTTCTAGGTCTAAGTTGTACAGTTTAGCATACAATAAAAAGTACCAGAAATATTCAATGATTTCCCATTTTATTATTACAAACCATAGTAATGTTTTTTAATTGTTAGGATATGTGTGTGTTTCAAATATTTATGTGAAATAACTTATCTGGCAGTATCACAAGTGAAAATATTATAGTGTATCCTAATTAAGGCCACCTGATGTTTTAGCTGTTATATTGCTGAAACTAGAGGATCTTTCGAAGTACTCAAAATTAAATTTTCCAAAATATAAATATTTTATTAAATTACATCAATTGAGAGCTGATAGCCAATTTCAGCGTTAGGAACTAGTGAAAGAATTTTTTTTCCAAGATAGGAAAGTCCAAATGGTAGATGATTGTCAAAAATAAGTTCTTCTTCAGGTACTTAAGCTTAACAAAAGGTGTTTGTATTTCTATTCTACTTCTTAAGGTTACCAGTCACAGCATCATTTGGGCTAGCACAGCTTTAAACAGGGAATTTTCCACAGTGCATGGAAGAGGCAACAATGTGTGATTTCAGGGTGATGTTCAGAGCCATCAAGAGTAATGAAAAAGAGAGGATTGTAGCTTATAATTTAAATATACTCTGTTATAACCTCTTCATTTTAAAAAGCGAAGACAGCCTAGGTGGAGAAAGAACACATATATCACTTGGAATTTAATATCTGTCATTAACTGCTTTTATGCTTTATGAGTTCTTAAACAAGTCCAACAAATGTCTTTGTCTCAATTATCTCACATATTGAAACATGGCTGCTAATGTCTTCCTGTAAGATTTGTCCAAACAGAATAACATAAATATGTCAACTGTTTGGCTAAGTGTTTGGATAAGTAGGGGTTGGGTCCTGGCTGGATGATGGGAGGTTGTTCTATTTGTTTGTTTGTTTTTCTCTCCTGTAGTTAAGAGTTTTCCTCTGTCGGTTGTCCACAAAGCAGATTTGTGGGAAAACATGGGTCAAAGTCATGGATGAGGCAATCACGTCTCTTTGAAGATTACTAACTCTAATTCTCCTCATTCAATTCAGCCTCAGCAACTATTTTATTTTATTTTATTTTTTAAATTTTTGTAGGGTTTCATTGTATGGAGTTTTATTCAGTGTCTGACTGATCTGGAACTCACTATGTAAACCAGGCTAATCTTGAACTCACAGAGCTCTGCTGCCTCTACCTCCTCCCGGAGCTGAGGCTCTATAAGACTAAAGACATGTGCCCAGCAACCATCTCTTGATGTTTTTCTACAAATTGAGTATTGAAATAATAGAAAGATCAATCAGGGGCTGCCCTTTGACTTGACTTACAACTCAAAAACAGTACAGCTCTTATGAACAGGAAATAATATAGTGTCAGGTCAATGGAGCTCATTAACCTTAGATTCCAAATTCCCAGAGATTAATGAACTGAATGAGCACAGCACAGCCTTAAACTCTCTCCTTTTCAGCTCATGTGTATGGACTTTGTAACAGCGCTAATTCCTTTGACTTTTCTCTTTGCTACCTAGTCTCTATGTTTATTCCCCATCTCTATTTCTTTCTATACCAGTCTGTGTGGCAGTGTGGAAGAACCACCACATGAGAACAGTCACCAACTACTTCATAGTCAACCTTTCCCTGGCAGATGTGCTCGTGACCATCACCTGCCTTCCAGCCACTCTCGTTGTTGACATCACTGAGACCTGGTTCTTTGGACAGTCCCTCTGTAAGGTCATTCCTTATTTACAGGTAATTCTTTTTGAGGAATCTTTTTTTTTTAATGTTTTCAATTATAGTCAGGACTGTCTGGCAAAATAGTTAGTGAGTTAAGAAATAAATACAGATATTTAGAAAGTAAAAAAAAATTAAAGAAGATAACACTTGAGATTTGCTGAACAAGCAAGTTAATGCCTGAATAAAATTGAAACAACAATGCTGTTAATTACTTCACAGTCTTCATCATTAAATAAATCATTTGAACAAAGTAGTGATTAAGCCTCTCCTAGTTCAAGTAACTGTGAGCATTTGTTTTTCAATAATCAAGAATATCATGTTTTTTTTTTTCTCAATGATTCCTTTTCATCCTAAGGAATTGTGAGGCATGTGGTCAAAGAAGGGGAACTTGAGACATCAGCTCTAGGTTTAGAATACCTGTCCTGCCATCTCTAGATGAAATACATAGACTCTTGGCAATTCACTTACTGAAAATGGTAATTGTAATAAGACCTACCTCATATAGCTGTTGTGATATATTATTTAGATCATTTACATAAGTCTGTTAGCTCTGTGATGACCTCATCGTGAACTTAAAGCAATGCATTCAGAGTAAGAACCAGTTGCCAGTATCAACACTGGATATCTCAGTGGTAAGCAGTGAGTGCAGCCTTTCTGTATCTGTTTGACAATTGTTTTTTTTTTAATTAGTAACAAATACTTTTAAAAGAATCAACACTTTCATTTCAAGTCAAGTAGTTTTTCTCTTATTGCCACAGCCTAAAACTAATTGCTTTCACTCCTGATATGTATGTGGGTTATAGTACACTTTCAATGTAGCCAAGCTATACAGAAGTATTTGGTTATATCTGGCTTTTACTAACTTGATTGATGTTTTCTTTTTTCTTCTAAAGCAATAGAACTTAGATTTGTGAGTGAATACTATAATACTTTGACAAATTCTTAAATTACTTAAGAATCATACAAATGTAATAAATTCAGCTGAATAATTAAAATAACTATATTACATATTTAATAATTTGTAATTCCATAACCAATAATACCTATTAGATTTTTATTAAACAATCTTCATATACATTATTCCTTAATCCTGACATGTATAATTGGCTCTTTTAAGAGGGAAGGTGCCTAAACTTCTCAATAGTCATCAACTATTAAGATTAACTTATCCCTCCAAGAATTTAGAAATGCTCTAGATGTAGTTAGATTTTCTAGAACTCTAGGCTCCAGAATGGAACATGAAAATCATAGTATCATGATAAATGTCATCATTTAAGTATAAATAAATAATGCAAACAGCGCTTGTGTGGAAGCCTTCAGTTGGGCATTTTGCATCTCAACTAACTGTAATTCCATAATCCTGTACCCTAACCCTATTAAAGATAGCTCCATATGTTGATTATGTGGGAATCAACAGGGTTGAAATGTTAATTTCTTTAACTTTCCAAGCTGAAGAATCACTTGTGATGTTATTTACATACAAGTCTGTACCGAGAGGATCTACATGTGTTTAGGAGCAAGTTACTAATTCTGTCAGTGAGCAAACTATAGTGCACATACTCGTGTACAGAATCTCTTTTTCTGTAATCTAGACTTTTATTTGTATGCAATATATTGAAAATAAATTGGAAAAAATTAACCTTTGTTATTTAAAAATACGAAAGAAGATACCCATGATGGTATTTATGCTAATGAAATGTAACCAGTGAAAACTTACATGATAATTTAAAATACACATGCCATGTAATTCTTTTTGATTGAAAGGGAATATACCCATGTATAATTTCTTTCCCTCTGAGAATACTAGTTGAACTATCAGTAGAAAAGCTACAAAACTAAGTAGATATAGTAATGATTCAAATATTATAAACTAAACTTTTAATGTGAGAAAATTGCAAGGTTTCAAAGCACCTACTTCACATCTGAAAGGAAGTACAAAGTTTCCTGATGCATTTCTAGTTTTCTATTTTCATCATCCATTTTCTTAACATGAAAGTCATTTACATGAATTAATATGTAGAGCAAGCTACCCTGAATTCACTTTTTTTTTTTCTGCTGTAACTACCTTGCTGATAAGGCAAATGCTCTCACGTTCTTTGTGACACCTAG
This sequence comes from Peromyscus eremicus, assembly GCF_949786415.1. NCBI lineage: Eukaryota > Metazoa > Chordata > Mammalia > Rodentia > Cricetidae > Peromyscus > Peromyscus eremicus. The sequence goes on along the minus strand of NC_081422.1, from coordinate 70,573,477 downwards.
CAATTCTCCTGAACCGTGTTCCTTCCTTTCCCTCCAGACTGTGTCAGTGTCTGTGTCTGTTCTCACACTGAGCTGCATTGCCTTGGACCGATGGTATGCAATTTGTCACCCTTTGATGTTCAAGAGCACAGCCAAACGGGCTCGAAACAGTATCGTCATCATCTGGATTGTCTCCTGCATCATAATGATCCCTCAAGCCATTGTCATGGAGTGCAGCAGCATGCTCCCTGGCTTAGCCAATAAAACCACCCTCTTTACAGTATGTGACGAGCGCTGGGGCGGTAAGTCGTTTTTGCTCATGTGCTCACAAATAGGCAGGGTATCTGCAAATATTGGATTAGCATCACTATTGCTAAGTTAGGCTTATATATTTGATTAGTGTTTGCTAAAAGAGATCACCAAAAGGCCGAAAACAAAGTTGAAGCACAACACAATTTCATAAATAATTCACATCATTTGTAAGTGCTTTATGTACAATTTTTAATTTTCATATTTTTCACAATGGAAATGTATAGAGGAGTTATCAATGACTCATTTTTAGTTATTTCTTATTTATTACTTAAAACAAATGAACTAGTCAATGAAACAAATCAAATTACAAATTAACAGTTTATGAAAATCAATACAAAAGTTTCTCAAAAAGCAAAACACAGAGATTATATATGAGCCAGTTATCCCACTCCTTGAGCAAAATCTTCAAGGATTTTATATCTTATTTCAGAGATACTTATGCATTTATGGTTAATACTTCTCTATTCATAATATTTAAGAAAGAGAATCAGCATAGATGCCCATGAAAAATGTGGTACGTATCACAATTGAATTTTATCCAATCATAAAGAAAAATAAAATATCCAGGAAAAATGGATGGAGCTACAAAAATATTACATAGAGTGGACCAAGGCCCAAAAGACAAATGTTACATGTGCTCTCTCATGTCTGTGTCTCAGCATCTAGTTTTTGAAAATGTTAATTTATGTGCAAATGAAGGAAGGTAGACACCAGGAAACTAGAAGGGGGCCCATGAGAGGGGAAGAAAAAAAAGACACTCTAAGAGAGGGGGGCAAGAAGAGCAAGAGAACACATACACTTTAAAAGTGGAATGGTTCTTCCTGGGAATGGAAGGGAATAGGCCAGAAACGAGGCTAGGGAAAAGAGGGGAGGTGTTCACCCGAAACTAGATACGCATAGAAACACCATAAGAAAATCTTTGCTTAAAATGTTAAGAGAAAACCAATAAATTCTTGTTTTCTTGTTTAAAATAAAAAGACATTTCTAAGATGGTTCAACGTTATGTTATCTGAAGTTCCCAGTTTCTTAACTGCCTCAGAGGAAACTAGGTTTGTGTTCATTTGTTTGTCTGTCTTCAGTTTAGAACAGTGTTCTGAGAGCATTACCTTCTCACAGAGACACTCAATCACTGAGTGAGGAATTATATCAGTTAGAGGTCAACTCTGTATGGTGTACATATGTACACACCTAGCACCCATGATAGTGATATATAAACAAGCAGAATTTTGGAGGCCTTGTGATTCTTTGCCTCAAAACCCCAAACTGTGGGAACATGGTTATCCATTCATGGCAAAGACACATATATGGACAGAAAAAAAGAATAATAAAAATTGTATGTTTCAGTATGACATGCACTAGCTACACGAAAGGAACAAACTGGCCTCTTCTAGTTAATTACACTGAAATTGCTCATACTTACAGAATTTGCACATCAGGAAAGAATGATTTTTAAATAGACATGTAGTCACACTGATTGGAAAAATGAATCAACCCAGGTGACCTGGAAGGCTCAGGTAGATGGATCCTGAATCCTAAGCCAGACTAGGCTGCACAGTGATGCTCAGTCTTAGAAAAAATCAAAACAAACCAAAGCAAATCAAAACAGAATTGTAATAAGTACAATTTTACAATTTGAATTTCCTGTTACTCAGGATATTAAATCTCTTTTCACTGAGTTTTACTCTTCTTTTCTAATGTTATAATGCTTTTGATTTTTTATCTTTTATATTTTTTATAAATTTAATAATACAGCCAAAAATAAACTGAATGGAAAGTTCCTAAATATTTTCCTTAAGTATCCTATGTCCCATTTATTTAATGTGCAAAAAACATCTAGAATGTGCTAGGCATTGTGCCTAAGAGAGCGCATTCTCCAGTGAGGCTGAGAGACAAACTACAGTGTGATTAATGGACTTGTGTACTGAGTACTAGGGACATAAAGGAGAGAACAGCTTCAGTCCTGGCCATTTGGACAAATGTCTTCAAAGGAGATGCTAATATTTCAGCAAAGTATTAAAGGTGAATCTGAATTCTGCCAACTAGGAGCAGGGAAGGGATATCCCAGGAAAGGAAAAGATGTGTTGCAGGAAGTACAGTAACCCACTCACTGGGCCCCCATCTTAAGGGAAGCATAGCTCCTGGGGTATAGGCAACCTGAAGAAATGACTTTAGCGGAGAGTTGACACTTCTTACATGATTTCTTTACAGTAAATTTTAGCTGGAAAGCATCCCATTACCCATAGCCTGAACCTTCTTAATTCATGACTAAATTGAGCCCTACAGAGATTACACTGTCTGTTCAAGATTATAAAGCAGACTGTGCATGTCAGTCGCAAGAGTCCTACTGAAATGTGGGAATCCTTTGAGGTTATGGAGAGGGTTATCAGAGAAAATACTTAGTGCTTAGTATATACCAGAAAAAAATTTCTAAGGTATTTTGGAAATGAGTTTCATTTATATGTTCATGGAGTATAATATAAATGATTGCTCTACACACACAATCAAGCATCATTAACTCCATTAATGAAAAGATTACCAAACTACAGAATCCTATCAACCTATCAATAAATGTAATTAAGTACCATGTTGTGTTTTTATAACATCTTGTATCAATAAATGTAAACATAAAATTTATATCTATTTCCACTATTTTATTATCTAGCTTTTATATAGATATTCAAAAGTCATTGATAAAACTACTTGAAAGCAATTCAATAATAGTCCACAGTTACTCAAAATGCTTCTAAGGGCAAAAATTAATTAATATTGAATTAAAATGATCATCTATAAAATAATCAAACAATAAGAACTATTCATTTGTTCTTCAGCTATTCAGCTATAAATTATTGATAGTTTACTGCTTGTAAGGAAAATATAAAAGAATTTAAAATAATTTCTGATCACTTAACTCCTCACAAATCTTATGTATTAATATTAAGATTCTTACATAGAATACCCCCTGTTCATGGAAACTATTTAAAATTCCATGCCCAAATTGGAAGATTGAAGGTCCGCAGAGGCATTATAACTCTCTTAGTTTGCTTTCTGTTGCTGTGATAAACACACTGACAAAGCCAACTTGGGAGGAAAAGTTTATTGTGTCTTATAGCTTATAGTCGACCATGAAGGGAGGTCAGAGCGAGAACTTAAGGCAGGAACCTGAAATCAGGAACTGAAGCACAAGCCATGAATGAATACTACTGAATAGCTTGCTCCTCATGGCTTGTCCAGCCTGCTTTCTTACACAACCCAGGGACATCTACCCAGGAATGACATTGACCACAGTGGGCTGGACCTTCCCACATCAATCATTAAGAAAACCCTACACAGACTAACCTACAGGCCAATATGGTAGAGACATTTTCACAACTGAGATTGCCTCTCCCAGATCACTCTAGCTTACATTAAGTTGTGGAAAAAAAACAAAGAAACAGGACAGCCACCATAACTCAAAACATCACACATCACAGGAAACACTTTATAACGCTACTTCTCTATATGGTGGCTATCCCTAATATCCCAATTTACATATTGACTATAGAATACAGTATCTTCTATTCGAGATTAATTTATGATCTTGGACTCTTATTTTTTAATCTGTCCCCTAAATTCAATAAAAACAGTTACCAAAAAAAAAACAATTGTGCTTTAATTATCAAATGGTACCATATAGGAAGAAAACTCCCATTGGCCTCTGTCTATCAAATCACTTTGAGAAGTCACTCAAATAAGTACCCTTCACACATGGTGCAAGATGACTGGGAACCCCTTAATGGCCATGTTGCCAAGGGTGAATGGCCATGCAGGAACCAATGATTTCTAAAATGATCATAATCATCATATGCATGGTTGCTGAAAACAAAAAGACAGATAACTCCAATGAAGAAGAAACCAAGGTATGTGTCTGAGATGTTAATTTTAACATGCAATGCGGGTCTGTACTATCAATGTCATTGCTCTTGAACATCACCATTCACCATGTTTATTATTCGCTTCAGTCCCACTCCTCCATATTTATAAAATTGTATAATGTCCAGGATTATTTTCATACTTTCTTGATTAGTAAATGAAAACTTAGTTCCTCAAGATAAAGTTTATTTAAAGGAAAGCTATGCATTTTGAACACTCATTCTAAGAAGTAACCACCTCATATCACTTTATCAAATGTTTTATGAGTACAAACTGTTTATCAAATATTGTTTTAGATACTGGAATTTTATCTGAGAGGGGTCTCATTATGTAGCCCAAGATAGTCTTGGAACTCATTTTGTAGCTCAGGCTTTCCTAGAACTCACTCTAAAGCCCAGATTGTCCTCAGACCCATGGTTCAACACATAAATTACTACTGCCCAGGCCTCCTGAAAACTAGGATCACAAAGGTGAACCACCGCAACCAGCAATGACTGTAGATTGAAAATACCTCTCCACCTGGAGCTAACAAATTGTACTTTGGTGGTCTGACAAAAACAAACAAACAAAAAAAAAACCAATAGAGTGAACCTTCCTTATAGTCAGAGTAATTATGGTTTTTGTCTCATGAGAGTTAGAAAGTACTTAAATATGTATATATGTGTATCAAGAAACAGTTACAATATATTCATTAGAGAGATGATAATAAAGCAATAAATATTCAGGTAAATTTAAAAAACCCATAAGGTTTAAAAATTGTCAAATTGAGTATTGGCAAATTATATTTAACATACTTGTCCCTGACAAGTATAGCATAGGGAGAATGTTGTAAATTTTGAATAATTAGGTAAATAATGCACCTTAACTCTTCTGAAGAGTAGTATTCTTTATTCTCTGATTTTAAAGACACTCTAAATATCCAAATTTGTGTCTGATTCATTGATTTGTGATAGCAATAGGTAGGTAGAGAGATAGATGATAGATAGATAGATAGATAGATAGATAGATGACATATGGACCTATAGATTCGTACAGAGAAGAATTTATTTAGATACTGCCTTCCATCAGTTGAATAAAGACACTGATTTTTGTTGTTGTTGTTGTTGTTGCTGCTGCTGCTGCTGCTGCTGCTGCTGCTGTTGAGACAAGCTCTCATATTATCCCATTCTGGCACTAAACTTGCCAGACAACCAAAGATGACCTTGAACTTCTGATCCTCCTGCCTCTACCCCCTAACTCTGAGATTATAGGTGGGCACCGCCACACATGGTTTTGTGCAATGCTAGAGATCAAACTCAAATCATGATAGGCAAGTATTCTACTGACTGAGCTACGTCTTCAGTCTGAGACACAGATGTATAGTCATCAGCCTTCAAAATGCTGCTTACTAATTCAGGCAGTGTTTAAGCAAAACAAATTTTATATAACTATATTCTAGATTATGTTTCACAAATATATTTTGAAGAAAATGATGATTATCAAGTGAAGGACTCAATGATATTTTTCAATACATGCAACTTAAATTTTCAGTAGATCGAGTTTTCAATTAGTTCTAAATTTAAGAATTAAAGCAGATTTTAAGACTATTACTATTATAACCTCTCCATTAATACACTATTGCTAGCCTGTAGTAGAATTTTGCTTGATCAACTTTTCTGCATAAGTAATCATCATAATATATACTTACTAGCTAGTTATTAAATTTTCCACTTACTTTCCTCCACCTGTTCAATTTAGTCTAATGCAGCTATTAGAGATTCAGTATGCATAAGCTTCAAAGGTGTGTGTGTGTGTGTGTGTGTGTGTGTGTGTGTGTGTGTGTGTGTGTGTGTGTGAAGTACATGTGGCATGTATTTTCTTTAAAACAAATAATAGTTCAAAGCCACTCAGGTACCAGAGAATTGTTGCTTTGAAATTGACCCAGCAAATGCTGTTCAAGCTGCTGTACTTCAAATGGAAATGATATCTGTTATTACTCCAGTACTTGAATTCTATCACTCTTTATTCAATGGCCTGTTTTACAAGATAAACTTGAAAGAAAGTTAGAAATGAATGGGGCAGATAAATGTCTCCTGACCCAGGAAATGTCTAAAAAGGACACCTCAAATTGGTTTCTTACACCTCCCAGCAGCCTATGTACCATGCTGTTCTTTCTACAGAATACAATACAAAAAATAAGAAACAAGATAATTTCAGAGCGAAGAGTACAAAAAATATTAGACTCAAACTCAATCAATCCCAGATAAGAAGTTATGAATTTAAGATGGCAGAGGCCATTAAAATTATAGATATGTTTAAAATATAACCAGTAATATAACTAAGTGCAAGATTGCTAAGTAAATGACCATTATTATGGTTATTAATGCACTTATTATGATGCATCCTAAATACAAATTGCTCTTATGATGAATTTAATCAAATATTCAAGGCTTCATTCTTTATATCACTTCTTAATTAAATGCAGAGGTGATAATTCCACAGCTAGCTTAGTCACTATTCTATTGCTGTAAAGAGACACCATGACCAAGGTAACTTTTATGAAAGAAAACATTTCACAAGCCTACAGTTTTAGGGGTTTAGTCCATTATCCTCATGGTGAGGGGTATGGCCACATGCAAGCATACATAGTATGGAGAGGTAGCTGAGAGCTAAATCCTGCTTCATAGGTACAGAGAGAGCCTGGGCCTGGCATGGGCTTTTTAAACTTCAAAGCCAACCCACAGTGACACATTTCCTCAGGCAAAGCCATGCCTTCTGATCCTTCTAATCCTTTCAAATATTGCCACTTATATTCTAATGAGAACTGTATTTATATTTAGCTCCTCTTTAAACAAGGGTTTAGTCATTTTTTTATTTAAAAAAAACTAAAAAATATTTTTTTATCAGGCCTCTTTTAGTAAATGAACATATAATACAATCCAAATAGTATATTTTAATTAGCCAAATGCAGGCATGCCAAATAAAGAGCCATTTGATTACATAAATTTCTTGATCATGGTTAAATTGTGATCACACCCAATTTAGAAATGACTAATTGTTATTTCTCTGAGTATATTAAATGAAATATTGTAAATTATTTTCCCTTGTGTGTATATAATATGCAGATGAAGCTCTCCAGAAAGTGTATTTATTCTTCAAAGGGAAAGGCTGAAGTGACCCCTCTTCTGAGTCCATCGTTCTAATGTCAGGTTTTACTCTTCGACTCTCACCTCAGGTGACGTCTACCCAAAGATGTACCACATCTGTTTCTTTCTGGTGACGTACATGGCACCTCTCTGTCTTATGGTATTGGCTTATCTGCAAATATTCCGTAAACTCTGGTGCCGACAGGTAAGTAATATCAAATAATTTGTCTGTGTCTTCTTTAGAATGTACATAAAAACAAATTTAAAATTCGTTGAACTCATGTAATATATACAACACAGGATTGTTTGTTCTAAAGTAATGAAACTCTGGATGTGAAAATACTGTTTTACTAATATTTAGCAAATGTCTTAAATTCTGCCTTAAGAAGGCTACACTTCTGATAAAATTCCAACCTTAATAATTAACTGGGTTATTTTTTTTTAATCTGGGAAGAACGATTTGAAATTTTTTGAAAGGATTTATTTATTGTTATTTTATTTATGCAGTGTTTTGCCTGCATGTATATCAGCACACTTACATGCACACAGTGCTCTCAGAGACCAGAAGAGGGCACTGAATGCCCTGGAATGAATTACAGATGATTAAGAGCCACCTTGTGGATTCTGGGAATCAAATTTGAGTCCTCCAGAAGAGCAGACAGTGTTTTTAACTGTTGAGCCATCTCTCCAGCCCCTGGGAGTAAAATTATTAATTTTACTTCTCATTATAAGTAACAAAAATTAATTCCAGTTCCTGAAAAGTGTAAATACAAATGGTTGTACTTTAAATGAAATTTTTGTAACACATTTAACGTATGGGTTATATCTTCAACTTCAATGATCTCATTTACAGTAGATTTAAAGAATAAGATGACTTAGGGTTCTTTCCTCTGCTCCCCCATCACCCATCCTACTGTCCCCTTCTGTACCCAGTATAATTAAGTTGTTGTCGTTGTTTTGAAGACTTTTTAATTCTGAATTAGGGTTACTGTGATTTACTAGAAATTTGAACCATTCATGAGATTTCATTCATTCTCTTAGTGATTCATTTGTCATGTGTTAATATCTTTTACATATCAGCCTTAAACTAAACCACCAGTAAATTCAGTCTTTAGAGGGGATATAGTCAGGTACATAGTGGAAACAGCCCTTTTAATACAAGCACAAGATACCAGAGCTTGGTGAAGTGGGAGATCTCTAAGCCTAGGCTGGTAATATTTAAGTTTAATCTTGATGACTTGAAAGAAATCAACAAGCGTGTGGAGAATTATAAATAGGCAAAGTGGATATCACTCAACTTCTTATGTTTAGTAAGTTATACGACGTGATAAAGATATATTCTTCCCTTCTCTATAACTATGGCCAGTATACTGAGTTTATTAAGCTTGAGAACTAACAGGTTGTTGGTCTCTTTTCTCTAACATATTTTATTGAGAAAGAACTTACTGAGATCATCTTAATTCATTAAGAATAATTCCATTTGTTTTGTTAATAAGTAGCATTTCTATTATTTGTGAATATCATATATTTATGCAATGTATTTTAATCATGTTTGCTCACCACTCCTCTCCTTAATTCCTCCCAGATCAACACTCTTTCCCTTGCAAGGTCATATCCTCTTTTTATTTTTATAATCCACTGAGTCAAATTTGTGCTTCTCATTTATTCATGAACTTGAAGACATCCAATGAAGTATGGCTGACCTACCGAAGGAGCCACAGGCTTAAAGAAAACTTATTTCTCCCAACCTCCAATACTACCCATCATCCATCAACTTTCTAGCTTCTCAAATAGGAGTAGGAGATCCTGAGCCTCTCCTATCTGCATAATGGAGTATTGATTGGTTCCAAGGGCCATGGGAATATACAGCAGATGACAACTAATGTTTGACAAGTCCACCCATCAGACGTATAAACTCCTTAGTGGGAGCCTCACTGGCAAAGTCGTGGGGTCACTGGCTGTGATAACTGGTTGTTTTCTGCCTGTAATTTTCTCAGGTGCCACTGCCTTGCCTCCCTAATAAGAACAGCTGTGGGGGGCTTCCCACAGCCTTTTGGTAATATGTTTTACATCTCTGAGCACACATTTAGCTGTGGATTTCTGTTTAAGCTGTATAATTCTGATGAACAGAAATATTACCAGAATATTCTTCTTTTCTGACACAGGATTCAATATTCTCTGTGGTGACATATTGCGTACCCCAATAAAGCTTACCTGGGGATCAGAGGACACATTTTGCAAAGACCTTAGAACTAGTCCAAAACAGACTAAGCTGTCCCTACAGAATATATATAAAGACTAATTCCCAAATGTTGTTTATTGCTAATTCAAAGCCAGGCTGTTTTCATTAAGACATAGTCCTTGTAATAGCTCCCTTTCTGCACATACCCTGACCGCTCAAGGTCCAGCCAGTTGTTTAATGTCTGGGACCCCTCACCAACTTAGATCTATGTGCATGGGTCAATATGACATTACTAGCCTAAGAGAAACTACATGACTTATCTTATGTTTTGAGAATGGGTAGGGCCCTAAAACTATAACTTATAATTGTCCAGATTTTGACTGACGGGGATCAGCAGTGACAATAAGGAGAGAGAGGGCTAGAGAGAGTTGTGTGAGAACTGCTGCAAAATATGAATGAAATATGTATGCATATTTGGATGAGAGACAAAGAAAAACATAAAAAACATGAGAAAATTATGAGGAAATAAATGGATGAAAGAATAAATGAATAAAATATAAATAATAAATAATATAAATATATATAAATAAATATGAGAGAAAGCTATATGAAAGAACTGCTGCTCCATAGAGGAGCCATGCCTAGGAACTGTGTAAAATGATATATGATGACAGCTATATAAATAAGATGCTTAACTATGGCTATATGGAAATTTATAACTGTATAGAGGCAAAAAGAGTCAGAGACCACTTCTTAAGACGAAGTAAAAGAGAAAGTTAGCATCAGAAAGCATGTATATTTTCTTATTTTACCAGTCAGATAGATAGAAACTTATTTCTAAATACCCTCAGACAAAAAAAAAAGTCTAGCCCTCACCACCTTCATGGATTTTCTTGCATTACCATGGAGGTGGCCTTGCGGCAGGCTCTCCATAGGCCCCCAATAGATCGGCTTGAACTTGGACATGTATTATATAGGCAACCATAGCTACTGTTAGTTCATGAGTATAGTGGTCTTGTCATTTTCAGAAGTTGCTATTTGGCCCCTGTTTTTCATAACCTCTGGCTCTTACAAATCTCTTCATTCCAGGTCCTCCTGCATGGGTCTCTGAATTGTGAGGGTGGAGGGTGTGATAGATATGTACCATTCGTGACTGAGTACTTCACACACACTCATTAGGCATTTTAGTTATTTGCAACTTTCTGAATTAACTGCCACCCATAGCAACAAAGAAACTTCTCTGAAGAGATGGAAGACCTACACCAATTTGTAGTCACACAAACAGGAATATTTGATTTAAGGCCATATTCCATGTTTCCTCTAGAAATACCTCACCAAAAATCCAAGGCAGGGGAACTCACAAACTCCAGGGATGAATCAGTCACTATTATTTTGCTAAAATTTTCCCCTAAATTCTAACCAGAAAGTGGTTGATTATCTACATAACATTTATACCATTATTTCATCCATGAGTGTAACTTACAATACCTGTCTTTATTGTAGCTCAAAGGGTCATAGCTGAGTAAGGCTGCTGATGACTTTTCAACCCCAGTACCTGCGTAACACCTTCTGATACTGTGAAAATTAGTTAGCAGGAAGGAAGCTTCCCTGTCAGCACTATATTTCTCCATGTGTTGTCAGCAACAGTGTCTTACCATCAAATTCTGTAGGAAATGAACAACAGCAATAGCCCACATTGCTTTGAGTATTGGATGGGACTTCCTTGACCAATAATTCAACATTTGGCAAGAGGCTTTTTATTTGGCAACTTATAGCTTCTGGGAGGAGAATTATTCCTGCAGTAACTCCAATTAAACCATTAAACTCCATATAAATATATCTATATGTAAACGCAGGTACATAATGTTCTATTTTATAAGCTTCCATATATACGTGGAAGCTCGTAAAATACTAGACTTCCATTCAGCATTTTAAAACATCCTTAGCATTAATTATTTTCCATTTCTAAAATGTCGTATTTGGTCTTTGAGGATGAGTCTTCATTTGTTTTTTATTCTATCTTTGGTATTCAAAATACCTTTTTAAGACCATCTTTCACTGATTGGAACCAAACAGTTTTTACAATTTCTAGTCCTGTATGTTGTACAATTCCTAATTTTTCCTTTTTCTTTTATTTTTTACAACAAGTTTTTCTTTTAATAATTATTTTCATTATGCTTACACATATATATTATTTTACATATATTATATATACTATATTTTACATATATTATATTATACGTTAATATATTTTATTTATATTTACATATTTTTATTTATAACTTCTGTGACATTTTTATATCCAGTAGCAAAGCCAAGTCATATTCTGTTCTCCAAATCTTTTCATCAAAACAAAGCAAGAAAACAAGGTAAACTACTGTAAGACATGAGAAGTGATTTGTTTAATTCCAAGCAACTATTTTCTCAGACTTAAAGCCAATGGCACTCATTCTAGGATGCTTTGTTATTGGAACATCCCACTTCCTTGTATGTGTTACTGTATCCGCTTTTGCTAGGCTACTCTACCATATGATGCATGCTGTTCTCAGCAACAACTCTGTCTTACTCCCAGTTCATGTCAATGTTGAGGTCAGCTGCTCTTCCACCAGTCTATGCAAGTGGTGCTTTCTGGGACATGACACTCTGGTATTTCAGGAAAGGCCAAAAGGCTGAAAAAATATCTACTACCTCTTGAAATTTGTTATGAGCCTACATCTTGTAATCTTTCGTTGGCCCCAGAGTCAGATGTTTAAGTAGTCTCTGACAAAAGGCACAAGTTCACAGGGCCTTCTCAGGAGGTGAGGGCAGATGATATGGAATATCACAACACAACAAAAGATGAAAACAAATGCAGTCTAGCATGCTTGAGTTTGACCTCTGGGCATGCTACTTGGTAGTTACACAAAGTTTGTCAATGACTCCTGTGACTTTCATCATCTTTAAAATTTTTATTTTATTCAATCACGTGTGTATGTCTGGGGATCATGTGTGTACAGTGCTTGTGGGGACCAAGAAGTTACTGGGATAGGGGTTACAGAGAACTGTCACCTGTCACATGTGTGCCCTGGGAGAACAATTAGTGTTCTTAACCACTGAGTCACATCTCTGGCCTTGCTTCCATCATGGCTAAGGTGGGTTGCACAGCTCCCAAATTCATACACATGATCTAAGTCATTGAAACAAGTACCCAGATCATTAAATAAAATGTCTCAACAGTCTGTGTTGTTAGCTGGACTTTCAACTAAGTCTGTTTACATTTCTAAATTAGCATGTGTTGAATTGTTTAGTCTGTGACCTCTGCCCTTTGTCTTCATTTTTTTTCCATGCTAGAGGATCAAACTCACAGCCTGGCCATGTTTTGAGTGACATCTTTGCCACTGAGTGACAAATCTTGTGACTGAGTAATATCCCTAAAATGAACTTCCATTATGGGACTTTAGAGCAGCCTTGTAATGATCCCTGTAGGCCATTAATTGATGACAGTACCTAGTAGCCTGAATCTTTGTATCCTTCTAATCATCACATGCCAAAATGAGCACAATAGAAAAAATTAGTGAGAATTTAAGTAAGTGAGGACATATAGCAGTCTATTGTCCATCCATTCAGAGGAACGCTTTTAGAAAAAATTAGAATATGACAATTTCTCAACAAAGAAAAAGTATTAATGTACAATAGAGTTATACAGATGTTATAAGTATAGATTGAGGTTCTGAGGAGCATATTAGATATTAAGATCATCTCCCATTATGTAGTTTTGCATATATTTCCATATTCACTTGTTTAAAATTAATGTACCTTTAAAACTCCTTAAAAGTAATACACAATTTGTCTTGTTACCATTGTGTCTACAACTGTTACCTGTTGCCTTGCACAAAGAAGGAACTTGAAAAATGTGCTCTAATGTGTGAATGACTCTTAAACCATAAACAACATGCTTATTTATTATTTAAGCTTATATTCCCAAAACTTTAAAATAAATTCAAATTGTATTACAGGCTTAGAACTGATCTACATTTTTTGATGAAATGTCCCACTTAGTACAATCCACATGATTTAAAAGATTTGCAGTAAAATGCCTGAACTGTGAAACTAAAACATTTAAAAAGCAGATTGGAATGGAAATTGGCAAGTTGAGCTGAGCCCACTTTACAGCTGTAATAAAGTAAATTGACCCCAGATGGATAATTAAATAGAACTCTGCTTGAACGACGCTTGGCTTCTCACTGTTACTGCCTCTAAACAGAGTCGGCAGGCCTTGCCTTTGCCATGGGCCACATCAAGAGAGTCATCAAGTGAAGGGCCTAGCCTATTTGCTTAAAGTTATGAAGATGCATGGATTCTGTTTTGTACTTTTGAATTAGCAAATGTAAAATTATTAGTGAGCAAATTGTGTGCCCTTGTCTGACTTTGTTAAGAACTTTAGTTATCATTGTCTTGCTCAAATCAGTAACTTCCACTCCCCTTTCCTGTGACAGTATGATTTAAAAAAAATTCACTGATGATGAAACTGCAGATTGGTTTCCCAAGATCCTCTCATTCAGAGACTTCTTAAGCTTAACTCACTTGGCTATTTGTGCGTACTTCAGTATTCAGTCCAGTTCTGAGCCTTCTGAGAAGTAATAACAGATTGTATTTATGATGTAAACTTCTGTAATTCCACAGATATTATTAAGCACTTGTGTGTCATACTATGTGAGATAGTAGAGGTGAACAACAGTATACTATTAAGTAAGATGGGATTTTAACTTTTGAAAGACTGAAAGACCTTCAGTTTTATAATTGTGTCCATGATCCTGTCTACCTTTTATTCACCGACATTTTTAGAGAAATTAGAATTCATGCAGTGATATCTGAGTAATATTAATCAGTCTAGTATGAGAAAATAGACAGAAAGTCATAGAAGACTAGGAGAAGCAGGAAAGCAATGCTCAAGCTCAACAATGAAATAAAAAAGCACAAGTGAATGTAATTGCTAAGGTATATTAAAAAATTACTATAAAGATATTTTTGTTTGTAATTCTTTTCTGTTTATATCCAACCTGAAATACAGTATGTAAAACAATAAAACTGAAAATCCAGCTTATAGTGTATAAATATAACTTATAGGAAAGATGAAGGGGGTGTGCAGTGATGTTGGAAAAAATATACATTTATACATATTAAAATTTGATTAGTTAGTATTAATCATTGTTTAAATTAAGCTGTATATTGTAACTACTAGAAAAAATACTTTTTTCAAAAAAGTACCTAGTGAAAGACACAATAAAATTTAAATGTCATAGTAGAAAACAATAAAAAAACAATAATAAAATACTAATGGAGAAATAAGGGAACACAATAGATAAAATAAACATATACAAAACAAATGCCCAAATTACAAATGTTGATCGATGTAAATTAGAAAATCTGAACAGACCTGTTAGGGGACAGAATGAGTCATCAAGATTCTACAAACATTAAAAGTGAAGAGCCCCAGATGAGAAAGAACATGTGATTTTTGTCTTTCTGAGACCTGGTTACCTTACTTAATACAATAGTTGCCCATACCATCCCTGTTCCCATAAATTTCATAGTTAACTTTTCCTTAACAGCTGAGTAAGCTTCAATGCTCTGCATGTGTCACATTTTCACTACTCATCTTGTTGTTGATGATGATAGACATCTAGGTTGGTCCCGTTCCCTCCCTTATTATTGTGAAAAGTGCGTCACATTTTCACTACTAATCTTGTTGTTGATGGTGATGGACATCTAGACTGGTCCTGTTCCCTCCCTTATTACTGTGAAAAGTGCAACAACCAGTACAGATGTAACTATCTATCTCTGTAGAATAATATGGAATCTTCGCTATGGCTGGGTCATACAGCAGTCAGAACTGGGTGGGCATTTTAAGGAACCCTCATATTGATTTCCATAATGGTTACACTCGTTTAGATTCTCACCGGAAGTGGATAAGGGCACCTCTTTCTCCACAGTCTCACCAACATGTTGTCATTTGTTTTCTTGATGAAGCTACCCTAGCTGCTTCTTTGTCAACTTAACATAAGATAGATTCATTTTGGAAGAAGGAACTTCAATTGAGAAAATGCTCCCCCCACCACCCCACCCCGCCCCAGATTGGCCCATCAGCTTTGGCAAACCTGTGGTGAATCTCTTGATGGATAATGTTGAGAGGTCCCCTGCTCACCATGGGTGGCGCCACTTCGCTGGTGGTCCTGAGTGCTTATAAGAAAGCAGGCTGTTGGGGTGGGTCAACACATGATCCTGGTTCTGGGCCTTGGTCTTTGCCAATTGGTCAGTCTGCTAGCTCTCCCATGTCTTCACTACCAGCGTGAGCTCTGTGGCATTGTCCTGGTGAGTTCACACCTTGCAGCGAAGAGCAAGAGGCGGGTGGTTCTCCTGCTTTGATGCCCTCAGGGTCGTAGCTTCCAAGCCTACGCCTTCAGGGTCAGCTCTACTCTGTTGCCCAGGCAGGAGTGGCATAGTGCCACCCTCCTGAGTGCTGCAGCTGATGAGGAGCAGAGGCAGCTCTCCAGAACATCCACCTCATTGGTGTTCTGCTGGAGCACGTGAAGAAACCGGTCCTGCAGACCCAAAGCTGCAGGATCTCCACAACACAGGGCAACAGCAGGATAATCAAGAGGAGTTCCAGTGAGGGCCCAGCATTGAGAGTGGAGCAGAAACCGGCGGCCTCGAACCAGACCAATGATTCTCTGCAATGAACACTTGCAAGTAAAGATATACGGATAAAAGGGTTGACTGCGTGACTCGCTGTGTCACACTACAGCTTCCGTGACGAGATTTTTTTTCCTTCTCTCTTTTTTCTTTTCTCTTAAATTTTATTTTATTATTTTATTTGGGGTGGGGAGGTTCCAAAGGCAGAAGGTGGATACGAAGGGACAGGGAAATGAATGGGATGGAGATGCATGATGTGAAAGATACAAAGAATAAATAAAAGGAAGTGGGGGTGGGGTGGGGGTGGGAGGACAAGAGGTGGTGGAGAAAGGAGGCTGAGCAAGTCATGTGGAACAAGCCAAGCAGCACTCGCCCAGGGCCCTAACTCAGTTCTTTCCTCTTGATTATTCCAGGGCCCCTAATTCAGTTCTTGCCTCATATTCCAGGGCCCCTAACTCAACTCTTGCCTCATGTGCCTGCCTTGAGTTCTTGCCCTAACTTCTCTTCATGATGGACTGTGAACCCTACAAGAACTTTCCTCCCCAAGTTGTTTCTGTTCATGGCATTTCATCCCAGCAAGGAAAGCCTAAGGCAGTAGTCATTCTGATAGGGGTGAGAGTCTCAAAGTGGTTTTAATTTACATTTCCCTGATAGCTGAGGGTGTCAAACAGTGTTGAAAACATTTATGGGCCATTTGTGTTTCTTCTTCTTTTTTTTCTGTTCTTTTCTTTTTTTTTTTTTTTTTTTTTTTTTGGATTTTCGAGACAGGGTTTCTCTGTGTAGCTTTGCGCCTTTCCTGGAACTCACTTGGTAGTCCAGGCTGGCCTCGAACTCACAGAGATCCGGCCTGGCTCTGCCTCCCGAGTGCTGGGATTAAAGGCGTGCGCCACCACCGCCCGGCGTGTTTCTTCTTTTGAGAACTAGCTGTTCATTTCATTAGCCCATTTATTGACTGGCAGTTCTGTGGTTTGGGTATTTAATTTTTATAGTGCTTTATTTATTCCATATATCAAGCTCCCTGTGTGAGGTATAGCTGACAAAGACTTTCTTCCTAATCTGTTGGATATCTGTTTGTTCTGCTGATAATTTTCCTTGCTGTGTAGAAACTTTTAAATTTCCTAAAGTCTATTTCTTGATTCTTGGGACTATGCCCTGCATCATTAGAGTTCTATTCAGAAAGTTCTTATCAATATCATTGACAATACCCAAAACAAGTATATTCCCTATGTTGTGCTCTAGAAGTCTCGGGTTTAAATTAAGGTCATGGAGCAGAAGAAATGGCTCAGCTGTCAAAAGCATGTCGTACTCCTGCAGGAGACCCAAGTTCAGTTCCCAGCACCTATGTTAGGCAACTCACAACTGTCTGTAGCTCCAACTCCAGAGACATCCAACGCCTTTGGCTTCTGTGGGTATGTGCACTCACACGCAGATATCCACACACAGACACATTCACATAGTTAAAAATAAAAATGATGTTTGAAATTAATGTTCTTGGCCATTTGAATTGACTTTTGTAGAAGACTGATGATGTGGATCTAAGTTCATTCTTCTGAATGTTATATATTCAGCTGTGTCTTCACCATTTCTTGAACTGGCTGTTCTTTTCCAATGAATGCTCTTGATGCCTTTTTCAAATTTACGTACCCACTGATGTGCATTTATCCTTGGGTTCTTTATCCTATTTATTGCTACACATGTCCATTTATGTACCAATATCATGCTGTCTTTTTTACTGTGTTTTGAAAGTATAATCTGAGGCCAGCTCCTATGATATCTCCAGCAGTGTTCTTTCTATTTAGGGTTGTTTTGTCTACCCATGGTCATTTGTGTTTACATGTGATTGTGATTTTTTTGGGGGGATTATTTCCTAGTTTTCTGAAGAATGTCATTGGAATTTTGATGGGGATTTGCCTGGTGAATATGCAGGTTACTTTTATTTATATGGCCATTTTCATAAAATTAACTCTGCCAGTCCAGAAACATGAATGACCTCTCCTCTATCTGACAGTTTATTTAATTTCTTTTTTCAGTGTCCATCATTTCCATGGTGTTTTGAACTAATAATTATTGTTCACATTTCTTTTATAGTATGTTCCCATATCAAAGATAGTTTTCATAGTTCATTTACAGTGTGATGAACAAGTCATGTGTGGCCTGCTTTCTATAGTTAGCTATTATGGAGCCCTCAGTGACATATTGGTGAAAGACCTTCCATAAGGACAAACTCCTGGAATTTGTCTTCTCTGGTCCTTTTATGTCATTATTGCTACTTCAATGTAATATGACATGCACTCAAAATTCAGGGGCCTGAGGTGATAGTTCAGTCTGCAAATTCCTTGCCTTGCAAGCGTCAGGACAAGACTTTAATACTCCCAAAGTCATGCAAAAACTCTGAGTATCATAGCACATGCTTGGAATCTCAGAGCTGGAAAGGAGGAGCCAGACTACCTAGCCAGAAAACCTGGCCTACTTGACAAGTTCCAGGCCAATGAGAGACCCTGTCTAAAGAATGAAATGGATGTCATCCAAGGAATTCCAGCCTAGGTCATCTTCTGACCTCTAGTGCATGTGTATACACATGCACACTAGCAAAGTAGGGCACACACATGAATCTGAACATACATGCATATAAACATACACACAAAAACTGCTTACTCTCTTGTATGTAAATTTTCCAAAGAAAACTTTTTACAACTAAAAATGTGTTTTGAAGTTTTGTACAAATTAAAAATATGATCTGAAATATCCTACTTAGCATCTTCTCAGTCAAAATCTATAAAATGAGATTTATAATTTGCCTTTAAGGACACATTGAGCATGACTTAAGGTCATGTGCAAGTCTTGAGTGTCAGTTGATGTAAAGACTCCTAATGAATTTTCTGCTCTCTCCTTGGGGCTGCTCAGGTTCTCTGCCTTCTCTCTCTTATGAGTGGAGGATGAGTTGAAGGATTAAGCATCTTCTGCCTTCAGGTCCTTATCTGAAAGTGGCATTGCCACATTTCTCTCTCTTTTTGTTGCAAGGGACACAACTCTTCCCCCAGGGCACTTTTTCTTCATGGGAATGTTTTTGATACTTGAAGAAGTCATCAGGCAGAATATTGGTTCTCTCCTTCATGGGAACACTCAAAAACAGAATGATCTGTATGGCTTTATTTAGAAACCACTTCGAGACCACTTGACAGACACTTGCCAGCTTTTGTGATAGAATCTTCCAGAACTTTTTAAGATCCATTGCTACTTCTACAGAAGTTGTTTTCTGAAACTACTTTTTGAAAAGAGAGCCACAGGACTGAAGAGATCCTCAGCAGTTAAAAGCACTGGCTACTCTCACAGAGGACCTAGGTTCAATTCCCAGCACACACTCACATGGCAGCTCAAAACTATCCAATGCTAGTTCCAGGGAATCCAATACCTTTCTCTGACCTATGCAGGCACCAGGCACACATGTGGTGCACAGAGACACAAGAGGGCAGAACACTCCTATACATAAAATAAAAGTTGAAAAGCCTTTTAAAAAGTTTTCAGCTGACAATCACAGAAGAGGGAGAAGTTTCAGTTCTTGTCTCTCCGCGCTTTGGTGAAGTGGCCCCACCCATTTGTGAGATGTTTCCGTTGCAGGGCAGGTTTTCCTTAGCATCGCTGATCTCCTGAACTGAGAATATGGTCAAGTGGGGTCTCCTGTAATGAGACTCATCTGTTTGGACATCAAAGCAAAGCTCCATTCTCAAATGAAAGATTCTCAAACAGACTTTGATCGTATAGTGTAAACAACCACGGGTTCCATGTAACCTTCATTCTGAAAGGCCACGGGAACACGCTGCTCTGTACAGTGTGCAGCGAAAAGATGAAAGTACCAACTGAACAACTGGAACAGAATCAAGCTGTCCCAGTGGTGTACTTATTGGCACATCTTATCAAAAAAAAAAAAAAGGCACATGCTGAATTTTAATGTTTTGCTAAGGTCTATCAATTTTCATGAGATTATAATTAAGAAAATATTGTACTTGGCAGAACTTTCTGCTATTATCAACTAACTGAAAATCAAAGGAAAAAAGCATGTTGTGTAATGTAATTGCTACAAATTGTAGCTATTTGGAATATTAGTGTAAGACCTGGAAGGATTCTCATTGTACTTGTGTGCTTTCTGGAAGAACAAATTGCAAAATTAGTTTCAGGCAATTTTGTAAATGTGAACACTAAATCACAGAGAGTAGTTTGTTTTTGTTCCCTCTATGCATAGATTTGCTTTGTCTGAATCAGAGGCAGAAAACCTCATAAAAAGCAGTAGCCGGTTGGGTGCTATGTCTCCGTGTGACAGCAGATGGCAGTATCGATGCACCAAAAATTCATTCAAGTGTTTTGTTTTTTTGGTGTGTGTGCGTGTGTATGTGTGTGTCTCTGTGTGTGTATGCCTGTGTCTGTGTGTCTGTGTGCGTGTGTGTCCCAGTGTGTGCGTGTGCGTGTCTCTGTGTGTGTACTGTGTCTCAGTCCCACTATCTGATGAGTGTTTAAACGTAGGTGTCATCTGAATCTAGATTTTGTAATGAAAATTTATAGTCGGGATTTCTTAGAATTTTTCTCTCCATATTTTATTTCTTTTTAACCATGGTATGTATTTTCTATTGTTCTGTTTAGACCGCGATAACGTTGTCATGCTTTAACACAACAACAATAACAAAAGCTTGTTTAACTTTTTTCTCATGCAAATGTCTATTTGGCGTTTGACTAGATGAATGCTAAAAACATACAACCAAGCCAGTGCTCTGGGGAGATGGGAATTCTAAACTCTAAACTTCTGTTTCTTAATCTTTACTTCTATGTGGAACGTTGCTAAGTATCAATGAGGGATCCCCTGTCCTTTCAGATTCCAGGAACTTCTTCTGTGGTTCAGAGAAAATGGAAGCAGCCGCAGCAGCCGGTTTCTCAGCCCCGAGGGTCCGGACAGCAGAGCAAGGCCCGGATTAGCGCTGTGGCTGCTGAGATAAAGCAGATCCGAGCAAGAAGGAAAACAGCCCGGATGCTCATGGTTGTACTTCTGGTCTTTGCAATTTGCTATCTACCAATCAGCATCCTCAATGTGCTAAAGAGGTAAAGCCCGTGTATTTACTTGAAAATGAAGCAGCTTGACATTTAATTAAGAACTCTTTTCTTTCTAAACAGACAAAACCCTCTCCTAGATACTTTCTGGCTCGCCCACTCAGTGATGCAGTTGTTAGAGCACTTAAGGCAACCTCAGCCTTCTAGCATGCTAAGGAAGTACTCTGGTCAGTCAGTGAAGATTCACAGCCGAGTGGGAGATAAAAGGGTTGTTTTCCTAACCTCTTGGGGTTGACTGCTAAGCCTTAGTGGAAGGAAACAGTACTAAATATTGTGTTTCAATGACTAATTTCATAAACAAAAGTCAACTACAGTTATGAGTTCTTTTTCATGAGAATAAAATGGGTTTTCCAACTTTGTTCTCAAGTATATAAACAACCACACTACAATTCTTTCTGTTAAAAAAATATTTTTCAGGATAAAAAGGAGATTAGAATAATTTGTTTGGGGCACTAAACAAAGAATCAGTGAAGCAGATATTTTGTGTTGAACGTTAAACTGAAAGAAGAATGTCTATTTCTTGAAGTCATTGGAATGATTTCAGTATCAATATTAATATAACACATATATATGCTATGTTAATATAATATAGTGTGACACGTGTTATATGTTGCTTATTAATATAACATATTAACATAGTATATTACTATAACATACGGCACATTTTCCAGTTAGTAGTGCACAGTTTGTTACACTTTAGACAGCACAATGAAGTTCAAAGGACTTTTGACCAGTGACGTGAGCAGCAGATGCTGGGGTGCAGTCTGGGGTGCAGTCTGTCGGCACAGCAGCAGCCAGCTTCACTGGGAAACAGCAACCCTGTTGCACACACCCTGGTCCCAAGGCAACCTTAACTCTGGGTATAACAGATTTCGAACTTAATCTGGAATCGCTCCTGTCCCTCTTCCCCAAGTCAGAGTCGGTATGGTATTCCTCACAGCTGGGGAGCTTGGAGACAGGCAGGTGTCTTGGCTGGAGTCAGACAGAAGGTGGTATAACCGGCTGCAAAGAGCTCTCCTCTTTGACCTTGGTTTTCGGTTGTTTGAAGGCTTTTTCCGTGAAGAAGTGGAAAATGAACTTTTGTTCAGAAACGTTACAGCCCTGTACGTATAAGGTTTTGAAAGCTCCTGTTCCTGAGATACGTTGTCTGCTCACAAGACATAATTTACCCTCTGCCTCTGCTAAGCCTGACCTCTCATTCCATTCCTCACAGAAATCAAATACAAATATATTAAGCGCTTTACTAGTTTATGTTTTTCGATATTAAGAACATCATAAACATGAACGACACTGAGTAGATTCCTTCTTCCTCTCCCTCTTACCCTCTCCCTTCTCCCCCTCCCTCTCCCCTCCTCTTCGCCCCCTCCCCCCTTACTCCCCTCTCTTTCCCTTTCTCCTCCTCTCCTCTTCTTCCCTTCTCTTTCTCCTCTATTTTGCTAGTCTAAATCAAATATTTTCAAAATGGATTTAGCACTCTGTGGGGTGCACATTTGAATTTCTTCTATCTCTGCTCTTGCACCTCCCCCTCTAATCATTTCCAGATGCCCTCTTGTCAATAATATTCATCTTATTATTCTGAATTAAACACCCTCCTTTCCTAGGGGGGGAATTTTAAGTTTAATTTAAAACTTTTTTTCAAGTTTTGAGCCATCTTCCTATTTTCATACAAACAAACATTTTAAAATAATTTTGAAATTTGTTTTTACTGCATATATATGTAAATTTAGCCTTGCCTTGCTCATCAATCTTGTTTTCATTTATTTTTCACACACTGTAAAGTCCTTCCTTCTTTTTCTTGTAATGTAATCTTTTGCCTGGTTGGTTAAAACTAACTTCCTCAAAGTGGTCTAGTGTTTCCGAGGTTTTGAACTAGTGATTGCATCTTATGTGTATTTAATTTGTCCACATTCTTTCACTGTGTGTGTGTGTGTGTGTGTGTGTGGTTTGCAAACTTCTACTACTCTATAGAGCATCACTTTGTCCCAGAAATTCATTTCTATCATGCACCTTTCTCTTTAAAAAGCAAACATAAGATAAAAATCACTGATAGGGCCACCAAGAGAGAACACCTTGTCTCTTCATCCTGGGACTTACTGAGTAGCTGCAAGTTATGTGGATGGGTGAGTGGATATCATTATTAAATTCTACCAAAAAAAAGAGAGGGAGATTTGTAAGAATAGAATACAGTGGATTTTTTTTCTTTTTAGTGGTGTGTGTGTGTGTGTGTGTGTGTGTGTGTGTGTGTGTTGCTGCACACATGTCATAGCACAGGTATGGAAGAAGCAGGGTTGTGCTTTGTTGCTGCAGTGGTGCGGTACACTCCAGCCTAGCTGGCCTAGGAGCTTCCAGGAGATTCTCCCGTCTCCACCTCCAGTCTCACAGTACGATTGCTGGGACTACAAACGTGCACTTCTCTATCAGGATTTTTATGTGTGTTCTGGGGATCTGAACTCAGGTCATTAAATCTTCACAGGAAGTGCTTTTACCCCTTGTCTAATCTCCCCACACCAAAGAAAAACAGTGTTAAAATTGCTCAAAAGTGGCCTTTGAGGGTACTGTAATATATTTTTTAGTTTAACATAATATATGAAAACTTGAAGCTCATGAACCTAAGGACTATCGGAATCTTACCCACTGAAAATTAGTTATTGCCTGTATACAAAGACATCTCATGACAAATTTCAACAAGGCTGGAATCATTAAAGTTGAGAAAATATACATCCATCAATGCACAAATGAAAGTGGGAAGAATTTAGAAGACCAGTTTTGGACTGCTAATTAAAATATATACAATGGGTCTGGGAGATAGCTTAGTGGGTAATGCATTGGTTGGTCTTTCAGAGGACCAGAATTCAATTCCCAGCACCGATATGGCTGCTGACTACCATCTGTAACTCTGGTTAAAGGAGACCCAGCACCCTCTTTTTACCTCTGTGGAAACCAGGCATGCACACAAGTGATGCACAGACACACAAGCAGAGTATCACCCATACACATAAAATAAATTTTTAAAAATGTACGCCGTGGCATAATAGCAATAAGGTTAGTCAGTCACATCTAGAAACAAGATGACAGATGGGAAATTCAGCTTCTATCTTCTTGACAAGAGATTTGCGTTTCCTCATTCCAGCCTTTTCCTCTGAGCTGATCCAGCTTTTGATTCACTATGTGTACCCCGGAGGTTCTGATGGGTACCAGAAACCATTCTAAAGAGACTGCGCTGTCAGTGCCTGTCACAGAGTTCGGGGCTGGGTTACTGCTGTGTTCACCTTGGGAATCAATTACCTAAAGGTCACTCTCAATTTTCTGTTTCTGTTTCTCTTCCTGCAGAGTATTTGGGATGTTCACACACACTGAAGACAGAGAGACTGTCTACGCTTGGTTCACATTTTCTCATTGGCTTGTATATGCTAATAGTGCGGCGAACCCCATCATTTATAATTTTCTTAGTGGTAAGTTTTCGATGTTTCTTCTTTAAGCCTCTCCTCAAGAGTGATGCCTGTAGAACAGATGCCCTGGAGCAGTTCTCAAGTAGACGCAGAACTTAGTCTCTGTTTGAGCTATGATAGCCCCTGACTAGATTTGTTCTGAATTTCTTCTTTTTGAGAGTGAATTCATGCCACTTAGATCTTCAGAGGGCATGATCTAGTCTGCTTTCTTGGAAAACTTAGAATAAACGATAAAGGGAAAGTGAAAATTTTGAGTGTCTTGCATCCCTTACATAAACTTATGATTGAAAAGTATCTGTTTTGTGTAGACATGGGTGTTGTTGTTGTTGTTGTTGTTGTTGTTGTTTTGTCAAAGTGCATAGCCTAATTCAAACTGGATTGGAACCAACCCACTTTCAGATATTTTTGTTTGTTTGTTTGTTTTTTGTTTTTTTTTCAAGACAGGGTCTCTCTGTGTAGCTTTGCGCCTTTCCTGGAACTCACTCTATAGACCAAGCTGGCCTTGAACTCACAGAGATCCACCTGGCTCTGCCTCCCGAGTGCTGGGATTAAAGGCGTGCGCCACCACTGCCCGGCAACTTTCAGATATTTTTATACTTTAATTTTTGTGGGTAACATTCGAGTCACTTAAAGAATTCTCACTAATCAAAAAAAATATTGCTCACAAGTAACACTTAAGTTAAAAAGATATACACATACACACACCTATAACTAATATGTTATATTTATTATTATTTATTATGTTATATGTATGTATATGCAGTGAGATATGATCTTATTTACCCTCACTTCTTCCCTCCAAATCCTCGTCATGATCTCCCAAACATACCCCTACCAAGTTCATGTTTGCTTGTTCTTTTTAATAACTCACAAAATCCACTTAGAGCTGCCCCTAAGTGTGAGAGCACAGGCCACCCACTGGAGCTTGGGAAACCTACAAGTGACCCCATAAGAACTGTGCTGCCGTTAGCTACATTTTTGTTCTATTTTGTTCCCAATTACTTGGCTATTTATTTATTTCCATTTCTAACTAGTCATTTTTATATGCGAGAAAACTATTTACTGTACATTTAATAAACAATGTGTGTCTTCCAAATTCATATTGGCTTTTTTGGTTTGCATGATTTGTCTAAGTAGTTAGAACCGTCAGATAGAGATAGACTTGATGGGAAGAAAATTACAAATAGAAGGATCTATTATAGATCTCAAAAAGTTAGAAATGAAAAAGGATTTTGTGTTCTTACCATAAATACATAACAAACATTCGCATCTATTGAATTCCATTTAAGCTTTGATAACTGCATACATTTACTGAAATATCACATCCAGAAATATATATTTTTTATGATTTCATGTACTAAAAAAGTTTAGTTGGTAAAAGAAAAGGAAACCCAATTTTATTTCTGAAGAGCAAGGTTGTCACTTGAAAAGAATTGGTGCACACTGGCTAGTGCTCTGAGCTTGCACTGAGTAGGGGACACATGTTAGGAAGTGGAGAGACAAGAGCTGGAAGCAGAAGGCACAGACCAGGGCAGAGTTCCGGTATAAGGTTAAAGGGAGTCAGAGGGGCCCCAGACTACCACCTGCCGCGTGTCTACCATTATCTGTGAATGGTCACCACACTTAGTCCCTCAAAAGCCTAGTGGGATAGCTTAGGCACAGAGAGAATTAAAAACAGTTTCCAATAACTCCCTTCACTCTAATAAAGGTGATCATTTCATCTTCTTAAATGCCTAAAATCTTACTAATAGCTTAAAATAAGTACTTCCTAAGATTTTTCCAGTTTTTTTTCTTTTCCTATGTTGCCACACATGGATTATGAAAGCGAATTTTCATAAATACTTCAATTTATTTTTTTCTATTTTGTTGAACTCTTACAGCACCAGCATCTTTATACTATAACACATCTCTGTTTATTTAGTAATACACAATGTAGATTTCGTGGCTTTTGAAGCAATTAGGTGTCTATGCAACTTTTTCTAAGAGCCATTTAGTATTATTACAGGGTTAAAAACTAACGAGAAACACAGGGTGTTTTGACTTTAAAGAAAGAAAACAAACGCCAACTATTACATAGGAAAATACTTCATCGTTTAATTTCCTTTCTCTATTTCCTTTATTGATGCAAAATGCTCCACCTCACTGTTAGTTTGGCTCAAGGGAACGACTCATTTGTACCTCGCGCACTAGGTGTTGAGCTGTTTATGCATAATTCACTTTCCTTCCATTCTCTCTGGTCTGCCAGGAAAATTTCGCGAGGAATTTAAAGCTGCCTTTTCTTGTTGTCTCGGGGTTCATCATCGCCAAGGAGATCGTCTCGCCAGGGGACGCACAAGCACAGAGAGCAGGAAGTCCTTGACCACACAGATCAGCAACTTTGATAATGTATCAAAACTCTCAGAGCACGTGGTGCTTACCAGCATAAGCACACTCCCAGCAGCCAACGGGGCAGGACCGCTTCAAAACTGGTAGAATATTTATTGCTATGACGAGGAAACCCGACTCAAAAAATCCTTTTATACAAACTCTGTGAACGGAAGTTTTAGTATCCAGCTGATCTAAACCTAAAATGTCAATCCATTTTTTTTTTAAATCGATCACTCTTTGAAAATAAGTAAATTTTAAATACTTCCTGGACCATTTATTCGAACATGTTATACGTTTAAATTGCAGCTGAATTTATTTTAGGCTATTTCTTCTTAGTTCTGTGAACTGAAGTTTGTGGCAATTAAGGGTTTGAAATTTTCTAATTCTTTTTATAACCTCTTTGTTATTTTAATTTCACAACTCAAAATGGTTGCTAAAAATTACCGAAAATTAATCATTTCCTTCCCTGATAAAAGAAGTAACAATTACTCTCGGTTAACAACAGACATATGTTAATCGACTTAATTTTTTTTTTTTAATTCACAAAAACTATCATTACAATGTGCTAACTGGAAGACCATTTATGAATAGAATAGCATACAATTTGTATATATTCAAAATCTACCTTTCCAAATCACATGAAATATATACTATTAAGCTTAATTTGCCACTAATTTTATGTTTCATTTACTAAATATTCTCAGGTTTATAACCTTACAGTATCTAAGATTTTTGTGTGTGTGCAATACAGAATCAAAATGACTGTGTTAAAGTAAAAATTTTGCAGCAACTACTAATACATAATCATTTTCATCTCTGGGGAGGATTTAACATTTAAATTAAGAGCTAAAACATCAGATTATTGTGTTCTTCAAGTTAGGAACAATGAGTTAGTCATCCCTTGCTGAAGTAAGAATGTCACGGTGTGGTAGGTAAGAGGAAGTGAGAGAAGGTGGCTGCAGCCAGGGTTTGAGAAGGGCTATAGTCCAGGTCTGGGACAGGATTTAATAGCTGAGCACTTCCCTAGCAGCTTGTACTAGGCTAGCATTTAGTCCCCATCGTTGAAAACAAACAACAACAAATACATGAAACAAAGCTTGTCGTAGTCTAGTGGGGGAGAAAGGCTGAGGATTCCCAGGCATGGCAGAGTAGTCACACAACCAAAGACAGTGATCCCCACCACAACACTGGCAGTACTGTTGCAACCCCCACCCCATACCCATTTAGTTATACTACACTCTGTGTTAGTCATGTTAGCATGCCTGAGGCTAAGAGATGAGAAGTTAGGAAAGGAGGAGGCTTGCTACTAACTCATTCACAAACGGAAAGTGTAGAATGTATTTTATATAGATGTAAATCATGGGATTGAAATAATTATATCAAATTTGTTCTCTGCAAAATTCTTCCAAAGCAAGTATTCACTTCTAAATGAAATTAAAAGTTTAAAAGCATATTTATAAAGTTGTTCTTCATCTCATAGTGAGCAGTAGGCACTCTGATTATATTAAGAGCAGATATATTTAATATTTAAGAGAGATTTTATTTGAAAATAATCATATAGTCATTTTGCCTTTTGCCCATCTCCTCATTCTCAGAGAAAAATAATGCAACCCAACTATCCATACTTTCTTTTCAAAAGTTTAGGATTTTGTTACCATGTGCCTTTTAGTACTCTAAGCCAAGACTACCCTCTTATATGAGGTTTATCAAAATTATATGGCTGAATATTGTGATGTTCTCTATCTATGAACATGATCACTTTCAATGTCTCCTTTCTCCCCTTTGAGGGCTTTGTCTACCATATATATATACTACATGAAAGGAGAGCTGTAATTTTCTGATTGTGATGACCGTTAGCACTTTAAGATTTGAAGATAACTGCAAATCTTCTTGGTAATAAGCCTTAATAGCCTTGCAGCTCAATAAAGATGAGATAATGATTTTATCCATTATGGTTGAGCTTCATTAACTCTAAGTTGCTAGACAGTATTAGATTCTAAGATGCCAGTTCTTGTTATATAAACAAGAGGAGAGGCCTTGAGAGGGGAAAAGGTGGAGAAGGGTGGAAAAAGAGACAGGGGGTGGGGGAGAGAGAAAGAGAAGGGGGAAGAAGTGGTATAGGTATGGTCAATCAAAAGTTATAATTTTTTTTATTCTAAATTAATGATCTTAAATGTGGTGTGGTCCCTGGACCATCAACACCTACAGTTCCCAGGATCTAAGATTAAACATGTATCCCAAACTTACTGACCCTGAATGCCTTGGGTTTGGTATCCAGGAGTGTATGTGCTTACAAATCCTATGGGTGATTATAAAACACTTCAGCTTTGATAGAGCTGCTCTAAATGGTGTCTCCTGGCATCACCTTCTTAGCCCATGTGAAATAAAGTCTTTTACTGCACAGGTATCGACAACAAGGAGTAGCATCTTCACTACTGTCAGCCTGGCTGGAGGTCTGAGAGAAGAGGCTGAGTGTCCATGTGGAATCTCACCCATGTCATCTCAAAGAGATAATGGTTTACGAAACAGTTGCCACTGTGTTCTTAGTGTTGGTTAAAGAAGATGGACCTTAAGGCACTTGTGCGCTTTATAAGTGACCTGGATGACTTGAGATTTTAAAACTTCCCAGTTATCAATTTAATTTACTAAAGTTTCTGTTTTATGGAAGCGGTTCATTTTCAAGAATAACTATTGCCTGGAAGAAACCTGATGAATAAAACTGATACATAAATGAAACTCTGGGAATGGAATCATGAAGCATGTATATATTTCTCAACATTAGGGCCCATGAATCCTGAACGATTTGGATTAATATGGTGACCTTCATAGGAAAAAATGGTTTTAAAAAAAAAACAGGAGGCCCCAAAACATAGCAGTGTTATTGGAGTGCTTAACTACTTACCTCATTGTGTGCTAATGACACAAATGAGAAGACTTTATGGGAAAAGTTTATTTTGGAGCTGAGTTATGCTGAACATTGGACAATTTATCCGCCTTTATTTCTATTGTATTTCAAACCTTCAATGTGAGATGTTAATGTCATTAGTTTTGTCACTAATAAGAATGGTGTAATAATTTTACCAAATATATTTGAGTTTAATGATTTATGAATTTTATAATATCATAAAAATCTTGATATTTTGAGTTCATTCATTTAGAGCTAAATATTATCCCAAGTTTGTGAGGAAAAGAAATGTGACTTCTAAATTTTCCACAATGTGGAACTATTAAATAATTATAAACTATTGGTAAGTTTAGTGCAAAAGTGTTAGGCACAGTAATACTCCGTTTCACTCCAGTGCACATTGATTCAGGAAGAATAGTAACTATGTTTATAAGTGACAATATGAATGTGTCTAGAGATGTTAGTAATCATAATCGAAATGAGGGCTATTAGCACTTTGATACAATGTAACAATATCAGGTTTGCATTAGCTGTGAATCAAACAAGAATCAACTCCATTTCAAAAACATGTGTAGTCCTTACAATTAGAAACATTTCAATGGAACTCAATTTTCAGTGGATAACTCTTCTATTTCATGTCACAAGTAAAAGCATAAATTCCATTAGATTATTTTCAAATAGTTTTCACATTGCTTGAAACAAAATAATGGGATGGGGGGTCATTATATAAGTAGGAAAGTATTAATTTACAATCCATTCTATTACTTTATGCACAGCAGAAAACAAAGAACAGGAACATGAAAAGAACTGTCAATTCTCCAAGTTCAAAGGGAATGTTTTTCTACACTTTTCTGCTACTGAAAAGGGGAACAAAAGACTCCCCAACTTGCCACGTATTTCTATTCTTTTAAATTTTCTTTATGGGCTTTGGAGTTAGAAAACCTAGGTTTTTCATGAAATATGTTTCTACTATTGTATCTATGTGTGTATCAGCATGTCAGTTGTTCAACAAGTATACATTTAAGGTCCTTTATGCCTGATTGTACTGTGTTTTCATGAAGATCTTTCTTATCAAAACAATGTGATTATATGTCTCCCAGTGTGAAGATTGAATTATGTAGCTTTTAAGTAAAATATTACTGAGAAGTCCATAATCACATCTACATTGTCCTGCTGTACTATGTGAAAAATTATGTTGTTGTTCAATACATAAATTGGATATTTGCTCATAATTATTGTCAAATCTTTGCAGTTAATGATTGAATTAACCCTGGTGCCATACATGATGACCAAAATATTTTTCCAATAAGTTTATATAACCAGGGATAATTATGATATAAAAGATTTTTAATATTGTTTCTAAGAGGAGGTACTACAATAAAGGTTAATATTAAGTACACAGATATTTCATAAAAGTTATACAAAGCCACACACTTATCTGAATCAGAGTTTTCCTCTGTTTGTGGCTGAGAATAATGGCACCCTTAATTTTCAAATCACTCTCATCGTCTGCGAATGCATGAATTGGTTTTCTCTGGGTAATTAAACTTTTAAACTATACCTCTAGTTGGCTCCTCTTTTACCCAGTTGATTCTCATGACTTTAGAATTTAGTGCAAATGGTTTAAAATTTTAAAACCAATTCCTATTCGGAACATTTTATTCTAACCTCTATGAAAACATAAAATGATCAAGGTAAACATTTGACTCAAGGAAGTATGATCGAAGAAGTATCATGTGGCTTCCCTGGAGGAAGAGAGCTATTTTGAAATGAGGTTCCTAGAGGAGGTTGTCAGTGGTAAGGATATTTTTGTGTAATCCACAGTCACACACTAGACATCAGCCCTGAAGAGAGGACATAGCATCTTGTCTTGCATCCAAGCCAATGGCCATGCACCAGGAGTGACAGAGAACTTGTGGATGTGTTCTCTGGTCCTGTACTCCACCTGATTCTGGTTGGTCACCTGTCCTTCTTTTCTCCAAGTCCACCCCTGTCCTGCACTCCAAAGCCCCAGGGCTGCTCACCACCCTAATATTATCAAATTCTATTAGGCTCACCTTGTCTCCTGAAGTGAGCAAGGAACAAATTTCAAAACAAATGAATAAAAGCTCAAGGAAAAAGGAAAACAAAAAATGAAGAGGAGGAGACACTTCAGTTTCTACCCAGGAAATGAATGTGGAAGTGCTAGTGTCTCAGTGATAGGATGTTGTGCATACACCCAGAAAAAGCATAACAGTCATGTGTTCGTTCTGTTTTTAGTAATTTGAGGAACCTTCCTACCAATTTTTACACTGGTGGCACCAGTTTACATTCCCATCAGGAGAGAAAGAGAGTTACTGTTTTCCAACATTCTTGCTAACATTTGCTGTCTGTTTTCTTGGTGATGAAAATTCTGATGGGGTAATATAGAATATCAAAGTAGTTTTTATCCCTCATGGCTAATGATTCTGAACACTTTTTCAAATATCTATTCATCATTTGTGTTTCTACTTTTGAGAACTAGAGGATATTAGTGTTCATTTAGTGTTCAATTTTTACTGATACATATGTGTGTGTATACAATAGACACATGATGACTATATAGATGACTATATCATCCACCTATATTATACATTAGACAGGGGATATATATGTCTAATGTGTAATTGAGAGAGATTTTTCTCCCATTTTATCTTTTATTTTGGGGGTTGTTTACTTTTCTGTACAGAAGATTTTAATTCCATACAGTTCTATTTATTGATTTTTTTTTATGTGATTTTCTGTTCTACTTGAGTTATTTTCCGGAAGCCCTTGTTTGTGCTTATATTATAAAATGTTTTCCCTCTTTTCCTCTAGAAATTTTCAAGTTTGGGGTCTTGGGTCTTGACTGTTGTCAAACAGTCTTGAATGGCATTGGTCTTGGCTCTTTTTAAAGAGTTTTCTAATGGTAACAAGTAGTAAATCCATTTGGTCCTGCCATTTCCTTTATGTTGTGACATCTAATTATCAGTCCTATTGCTTGCTTCAGACCTATTTGAGCTATTTATATCTTCTTGATTTAATTTCAGGAGATCAAATGTGTTTAGGAATTTATCCATTTCTTTCTGATTTTCCTTTTTAAGGGGGATGGAAGTAAGTTTACAGTGTATTTCTTCCTCAATAAATCTTGGTATTTTTTTCAGTTTTTAAAGGAAGTTTTTAATTTATTTTTTTAGTATGTGCATTATAGGAAACAAAACACAAGAAGCCAAGGACAAAGTCACCCATTCACAAGCAGTTCAACTTGATGTGTCCTAGATCCTGCAAGTGTACACACATTTAGGTGACTGAGATTGTACAGTATGTACCTGCTGCCCCCACATTGTGAATATTCACTAACTAAAGACCCCAGGCTACATGAGAATTTTGATAACCAAGAATACACCAGGCCATCTCAATCTGTCAGACAAAAATTACAATCTTGTCTTCCTTGGCAACAAAAATTTCATAGAAGACAAAAATGGCAGCAGGCCTCTAGATAGAAGGACTGGAAAGTTACCCTTAAAATTTTGCAATCCTTCAATGCTCAGCTGACAAGGAAACACAAAGCCACAGACCACATGAAGTACAGCATTCCTAAGTTTATCATCAGATCTATATACTAAAATATGAGGAAGAAGCCGTGTTTCTGCTCAATAAACGTATCCCTATGCAGTACTGAAGGTGTACCTACGGCAGGAGTATGTCAATCTCAACACAGCACAGTGCTGCAGATCTCATTCTGTGAGCCTCCCTCTGCCCCTCCAGTCAACCTAGCAACATGAATTAATTCACACTGTCCAGAAATGGCTTAACAATTCTGTGTTCAAGAGGACCATTTTCAGTCGGTCTGTCAAGCTACCCTTTTAACCATATGCTCTCCTTTAGGACTTATAAAGTTCAGATGTGGAATGAACTTTGTGCACAATAAACATAAGCATCTTCCCAGAAATGCACATATGGATCCCTGGGTACAGTTGTAACTGTCTTCTAGATGTGGTGGTACTAGCAAAGAGTCCTTCCCTCATCCATCCTCTTCTCTGCACAACTCCAGTTCAGATGATTCTAGTGAGAGTAACACAAAGGCCACCCCTAGAAGACAGTCCTTCCAAAAGACTAGCAGGACAATTATGGTGATTACTTTGCTACTTCTAACATCCTTTGGGCACTGGGACTTACCCTCCAATGCCTAGCAACATTAACTGAAATGCATATCTGAACACTGCTAGACCTCAGAACCAACCAACAGGTACAATGCCTCAGTCTGCACTATTCTTTCCCCTACCCACCTCCAACACCTGCTAACAGCATCTGCTCAAGACCAAGATTAACAATTCCATTCCTCAGTGTAACCATTCCTACGAAATAACAATCCTTAAAAGTTGGTGTTAACCCTCTGTTTTTACCATGCTGTGCATTTTTTGCATTTATGAATTAGTGTGTGCATGTGAGCACATGCATGCCAACTGCACTTGTATGGAGCTAAAAGACAATTTGTGAATCAGTTTTCTCCTTTTATCCTGTGGATCCTGGAGATCAAACTCAGGTCACCAGCTTAGTGGCAAGCACCTTTACCTGCTGAGCCAGCTCACCAGTCGACTGTGCACATTTTCTTCTGGAGCCTGTTAGAGCAATTCTCTTTTCACGTCTACTTTTTTAAGTTTTGGTCTTCTCAATAATCTTGTGATTAGTTTGCCTAGGAATTTTTCAAATCAATTATCTTTTCAAGTAATTAACTCTTTGACAGATTTTGTGCATTGTTGATTTGGTTTCCATTTCATTAGTTTTCCCCCCTAAACTTTAATATTTCTTGCCATCTGTTGCACATGTAGTTGGCTTGTTATTATTTTTCTGAGACCTTGGGGCACATCATTAGAATAGTTGTTTTGTGTCCTTTTGATGTTTTAATGGGAGTGCTTACAGTTGGGGACTTTCCTCTCAGAACTGCCTAAGCTACGTCTCAGATGCCTGAGCAAGTTGTGCCATTATTTTCTACGCTTTTGGGATTTTTAGACTGTCCTCACAGTGACCCACTGTTCTTGTCATGCTAGAAACCCCATCCAATGACTGAGGGAAATGGATGCAGAGATCCACAGCCAGGTCCCAGGTGGAGCTCCAGGAGTCCAATTGGCGAGAAAGAGGAGAGTTTATATGGGCGAGAACTGTTGAGACCAAGGTTGGATAAAGCACAGGGACAAATAGCCAAACGAATGGAAACACATGAACTATGAACCAATGGCTGAGGGGCCCCCAACTGGATCAGGCCCTCTGAATAGGTGAGACAGTTGATTGGCTTGATCTGTTTGGGAGGCATCCAGGCAGTGGGACCAGGTCCTGTATTCAGTGCATGAGTTGGCTGTTTGAAACCTGGGGCTTATGCAGGGACGCTTGGGAGGAGGGGACTGGACCTGCCTGGACTGAGTCTACCAGGTTGATCTCAATCCTCGGAGGAGTCTTTGCCCTGGAGGAGATGGGAATGGGTGGTGGGCTGAGGGGAAGGGGAGGGGGTGGGAGTGGGGAGAACAAGGGAATCTGTGGCTGATATGTAGAATTAAATTATATTGTAAAATAAAATTAAATTAAATTTTAAAAAGTATATTGTTTTATTTCCAATCACTTATATTGTTTCTGTGTGTTTTCACTGTTTTTTTTTTATTGCTGTGAAAAAAAAATACACGACAAAGGAAACATAAATCGGAAGGTTTTACTTCAATGTACAGTTCAGGAAGATTCCATCAGGTGTGGCAGAGGAGGCACAGCAGTGGGGATGGGTTGGAGTGCATCTACACTCGGCAAGCAGAGAGGGGAAGGCTGGTGCTCAGCTTCCTTTGTCTTTTTCTGGATGTTTTGTTTATATGTATGTATATGAATACATATCACACACGTGGTTGCTTATGGTAGAGGGCACTGGATCCCCCAGAACTGGAGTTAAAGGCATTTGTGACCCACCTGATGTGGAGGTGGGACTCTGGTCATCACGGAACCTCCCTCCAGCCCATTCCTTTGTCTTTTCTATTCAGTACAAGACCTCCATCTATGGGATGATGAGACTGACATTGGAGTGGGTCTTTCACTGTCACTGACCTAATCTAGAAACTATCCTCACAGACAACAGGGAGGAGGGTTTGTCTCAAGTAGACAGGATAAACCTACACAGTGAAGGTTCTCTTGCTGTTGATTTCTTCTTTCATTCCTCTAGGATCTGATAAGAGCCATTATTTGATTCTTCTGTACTTTTAAACACTTGCTTTGAATCCTATAATATGATCAGTTTTAGGGAAGGTTCTGTGGACCACTACAAAGAATGTGTATTCCCTACCTGTTATGCTATAAATGTGTTACGTCCAATTTAGTTATGTTATAAATTGCCCTTTTTAGTTTTTAGTTTGGAAACCTATCTAACTAAGTGTGAAGTGTGGACATCTCTGCCCATTGTTACAGCAAGATTTAGCCAAAGTCTCAAACAGGCCTTTTAGTGTTTGTTCTATGAAATTAAGAGCCCTGAGATTTGATGCATAAATATTTGTGATTGTTTGCTTTATTAATATGTAGTGGTCCTCATATTTCCCTGATGAATTTGTATTTGAAATATCTTTATCAAATATTGTAATAGCTATACCAGCTCATTCTTGGCTTCCATTCATTGGCTGTGTAGATATTTTCCTATCCTTTATCTCTCAATTTGTACATGTCTATGCTTCAAGGGGGCCAACAATTCCCTCATTCATTTTAGAGCATATGCCGTTGTATCTCCAGGAGAGTATCTGTGGACCTCTCCTCCTATGTCTAACTGGAGTTGGAAGGATTTCATTCTAGTTCATTAATTGTTTGGTTTCTTAATGTTCAAGAAATTTCAACACAATCTCACTTCCACACGACCTAAATTATACAACTCTGCTCCTTTCTAATAACACAGCCACATTCTATCCTCATGTCATAGGTTCATAGGCATTCTTTCCACTATAAATTTTCAAGTTAAAATAGTTTATTTTAAAAATTATAAGCCAAAATAAAACTTTCTACCACTGTCAGACGGGGTCACTTGGAGCTAAGTTAGCAATGGACTTCCAGATAGTCTTTCAGAAGGTAACTATAGATACAAAATCTTGAAGATTTCTGTCTTTTGTCATCTCAAGACCTATCACAGAAAATAGTACCTTTAGAGGGTTTTCTGTAGGAGTAAGCAACCTTTTCATTACTCTTCAGTATTTTAGAATCCATCCTAATATTAGCCACAGGTAGACCTGTCTTCTATTGCAGAGGAAGTGTGTGTGTGTGTGTGTGTGTGTGTGTGTGTGTGTGTGTGTGTGTGTTTTGTATATATTTTGATGTTATAATAGCATTCTAAAGAAGCATTCTTAGGGCTAGAAGGACAACAGAAGATCTGTAGGCTGCTTAATCCCACCTTTGTAAATATACAAAATGACAAAATGTCATGGCCAATGGTATGTATAATAATCTTTATTCAGCTCTTCACTTTCTTCTAATAACTTCTTTGCTATCTGCCTCCATTTCATGCTATTTTTTTTTAAGATTGTATTTGGTACTAAAGTGATTTTTTAATAAATAAAGTCATGTCAAAATCCAGGAATTAAAAAGTACTGAAAATTTAAAGAGATGGGTGTTAAGCAAAACTGAGAGGCAGATACAAATGCATTTACATGCATGGATTTTCAGGAAATAATTCCCTTTTAAAGTTACTAAGCCTGAATCACAGACACAAGACTTTAACTTTTAAGATATGGAAAGATACAAATGGAGATTTAGGGTCTCAGTCTCAAAGATTATGACCTATGCAGACAAGATCTGTCAGTACCAATTTCTGAGGATAGGATGGGGCATTTTTGTCCACGCCTCAGATGAAACGTGAACTGCCTTGGTTTATGTATCTCAGGACTCACAAGTGTGATCCGGTAACTCTACACCATGACAGAGCACATGGATAATTTTTACTTAGAAAAAATTCCCACAAACTGTTTTTGAAATTTCAGATCTATTTAGTCCTTTCTTAAGTGTTTTTGTCCAAGTCTTGATGTACAACTCAGCTATTATAACGGGTAGTGTTAATTGTCAACTTGAATGACCTGAGAGATGGGTCTCTGGGAAACTGCCCTAATTTTATTAATTGATATGAGAAGATCCATCCACTCTGGATGACACCATTCCATGACTGTGATCCAGAACTGTATTTGCAGACAAAGGAGCTGAGGAGCAACACACAGGCATTGCTCTCTGTCCTTGTGGATGGACAGCTGTCTCAAGTTTCTGATGCTTCTACACTCTCCAACATAATAGACTATAACCTTGAACTTTATGCCAAAATAAGCCCCTTCTCTCGTAAGTTACGTCCATCAGGAATTTCTATCAGGAAAAGAAAGTAACAAGACAAGAAACTAAGACAGCTATGATTTTCTTAAGGTTAAAAGGTAAACATTTTGATAAAAGTAAAATTGTCTTTTTAGTGTTACTAATTCATTGATCTCTCTGGTCTCCCTTAAGTACATCATAGTACCTATTTTCTTCCCAAATCAGTGTAGAATTGGGCCATTTCTTTCCTATTGAGGTACAGTTATTTGCAGAGGGGGACTGTGTTATATTCGAATGATTTCTGTGCCAACCACTACCTAGCACAGTGCCTCTTCGTAAACCTCAAAATTCCTTTCCTGATTAACTAAGGAAGTGAAAAGATCTCGGCACAGCACTTTATATCATTTAATTTTGCAAATCTGAAAAACAAGGAGAGATGAGGCCAATGACCCACTAAGCATTATTTTAAAGATTTATTTCTATTTTTACACATGCATTTATGTCTACGTGTGTATGCACCTGTGTTTGGGTGCCAACAGAGGTCAGAAGACAACATCAGATCCCCTGGAGCTGGAGTTATTGGTGGTTGTAAGACACCTAATATGGGTATTGGAAACCAAACTTGAATCCTCTGGAACAGCATCAAGTCTTCGTAACCCTTGAGCCATCTCTCTAGCCACCCTTGACAGCATTCAGTGCTGTTAACTTGAATTACTTAAAAACATCTTGACTGAATAATTATCTTCATCGGGTTGCTCTTTGGACATACTTGTGATGGATTGTTTTGATTGGCTTAATTTGTGCAGAAGGGCCTAGCCCACTATGGGAAGTATAATCCCCAGGCAGGTGATCCTGGATTGTATAAGAACACCAGCTGAGCACAAGCCTGCAAGCAAGCTAAAGAGTGAGACAGCATACAGCATTCCTCTGTGGCTTATGCTTCAAATTCCAACCTTGAGTTTTTGCTCTGATTCCCCTCTACAATAGATTATGACCTGGAAGTGTAAACCAAGTATACCCCTTTCTCTCCAAGTTTCTTTGCTCAGAGTATTTTATCAGGGCATCAAAACAAAATTAGATAATAACAAAAAATTACAGTGTTTCCTATTTAGCTAGACTTTATATGAAAAGATGTATGATCAAGAGGGTTCAATTCTCACCCATACCCACACAATGCAAAGAATATTTGAAGTTCAATCAACTTTCACTTGTCAGATATTAAAGAGGGTAAAGTTTCCTGTTCTGCATAGAAAAGCTTCCTTTAGTTTGCTAGCACATGTAAGGCAGGATGGTCTGGACAGAAGCAACATATTCCCATTGTGAAGAAGAAACTACCCCTTGCCAGGAGTTGCACATCATTTAAAGAGAAGCCAGGCTCTCACAGGAAATAACATTGGGCATGTGAAAACTGATGGAGAGCAAGAGGAAATATGAAACTCATGCTATGAAATAAATGGCAAGCAACAGAGGGATTGGTAAGGCAGATTTGCATTATGGAGAGCATATCAATAGCCATGTCACCTGTGAATTTGAGACTCAAACGTTGTTTAGATATCAGATAGGTTTCTACAAAAAGGCTTGTTATTCTTTTTTTTTTGGGGGGGGGAGACATGGGTATTTTGCCTGAATGTATGTCTGTGCACCACAAACAAGGCCAAAAGAGGGCATCAGATCCCCTGGAACGAGAGTAACCAATCATTGTAAATTGCCTTATGATGCTGAGAATAGAATCCTGGTCCTCTGTGAGAGCAGCCAGTGTTCTTAACCATTGAGCCATCTCTGTAGCCTCCTTAACAAACACAATTTGTATCTAAAACAAGCCAGTGGCAACAAGGCTGGAAAATACATAGTAATTTTAATATCTGGATGGAATTTGGGGAATAAGAGTGATCATATTGTGTTTATAATGTGTCCTGGCCATAATCCACTTTAGCAGAGGTGCCCCTACAAGAATTGGGACAGCTAAGAACTTCAAATACATTCACACATTTTTCACCCGTTAACATGCTTTCTTTCCTTCTTTCTGTGCGGACAGTGAGGCTGAGTTATGAGCACATGTAGAAGTTTACTCCAGTAAACTTCCTCTTTCCTCTTTTCTCCCAACTGGTAATGCAACCTAACCTTCTTCTCGCATGTGCTGCCACAAGCACCAGAAACTAGCCGGTTTGCTAGACTTATAACCACACCACATGCTGGCACCTGACCACTGCTGCCTACTCTGCAGGTTGTTCTCAGTAACAGTGGTGTTTCTATAGCAGTGTAGTAGATGAGGCACTCTCATTCTCTGTCTCTGTCTCTGTCTGTATGTGTCTTTCTGTCTCCGTGTCTCTGTCTCCCTCCCTTTTTTTCTCTTTCTCCATGTATGTGTCTTTGTGTATCTGTCTCTGTCTCCCTTTCTCGCTC
Organism: Peromyscus eremicus; assembly: GCF_949786415.1. Lineage (NCBI taxonomy): Eukaryota > Metazoa > Chordata > Mammalia > Rodentia > Cricetidae > Peromyscus > Peromyscus eremicus. The sequence continues at coordinate 70,532,773 of NC_081422.1, read as the reverse complement.
TGTCTCTTTTCTCTCTCCTAGGAGTGTGTGGGTATATGACTATCAATAAGTGGAAATCAGACACATTTTTCCTTCCAAGAATTCTCACCCAGGAACATCTTACATCAAAACCTGTCCCCAGGTCAAGTCTCTTTAGCAGGGCGTCTTGCACCTCATTTGCTGTCTCTCAACAGTCTCCCTTTCTGTCTGCTGACTTGCTACATCACACTATATATCCTACCCTATAATCCTTAAATCCTTCTTAGATTTGGTGTCTAAATGGAAAAAGAAACCTTGGGTCTGTGGGCCAGAACGTATCAAAGGTTGACAATTTGAGACAGTTAATCAGTCTAAAAGGATGCTTCCCCAGGTTGATATTTTTAAAAAATACTACTAAATACTGCTGAAGCAAAATCTAAAAACAGTAGAAAACAAAGACAATAAATAAACAGCAGCAAATCTCGATACCCACATTCACGACTGAAATTCAGTGTTTACTGTTTAGGTTTCACTTTAATGCAGAATACGAAGTTGAGTGAATGGCTTTAGGAAGCTGAAGTTTACTCATCTCTCACTTTCTTGCAATAACGTTTCAGAGAGAAGGCTGCATCTTCACAGTCTGCAAGGTGTGATCTAGGATTCAACTCCTTAGAGAGGAGGAAGCATCACTTTACAGCCTGCAGGTGATAGGGGCCTCGTATTCCAGCCACAAGCTAAGAGAAAGTTCTCAGGCATGAGACTACCCCAAGTGCTACTGAAGCTACATCTGTTATATACACATTATACAGAAGGAGGAGGAGGAAGGGACCAGATGATCCAGGACATCTGTGTTTAAACTTTTCAGGACCTTTGTGGAGATAGTGGCTACCTGTTTCAACAGTCAATGAGGTCACAGTAAAAAGTGCTTAACTAATAATTGAAGTAAGATTTGGGGAGAAAAGCTACATAGATATCCACTGGGTAACCAACACTTGTGCAGTGTTTAAAGTAGGTGTTAAGATCTTTGATAGTTCAGGAAAGTTATCAGAAAGGTGGATATTTGGGGTGATAGAAGTAACTCAAGGGGCTGGAGAGATGGTTCAGCTGTTAAGAGCTCCTTCAAAGGACCTAAATTCTGTTCCCAGCACTCACATGTCAACTCACATTGCCTGCAATTCCAGCTCCAGGGAATCTAACCCAGGTTAGGGTTCCCTAAGACATTCATTAACATGCACATCCCTACACATAATTAAATGAATAAAAATAAATATTAAGAAACAGTAATAATTTGAAGAAAACCGTTTAGAATAAAAAAGTCAACAAAAGCATCAAAACAAATATATATTATAACAAAACCAAATTAATTGACCAACTATACTAAAATTCTAGTTACCAATTGCTTATCATAAGTATATTTAAACTAGTAAGAAAAATTCTAAATTAAAATTATGAGCAAAGATACTCTGAGCATGAACAACAAAACTATAGTTAGTTTCAATCAGGCAAAGTAAAAGTGAAGGTGGAAATGTGACAAAGGAGGCATTATACCAGGATTAAATATACAACCCAAAGTCATAAACTTCTACAAATTTGAGAATACATTAATAAAATACACTGTAAATATAAAACAACCGGATAAAATTCAAATGTTGTATACGAAACAAATAATTATGTCTGTGTAAATCTACTAATACTTATGTATAACATATTTGTGTAGAACACATTTTGTTCTTAAGATGTTGAAATATTTACAAAAATTGTTCATTTATTTGGTCATCCAGAAAACCTTAATAAATGCAGACAGAGATATAACGATCAATCATTTTCATGCTAATTGACTAATGTTATTCCATAAATGGAAGCAATGTGCTACAGTGATTGTGATCATCAGCTGTAGAGCTGACCTCATTTGTGACCTTGGAAAGTTACTTGTATTCCATATCTGTTTGACCATCAATAATATTAGGAAAATAATAAACTCTTGCTGTGTGTGTGTGTGTGTATGTATGTATGTATAGTGTGTGTATGTATGTTTGTGTGGGTAGACATGTATGTACAGTTGTATATGACATGCTTGAATGTATTTGGGAAGAGGTTAGAGATCCACCTCAAGTGTCTTCTTCAGGTGCAAAAGAAAAAAAAAGGTCTATCATTTAGCTTAGCACTCATCAATCTAGTCAGATGTCTCACCAGTTAGCTCCAGGTAACTGCCGTTTCCACTACTCACCAACCCCCAAGTCCTGGGGTTACAAGTGGGCTCCACTGTTCCTGACATTTACTTGGATGTTGGGGATCTGAACTCAGATCCACATGCTTGCACAGCAGGCATTTTACTGATTCATCTTGCTCCTCAGTCATAAAAAAATAGTTTCTACATCATAAAGCACTTTGGAAAAGTAAACGAAGCAGCATAAACCAAATGTTTAGAACCACTGTAGTTTATAGTATACACAAGTAATATTAGTATGAATATTATCTCAAAGGTTAAAAGTTTTATGCTTCTTTACTATGAACTGTTTTTATTGCTTGACTTTTTGAAATCAAAGGTCACTTGACAGTTCAGATGCACCCAGCCTATGTGCATATTTCCTATCAAGTAACATAAATAGATACATTCACTTAGATTCTGATATAGTCTCTCACTTACGATTAGTATTTTGGAGAATTATCTGAGAATATTTTCTCCTTTTAGTTAAAATAGATTCTTTTCTCCCATAATATATTCTAATTACAGGTTCTCTTCCCTCTACCCCTCCCAGTTCCTCCCCCGCTCCCCTCCCATCCAGACCCATTCCCTTCTGTCTCTCATTAGAAAAGAACTGGCTTCTAAGACATAGCAACCAAACAAGATAAAATAAAATGTAATAAGATAAGACAAAAACTATCACACTGAAGTCGGATAAGACAAACCAACAGAAGGAAAAGAGCCCAAGAGAAAGCACAAGAATAAGAGACCCACTCATTCATACACTCAAGAATCATGTAAAAACACCAAACTAGAAGCCATAACCTATATGCAGAGGACCTGGTACAGACCCATGCAGGTCCTGTACATGCTGCCTCTGTCACTGTGAGTTCATGTGAGCTTTGATCGTATTGATTTAGAGGGCTTTATTCTCCTGGTGTCTTCCATCCCCTCTGACTTTTACCTTCTAGGGATCCCTGAACTCTGAGGGAAGGGAAAATGTATGCTTTTTAAAGACATTTTATTTAAAACAAATCAGAAAATGAAATGGCATTAATTCAAAATAAATTTTATTGCACTTTTTTTTTATTTGTGTGGGTGCACATATGTAAAGGCAATGATACAACTTGTTTGATTCAGTTTTCTTCTCCTACCACTTGGGTTCCTAGTATTGAACTCATAACATAAGGATTGGCATCAAGTGTCTTAATCCTCTGAGTCGTCTCACTGGTCCATAAGTTCAAAATAACGTAAAAAGTGGAACCTGGAGGCACAGTTCAATGAGGAGCAAGTTCCCTTAGGTGCAATCCTGGGGGTGTATATGTGAGTGTATGGAGTGGGAAGGGAGAAGAGGAGACGGCAGTGAGAGAAGCTGTGAACAGAGAGTGGCATAGAAAGGCAGACAGAACACGATGGATAGAGAACGAGATGGTGAGGGAGGAAGGGAGTGAAAGATGCAGGAGGAGTCACACAGAGACAGAGTACTTTAAAATCAATATATGGGAAGCAGCTATACACACAAACCAGAAAAACCATGAAGAATTATATTCTTATTTTCATGATAAAAGAACTGAACATTTATTTTCGAAATTAAGGACTAGGGACAGGATCAGAAAACTGAAAATTTTCTATAACGAAGAGCCACATGTTTGCCATTGGGGAGAGTTGTGCAGAGAAAGATTCCAACTGCGTATGAATGTTGTAGGAACCATCCTGGAGAGGATAGTTGAGAAAGTACTACTGATGATGTCAGAAACTGGTAGAGGGCAGAAGTTAAAATAATGTGGTTACAAATAAAGCCAGTGTGATGGCTGTTCTTTCCTATCAACCCGACTACATCTGGAATGAACTAAAACTCCAAAATGGAGGGGCACACCTTTGAAGAATTTTTGCTTAATTTGATGTGGAAAGATCCACTTTTAATCCAGATCTTTGAGGTGAGAAAACACACCTTTAATTCATATCTTTAGAAGTGGGAAGACTCACCTCTAATCTAGTCCACACCTTCAGTCGGAAGCCTATATAAGGACATGAAAGAAGGAATATTTCTCTCTTTGCCTGCTTGTTCTTGCTCTTGCTAGCAAGTTCATTCCTTCACTGGCCTTAGAGCCCACCTCTTTTCGATTCCAGTGTGTACTGAAGACCAGCTGAGACATTCAGACTCATAGACTAAACATCTACTGGATTCTTGGACCTTCCATGGCAGCCATTGTTGGGTTAGCTGGACCACAGCCTGTAAATCATTCTAATAAATCCCCTTCCTATACATACAGAGAAAGATTCTCTAAGTTTTGTTACTATAGAGAACCCTGACTAACACAGCCAGTCAATTGAGTAATGCTGTTTTCTCCAGTGTGGTGACACAATTAAATTTAAATTAAACTTAAAGGTCATTTTTAAAAATGTATTTGAGGATCACAGGAATGGGTGCCAGAAGATAATATGTGAACAGTTGCCTAACATATGATCAAGCAGAGTTAAAGGTACTTAAACCAGCAGGACAGTGATGAAATTATACTAGAATTTATATTGAAGTATAATCACATAACAGAATGAGGCAACATGAGTCAAAGAGGAAATCTGTATGCTAGGTTTTATCCTCCAATTATTACTTCACTAAGATATATCCCATTTCATATTCTGTGTTCACAATATTGTGTTGGTACTGTTCCATCAGGGGGTGAGGTCTAGGTCTGTTCCCCCTTGGAACTCGGCAAAATTTTGCAATTGTCTCCCCCAAAACACTGCATTGAATTATATACCCTGGTTCTGGAGGCTTTTCACAAGAGTCATTGCTATATTTTGTGTATCATTAGGATTTGTCCCCTCTGATTTAATTCATGCACTCAAGAAGAGAGGAGATTAATTTTTATAGTACTATATTTCTCCTATCAAATAAATCACTGAGTGTAATGTTGTCATTAGCAGACTTCTGTTATACAAAACCTGCATGCAAGCACAATGTGATTTACAACCGTGATATAATCAATCCATTTCCAGAGAAGTAATGTCTGATATTAAGTTATTTACTTAAATCTACAGAGATAATTTATAATGTTATAATTTAAGTTCATTGGGTTTTAGTAAACAGTATGCATTTTGAAAATAAAACCTAATGTCTCTGCTTATGTAAAAATGAACATTAGCAGAATGTAATAAAAACAATAAATTATGTAGCAATGGGAACACAGATGCTTCTCCTTCATTTTCCTATCTCTCTCTTTTTTTTTTAACTTCTCGCTGAAGGTAATACTTTATGTTTACCAAACGTAGATTAAAAAAGGGGATCAGGGTCATTTGTTTCGTTGAACATCAAGGAAGTTGTAGATAAAAGTGAGGAATAACGGCATCCAAGTCAGAGTGATGGAGATACGGTGAACAGTTCATTTCCTGTGGAGAATTTGTGCATCACTGAAAGTAGTCTCTTTTCACACTGTGGCTGGGTTTGAAGAAACGGGGGCAGATGTGGCATAGTTTTTAGTCATCTTGGAGTTTGAAGCATTTGCCAACATGAGACACATCCGTTCCACATTTGAATGTAACTTGGATTTACAATAATTTTCCTGGGTTGTTTATATCGTTGTTCCTTTTCTATAATCCTGAAATTATAAGAAATTGACTTAATGAGACATTTTCATGAATAGGGGACTAAACACGGTCAAATGTCTCAGAAGATGGTTACATTCAGGAAGCACAGCTTAGTGTTCTAGTCAATGTGCAGAGAATGCATCATTTACCCCTGTTATTTGGTTTGCAAGATTTCGTGGGAGCATAATATCCTGGGTTCACACACTGAGGAGAACAATTGGATTTGAATGTAATTAGGAAAGTTCACAGCTCAGAAAAAATTGGTGAGGAAACGGTGACATCAGAAGCTGACTCTAATTGGCTGTGCTCTTAGGAAGCGAGAGCAGAAACTGAAAGCTTATTCCGGAAGTTTCCTTTGGGAAGCAAGCTGGTTGGTGTCAGCACTTCTGCCTTGCTCCCAGGTGAACAGATCGTTGTCCAACATGATAGTGTTCATTTTCTTGGGTAAGTGAACTGTGCTTCTAGTTCTGAATTTATTGCAATATTAACCCTTTATACATTGGATGCTTTCCCATCTAGCCTAAGCCTATGGGGACATATAATAAGAAATGCCAATTAGGTTACTAACTTGTACTCTGATGTTATTTACTGCTTTTGAGAAATGTACATTTACCTGCAGTCACTTGTTTCTAACTCTGTGGAAAATATGAAACATGATCATTTAATTACTCATCCCATTACTCCTGCTCCTGCAAAACAACCTGAATGACTTTGAATCATTTATTAAGATCTATTGAGTTTCCATATGCACAAGAGCCTTTGAAAAATGTTATCTGTCTAGTATATACTTACAAGTTAAAGGACGAGAAAGTTTTGTATATCTGTTTAGCTTTGAAAGCAGATTTAAAAGAGAGAGCAGCAACACAAACTCTCCCCCTAATTTTCAACCTTACTACCCAGGGTCAGCTGAGTGGAGCAAAGTTCCCGAGCTCTGCATTAAAACTCAGCCTCTTGAGTGACGTTCATGGCCTACAGGTAAAATGTGGGCTCAAATCTCTCATGTTGGCTCATTATAAGAAGTTGGTCCAAATAATTTTCCCTTAACACACAGCCCACAAAAATCTACTTCATAGATATGTGATTGATGAAAGTTAATATTTTTCTTTAGGATATGTTAGCATCTACATATCTATTTCAGGATGAGGAATAATTGTGATCATATTGGATATTAATAAACAAACCAGGATATTTTCTTTATTATTAGCTATGGTTGTTGATGAATGGAGCTAAATAAGAGCCATAAAATAATGTATGTTGTTCCAAAATACATTAAAAAGAAAAGGGAAAGCAAAATAAATCAAATTCAAGAAAATTAGCCAGGAAGTAAAGGGCCCTTTGCACATTTTCAGTGTCTCTATGGAAATTCTTGTGTTGAGAGATTTTGTTTCTCTCAATCCTGTAACGTTTCCTTATTTCTTTTTTAGTTTCTAGTATTTTTAGTTTTGCTATAAAGATAAATCTATGAGTTTCAATTTTTGTAGCAATGTATCAGATTACACAAACCATATCACTTTTTCCTCAAGGCTTTGGTTGAAAAGGCTAGGGTCATTTGCTGTCATCTTTTACTTCCAAATTAACACAGAAACCAGGTTGTGTAAAAAAAGAAATTATGCCTCTAACATGGTTAAGACTGAAAATTTCCCCAAACTGCAAAACTCTTCTTTGGTATTGTATAATTACATGTCATGATGAAGCAAATTCCTGTTGCCTAAAAATATAGGGGAAATGGTGAATTTGTTAATAAGTTTTATATATCCTTAAGAGGGTAATACTTTACAGCATTCCAATTTTCTTGGAGTCTTAGAAAACAAGGCTTGGAAAATGCCATATTGATTTCCAAAGTGGCTATACAAGTTTGCATTCCCACCAACAGTGGAGGAGTGTTCCCCGTGCTCTACATCCTCTCCAGCATAAGCTGTTATCAGTGTTTTTGATCTTAGCCATTCTGACAGGTGTAAGATAGTATCTCAGAGTCGTTTCGATTTGCATTTCCCTGATGATTAAGGATGTTGAGCAATTCCTTAAATGCCTTTCAGCCGTTTGAGCTTCTGTTGAGAATTCTCTGTTTAGCTCTATAGCCCATTTTTTAATTGGACTGTTGGGTATTTTGATGTCTAGTTTCTTGTGTCATTTATATATTCTGGATATCAGCCCCTGTCAGATGTGGGGTTGGTGAAGATCTCTTCCCATTCTGTAGGCTGTCAGGGAGGGAGATTCCGTGATGAATGAAGACCCCAGGGGAATAGGAAGAAGTAGAGTGCTAGAGAGGTCCCCAGAAATCCACAAAGATACCGCCACTTTAGACTACTGGCAATGGTCGAGAGAGTACCTGAGCTGACCTACTCTGGTGATTGGATGGCCAAACACCCTGGCTGTCATGATAGAACTCTCATGCAGTGTCTGATGGAAGCAGATGCAGAGATCCACAGCCGGGCCCCAGGTGGAACTCCGGGAGCCCAATTGGAGGGAGAGAGGGGGGATTGTATGAGCGAGAGATATTGAGACCATGATTGGAAAAAGCAGAGGGACAAATAGCCAAACTAGTGGAAATGCATGAACTGTGAACCAATGGCTGAGGAGCCCCCATGGAACTGGACCAAGCCCTCTGGACAAGTGAGACAGTTGATTAGCTTGAACTGTTTGGGAGGCCCCCAGGCAGTGGAGCTGGGACCTGTCCTTGGTGCATGGGCTGCCTTTTTGGAGCCTGGGGCCTATGCTAAGACACTTTGCTCAGCCTTGGTGTAGGAAGGAGGGGACTGGACCTGCCTTGGCTGAGTCTACCAGGCTGGGCTGACTCCCCAGGGGAGACTTTGCCTTGGAGAAGGTGGGGATGAGGGGTGGATTGGGGAGATGGGCTGGGGGGTGAGAGGAGGGAGGACAGGGGGATCCTTGGCTGATATGTGAAATTAAGTTAATTATAAAATAAAAATATATACCAAAAAAAGAAAGAAAACAAGGCTTGGAAAGAGGTAACACAAAAGAAGGGATTTACTTAATGTCTTAAAACTTGTAGGTCATATTTCTGACTCAATTGTGATTCTCTTATTTTTTCCATTTGTTGCATAATCAAGTGTCTGTTTTGTATGTTTGATAAAAGAAATTGATTCAGTTATAAAATACACTAAATTAGTATTACTATTGTTTTTAGAAAACATCCCTGAAAATAACTTGTAAATATGTGCATGACTTATTAGCTATTTATATAAACCTTATCTGTTAAGAGCTAAACTGATGTAAGTCAAACATAAACTAATTGAATACCCATAAAACACACCCATGTGTTAAGAATACAATCCGGAATGGCCCGTATTAACTGTCCAGTAAATGTAGAGAGCATAGTGTTGTAGACAAGCCAATGAATACACACTGCAGGGCAAGAAATTCTACACCTTCGGGACTTCTAAGCTCCCAGGGAGACAAAAAAGGGGTGTTTGCTCACTTGGGTTGTAGAAAAAAGAAAGTATAGAATTCATATTTCCCATAACATAGATAATGATCATAATCAGTTTTAAAAGACAAAATGTTATCCCAGAGGACAAGAATTAGATTGCTTACTAGAGGCCAAATGGTAAACTTCAAAGGGGCAAGGCAGCTTGGAGCACTACAGAAAGCTTTAAGATATCTGGGGTGCATGTGATAAAAAAATATGAAAGCCATGTTATGAGGAGCCACCCAAAGAGACTAAGCAAAGAAATGGCCATACTAAAAGTGTGTTCCATACATAAGGTGACATAAAGAACTGCTCTTAGTCAAATAAATCCAGAGGCCAGGCAATTGACCAGGGAAGGCTGTTCAGTGGCTCAAAGCACAGAGGCACAACGTTTATAGGGATAGATATGGGACAATGAAGTTGAGGATGCATTAAAACGTCTCTCATGAATTGTTTGGATGTCTATATTATCAGTGTCATTGCTGATGAAGTACAGTGATTCACCATAGAGGATTAACGATGAGGACAAGGCTAAATAAATCTGAGTCTACAGTATGCCAATAGAGGAAATAGCTTTTTATCTAGGCTTGGTATTGAAAGTATTAGGGCTTAGATTATATATTAGAGAATCTTTAGTCTAGATATTTTATTTCAAGCCATGGGAGAAATAGGATTCTCCCTGAAGAGTATGAATAAAACCAAGAAAGTTCTGAAAACAGAATTTGAACTGAAAATATATTTTAACTGAGCACTAAGAGGATGACTGGAAGCCTCACTCTCAGCAAATGGTATAAGGTGGTGAATCATCAAGAGACCGTTTCCAGAGGAAGAGGGAGACTCTTAAACAAACAAATCATCAAAGCACCCAGACACTGACAGAGGAGACACAGTCCTAAAAATGTTCCATTTTATGTTAAGGGGACATAAATGACATTTTTTTAGAAGTTGTTTAGGGGCTGGAGAGATGGCTCAGTGAAGAGTACTTGCTACTCTTCCTGAGGATACAAGTTGGGTTCCCCTTGCCCATGTTTGGCAGCTTGCAATCACTTTTAAACCAGCTCCGGGGAATCTGACTCCCTCTTCTGGCCTCCATGGGCACCCACACACATGTGCATAAGTGTACATACACATAAATTGAAATAAATCTGTTTTTAGAAGTGGTTTTGATGGAACAAAAGTAATAATTTTGTGAGTCGAGGAGTAAATGGAAGGTAAGAATGCAGAGCAGGCAAATAATAATAGACCTTGTCTAAGAATCTTACACTGCACGGCAACAAGGTGGATCTGTAAGTATTTCTGTGGTTTGTGGATTTAGAATTCTTTGGGTGTAGACCCAAGAATGCTAGAGCTCTGTCTATGTTTGGTTTCTTGAGAATCTTCCACACTGATTTCCACAGTAGCTACACCAGTTTATGCTCCCACCAACGGTGAATGAGAGTCTTTCTTCACGTTCTCATCAGCATTTGTTGTTTTTTTGACAAGAGCCATTCTGACTGATGTGAGATACAACACCAATAATTACACATTTGCGCTTCCTTGATGACTTACTGGTACTGAACATTTTATCAGACAGAGGGACCATGTGGAGGGAGGAAGAGGATAAGGGAGAAGTCTAGCAGAATCAAATGAGACTAAAGGATACATATTTGGGGAAAAAGTCACAATTAAGCCTGTTACATTGTATCATAACTAAAACAGTTAATGAAAACTATTTACAATAAAGAAATACAGAACTATGGGGAGGGGGAGATAATTTGTTTCATCCTCATAATAGTTCTGCCACATTGTATTGTCCATAATTCTGCCTTTCACTATCAATAACTTAGATCTGAGGAAAATGGTCACCAAGCTGTAACACTGAGAACATGTCGTTGTTTTCTTGTTGTTGCTGTTGTTCAAGCTGCGAGGCTGAGTTCAGAAAATGAATCCTCTTCCCAGACGAATGACTGTGTACGTTTAGTGCAGCAATGCTTGATTGATACAAACGGCTGTGAGCAGTCATGGAGATCAGTGGAACACACCTGCATCGTTCCAGGTAAAACCCGGTGTCAAAAGTCCACCCAAATGAGTAGCATCGACCAATGCAGCAGTGAGATTTCATATTATCTTATAGAATTTTAGGAGCTAAATCAATTTTCCTTTAAATTCTTCACTTAATCTTGATGCTTGACCTTAGTTACCAAACTGTACTCTTAATTACTAATGGGCTCTTATATAGCGACACTGAGGGCAGTTTCGGCAAAATTTCAAATTATTATTATTTTTTTTCTCACTATGAATCCTGTAATTATATGCCTACTCCTAGTAACATGACTAAAATTTTATTTGCACATTTGTAATATACTATGTATACTATTTTCCATTCCTACTGTGTCATGGACAAATTAAAATATATTTTAAGATTTGTAAAGCGCAAATGTTCGGAGGGCAGTTCCGAATTAGAGCAAAGATTGTAGTGACTGCAAGGAAATGTCAGAACTGAGCAGGCAGAGGGAAATGAAGAGTGAAGACTCCATTCCACCCCCAAACTCTCGAGAGCAGACTTCTACTTTGTTAGAGGTGACACCCAAAGACCCGGCCACATAGCATCGGGAGAAACAGGAACAGGAGTGCTCGGCCCAGGGTCTGAGAGTTTTTTGTTTTTGTTTTTGTTTTTTTAAATTTTTATTTTGCAATACAATTCAGTTCTACATATCAGCCACAGATTCCCTTGTTCTCCCCCCTCTTCTCCCTCACCTTCCCCCCAGCCCACCCCCCATTCCAATCTCCTCCAGGGCAAAGCCTTCCCCACAGACTGAGATCAACCTGGTGGACTCAGTCCAGGTAGGTCCAGTCCCCTCCTCCCAGGCCGAGCCAAGGGACCCTGCATAGGCCCCAGGTTTCTAACAGCCAACTCATGAAATGAGCACAGGACCCGGTGCCACTGCCTGGATGCCTCCCAAACAGATCAGGCCAATCAACTGTCTCACCCACTCAGAGGGCCTGATCCAGTTGGTGAGAGTTTTTGTAGTTGAGGGTGAGGAAAGAAGAGGCCATGGCTTTGCCACACCCAGAAACTACCTTCCCATATAAGAAGCACTAGGTGAGCCAGGTGGTGGTGGCCTCTGCCTTTTAATCCCAGCACTCGGGAGGTAGAGCCATGAGGATCTCTGTGAGTTCCAGGCCAGCCTGGTCTACAGAGCGAGATCCAGGACAGGCTCCAAAACTAGACAGAGAAACCCTGTCTCGAAAAAAAGAAGTGCTAGGTGGGAGATAAATGGAATTGCCTGTTGTTTTTTGTTTTTGTTTTTTGTTTTTCCACCTCTGGGCGCGTGTGATGATGGGCTTAGCTGCTCTCTGAATTCCCTGGAACCTTTGGCCTATTTAATAGAGCCCTCATGGCTTGCTTGCTTTCGTCATTGTTGTTGGGGGGAGGGGAGTGGGGGAAGGTGCTGAGTGACCAGTATTTGTAAAACAGTAACAAAAGTCATCTGAACAGTCAGGTCATTGAGTTAGTATTGCTCAGAGTACTTTAGCATTCGCTAAAAGTAGACTGCTCTAAGAGGCCGATGACATAGCGAAACATTCCCACGGTGTTCTTATGCCAACGTTTTAAAACATTATGCTCTATCATTATGACAAATTTGTCTTTGTACTGTGATTATTATAATTAAACATCTCATGAAAATTGTGCAAAGTTTAATAAGAGACCAAGAGGGGAAAATGAAAAAATGTACTGCATGACATAATGTTTCCCCGCCCTTTCTATGAATATTGGACAATATAGTGCTAGTGAATCTCACCTAACCCCAGAGTGTTCTGGGTCAAAGGCAGTAGCCTATAGTTCTAACAATGTCAGGGTCTCCATCAGCAGGTCTCGAAGGACTCCAAAGGATGTTACAGAGGACTTTGCTTCTCTGCCCTGGAGAGAAAACAGAGATATTTACATCCATAGGAGAGTTACAGCTCGTGCTTACATATTTGCTCAGAATGTATAAGCTTACACATTTGCTCAGGATGTGTACGGTCAGAAGATGACAAAAAAAAAAAACCATATTTGTTTTGATGATGAAATCCTAGCTATATTTGACAAGGCAACTTTAAATGTGGTATTAAAATATTATACTTAATATGTCATCAGTTATAAGTTATTTGTTACGTTAGCTAACAAATCTAAGCCATTTGCAATGAATTATGATAGTATTTGAGTAATTATTTTATATATGAAGCAGAGAGAAATGTTCCTAAATATACAAGTAAAAAATTCAATTAGTTTTTTCAATCTAAAAAATTATAGGTTAGAGGCAAATTAATTTTTAACCAGAAAATGAAATACTGGTAATTATAAGTGACTGAGTCATTCAATGTTACTTATAAAATGCTTTCTAAGTGTTAGGAGAACTTTAGAACCACTTACATACCTTTTAATATACTTTTAGAGTAACAAGTACAATAAAATATGTCACAACAAAATAGTTAAAGAGACGGGATAGCTGAGACTAAACTGCACCCCAGTCCCCTGTGTAAGGTCAGCTTGGACATTACCAAACAGCAAGCATTGGTATTCCAATGTGCGCAGAACATCATTTCAAATACAGAAAGCTTTAAGGTATTTTGGAAAGCACTCTACAGGTGGAAACACTAAAATGCGTACTTTGTTTAAAAAGTCATTTCTAGACTGCCCCACACAGATTTCCTTGTATTCTGGCTCTTATAATCTTTCTGCCCATCTCTCACATGGTGGTCCCGGAGCCATAGACGCAGAAACTGTGTATCCACTGGGGCTGTCTGGGATCCACATGATTTACTGATCTCTGGATTGTGTCCAGTTGTGATTGTCTGTGATGGTATACATTTACTGTAAAGAGGAGCTCCTGGGGACTGGAGAGACAGCTTAGCAGTTAAGAGCACTGGCTGCTTTCCAGAGGACCCTGGTTAGAACCCAAACACCCACATGGCAGCTCACAATTATCTACACCTCCAGTTCCAGGGTAACTGGTGCCCTCTTCTATTCCCCATTGGCACCAGGCAAGCATGTACATGGAGTCAAAACACACAGGCACACAAATAAAATGAAGTAAACCTTAAGAGAGGGAGGGAGAACTTCTTTGACGAGTGTTGATAGCTATATTTATCTCTGGGTATAAGGATAAGATTTAGGATGTAGTTGGTCTGGCAACTTGTAGTAGTAGATTTTCTTCTAAGATCTATGATCTCATTAGTAGGAAGAAGTTGGCTAGGTGTCTACTGCCAGGCATGATTTCTTCCCTGTTGAGTGAGTCTTCATTCCAATTAGAACGCTGCTGGCTACCACCACCATGTGGGTGCCACTTACTGCATCTTTATGAATATCTTGCCAAAGTCTGTTAGTGAATCAGGCTCTCATAGAAATGGCTGTATAAACAGGATTTGAACAATGGCAAGACTAATAGACATGCTAGTGAAGAAAGGGAAAATCTCAGGGGATCACTCCACTAGACAAAGAACTACAGGCCCCTGATGACTGCTGAGAAAGGCAGAGTTAGTCTCTCCTAGGGTTGAGGGGCGTAATTGTACAATACAAAGCATCAGCCCTGAAAAGATATTCACACAAACAATAAAAACAGACTCATCAGGTTGTATTTATATATCTGTGCAAACATGTACCTATCTATCTATCTATCTATCTATCTATCTATCTATCTATCTATCTATCATCTATGTAACAATGATAATCAGAGAAGAAAAGATTATCAGTTTGACAGTGGGGATCATTGAAATAGTGGGAGGAAGGAGATTTGAGAGCAGTTTGAGGAAGGGAAGGGAGGGGGAGAAAGGACATAATTATATTTTAATTAAAATGTATAAAACTTTTAAAAAAGAAAATGAGCCGGGCGGTGGTGGCGCACGCCTTTAATCCCAGCGCTTGGGAGGCAGAGCCAGGCAGATCTCTGTGAGTTCGAGGCCAGCCTGGGCTACCAAGTGAGTTCCAAGAAAGGCACAAAGCTACACAGAGAAACCCTGTCTCGAAAAAACAAAAAAAAACAAACAAAAAAAACAGGGAGTCCATGTGTAGCTCAGTGGTAGGGCATTTGTCTGCTATACAAGTGGGCAAATTACACCCCTCTTGGGAGGGATGAGGGGGGGCAAAATAGAGTGAGAAAGATGACCCTAGGAGGTATGGTCAAGTTTCTCTGTTTTCTGTTTGATGTTTGTAGTTCCTAAGCATTGAAGGAATTCTTAGTAGTTACACAAGCAACACTACCCTTGATCCAGATGCTCCTAGATCAAAACCTTTCAATAGTGGATTGCTTAAAAACAGAGCCCAAATTTTATGTGTATTTAACAGATCCTAATTTGTTTTGATTCACTCAGTGTTTGTGGGACAAAACATCTGACTTCTTTGGAGCTTTCTGGGTAACTTAAATACCTAAGGACCTGGTGCGTTGAGTATTGTCCCCATATCAAACCTAATACTCATATATTAAAATGCATCCCATAGCCAATAATATTTCTGTTCACTGTTAAAAACCTGGAGGATAAAGTCACTTTGATGAACATCCTTTAGCAAACCAAGATAATCTTACTAAACTCATTAATTTCTTGGGTTGATGTACTAAAATCACTTTGTGAAGCAGAAATAAACTTTATATTCAGATTAATATCTTCAGTGTTATATGTGATTATGAAATCCAGGTGACTCCTGCAAGATAAATAACTCATCACATTGTAACCTGAGTATCCAGTCTTTGGTGGAAAAAAATTTCCAGCTTAAAGAATGTCTTTGTGTCGATGACCTCCACTGTACAGTGAACAAACTTTTTGGGAAAAAATGCATCAATCAGACAGGTAATATTTGTTGAATCAGCTCTTTATTTCAAACCTGAATCCCATTCAGTCACTGTGCGTTCATTTGTTGTACATTTACTGTATTTAAGTTGGTAATATTTTATTGCTATGTCTGAGTTCAAGCAGGATATTGACATAGTTTCTTAAATTATTAATTCTGTTATATATCTAATGCTGGCTATTAAAACTAAATTGGAAAGTACTTTCTTTTCTATATTCTAGAACAGTATAGAAATAATTGATTCTTTTGCTTTAACTATTAGTTTAAATAGTACTATAGCTGCACAATTCATCATGTGATACATAAAATATAAATTTATATGATTAATTGTTATAGAATTGTCCTAGTTTCAATGTCATGAGTGAACTTTAGTAGTTTCTTGTTGCTGGTTGTTTATTAGTCTTTACTCTTGGGCTCTTTGGGGAAGACCACCACCCAGCTACCAGATAAATACACACAGAGACATTATTACTTATAAATGCCTTGCCTTAGCTTGGCTTATTTCTAGTGAGCTTTTCTTAACTTAAATTATCCCATCTACCTTTTTCCTCTGGGCTTTTACCTTTCTCAATTTCTGTATATCTTTCTTTACTTCTTATTCTGGCTTGCTATGTAGCTGAGTGGCTGGTCCCTGGAGTCCTCCTCTCCTCTTTTTCTCGCTCCTTGATCTTTCTCTCCCAGATTTCTCCTCCTATTTATTTTCTCTGCCTGCCAGTGCCACCTATCCTTTCTCCTTCCTTGCTGTTGGCTGACCAGCTCTTTATTAGCCCAATCAGATGTTTTTGACAGGGAAAGTAACATTGCTTCACAGAGTTAAATGCAACATAAAAGAATGCAACACATCTTTGCATCATTAAAACAAATGCTCCACAGAATAAACAAATATGGCACATTTTAAAATAATATTCCACAATAATTTATCTTCCATTTATCATGATCGTATTTATATTATAGTGTTCGTCTGTTTTATTTTCTATGTGACTCTTTATGACTTCTATCTTTGTAGATCTCTGTGATATTCTGCTCTTAGTATTCTCTGGTTGTCTTTTTTAATATCTGTAGAAGTTGTACTGTTCTTTTTAAAATTCATGTGTTGATAGTTTGCTCTCTCTCTCTCTCACTTTCTCATATTTGGTGGTGTTCATCGCGGTGTTCATTTGACTATAAATTGGCCTTCATTTGCAACTTTTGTTTTTAACAACAAAAGATGGCCATTGAGTGCTCACTCATCTGTGGATAAATCTTCTCTAACCTCACCCCACCTCCAATCAAAGCTCAGGGAACACTGAGGAAGAAAGCATGGAAAGACTGTTAAGTGCAGGAGGTTGGGGAGGAGGTGTGAAATACTGTCCTCTGGACATGACACAGCAGTCATGGTTGCCTACACAAGACCCACACAAAATAAAGCCATTCAAAATTCCAGCATGGGTGGGAGGGGAGCTTCCAAGCCCCCACCCCTAGCAGATAAGTTATGGCATTTGATGGCTAATAAGAGAGAGAGAATCACCTTTGTTTGGAGATAGTAGTACGTCCCAGTGGATGTTTCCATAGCCATTTCCCAAATAAAATTAATTTGACTAAGTGGACTGATAATAATAAGAATAATAAAAGAATGAAGAAGAGGATATAGTGTCTGGAGTGACACAATTTGGTGGGTCTTAAGGGAAGTTAAAGAAACCTGTAGAGGATGGATATAACCAAAATATATTGTAAACATGTATCAAAATTTCAAAGAATACATAAAATATTTATAATTATAATAAAACAATAATACAAAAATAAGAAAAAAATGCCTTTGCACTCAGTTTTAGGTCATTTTATAAGGAGTCTTGATAGCATAATTTTTTTCATTGACTGAATTTGTTCCTTAACAACTTACATACTCCTTTTCCCAAGAGGAAAAAAGCAGGGCACAGTTGCAATCAGATCAAAGCAAAACCAAACTCCAATAGTGTAACTATCTCAGTGTTCAATTCTGGGATTTGCTCACAGTATTCTGACCTTCAAAAGGCTTGGGAAACTCCACATCTCTGGCTCTGCCATCCATAGAACACACAGCTTGCCTTGTAGGCTTACTCCAAACACACTGCTATCTTTGGTGGACATCCCATGGTCCTAGCATCTCTAATATGTTGTGGTCTCCACTGAAACAGGTTGTACCTCCATAAATAGCCTTCCTGCCTCTCTGCAGGGATTTTGACCCTAGTAGTTGGTGACAAACCTCAGCTTCTCTCCACTACCCCTTCAATCCTTGGACTTCAACTTAAGCTGAACCTTTACAAAGGCCTTCTGGCTACTCTGAAAGGATTCCATCATAGCCACATGAAGCCAAGCCTCAGCTGCCCTTCATGACTGCTTCATGCCTTCAAAACCAATACCATGTGGTAGTCTCTTACACATTACCAAGATCAGCTGTCCTCATGAGATGTAACCTTTGCTCCCCTGAACTATAGCCTCTGTGTGCTGGTCCTGAGGAAACACTTCTCAGAAGATTTCACCTGAATATCCTTTCCATTTAACTTCTCCTCTGCTTCATCACTTCTTTAATATATAGTTCATTTAGAAGATTTCCTGGATACCTTTCTTGTTGATTTCTAATTTAATTCTAAAGTCAGGAATTAAAGTCAAGTCTATTTCAGACTACCTCAATTCCTAATTAAAGTAAAAATTTCCAAGTATCACTTTGTACACTGTGCTGTGTTCTACCTGATAGTCATGCACCCATCCACAATGAACATGTGCATTGACATCATAGCAGAGGAAATAATTGCGACTTCAAACACTTCATAGAACTGGTAGAGTTAGGTGAACTGAGCTCCTTCGGGAGGGAAAAAGAAATAAATGTTGTAACCAGAGGCAATAAAATGAAGCTGCAACCATTTGAGGAACAACAAAGCCTTTGTTTTGCTGCATTGTAAGATGGAGAAGCATCTCAAGATGATGCGAGAAGGAAACCAGATGCTATACATCGGGGAAGGCTGGACTTACTTGCCTTTCTAAAGAGATTAGATTTCATGATTTGCTGTGAGGAGCTGTTATATAGTTTAAACAGAGAAATGAAAAAAATCATCTTTTTAAAAAGTCATTTCCAGGGATTAGAAGAGAATGAGAGAGGGAGGGAGAGAGAGAGAGAGAGAGAGAGAGAGAGAGAGAGAGAGAGAGAGAGAGAGAGAGAGAGAGAATCACCCATGTCCAAACTAATGAGAGGTGTCACGTTTTCAAGCTAACACAGTAGTCCTGAAACTTCTAAGATATACTTCAGTGGAAAATTGTGAATTATAATCATGAGGACTTGGTGACCAGCTGGAAATGAGTGTGAAGGCATGTAAAAAATTATGAAGAATAACATTTGCTAGTAAAATTTCACAATCTAATTAAAGAACCCAAAAGTTGTCAAGTTGATGAAAGGCTATTTAGCACAAGCACATGGTGACTATTGTAACACCCACCCTCTCTAATCAATCTCCCTTCCTTCTCCTTAGCCCTCTTCTTCCTACAACTTCTTTTCTATCATTCACATCATTTTCTTTTCTTTAGCAATAGGGAGAAAAACAACAAACTATCAAATTTCAAAAGCCAGAAAAAAAGAAGACAGAGAGAGTAGTCCACCATTATAGATATGAGAAACCAGTACAACAGGGTATGGAAATGACATTATTTTGGCAATTAAATGTGTCTTCTTTATTTTTTGGTTTAAAGTAAACTGAGTTGCAATCATTTGTAATGTTTATTCTAATAGTGACTCACTTTTCTTCCAAGACAGTAAACTCAATGGCCATCCTCATGTCATTTTCACAAAATATCATCACTTTAACAAGTACAGACAAATTCAGAGAGATTGAAGTCATTTCACATGCAAAAATTTTTTTTCACAGAATAGAAGTTTATTTAACATTACAATGTGAAATATGGACAATCCAGGCAACAGAACCCTTATCTGATGACCTAGAGGTGGAGACCTAAAGAGTCCCTCGAGTGTATTTCATTATGGACCATTGGAGGGTTACAGTTTCAAAGAGCCCCTAATAGACTGCCTACAATTCAGCTTAGAGAGAAAAAGACATGATAACTTCAGTCTCATCATTCATTGTATTTCAGTCTCAATACTCTCTGCAAACCCTTTAATTACACTGCAGAAAAAAAAAATCTCCTTCTCTTTCCTTGGCATCACTAAAACAGTCCCTATTGTATATAAACCTACATTTTTAAGTTTGGATATTTTTGATTCTGCCAAAGTTTCCAGAATAGTACCCAAAACTAAATATACTATCATCGAATATATTGTGTAAACACTTAACTTCTCAAAGTTTGAACATTAAAATCATATGTTCATTCATAAAATAGTTATGATTCACTTAATATAGGTAGACACATCATAATCCCTGGTGCAATGGACATAAAACTGAGTAAAGCTATTTAGTAGCTAACATCATAGAGTAAAACAGACATTTAACAGGATTATGTAATTTAACCTGGTTTATTTCATATATATATTTTATAGCTGATGAATGTCATAAAACAGATTGATATTTAAGTAGATATATAAAGCTTATTGGAAAATAAATATTTTCTAATAAAAATAACTATACAATGACCAATATAAGAGGAACAATTACATGCAGACAATCTTCATTTACATAGATTTCACAACGTGTGCCCAGGCTTGCTAGCCAATATGGTCTCTGTTTTTATTAGTCTGACTTACAAGCAATTTATGGTGAGTTCTTATTTGAAAAAATGTTTGAATGCTACAATAGTATGTGTTTCAAAACATATTCTAGAGTTATAACTATGGTCAAGTTTTTATAATGGTACCATAAGTAAATTGTAAGTAAACATTTTCATAGCATGAAGTTAGTCATATGGTGTTTATCTCATATACCTAACGAAGCATTGAAAAAATGTAACTGTGAGGAACATTTATGTAATAAAGCCAATAAAAAAAATCTTTGCGAATGTGGAGGTCATCTGAAGTATCTCAGAGGCAGAGAAATGTTTTAGAAATAGACCCCAAAGCCTATGCTCAGGGTACCCAAAACTTTATAAGGAAGCTGCATTTCTCGTCTTCTTTCTGTGGAACGAACATACTATGGGTTCCTGGCTCTATGCAGAGTAGAACAGCCTCCAAGAGCTGAAAATTGCTCCTTGAGTATGGCAAAAACATTTTACTTTATTATGTGCAAAAGCAAAATATAAATTGTAAATATGTATACATTTTACTTTATCTTGTCTTACTTCATGCGCATGTGTGTGAGTGGATGAAGATGTGTGGAATTACGTTGTATGAGGAGCTAAGGGACTGAGGAAAAAGAAAACACCTGAAAGAATATAAGGAAAAAAAAAAAACAAGAAAAACATCTGAGAAACCTTTCAGTAAAGGCATATTTCCAGAAAGCAATGAAAAGTCTTAAAAGTTTACGGGAAATAATGTGTTAAATGTACATAGTTAATTGAAAGTTGTGTCAATTGTCAAAACGCAATGAAGACAAGAGTGAATGAAGCCAAAGTATCTCCAAGAGAAGAAACTCAGAGCTAATATTATGTATGTCTGCAACTGAAAACTTAGTATGTCTGTTTCCAAAATTTCAGATCATTTGAAACAGATGCCTTAAAATAATTTTCCAATATTTTGAAAGATATTGAAATATCTATATAATGTATTTATATTCTTAAAAAAGACATTAAGAGTTTACAAACACATAAAGAGTAAATGGACTTAGTTCTTAAACCATTCTTTGACTTTATTCCTAGAGGAGACAGCAGGGTCTTCCGATCCGGTGCCGCTGTCAAACGTCCCACGACAGTTCCAGAGGAAAGGTTCATCTTCAACGGCCGAGAGGAAGGATAGCTGCATCGCAGCAGCAGAGGCCTGTCGGGAGTCTGAGCACTGCACTCTGCTCCATGAGAACTTTAAGAAAGCCTGTGGCAAAGGAACTGCACAATGCCACACCCTTAACGGCCGACTGTTGTGTGTCGCCCTGAGAGAGAGCCTGAGAGAGACGGTTTTGTGGGGCTGTCGGTGTGGTTTCCCTTTGGAAGGAGACTGCATTCGGATTTGGAAAAGCTTATTTGAAGACATTTGCATCCAGGATACTCATATTAATCAAATTCCCACCGTCAGTCAAGACAAGAAAGATGGACTCCAAGAGGACATGACTTCAGGTTGGTATTTAAAGGAATAATTTAGGAACACTAAACATAATCATAAAAAGGCATTAACTAAAGAATACTTAATTTCTAGTTCTACTTGTCATTTCTCCTTTGAAGGTTAATTTTAAATTTCTCTTAGAAATTAAATATTTGTAAACCTTCATACTACGCCAATGGACAGAGGGTATCAGAAAGAATGAAGCATATTGCCAATTCTATTTATTCACTTATTCATTGAACAAATGCTTAGGAAACATTTAGATCTGTGTAGTGAAAGAAGGACCTCTGTCCTTCATTGAAGAAGATTGCTACATTTTAAAGAAATTTTAAAATTAAAGAAGCAGCCAGTGTGGTGACACACACATTTAATCCCAGAACCCAGGAGGCAGAGGCAGGCAGGTCTCTGAGTTCAAGGCCAGTCTTGTCTGCAAAGTGAATTCCAGGAGAGCCAGAGCTACTTAGGGAGATGCTGTCTCAAAAAACAAAAACAGAAACAAACACAAAAAAAGAAAGAAAAAACAGATAAAACAGGGAAAGAGATAGTCATTTAATTAGAGGCTCTACCTTCCCATGATAAGTTCTAAACCCCTGAGATAAAAGAACAAACAAAAATGATTGTTCTCTAGATTCTTGACTTCTCAAGGAAGGAGTTTCTCATGCCACTTTCCTCACAATTGTTGTGAGACTTCAATGATTGTGCAGCATACACTTGTTGGATGACAGACCAGTATTAAAAAACGTTAGATTCTGAATATGTTTATAAACGTGAATCACGTGGGAGTACATGAACAAGGGTCGAAGTTTTTTGGTTTGTTTTGTGTTGGGAGTCACTAACTCCAAAGATAGCACTGTCATTCCTTTCATTAATATGGACAGTTCCCAGAAGAAAGGGCTTTAGTGGAGGACAGAGGAAATATCCAGATCCAGACGTGTATGTTTTGAGTCTGCAGTATTTACTAGATATCGAAATGGTGAGCTCAAGTTCTAAGTATGAAATTTGTGTTTAATTCCATGTATGGCGTAGGGACATGAGATTTGCACAGAAGGTGAAACTGAGAGGAAGGGATCATTCATTAATAAATTATAAGCCTGCTGGACCAGTCAAGATTAACAACAACAACAACAACAAAAAGTTTACGGCGTCTTAGACCAGAGTGGTAGCAAGGTGAGATGAGGTCAAATTCCCAAGCTGTTGATACAAGTGGGTCAACTTAAGAAGAATGCAGAAGTCAATACAATTAATAAAAACACCCTAGCCTGATTTCACATGGAGAGTAAGCAGCCATCAGTACTGATTATGTTAAGGAAGAGAAGACAAAGGGGATTGATTCTGACACAAATTTAGGAGATGTTTTGTAGTTTTTGATGCATTTGTATATGATTGTATAACTCAAGTGCAGGTCTGGTGGGTGCATAATTGTTTATCCCCAGGGCACACTGTCTTTTAACTGTTTTCAATAATGGACCTACTGTTTAAAATGTTCTATTGGAAAAGTGCATGCATATATACATATACAAATATAACATATACACATCTGAAATGACATGAGGTTGGCATTTAATATACAGACAGTTTATTGTATGGCCTACAAAAACAGCATACTATCTGAAACAAAAATCACTCTTTTATACTAAAAGTAAATGTTTTGTGGTTTGGGCAATAACTACCCCCACAACAAGTTAGTTGTTCTATTCAGACTGAGAACAAAGCCCCGTAGACTAAATGGCCTTGAAAGAAGCAGCTTTATTCTTCACGGCATGGAAACAGAAGGCCCAGATAGTCCAGTGGGGTCTCCTCTTGATGAAGTCTCCTTTCTTCCTTGACCTCTTGCTGTATCCTTCTATGACCCTTTCTTGATGTGTGCTAAAGAATAGGTATGGGAGGGGATGGAAGAAGTGTAACCCAACCAAGCAGACCAAGCAGACCAATGGCCCACTATTATGACCTTATTTGTCCCTCACTGATTCCTTAAAAACACCATATCCACACACACATACACTTGGGGTTAGAGCTTTAGCATTCATGTTTGAGAGCAGAGCATAAGTATCCAGTCGATAACAATAAAGTGATTACAAATTGATGGGTCAAGGGTAGGTTTTTGTTTTTTGTTTTTGTTTTGTTTTTGTTTTTTCGAGACAGGGTTTCTCTGTGTAGTTTTGGTGCCTGTCCTGGATCTCTTTCTGTAGACCAGGCTGGCCTCGAACTCACAGAGCTCTGCCTGGATCTGCCTCCCAAGTGCTGGATCAAAGGTGTGAACCACCGCCACCCGGCTTAAGGGTAGTTTCTTAAACATGTTTTAGTCTATAGCACAAACTTGTCAATTTGTACAAGTAGTGATGTTTGTCTGTATTTGTATGTCTGCAATTGTATTTTTAGAAAATCTGTACAACTCACTGAAATCTGGTGTTTGTTTGTTCGTTTTTTAGAATTTTATTTAATATGGGGTCGTACCACAGAAAAAGAAGTCAGTTCTTCCTCAGAAAGACAGGAGGAGATTGGATTCTAGAAGAAATGATGATTCTTGACCTAGTCAATAGAAAAATAAAACTATACAGTAACAGCAGCTAGGTCAGTGCAGAGTCTGCAGAGGTTGAGACGTGAAGCACTGTGAAGAACCTGCCTATGGTTGTACAGTTGTTTGCTTGCAGTGGGCTGATGAGCAAGGAGCACAGACAGCCCGACAAGGACCAGTTTAGTCATGCGAGGATGTTTACATCAGAAAACAAGTTGATGTCTTGGTAACAGTTGACAAATAAGTATATTAACTAGATGTTTTAAAATGAAATTCTGATCATGTCGCTTTCCTTAACACTCTTTGCACAGGTCTGTTGCTGCTTCTTGTATTTTGTGTTGGCTTTTGTTGTGTTTATTTCCTAGGAAGCTGTGGGTTATCAGCTACAAGGACTACATACTGCTGTTCTCAAGGATGCCACCTGGTACCCAGTCCAAATCCAACTAATGCTTGTGGAATGAAAGATTCTGTCAATGAAATTTTCTAATTCTAGCTTTATGAATCCTGAAATTCTTAGAGACTGAGATAATCAGAGGTGGAAATAATTTTAAGATTGCATTTCTACCTGATTTATGATTCTGTTGGTAGAGAAATTTCTTTTCCTTTACTTTCTTTTTCTTTCTCTCTGTCTCTCTTTTGTTCAAAAAATACTCCTGCTGTTCTTTTTTCTTCAGGTCCTTTTTTTTTTTTTTTTTTTTTTTTTTGATTCACTGTACCTGGTCTAGTCAAGTAACTGAATCCACAAAACAAGGCTTTTTAATTTACTCACATGGTTTTTCTTCATCTATCTCTCATTATTTTTTAATGTCAGGGAATAAATAAGTGTTACACCCATTTGTAAATATTTGGTTGACTATGCATTCATAGCTCCAGAAAATTTTGAAAACTATTCAATAGTGAAATAGGTTTCTTGTTTTCTTTCTAGGTAACATGAAAAAGGATAATAATCACAACTGGGATCTAACTACCCCTTTGCATCATGGTAATGCATATAAACTATCATTTTTATCTACATTATAAAAACTGGATGATATGATTTAAGTGTTATTATCAGGATTTTTAATGATATGCTGATACAAAGTTATTTGTGTAGTTTAAAGGCTGTAGTAAAAACATGCTGCAAAATCATAGCAGTCTTTCCAAAAATGGTTAGGAAAGCAACTGCTTTGCCCTTCTGTCATCTATTTATGGATATTTCAAAAAATACTCTTTCATTGAAACAAAAGGTTGGGTAAATTTTAAGTATATTTAGATCATACAAGCCAACTGTTTTTGTGTATGCCTGTAGTGACAGCAGAGGTAGCAGTCTCTCTATACATACACACACATATATATGCATATATGTGTATATATTTTTATAAGAATATGAGCATCTTCATAGACAGTAATAACTGTGTAGCACTTTTGTTGGGAATTTCTTATCCATCCCCAGTTAACTGTGGCAGAACAATGATTTTGACTCATGACCCTGAGCTTACAATAAGCTACATCGTTCAAATTCTATTTCTGAAGATTTGTTGCTTGTTTTTGAGAAACTTAGAGTCAGAGACCTTTTTCCCCTAAAGCCCCACTTCGGTTCTATCCATTCCCCACCAATCTGGATCACAATGCACATACACTATTGAAGAAAGATGATTCAAACATTGCACCCTGAAGCCTCAGTAAATTTATAATTTTGAAGAAATTGTAGCAACCTGGTACACTTTTGTACTCACCTTACAGAATTCCCATAGTTTCATTTGCAAGTTCTATATGTACAACCTTATGCTTATTTTTCTATGACCTGGGCATTTTATTGCTTTCAGGATTCAAACAGATGCAGTCTTGTTTGGAAGTGACAGAGGCATGCGTAGGGGATGTGGCTTGTAATGCACAATTGGCCCTTTACCTTAAAGCATGCTCAGCAAATGGAAATCTGTGCGATGTGAAACACTGCCAAGCAGCCATACGGTTCTTCTATCAAAATATGCCTTTTAACACTGCCCAGATGTTGGCTTTTTGTGACTGCGCTCAATCTGATATACCCTGTCAGCAGTCCAAAGAAACTCTTCACAGCAAGCCATGTGCATTGAACGTAGTTCCACCCCCCACTTGCCTCAGTGTAATTCACACTTGCCGAAATGATGAATTATGCAGGTGAGTAAAAACACACATACCTTGCTTTCTTATTTCGGCACCTTATTTATTATAGTCCAACCCTAACATTTGATCTCCTTCCATTGCTGGAGTTCCCACCATACTCCAAATGGTGTAAATAAAGCCAGACAATTCCTATTGTGAATCTGTGGTACATGTGTGGTATCCTTTTTGAAATTCAAATGTAAAATGCAGAGTAGGATTTTACAATAAAGAAACTCACCATGTTGAACTATGATGGCCTATATGACATCTTTTTAAAGATCATGTTTATCCTGTGTGTGTGTGTGTGTGTGTGTGTGTGTGTGTGTGTGTGTGCAAGTGTGTCAGTACCTATGCACAACAATCTTCATGAGTTGGTTCTCTTGTTCCATCACGTGGGTCCTACAATTTTAGCTCTGTTCATCAGGCTTTTTGAAATGGTCTTTCATCCCTCATCTAGCTCACTGATCCACAATCAGCTTTTTTTTTTTTTTTTTTTGGTTTTTTGAGACAGGGTTTCTTTGTGTAGCTTTGCGCCTTTCCTGGGACTCACTTGGTAGCCCAGGCTGGCCTCGAACTCACAGAGATCCGCCTGGCTCTGCCTCCCAAGTGCTGGGATTAAAGACGTGCGCCGCCACCACCGCCCGGCTCACAATCAGCTTTTTAATTAGCCTTTTTTTTTTTTAATGATGTGGTGATGTGATTACAGAATCTTTGTTATTGTTTGGGTTTTGTTTGTCTTAGATAAGGTCTTCCTCTGTATACCAGGCTAGCCTTGAGTTGACAGTTTGGGACACAAGTAAGAAATGCAGGAAATAATGAGAATATGGACTAAACTGAGGGGGCATTTACACGTAGTCCCCACTGGTCCCACACGAGGTTATTCTGCTTCAGCTTCCCCATCATGGGATTACGGGTTTGTCATGTCCTGCTGTGCCTAACTTTTTGTAGTCAAACTTGAGGGTGCGGGGAGCGCTCACAGTCTGTGTCCGAGCCTATTCAGCCACTGGGCCTTAATAAGTCAATTAAAGGTGTCAAATTAATACTGGAAAACAAACAAAAAGGAGACTTAGTCAATGTGGCTTCACTGGGAAGAGGAAAGAATAGATCCAGTGAAACTCCCCACCTCCAAGTCCATCTTAGGGGAGGCTGAAGCGATATTAAAATCTAAACGGCCCCAGGTTCCAAACAGCCAGCTCATGCACTAAGGACCTGTCCCTGTCCCACTGCCTGGATGCCTCCCAAACAGTTCAAACTAATCAACTGTCTCACTTATTCAGAGGGCCTGATTCAGCTGGGGGCTCCTCAGCTATTGGTTCATAGTTCATGTGTTTCCTTTAGTTTGGCTATTTGTCCCTGTGCTTTTTCCAACCTTGGTCTCAACAATTCTCGCTCATACAATCCCTCCTCTTTCTCACCTCGCTGATATGTAAAATTAAATCAAATTATAAAATTAAAAGAAAAGAAAAGAAAAGAAATAAGAAAAAATCTAAACGGAAAACCAAGGATTTGCGTGTCTAAGTAGCTCCGGTCAAGCTGTCGCCTGTCCACCACTGACCCATCCTTGTCTGGGCTTCGGTCTCATCTGGTAAGGTGACTGGACAGGTGTCAGAAATTGTGAAGTCTCTTTTGGGGAGACATGTTCCCCAGCCTTAGGTCTTGCTGTCTAACAAAAAAAAAATCTAAAAATAATTTTGTGAATTTTATTTGGTATAATTAGGAATGTGGAAAAAGAACAAAGTATATCCCGTGGTGTAGGAAAACTGGATTGGAAGTGCCTTATTTGAATTTTCCTGGTGGGGGACAGTGTCTAAATGTCAGCTCCAAAATCATATGAAGTTAAAAATGTTTTTTAATTAACTTCTCTCAGGTAGTTCATACTGCAAATCGTCGCCCATTGTGATAAAAAAATAGTTATAATGGAAACCCTCCTGAGAGGACAGTAATTTACACAGTTTCGCTGTTTTTTAATCCACACTCCCTATAGCAACATTTCAAAGTACAAAGTTAGCTTTGTACTGGGACCCAGAACTCATTTTGCCCCATGCCAGTGTTTCCCTAGGTGAGAGGTCATCACATATTAATGTGAAATGACTCTATTTACAGGTTAAATCCAGGTCTTCATTCTTGTTCTAGGACACACTATCGAACATTCCAGTCAGAATGCTGGCCCCGTGTGACAGGGAAGTGCCAGGACGACGAGACCTGCATCAGCACATTAGGCAAGCAAGACCTTACTTGTTCTGGGAGTGACAGCTGTAGGGCCGCCTACCTGGGAACCTTTGGGACGGCCCTTCAAGTGCCATGTGCTTGCAGGAGCATCACACAGAGTGAAGAACCTTTGTGCATGGCTCTCCAGCACATGCTTCATAGCAAATCATGTTTCAGTAAGTTATCCAACTGAAAGGTTGCCTGTATATCTTCTTACTACATAAATATCTACCTTGTTTTCTACTATATCATAAAGACAGTAATCCGGCAACCCCTACCAAAAATGTTCATAAAGACAATTTGCATTTGCTATTTTGGTTATGTTCTGGTTTTGCTTTTTTTGCTCGTTTATCAGAAAGTGATACACTTTTAAGGTGATAAGTTACTACTGAGTATCATTTATTGATTTTAATGTGAAAAGCATAAAAGACTTCATTTACATGCTAAAAATATCAATTATTATTCATAGTTATATAACAACAAATCAGCTCTAAACATTGACCTAAAATCATTAACCATGTAGCCACTTAGCTGAACAGTTTTATACACTTGCCTTGGGTGCATTTTACTGACCTTGTTGTCTAGATTCAATCATGTATTGACACTCATCCCTCATGGTTCTACTGAGGCTGGATTCGCCAAGATGGTATTTAGCAAGCATTGCTGGCTAGTACAGCATGGTTCTCCTCTGATGTTTCCTTCAGCAATATAGCCGGTGACTGTTACCCGGTGCAGCAGAATTCCTAGTGACTAAGACCAAATATGCAGGTATTTATCCAGTATCTCCTAAGGTCATATTGTAAATACGCCAGTGAACAAAGCAAGTCACACGCCAATCTCAGAAAGACTGTGGGAACAAACTACAAAAGGATGTGGATAGTCAGAATGGGCTCAACAGGGTATATTGATTTAAAAATCTATAATTTAAACTGTGCTGTCCCTGAAGTATATCTTTCTTTTCATTTGTTTTTCTGTCCCCGTAGACTTAGCAAATGTACTGATCAACCTCTAATGATAAGATGGAAAAAAATATTTTTTAAAAAGTTAATTTTTAATGTAAGGAAAAGAAAAATGGAATGTAGACCCTGGGCTTAGTTAGGATTGAGTATTCTGACATCAATCACTCTCTTAAGATTCTCGACCTGTTTTCTGAAAACCGTTCATAGGACATACCAGAGGAGCTTGGAGCTTCTGCTCACATGTGTTTCTGACTGCTATCATTCCCCTCTTGGCAGTGACAGTCAGTTTTCCAGAGAGTAACCTGTCTCTAGCTGGTGCCCTTAGCCTTGCCCCTGTCTAGTCCAGAGAAGTTCCTGTGTTTTTTGTTTCAGCCCCCTTCCCTCTTACACACTGATCTATGAATGGGTTGGATGGAGCTTTTGTAGTTGAAAGGATTGTAACAGTGATCAGTCTTATCTCTTACTCATGGCCTACAGTCAACTTTATTCAGTATTAGAGAGTACATATTTTAACATCTCTCATCTCTGTTTGAAAAACCTAATGAGTTCCTATCTCAAGTCATCATTCTTATTGGAAAACCTTACACAATACTAATGTAGAAGAGTCAATTTATAATGTCATCCATGCTATTTAGTAAAACACCCTATCTGAACTATGGATTATTCAGATGTTGAATCTCCCTTTCTTGTTGTACAGGATTACTGGTCTCTGTAGAATATGAAGGCTGTCTGTCTCCCCAGACTTCAGTAGGCATTTCCCACCTACCTGACTGCTACATATTCCTGCATATTTCAGGTTTATATTGTAGTAATACCCTACTTCGATCTGCACATTTTTATACAGGTATCTATATGACCAGCTCATTTGACTTATAACACCAAATATCAGTAGATTAACACAAGATTTAATTTCTAACCAACATATAATAATTACAAAGAGAATAGTTGGGATAAGAATTGAAGATTGTTGAAATTCAGATGTCACTGAGCTATTTAGTGTTCTCCTACTAAGTGGCTAAATTCTCTTCTGAGTTCATAGAATACATCCAACACATCCACCTTGCTAATGAAGAGTGCAAAAAATTTCCCTGGCTATTTTGGTGGGTCAGTCCTAAGTGCTTTGTACATCACTTTCACTTTGACTCATCTGCAAGAAAAGCAGGGAAACACAGTTCACTTCTGTGCCTGGTAGGGAGGAAAATGAATTCCGTGTGTATGTAACCAATCTCAGCCACTGTATCTCCAACAAAATACATACAGCGTGTCTCCCTAATACTGAGCCAATTCATTTATCATTAATGCTGGGAAGTGCAAATTCATGTTTGAATATGTCTGTCGCATATGGCAGAATACAAAGCATAGAGCAATGGATTATGGGTAGTAGTCTATTTGAAACCACTTTTGAAGAACAGAAGGAGTCAACATTTCATGCAAATATATTACATGCAGTTTCTTCTAATTCATTGAGCTAAAATTTCTTCTTTTGGATCTCTCTACAATGCTTTATAAATATATTCTGAGACTCTGTCATCTTTGCCACTATATAGCAACATCCTTCATTGCATGGGCATAGGGATATTGTAAAGAGATCCTGCAGACTTGCACTGTATAACCCATTAATGTCACCGTGTTCTGGAGGACACTTTTCATGGGGAATAGAGTCTCCCAGAGAAATCTGCTCCCTTTTCACCACTAGTATATATTCTTCCACATGCCACTCCCCCTCACTTCTCTGTTTACAAATTTCCATATTTGTTCTTTCATCTCACTAACAGTGAGTCTCACTTCTAGTCACTTCTCTTTCCAGACAAAGCAAAATTGATAACCATGCATGTACTGCTTACAGGGAGGGCTTTTCTTTCACACAGCTCCCTAGGACCATCTCTGTTTTTGCAGTGTGTAGCAGATGTCCATGAAGAGTGAGCATTGACACTCCGTTACACTCACTTTTCCTAGCATTGGGTGCCTAACTGATCTAATAATATCCAACAGGAGATGTATTTCAAATGGCAAATAGCCTTTGTGTGTTGCTTTTGTTTTTCATACTTTACAAAGACTATATACACATTTTCAAGATTTTCTATTAAGTGCCCACAGAAGTTCCCTTAATTTTATTTGGAATAATTATTCTGTTATAATGAAGACCCTGATAGCCACAAACAGAGCTCCAAGCCAAAGAGAATTAATTGACATTTAATTTTTGGTTCCCAAACTTGAAACATCCTCAGAAATATCTATAGAATTTCTTACATAAAACCAATCTCACCCAGATGACTCTGATTGTAACCAACTTTGGGAGCCACGGCTCTCCCCCACATGTGGAAAAACTCCGTCTCCAGTGTCAGGTCCAGAGCCTCTTTCACACTCACATACATCTCTGGGAATAAGAAAGGTCTGTATGGGAAAAGGCAAGGCTACTAAGAGCCAATCCATGCAGCTCCTCAGGTGGCACGTTTTGCCCAATCCTCCCAGACAACTATGGATACCCAATGGTCACTCTAAACAACAACAACAAAAAGCAAGAGTGAATCAATACATCCATAGAAGAGGGAACAAAGCAGTATATATTCTATCTAGGCAGCAGCCCTGTCCTTGAATGCAATCAAGTTTCTTTCCCTTGTTAGAATTCTTCTAATAATAATGCTTTCCAATTAAAAGCCTCAATCTTTTATGTTTCGTCTTAAGCCAGAATTTTTTCAACTAAAATTTTTAAGCAAAAGAACCAGAAGCTAACAAGTGCAGGCTGCAGCCGCTCTCTGGAATACAAACACTGGCTGTCTTTGTTTCCTGACACCATTCTTACACGCCAATCTACTTTTCTAAGTTCTAAGTAGTAGGTGTCTATTTCAAGTTCATACTTGGGGTCATGTGAGCACTGCAAATAAGCCACCATGCTAATGCAGTTATGTTCTTAAATGTGTACTTCACCTAAGCCGACTATGTCTTGACTGTATCTACCTGAAAAAATAGAGATGGAAGACTGTTTTCAATAGATTTCTACATCCAGCTGACTTTCATGAAATATTGGATGCTTATGTATTAAGTGGATACATAGTCTTAAGAAGAGGACCATTCTGGCCATTCCATGCTCTAGCATTTAGTTTCACTTTATAACCCCATTTCTTCATCACTGTTGACATCGAGATACTAGTAAAACTTTTATTGATCATGCTTGTCTGCATTCAATAGATAGATGATTTATTCTTGCCTGACAGCATTTGTCTGACTCTTTCTTAGTGAAGGTCTGGATCCAGAATCCCACTCCATCAGTCAGTGCATCCGTAGACAGTCGTTTAAACCAACCCATGTACGTGGGATAGTGTGTGTCATATCATTGCACATTTTTCTGTATTCATAAAAATTAATACAGGCTCAAGCTTATCTTTTAAAATGTGTGTCTTGCCGGGCGGTGGTGGCGCACGCCTTTAATCCCAGCACTCGGGAGGCAGAGCCAGGCGGATCTCTGTGAGTTCGAGGCCAGCCTGGACTACCAAGTGAGTTCCAGTAAAGGCGCAAAGCTACACAGAGAAACCCTGTCTCGAAAAACCAAAAAAAATAAAAAAATAAAAAAATAAAAAATAAAATGTGTGTCTTAATTTTTAGTGTCATGAAATCACTGCCTGATTAAGAAGGACTATACACTAGAAATAAAATAATGAGCAAAGTGAACTGTAAAAGACATTCCCATTCAATTCTGTCTGTCTTTCTCTGTCTTCCCTCTCTCTCTCACACATACACATACACACACACACACACACACACACACACACACACACACGACCATTTCTTATAGCCAAATCATAAGGCAGTGTTCCAAGAACTTTATGTTAAGTTCTGTCTTTAAATAAACCACTTGAACAAGCCAAAACCACTGACTTTTTCTTGGTGTCTACACAAAACTCTAATTCAAGTTTAGTTTCCTTCAAATTCAGTCCAGGTGCTAAAATAGTCTTCTGGTTTTCAAGGAACATTCAACAGACTTTCTCTAGTCTATATTCATATTTATTATGCAGTTGCTAAGCATTCAAATATGTTGTATTTTCTGGATTAAAGTGGCTCCATGGTGAATTTGTAGGTCATCAAATTCGTAGACACTCACTTATAAATTTGTTTTTCCCTTTAGAACTCTGTGATTATTCCTCTAGGATCTTGTTTTCATTATTTGAAAAGGCTTTTGTGTTTTTTAGAGATCAAGCATGTGTATTTTAAGTTAGCAATAAAAAGAATAATAAAAACAAACAAACCATTTCTTTAAAATGAATTCAGTTACAAATCAATGTAGAAATGTATAGCCATGGTAAATTCTGTAAGTTTTGCCTTTAATGTATTTTAATTTATAGACTTAGAATTCCAAATGTTTCTTTGGGTTTGGACCTCAAGAGAAAACCAGTGTTTTTAACTTTTATTTGCTTTCAAACCTAAAATATAAACAGAGACCCTCCTTCTACTTTCTTTCTTTCCAGGCCAACTCTTAAATGTGGATTAAAAACCATGATCAACACAAACAACCCTAATGGTTGAATGTCATGTTTAGAAATTAATAAAGCTTAGTACAGAGTGTGGCTTTGGAGAGGCAACACACACCAACAAGTCTCTACTGGGCATGATCTTCATCATCTCTAAACGAGAATGCTGTCACAAAAATTACAGAGTTAGTTCACGGGAAAGATCGGGAACTCAGTGAACAGTGACTCAGTGTAAACTTGGGGAATATGGAAAATCACGGAAATCCATAGGCTTGGCACTGTCACAGTGATGTTGTAGGCACATAATGATTTCGACAAAACCTAAGAAATGGCTTCTTAAATACAGGGTTACAGTTGAGCAATTGTACGGCACGTATTCAACTAGGACTCAACAGAAGCGCGTTTATTGTATACAAAGTTATATTTTAAAGTGTTGGTTCTTTCTGAGACAAGGCACACTGAATCTTCTTGGGAAAAGCCCAGACTGGCCTCATACGCTAAGAAATTCTTCTGCCTCAGTCTCCCTAGTGTTTGCCACCAGGCCCAGCTTTATATTTTATTAAACTATTTAAAAAGTGTAACTTTTTTTTTAACTTTCCATCTACATTTTTATACATGAATACAAAGTTTTTTCACCATAATAACCCTCCCTTTCCCACCCCAACTCCTCCTGCATCGATGTTCATGAGATTCATAGCTGCATAGGGCTACTGATAACTTTTCTTCCCTGGTGGCTAGTGTATTTCTTGCATATGATGAACAGAGAGCATCAGTGAACATGGACAAACAAGTATTTCTGCAGTAGGCTGCAGAGTCCTTTGGGTATATGTCCAGGCATGGTATAAACTAGGTCTCATGGAAGATCTATTTTCAGCTTTCTGAAGACTCTCTATGCTGATTTACATATGAAAATCACCAGTTTGCATCCCCAACATCAGCAACTAAGCATTCTTCTTTCTCTGAGTCTTCCACAGCATTTGTAGAATTTGATGTCGTTTGTCTTCTTAATCTCGGCCACTTTGATGCAGGCAAGATTAAATCTGAATATAGTTGTAATTTGCATTTCACTGGCTGCTGAAAACATTGGACAGTTCTTTTTAGGTCATTACGTTACGAGATTATTATTGTGTTCTTAAGTCTGGGTCTCTGTTCTGTTCCATTGACCTACATGTTTGTTTGGTTTATTTGCCAGGGTGATGTTGTTTTTATTACCATCGTTCTGTAGTATAACTTGAGATGCAGTATGATTGGCCTAACAGCATTATTCACAATATTACTTGTACCAGTCCATGGTCATTGAGAGATCTTTCGATCTTCTAGTGTCTTCCCAAATTTCTTTCTTCAGAGATTTAGTTTTTCGTTGTAGAAGTCTTTCTCTTCCTTAGTTACACATTTTAGAGTTCTAGAGGCTGATGTAAATGGCAGTAACTCCATGGTTTCCTTCTCAGCATGCTTGTTATTTCTATATAGAAAAGTGACTTCTTCCTGCAAGTAAATTTGATATCCTGGGACTTTGCTGAAAGTGTTGATCATTTATACTTTGGTGGAATCGTTGGGCTTTATTATGGATCCTATCTGTGCTGGTGAGCTTTTGTCAATTTAATACCAACATAGATATATCTGGGAAGAGGGAATCTTAACTGAGAAAATGCCTTCATAATTTTGGCCTGTAGTTAAGTCTGTGGAACATGGTCTTGATTAATGATCAAGGTGGGAGGGCCCTGTTCACTGTAGGAGGTACCCTTCCTGGACAGATGGTCCTCTATGTTATAAAAAAGCAGACTGAGTAAGCCATAGGAAGCAAGCTAGTAAGTGAGCAGCATTCCTTCATGATTTCTGCCTCAGTTCCTGCCTTGAGTTTTTTCCATGATTGACTGTGATGTGGAAGGTCATGGAGAAAGCCTAAGACACTATCATATCATCTGTAAATAAATATCATTGACTTCTTTTCCTCTTTGTACCCTTTAATTTTCTTATTGTCTTATAGCTCTAGCTGGGGTTTCAAGTGCTGTATTGAAAAGAAGTGGGAATAGTGGGCAGACCTGTCTCATTTCTTATTTTAGTGGAATTTCTTCCAGTTTTTCACCATTTAGGGTCATATTGGCTGTTTTTCTTTTATATATAGTCTTTACTATACATTTATTGTTGTGCTGAAGTTAAACCATCCCTGCATCTCAGAATAAAGTCAACGTGATTGGGGAAGGTGACTGTGCTGGTTAGTTTTGTCAACTTGGCACAAATTAGAGCCATTTGGGAAGAGGGGACCTTAATTGAGAAGATGCTTCCATTAGACTGGCCTGTAAGTAAGTCTGTTGGGGCATTGTCTTGATTAATGATTGATGCAAGAGGGCCTAGCCCACTGTAGGCAGTTACCATAGGCAGATGGTCTTGGCTTGTATGAAAACCAAGCTGAGTGATCCATTGGAAATAAGCCAGTAAGTAGACTTCTCCAATGACTGCTGCTTCAGCTCCCGTCTCTAGGTTCTTGCATTAAGTTCCTGCCCTGACTTCCCCTCATAATAAACTGTAAGCCATAAAGTGAAATAAAGCTTTTCTTCCCCTGGTTTCTTCTGGTCATGGTGTTTATTGCAGCAATATGAAAGCAAACCAAAACAATGACTTTTTTGTTATGTTCTTCTATTCAGTTTTTGTAGAAGGCTTTCTTTTTTTGGACCAACGAACTCATCAGTCATGACACAGACCTATTATTAGTTATGAATGCTCGGCCTTATCTTATCCTTGTCCACTAGCTCTTATAACTTAACCTGTTTCTCTTGATCTATGTTTTTTGCCTTGGGCCTTTTTACCTTTCTTACTTTCTGTATATTTTACTTTCATTGCTTCTCATGTCTGGCTGCCTGGCTTCTTTTTCCCAGGCATGTCCCTCTCTTTCTCCCTCATTCTCTCCTCCTTCTTCATCTCTCAAGCCTAGATTTCTCCCCCTACTTATTCTCTCTGCCTGCCAGCCCCACCAATCCTTCTCCTACCTAGCTATTGGCCATTCAGTTTTTTATTAGACCAATCAGTGCCTTAGGCAGGCAAAGTGAAACAAATGCAACACATTTTACATAATAAAACAAATACCGCATAAACAAATGTAACATATCTTTACATCATTAACAAAGACAGCATAAACAAATATAAGACACCTTCACACAGTTAAAGTAATATTCAGCGACATAAACAAATGTAACACATATTTACATAGTTAAAATAATATTCCACAACACAATTTGCACATTTTTTTAAAAAGATGTTGCACATATATTCATCAGAGATACTGGTTTATTCTATTTCTTTGTTGTATTTTCACCTGGCTTTGAATTAGAATAAGGGCAGCTGTATAGAAGAAGTTTAGAAGTGATCCTTTCACTTCTAATTTTTGAATAATTTGGGAATTATTGGCAGAATTCTGCTATGAAGCCATCTGGACCTGGACTTTTTCTATAGTCTGAAGGCTTTTTATTACTGTTTCTATCTCCTTATTTATTGTGGTTTGTTTAAGTTGTTGATCTCTTCTTGGCTTAATTTTGATGGTTTAGATATGTCCAGAAATCTATTGATTTCTTTTAGGATTTTCAACTTAAGTATATGTTTTCAAATCCTAAGTATTCTATTCTCTCATGGTTTTATTTGGTGCCTGTTATAGTGCTCCCCTACCAATCTATAATTTATTAATTTGGATCATTTCTTTCTTTGTTTTGGTCATTTTGGCTAAGAGGCTATCAACCTTTTATCTTTCCATGGAACTAGCTCTGAATTTCATTGATTCTTTGAATTGTTTTTGTTTGTTGCTTTCATTTCTACTTCATTGTTCTTTGGTTTTTTGTTGTTGTTGTTTTTGTTTTTGGGGTTTTTTTTTGCCCTGGTTTTATATCTTCCTATCTACTGGTTTGAGGTTTGGTTTATTATTGATTTTTTAAGCTCTTGGGGTGCATCTTTAAGGTATTTATTTGCGCTCCATTTGATTATTTAATGTAGGTGCTTAGTGCGATAAAGTTCCCTCATAGGACTGTTTTCAGTGTGTTCCACAGATTCTGGCATCTTGTGTTTTTATTTTCATTTATTTCCAGGAATTTAAAATGTTTTCTGTTTTTATTTCTTCATTCATCTTTCTTTAGTGTGTTATTTAATCACCATGAGTTTGTGTAATTTCTAAATAACTTTTGCTATTGATTTTGAGCTAATTAAATCATGGTCAGGGAAGATACTTGGAGTCACTTCAATTTTTCTATTTTCTGATTTGTTTTATATTCCAGTATGAGATCTATTTTATAGAATTTCTATGAACTCCTGAGAATGTACATTGTGTGATATTTAGGTAAAATGTTCTTTAGATGTCTGTCAATTTCATTTGATCTATAATATCATTTAACTCCAAGTTCAATGCATACATGTTTAGGATTGTAATGTCTTCTTGGTTGATCATTCCTGTAATCAGAATGAAGTGTCTTTCAGTGCTGGCTAAATACAGAATCTTAATCAAGAAAATAGCTTCATAGAATTAGCCTGCAGGACTTAAGGCATATTATGGATTGATAATTGATGTGGCTGAATCAAGATCACTGTGGTTGGTGCCACCCCTCAGCAGGCAGTTCTGGGAGGTATAATAAGGAAGTCTGAGTAAGCCATGAGTAAGCCAAGTACTCCTTGCTCAGTACTCCTCTATGGCGCCTGCATTAGTTCCTGCCTTCAGTTCCTGTCCTGATGCTCTCTGATGATGGACTATAATATAGAAGTGTTAGGGAAATAAATTATGCATAATATATGCTTCCCATTGTAAAACTGGCGTGGATGAGAATTGCTAGCTAATATTAGATATTTGCACACCCAAAATACAACATAAGAGATTTGACTATTCCATAATTGCCATGGTGACTCTTGCAGCTTGATGAGATACTGTTGTCCTGGCAGCTATCATCTGCATTGGAGCTCCACAATAGACAAAAGGCAAGAGCATTTCCTTCCAAAGGAAGGATCAAAATTTTAAAAAAAAATTACATCATTTCTTTCTTTACCTGTGTAAAAGTACTCATTCTTTTAGGTAACTGAATTGAAATTTGGAGTAAAACAAGTCTTCTCTAGTTCAGATTATCTTTTATTGCTTTGTTTTTAAAACTATTAAAATCTTAGTAAATATTTTGCCCTATCTCATAATAGAACATGCTTGTTTGCTTCTATTGTATGCTTAAATCTGCATTGCATATGTTTTTATAAGAAACACAGTAAGCCTGGCAGTGGTGGTGCACACCTTTAATCCCAGCACTCAAGAGGCAGAGGCAGGTGGATCTCTGTGATTTTGAGGTCAGTCTGGCCTACAGAGCTAGTTCTAGGACAGTCAAGGCTACACAAAGAAACTCTGTCTCTGGGGAACAAAAAAGAAAGAAAGAAACACAGTAATTTCCATCTAAATTTACATAGACTATGGGGTAAAGTTTTGCCATCAGCAAACCCAGTAAGTTTGCCATTATATGTCACTATTGCCAGATTTTGCTGTGTATATTTGTGGATTTAAGTCAATGTGAGCATGCTTCTTGGTTTTTACTTTTTAAAGTACATGCATAGAAGGCATGCTTTCAGCAACTTGAATACAGGTTACATAGAGACCCTGCTTCTTCTTACCTCTGAATTTTGACTATGAGAGGCAACATGTTCGCATGTTTTTTCTTTTTGTTGGCAAATATTCCAAACAGATACTCTACGGAATTATCTGGCACATTTTATTTGATGTCCTTTCAAAATTCAAAGTTCTCTCCAGAGAAGATAGATGGAAGGGATAGCCCAAAGACACGTCGATTCCAGTTTGGGAAAATGCTGGCTTTATTTTTGCCACTAAGTTTTCTTGCACACAAACGTTACCAATCAAATCCAGCTGGTTCACATTTTGTCTGCAGACCTGAAACCCAGTGAATTTGGCTTGGCTTTTTATTTTGCAGAAAATGTTTCACACGACTCAAATCTGGAAATCCTGAAATATACAAACCCTCAACATGGACAACAGGAGAACAGCTGTCTCCGACCTTAGCTTTTTCCCAGCTCTGCTCTTAAAGGCTTAGGTGTTTTTAGGGAAGAAGGAAAAGTCTGCCACCGAGCATGAAATGATGCATGAATCATCCATGACTACCTTGGCTGTGTGGTTATGCCAAAAAAAGGAAGATTAAAGAGTTGCCACTGATGAGTGAGACAGCTCACATTTTGGCATCACTATAGAGGACAGAAACATTTAACATCATGGAGGGAAATAAAAAAAAAAAACCAAAACCAAAACAATATTGTTACAATTTGAACAATAGCAGTCTTTATTATGTGAAGGCATTGTGTTATCTTTTCCATTTTCCAGCCTATGCTTTCATTGGCTTCATCCAGTCCCCTTATTGCCTATAATTGGGGATGAAGTTCATGCCAAGCCTGCATAAAATAAGCAATCTTTCCTCTATACTTTCTGTGCATCAGAGCTGTGTATGTGAAGTCATAAAAGCCATTTATTATGAGTGTGTGTGTATTTCTGGCTTAAAAGCCAA
Source organism: Peromyscus eremicus (assembly GCF_949786415.1). NCBI lineage: Eukaryota > Metazoa > Chordata > Mammalia > Rodentia > Cricetidae > Peromyscus > Peromyscus eremicus. The sequence continues at coordinate 70,491,866 of NC_081422.1, read as the reverse complement.
GTATTCGTGTGACAGCAACATAATAGCATCAGACTCTTCCCATAAAACACCATATGTGGGCATTTAATAGTTACTGCTCTGGCACCTACACTCTGGGATATTATCTAAAACAGGGAACATCTATAGAAAAGGATGTTTGGTACTTAGACAAATTAAGCCTCTTTGATGAGGCCAGTAAGCAACAAGTAAAGCTTTGCTAGGAGTTCACTGGTAATGTCAAATAGTTTATCTTCCATTGGTATCAGGTTTTCCAGATTTTCTGTTGGAGTTCTTTTCATGAGCTCATCAAAATCCCTACAACATTAAGAGCATTGTAAGAATATTCAAAAATCACTTCACTGCCTTGTAAACTGTACAAGCACTCAAATAGCTCTTATTCTCTTCACTCATTGCCATCAACCAATCAGCTTTCAAACTAGATAAAAATAGCATGGAATGGTATAAACTTGCCTCATGACCGATGCGAGTTCTTAGTGATGTCTAAGCAGTGTGCTTCTATGCTACAGTTTCTCTTCCGCTCTTTCCTTTCCACTGCCTCTCTGTAGGGGCCAGGTGTTCTTTGTTTGGTTGATGGTCTTTGTTTTCGGTTACCACCAAGGCTGCCTAAGCTTTCCCCCACTACCAAAATTCTTTGAGTTTGTAAAAATTGGGTTTATATTCTGTTGTTGCATCAGCACTTGGGTTTGGTGGAGATAAACTCCCCAGAAGCATGTGTTGGGGACTTTCAGGACAACACAGTCACATAAGACCCTAGAGTTCACTAGTTTCTGGTGGTGTCTACTTTGGTTGGGAGGCAAGGTACTCTGACAAAGGGAAGACCACCTAAACCAGTTGACAGGGCTTGCCTTCAAGGAGCAGTTGGCCATCCTGACCCACTGTGACGTATTACGGGGTTCTGCAAGTGAAGATTTTGCTGGTGGTGTTATAAGTATCCAGGTTGCCATGATTCCGTCCCCTCATCTTTAGTTACTGCTCTCCTAGTCCAACAGACAGTCTCAGCCTTACAAGAGTATTTTGTTTATGCTACATGTGGTAGTTATTACCTTGAAAAAGTACACGAAGCATATGTCTACAGCCTTAATAGCTGCTTCCAACACTTCTCTGTGCCTGCTTTGATCCAGTCAGTTTCTCTCACTGTCCCGTTCCAGCACTCCTGTCCTACAATGGACATATTGTTGCTTTTAATTGTTTTTATTCTTTAAAAGCTGCCAGGTACCTAGCTCAAAAGAACTTTCAACAGGGTGCCTTCTACTGATTCAGTGCTGGCTTAGCTCTTACAGTCCCTGTGTCTGGTTACATTTCTCTACCAATTATGTTTTTTGACTCCTATATCTAATAAATATAAACCCAGACTTTTTCCTTCCCTGGCCCTCCCCTATTCCCTCTCTCTTATTAAGAATTCCAATTTCACTAGCTTACCATAATGAGAGGTTTACATGGCTTATGACAATTTCTCTTTTGTTAATATTTTATTTGGGGGTACATTCAGATTTGAATGTTGCATGTATATCATTGCCCCTCTCCCTCCCTCCCTCCAATCTTCCCATGTCCCCCTACTCTTCAAATTCATTGCTTCTTACTCTTTAATTGTTATTATTATTATTGTTATTTATTTATACATATATATTTATAAATACAACTTATTGCTTTTATTTAGTACCCCTCACATTATAAATGTTTAGGACTGACCACTTTCGACTGGATCACCCTGAAGCAGATTGATTCTTCAGCTCTCAGTCGTCATTAATGTCTGTAGTTCTTCATGCCGGGATGGGACCTTGCAAGAGTTCTCTCATCCACCTTGGCATAATTGCTTTCTTTCACTGTATGTTTTCACCCTTCTCTATTTTGACTGTCCTAGAGTATCAGGAGAGATTTCCAGAATCGTAACTACATAGTATTTTATGTCCAATTCATTTTTGAACCATTAATTCAAATCCTGGAATGATAGGATGTAGGAATCTTTATATTTAAATATTCCATAATGAATGCTAAAGTGTAACTACTATCAAAACATACTTGTCTAAAGAAGAAAAAAATATGGCTTCTACTTTATGCTACATGCTTTGCCTAGCTTAATTTTCATTATTAGCTAAAAAGCATTACCTTAATTTAGTAGAATGATAAATCAGATACAGACTTAAAAGCAAAATAAATATTAGTCCAATCCAAACATTTAGCAAATTAGCAGGAGATCCTAAGGCCAATGCAAGACACCAATAGCTGGCCTCTCCTCATGTTACCCATGCCTCATGAACCCTGTTGTCTATAGTGCTTGAACTTATTTTTATTTCTAATTATCAATATATATATATATATATATATATATATATATATATATATATATATATATATATATATTTGTAGGCTTATGTAAAGCAACAGAATAGTTAGAAAACACGTATTTACAAAGAAGCTAATATCTTGTGAGACAACCTAAAGTATTTGTGAACAACCACAATGTGGTTCTACATGATTGGGTTTTTTTTTCTCTAAAATTTTAATACTTACATTTGTATAAAATGCCCCTTATGAGCATAATTAAACATGTTCTGGGGAGGAACCTGTGGGAAAGTCTCTAAAAACTGATAGTCCACACTTCTGATTCTCTAAAGTCGATGCACTCATTTTCTCCCAATGAAAAGTTACTAATATGAGTGTACTAGAGTTTTTCCAGTTCCGTATTGTAGCTGCCGACAGATAAAGGACAATTCCTGTGAGTGTGCATGAGATATGGAAGTGACTTAAGTTGGAGACTTTAAATGCTCAAAGCCCAGTATTTTAAAATAAAGTGATTTACCTAAAGGGATCACAGGCCTCTCAGGACAACCTATACTTTGTGATATAGGCTGATATTCGTTTTCAAGTTCTTAACTACTCACTCTTTAAGGGCCAGCTATATGCCTCAGCATGTGAAAGCACTTGCTGCATAGGCCTGATGACCGGAGTTTGATCCCCGTAACCCACATAAAGTTGGAAGGAGAGTACTGGCTCCACAGTGTTGTGCTTTTATCTCCACATATGTGCTATGACATATGTTCATACAAACACACATTAAAGAATTAAAGTCATTTCCGAAACAGAGAATGTCAAGTCCATAATGGATTTCTTGGATTGCACAAATTTTCTCTCTCACTTACCACATATATTTTTTGTTATTTACACCTCATAAGCAATATCACACTCTTACTGAAATGCTGCATATTTGTATCTTTTTTTTTAAATCAATGCACAGGTTTTATTTGCTGTACTCAGAAAGCTAAACTTCTGTATGTTGTATGGTTAGAAAAAATAAGGCATTATATTTAATTTAATTAATTATTTTTTGGGGTTTTCAAGACAGGGTTTCTCTGTGTAGCTTTGCACCTTTCCTGGAACTCACTCTGTAGCCCAGGCTGGCCTCGAACTCACAGAGATCCACCTGCCTCTGCCTCCCGAGTGCTGGGAATAAAGGCGTGCGCCACCACCGCCCAGCTGGCATTGTATTTTATAATATACCACTTACTGACTCATCTCTTTGATGAAACGTAAAACTTCAAAGCCCTGAAAATATCCTCTACACAATATAATTTAACGTATAATTAACATGCTTCGAACAGAATCCCCTTAAATATGACACCATTGGCAGCTACAATAGTCTAGTTTTAATTGTGCTTCTATATGCATTTGTGTGTATGCATGGTTATGTGTGACTGGAACTAATGTACATGTGAAAATCAATCAACCTCAGGAGTCATTCCTCAGAAGTCACCTACCTTGGGTTTTTCTTTTTTTTAATATTTTTTTAAGATTTTTCTCACATAATTATTTGAGATAAGTCTGCTACTGGGGTCTGAGATTCACAAACTCACCAAGGATGAATATCATCCATTCACAGGCATTTCCCTGCTGCTGCCTCCCTAGCACTGGGAATGCAAAAGTTTACCACCACATATGGCTTTTGATATGGGTGTTAGGGAATGAACTCAGGTCCTCCTGATTTCACAGGAAACACTTTACTGACTGAGCTGTGACACCGGTTTTTAAGTTAATCATGGCTTCTGTGCTATGGATTGTCACACTTGATCATTCTTCTTCTAATTGATTCCCTAAATTCAAAGTAATAACAAATTCTAATTTCCTACACAAATCTAGAAAATAGTTTGGACGCCAACAGATCAGTCAAAATAATGTCTAAAACTCTTTTCTGTATCCTATAGTTTGGTAGAAAGCAGGAGTAGCAACATGGAGTTAGGTGGTTGATCTACTTGGCTCCAGAAACAGAGGATAGAATTATGTACAACAGTGGCTAAAAGCAAGAAAAAAAATCATGGGGCAGGTATCTATGCACATGTGTGTTTAGTAAACTAAAGAATTTGAAGTTAGTGTTTATATTCGTGGACAAAGAACATTTAATATGATGTCTTCCTGCTTTCTATTGACTGGTTAAAAAATAAGAATCCTCAAAGAATATTCTGTTCTCATTCCAATACACAAATGTTAGTCTACCAGTTACATATACCCATGCTTTCCAAGGTTTTGCTCTTGGATTCCATGATATACCACCTTGAGAAATTTGATTTTAATTTATCTGTTTCAGTTCATTACATGTACCCAGACACACACACACACACACACACACACACACACACACACACAAACACTTTTGTCTTAGAACTGCATATGATTTTTTGTCTAAGAAAAGATTTTTTCCATCACTTTCTTCTGATGCCCTGTATTTTCCTAATGTGTAAAGGTAGACAGACCTAGTGTTGCATAGAAAATAGTTTAAAAATGCTCTCTCCGAAAAATCTTTTAAAATACTGTGTCTTTTGAAGTCAGATTTCTAAAATAGATAACAATGGATCCTTTTCAATAAAATGGCTTGGGAAGATCTTTCCAAGAAGCTGCTCTTTGAGTGGGCCCTTGAAAGAGAAGTCTGCTCCAGAAAGAGGCAAGAGCAAATGCCAAATGATCCAGCAATAAAATGCCATCTGATTGATAAACAAAGAAGGAAGAAAAGAAGGGGAGGAAAGGAATGGACAGAAGGGAGAGATAGAGTAGAATAGGCAAGGATGAGTTGTTCTGAAATATCCACAGACTGTTCAGGAGACCCTAAACATTTCAGAGTTCCTGGGTTTAAGTATATACACATTGAAAAGAATGGTACACTATTTGATTTGGTTTTGAAATAGATCATTTTGTTTCCTGTTGATTAGAGGCAAGAAAGATCAGAAATAGGAAGATAAATTGACCATGTTGGGAATATTTATCAGTGTGATTCACTTAAATTTTATTTAGTAGATAAAAATTAAGAGTAGAATTCAGATATGTATTTGGTAAGATCAGCAGGAGTAATTGGCTAATGTGTCACATGATTGAGAGAAAGCAGACGAGAAAGGATTCTTTCCAAATTTTTTGAATGATATTGGATAGTCACATCATTTACTGAGACAAAAAAGATGAAATTAATTAGTTTAAAATAAGAAAATCTAAATTTAGTGTGGTGTTAATGGTAGCTTATGATATGCAAGCAAATATAAAAGAAGATAACTGGGCAAGTCTGCAATTCACTTAAAATCATCTTTTTAGTACTGAATTTTACAACACTCTGGCATTTAAACATGAGAGAGAGTACAAAGAGCCAATAGTGAAAAATAAAGGGAAAATGACAGGCCGACTTTAAGTAGTCTTGAAAAAAATAGCTTCAGTGTAACAGCTCGTGTGAAACCCTTGATACTTGAATGGAGTTTTCTGAAGACAGCTCCAACATGTATTACTGAGAAGAGGATGAGACAGGGGGATGAGATTTCCTGAGACCCAGTCACCTAGTGATGACATCAGACCATGGACCTGTTGCACACAGTGCTGAAGAGGTACATGGGATCAAGGACACACCTCCAGTGTCTGTGAGAATGCTGAAAAACAAAAAACAGAAATTTCTGTATTTCTGAAGATAATATTATTTAAATTTGTTCTTAGTATAATGTTAAAGTAAATCTAGATTTACCACCAAATGTACAGAAATTTTATAATGAATTTAAAAAACATTTCCTTTCTCTAAAATGTAGATTATAATAAAGATGACAGATGATATGGGACTGAGGTAACTATCAACTCTACCAACTTCAGTTTTATGATAATAAAACCCCACCTTTCATAAAAGTTAAGAAAGACTATCCACTGAGCTTCAGTAGCCAAGAAACCGTTGGTAACTCTAGCCTTTCTTGCTGATACTCAGTGTCCTGCCAGGGAGCAATATTTAAGTAGCGTAGTGACTGGTAGATACGTTTTCCTGGAATCCTGTTTAAAACTTAGGTCACTAACCTTTTAGATTTTGTTCATGAATACCATGGGAATGAAATTTACTGAATAAAATAATTTCTTCTACTTTTTTCTAGCCATCTAGCAATTATCTTAGTTCTATATACAAAAGATTGCATAATTTGCCAGAATAATAGATTTTTCATGCTCAATGATAAGTTAAATTATGATAGCAAACCAAGACAAGTATCCCTAGGATAGAATTTCCAGAAAAATTCATATTATTTGAATAATTAATCAGCCAATGTATATATATATATACATACATATATATATATATATTTGCAGAGTCCATCATGATGCCTAAAACTACCAAAATACCATAAAATTAAAAAAGGATCATTTGTTCTTCATGTTATTACGTATTAGCTATAATTGCATTATCACTTATTTTACAGAAAGCCTGTATGTACAAGTTGATTAAAATTAATCCTTCTCCTCAAGAACCATTAGTATAAATGGCTCAGGGCAATAACACAAATAACAAAATGTGTTTCATAAACACAAAACTGGAAAATGCCCAAATTGTACACCTATTCATTTTTGACAGAGTATATTTTTCAATTACTAAGACCTGGAGATGAAAAATAGTATGAACTAAAAATGTTTTAAATGAATTAGAGGTTAGAGTTCCTGAAAATAAGTTTCTAATGCCAAATCATTTTTTACAATTTTTTTTTCTTATTTGGGTTTCTTCCTGATCCACCTAGAAATTTCTGTTCCTGAATTTCCCAATGTACTGATGATTAGTAATGTAGAACTTATATGCCTGGCAATAGGCTATATGGGGCGAAGATTGGCTGCATGCTTCGTAGTACATCTTCTAGTCTACCTTCTTTCTCGGAGCCTTACCCTTGGATGTCATTGGTATACATTTCCCAGTTTTGATGAACTGTAATGTTGTAAAAAAAAAAATATATATATATATATATATATATATATATTCATAGTTATATTTCTAGGTCTGGGAATTCATGAAACAATCTGTAATAGAGGACAGCCAAGCTTTCCTATGTGGAGGCTTTCCTTCATCCCGTTTCTTAAATGCTTCCAATCTGACCAGAGTCACCAAACATATTTGCTTGCGTGCTATTTCATTTTGCGTTCTTCTTTCTGTTGAATTCAGCTGATGCTATGTGTGATTAATCAGCTATAATAGATCCATTAATTAATCATCAGGATTTTATTTTCTTGAAGGGTAAAAGTCAGTGAAAATAATATACACAGCAGGAAAATACAGTTTTTGACCTGGCCACAAAGAAGCATGCCTTTTAGAGTAGTAAAGCAAGCAGCATCTAAAAGGACTGAATTTCTCAGAAATGCCCAAGACAACTAAGTCTCCAGAGAAGCCAGCAGTAGCCCTTCCAGAAGGTAAAAGCCAGTCTCAACGATAGAAACGGAAGGTCTTCACTTTGGTAAGAGCGCAGAGATATGACTGCAGAACTAAAGCAGAGGATTTCAGGTCTGAGCGGAGGGGCACCAGCGTGCTTAGAGACTTTCCTTTGTAGAAAGCCATTTATCAGCGGTTCTTTGGAAAATGTGATATCTTTAAAACACATTGAAATAATCACTTGTGTGAAGAAGGAGCCTTCTCCAGTATCCAAATGGGAAGCCTAAAACTACCCTCTCCTGTCTCTCCTCCATGGGCAAGGTTCAGTGAGTCATCCTAGAACGTGGGGTCTTTTCTTCTAATCAAGGCTTGTAGGGAAAAGATTTCCTCAATGAAATTGGCTGATTAAACATGGCAGAGACACGCTATTAAAGTTTTAGCATTTCCACTTTCATATAAATCATTGGATTTATAAAAATGGTGTCATGGAACTGGATTGGTGTCATTTATGAATATGAAACAAATAATAATGATTTGATAAAGACAAAGTATAAGTCTTAAATATTCAATATAATTTTTATTATTTTCTTTCAGATTATCCAACTCCTAATGTCAAAGACATTTCCTCATATAAAAGAAAGCATTCAAAGGAAATTACTCTGACTGGGTTCAAGGCTCGCTTCAATGGTCAGTTAAAAATTCTCTATGAAAAATAATGCTTATTGTCTCTAAAAATCCAATGAATAAAAAAAATTCTTTTTTTGAGATCATAATATAATTACATCATTTCTCCCCTCCTTTTTCTTCCTCCAGACTCTCCCATACACACCTCCTTGCTCTCTTTCAAATTCATGACCTCTTCATTCATTAATTATTGCTACATACATATAAGTATATGCACATATATTACTAATATAACCATCTCGGTTTGTAGGTTACTTGTATGTGTGTTTTTAAGACTGGCCATGTGGTATTGGATAGCCAGTTAATGTGCTCTTTCTTGGGGAAGAGTATTTTTCCAGTTCTCAGCATTCCTTAACTGCCTGTAGTTCTTTAGGTGGATTGAAACTTGCTGGGTTCCCCGCCCCCATCCACATTAACATGTCCAATGAATTGCTCATCTTTCCTTCCCAGGAGAACTAGTCTATGCTGTCCTGTGCATGATTGTTACCTGTGGAATTCTTTCCTTGGTGATGCTCAAGCTGAGGTAAGTAAATGTAACTCAAAAGGGAGGGAATGGACAATACCAGGACCTGAGAAGAAGGTATTCAATATAGCTTTATGTGGGATCGGTCTATGGAAACATCATTTAGACTTCACATGTAAGGGAAATGACCACAGGGGGTTGATTTCATGAAGAATTTATAGGTACAGATGGATTATGGATTCCTTCCAATAAAAATGTTTATCAGTTTTCCCCCTAGGTTTTCCTACAGCGAACTAAACTATGATGTTTCCAGGTCATGTTATTTAGAAAAATGACCAACTCACATAAGACACATATTGTATAATTTAGTTACATTTATCTGAAGACTTGTTCATCATTGTAGCTTCCTATATATTGACAAGTTTTGTTCAAGTTTTAATATATATTTATTGAAAGACATAGTCAATGAGGCCTCATGTCATACCAATAAAAAGAGTGCCACCATCTGATATAATGTATTCTTTGCAAATATTTTTCCTTTGCTGCTTTCATTGCCAGAATATGTCAATTTCTATATTTCTAAATCTCTGAATTTGAAAATATCTTAACTGACTTAGTGCTGACAACAGATAACTTGCTTACTTTTAATTTAAAAGAACAACTGGGAGAGGATGCAGTTGGAATGTATTATATGAGAGAATAAATAAAAAGAAAAAAGTATCATGCTTATTTTCTCACTCATTATACATGAATGCAAGTATATATTTAATTTGAATATTAATAATCTTTATGTGTTTCTCTTTGACATTTGATAACTACAAATGAAAGTTTGCTCAATCAACTGCCCAGTAAATGTACACATATTGCTTTCTCAGAAGCAAGCTAAGAAACCTAATCACTGGACTTGACAACCAGGCAGGAATAATAATAAAAAAAAAAAAAAAGTGAGAGTCCGGCGGTGGTGGCGCACACCTTTAATCCCAGCACTCGGGAGGCAGAGCCAGGCGGATCTCTGTGAGTTCAAGGCCAGCCTGGGCTACAGAGTGAGTTCCAGGAGAGGTGCAAAGCTACACAGAGAAACCCTGTCTCAAAAAACTAAAAAAAAACAAAAACAAAACAAAAAACAAAAAAAACAAAAACAAAATGAGGAGGTAAACAGCCATAGCTGTTTATGTACATGGGGTCATGTACATGGCAAATGGAATAGATCCTTTGTCTAGTGACACTCAAATTCATTTATTTTTAAATGCAACAGAGATTTTTTAAAAATGTATCTTCTTGGTTTCAACTCTTCTAATCATTTAACATTTTCTAAACATTTAGTTTAACATCTACCAAAACAAACTGACTGCTCCAAGACCTTAAACATTGTCCAAGAAGATATTCTATGGGTTCCAATATATTTTTTTGAAATCCAAATAATTAAAAATCATTTTCTAAGGGAAGAAACGTGAAGCTAATTGACTTCCCTTTATATGGCTTTAAGTATTTGGAAGCACCGCTCAGTCATTCTGCTTGCCTGGATGTTTCACAACAATCACACTGTTTTGAAGGAACACAGTTTGCTAGCCCAATAAAACACGTAGAGAGATGGTTCTTGATCATTACTTGTTATCGACACACATCCTACAAAGTTCACATTGGCTAAGTGGGCTCATGAGGCCTCACATACAAAACTACACCACAGATAGACAATGCAGTGGAGCTCCCCATGAATTAGCTATAATTATATTTCTTCTTTGTTTGAACAAAAATGTACAGTTCTTTTTCTAAAAGATACAGAGTGTTGTTATTATTAAACACAAAATCTTGAATTACTCTAGTATATATTTTATTGGTTTGTTTTGAGTTTTTCTGAGGTACTGAGGGTTGAACTTAAGTAAACTAGTGCATGCTAAGGCAAGAGCGCTACCATTGAGTCACAGCCTTGGCTCTAATGGATATATTGAAGATAAATTATTCATATTATTAAGTAGAAATTATTTCCCATGTAATTTAAAATTTACTGTGTTCTGTAATCAGACCCAAAATTAAGAACATTGCTGTGGAATGGTCTGTATGTCAAATTACTCTGATTGGTCAATAAATAAATCACTGATTGGCCAGTGGCTAGGCAGGAAGTATAGGCGGGACAAGGAGGAGAATAAAGCTGGGAAGTGGAAGGCTGAGTCAGAGACACTGCCAGCCGCCATGATGAGAAATAGCATGTGAAGATGCCGGTAAGCCACGAGCCACGTGGCAAGGTATAGATTAATGGAAATGGATTAATTTAAGCTGTAAGAACAGTTAGCAAGAAGCCTGCCACAGCCATACAGTTTGTAAGCAATATAAGTCTCTGTGTTTACTTGGTCGGGTCTGAGCGGCTGTGCGACTGGCAGGTGAGAGAGATTTGTCCTGACTACGGACAAGGCAGGAAAACTCTAGCTACAGAACATGGCAAAAATGAAATAATTTTTTTATGAACAGAACAGAATAAAACACACATCATCAACCACAAAGCCTCCTCCACCTGCCCCCAAAATAGAATTAGAGTATACTCCTAAGAGATTTCAGTCATTTGTACCCAGCAGCCTGTCTAACCACTGTTGATACTTACCCTTAGTCACTATGAAGAGCTTCACGTGTGTTTTATGTAGTCATAATAAATTAAAATAGCCTGTCTTAAAATAAATTTTCAAGAAATTTATAGTTTTAAACTCACATACTTAAAAATAGGCCATTAAATATGATTACTTGGAAACCATAGTAAATATATGGTAGTCCTCAGAGAGGCCTTAGAATATTCCACTCTTGAAACTTTGCATTCAGGAACTTCATTATCCTCATCCCTCAACAAAGACTCCATCCCCAAACATAAGCATGCACATTTGTGATGATCTGACACTAACATATGAACTTTTTCTCTTATTTTCCCATAGGATATCAAGTAAAAAAAGAGATCCCTCACCTATGGAAATAGCTGGAGGTGTCATCACTCAGTGAGCCACAGATCACTATCAAGTCCAAGTTTTTGTAGTAAACCAGTGGAGAATTACATTTGCCAATAATACGATTTAAGATGGATTTGACGATATTCAGTCATTATATACAACAATGCCTGGCACAGTAATATAGCATAATCACCGCAGATCTGCTCTTTTTCCTAAAAATATTTGAGTAAATACTTGTAGTGATGTCATAACTAGTTGATAACATTTCCTTTGGAGACAAAAAGTGCCATCTAAAAAGTTATCATTTTTTGCTTGAATGGTATCAGTGCAAATATCAACTTTTCTCGTAATATGATTCAGTGTAGTTAGAGTATGTTTTTTTTCTGAACGACTTTATAATTTCCCATTAACTTGATCAAATGAAAATGTTAATGAGAATGCTGACTATATTTGTTATTTGCATATTCTTACTTTGTGTATAATCATTAAACAAATCATTGACGTTAAACATATTTAGTTAGATGATTGGTTCTAAAAATAAAAACTGACACCTTATGAATTTTATAATTTAAATCATATTGAATTTTACTTTTAGTCTGGTGTCTTAATGTCCATAAATACATAGCAACTACAGTGACTAAGAAAAGTCACCCCAATAATGATGTATTTTGTGAGTTTAATTTTTCTTTGCTGATTAATCATCATGAAATTCTGTAATAATAAAGTCATACTTTGCCATTTTCTATAGTTTTTTTCTACATTACTACTTTGTTCTGGCTTGTCGTCAGTGTAACTGTATTTGAAAATATATCCACCAATTAATGAATATACACTCTACAAATGCATACAATCACATCAGCATTCACTGTTCAGAATCTTCAGGTTGTATTGCTCAGTCACACAAAACATAAATATTTAATAACCCAAGGACACCATGCTAGTAATTAAAGATACATTTGCAATTGAAGGTAAAGTATTTTCCTCTTGCTTGGTCTCATTTTTTACTAATTAAAGTACCTACATTAAATTAAACTTGAACCTAACATTTGGCTCTGTATATTTAGGGCAACTAAAAAGCAATACTTTACATTTGAAAGCAGGCAAGTAAGACTTGGTAAATTTTGGTACCATAAAGGTTACCATAAAAACTGGTAACCATAAAGGATTGTGGACAGCCCACTGCAGTGGTTCTCAACCTGTGGGTCACGACCAACCTGTGAGTCATGATCCCTTTTGATCTTTAGAAAATAAACAGGCAAATAAAAACAAACAAAACCCCCCAACAAAACCCAGGAAACACACATGTATAGATTCATATACAGTAAGAATTAAAAACTATAAAAACACAAAATTGAAAACCATAATCTACAATCACAAGACCAGTGAGGCAAATAAATGCTTAAACAAGCAATATGAGACACACATAAAAAAAATCTATAAAAATACCAATGATTTCCTTTTGTGTAGATTATCTACTGCTAAGCATGGGGTCTGCTCTTCAGTGTGACTTGTAAACCCACTAGAGAAAACTAATTTTTCTGTTTCTGAACTGTTGTCATTAAGAGATAGCTTCTTGGTTAGGGATGGGAAATTTTGTCTTCTTGTCCCTCTCAGCACTGGAGCCCCATCTAGCTTGGACCTGTGCAAGTCCTGTGCATGCTCTCACAGTTTCCAAAAGTTCATACGTACATCAGTCCTGCTGAATCTGGAAAACATGGTTTCCTAGGTGTCATCCATCCCCTCTGGTTCTTATAATTTTTCTGCTTTCTCTTCTGCCTAGTTCCCTGAGCCCTTCTCAATGGGAAGACATCCCATTTGGGAGTGAAAGTGCCAAGTTCCCTACACTTTTTCATGTCTGCTTTTGGGTCTCTATTACTATCCACCTACTGCAGGAGGATGCTTCACTGATGATAGCTGAGTAAAACAATAATCAATGAATATAGCAGAATATTGTTAGGAGTCATTGTGTCGCTACTAAAACAGAATTTTATCTCCTGGATGAGAAGAGCAACAAGACAGGAAAACAGCAGAAGGACACAACATCAAATACTTTAGAAAATTTAAAGTCACCTGTCTCTAGAACATGGTACCTAGCTATTGAGGGAGTAGATGTCAGAAACACAAAGCCCCTTTAGGTCTAAAGACTCACCATGAATGTTACATATCATGGCTCTCTTGTCAACCCCATCATTTCTTCTGTCCTTGGGGGAATGCCTTTTAGAAACATGTCTCCTCTGCGCTGGGCCAAGAACCCTTGCTTTGTGTCTCCCCAACACTTACTTCTCTTTGCCTTAGACCACTACATCTCACTATAACGATTTCTTCACTGTCTTTCTCAATAAATTGCAACTCTTGGTGACTGCATCTATGGTTTCCATTTCTGTCCCTCAGCTTGCCATCGCATGGCTGTTGCCTGCTTAAAGAGTCAACAGATCTTTCTCAAAAGCCTGCATAACATTAGATCCACTATTTTCAGTCATGGGGCTGTGGCTTACAAGTTCCCTTTGGAGGGAATTGTAGACAGTTAAGAGTTACTAGAGGACAGGGCTTACAATGTTGCTCCCAAAGGGCGTATAGATGCTGAACCATTACTGGGATGGAGCAGTCTTTCCTCAACAGTGTAGCTGCCTGTGAGCCTCCCGTGTGCTGGGAAGCACACTTCCACTCACATTCTTGTAAGCAATCCTAGTTAAACTCTTTTTTCACCAAACCCTCTCTTTGGTCTGTTGTTCGCATCCTACCCGGGATGCATAATTATTTTCATGTCTCCCCAGAAAAGATTCACACAATAAGAAGTTTTAAATGAGGGAATGATTTCTGAATGAATAAAAGTGAACCAGCAATAAATGTAAACAATGGATGGGAAAAGTCTAAGAATTATCTCTAAAGTGGACTACAATACTGAACTAATAAGAATTAAACATTTGCAGTGATTAATTTGTTCAACACTCATTTACTGAGCACATACTAAACATCAGTCAGTGTACTAAGAATTGGAGGCACAATTTGGAACACATTAGATCTAAACAAACCCCTCAAACATTTGAAAAATAAAGAAGTACACAAGAATTGTATATGTGAAGGCCTGTAGTATATATGTAACGAAAGCAGAAGTAAAGTAGTCTGGAATAGGCAGGTAGAATAGGCTTAATGTATAGTACAGACATATATAATTCCAAAAAAAATTTAAAAAAATAAAAAGTTTATAAGCCAATTTCTGAGAAGTGATAAATATTACAAAGAAATGAATAGGTTGGAATGATCATATGATACTAACAAGAGAAATTATAGATGTCACATGAGAAAATTGATGCTCTTCATAAATAGTACTTGAAATGGAAAGGAACTTGGAATTAGGTGTTTGTAGGAAGTTGAAGTTGTGAGGATTGTTTTATGAATATTCATTAAAATAGGCTTTTGATGCCAATTGTTCCACCACGGTGCCATTTGGAAAACTACTGCACACATGGGAGAATGAGACTAGGATTGGAAATCCAGTGTGCCACCTTCATCTTCAGAATCATCCCACCTCTCTCCATCACACAGCACAGGTTTCCTGGCCTTACTCTTTTGGTTGAGTTTATCCAACAGAGAAAAATGACATATTAAATACCTCAAGGTATCATCCTAGGCTCTCCTTTTTCCATTAACATTCTGTCACTGTGGAAATTTCTACATGAATCTGTCCTTCTGGATTCCAAAAACACTTACTTCATCTCTTTTTCCTCTCAGGCTTGTGATACTCACAGCTAACTTGTTACTAATCCTGAGTCTCAAAGTTACTGTACTGCTCATTGTGGTTTTCTTACAACTACTCAAACAGGAATGAAGACTCCTTAAATCAAGAATTGTTAAAGGTCATGAGATAACTTGGAATGTAGTCCATCTATTTCTTATTGGTTCTCTCCTTGATGACAACACCATGTATGAACTAACTGATTTTCAGACACCTTCAGGATATCCATGTGGAGTCATCTAGCATTCAAGCAGAAAATATGCTGAATTAGATCTGAGCTGGATCCACTAAATCTTTAGTTTTCCACTACCTTCCACATACCCCTCTGATTACCACAGAGAAGGCTGCTTCACACAGAATACTTACTGTGGTATCACATGGGGAAGGTTGATAGACCTCCTCACTTTTGATTTTCTTAACAGTGATGAAGTTCTCTCAAGAACTGTTTTAGTTACTTTTCTATCACTATCAAGAGGCAACATGAACAAAATATCTCATAAAAGAAAAGGTTTATTGGGCCTCACATTTCTAGAGGGTTAAAAGTCCATGATTATCATGGCAGCAAACATGGCATTAGGCAGGCATGGTGCTGGAGCAGTAGCTGAGCTCTTACATCCTGATCCATACACATAAGGCAGGAAAAAAAAGAGAAACCTAGCTGGAAATGTCTTGGACTTTTGAAACCTAAAAGCCAACCCCTAGGGACATACTTTCTCCAACAAGGCCATACTTCCTAATCCTTCTTAACCAATTCTACCAACTGGGAAACCAATCTTTCAGATATACGAACCCGTGGCCTCATTCAAACCACCACATTCAAACCATCCCAGGAGCCATCTGACTTGTCCAGTAATAGGACTTTTTTCCTTCTGCCTGCTTCTACATATTTACTCAGGGTCTGCTTTCCTCTACATTTCCTCTCATGAATTTCCCCAGGATCTCCTGAGGAGTTAACAGTTACCAGCTACGACTTAGCAAGGTCTCTGGGGAAGAAGTTTTAGGCAGAAGTGAATCAGGGACTTTGTTGTCACTACAAAGCTACAGCTCATTTGTATTTCCTTGTTTGTCTTTTTTTTTAATTTGTCACTCTATAAAAAATATATATGTGACTATTGTTACTTACATAAAAACTGATACAAATTAATGGTGAATAGAATATACCCTTTTTATTTGTTTTCTAAACTACTCACAATCGTAAGCCTAGAAAACTCAAAAGCAAATCTAAAGGACAGTGTCTGCATTTCTTCTCACATCCCTATCAGCCTGGCTTGCTCTCAATCTCCACTCTCCTTAGAACTTGAAGTGAGAATTATCTGAACTGAATGAGGCATGGTCCATGAGTTTCCTAAGCTGTTCCCCAATTGCTTCTCTGAGGCATTGATGTTTGTTCAGATCACGCTGACTGCACCCAAGAATAAGCTAGTAGAATGATTGTCACCACAGTGTCTGCTCTGTAGATGAACCTATTGTGATAGGTACACACTTAATCAGATGTTCGTAGTGCTCACTGTTTTCAGTAACTGTCTATAAAAACTCCCACAGGCCTTTAATCACAGAGGCCTGAAGTTTTAGTTTAGAAGATTGGCAGGCTTAAATGTAAACATACAGTTTCATTATGTTATGGAATTTTTCTGTCTAGCTTATGTAATTATGTTATCTATGAAATGTATGATTTTATGTTGAGTGTAACAGATATCTGGTATTTTCCGTTATAACAGAGATATAATCAGATAAAATATTTTCTAAAGCTTGTATATCTAACAGCAACTATAGAGACTATCTGAAGTAAATTATCCATTCTTAAACCTCAAGTTTGCTTTGGATACATGCTCTCAGTGCAAATTAAGCATAGTCTTTGATTCACAAGTAAATGTTTTAAAATAAAATTGGCACATGTTGTGGATAGACATTCTTAAAAAGATTAAGAAAGACATAATATATCATTTATTATGTTCCATAAAATGCTATTGATAGAAACTCTGTGTGTCTTTAGGGCAGTAAGATGCAAATGGAATCAATGTTAAAATATTTCAAGGTGTTGCTGGGCAATGGTGGTGCACACCTTTAATCTCAGCACTTGTTAGGCAGAGGCAGGCTGATCTCTGAGTTCAAGGTCAGCCTAGACTACAGAGTGAGTTCCAGGACAGCCAGAGCTACACAGAGAAACCCTGTCTTGAAATTTTTTATTTAAAAGTGTATTGAATTTTCTACATAGATATATATTTTTGCATACATACATACATATTCTACATAAATAGTATAGTTTAATCCTAACAAAAGTTTATCTATGGGTTTTATTTTCAGTGCTGAGAACTGAGCCCAAGCTCTTGTATATGCTATCAAGCATTCTACTACTGAGCTACATACCCAGCCCTCTTTATAGAATTAAAATTAAAAACTACTAGTGGCTAAAGACAGGAAAAATTTCCTCGAAGAGTCACAGTGTTAGATACAAAGAATTGTTAATTGAACAAAGATCTATAATATTTCATAATATTCTAATATCCCAAAGCCACTAATAATTTCCATGAAAGATTTGTACTTACTAAACAAATAGACACCCATATTTTAAGCTTCCAGCTATGTTTTTTGAGTTCCTTATATTAAGTTCTGTAAATTGGGCTCTTGTCAAATGTTTTGTTCACATTCCGAGGGTTGCCTCTACAATCATCTGAGTGTTTCCTTCTTAACTTTGTAATTTGATAGAGTCGTATTTACCTACTTTTGCTTTGTTTTCTATGCTTCGGGGGTTAGATTAACTCTTTTAATCACTATGTACCCAATGAAGTACACAATGTATGGGAGCGATCTGCCTAAAACAGATGAGGTTATGAGATACAGTCTACAAATACTCATAGGTCACACTTGACCCTGTTCTGTAGTCCTGAAATATCAATCCTTCTAAAAATCAAAAGGAAAGACTGTCAGATACCTGGGCTATGCTTCCAAAATTTCTGATTGGGTTTGTCTGGAACAGGGTGAGAATTTACACTTTTAACAGATCCCACGATATGCTAACACTCCTCCTTTGGTGGCTGCTGCAAGTGGATCTCAGTGCTTGATGTACATTTTAGTATTCTGACTAACTTTAGACTTTTTGATACCCTCAACCTTCCTCCGAGATGGTGACTCAATAGATACATCACTGTCCAGAGTGATGGCATATTTTTGATTTCCTGGTCTTTTGCTAGCTCTCTAAGGAGTGAAGTAGCTACTGTGAATTCCTGTGGGAAGTAAAATTGTCAGTGATTTTTCTGTGTACATTGAAATATTATACAGTCCTGAGTGAAAGCCAAGTTCAACTTCCTTCTCCAATTCTGTCTTCCTGTCTGCCAGAGTCCCTGTGCCCTGTTAATTTCACACAATTTGCACACATCTTGTTGCTGAGAAACAAGAACTAAGGAAGTCATATGCTAGCAAGTTTCCTACACTTGCCTAGATGCCAGTGTTACTCGTAATTTCTTCTTTGGACCCAAACCCATGCTAGGATCAACCATGAGCAGCTGCTGATAATTGGAAGAGAAGGGAATTAGTTGTTGAGAAGGGGTAGGGGTCAGGATGTCAAGGTTGGACTTCATACCTATCTTTCTTATGACCCACACTCTCTAAGAATCGAAACACCTATGTTATTTGTGAGTTTTCTTGCAGTATACCTTCCACAGTTTTTGTATTATAACTTTCAATACAGAATGACAACTCAAGTCTGCAAATGTTGGATTACTATAAGCCCAAGTTTAGAAAATTTAGAAACTGTTCTTCTTTCTCTAAACAATGCCTGACTTTCATTCTGTTGCTTCCGTGTGTGCTTGAAAAGGCTAGTGTTGAATTCAAACTGAACAATGGCTGCTTTATTCTGAGGCTGGAGTCAACCAGTTTCTCCAGGAATAAGTACTGCTCCCTCACTCTTTCCAAAACTGGAGAATATCATAATTTAAGGAAACCGAAATCATACATATATGGTTTAAGCTGTTCCATTATTTTTCTCTTCCATAACCACAATGGTTCAATTGAACATCGGTTAAAGTAAAAGGTACTCAGTCAAAAGTTAATAAAAAAAAATCACTGAGTAAATAAGGGTAAGGGAAGTTGGAAGAAGTAGGAGTTGAAAGCAAGGTAGAAGAGAAAAAGGACAAGAGAAGTAGAATTCTGGAATCTCAGAATTGTGCATTCTCTTTCCATCTCCTGTGCTGCTTCTATTGCACACAGAGGACAAGAAAGTTCTTGTTATCATAGACAGCAGAACAAATTTTAAAAGACAATTTTGGCCTTGTGTGAGTGTGGTTGTCCTGTTATTATTTGCAAGACATTTTTGTATGACAGCCACAGCTCAGAGAAGATGACCTTAGGTCAAATAATTTTCCCACATTTCATTCCACTTCTGACCAAAATAACCAATTTATTAAATCCATGTGACACATCTCTCTGTTTAAATCAAACATTAAATGGTTTGATTCCTTTAATAAGTGATTTTTGCCTATGTGACGGATGTTGAATTCACCCTGCACATAAAGTTCCCTTTATAGTCATCAGAAATCTGGAACTCTTCCTTGCAAAAAAAAACTCACTTTCTATAGACTTACATTTTAATTTCCTCACATCTGCATTCATTTGCCTTTGCTTTCTCCCTGATTTGCAATGGCCACCCTGATAGTAGATGCCTAGATTGTGCAGTTGGATTATTGTATGGTAGTAAGCAATTGTGAGCTGCTAATGATTTTAAATAATAATGAAGTTGGAGCTCTGCTGCTATTGTTTTCTACCATCACAGTGCAGTTTCACTATTGATCAGCGCTGGTAACTCACTGTTGCCTGATCTCGGAGGCTCAGGCTGACAAAATAGCCCTCCTCTGGAAACTAAAGCTTACGACAGCGAACATGTTTACTTTCAAAATTCCCATCTAGAAGGAACATGTGTCTTTCTGTTCATGTTTCATTGCTCAATACAGTTCATGTGTTTGTTTAAATCAGTGAGGATGGGAAGTGGACTCTAGAGAAGCCAGGGGGATATTGCTGGATAACATGGCAGTTTAACAAAATAGGTTACATTTATTTAAGTAATTACTCTACCTGGTATTATTCCAAGATGCATATATTTAATATACATCAGAGTTTTGTTTGGCATGCACTAAGCTTTTCTTTATTTTACAGATAAATAACAGTGAGCTTAGAGAGCCTAAGACATGTTTTCGAAGTGATACAGTTGATAAGGGACAGACCTGAGACTGAAACTTGATTTTCTGCTCAGTCCAGTCTCTACGGTTTATTGTGCTGTATGTGCTCCAGAACCTCTCCTGGGATGGGAAAGAGACCACACTCTTAAATATGAGAAACTGATCAATAAATGAATGGTTCCCATTACCACTTCAAGATTAATCTAGTTTTCATGGCTCTGAGTTTCTTCTGACCCTACTTAAGAAATCAATTGCCCCTGGCCCCAAAGTTGCTTCTAATAAGCGAGTAATGTCCTCTCACTGGGAGCAAATTAACTGCAGCCTGTGTAAACTTATCAGTCAGGGCTTCAGAAAAACAGTAACATGTGGGATCCACTGGGATGGGTCAGAGAGCTCGATGACTTTTGGAAAATATAAATTATGCACACAGAGTCATTACATGTACAAAAGAGGGTGAAAGGAAGAAGAGAGGCCAAACTTCTTATTTGTCTTCCCGCCTTCTTTGGGTTAAGTCAGAAGCATTCTAATTTAGCTTGGCTTTGACTTCACTATTATTGAACAAGTAGTTTTACAATTGCTAAATCTCATTTCTTTGGCATAAACAATGCTCTTGCTTCCCCACTGCTATTCACCAGTGGGATTTTTCTTTCATATTTTGAGATTCATTTATTTAATTTTATATATATATATGAGTGTGTTGTCTGTATGTATGTGTACCACATGCACGCCTGTGTCCAAGGAAGCAGAAAAAGGCATTGAATCTTCTAGTACCAGAGTTGTAGATGTTTGTGAGCCATCATGTGGATGGTGGGAATTGAACTCCAGTCTCCTGCAAGAGCAACAACTGTTCCTAACCACTGGGCCATCTCTCCAGCCCTGAGTAATGATTTTTTTATGGTGTCACTGAGGGTGGTTAATCAAACACATTTCGAGACACTGCTGTTTACCATTCTTGTGCAAGACCTGAGTATGACAAAGACCTTGCTTCACAGTGCTGAATGTTAAAAAGTGATGACTTAGCCAGGTGGTGGTGATGCATGCCTTTAATCCCAGCACTTAGGAGGCAGAGACAGGCAGATCTCTGTGAGTTCAGGCCAGCAATTACAGAGATACCTTTACAAATCATAGCAGCACTAAAGTATTTTAACAGCATATTTAATTTGACTTTTCATTATTTGATGACCTGAATTGTACAGAAAAGCAATGTCCAAATTTAATCATTTTTAACTGGAACTTTATGGTTAATTTATACTCTGTATTACAAGGTAAGTATTGGTTAGCCTTGCTGATATCTGCTCGTTCTTAGACAAAAACACAGTAGGGGTTTGGAATCATTTTTATCAGGCATAAAAACTTACATTTGAAGCTCCTTTTTGCGTGCTTACATTTTTTCAAATCCTTAATAAAGTACATGTCATTTTTCAAAAAGTCTACCTATAAAACAAATAAATATTGCTATCCACACAACATTACTATAGCAAAAAAAAACTTAAAAATTTCTGGTTTTCAATATACAACCATGTACTAAACATATCTTCAAATGTATTAAAATATACTACCCAGCCTAGCATAAAACTAACAGGCCTTCAAACAGGTGGATAACATAATTTTCTTTTTCCTAATGTGTACCAGAAACTAAATTGCCTCTTGCCTTCCATAGAAACCCAACCATTCGGTTATGGTGAACTGGTTTGACAGGAAGTTTATCTTAAGACTTATGTAATCCTTGCCTCTTGTGTATCCCGATATTTAGGGAATATATTTTCTGGGGAGAACATATGGTGGAGCAATCTTGTAGGTTACCTGTTTTGACCCTGAGTTTGCATCACGGGAAGAAAATATGCTTCCAATTAAAATTGTCCTGTGGGAATCCTGTTCTTTATGAATTTGGGGTGAAGAATAGCTGAGGAGTCTGGGCTGTGTCTGACAGCTGGTGCAAAGCACCTCGAATCAATAAAACTCTTATTAATTCTATCCTAAGTATTTGCTATTGGTTCATATGGACAGAATTCTAAGAAAAGGCAACTGAAGTTCTGGGGGGTTTAATGCAGGTTATTGTAGGGAGGAATGTTGAGTATTTCTAAAATGGCCGATGTACTGACAGAAATAATGCCAACTAAATAAAGAGTTGCATGCCAGAAATTTGTGCATCAAGAATCATAAAGAAATCTAAAGACATAATTTATTGGCCTAAGTCGTTTTTCTACAAAATAAGACATCAAACTTTGAATTAAGGCTATGTAGCCTATGGCAGAGATAAGTTTCCAAATGTTTGAACTGACTTTCATATCTGATCCAGCCATCTACATACTACTCCCTCTTAACTGAGTCCTGCAGGGTTCCAAGTCTACAGACTAGAATCTGCAGCTTCAGGTAAGATCTGCTTAAAGGAGATTTACCTAGTTTTTCCTTTCTCTTCTCCAAGAATAGTATTTAAGATTCTTCTGCTTTGTTAATTTCTTTTTTTGTCATCCATTACAAAAAAACACAACATAAAATCGTGTTACTTGCCGGGCGGTGGTGGCGCACGCCTTTAATCCCAGCACTCGGGAGGCAGAGCCAGGCGGATCTCTGTGAGTTCGAGGCCAGCCTGGGGTGGAACAAAAGAGGAATCATCCGCGCACTCCTATGCCCTGTCACTCAGCATTTGATGATGTCAGTAACAGCCATAAGACCATCAGTAGATGAAGCCCTCAATCCGAAACCTCCAACACTTACAGCTAAGCTACACTTCTATGTTCTGCTCCTTTTCTCATTGATGCCATGGTACAAGCTGCAATAAAACCTGACTCCTATAGAGATTAAAGCAGATTGAGTTCTCACGAGCAGCTAGTCCATAGGAAGAAGTAACCACCGCCTTCTTCATATTTAAGTTCCAAGGAATTAGTATACTCAGAAATGTTTGTTCAAATAATGGTGTCATATCACATGGTAAAGTGAGTTCTTGTTAGTGATTTCTTTAAAAAAAAAAAAACTTACACCATTTTACTTAGGGAATACGCAGGTAAGGGGAGTGACTGGGGAGTCTCACTCACCGATACATTATGTAAGAGGTTTGAGGCTTTAAATGCAATTTCAAAATATCTGCCCTAATGAGTTCCTTGAACACAGTATAATTTGGATAATTATAATAATATAGTTGACTCATCTGTCTTTCACCCTTTCTTCTGTCCTTCTGCCACAAATGCTTTCTGTGAATTTTCCAAAATGCATTGTGCGTCTGTCTTCCAGGGACTCTTTCTATGTGTGATCTCTTTTCATGGAATGGTCTTTGCCTCCTCTTTCCTACTTTTACCACCTTATTTCTTCATTCAGACCTCATCTGAGTCATGAATTACGTCAATAGGATAGGCATACATGGTGCTGGGTTTTGTAGCATTTATTCTGAACTCCTTCACATCACATCGTAAATGTAATCTTATTTGGGGATAATTTCAATAATTGCCTGGTTGTCATTTTACAGAGAACTATTAGTTATATTACTAATTGCTCTGGCTCCAACACTTGATAAAATTGGCCCCCATTTATCACATTTGACATAGGTTTTATTCAACGATCCAGTTTCACCCGCTTCCACACATAGACCTCTAATTTTGTTAGGAGTGACAACTTCCTCAAGACAAAATGTTTGAGTTTGTAGACTAAACATTGCGAGGTAATCCATTTGTGTTCAGTTCCATTCAGGGTTCCTTGGAGAGCTACAAAAAGATAGATGCCGCAAGATTGTTACCATCACCTCTGTCCTTGAGTGTGAATGGAAACTTTAAACTGTAGTAGCCACCTTGGGACCATGAGGAAAACATCTAATGATGAAAGCTAACTTCCTTCCAAAACATCTAAGACAATTAAGCCAAGATGGCACTACAGAGTGATGTCATCCCTCACAGGAGCATGAGGAGATGGAACTGCTTACCTACTAAATCTGTTTGTGAAGAACAAAGCAGATGGCCATCCAGAACCCAAAATGGCTTGGGTGATGAAAACAAGGTGACGCTAAATTTCTTTGTGGTGAGGGTCTTCTCTGTAAGATCCTGCTAAGAATGTCTCACCGACTTCTAAAAACTAAAATAAACTCTTCTGAAACGTCTATCCAACTAATAGCTCTGATGTCTATCCAACTCTCTGCTCTGATTTGTATTTGAACTTTGTCAGGGGCAGAAGAGATGGCTTTATAGTTAAGAGCACATATTGCTGTTGGGGAAGACCCAGGTTTGTTTCCCAGCACCCACATGGTGGTCACAACCATCTGCAACTCCAGTTCTGGGGATCTAACCCCTCTTCAGATACCCACCTAGTACACATGCAGACATTCAGCAAACAATCTTACACATACTTTTTTTTTTTAATTCTTTTCAGTTGGTTTATGGGAGAATCAACAAGTCATCTGCAGCTTACTGACTCATATGTAAAATATATCTAACAGGGTCCAAAATTCAGATATATCTGGGATATTAGTTAATTTTCTGCTGGGCTTTACATCTTCAGAGAGCTAAAATAATATGTGAACTGAAATTTTCCATAGGAACAGGTTTTTGGAAGTAATATGGTCTTAGGCCATTGAGATAGGGCTCTTATTCCACCCTATACATCTCAATATTTATTGAGGATTTTACTAAATGAAGCTTATCATAACATTTCCAGATAAGTAAGATGAAAATTAGGTTGATTTATTTCTTCATTAATAAATACTATAGTATAAGTATTACAATGTAGAAATCTTCATAGGAATCAGTGTGGGTACATGAATGCCTAGACTTGACTTTTAGGCTCTACCTTAGGGAAAGGGCTACCATCTTAGACCACTTGATGTACTCAGTTCCAGAAAGGACCTCAGCAATGTGCCATGACAACTGGAACAGATACAGGGCAGTATCCTCCTGCAGACATCCTGTCTGAGGTTTAGGCCCTTGAAGATATCTAGATAATCTTGCTGAGCAATCCAGATAATTCTGTTCAGCGGGTTGTGATTCCCCACCAAAAGTCTAACCCAGTGGTTTCGAATGTGGTTTCTCTCCCAAAGTCTAGACCAATAGCTTCAAAAAAAATCACCTTGCGCCATATCCCTTCTACCCAATCCCAAGTTGCCAATTCCTGGCTTGTGGTTTTTCCCTATAAAAACTCTCTACACCTGGGCTCGTGGCCGCCGCCACATTTTCTTCTATCCACCATGCAGTGGCCCACGTTGAACCTGAATAAAAAACTCTTATATGCTTGCATCCGAAACCGGCTCCTTGGTGGTCTCTGGGGGTTTCATGAAACGGGTGCGACAGATACATAGATATATATGGCATAGTCTATGTATTTGAAAACCTTAGTAAAATGTCTCAAAGGTTGACACAGCAAATTATCACATTGGAAAGGAACAAAATATGAATACTGCCATGAGAAATTGTTAGCTGAGACTCAGTTCCCTGAGTGAAAAAGACCATAAGACCAAGAAAGGCGTAGTAAGGAAAGGCAGGAATTGAAGACAGTGTGGCTGACCCACTCCCTCCTGCAATAGTCCACCTCCTACAGGTTCCACAGCCTTCTTAAAGAGCGCCACCTGCTGGAAACCAAGTGTTTAAACACATGCGCCTAGGGAGGCCATTTCACATTCAAACCACACGACCAGTGGAGCAAAGAGGATGACATCATTATGTGAACTATGTGTTATATAGCAGTGTTTTTTAGGTTGAAACAGTCCCTCCAGGAAGGAGCAGGGATGCTCATGAGACTCAGGAAGTAAACAAACTTTATATGCATAAGAAAACTAACACTTCAAGACTGATGGGGTACCCTCCCCAAAGTTATAGTCACAGTAAGCAAGTAATGAAGCAGGAGATTCTTAACAGCCCACACACACAAAGGAAATTCTTGAACTTCTTGAACTGTCTACAAGCCATGCGGAGAGTCCCAAAGTTGCAGTTTTCCTAAGCTGTTGCTCATATTGGGGTGGGCTTCATAGTGAGTGATGCAGCTGTAGTTGAGTCATTCCTGTTCCCGTAAGTACTCCACCCATGTTCTTGGCAGTAATCTCATTATACTTCTTGGTCACCAAATTGGACTTTGGTATAATCATTATATTAGTCTATTGAGATTTCCCAATCTAGTGTGTGTGTGTGTGTGTGTGTGTGTGTGTGTGTGTGTGTGTGTGTATGGTGTCTCTCCAGGAAAAATATCACACAAATTTCTAACAGGGCCGTGTAGAGCAAGGAGAAAGTAGAAGCCTACATAACTAAGGAGACTATCAAATAATCCCTGGCAATTCCTGTGACAATTGATATTAACACCCACCTACTCCGTTGCTCGTCTGCCAAAAGTATGAGACAATTTCCCAATATTTTGGCAGTTCTGACTCTGAAGATGTGGAATATAAATACTGCCCTGAGTAGTTATGGGGGTTTTGTTGTTTGTTTTATCACTGTGACAGAGGCTAGAGTCATCTAAAAAGGGAGAATATCAGTTGAGAAAATGCCCCCATAGGGTTAGCTTATAGTCAAGCCTATGGGGTATCTTCTAGAATGTTGTTTGATGTGGACGGGCCCAACCCACTGTTCCATCCCTGGGCAGGTGGTTCTGGAGTCTCCAAGAAGGAAAACTGAGCAAGCCAGGAAGAGCAAGTCAATACACAGTGTAGCTCTACGATTTCAGTTCCTGCTTCCAGGTTCCTGCCTTGAGTTCCTGCCTTGGCTTCCCCTGATAATGGACAGTAACCTGTAAGCCAAGTAAGTCCACATTACTCTTGTTCATCATCTTTATCACAGCAACATCAAACAGACTAAGACAAATACTGAGCCTTGTGCTTGATACGTTTCATCAATAAAATTTTTATAAAATCCCAAGGCATGTGACACTTACACAAACTCAGGAAAGGCCGTGTCAGGATGCAGAGCTCAGCGGATGCAGCACCATACAAGCACACCAATAGGAAGATACACAGTTTGGTGTTTGGTGATAAGTTGTCTTACGGATAACATGGCAGTTCTTTTGAAAACAGCACAGCCTTCACATAAAACAGAATGTACAAGGATCTTTTATGAGCACCTCTCTCGAGGCTCACTCTAGAGTAAGACTGGGCCATGAGAAGGGATAATAAAATTGATGATACTTAACATTTATTTATCACTTACTAAGTGCCAGGCACTTTGCCAAACACACCGCATATTTTTTTTCATGAAATCTCTCCAATAGCTGTATTAAGACTGTTGGGGTGTGTGTGTGTGTGTGTGTGTGTGTGTGTGTGTGTGTGTGTGTGTGTGTTTGGGTTTGTGTGTGTTATACAGGTGAAGGTAGTGACATTTAAAGGCACTAGATACATTTAACAAGGCTGCATAGCATTGAGTAAAAACTAAGAACAAGCTGCTGGTCTCCAGAGACTAAAACGAGATTCAATCAAAACCCATGAACAGCAGACATGCACCGAGTCCGTAAAGCCTCATCGCTAGCTGCAGGGGGATTGTTTGCTGACTTTCTTCCCTTCTTTCAGCTGACTCCTTGTTTTTTATCTTCTTTGTGGCTCTCCCCCAACGACTTTACGTTTTCACTTTTCTATTTATTTATTTTTTAACACAGCAGACTTCCTGGTCCTCTAGATCTGACAATCATCCTGCCCCTCTTCTGTGGTGTTCTCTGAGCATTAGGTGCAGTCCTGTATTGCAGATGTATCCACTGGTACTGGGAACCATAATCAGTTATTCTATTGCAGTTTGGCTTCCTGTAATGGTCTCTGTCTGCTGCAAAGAGAAGCTTCTTTGATGAGAGATGAGAGCTACACTCACAGGTGGGTGTAAGGATAAACATTTAAAGCCAAGTTAGGAATTATGCTGGTTTCATAAAGTGGCAGTAGAGAGTTCTCTGAGGTTGATGGCCATACTAGCCCTGGGTAGTTGGCTAGGTTTCCTGTACCAGACGTGATAACTAAAAATAAATGAGACACTCTACTGCACCTTTAGAGCTATCTTGCCATGCTCATTATTGTCGTGAGTCATAGGTGTCACGGTTCAGTAGGTATATTGGTTGTTTCCTTCCCTTGGCCTCTTCCATAGCATCTTCTGGTTCTGTAAAAGCTAGTTCTCAGGAAAGAGGCTTCCAGAACAGATCCAGCTTGATTCTTCTATGTCCTGTGTCTGAAACTCATGATGTCTTCAGCAATAGGGAATTACTTTCAAATTCTGAAAGGCAACCAAGGGCAACAGAAATAGACTATATTGTTTTGGGAGTCTCTTGGACTTCTCTGACCAAGAGACAGCTGAACTGTGTTCCATTGTGTGTATGTTCCACATTATCATATTCCATTCATCACTTGAAAGATATTTGGGTTTTTTCCATTTTCTAGAGCAATGAGAAACATGACTGAGTACTGTGGAGTAAAATGTTGTATTCTTTGGTCTTATGTCAAGGAATGGTATACAGATCATATGGTAGATTTATTTTTAGCTTTCTGAGAATTCTACATACTGATTACCAGAGTGGCTTGAATCCTACTAACGGTGAATGAGGGTTTCCCTTTCTCCACATTTTTGCCAGCATTTCCTATCATTTGTTTTGTTGATTTTAACCATTCTAACTGGGGTAAGAGGAAATATCAAACTTGTTTTGATTTGCATTTCCCTAATTGCTAGGGACGATGAACCATGTTTTGAGGTATTTCTTTAGCCATGTTTTATTTCTTCTTTTCAGAACCAGACTGTTTTTTAATGGGTAATTTATTTTTGTTTTTGTTTTTTCCTTGACATTTTTTGAGTTCGTCATGCATTCAGCATCTTAACAATCCTCTGTCAAATGAACAGCTGGCAAAGTTCCTCTCCCATTTTGTGGGTTTTCTCTTCACTCAATTGACTCTATCCTTAGTGGTACAAAAGCTTTTTATCTTTATGAGGTCCCACTTGTCTGACCTAAATTCCTGGGCGTTGGAGTCCTAGTCAGAAAGCTCTGCCTACACCTGTATCTTGTAGGATACCTCCTGAGTTTTCTTCTGTTTCATCATTTTCAAGCTTTACATTGGGGTCTTTAATCCATTTGGAGACTTTTTTTTTGCAAAGTGATAGACATGGATCTAATATTATGATTCTACTTATGAACATATATTCTGATTGGGAAGAAAGACAACTAGGCAAATAAACAAATAAGTTAAAAAAATACAATAAAAGTTTGGTAAGTTGTTGAAATATTCTGGGGTGGGCAGGCCTTCTGTGGGGCCTGCCTTCTTCAGGTAAGGGGTTGCAAAGTGCCTAATCCCATGCTCAGGAATGAGATTCAGGCATTCCCCAATCAGTGCCCTACTACTTGAACCAAGGCAAGTGAGAAATGAAACCATGGGTTAATGCCACCTGCTGTACCTTTGCTCAGATCCATTTAGAGCTTTTGCTCTGACTGCACACACCAAGTTTGGCACTCAACAAGGACTCAGTAACTTGTAACTGGATGAATGGATGGTTGGCATGTGGCATGCCCACCATGTTGGTGAACAGAAGCTTAAAGATGCCAAGACATCTCTTGCCAGTCCAGTTTAGGTGAGTGAGTCTAAGGGTTTACTTTGGATTGCATTGTGAAGTTGATACTGAACTCTTGGTTACAAAGAGCCAGTCATGTCTAGGCAGAGCAGTATAACTAGAGAAGACCCTAAAAGAACCTGATTGTGAGATCCAGGACAGGCACCAAAACTACATGGAGAAACCCTGTCTCGAAAAGAAGAAGAAGAAGAAGAAGAAGAAGAAGAAGAAGAAGAAGAGGAGGAGGAGGAGGAGGAGGAGGAGGAGGAGGAGGAGGAGGAGGAGGAGGAGGAGGAGAAGAAGAAGACGAGGAGGAGGAGGAGGAGGAGGAGGAGGAGGAGGAGGAGGAGGAGGAGGAGGAGGAGGAGGAGAAGAAGAAGAAGAAGAAGAAGAAGAAGAAGAAGAAGAAGAAGAAGAAGAAGAAGAAGAAGAAGAAGAAGAAGAAGAACCTGACATTCAGGGGCAAGTTTACATCTGGAGGGCAGCCATTTCAATTTCCAGGTTCTGTGTTTCTTTACAATGAACTGTGCAGAGACCCATGAATAGTTACAAGAAAGGAGAGAGTTTATTACAGGAGAAATATGGAGGAGCTTAGAAGTGTGCCAGACCTCCTCCCTGTATCTTAGTTCTAAGAGAACAGAAGGAAGAGATGGATGGTGAGCCTACACGACCTCTTATGGATAACTTGCATAGTACCTGCCTGCTCAAGTTCTTACATCACTGCCTTTTTTTTCTCCTGACCGTGCTCCCTCGATTGAATGTAGCCCACACAGACTAAGAGCTTCTGGTCCTTCTGTGTTGCTGCCAATCCTATCCCCTCCTCCACTTTGTTCCTTATGTTTTTTACATTAGGTAGCACTCGGCCACCTTGTTTGAGGAGCAGACTAAGGACATAGGTTAGAGTACAACGCTTGACGAGGAAAGTGCTATAAAGTATTTCAACATGAAACTTCTGATGTTTATCAGACACCAAACGGACCTGAAACAAACAGAATAGCCAAGTACTTACCAACTTAACTGCACAGGTCTTGTTAAAATGCAAGTTGTGATGCAGTAGGTCTGCCTTTCTTAAAAAAAAAAAAAAAAAAGAACCTGGGGATCATCATTCTGCTGGCCTTGAACCCGTGATAAGCACTACAGATGAAGGTAATTGTGTGTTTTGAGTCTGAAGTTAAAGACACAGGACAAAAGGAGGAAGCCAAAAAGCAGTTGAAGTAAGGAAGACTGAGCCAAGGAGGATGGAGGACACAGAGGGAGAACTATGTAAGAAAAAAAAGTACCTAAAGCAAGTGGGACTGTGCCACTGGCTGTGTGGTAAAAACAGCGTGAGAACAGATATGTGAACTTTGTGAACTTGGATTTAGCTCGAAATAACTACAGGAGACCATCAGTAGAGCAAGTTAAGCGCCGATGCCCTCTGATGATGTCACACATTCACCACACAGCAACTGTAGAGTGTCACCATTCTTCATGATCCTTCACTGTACAGCCACCACCAATGTCTGCTGGGCTTTTGCTACTGCCTGTAGGATCCCCTGCCTACGGACTGGTCCAACAAGTTCAAGGCCAGACCAGGATGTTTTTAAGTCAAACTCATGGACCAATAATACCAGCTTCCCTGTCTTTGTTCAAACTGACCAACCCTAAATCAAGACAAGAAGACCACCACAGAGACCTGTAAAACCCCTATCCCTCAAGGAAAGACCTGCCTCTGGCTTCTTGAGTGCCCCCTGTGCTTTGCAGAGTCACTTTTCTGTGCGGTTGGCGTATGTGTGTTTCCTCGCCAATAAGGAAAGCCTTTTTCTGTGGCTGATCCTGTCTGCTGTGTTTACAAATTTCCCTACTGTTCCCTGGTGACATTCCCCCTACCTTTTAATTTTAACTTTGTAACTAGCAAAAAAAAAAAAAAAAAAAAAGAACTTGATGAAGACCTCCTAGATGATAATGCTACCATATTGAAGTCTTCATCACTGAAATAAAAATTATTCCCTTTTCCTTCTGTCTCAGAGTAATTTGATACAGGCTTGGGCTTATGTAGACTCACCTCTCTTTCTCACCATAGCGTATATTTCCATCAGAACCTCTTCTCTGCCTGCTCCCAGATGCGTGTTTAGTCTGTCTTCCTGGTCTAGTCCTCTGAGAACAGACGCCATTAGGAAGGGCCTGTCATGATCCTCTGCTCAATAAAACATGAGAGGATGTCTGGAAGGTTGGAAGTGTATACCATACTTTGAAGATAAAAAAAAAAAAAGGAAAAGGCCATGCACATACTGAGAGCTGTGTGGATGCAAGGCTGGAGGCGTGGCAATGAGCCTGCCATCCCAGGAGCTAGTATCGGAAGGTGAACTACACCGCAGGATGGAAAAGGTACTTGCAGCATGAATGAGCTGCCGATAGTGGAGAACCAAATTCTGAATATTTGTCAGATAAATGGGTTTTAAAACTTATTGTTTCGGGTTTTTCTGCTTGCCTACAGTTTTTTTTTTTTATTGTGTTCTTCTCTCATATATTACATCCTGACTTTGCCTACAGTTTAAAATATTCTAACTGATGTGGCACATTGATAATATTTTTATACTGTTTATAATATTTATATCTTTTATAATTTCATACCATTTATATTTAATACTGTTATAATTATGAAAAGGTAATATTTCTGTCTTAGGTATTCATTGGCAAAAATTTGATTGTTTTATCTTTCTCTCCTCCTTCTTTCTCTTTTCTCACTCTGTCCCTCTCCTGACTATTTTCTGTGACCCTCCTCACATGTCATTCTTCCCCATCTCTCCCTCTCTCTCTTCACTTTTGGGCCTACATCACTTAGGCACAAAATCCGTATCTTCCAGTCCATGAGAGCAAAGTGAACATGGATATTTACTGGAATCTTCCTTGTCTATTATTTTAGTTCATATTTGTTTCTGGTTCTGAGTCTTTAGTTTTCCTTATTGACAAATTTGAAAGGGATAATATTTATGAATTATTTACTCAATGCTGAATCCTTTGACTCATATTGAGAATTGCTCATTTAGATGATACAGTATGCAAAATTATCAAAATTAAGAGCATACATGTGGAAATTAAGAGCCATATACATACAACTAAGAAATTCTTTATTAAACTTTATAGTAAATAGATTGCTAAAAATGTAAAGAGAACATTGAATTTGCTAGAAAATTACCACCAGATTAAATTTGTTTGCTTTGAGTTCATGAATGTAAGATTTACAAAATTTTCATTTTCAGAATGCATAATTCTTTCTGCTTGCTGGTATGTTGAGTAGGGAGAACAAATTCAGATCCTTACACATCCTAGGTAAAGTGATCTACTACTTAGTGATAGTCCCACCCAGAAGCTACAGAGTCCTTCGAAAATACTTGGCTATCACAGAACAGCAACATATGTATATGATAAAACATACTTCAAGTTCCAGGACACAGAATAGATATTTTCCTTAACTTACGAATAGATGTGAAGAAAGATTATTTTCATTCACATTCCAATAAAACTTATATTTGCTTTGTCATTCTTAAGCCTTTCTAGGTAGAATCAAAGCAAAGGTCTCAAAATACTCGTGGGTGAGCTTTTTGTTTTTTCGATGGGTCCTGCAATGATTGCAAAGTTTCCTGGTTAGCTGAAATACGTTGGGAGAATTCTTCCTAAGAACATCAGACAGACTAGGGAGAGAAAGGAACAACAAAACATCAACTAGTTTGTGTCAAGTGTAATTAGATAATATCAAGGTAGTTAGGGAAGCGAGCAGATAACACTGAGGTAGGCACCATGTAACCGTAACACTGTATCTAAGGTTAAAGTTTACCCCGTCCTTGAAAGAACTTAGAGATTCACTTCAAAACAACAATGCTGGCCACTGATTTTATAAGTACTTTGCATAAGAAGATATTTCCCCAAATATCTCAAAACCAGCACTCCATGACTCTGAGAGAGAAAAATCAATTTCCTCAGAAATTGGAGGGATGAGCACATTTGTTGCAGCTACTTTTCAGTGCCCTGGTGTCTTAGTTAGGGTTTCTGTTGCTGTGAAGAGATGCCATGACCAGGGCAACTCTTATAAAGGAAAGCATTTCATTGGGTGGCTTACAGTTTCAGAGGTTTAGTCCATTGTCATCATGGTGCGGCGAAATGGTGGCATGCAGGCAGACATGGTGCTGGAGACGGAGCTGAGAGTCCTACATCTTGACCCACAGGCAACAAGAAGTGGTCTGAGACACTGGGCACGGCTTGAGCATATATGAGACCTCAAAGCCTGCCTCCACAGTGGCACACTTGCTCCAACAAGGCCATACCTACTCCAACAAAGCCACACCTCCTAAGAGTACCAGTCCCAAGGAGCCTATGGGGGCAATTACAGTTAAACTACCACACCTAGTGTTCAAGTGAGACCTGCAGGAAGACGGTACTGAGGTAAAACCATAACTGGCTGCAACTTTGCTGCCTCTACTTCATCCATATTCCAACCTGAACCCCCAAGCACAGAACTGCTTTCAGTCCTCTGAAAGAAAAGCAGACTGTCACACAACCTACTGAAGAACCGTGCTACAAGCTGACAAGTTGGAGTCATCCGTGCAAATTTAGATTTCTTTGTAAACCCATATGTTTCCACTCTAACTTTTTCCTACTATGTACCTTTAATGATATTTTGGTTCTAATCAATGTCCCTCTTATTTCCCGGAATATTTTCATTTCAACATCTCTACTGTTTTCTGGGATGTCTATGATATTTTATGTTAATAGATGTTTTACCTACATATATGCCTCTGTACAGCTTCCCTAACTAGTACATGCAGAGGCCAGAAGAAGTCGCCAGATCCCCTGAAACTGGGGTTAAAATGGTATTTGATCACCATGTGGGTGCTGGGAATCGAACGCAGGTCCTCTGGAAGGAAAGCCAGTGCCTTCAACCACTGGGCCATCTCCAGGCCTTGATCTTTGATGTATTAATTTTTGTTATCCCTGACAAAATTTTTTGGCACAACAGATAGTATTTCTACCACTTCAACTTTAAAATAAACATCCTAAAGTCAAACAAAAATAAACAGATCTAGGGTGCAGAAAGTCAATGGAAACAGAATTTTCACCAGTTAAAAATTATATTCACATTTTTAAAAATCACAACAGCATTTCCTTGTGCAATTCAGAAGTAAACTAGATATTGTGGAAATAGACTGTGGTGTCTACATCAGCCTACTGTCATTACTGTTCCTTAGACACCAGGACAAAAACTATGCCTTATAGTTTCTCTATATTTAAATACTACTGTGGATTTTTTTTTCTACAGTTGATGTAATTATAAAACACAGCAAACTGGACGCATGGAACAAACATGGGAGGTATGATGTGTTTTCAGGATATGGCATCTTGCCATTGACCACAGCATCTTGGAGCACAGTAAAGTCATTGAAATAGTTAACAGATGTTAGTCGTACTTGAAATATAAAAGTTCTATTGCTAAAAATTATGTAGGGTCAGACGAAAATTTGGCTCTTGGTCCATAACTTAACAAACTTGGCAAATGGAAAGTCGGGATCCAGAGGCAGAAAACACAACATCAGGGCCACACACTGCATTGTGTCAAAGCTCGTAAACTACTAACAATATGTACCCTGTGGTAAGGAGGCTTGATGAAGTACTAACACAGTACTCGATACTTAGAGAAATCTGAAGTCAATTTTCACATCTACTAAGGTAAAAACTAAATGCTTTCTGTAAGAGCAAATGAACAGGCTCTGTCCACATACAGAAGGACATCCGCCAATGTTAATTCCCAGCTTGCAATTCAACCAATGGCTGGTATTTCCTTCCATCTACTTCATGGTCTACCCAGCGATAATCTTTCATAGCATCTCTTCTTTCCCAGTTCCTTTTTAAAAAAAAAAAATTAACTTCCACTTCAGAATGAGTTGGCATTAATGATTTTGCAATGAATCGGAACCAAAATGGATCTTTTAACTCTTTTTTTTTTTTTTTTTTTTTTTTTTTTTTCTTTTTTTTTTTTTTTTTTTTTTTTTTTTTTTTTTTTTTTTTGGTTTTTCGAGGATCTTTTAACTCTTAAATCATAAATTCATTCAAGTCGAGCTTTGAAGGTGGCTTGTGCAACTTTAGAGTTTGTGGTTTTATTCACTGCCTTGCAAATAAAGTCACCAGCTTCCATCACTTTGTAGAGATTCACACCCTGGCAAGGAAAAGAAAAGACACTGAATGAGATGGGGAATTAGTGTGAAAAAGAAAAATGATAAAGCAAATTCTTTTTTACTCACTAGTAGTTGCTTAGCTGTTTAAAATTATGAAGTATTATTTTGATCATTATCAATTCAGGGTCAACATTTATTTCTATAAAGTATGTAGGCAGTGCTTTAGATTTCTCCACTTTATTAAAACATAATATGGAGGAGACTCCTCCAAATAACAGTATAATTCACAAACATCTCTAATGTTTAAGAAAGACAATTGTAGAATTTGAAAACAGTCCATAAAGTATCAGGAAAGAAGAAATAAAGTAATAATGGATTGGAGACATTTATACTTAGATACTTAATTGGGAAAATAATGTCTTTATTATATATAAAAAACCAAACGATACATTTATATGGATTCTAGGAAAGATGATTGCTTTTCCCCCTTTTTTCTTTCTTTCTTTCTTTTTTAACAATATACAGCATCAGAATTGTGACATGGTATGAAATGGGGATCTGTAAGTCAGAGAAAATGAGCAGTATTTTGTATACAATTTTTTATATAATGGCACCTTCTATGCCTAACATTTTATCTGAAAGGATAAATAAAAGCAGCTGATGCTTGGGAAAATCCCTGACTGACAGATCACAAACAGTGTGAAGGCCAAGCTCAGGGCATAGTCCTCATCTGTGGGCATGGAGTAACAACAGTATTTTGCCCAGTGCTTTTGTTGTGACTGGAAGGACACATATATGAGAATGTCCACCATATATTTGCCTTCATGCAGCATCTCACATACTTTTACATCCTTCTTCAACATGAACTAGAAACAGTGATAACTAACGATTAAAATTAATCTTTGCCAGTAAACTGTTAGTAGCTATTTTTAGTATGTATGGAAATCTGATTTCCTCCTAAAATGGACAAGAATGAAAATTCGCAAAGATTTTCATAACATGTTCATTTTAATTTTTCTTTCTAGGGATGTTTCAGAACACTCTTTTTTATTTCTCTTTTTAATAATGATCAAGAAAATGTTTTGTACAATGATTCTTTTAAATAGTTTTTTATTTTCTTTTACATTATGAACATGGTTTCAGGGTAGCAGCATTCTTTTTTGATTTGAGAAATTTGTTATTGTCATGGAACATCTGAGTCTACATTTTAATTTAAATTCTTAATATAATGATGTCTAAATAGTTTCATATGTCTTACATTTCTGAATTAAATCCACCAAGGGTTTGATGGAATAATTCAGTCACTAATGTTCCTCTAAACTTTGTAAGAATTCCATTTCTAACAATTTATGCATAGGATATGCTAATATTATCTCAAGAAAGAATTTTGTTTTGATCTTTC
Source organism: Peromyscus eremicus (assembly GCF_949786415.1). Taxonomy (NCBI): domain Eukaryota; kingdom Metazoa; phylum Chordata; class Mammalia; order Rodentia; family Cricetidae; genus Peromyscus; species Peromyscus eremicus. The sequence goes on along the minus strand of NC_081422.1, from coordinate 70,454,225 downwards.
TCTATAATTTCACCTAATTAGCTGATGTGATTATAAAAAATACTGTATTTAATCTTAAATCATTTATCAGATGTCTAGAAAGTAATATGATATATCGTGAGGTTTCACATAGATTGCATATTATTTTGTCCTCATGAAGCTTATGTGTATACAGACAATTAGAGACTCATAAATATAAATTTCTGTACTTTACTTAAGTGCATGGAGAGAGATATGTCCACCTGATTAAAAGGACCAAGTAACTCATGAGGAAAGAGTAGAATGAATGTGCCAGGGAAGAGGCTGTGAAGGTACAATTCATGGTGCATGTGGTGACGGGAGGAAGACGCTACAGGGGGCACTGTAGGCAAAGAACATCAACACAAAAGACCTAAAAGAAACAGCACAGTTTGTGGAGGATGAGGAAGCCACAGTGCATGTGGGTAGCAATGGTCAAACTTGTCCCAGAGAACATTCATTTATGATAGAGAAGGTACCAACAGGCCAGAGTGTGTTACACAGTAAGCCTTGTTTTGGAGGAAATACAAGCTCACTGGGAGTTGCTTAAGCAGAAGCATAGTATGTGCATCCTTGCAGTACAAAAAAAAATCTTGTGGTAGTGATGAACTCAAATGCAAGTCTGGAACCACAATTAGTGCAGGGGATGAACACTCGGCAAAGAGCTATGGTTCTATGATTATTGCTCTTGGTTTGTAGTGACTGTAGTGCTCCTTAGTGTTAAAATCCTCCTCAACCTTACCAGTTCGAAGGGTGACATTTGACTTTCTGGAATTTGGCATTGAAACCTAAAGTTACAGGAAACATTTAACACTGGTTGTTAATTAAACTTCATTCATTCATTTAAGTTCTAAGAAAGGATCCATTTTTCTTCATTTTCAGTCACTGTCTTTTAAAACAATGATTAGGCCACTGTGTAATCAAACCAATATTTTCCTACAGAGAAGATAAGTAATAGATTTTGTGGTTTATAGACAACAGCTGCTAGTCCTTGGTGCCAGGTAAACTGTCAATGAATATTTATTGAGCATCTGTATGTTACAGACACTGAGTAAGAATAAGCTATAATGACTGCATTTTGACTGTCCAGGAAGCTAGAAGAATAAACAATATCATGATACAACTTTTGGGGGCATAAACAAATAAAAACACAAAATTCCAGGGAAGCAACAAGGTCCTTATTATAGCTTTGCCTGGTATAGACAGAGTGATGCTAGGAATGGACCAGTTGGCAATACCTCACTTTCTAGATGAAATAAGGCATGAGGTAAAAGACCACTCAGAATTACATGAGAGCATAAATAAGGAGAAGCAGTAAAGAACAGAACGTAGTAACAGGTGAGCTGGATGCCATGGGAGAAATGGTGTAATTACATTGAGACTGGAGAGAAAGAAGGAGGGGGGATTTATGTTGTAAACTAACTGATGTTTTTATGGTTTAGATGTGCAATAATCTCAGAATAGTCTTCTTGCCTTTCATGGTTTCCCATAAAATAGAATCTCCACTATGCTGATAGATTTTGTTACTAAAGAAAAGAAAGAAACCTCGGAGTTGGCTTCAGCAGAGTTAGCTCACAAGACGTACCATTTCAGGTACTTAGAAAGTACCTGTGTCTTACATCTCACGTTCAGCTAAACTTCGCTCTTCCACTGGCCATTTGCAAAGTGTCAGAAGCCCCAGGCCAACATAATAATCTCAACCTGACTGAGGATCTCGGCTTCTCTGAGGAGCCATACAAAAAGCAAAGCTACAGAGCATTGTAATCACAAAGACAGGAGCTCTCACACAGTAAAGTGTGCAAAGTCAAAGCAGATAATATATGGAAAATTATTTTGGAGTTCATAAAAGTTTGTAACAGGGAATGAGGACGCTCTTGGTGACTGAGCTCTAGCAATAAGAACCTACAAAGTCTCTGAGACCCGTTCACTGTATTTTCCTTCTGTACATTCCAGCAAATAGCAATGAGGTAAAACTTTGACCTCAGTTGCTTTTCAGCTTTGAGAAAGTATTCCTGTTTGAACCTGAAAAGAAGGCACGGATATTAAAAAACATGTTGAAAGAACTTACTGTATTGAGCCCCATGCCATTAAGCATATATATCAAATCCTCGGTGGCTACATTCCCAGAAGCACCTTTTGCATAAGGACAGCCACCTAATCCGGATACAGCAGAGTCCACCACATTAACTCCCATCTGAAAAATAAACCACAACACCTAAGGCGTGTGCACGTGTGGAATATGAATCATCCATTTCCATTTAGCCTGTCATGAAAAACCGGCAAGCAAACTTTGAACCTGTTATCTTAACAGTCGCTGTTCACTTGATGCTAGAATAATCCCTGGGGAACCAATTCCTTTTCTGACTCAGTTTGTCTCCTAGACCAACAAACACTCTGCTAAAGATCTTTGCAGCTGGGCCAGTCTTACACCAAAATTTAAAAGGTAGGGTTTTGTCTGTTTGTTCTCTATAACAGCACAGCTGGTGGAGACAGAGCTTGAAGTAAGGTTAATTCATTTCTGGTTTTGTATATTCTCTAATTTCTTTAAAACATTGCACGAATAACACAAAGCATTTGCAATACTACTGCTCAAAATCAAAGGCTCAGAAGACTGGAACTTGTGTATGGTAGTTACGGATGAGGCTAACATCTGCAGTGGGCTTTGTGGGTTCAATTTATCTATCCAATTTACCCAACACGACTCTGTTCCTCTGGAAGCAAGAGGTATTTAAGAGGCAAGGTATTCCTCTCTAGCTAAGCAGTTCACAGTCACTGACTCCACACTAACTGCTATATATCAGCTTTAATGTTTTGTGTGCATGGCTCACAACTCTCACCAAAACCCAGACAAAGATTCTCTCATACTATTCCCACATCACAGGGAGGAACCTCAGGTAGAGAAGGTTCAGAAAATTTGTGTAAGTGCCTGTCCTGGTGGAGAATTCTGTCCCCAGAGAACACCCACTCTGCCTCTAGCCACAGCCTCTGGAAGCTGAACATTAGTATAGATTGAATGTTTGGACTTGGGGATGCAGAGGACAAAGAGCTTATTTGCTGAGACCATGGAAGATAAAAGCACAATGATATTCAGGAAAGTCTTGGGTATTGGCTGTTGATAATATAAAAAGGGAGCTGGGTGTGCCATTCGTCTGGGAAAGCTATCAACTCAATAATCGAGGGGCTGCATAAATACTTAATCAGTTCTTTACTCTTTATACTTGGCAGCTAATCTATTCAGTGGAATTTAACACAACATCCAAAGAGACAGAAGTTTCAATAGTCCTCACTACTGAGTACCCATTAGAATTATCTATGCTCCCTTAAAAAGTACAATTGGCCAGTGGTGCGTGAGCTGGCTTTTTGGAGACTAGCTATGCAGGACACCTTGCTCAGCCTAGATGCAGGGGGAGGCCTTGGACCCACCTCAACTGAATGTACCAGGCTATGCTGACTCCCCATGGGAGGTCTTACCTTTGCGGAGGAGGGACTTGGGGGTGGGTTGGGGGAGAAGGTTGGGAGAGGCAGGAAGAGGGAAGAGAGGGGATCTGTGATTGGTATGTAAAATGAATAAAAAATTCTTAATAAATAAATGAAAAGTACTAGTAGCTAGCCCTCCCGCCCAAGTTAGTTAAACAATTTGTATACACATATTAAAACATTACATGGTACCCCATAAGTGTCAATTTTATGCACCTGTTAAAAATGCAAAGAAGAAATAAATTACATTCTTTTACTTCTAAAAAAGTTATTGCAGATATTCCTAGTCAAATTTTGGAAGTGGTGATACCAAACATGTAGACAAGCAGAAAACAGACTAAGAAGCATTATTTATTTTAATTAAGTGTTTATTATAAAGAGGGAATATGTTTAGAGTTCATAACTAAAATCTTATCATTATGTATATTTGAAAATAATGCACAGACCACCTACTTCAGAGAGGTTATCAGCGTTAGAGGATGTCCTGTCTCTCATTAAACACAAGCTTGGCTTAGGAGAAGTGCTTAATGGGTGGGTATGTACAAGGACATGCGTGAGTGTGTGCGTGCGTGCGTGCGTGTGTGTGTGTGTGTGTGTGTGTGTGTGTGTGTGTGTGTTTAGGGGTTGTGTGTGAAGTACACACCACAAGCTTTTGTGACACTACAATAAAAAACAAAGCAATTGCCTTTTTATTTATCTCAGAAGCAATGTCCATCTTGAGATGAACAGCCACATGGTGGCAGTGTAACCTTAGAATCCCCAGGTTTACATCCAGTGTTCACAACCCACTGGGTCCCAGTCAGAGAGGACAGCTAATATGTAAAACAATCAATCAAGTGAACAACTTTCATACATTTAAAATAAATATAAGAACAACCAGACTGCAGGATGCATGAAGCCACAGTTAAAATATCCTTTGTGTGCTTGGCTACTTCTTCCTCTGACTTGAAATATTTAACAGAAACTATGATTCCAGTAACTAAACATAAACTCTCAGCAATCATGGAACTTAGCATTAGAAACAAAATTATTAAGTTTTGTGTCCTGTGTGCCAAGAAGTAACTTACCATAATCAAAAGAGATGTCAGGCCTCAAACACAAAATAAAGCAAAGCAAACAACAGAAACACTCAGTTGAAATGTCCTTACAGCCCCTCATTTACTCTCTCTCTCTTACTAATCAATAAATCAACCCCTTGACTTTAGTGGTGTTTCCCACCTGCTTGAGCTCTGTACATTTGTGTAAAATTGGTATTAATTGCCATCTCTAGAAAGTAATAAATTAGACATAGATATATTATAAGCATATTGGGTCTTTTCTACAACAGTAGGTGAATTCTGAGGCATGCTAATTTTACACAATACTCACATTCTGCAGACACGCCAAGTAAATAAAGGTTATTTTGACATGCTGCTTAGAAATAATCCCCAATCAATAAATAAGTGTGTTTACATAATGGAAATAAATCAAATCCTTTTGAAAAATTTAAAAAGCGCCCTATCCTGTTTTCAAAATATCCCATGCAGTCTAAGCTTTAGGTACTGAAGTTACTAAAGTCTCAGGAACACTTAACATTTGGCAATGTTAATTTTTTGAAAAATCATCAATTATTTTGCTCTTTAAGAACTTTCTTTAAAAATCTGCAAAGATGTTAGATTTAAAGTAGTAGTTTTGATATTTAAAATTATTCCCTTTGGAATTAAAATTACTCAGGGGTAAATGTCCATACAGGATAAAATAACAAAATTGTACTCATTGGGCCAGGAGAGATGGCTCAGTGGTGAAGGTCCTCTTCCAGAGCACATGAGTTTGGACCCAAGATCTATGTTGGTTGGCTCACAGCTGCCTGTAACTCCAGCCCTAATGAATCTAACAATGTTTTCTGGCCTCAGGGGGCACAGATGTAACATACATACACATACACACATTAAAAATTTTAAATTAAAAAAAAGTTACTATCATTTTCTGGTAAATTTGACTCCTCATCACAGCCAGTGTTCTGTCTAGTGAAGGACTGCAGTCACCAGTATTATTATTTCTATTTACTAAGCCAGGAATCACTAATGGATCACAGCATCCTTTTCTGTAAGCCCAGATCTTGCCAAGAAATGCTTCTCAACCGAAAACTTAAATTGTTACTCCATGTTGAACTATGGTACCCCAGAGGACTCCCACTTGCCATGTAAATATATTGTGAAGACGATATCATGCTATGAGAACCATAGATGATGAACAGTTGACACCCATGAATAATGCTGCCTGTTTTGGACAGTTAATGTATGTGTCAAAACCAGTGTATTAGCCATTCTATGTCTATTCATGCATGTATGTATCTACATTCAGAAATGAATATGGTCATTACTAAAGCTTTCATATAACAGACCTCGTCTTTGAAATAGAATTTCTTAAACTCCTTCCTCTTTTGCTTTAGAAATGAGTCAGGTTATATCATACCTTCACGTGGTATAGTCATATTGAAATAGAAATTAAAGAAGTGTGATTAGGTGGAAAAAATGTATAACAAGGAAATTTTCATTTTGATAAGACTGAGAAAATAGCAAAGGTATTAACAAATATTTATGAAAGTTTATTTTTCCCAGGGATTGTCAGCTTCACAATGGAAAAAGCTCCACAACACCAGTGTGAAGTAACTAATACTACATGTCCATTTGATGGGTGAGAAAACTTGAGGCTCACAGAAGGCAAGTGATATGTACCACTTCACACGTTTGATATGAGATAGACTAAGGAAGGGCCAGTTGTACGCTGGGGCTGATAGTACTAGTTCATATTTAACGTGAACTAAGTGGCAGATCCTGACAAACACTTTACCCCATCTTTCTAGACCTGAAACATTGGTCTGGGATGTGGGGTGAGCCAAGGAAGGAGTGCTGACAGGTAAGAAAGCCTCCCTTTTCTTGTGAGACTTCCTTCTCCTTAGCAACGTCATCGAGAAGGTCCAGGAAAAACACGCTTGCCCTACTGCTTGTATTTCTAGGAGGGCAGCCCAAGAAAATCTCAGAAAATGTTGACACAGATTTATGTTCAAGGCTAGACATTCTTTCTACTATTTTTTGTAAGAATAGAAATCAGTTCTTGTGTTAAATGTACAAGGAGAAAATAGTTAATAATTCATGTAATAGAAACTATCATGGCACAGTTAATACTTTCATAGAATATTTAAGGGTTTGAATTGATTTTTGAGGAGGTAAAAGATAAAACAACAAGATACTTGGTGTAAATTTGCATTTACAGACTGTATCTAGTCCTCTACAGTAATTACATATCACAAGTACTTAGGGCAAATGGGCTTTATTGGCAAATGTTTACTCTGTTCATAACTCTCTTCTTCTGGTGGTACAATAATCACAGAAGTATCCTGATCTATCCCAGCCACTTACTGGATTCAATTCTGTATATGATTGGTGTTAGTGTTACCCATTTTCTCCTTTTTAAATTTGTGTATATGGATTATGCACCACAATGAGCTTCACGGCAATGTCTTCAGCCATGTACTAATGCACTTCAGTCATATTCAACCCCCATCGAATGCTTGCTCCCCCTACTGCATAAGCCTTATCTACTTTACTTCTTCTTGAGTGAATGTTAGTTCTGTCTCTTTGTTCTTTATTGGCTAGCCATGGTTTCTAGCTAACATAGTTAACACAAAGTATCTATACCAATGTCCCTTAAACACAAAGGAATTTAATGAGCACTGGTTTCAGTTAATAGATAAATATAAGGCAATATCTAAGCTTCCACATCTCTAATTCTTAAATGATGGCTAACGTTCAGGTTGCTAGAACATACTTCAGTAGCAAGAGACAGAACTGACGTAAAAAAATCTCACATGTCAACACTGAGATGTTAGCAAATGCTACTTCCTGACTTGTACACTATTTCCTGAAATAAGAACATTTAAGTGTCAAAAATAGTCTGAGGTTCTAGTTCAATTGAGGATTTCTGTGTTCTATGGCAAAAAAATTTATCGTTTTCCCTTATAAACACTAAAAATACGTATTATTTCAAATCCCAAAATGAAAGTTAACGCATAAAAAAGTCTGGATACCCATAACCTTTTGACCTGACTGTGTAAGAATTACAGATCACTGTAGCTCTTCACCTAAACTGTTTCATCTTCTTCCAGGATCCAGCTACACAATAGCAAACTGCTGCTGTACTTAAATACATGAGACTGTACTTAAGCGGTAGCATGTGAGCAACGCCATTGGTGCCCTTTCTCAAACAAGTTTTCTTTTCTTTCAGAAACTATGTATTTTTTCCTTTCAAATAATCAAATGCAAATGACATTGAGACCCTTAGAAATGGTGAACCACCAGCAAGAAAACACCTGGGGTCCCAAATGGTCATGTGAGAACAGGCATCCACATACAAGGAACATGAGAGTAGGAGAAGCAAGCATTGTTGGCACCATTATTCATTTTGATCTAAATGGTGAACCACCAGCAAGAAAACACCTGGGGTCCCAAATGGTCATGTGAGAACAGGCATCCACATACAAGGAACATGAGAGTAGGAGAAGCAAGCATTGTTGGCACCATTATTCATTTTGATCTACAGCATGATATAAGAATATCCAGCTCAGGCACAGTTACTAAGCTCCTAGCTACACTCTGCTGTTTGGCTCGTTTCTTTCCATTTCCTACATTCCTTGTTTCCTCCTTTTTTATAACGGCTCTTTTGTTAATTGGCTATTTTCATGTTTGTATTTTGTCGAGGATGGTGACTTAATATTCTGACTTCTAAGTTATTTGTGGATGACTCTATACATGTGTGAAATTGACAAAATTTAAAAGGTAAATAAATAAAAAAGAATAATACCCTATAATACCAACAATACCCTTCTTCAATTATAATTACCTTCTAATAACTCTGTGACAATGCACAGACCTCAGAACAGTTTGCTTTTAATTTCTTCTTTGTATTTTCATTTCCCCACTTTTCACTTCTGCATAGATTATCCCATACTTTCTATTCTACTTGTGTGTGAGTGTGAGTGTGTGTGTGTGTGTGTGTGTGTGTGTGTAAATATGAGTGCTGTTGCCCACAGATACTAGAAGAGGGCATCAGGGCCCCTAGAGCTAGAGTTACAGGTGACTGTGAGATGCCGTGTGAGTGCTGGGAACCAAATTCTGAGTTAATGCTTTTAACTACTGAGCTATCTCTCAGGCCACTGTTAGATCAATTAAAACTCTGAATTTATTTTACCATTCCATTTCGGAGCTCTCTAAAGAATTTGTATAGGATAAGAAGGGCAGAGATTTGAGTCTTTGTCTTGGTGAAAACTCATTTGTGGGGTTGGGAGTGGCAGACGAAAAAGAAAGATGAGTTAGGGGAAGAGAACATTACAACCCAGAATAGGAAAAAAAAATCCCTAAACATTTACAATCCAATAAGAAATACTACAGATAATTAAGAAAGGTGACAATGGCATCCACTGTTTTCCACCATTGACAAGCTCTGAAACAAAGAATGCCATCATGATGGCAGAAGCGGGCAGAGCTGTAGGCAGATGAAAAACACACAGCCTAGTGTTTTATCAATTAGTTTAAGAAGACCAAAACTTTACAGTGGGTAACAGTTAATACAGAAACTCATAACTAGTCAAGATGCTGAGAAACACAACTATGGAGTGCTCAGCTCTGAAAATAACACCTAATATAAAAATCACCCTCTTCAAGGCCCAGGAAACATCACAGAAAAGAAGGTGGGTGAACATGCAGGAAGGTGAAAGTCAGGGGAGGAGTAGTTGGGAAGAAGGAGATCATAGAAGTAGGAGAGGTGAGAGAGGGGGGCGGGATGAATATACCCACAAAGCCTGGCATACATGTGTGAAATTGTCCAAAACTAAAAGGATAAATAAATAAATAATAAAATAGAAAGAAGTCAAACTTCTCTTTGGTAACCTCTGTCACATGTGGACGTCTTGTACGGCTATTTCTCCTCCCTGTTCCCCTAACTGTAAAATGAGGAAGACTGTGTTGAGGACTGTGTTGAGGAATGTGTTGATCACACAGCCCAGTATCTAGCTCTCAGCTATGTGGAAGAGGAGTCAGAAGGATCCGAAGATCCAGACGTGGTGTAGCACTTTAAGGGACAGACAGGACAGGGCAGGCACACATAGGAACGCAAAGAGACAGTGGCTGCAGGCACAAGACAGGCAAGGTCCCAGCAAGGAGGGGGAAGGCCAGGCTGGGAGGAAGTCCCACCCCGAGTCTAGAGGCTGTTCGTGATTGATAGCTGCCAGAAGAGGAAAAGTCAGTTTTCTTCAATAGTGATGCTGGGTTTATCGAAAGCAGGCCCTAGGCTTAAATGAACCTCAAGTTGGTTAGCCAGGGACTAGAGACGGGGATGGTTTAGGGAATGGGAAAGAATATGATAAAAAATAAAGAAATAAACTGTATGAAATTCTCATAGAATGAATAAAAGCATTTGAAAATTAAATAAAAATCTATATGATATGGCTACCAGTAGAGCACATGTTATGCACAAGAGTCATAGAAGAAGCTGCCATCTCTGAATGGAAGGAAGAAAGAGTATAGACAGCATTTAAGTTAGAAGCCATAGGGCAGATCTAATTAAAAGTGAAGGATGATCTGTGCTCATTGCATGAGTCGGCTGTTTGAAACCTGGGGCCTATGCAGGGACGCTTGGCTCGGCCTGGGAGGAGGGGACTGGACCTACCTGGACTGAGTCTACCAGGTTGATCTCAGTCCGCGGGGGAGGCTTTGCCCTGGAGGAGGTGGGAATGGGGGGCGGGCTGGGGGAAAGGTGAGGGGGGCTTGAGGGGGGAGAACAAGGGAATCCGTGGCTGATATGTAGAACTGAATTGTATTGCAAAACAAAAATAAAAAAAAGTAAAAAAGTAAAAAAAAAAAAAAAAAGTAAAGAATGGTGCTATACATAGAAAAAAAATAACAGAGTTCTTATGACTAGTAACCATAGGATGAACAGGAAGAGGAGGAGGTAAATTAATAGAGAAAACTATTCTTTGAGGTACTGTGGGGCACACAGGTAAAATTTCAGAGCTATGGTAAAGGAATGAGGTGCTGGATCTTTTGAGAAAAACAAGTGACCAACCTTGTCCAAAACATAATACTTGAGTTTACACACTCAAAGCACAGAAAAGATTTGATCGTCGCATTCTGGCTCTCTGACACCACCTCTCAGCCTAGCTTTCCTCTCACAATACTCAGTTAAGTTTGTACAAAGCTGGGGGTGGCGTGAGTGGCATAATGAAGTGCGAGGGAAGAGGACAGATCTGCGTAACTGTACATAGCTCCCACAGTGGCCGAGACCGCTGCATGCTTTTATAATAATCTTAAAAAAAAAAAAAAAAAAATCACAGGGTTTTACAATCAGGTAATAGCCAAACTCCACCCCACACCCACACCCCACCCCCACCCCCGTGCAACTGATCGGCTGATTAACTGTTGTTAAGTGAGTTGAGCTCCTCTAGGAAGTCACAGGGTTCACACGGATTTCATCTACGAGCTGATTCAGAACAGGCCTTCTTTCAGGACTGTTTCTGGTAAGAGGTAAATAACTCCCAGTTCTGAAGCAGATGTTGAAGTGGGACCCCTAACACTGACGTTAAAGCCCGTGCCAACAAACATAAGCAAAGGACGGAGCAACAAAGACAGGAATTGATTAAAGGAGGAAAGAGCTGGAAATGCAGGGTTTGGGATCGAGGGTAAACAGTGCTACCCGTATTAACAAACCCGAGAGGGTGGGGAGGTTATGCAGGGCAGCAGCCCGGAAGAAGTCAGTCAAAGCGGCAAGCAATACATCAGCTTGAACGTCACTCTTCTGCGCCTCACTAAATGCCACGATACCTAGACTAGAACGAGTTATCTTGAAAAGTATTTAAAGTATAACTGATGAAGTAATTACAGAAATACAATGTATACACACTCCCAAGGGCAAGTGTGTCTGCACATGGAGCAACTGGGGTTGATCCAATTCACCAGACAGCATCACATATTTGAGGATAGAAAAAAAATTATATTTTTATTTTGTTTATTCATCACCTGTCTTTTTCCCCATGAACCATATTTTCTTAGACACTGCTGTGTGTGTGTGTGTGTGTGTGTGAGAGAGAGAGAGAGAGAGAGAGAGAGAGAGAGAGAGAGAGACAGACAGACAGACAGACAGACAGACAGACAGATGTGGACTGAAGTTGATCATCTTCAGTTGGAGCTGTCATATGTTCCACCTCAGATCTGGAACAGAGGCAAAGAAATAATCCATTTTTGAGATCTCCCATGTAAGAACTACAGGCAAGCACTGTTTCTGAGAACACTGGCAACCTCAGAACTTCAATCCTTATAAAATAAAAGTAGATACAAACTACAATTAATTATACAGGAAATAAAGTGGGTTGTGAACAAAACAGCATATGCAGAATACGTGATGTTATCAATGTGTGAGACAATTCTGCATATTTTCTTAGAAAAGAGTTCTTCCTTGTTTATTCTTTTCTCTATTTCAGGGGAACTGACTGACCTCAGCAAGCTGCATTCCACAGGTTCTCAGGTCAGCATGGGTCCTTCTGAAATTAGTCAAAAGAAGGCTTTTATAGAAGGAAGAAGCCTGAGTATTGTCTCCATCAGTACTATGGGTGGTGGCTTCTGTAAAGCTCTAAGATTTAAAATACCTGATGTGGATTTTGAACTGGCTGAGCATGATTCCAGTTCCTTTCTTGAAACAACAGTATATCCTGTATTTGCCTGGGTATAATGAGATAAAATTTCATTGATTTTTTTTTCTTTTTTTTTAATTGAAAATAGATTCTTCATGCTGGATGGCAGACCTAGTCAGAGTCTCCAGAGAACCCCGCTGGACTGCACCTCACCTCTCCTGGACCCTGTAACCTTTACTGGCTATAAGTTACCCCAAAATAAACCTCCTTTTAACTAAAAAAAGAAAAGAAAATATATTCTTTTTCATGCAATACATCCAGACCATAGTTTCCCCTCCCTCAACTCCTTCCAACTCTTCTCCACATGCCCTCTCCCCTAGGTCCACCCTCACTCCATTTCCCTTCATGAAAGAACAGGTCTCCAAGAGACAACAACCAAATCAAACAGGACAAAACAAGATACAATAAGACAAGGCAAACACCCTCATTATCAAGGCTGGACAAGGCAAACCAGGCAAAAGAAAACCACAAACTTTAGAGGCCCTGTCCTTGAGGGGACCAGAACCTCCTTCTCTCTCTTATCTCCTTTTCCTGGTTTCTGTTATTCCTCTAGTCATCTCTTTTCTCCATGTCTGATGACTTCTTCTACATTTCCCACACAGAAGTCACAGAGTTTTATATAACAAAAGTGCTCTATCTTTTATGCTCCAGAGAGAAAACTCCCGGCAAAGTACTCTTTTGTGGACCCATCTTGAACCCCATGTGCCAGTTACTGAAGGCAATGCACTAATGTAGAAGGCCTAAGTGTGCTGAACCACATCTGCCTTTTTAGCTAGGAATGACAGAGGAATGGAAGAAGAGAGTGCCGTATGTAGAGTCTCACACAGGCACATGGTTAAAAGGTAGTGAAGGAAGATCTTTCTATGAGAGAGACTATTCTGAGCAATAAATATTTGCTATATGCATTTTTATCTCAATATATTCAATATAAAGTTCATCACCAGAAACAAATTAATGTCTCAGGTATCTCAGTGACTCTTGCTTTTTAAGATTAAGACAGTACTTAATAATTGCTAATGGTAAATGTTGATTCTACCACTAAATAGACATTTTGAGTTCCTACCTCATGTGCAGTGGTAGCAAACATAGAACACACAATATGTTCTGTCAATATGACTAATATTATAGTGAAGGAGAAAATGCTTCAAATAGATGTCTTAGAGTTTCTATTGCTGTCATAATATAGCACAACCAAAAGTACCTCAGGGAGGAAATTGTTTATTTCTTACAATTCTCAGAGGTCACACTCCATCACTGAGGGAAGTCAAGGCAGGTAATAGAGGCAGAAACTGAAACAGAATCCATGAAGGAATGCTGCTTACTGGCATGCTCCTCATGGCTTCCTCAGCCTGCTTTCATATACCATCCAGGACCTGCCTACAGTGGACTTAGCCCTTCCACATCAAGGATTAATAATAAAAAAAAAAAATGCCACAAAGGCTTGCCTACAGGCCAGTCTTATGGAGGCATTTTCTCAGTTAAGTGTCCCTCTTCCCAGTTATATTTAAGTTTGTGTCAAGTTGACATAAAATGACACAAGAGCTAAGTAACAAGGTGATAAAATGATCCTTGAAACCATTTGACAAAGATGAGCTGCTAGTGCAGAGTCTGTCAAGGGTTACTTTTCAGCTGAAGAAGTATTTGAGCTGATCTCTGGATAAAACAAAAAGGCGAACTGCTAACTGATCGGAAATAATAGTGTCACTAGTAAAATGAGCAAAGTCAAAACAAGCGTTTCAGAGAGGAAATGTTTGGCATGCTTAGAGTGTAATAAGAAAACAGTTGTGCCTGGAATTCAGGGGAGTCAGCAATTATAACTCAGACACACGACAGAGCTGAACTCATGGGGAAAAAAGTTTATTAATCAAGTTAGTATCATTTGTGCATCAGCTTCAAGCTCCAGCTCACAAGTGTTTCATCAATAAGAATAAAAAAAAGTCAATATCATTGTTAATCATGTTTTCTTTCACAGCACAAAGGAGTTTTCCCTTTGATAGGTCACACTATTCTGAATAAGTAAGACACACTTACCAGGGACCTAACGGGGGAGTCAAAACTCACAGGAAGACAATGACAAACAGGGTCATACTTACGTTTATTTTTTAAATACAATATGTTTTAGATTTTAGGTTGTTTGATTTTTTTGTAACAAATTGTGGAGGTTCTTTTTTTGAGAATATCAGAAATTAATTTACTATATTTACATGATTTCCTCCCTACTTTCTCTGCCTCTCACATTTCCCTTCCCACACCACTGCCTCTCAGATTCATGATTCCTTCTTATATGAATATCAGTTATGCATATGTATATATCACACATGTGACTGTGTAACATAATGAGTACATTTAGTGCTGCACACACATACATGGGTTTAAGGCTGACCACTTGGAATTGGAAGACTATCAGGGTGCTTGTCCCTGGAAAAACTAATTTTCCTCTCTCAGCAGCTAATAATTGATTATAGCTTTTCATATAGTACTGGGGAATCATGAAATTTCCCCATCTCCATTGGAAAGACTACTGGTATGGTCATTATGGGGGACTTGTTTCATGGGGGCCACATCACTGTCATGTCTAGAAGATGCTATATTGCCTAAAAAATTCTGGTCCTGTGGCTTTTCCAGTCTTTCCACTTGCACTGATTTTATGTTACCTAAGCCTTAGGTGTACGGGTTGTGTTAAAGATGTACTAAGTGGGGCTGGATACTTCACAGCCACTTACTCTCTACATTTTGACTGGCTGTGGGTCTGTGCAGTAACCTCAATCAGCTGAGAAAAGAAGCTTCTTTGATGAAGGATGAAGACCATATTTATCCATGGATAGAAGGATACGTGGTGAAATAGATAGCTATAAATATTGTTTAGGAGAAGAGTAGTAATCATTTCTATTCTAGGTTCTGTGACATCTCCAGCCAAATATAAGGATTTGGAGCTAGGATACACAAATGGGCGACTCCTGACTCTTCCCAGAATTCTCTTCTCAACTTGTCCTGCCTATACTTCCTGCCTGGCTACTGGCCAATCAGCACTTTATTTATTAACCAATCAGAGCAACATATTCACAGCATACAGAGCCATATCCACAACACTTCTGCCTACAATTTGATTTTTGGCACTTGTAACTTAAAAAAGATTGTTCTTTCCTCTTCCACTGATTTCTTTTGTTTTGTTTTTGAGACAGGGTCTTTCAGATTAGCTCAGGCTGGCCTCAAACTCAGAGATAGCTGCCTGCCTCTGTCTCCCTGCCACTGGAATTAAAAGTATGTGTCACCATACCCAGCTGATTCCCAGGTGATTTTAACTTTCTTTTTTTGTTGTTGTTGTTAGAAAACCCATATTATAAATTTTATCATCTTAGCTATTCATTACGTAGATAGCAAATGACTCATCATTGGCGAGTAAAAATGTGGCCAGTGACTGGCACCCCTGTTGTTTTTGCTGGTGTTGTTGCTCTTGTTTGTTTTGCAGACAGTAACTACACCAGGTGTCTGTTCCAGATTCCTTTTCATACAAACAGTTGTGCGTTTGCAAGGTACTGAGTTGTTAAGATCAGCTCCATGATCAGCAACACCACTTTACACTGTTGAGGATGGAGGCTATTGAAAGTGGTCCTTATACAGTCATTACTAGTTTTCAGAGTATAAAACCAAGTGAACTTTAGTAAACACCCAACAAAAAGGCACATACATTTCCTTTGACAAGTATTTCCCATGGCCATTGTTCAGGAATTCTTTTACACAAAAGTCTTGTTTGGGTTCCGTATTCTGTTCCACTTTATAAATTTTGGCAGACATGCTGCTCCATGGAATCATAAAAGCCCTGGGTACCCAAACAATCCCAAGGAAAGGGAACAGTCCTGGAAAGACTGCCATTCCAGATTTCAAGATATATTACAGAGACATTTTTTTATGAGTTGTTTGTTTCCTTGATTCTTTGTGGGTTGTGTTTGGTTGGCTGTTTGTTAGTGGTGTTCTGTTTTGGTTTTCTTTTCTTTCTTTTTATATTCTAGACACTAATTCCCCATCAGATGCAGAGCTGGCAAAGATCCTCTCCCACTCGGTGTGCTTCCTCTTCATCCAACTGGTTGTTTCCTTTGCTGGACTGAAACGGTTTAGTTTTATGACAATTATAGTTTTATTTGTCAATTGTTGGCCTAAGTTCCTGAGTAAATGGAGCTCCAGTCAGAGTTCTTTTTAGAATCTATATCCTGTAGAGCACTGCTGATGTTTTCTTTCCCCAGTTTCAGAGCTTCATGTTTCATATGGAGACCCACTTGGAGTTTATTTTTTGTGCAAGATGATAGATATAGATATGAATCTAATTTCACTCTCCTACATGTGCACATCCAATTTTCCTGGCACCATTTGTTGAAGACACTGCCTTCCCTCAACCATGTGTTGCGACACTTTATCAAATATGAGATGTATTTAATTACATACACTCATATGTAGGTTTTCTATTTTGTTTTATTGATCTATAGGTCAGCTTTTGCATCAAGATTTTTTTTTTTTAACCACAGGTCTGTAATGTAGCTTGAAATCTGGTTTGTCTATGCCTCCAGCATGATTCTGTCCATTCAGGTTTGCTTTAGCTGTCTTGGATCTTCTGTGCTTCCATATGAATTATAAAATACTTTTTCTATTTCTGTGAAGACTATCATGGGGATTTTGACTAGGATTGCACTGAAACTGTACATTGTTGACAGTAGAATGGTCATTTTCACAATATTAATTCCACCAATCTATGAGCATGGGAGGGTGTTCCATCTTTTGGTGTCTTTCTCAGTTTCTTCAGATATTCAACGTTTTCATTGTAGATGTCTTCACTTCCTTGTCCAGGTTTATTCCTAGATATATTCTTTTAGAATATTATGAGTAGAAGTTTTTCTATGATCTCTTTCTCAGCATATCTGTCTTCAGTATACAGAAAGACTACTGATTTTTAAAAGTTACTTTTGTGTCCTGCAACTTTGCTGAAAGTGTTGATTATGTCTAGTTTTCTGGTGGAATCATTAGGCTTCCTTACACACACTGTCATATCTTCTACAAGTGAAATAGTGATTATTTCACTTCTTCCAATATTTGTATGCCTTTACTTTCCCTTTCTTTTCCTATTGCTCTGGTCAGGCCTTCAAGCACTATATTGAAAAGGAGTGAGAACAGTGGGCAGCCCTCTCTCCTTTTGATTTTAATATGATTGCTTTGAGTTTTTATCCATTTAGGATGATGTTGACTGTGGGTTTGTCAAATACAGCTTTTTTATTTTTCAGTATCCTCCCACCAGTCCTTGTCTCTCTAGAAATTTTATCAAGAAGAAATTTTGGATTTTTTGTCTGCTTCCATTGAAAGAGTTCTAAGATTTTAATCTTAAGTAAATTTATATGATTTATTAAATTTATCAATTATGAATGCTGACTCATCTTTGAATCTCTGGGATAAAGCCAACCTGATTGTTGTGGGTGATCATCTTTTATATATTCCTGTACTCTGTTTGCAAGTATTTTATTGAGGATATTTGCATACCTCACAATATACAAGTGAGTGCTGTAAATGTCTATAAACTAAACATGTTTAGATTTCATAGGATTGTCACTTTTCATTTTTTAAAAGAATCATCCAAAGTATTTGGTTTCATTATGGCAGTTTTCACATAAAATTTGTTTTTTGTTATTTCTATTCTCCCTGATCCCCATCCTCTGCCCCCTTCCCCCTTACATCCTTCTATAGTCTTGTCCATCATAGACAAGACAAATAAATGTTAATTGATTAAAGTAAACATATTTTCACTTCTGGTAGGTTATTTTCCAAATAAAAATTATGAATATTTAGAATACACTTCAAGACAAAAGCTCTGTTTATTGTACCATAGATCTCCATACTTCTCAAGAAGAAAATTCATCCAAAACAAAGTTCTAAATGTTTGTAAATTCTAAATGTTTTAAGAATCTGCAGAAAACATTATATACTCTTGGTAGGAAAAAAAACACAGAGAGAGATACACTTAAAATTATGTACATTGATCTGATCCATGACAGAACACTTGCCTAAATGAGGCATATTGAATTCATTTCACTGTTACTATTATCCAAAGCAGCAGGGGCAGCAATATACTATTACTTGTGAGTTTGGAAATCCACGTATCTTAACATTCTTCAGTGTTGGGGCTATTTAAATAAGCAATTTCTTTTGTTTACTGTGATGCCAAGTTTTAATGTCAACAGTGTTTATTTATCATCATAACATTAACATCATATAAACATTTAGCTATGTAAAGTTAGAAAATTTCTATGAGACATATAAAATACATGCTACAATGTCATCTCATGAGAGAACACTTCACTAAGTTTTATTAGGTTTTTTCTTGCGTGGTGCCACTACAGAATTTGGAACCAAAAGATCACTTGACTCTTATACCGTATGTAAAAAGAAATATACAACATAATTTGCAGACAAGCAGTGTAGACATCCTAAAGAATAATGACCCACTGTCTGTTTTTAGTCATCTACGTGTTCTTTTTTAAACAGTAAAGTTTTTAGGGTGTTTTTCATTACAAAAAGAAAGAAACATGTGGGAGGCATTCGTCAGGTTTTTGAAATCTCCAACAGTAAGTGACAAATGTACTATGCTTTGAAAGTTTGAAAAAAATGAAACAAGAAAGGTAAACCACATTGTAATTCTCCAAATAAAACAACACATTTCCCACCAAATGCTTGACCAATCAGCCATTGGGACTGGGTGGAAATGGAGTGGCAGAGTGCTGGGGTATGGATGGAGGGGAGCTGCTGCAATAAAGTACTGCACAGGAAGGGGTTGCTAACTTTGAAATGCACTGAAATTAGTACAATACTTGGTGTATGGTTAAAATAAGACTAAATAATTTTTCCTCTCTCCATGTTACTTTTTCAAATACAGTCACAGAAATTTAGATTGTTTCGATGTTCTACATAAAACTAAATGCCAGTGGTCCTGCCAGAGGAGCAGCAGATGGCAGTCGACTTCAGGGTGCCAGCCCACCAGGAGGAAAATTCCTGATGGGTGAATCTCAGGTAGGCAGGCAAGGCCCAGAGACCACAGACTCCAGATTGTCTTTTACTTCTGCTGTGCCTTCCTATGTTTGCTGCTGCTGTCTTCCTCTGGTATCTGGCATGGTGTGAATGGGTGTGGGGAGAGCTCCATTGCCTGTAATGTAGTGTGTTTATCTCTTGGACACATCCCATTCTACTAGGCATTTTTACCTGTGGACTATTATGAAGATGATTCCTTCCTAAGCTGCACTGTCTAATTGGTAATAGTAATGATAGTTTAAATAGAGTTTTGATGATTAAAATATAAACAAGGAAGTGTCATACAGCTAGAATGCATGGGTTTCTACTGAAGAGCTGTGTAGACTGTGGCTTGGGTTAATGGTTAAGAAAAACAATTGAGTCCCAGTAGCCCAGCTAATTTAAATTCTTCTAATCTTAATGTTGGGAGATGTGTTCACAGGTTTCAGAGTGCATCATAGCTGAAACAAAGCTTTGAAAATAACTTAAGGTTAGACTAGATGTTTTTGTCAAATAACTTTGAGGTGAAAACCCCAAGAAGATAATCTAAAGTTTTAGAAAGGCACATAGTTGAATGAGGGGCTCGTTAAGGTCAGGGACAAGAACAAAGCAGCCCAACTGTTACTAGTTGATATACTTTCCCTTCTAGGGTTGGTTGGTGACCAAAGGTGATGACTAATTCCTTATAACCATTTCTGCCCTCCATCTCCTGATATAAAACAACAGCAACAACTATTGATAGGTGGATATGTACCCTAAAGATTTAAAAGTAGAACTGACTGATTCTTTTTCATATATAAAACTTTAGATTTGTGATTCTTTTAAGTTTTCTTATAAGATTACCTCTTGAGATAAGCAATAAAGTGATAGGTCCTTTCTTTGTAACTATAAAACATAGCCTGCCAATAAAAGAATACCTTTCCCGATTACACACTGTTAATCTACAACAAGTTGCTTGGGTATAAATGTACATTGGTTTTTGGTATAATTTGTCTTTCACATGTAATATATAAAATGTTTAATCATGTAAGGGATATGGAAAATCAGGTAAGGGATATGTAAGATTCGGAAGACAAAAAGGAATGTGATGAAACACTGTCTTCTAGAGATAGCTGTTGCACTCACAAACTCACATTTGTGGTTACTTTCCCAAGACCTGTCCAAGACTGGACATGTCAATACTCCCTCATTGATAAAGAGGGGCTCACAAGGCCGTACCACTTATGAGCCGCTATACTTTCTATGGAGTCATGTTCCTTAAGGGTGTGGCCACTGATAAGTTGCTCTTGCTTAAGTAAACAATCCTTCATCCATGCCATGAAAGCAGTCCTTGACACAGTTGTGTCCCAAGGAAGAAAAATCAAGTAGGACGTGTAGCTGTTGGGAAGAAGAGCAGGTTCAGTGAGACTAGGAAGAAGATGGGAAGATAATGGGACATGAACATGATCCAAGTGTTTTCGTATCTATAAAACTATGAAAGAATAATATATTAGTGGATTCTACTTGTAATGGTTTTAAAATTCATCTTCTTAAAACTATTGCATGTCTTCTTTCACACACAATTTCCCCCTTTACATTTGTTCACATATAATATCATCTGATACAAGGACTGTCTGGCCGCAAAATCCTTGCAGTTGCCCATTGTTGCATGCACCACCACCGCCACTGCCACCACCACCACCCCAATGATGAAAAGAGACCATTTTATTATGAGATTTCTGAGACTTTGCTTCTCTGAGGCCCAATAGTGAGGCCCTGCATCCTACTCAATCAATATTTATAATGAGTGAGATAGATATTTGACTGTGATTATGTCTCATGTGTTTTGTTATTTTGGCTAATCTAGAACATTATTACCAGATGTATGTGGAGGTAAATAGTTCTATGGGAAGCCTGATGAGAGGGGGGAAAAACATAAAATAGTCTCAGCTGAGGGCAGCAAATGAGGCAGCAAGTACCATAGGACTCTGGTGACCAGATTCTATTCTTTGAGCTGAGTTGACAATCTACTATGATGACTTTGTTTAGCCCTTTAAATTTTCATTCTCCCTGGCATAGTAGTGAACAGTTTTTCTGCTGTAATGGTTTACAGCTGGATACATATGACAGCCCTTGATCACTATCCCACCTGTCACTCATGCTGAAGGCATGGGACTCAGTTCTGTTTCTGTCCTCTTTCTGGCATTTGTATTTAATCACTCATTACTCACTTTAAAACATGGTGTGCCTGTATTATTGTATTATCTGTGTCCTGTGCATAAGGCCTTCAACATCTCTTTGTTGATACGCTAAAGTCATCATTCTCTTTTGTTTTGTTCTAGGCCATGTAAATATATATTGTAATGATATGATAGAAGAGTTTTTCTACAATATGAGTCTAACATGCAAATATCTGCTTCCTGCCTAAAACTTGCTGTGACTCTTAGTCATGTCACCCGAAAGATAAAGTCCAAGATCATTCTCAGTCATCAATAAAGCCTTTTAGAATTTGGACCAGAATATATAACCCTGCCTCACTGTTTATCATTGTCCCATGTTATGCAGGTTTACTCAGTAATTTGCTATTGTCCCGAACTTTATGTTTCAGCAATGCAAAGTTTCTTGTAGATTCTCTTGCAATGCTCCCAACTTTCTTGCTTGGAATCCCTACCTGTATCTCCATGAGTTTCTTCCTCAACTTAATATATTTGCTTCTTCCAAAAAGTAGTGTTCTGGAGTGAACCTTTGGGTTCAGCTAATAGAGGTCTTACTTTTAAAAGTTATTGCATGTTCATAAAACAATTCATCCTATGGATTTCCTATGTCTATGATTTAGCTATACATTTAACCACATAATGTGAGATATATATCTTATATGCAAATATTTTCAGCTCTTTTTTCTTTTTCTTTCTTTCTTTCTTTCTTTCTTTCTTTTTTTCTTTCTTTCTTTCTCCTTCTTGTAAATGCACCAACTCAGTGTGAGGTGTCAGTGAAGACTTATGTAAAAGGAGTTAGGACTCAGTGGCTATTTTACCAGACAGACCTCATTCCTTTTTTAACTTAAATTGAATGACAACTAGAACCAAATTACAGATGAGAACAGAGGTCAATTACAGAAATTCATCAGACCTAGAAGCTGAGGGCTTTAATTTAAACAACTTTGCAAAGACTGCCAGAGTTCGACTTCAACTGCAAATGTGCTGCTCTTTACACAAGGAAATCAAGTTGGTTAAAAAAATCCTTATCAGTGACATAAGAAATGAGTATTTCAATTGCAATTGTTTCTTTTGACAGCATATGTCATTCTTTGAACATAGGTAATTAACCTTAAGCATATATGCTAGATTCTATAACAGAGACTAGGACTATCATGCACACTCTTCCTCATCAATCAGTGCTGTAGTTCAAGAAAGGAACAGAGAAACTCTGGGGGCAATGTGACAGACGACAATAGGTGAGGGTGTCATATAGCACCAGAAACATCTGCTCAAGAAATCTTTCTGAATTGTAACTTAAAGAATGGATAGGAACTGTTGAGGTAGAGTAGGATGAAGGTTGTCATGGAGAAGTACCCTTTTGAAGACCTCTAGTACAAAGAAGGTGATAGTTAAAAAGGACCATGAGGCAGCAATGGAAGTTTGCAACAGTCTATCAAGAACTTAGAATGTTTCAAGAACCTGACATTAAGAATGTAATGGTATAACAAAAGGTATTCATGTCCAATCTTGTGAGGAACACAGCAAAATGCTCGCACACACAATGTTGCCTGATCCAGAAGGACTAACTTTGAGAAAATCATTGACAACAAATGCTGGACAGAATGTGGGAGAAAGGGAACCCTCGTTCACTATTGAAGTGAGACTGCAAACACAGTGCAGCTAATATGGAAATCAGTGCAATGAATTATCATAAAGCTAAAAACAGACCTTCCAAAGGTCCTGACATCCTATCCCACAGACACTGGCTTAGCCATGTTCACTACCACTAGGTTCATAGTACACAGGAAATGGAAACAAACCGAACATCTTTCACCTGATGAATAGATAACGAAAATGTGGCATATATATAAAATATGATACTATTCAGCCATAAAAAATAAAATCATGAAATTTGCAAGTAAATGGATGGAACTAGAAAATATTGTACAGCGTAAGGCAACTCAGACCCATGTTTTCTTATTTGTAGATCCTATCTCTGAAACTTTAGTTGTGAGTATATAACCTGGAGTAACTGAAGATAACAGGAAAGTACAAAATACCACACAGTGTGGGAGAAGGAGCTCTAGAGAAGGGATCAGAAAGGAAAAATGGGGAAAACGGGGAGGGTGATGCAAGGCGATACTACAGAGGGAGAAGGGGTGTGGAGGGATAAGAACAAGAAGGTTCATGTCTGGTATGACTCTACATCACTCTCCATGTCTGATGAGGCCATGGACTCTAAAGAACCTACCACCATCATTTTCCTAACCAGTATAATTTCTAACTTCATTCTAAATATTTATCTTTATACCCACAGGTATCAACGATGTTTTTTTCCTCTCAGACAGAGAACATTACAGAAATCCACAACTGGTCAAAATGCAGAGAACAGCTGACTGCGGGGTGCCCAATCCCAACTGTCACATCTACAACACAACACTTACATTTATGGTTCAGAAACAACACAGAAGAGGGGTTGAAAAGAGTATAAAATCAGAGGACCAGATATCTTCTACAACATGGTGTCTTCGAAGTACAACACGGAGGCTGCATCCACAGAATCTCAGCACTATGCTTGTCTAAACAAAACGTGAAAAGACAACACAAGTTGGCATGTCAATGTGGATGGGGGAATCTCAGGAGCCATGCCTCTTGAGGAAGATCCAGTGGAATTTAATGGTTGGTGAGAGAAGTAGAATCAGTCTTACCCAGGGATGAGCCCGCTGATAGGATGTACAATGCCAAATGATCAGCCCGACACCCATGTACATATAAGCAGCACTAAAGTAAGTTGTATTTATACATTTACATGCAAATTATATATAACAATAATAATTAAGCAATATGAGTCCATGAATTTGAGGAGTGGAGGAAACATGGGAGCAGGTACATGGAGGAGAGGAGGGACAAACCACATAAATACAATACTCAAACACTAAAATCACATAAAATTAAAATGCAAACTCATCCTTTAGATTCCGTACAGACTTCAGAAGGCAGCCTTCCACTGGAAAGATAAAGGATTTTCTTGAGTGATATTATTGGTTTCAGCTATGGAAGCAAAAACTGAGAGCTGAGGAATGGAGCCAATGGGAAAGGCAAGAAGGACTAACACTCCCAGATGCTATTAATATTTCAGCTTTATCTATGAGAATACACAGGGAACAGGCAGCTTTGGTAGTTTGTTCAAGATAACAGGGTAATATTTGGATCTTAAATGTTCACATTTAGAAGCCCTGCATTTAACTATCATGAGACATTTTGCCTTTCAGAGGTTAAAACTCAATAGACAGTAACAGAAGGGAAAAATGTAGTTTGTCAGAAATAATGGCTATGCTTTATTCTCTTTAACTTATTTATCTATAGGTGCATTTATCAATATATTTGTTTTATCTAGAAATCATAAATTATTCTTGGGATTAGAAAAAGAAAGGCTCTTGAGTGGTGTATATTTGGTGGGTAATTATATGGACCTACATTTACATTCAATATTTCTTTTGTATTCTCCTTTTCTGAGCTTAAACCCATGGCCTTTGTGGTTAGTATATAAAAATTTCAAATATCCTCATTCTGACTTTAGCTTGTATCAGGCTGAGAAAAACTAACCAGCACAAACAAGGAGCTTGCACCGTGACCTGTTTCGGTATAGTTTTGTACATCTTGTAGGGACTACAAGATATAAATAGCTTCTGAAGTTTGTTGCTTTTAAAGACAGTTGTTTATCTGTTTAGAGACAGAGTGATACATATAATTTCTTCCATGATAACTTATTCACACCCTAATATATCTATGTGGTAATCCTAAAGTTCATTTACAAACATGACAAAATATTTAATGGCTTCTGTTATTTGATTTCTTGATTATTTGAAATATGTAATACAATGAAGGAGAGAAAGGGAGGATCTTGATCCAGCATGAAGGGCAAGCAGAGGGAAGAGTGGAAGGGGGTGAAGAGACAGGGGATGAGAAAGCAGCAGTTACTTGCCACTGTTTGCTAATTTTCACTGACCAAATGGAACCAATGTAAAGGTTGACAAAATATAAAACCCAAGTGTAAACAAAGAGCATAGTGGGCAGCTTGGGTCCTTTCGTCAATGCAGGTGCATATTCATATTTTGGTACTATTGGGAAATAAAATGCTATTCTGTATTCAAATGCCATTAGGTTATTTACAACTAGATCTGGAAGTTTCATATTTATCATCATGAAGTTTAAAGCCAAATGTCCCTTGTTCAGGAGCACCAAAGATTAACAGATTAGAATGTTTTCCACATGTCCATTTTTACTGTCAAGAGAATTTTAAAGAAGTTTTCCAGCTTCCGCAGCTGAACCAGATGTCAGTGGATCCCACAGAGAGATGAAATTGGCAGAGTAGCCTTCTCATAACCCCCGGGTTGTTTTATCAGGGATCAGTTTAATGTCTAGGAGCCATTTGTTGCTGAAGGCCATAAAGTTTTGGGGTCCGATCTGCCACAATTAAAATATCTGCAGACTTGCGAAACCGGTAGTATTTCTTACAACTTTTCCCACACAGTGCTATAATTGATGCTGACGTTGGCGTAAGAACAGTAAAAGGTCTCGTTTCCACTGCGTGCTTCCGGTCTCTGGTTTCAGAAACATCAGCACAGAATATTTCACCAGTCACAGATTGTGTTGTGCAAACACTTCCGGGGGGCTTTATTTACTCAGTGGGTCTCTTCATTGCATTCTCAAATAACTGAAAGATCTAATAGATACTGGCTAGAATAACTTTCAGGGATAAAAACAGTGTTTTATTAAATTTTAATTGATACCTTGGTTCAGAAAGTCATGGCCAACCGTCCAAATGTAGTTATAAAGGTATACTTTATCTCTTTTTTTCTTTAACTCTTAAATTTCTTTTAAATGTGAAAACATATTTTTAAATAAATGCACAATTTTAAACATAACTAACTGAACTTACTACACTCATACATATATTCTACTCCCTACGCAGTTTGAGTAAATGGAACATTACTAATATGTTGGATTCTCCTACCAACTCTGCGTGGTCATTTACCCCCTCTCTTTCAGAAAATTCCAGACATAATTCCACATATTTACATAAAGCATTACAATTTAAAATATCTGGGTAGAGGTCTTTTTTTTTTTTTTGTCTTATTTGAACCCTACATAATGGAAATACTATTTCATATGTTACTTTGAAGTTTCTCATGATGTCTTTCAGGTCATTTATTCTTTCCTTTGTCGTGTTGAATTTGCTGATAAGCATGTCTAAAGCATCTTCATTTCTGTTAGTGTGGGATAGTTTGTCTTATTTCCTTTGAACTATGTCTTAGTTTCTGTCTATGTGCTCATAATTCTATAATTTTAAATATTGTCTATGCCTACTCACACAATGTATGAGTCATATCTAAGTCTGGCTTGGTAACTTTTATATTTACACAGCTTTATTAGGACATTTGCCATTCTATAACATCTTATAACAATTATAGAATCTGCTTATATATATCTATGTAAAAAAAACACACAGAATTTATCAGTTTTGCATTGAATAAATAGATCAATTCAATGCAAGTTGTCATTTGTTCAAATGTTAAGTCTTCCAAGCCAGAAATGTAATCTTTCCAAATACTTAAGCATTAGTTCTCTCCATAGTATTATGCTGGTTTTTATGAAAAATCAAACTTATTGCTAGATTCATGTCTTATTATTTGGCATTTTAATGATAATATAATCATAAATTCATTACTTCATCTTGTAATGAATTTTTGCAGCTAAGCATAACCATATATATTATGAGTTTTATGTATTGTGCTTGTGTATCTGTGATCTTGTTATATTTATTGATTTTAACAATTTTCCTAAAAACTCTGGAGATTTTGAATATACAACTAGAATATCTTGAATAAAAATTATTTTAAGCCTTCAACTTCTGTTCTGGTAAGAATCTCCTACTTCTTTAAGGATGCCAATGATTTTCTTTGTTTTCATTAAAATTTTTCATACACTATATTTTGATCATATCCCCTCCCCACTACTCCCAGATCCTCTTTGTGGCCATATCCAACTTCATGTTTTTTCTCTATCCCTCTCTTGAAAAATAAAATGAAAAGTGAAAATTATAACAAACAAGAAACCAGGAAGACAAACAAAATAAAACAAAAGAAAAAGCCTTCTTTCCTCCCTGGCCCCAAAACACATAGAATCTATTTTGTGTTGGCCAGCTACTTCTGGACATGATTGTCCTAGAGTGTGGCTGATAATCCAGTGACACTCCATTGGAGAAAATTGATTTTCCCTTAAGGTATCAATTGCAAATAGATTCTTAGGTAAGGCTGGGAAGGATGTCAATAATTTTCTAAATCATTTGAAATTATCACAAATCTGTTACCCTATATTATATTGATAAATTAGTTTTATAATGATTGATTTTCAACTATTTCTATTGGTTTATCTAAAAATATTTAATGATTGTAAGAGTCAGAATATTAAAATGTCTACTAAAACAGTCTTTTGTAGAAGTGGCTGCATAAACAAGACCAGAACAATGGCAATATCAGTAGACATGCAAATGTGGAAGGAGAGAAATTGTCATGGGTCCCTTTTCTAAACAAAGAACTACAGTTAACAAAAGACTGCTGAGAAAGGGAGGATTAGCCTCTCAAGGAAGAGCACCTTAATTGGCTATCCAATTCAAAAGGGCCAGTCCTGAAATCATTCATATGCATACAAGCAACATTTGGATTGGATTCAAAAGGTTGTATTTATATATTCATACATATATGTGCATGACAATAATAATTAAAGAAAAAGATGCTGTCAATCTGAGAGGGAGTGAGAGAGTCCAAGGGAGAGGTTTAGTGAGGAATGGGAATGGGGAAATGATAAAATTATATTTTGTTTCTTCAAAAAGATAAAAATTAAAAAGAAATAAATTTGGAATGGAGAGAAGAGTAGAATGCCTCATGGCTGCATTAACATCACATTGGGGATCTCTGCATCAGTGACTGCTTCTAAAGCAACTTACAGATCTTCTCCCCTCAGGCTGGGGACACAGGCCAATCAATAGAGTGGACCAGGACTTGAGTTTAGATGTGTAGCACGACACAAACACCAGACACAGCAGCATGCCTCTGTGACCATAGTGCTGCAGGTTCTGTGAGAGATCCTGTATCAAACATGCGTGGAATGCAAACAAGGAAGATGACTAGCAGTGGCCTTAGTCCTCCACAGGCATGCTCAGATATATGTATGCACACCTGTGCACATGTGCATGTACATATAACACACACACACACACACACACACACACACACACACACACACACACACACACCGGGGGAGATTATCTAGGGAATAGTTTAGATAGGTCTTATTTTTCAATGATATAACTTACAGGTCATTAATGGGGAAGAACTTCAGCTCAATTTCATTGACTAGTCTTATGTGGAAATCTTGTTCAGCACATTAGACTATGCTTTATTTAGACAAGCTTCTGATAGCACGTTACTGGCTGAAAGAGGATTTCATATCAGTTTCTTTTCGTGTTAAATGGATATATTCAATATATTTAAGGAAAAGTATACCTCTGGGAAAACATTCCTCACTAGTATCTTCCTATCAAATTTAAAAACTAAAAGGCTAAAGCTGACAGTGTCCTTGTTTCTCTAACTGAACTTTTTTACTTGCTTATGACAATGACTTGTACTGTACAGACCTTTAAGTAAGTCCCTTGATCTTGAGCCAACTTAAGCTAAAAGAGATCTCAGAGACCATCACTACATTGACCTCTACATTTTTTAACCCAAAGACCAAGTTTATGGGTAGACTGATCATGCTCATCAGGCTTGCCCTCCATAGGTAGATCATATATTTTGTAACAGTCATTAGTTGCTTTTCTTACTTTGTGATGGAATATGCCACAGAAGAGAACTGGAAATGTTGCAAAATGCAATGAGTAATAACTAGTATAACCTGAATACTATGCTGTCTTGGAATTTCCTTTGCCAAACAAAACAGTTAATTTCTTCTAAAAGCAGCCCAAAGGAAGCTTTCAAGACACAGGAAGAACACATTCCATTTCTTGCCAGAATATAGCATAAAATACCTTTAGTGTATTTCATGATGGAGTCCTTATTCTCCTCTGAAACCCAATGACCTGGGTCATCATGGTTAAGCTTTCTATTTTTCTTTTGCTCTTCCACTGGAACTGCACATTAAGCTCTACCTGTAGCACTCTATGGATGCTCTAGCCTACAGTTCCAATATGTTTTACATTTCTCCAGCAAACTAGTTCTAAATGTTTGATAAACAGACAGTTTCATATATCCCATTTCTCAGTACCAATTTTTTTTTGTTTTGTATTTTTGTTGCTGTTGTTGTTTTTTGTTTTGTTTTGTTTTGTTTTGTTTTGTTTGAGATAGGGTTTATCTTTGCAACCTTGGCTGTCCTGGAACTCACTATGTAGACCAGGCTGGCCTCAAACACAAGAGATCAGCTGGCCTCTGCCTCCAGAATGCTGGGACTAAAGGCATGTCCCACCACACCCAGTACCAATTATTTTTATTAGTTACTTATCATTGTGACAGATTACTTAACAAAAACAGCTCAAGAGATTCAAGACATTCTCAGGCTCTCTGATCAAAGGATACAGTACAGTGTGTCAGGGAAGGCATGGTGATGGGACAAGCTCCCAGCTGTGGTGACAGAAGTGTTTGCTTGCAGATGGGACAATGTAGATTCACAGTCAAACCCAGAAACAATCTTCCAGTCTTCCTCCTATGGTCCTTTATCTTCCAGTTAAGTACCCTGTCCAAAAACTTTCATACTCTCCGCCAAACAACACCATTATTGAGAAGGAGTGTGCAAATGCATGGACATGTGGGCAGCATTTCACCTCAAGCCATAAGGAGCAGGGAAACCATTTGCAACCTTTCTACATTTGTGGTGATATATTGTGTACCCTAACAATGTCTGCCTGAATATCAGAGAACAGAATAAGCCACTAGATTAAACATAGAGGCCAGGCAGTGGTGGCACATACCTTTAATTCTAGCACTCAGGAGGTAAGAGATCGCCTGGATCTCTGTGAGTTCAAAGCCACCCTGGACTACATGAGATTGACTCAGTCTAGGAGAGAAACAGAGCCAGGCAGTGGTGGCACACACCTTTAATCCTAGTACTTGGGAAGTACACACCTTTAATCCCAGGAAGTGATGGCTGGGCAGAGAAAGGTATATAAGGCATGGAACTAGAAGGCTTTTCGGCAGAAGCATCCCTTTCAGCTAGAAGCCCTTTTGGCTGGAGCTTTTTCAGGCTGAGGAGTCCTAGAGGCAAGAAGTGGCTTGTTCCTTTGTCTCTCTGATCTTTCAGCATTTACCCCAATATCTGGTACCAGGTTTTTTATTAATAAGACTTATTTAAGATTCGAGCAACATACATTCTTCATGATGGCCTCCACTATTTAGTCAGTTTATAATCTGCTGAGAGGCACACTTCAAACTCATAACCTGTGCGCTCTTTAGATTTTTCTTAGATTGACACTAACCACTAACATGTGAGAAGACAGAACTTCAATTGATTGCTTCCATGAGACTGACCTTAAGTCTGGAGTGGTGGGGAGGCATTTCTCAAGTAACAATGTAGGAAGCAGAGCCCACTGTGGATGTTTAGAGGGATAAGAAAGGTAGATTAATTACAGTATGGAGAGCAAGCCTGTGAGCATTCCTCTTTGGCAAGTTATTTATTTTTAAGACAAAAAACCCTCTACTACATTCATGGAAGCCTGAATTTGAAGAGGGTAAGAACAAAAATAATTACAATGATCCAAACATGTTAATTATGTCTACTTCCTTGATTCAATTGAGTCCATTTTCACCTATAACTCTTGCTAAATTAATCAACAATGTATACCTTCATTAAAATCCACTGTGTCCACTGTGTGTGACATCTTCAGCAATAGGGACTTGCCTTCAAATCTTGTAGGTGATCAAGGGTGATAGCAATAGCAAAGCTTATACTATTTTAGGTGTCTCTTAGTTTCCTTTGACCAACAATTCAAAAGGTTTTCGGTTTGGGGGTTTTGTTGTTGTTTTGTTTTTGTTTTCAGACAGTCTATGGCTCTTGAGATTATTGTCACCTCAACAGTGTCACTTCATTTTAAGATATAGATGCACACACACACACACACCCCACACGTACACACACACACTTACACATACACACACACACACACACACACACACACACCCCACACGTACACACACACACTTACACATACACACACACACACACACACACACATACACACACGCTATATGCAATTTTAGGTAAATATAAAAAAAAGATTCCCTATATATTATCCGAGCATCCCTACTATCGTTTATCCCTCCTCCCCACCTCTCCTTTCTGCATTGTCCTCTCTCTCAAAATAAAGCTCCCTCCCCCTTTTCCCCTTCTCCCCTCCATATCATCTATATCCTTCGATTCCTCTATGTAGGGCTCTCCCCACCACAGTCCTTTTCGACTTTCCTCATTCTGTAGTTACTCCAGGTTCAATACTCATACCTGAAGATGGGGAGTTAGGAACCACAGAAGAGAGGGAATGTATACTGTTTGTCTTTCTGGTTTGGGTTATATCACTCAATGTATTTTCTAGTTCCATCCATTTATCTAGATAGTATCTTGGTGGTAACCAACAGCTGTATAATTGGAATCAAGGGTCTTAATAGGAGGGAAAAATCATGCCTGGTACTATAAACTTAGCTAGCTACATGTAGCTGATAAGGCCATGGATCTCATAGGAGAACCGACTACTGCCACTTTCCTATCCAGTTTAATTCCTAACTACATTGTCAATACTTATCTCTATACTCACAGGTAAATGTAGATCTCACTCCTCATCAAAGAAGTTTCTTTTTGTAGCAGAAAGAGAGTAATACCTATATAACTGCAATACAACTTCTGTACCTAAGACTCAGTGGACATAGTGGAAAAGAAGGCAGAAATGTGTTGAGGACCAGGAAGTCTGCTCTGAGACTGTAACAAGCCTCCCTAAACAAGTTCTAAACAATTCCAACACTGGTTAACATCCCAGTGTAGATGAGGATGGGGGACCTCTAAATGCAAAGTTACAAGCAATTAACAGCTGCTGAGAGTTAAAATTACTATACCCCAGGGATGAGCCCCTGATTGATCATCCAATACCAAGTGATCAACCCTAGAAACATACATGCCAGCAACACTGAATAGACTACTCAGGTGTGGTGATATATTGTGTCCCACAATTTATATTGTGCACCCTAATAATGCTTGCCTGGAGATCAGAGAGAAAAAAAAAAAACAAGCCATTATAAATAAACAAAGAAGTCAGACAACAGTAGCACACACCTTTAATCCTATCACTTGGTAGGCAGAAATCTGTCTGGATCTCTGTGAGTTCAAGGCCACACTGGAAACAGAAGCACATGCCTTAAATTCCAACACTACTTAACCATGAAGGTCTGGAGGTCTATACAGACAGACAGGAAGTGACAGAGCTGTGCAGAGAGAGGAAGTGAGATGGCAGAGACAGGAAGGCATACAGGCATGGGTATACAGGAAGTAAGTCTTTTTGGAAGCTGAGGAGTTGGTGAGGTGAGGTTGGCTGTGGCTTGTCCTGTTCCTCTGATCTCTCAGTTTTAACCCCAATATCTGGCTCCAGGTTTTTTATTAATAAGATCGTTTAGCAATTTGTCTTACACTCAGGCTTTTGTTTTTGTGTTTAATATCTTAGTAATAAAAATGATTTATTTTGTGAAAATGAAAAATTCATGCTTTATTTATTGAATTAATCTGTTATCCTTTTAAAGTCATGTTGTCTTTCTTATACCTGAAGTGTATACTATAATACACTCTACTCTTAAACTCTTACACTATTTTCAAGGAGAAGTGTTCCAATATATCTGTGTAGAAAAGATAAGTGCTAGAAAGTTTGCTCAGTGGTTAAGAACATTGGCTACTCTTTCAGAGGACCGGGGTTTAATTCCCAGGACCCACATGACAGCTCACAACTGTAGTCCCAGGGGATCTGAAGCCCTCTTCTGAACTCAAGAGGCACTAGGCATGCACATGGTACTCAGACATACAGACAGGCAAAACCTTCACACATGAAAAATAAAATAAAATGTTTTTTAAAGAAAAAGTAAATACATTTTTGGTCTTTACAGAATGGGAAATCTATTCTTATAGGCTCTGACTTTCAACTGAAAACAGTAAGTTTGGGTTATGTAAACAAATGTGTCCTTCAAGAATGCTTAGTGGAGCAAAAACATTAAGAACCACAAGCTTTATTTGGTTATCTGTAGTTACTGTGAGAGCAAAGTAAAAGGGAACTAATAATCCTCAAGACACCCTTTAAACCACGTTCTTTTTTTTTAACCTCACAAAATTAGCTTTAAAAATATTTTCCAAAGCCAGGCAGTGGTGGCACACGCCTTTAATCTGCACTCGGGAGGCAGAGGCAGGCGGATCTCTGTGAGTTCCTGGCGAGTCTGGGCTACAGAGTGAGTTCCAGGAAAGGCACCAAAGGTACATAGAGAAACCCAGTCTCGAAAAAACAAATATATATATAAAATTTTTTTCTACATCCTACAGGGAAATGTTTTCCCAAAGAAATTTCTCAAAGTTTTCACATGCTTAATATAAATACATTTTAATGTTTTATATATCAATAAGTACAAATATCTTAGTTTTATTATTTGGATAATTTTCTCATAGGTTGCCAGACTCTTTCCAGTCTTGATTTGTGGAGGTGAAAGTAATGTGTGGTGTTAGATTTAAATGGCTCAGTATTAGAAAATAGCCTCACAATACACAATACCAGACTTATTTAACAGTATCAGGGAAGAGTAAATTCAAGTCAGAAAGGCACTGGCCAGGAAGTTCAGTAATTGCAAATCACATGCTCTGGAATCCCTCCCTGGAAGCAGCCAAATGTTTCCAGTTGTTTATAAATCTCTTCACCATGGAACAGATTCTTCAGCACAAATTATTTGTGTCAAATGTGATGAATTATTTCAGGTTGTTCATTGAACAAAAATATTTATTGACTACCTTCTGTGTGATAGTTTTTATCCAAATAGGTGCACAGATAATAAAAGCATTTTTCTAGAAGTAAAAATAATTTTCCTTTTCAAAATTATTGATTTTTATTTTTATTATGTGTATGTGCGAATTGTGTGGGTGTATGCCATATATGTGCAGGTGCTGGTGCGTCCCCAGGACCTGGAGTTACAGATGGTTGTAAGGTGTCCCACGTGGGCTTTGGAAACAGACCCCAGGTCCTCTGCAAGAGCAGCAAGTGCTCTTAAGCACTAAGCCATCTCTCCAGCCACATCATTTTCTTCAGAAAATTATATTAATAAGCTTATGTAAGAATCAAGTTTTAACCTAGTTTATAAATTTGTTACACTGACTTAATTTTTAAATATGTTCAAACACAATAACTGCCTACTAATAGCTTTTCAAATTTACTGAGCGAATTATTTTTTAATAGTTTTGTCTCATTCTGGAGGGACTACATACAATTTTACTCAGGAAACATGAAGATTATAGCAGCCTGTGCAATCCTGGTCTTAGATGTAATTTTCTTTTGCTTTTCCTAATTAAACAGTATGGAAGCCTCACATGGTACTATATCCCTGTGATCCCAGCACACAGGTGGAGGCAGGAGGATCAGGAATTCCAATCACCTTTGCATATTTAAGAAGTTTGAAACTAGGCCCCAGGACCCAAGTAAAAGGCCCTGCCTGGTAGCACCTCTTGTAACCCAAGCACTGGGGAAGTGGAGACAGGTGAATTCCTGGGGTTCAATAGTCAACCAGCCTCACAGTGAGCCATAGTTTTCCCTTAAAGATCCTGTCTCAAAAAACAAGGTATAAAGTTAAGAATACACTAGGCAGTTGGTTATCGTCTGTTTAGAACAACACTATACACAGACGTGATACTTTCAGGCCTAGTTTCTTCAAGACTCTTACCATAAAGAGATATAATATTTTGTATCTGTTGAATCCTCATTGCATCTTTGGATTAAAACCAGCTTAATGATGGCATAAAATCATTTAATTGTTTTACTGAATCAAATTTCCAAGTATTTTGTTGAAAATTTTGTATTTATATCTATTAACATAATTGGTCCAGGGTTTTTTCTTTGTTTGTCTTTATCAATTTTTTTGTTTTTTAGTTTGAAAGCTTTTCTGGAAAAATCATATTGGACTTAGTTCTCTGGAGATCTGGTAGAAATTGGCTGTAAATCTATCTGTTCCAGGAATAGTCTTATTGTGAAATTTCATTATTTGTCATTGAATGTGTTTGCTCATCTGTATTCTCTTGGTTCATTTAAGTAGGTCACATGTGTTTAGATATTTATCTATTTTATGCTTTTCAACTTGTTGAAATGGTCCAAATTTTTCTCTAATTATCACCTAACTTTCAAAATCTGTGTAATACCCTATGGTTTGTCTCCAATTTTATTAAGTTGGATTTTCTTTTGATTAGTTAGACCATTTGTCAAGTTTGTTATTTTCAAAGAACCAACTCTCTATTGCTTGATCCTTTGTATTGTTCTTTGAGTACATTTATTGACTTGTTTTTTATTAACTTGTGCCCTGATAATCATTAGTTCTCTACATCTATCAAATCCTTGCTTGGCTGGTTTTCCTTTTTTAGTCCATGGCTAGATTGTTTATTTTAGATCTTTAAGATGCAGTAACACAGAGGTAAAGATTTTCTATTTACAATTGCAATAATTGTGTCTCACGGGTTTTCATAACTCATGTTTCCATTTTAATTTGATGCTGGGATTTTAAAAAGTCATTTCTTCTCTGATTTCTTCACTAGCCAACCAATATTCAAAACTATATTGTTCAATCTCGATATGTTCTTTTCGTCTATCTGTCCTTGTAGTAAGATTTATTCTTACCAAGCTTTCATGTTTGTGATTTTCTTGCTCCTCTTTGTGTGGTTTTCTTCTGCATTGCTGACTTAGTTGTCAGTTATGAATGCTTTTAGCTCTTGTTTACCATGGGATGTTTTTGCTGCTTCTTCAGTTTTTACAGATAACATTCAGGGTACAGGAATAGTGATTGGCAGCCTTGATATACATTCATCCCTTCTTTCTTTGCCTGAAAGTTTCTGCTGAAGTTTGGTGTTATTCTGATAGATTTCTCACAACAGCACTCAAGGCTCGCAGCTTTCTGCTGCACACTTAGAATTTTAACAATTAGATGATATGGAGGAGTCTCTTTGGTCTTCTATAGTTGGGGTTCTGTATTTGTCCTTTACTGGAATATCCTCCTCAGGACATTTCCTACTTTTTGGTGGTGACTTCCTAGCTGTCTGTGATCTGTAGCTGTACTGTCACCATCTTCTGAACTTCTATAGCTGTTTCTCTCTTTCTCTTCTTGTAATACTGGGTATCCTTTGTTGCCTTAACACTCTTTATTCTCAGAGCAGCACAGAGGAAGCTCCTCATTTACCATCTTACCCTAGAAGTCCCCTGAATCCTTTCCTTTCTTGTATTCTGTTTTACTTAGCTGTTAAAAATTTATCAAATAAATGAATAATATCTAATGCATCCATTTCTACATATATTTGCTACCCAATGTTCTGCACTATGGCTTTGCTCATATATAAGATACATGCTAAAAGTTAATATTGTTGGCTATGGCACTAATTGCAACGACTGTCATGAATTTGCCCACCAAGTATACCATTATCAAGGAACTCTTCTGGAAATTCTGTGACTTGTCTCAATTTTGCACAATTACACCCTTTATAATAAGTAGGAAGTGAAAAAAGAGAAAGACTTGGCTAGGTAGTAGAGGAAATTGTTTTAAATCCTTTTTGAGAACCACATAAACCAATTACATTAGGAAAAACTTGTAGTTTGGTGGCATTTTAACATGGTTTAGTAAGAGTCTACATAAAACCATGAATGCTTTTGATGTAAAAATTAGGTTAATAATTTAGTCTTTCTAAAAGAGAATAATAAACATATGGAAAGCATTACAAGGAAAGGCACACTAGCTAGAGGTCTATTAAATTTAAGAAAAAAGCATGTAGTATTTCTTCATGAGAAATGTTGGGCTTTCTGCTCTGTCTCTATGCTAGCAATTAACATGTGACCATTATTTGTAGCATTGGATATTATTTGTTTTACTCTGCTTTACTCAATTATGAAGGCTCAAAACATTTTAATGGAGAAAAATGAGCAATTGTTTTATATTAAGTAGATTAACCAATTTGTTAAACTGGTGTTTTATTTAGGGACTTGGGGAATATGAAACAGGGTAAAACTCAGTTTTTACATAAAATTGGAGACATGTATATAGGGCCATGTATGTTTCTTCCATTACTAAATTGTTGTACATTTTATCACCTCGTTTTCTTGCTCTATTGCTTTTGAGTAGTTATAAATATCCCTAACTTTACATCTATGATCAGAATAATTTTTCTACATTAAACATATCTGATAAGTTCAATTATTAATGTCCACATACCCATGTAGTCCCATGAGTTACATGTTTAAGTGATTAAAAACACAATAAAACCTGAAAATCCAGGAAAGGTTCCTCTACTAGTTGATTAGATGTGCTTTCCAGACTGAGGGGGACATTCCATTTATAACTCCCATTTGTTTCCTACCACTGTAGCCAAGTTTCTACTTATTACATGTCTCCTTGCCTTAATAGTAACTTCTAGTTTGGAACACTGCAAACTGTTTCTCCACCCCTGAATTAAAGCAAATGATATCCACTTCACATCCACCACAAATTTTACTAGAAACCACTTCAAAGATTCCATTAAAATGAAGTACGACCATTGCTTCCTGAAGCCAAGGTTAGCCGTGTTCCTAATGAAGCTGGACTCTCTCATTTCCCCTACATTGAAACACTAAGATTTTTTTCCAAGAGTTTTGTTTCTTGTTATCTAAATTTAAACCTGCTTGTTCTATTGTTGTTACTGCCATTTCTATTAAAAGGCGGGGTTAGAAATGGTCTCTGCTAGGCTTTTCTTTATGCAGGACTGTTAAAGACCAGCATCCACATGTGTCTACAGTGACATCTCAATGCCACACCCATCTGTCTTCAATGAATTTAAAATTCTAAAAGACTTAAACATTGTCTGAATTATGTATAGTTTCCAGAAAATGGGAGGGTATGTCTTTCAGTTTTCAATATCTTATCAAACTATAGGCAACCCATAGCAAAAATGATACATAAAAAAGAAAGAAACCTCAATAATTTTAAACATTAGTTTCCTTTGCTCAGCTCTGTTTTTGACCATTTTCTCAGCTGTTATTTATGCACAGCATATTTCCCAATATACAAGTTGCTGTGACACTTTTTATCTGTGTGTTTACACTGAAACTAACAATGAAGCTCTTGGATAGTACGGAGCGGGAAGAAGAAGAACACTCTTTTTCCAGACCATCTTTCCTCTCTCCTGCCTTCTGCCTCCCATATTTATATAGAGCTTGTATATATTAAGAAGGATACAACAGAATATATAACTACAGGTTCTTACAGCTTTTACTAACTACAAAAGGAGCTGCTGAAGACTATAATATCCACTTCTTCCCTGATACAGACACACACACACACACACACACACACACACACACACACACACACACACACACACAATTTGCCAAGAGCTTAGCTCAAACAGAAATAGCATTCCTTCAGAATAGATATGTGATTGAAAATGACGGGTCCCGCCGACCCACAACTATCTGAAAGCAATTCATCTGGTGTGTCTTTCAAATTCAACGTAAAGCCAAACTCTAAACTCAGGAGGGCTATGAAAGTTTATGATGCACAAAGAGAGGTTTTCTATCTATTTTCCACTTGTAGTCAATGTCATGAAAAATAAACATGCTTATCTTCCATGGATGGGGAGAATTGTGTCATTGTTGTTTATCCTTTATGAGAGTGTGTTCTTTTGAAGAATGCTGGCCACATACAGATTTTTTTCATATTCCTCACTTGCTTGGATCCAAACATGTATAGTGCTCCCCTGTATTTCCAGTGCAGGATTCCAATGTTCCCCAAGGTTTCAGTACTTATCTATGAATGAGAAGCATGCCACTCAACTGATGAAGCTTCTAAATCTCAATCTATTCTTCTTTCACTTCTGTCTTCCCAAGCTATTCACCTCAGTGGTTGATTTTTTTCTTTATGTTCTTGAAACACACACACTTCTTACTGGGAATTATTTCTTCTTATTCCACAGGTTAATTTTAACAAGTACAAACACATATTATGACATTCTGAGAAATACATTGTGAGTCAGTTCCATCACTGTGCATCACAAACCCAGAGTGGATCACTCTGCATGGCCTGTTGATTCAGTAAAATGAAATATATGAGGTTGTGGCAGGCATAAATGTTGCACTGAGTCTCTGTGTGTTTTTCAATAAACAGAAGTAACAATAAAATAGCAGTAGTAGGGCTGGGCTTAGCATATATGAGGAGGCCCCCGGTTTGATGGCCAGCATCAAACATACGCATGCACAGAAAGGACAGACGAAAGAGTGTAAAAAAATACATGAACCTCAAATACTTGCTTGCTATAGTTGTCAATACTAGCTGTAAACGCTGTATTTATACAATCATATATACAAATATACATACAGTCATAAATACTATGACTTTTGTGGTGTATTTTCATATAATTAGCAACACACATGTTTGTTAACAGCAGCATCACGGCACGTGGCTAATGTATCACATTAAGACATCACGATGACTACCAGGTCACTCGGAGAAAATAGTTTTTCAGTATTAATATTATTGTATGAGATCACTACTATATTATAATTTATTGTCTACTTAAATGTTTTTAAATATTTAATATAAATATAAAAATAATAAATATTATTATATACAACGACTATTATCCTGCAGATATGCTTTTCTTAACAATTAAAAATCACAATAGATATAAAAATATTTAGTGCCCAAAAAAGAACTATTAAATGGTAGAGACTAAAGACTTTTTCTCTATATTCTGAGACTCTACACTATAAGCCTTTATCCCCAATAACTAAACTACCATCCATAGAATAATAAACATAGTGTATAAATACATTACTACTCACAATGTGAAAATATAGAAGTAAAGAGTAAATATCAAAGCTAAACATTAGGCATGTGCCCAGGAACACCCAATAAGACAAAAGGTGAAGTTGGACACAGAACCCTGGAGCCATGCACATTTCTCTATTGTCATTGAATCTAGATTACCTAGGAAGAAAAAATTTTAAAGTTCCAGTACACCCAAAATATCACAACACAATCTTTTTTCCTTCTCACATATGTAACACATGTCAGATAAGCTCCTCCTGCTCTTCCTAAACTTTTGCCAACAACTGCACATGTTGGCACTATAACATTAAGCTTTCCAAACTGACTTCCAGTCTTACCAAAACACTGTAATAGTATTATCTTTAATTTTCAAGATTTTATCTGTATGGATATCAGATGAATCTATTTTTCATAAGATTAAGAAAATTTTAAATAAAATTATTTAAATTTACTCTTTAGATAAATACACCTAGAATAGCATATAACTTAGTGATTCTTAGTATTCTAACTTTTTAGATATTTTTCTTTAACTAAATAAAGTAATCTATTCGGTTAAAATAAACAAGTTATATTAAAAGTGAAGTTGTGGGCTCAGTGACAGAGTGATTGCCCAGCACACATAGGGCTTTACACTAGATTCCCAGGTGCATGTGCATACATGCAATGTGAGGTTGCAAACTTTAGAAAAAAATGCTTTAATAAAATAGTCTCTGTTTCTACTCCACATATATTCATCACAGAACAACCAAATTAACAAGAGATCACTCATTTCATGATTACAATGTTGCATGCTGCTGTTTTTTGTGTCTTTACTTCTCAACATATCATAATATTCAACTGTATTAAGTTTTATAGTTGAGGTATATAGGTATTGAAATTAGAAGCTATAGGTCTAATAGAATAAGACCACCAACTTGACCAAATCATACAAATAGTAATGAGACCTCCATTTTCTTTAAAAAAATCATGTAGCATTTATAAATATTTCATGCATGTAGCTATGTTGAAACATCATATTCCTAGAATCTCAACATAAACTATACAATACATATTGTTGTTTAAGCACTATATTTGCATTTGATAAATTTATTTCACTAAAACTCTCAACATGCTTGTATCATAGATAACTGTGCACACCTACAGCATAGCAAGCATACCCAGACTACAAATACCTGAAGAGCTGTTAGGATATTTGCAAGGGCTTGTCCGTACGTGTCATGGCAATGAACAGCAAGAACCCCTGGAGGGATTTCTTTCATGACACTTTCCAACATCATCTTCATGCTTCCCGGAGTGCCCACTCCAGTTGTGTCTCCCAAGGAGATCTCATAGCAGCCCATTCCATACAATCTCTTTGAGACCTGTTGAAAGGCAAACTGCTGGTGAAAAAAAATGGAAATGAGCTGACACCAACCCTGCGACTCGAGCAATCACCACCTGGAGATAAAAATGACAACTCTGATGAGTTTGCCCATGCAAAGTGTGTACTTCAGTTTCCCGGTCCTCTTTTATGCTCATTAAATTTTAAGCCCCATATCAATATTTTGGATGAAATTACTGTTATTATGTTATCTGTTCAAGTTTGTCTTAGAGTCACACCTACTTCATATATATCTGTTCGAGGTCAAGCTGTGATTTCACATAGATGAGGTTGATGTTTTTCAACTTTAACTGAAAAGAAGCATTAAAGGTCTACATTGGAAGGAGTGTTTCTTTGGGCATTATATCAGAGGTCATGAGTCATCAGCAGAAATTTCAACTCTGTCACTAAGGTATTTAGCAATTAGAAGAATCACGTAATATTCCTAGCTTAAATTTTCTATCTTGTGAGTGAAGGGACTCAAGTCAGGTAAATTTCAAGTTATCTTGAAGCCTAATAACCAACGCTACAATGAAAGAGCAATGTGGACTGCATGAAGACATCATGATATTTTAGCAGAGGTTCTAGAATGAGACAAATAGAGATTTGAATATTAGCTCTCACCCAGATTATCCCTTTGATACTGGGTTGATCATGAGATTAATCTACTGTACTTCGGTTACTGATTTGTTGAATATAGATGACAAAATGTCCTCATCTAGAATGCTTTCCAAAGTATGCTTTCAAAACAAGCAATAATCAGGACAACGTTGACGGCATGCTTGGCTGCAAAATAAAGTAAATAAAAGGCTTTTTTTTTTTTTCATTCAACTTGTACTTGTCCAGAGCCACTTTTTTTTGTTTTGTTTTGTTTTGTTTTTGTTTTGTTTTTCGAGACAGGGTTTCTCTGTGTAGCTTTGCACCTTTCCTGGATCTCGCTCTGTAGACCAGGCTGGCCTCAAACTCACAAAGATCCACCTGCCTCTGCCTCCCAAGTGCTGAGATTAAAGGCGTGTGCCACCACCACCCAGCAGAGCCACCTTATTGCAGGCACTGAGCTAGGTGATGAGATTGATGAGAAAGTGATGTTGGCATGTCTCTTGTGATCATGGATACAAATGAGGACCAGTTTTTTTGCCAATATCACTGATATGCACAAATCAAACTAAAATAAGACTCTGGACAGAGAAACAGGATTCTACATCATGTGTGAAAGGACACTGGGCACTGGCCTAGAGCTGTCAAGCATGGGAATGGAGTGCCTTGAGATAAAGTAAGCTTTAAAAGGGTGGGAGAGAGGGTCTGAAATGTGTTTGCGAAAGGAGACACACAAAGGTTAGTGGGTTCCAAGCCACTGAAGTGTGAAAGGCAGAGAGCATTCCAAAGCAGGGAAAAAGTCAAACGTGCAAGAGAGTGCCATGAGCAAGCAAGAAACAGGGGCATTAAGTGTGAAGAAGGGTGAGAGTCTGCAAAAGTAATCAAGTTTCAAATAGTCGTTTCAGAAAGAAAAGAATAAATTCACAAAATGTATTAGGTTAGCACAAAGGCTCCTGCAGCATGGTTGCTGATCATGAATTTTTAATACTTCTAATCTGTCTGCAAGGCTTCAGCAGCACCCCAGTTGTTATGGTATTAAAAAAAAAAATGAGTATGCAGCTCCTCCATGCTAGAACAGTGCAACAGGACGACAAACAATCTGGTGTCTCCAAGAAATGAGGCCCGAGTCAAGCCCTTTGGAAATATTCTTTAAAAAAAATCAATATATAGCAGTCTGTGCAAATTCATTAAACAGTCTTGGATGTAAGTAAATTGATATAAAACCTAAGCTTCATCATTTCCTAGTGTATTTGCCTCTGTGATCAAGGACCTTTAATATAAGACATAATGAAGTAACCCTCATTTGAAAAATCTTCAGTAATCTTCAGAGTTCAAATGAGTGAACAAGGAAGGAATTACTTCAGCTGGACTAAAGTTTAATCTACATAATTTGGGGTTTACTATTCATGACATATTTACTGTTTCAGTGTTGTATTACAAAATTTATGAAAATTTATAATCTTAGCAGAAGTTGATATTAATATACTCTATCTACAAATAAATTTCTACACAAATTCTCAAAGTAGAGTATTAGGTATTCATTAATATGAAGTGATGGTAAGAAAAAAGATAGAATAGAATTAACAGATTTAAAAATCCAGTATGGAGATTCTCAATGACTACACTCTATTGCCATAAATGTCTGTCATAACAACGCAGCACAATAATGAAGATCACAAATGAACAGAAACACTGAAACACGTGCTCTGAGGTAAGTATGTATGAGAAAGAGCTGCATACATGTGTGTGCACAATGGTCTGACATTGTGATAGGAAGTGGGAAAGCACTCATTTGGTTAAAGTCATGCACAAGCAAGATGGCTGTCTTGCTTTTACTCTTTTTGTCTTTAAAGCATCCAAGTTATAAGACTTGTCAGCCACCTTTGGAAAGTTAGAGCTGATAGGTCTATGTTTAAAAAAAAAAAGAAAATTAAATGACTAGCTAAGTAACTCAACACATCTTCAGTGATAATTTCTCAGTCATGTTTCTCTTTAGTCTCTGCTATTGAAATTCAATAAATAATAAAGCAAACTGTCTAAATTTACTGATAATACCATCATTTTACCAGTAACCATAAGGACTTGGGATGTTTCTTACTTCTGTGA
The DNA here is from genome assembly GCF_949786415.1 of Peromyscus eremicus. Classification (NCBI taxonomy): domain Eukaryota; kingdom Metazoa; phylum Chordata; class Mammalia; order Rodentia; family Cricetidae; genus Peromyscus; species Peromyscus eremicus. The sequence continues at coordinate 70,409,636 of NC_081422.1, read as the reverse complement.
CTTTCTGTGGTGTGATGCTTCCTTCATATGGACAGCCCAGAGCACAGGACACATACCTATATTAAAAATACAAAGCAATATGATCCATCAATCATTTCCAAGTTTCCACTTTAAAAATGAATAACAAAAATGCATCAAGCAAAATTTTTTTACGCCTTTACCTTATTCTCCAACTAAATAAAAATTATTTCAGAGCATTTAAACCTTTAATCCATCAAATAATTAAAATGTGATAATGTTATTTGATGATGACAGTGATTAGAGAACATTATATGAGCTTTTTATACTATAGCAGTGGTTCTCAGCCTGTGGGTTTTGATGACTTTGAGGGTCGAACAATTATTTCACAGAAGTCTACTGAGACCATCCAGTATATTAGATATTTACATTATGATTCATAACAGCAGCAAAATTATAGTTATGAGGTAGCAACAGAAATAATTTTGTCATTGGGGGTCACCACAACATAAGGAACTGCATTAGTGGGTCACAACATTGGGGAGGTTGAGAACCACTGTACTATAGCATCATATAAATATTCAAAGCAGAAAACACTAGTGAAATGTAGTTTTATTTAGATTTATAAATTTAATATTTAAATACCCAAGCCTTTAGAGCTGGCATGCGAAAATGAAGATTCTCTCCATACACCTATCTAGATGTTTTAACAACAAACAAGATACAGCCATTATTCATTTCCAGCCCCAGAAAGTAGCCACCACCTCAGAATTCGTCTTATTTCTCTCATGAGTATATCTAACTTGTTTCAAATAGAATAGTGTCTAACGGGCTTAAAAATTATGGATAAAGATGAACGGGGCAAATAGTATAAACATAGTTAAATCTGAAAGCTTCTCTTTTTACTATCTTTCTATATGTTATATCTTGAAGAAAAGTATACAAAAATATGAAATACCAGTACCTGGAACCTGTAATGTTACTTGAGATAGGAAACCAGCTTGGCAAACGTAATTGAATTAAGGACATTGAGATGGAAAGTACATGTATCATGTAGGAGGTGGAGAAACATCACTGACAGAGAAAAGAAGACATATTTACACAGCAGGCATTGGATGGACGGAGTTAAATAAAGCCAACCATTGCATCAACCTGGGTCATACAAGTGAAAGATTCACCCTTGGAGCCACAGAGAAGGAAGGAAACATCCTGAGCTCACATTTATGTTTTAATTCATTTTATTAAAAATTGTTGATACTTTTCTAAAAAAAAGATTATGGATAAAGATATTCTATAAGCTTCCTCAGCAAATTCATTTCCACTTAAAGATTGTGATCCCTTTCCATATTATTATTATCAAGCTTGATGACAAGCCTATATTAACCATTTTCAGTTTCTCTCCAACCCCACTTTACCGAACCAGCCTCAGACACTTTTACAATGCAGTCTTAAAATAATGCATCATATGTCTGGTGGTCTGGAGTGAAGAAAGCCACGTGGGGAGAGAAGGGTGGAGGAAGTGGGGCTGCAGATACAGTTCTTAGTCTAGGACAAGAAAGATTCTAGACAGCAAGTGCTGTGTTTACAAAGGAGGCCAGACTTTGAAATGATTCAGAACTATTCTGAGGCACTCAGAAAATTTAGGCAAGGCCCTGAAAGATAAAATTTGCTTTATAGAAATCTAGTCTTCATAAAATGGCTGTCAGAAGGAAGATAGGAGCAAAAAGAAAACATACTAACATCTTCATTAAACTTGTGACTCATTAGAAAACTCAGAAGGAAATCTCTAACAGACTTGAGGTACACACTAAGTGGGCTAGTACACACCGATTGTCAGATGTAACTTAATTTGGAGGTATTCATTTAAATAAAATTTACATTTGAGGAATGAAATAGATAAGCTGTGTAACAAGCCCAACACACAGTTCAAAGGACGAGGAAGGAGAATTCAAATTTATTGGAAACATAGCTTGCTCTTCCAGTTCTTATATATACTTCATAAGTTGTTAAAATGTGACCAAGACACATGAGAAGAAAAGAAAATGGCATAACACTAGAGAAAGTTGTATAAAAGAAGAGAAATTCCAATCCAAATACAATGATTCTAGTAATACACAAAAACTGATTAAATCCCAAACACTAAGATATGACTAAATATAATACCTAGGGTGCCAGTTACATATTTTCCCTTTTATTTTTTTTTTGAGACAAGGTTTGTCTATGGAGCTTTGGCTATCCTGGAACTCATTCTGTAGACCAGGCTGGCCTTGAACTCACAGAGATCTGCCTGCCTCTCCCTTCCATGTGCTGGGATTAAAGGTGTGCACCACCATGGCGCAGCTCATATTTTCCTTTTAATATGTTAAATAAGGAAAATAATGCCGATAAACAACAGTAAATTCAAATTGTTTAAAAAAGCATTCTGTACTTATTCAGCTTGTTGCTAAGCCATGACTACCCATCTGCTTACTCCTAAGGCCTAACTCTCTGTATGGGTATTTTCACTCATTCCTCACTGATGACTTTCCAAGGTCGCTTCCTGTCTTCAGTTCCACTGAACTATATCTTCACAGTATATTCCTCAATTTTGTGAGTGCCTTCTTGGACTTTTTTACACGTGGAGTTACTTACTACAGAACTAATGCAGTATTCCTCAAACTATGTCTTTATCTGGACTTTAAGATTCTTAAAGCAAAATTGGCATACAAAGGCCTGTAATCCAAAGTGTACTAATCTCTTTTCTCAAAAGTTCTATTGAAGAACTCAGCATAAAACTGAACCTGATAGAAGAGAAGTGGGAGACAGTCTTGATCTCATTAGTACAGGAAAAGACTCTCTGAACAGAACACTGTTAGCACAGGCACTAAGATCAACAATTAACAAATAAAAAGCTTATGCACCATCATTCAGACAAAGTGGCAGCCTATATATTGTGAAAAGACTTTTACCAACTACACATTGATAGAGGGCTAATATCCAAAATAGATTTTAAAACATAGATATCAGGAAAACAACCTAATTTTAAAATGGAGTACAGATCTGAACAGAATTCTCAAATGGCTGGGAAACAAAGAAATGTTCAACATCCTTAGCTATCAGGGAAACACAAATCAAAAAGACCTTCAAATTTCATTTTTTTTTATTGGAAACAGATTCTTCTGTCACACAACATATCCCAACCACAGTTTCTCTTCTCTCCACTCCTTCCAGCTCCAACACCTCCCTTCTCCCCCACATCTACTCATTTTCTGTTTCCTCTTCAGAAAAGAACAGGCCTTCAAGAGACAATAGACAGACACAACAAAACAAGATACAATAAGACAAAGCAAAAACCTTCATATCAAGGCTGGACAAGGCAATCCAATAGGAAGAAAAGAGTCCCAAGATCAGGCAAAAGAATCAAAGACACACCCTCTCTCACTGTTAGGAGTCCCACAAAAACACCAAGCTAACAGCCAAATATATACACATAAACCCAGCTACAAAGCCTTTGATCTGCAATGGTGACCTACCCACAAGGTATTCTAGTGCAATGGTGGCACAAAGCTTGTGGGAGTAACCAAACAATATCTGATTCAATTTAGGGTCCAATACACAAGATGGAACCCATACCTGACTCTGCTCAGATGACCAAGAATCTGAGACTAGATAGCCCAGGGATCTAGGGTAAAACCAAATACTACGGTTCTACTAAAAGAATATAGCAATAAAATGACTCCTAATGAATTCTGCTACACTCATAGATCAGCACCTTGTTCAGTCATCATCAGAGAAGCTTCCTCTTGCAGCAGATAGGAACAAATACAGAGATCCAACAGCCAGACAATATGCAGAGATTGAGAGACCTTGGAACATTCAGCCCTAAAAAGGAATGTCTCCATCAAATCTGCTCCCTTAGGTCTCTGTTTATATAGCTGATATATTATGTGAAAAAATTTCAATAAAAGAGGAAAAAAAAACAAAAGCATGGTGGCACATTCCTATAATACCCAGGGGTGGGGGAGTTAAGAGGAGTGCCACAAGAGGAGGTCAAGCTGGGCAATTTAAGACAGACAGAGCTACATAGCAAGACCTGTATCCAAAAACCAAGAAAAGAAAAGAGAAGAGAAGGGAAGAGAGGGAAGGAAGGAAGGAAGGAGAGAAAGGAATGAAGGAAAGAAAGAAAAAAGAAAAAGTCAATGTACTAGATAAACTAACCCTCATCCACTCTCAGTCCCCTGTTTTACACTGATGGTAGGTTACATACACTTACATGAAATATAAATCTTTAAGTAAACACTATACATAGGAAAAAATATGCCAAAGCAGATGTCTGAGTTTTAGTTTTATGTACCATATTTCAGCAACCTACTATTTCATGTTTTCTTGCAGACCTCAGTTTAATGGTAAAGGTTTAAAAAGTAACTTTATAAGCAGTTTCTGTTAATTGGAGATGGTGATGTATCCCCATGTGAATTCCTCGGAGGGAGACTGTCCAGTGGAGGCCGTTTGGTAGTCATTCAGAAGCAGCACTGCCTGCTCCTCACTGCCCACATAAAAGCGGAGCTCTGAATACAGAGCCTCATTATCCCTCGAAATAAGGCTGCCCTCCCCTTCAAGGTCAGGATCATAATCTATGTGGCATCTGGCCTCAGGCAGCAAGAAGTGCGGGACACACAAACTCTGCAACATGATTTAGATCGATGGCTTGGCTAATTCAGGTTGAAAGCTGAAAGTTTTGAATAAATGTGTTGGGCTATAAATCATTCTGTGAAGTGAAAGTTGGGGGAGACTGCCCTTCCTTTTTGGCAGTTGGGAAGGTTGCTGTTCTCAAGGTTGCAAGCTCAACAGAACTGAGCAGCCGATTGAAGAATGGCCATACAGTGGAGGAGAGTCTTCACAGTGAGTGTCTTCCACTAAAGAAACAGATCACTAATACCTCCGATGCAACATATTTTGGAAACAAAACAGGCTTGGTTTGGATTGGTTTGGTTGATGAGTAAAAAGGTAAATAAGGACTGCACAGATTGTGGCTGGAGAAAAATCACCTCCTTCTAATTAGTAGTAAATATTAGTCACTTTGTATGAACAAATTATTACTAAAATGAAACATTACACCTCACAATTGTCTTTGCTTTCTGTACCTAAATGAAAGCTGTGGGTTTTTAATACTATCTAATTAATAAGTCACCTTATCCCTTAGTCTCATAATTTCATTTTCAGTTTTTTTTTCTGGAAAGTTGTGAAGAAATGCCACAGATGCTGTTCACAGATATATACTCTTGCATTTTGTTGTCTTTTAAAAATAGATAAATAACTTAGGCTCCTAAAAGGGAGAGAAATGCACTTCAGCCTCACACAGCTCAGACATCAGAGGTAAAATGGCAGCCCATATCACACTGGCTATTTGCAGATTTTTCATGTTTTATGCTTTGATAAATGGAGCCTCCAGACTTTTTATTTTATAATAATACATTTATAAGGACATAACACAGTGTGCTATAAAAAGAAGACCTAAAATTGAGAGAGGCATGCAGAAGTGAGGAAGAGGTAAGAGAATTTGGAAAGAATGGACGATTGATATGATTAAAATGCATTGTGTCTATGTGTGTGTGTGTGTGTGTGTGTGTGTGTACACATGTAAAATTCTCAAAGAATGAATGCAATACAAAAATAGAATCATATTTAAATTCAATGCAAAGTTAGCAAAGAAAATAAAGTACTCAAACAATTAAGGATCACACATGCTAAAAGTTATATTTCTTTTTGTTTGTTTGTTTGTTTGTTTTGTTTTGTTTTTTTGTTTTTCGAAACAGGGTTTCTCTGTGTAGTTTTGCGCCTTTCCTGGAACTCCCTCTGTAGTCCAGGCTGGCCTCGAACTCACAGAGATCCACCTGCCTCTGCCTCCCAAGTGCTGGGATTAAAGGCGTGCACCACCACCGCCCAGCCTAAAAGTTATATTTCTACAAATGGATAGTCCTCTGGGAAATTCAGAAATAAACCTCAAATTAGACAAAAAAAAAAAGTGTTGGGAAACCTATATCTGTTTAACTACAACTCTACAATAGAGTACCCACAGTAATCCACCGACAAGGCTTTATGAGTTTCCTAAACTTCTCCAGTGAGAAACGTTTTCCTCTAAATATTGTTCACATTTTTAAATAGACAAGGGTGTTTATATGCCCTTTATTTTAAAGGTAAGAAAGGCAAAACAACTTAGTGATATTTGAATTTGAAGGTTTATAAAACATCTCTCCTTTTTATTGTGGTTCCATAATTTGGCCTTAAAATAAATAAACTATTATTTTATGACAATGGGTGTGCATTATCTTGGCTTAAATTTTTTTTTACAAGTTCTTCACATGAAAATTTTCTATTAAGCTACAAAGATAGATACTTTAAAAAAAACTTTATGGTACAGACTTGGGAAGATACATTTCAATAGAAAACACTGTGTGGTATATTCTAAGTCTGTTCTCCAAATGACCTAGGCTTAATTCCAAAGTTGTAACGCCCTCCCTCAAAACCAATCGTCTTTAACATTCCACTGGCTGGTTTTGTGTGTCAACTTGACTCAAGCTAGAGTCATCAGAGAGGAAGGAGCCTCAGCTGAGGAAATGCCTCCTTGAGATCCAGCTGCAAGACATTTTTTTTTTTCCAATTAGTGATCAGTGGGAGAAGACCAAACCCACTGTGGGTGGTGCCATCCCTGGGCTGGTGGTTCTAGATTCTATAGGAGAAAAGGCTGAGCAAGCCAGGGGAAGCAAGCCAGTAAGTAGCACTTCTCCATGGCCTCTGCAACAGTTCATGCCTCCATGTTCCGGCCCTGCTTGAATTCTTGTTCTGAATTCCTCCAATGATGGACTATGATCTGGAAGTGTAAGCCAAATCAATTCTTTCATCTCCAACTTGCTTTTTGGTCATGGTGTTTCATTGCAGTAATAGAAATTCTAACTAGAACACACTTGATTAATATTTTTTAAATTTTCAGCACTAGGGATCATTAAGCCAACCCTCTTCTCTTATTAATTGCTGAATTATTCTGCCACTACAGACTTTGCTCACTTCAACTGAAAGAATTACAAGGAACAGTTAAATCCAGCATAAAGCTCATCCTATTTGGATATTTATATAATTCTTAGAAAACAAACTACTATCTTTCCTCAATAACAAATAATTTATTGCATGTTTTGCCATGCAGAGGAACAACTCCAAATCTATGCTGCAACCACTGGCCTTGGAAGCAGGCAAAACCAAATGCAGACTTTCCCCCTTCTTTTGGTTCCATCATGCTAATGGCCTCCTTACCTTCCTGTCTCTGCTCTCCACTACCCTGTTTCCTAATGGTTTGCACATGGCTCTATTGCACGAGCCCCAGGACAGTGAATTCAGAAATGACATGACATGATAGTTCAATTCAAGGCAACCATGTAAACTCCCAAAAGAGAAAACTGGGTTTTTGATCTATGACAGTTTTTCCTCCTCTGTTGCCCTTAATGGGATTTCCTGTAATGAAAGCCAGCGATGCAGATCCAAAGCAATGCAGTTTCTACAAGAAAAGAGTAAGGATCTCAGATATACCAGCATTTGCAGAAACAGCTCTAATTTACTGACACATGTGAGTCTGGTACAACACATAACTACATCTGGATAGCTGAATCTTAATGTGAGGTTCATAGTCTAGCTCCCCTGATATCATACAGATTCCAGATTCCACAGGCTAGAAACATGGTGATTGTTATTAATGGGATATAATTACTTAGTGATTACTATAAATAAATATGGTTCATATACTATATATAATATAATATAATATATATTAGTAAATGGTAAAAAAATGATCAAGGTGGTTTATAAGTAAACTAAAAATAGATACTAATGGAATCGAGTTGGGTTTCATGAGTACCCTCGTACTGGGATGTCCATGTGCCTTGCAGAGCTGATAACCTCCTCAAACCTTCCCATACTTTCTTCAATGGAGCAGTTAATATTCTTCTTGCTGAAAGATTCAGAAGCAGCACCAAAAACTGCTATCTCAGTGGCTCCAGCAGCAACCTGAAAGACACAGTGTACAGCCCAATGCTAACATGTTTTAAAGTCTTGTGAATGGTAGCAGGAGACAGACTACTCTAACGGCATGCCTGTGTTCCCATGTTGCCTTAAGATTTAAAGCCAGATTCCTCTCTGTTTGCCACTTACACTGTTTTGAAATGGAAAAATATTTTATAGTAACAAGAAAATTCCACAAACTACAATATTCTCAAGATTATGAGACACATAAAACACAGTGATGATGAACCAGTTAATTCTGTCTTTCATCATGTTATCCTCAAAACACTTTAACCATAATTATGGGGGTGGGGGAAATGTGTACTCCACTAAAGCCTGAATTTTTTAGAACATTATTTTGAAACCAATTGTTGAAAGAGAGCAATACAAACTAATTCTGTCTTTGTTTGCTTCCTATAATCCAACAGAGAATGTCTTACCAACAGCAAATATTTTCCTAATTCATCACTTAAATTTTGCTTCCAAATTTCACTCTAGTTCCTAACTAGCCTCTATTACTTTGTATCCTGACTACCAAAGCCGTGTACTCATGTGACTAAGGTGCAAATCCAATTGCTAGTTTTAACTCTAAAATAATAACTGAATCACTCTGTCCCCTTTGTCCCTTTGTTATATTTATACCACCATATTATATTACACACTGCATCCGTAGCAATACATTTTCAAAGGTCAAGCCTTACAGATTCCTAAAAGGCATCTGTAAGACATCATGTTAATGTCTCACTCACTGTCTGACTAGGATTTACATGCCCTCATCTTTGATTGCCTGTTAATACATTAAGAAAGAAAAAAAAAAGATTGATCTTTCTTCCAACATGTAGAAGACACGCAGCTTTGTTCCACTGTTAAAATGTGAATTTTGAATTTCTAAAATAAAATGTCTATTTCATTAAACACCTACTCTTTGCCAGGAATGTTAGAACTTGGTCTGCATTTTTTTTTTGTAATCTGAAAATCCTCTGTAACTATTATTGGGTTCATTTTACAAATTCAGCACAAACAAAGTCATTTGCCATTCAATCTCAGGTAGATAGTTAGCTACTAAACCATGCTTCGATTATAAACCTACAACTTCCAAGCTAGTGTTTATTCTGTGGTTACACTATTGTTAGGATATACCCTGAGTATTTTCTCTAAGATGGAGACCTTCTCTACTTTGGAAGACATGATGACAGTAATATTCTTTAATTTTATAATGCCATAAAATTATATCAAATCAAATGAAAGATAAGTGGTTCTAACAGCATACACACCAGCAGTAATGTACTAAATAGACTCCTATAACTTCATGTAGCATAGTATCACATGGAGAGCTTACAATACTCACTGACATGAGGACCATATACTGTAACATCTTTGCAACAAACATACGTGAGGATAATACAGTAAGTTTTTACAAAAATTAATGTGGTTCTTTATGTGTGTGCAGTCATTAAAACTCTTATTTAAATCACATAAATCCCTAAAGCACACAGAATCACAATAAATAAAACAAAAGAGGTATAAAGTCACTAGAAGCAGATGCAGTGACAATGATTAGTTTCAGGCTAAGAGAAGAATCCACATAAACAAAAGGCTGTCCTCAAAATGTTGATAAATCATTTATTTCAGGAATATTAAAAATTATAACGCTTCATCAATACATGTTTCAGATATACTCTATTTTAGCTTCTTAATAAGGAAGCACAAAATAAACTTTCAAATTTTCATCCAAAACGGAGAATTATACTTTTATTATTAAAATCTTGAACAGTTACACTGAAAGAGCTATATGGAAAATATGTTAGGTTCTATAATGCCAATGGGGAATCTTGATCTCTATGTGTTTATGTTAGTTTATCAGCAGAGTAATGAATTAAACATGACAGCATTTTAACTTTTAAAGATCTTCAAAACAATAAAGGCAATTTTAAATAAAACAGTAGCACACTTACAGCATGGTGAAAACCCTGAAGATTAGGTATCAAGACAGGATAGCGAACTCCTGGATACTGATGAATTCCTCTCATCACTTCAGTGTGATCAGCCATCTTAAATACATAATAGTTATATGTAAGTATAGAACTGAGCAAGGTATCAAATATATTATCAGCCTTTTGTGTGAGTTATAGTTACATATAAAGCAAATTCTATAAATTAATGTCTGAAATGAGGTATTCACATGTAGCTAAGGAAGAGTAGTTTTCACTATCTTTTGTGACAAATACATAGTGTTTTGCCATTGAAATTCTCCATACTACCATGAGTGTCTAATTCTTAGACTACCAAATGACTGCAAGAAAACCAATTTTGATTAAAGAAAATGGCAGAAATGCTGGTTCTCTGTAGTCACCCACTTAATCAGATACTACTATGTGAAATAGGAAGGCCATGCCTTGTAATAGTGTGTTTATGATAGTGGACTATGAACTAAGAGCTTGAATGTGGTGTATTATAGTTTTGTTTTGTTTTGTTTTAAATCAGCCATGATGCTATTTCTGGTCTTTTATACTTTTCCAAGTTCTGTTTCCTGTTGATAAAAACATAGATTATATTTATCTATCCCCTTGAAGCTGGATACATTGTGGTTGTCTAAGTAATATTTTATAGTGGGAACAATATTATGTGATTTCTAAAACTAGGTTATAAAAAAGGGACACTATTAAATCAGTTGATATATCAGAAGAAATCCCCAAATCACCCGTGCAATGGTCACAAAACGAGGCAGGCCTTCACGGAGAATATACATGAAGATGAACAGAGGTACCAAGCCAACAACCAGGGTAAGTCCCTATATCTGTGACTAAAGAAACTTCAGATGACTCTAGCCTCCAAGAGTTCAGTCATATGGCTGTGATCCTAGACACCATGGAATAATGACAAACACTCCACTATGTCATGGCCAAATTCCCAATCCACAGACTTAGTGAATACAACATATATTTGTTTCTACCACCTAGATCTCAAATATCTCATTATATAGCAGTAAAAGCTAGAACCCTGAAAAATGGACATGGTTGACACAGAGGATGCATGTGGCAGTAGTGTAAACACATCATTTGACACCAGGCTATGTGGTGACCACACTCTGTGACATGTCTTTGAATTGGGTCTATATTAGTCAAAAACTACTGGTTTATCTTGAAGGCAACATAAGGGCACAGAGAAGGGGTATTGGAATAGCGAGATGATTTAAATAAATTCAGAATTAGAAACGAATCCCAGGGAGGTACGAAAATCAGCCCACAGAGACGGGAAGAAACTCTTAGGCAAGTCTGAGAATTCAGTGAGTGGTGAGCTCTGCTGTAAAGAAACACCACTTGGCCAAGAACTCGTAAAGAAAAATTACTAAGACTAACATAAAAGATGTATTTTACTCAAAAACTTAATCCCTACTATTTACTAGCCTTTTAAAAAACACATTAACAGTAAAGATGTCTGGGGAAAATATCAATATTATTATCTACATACCTAAAATTACATATAACACACATAAGTCTATTTATACATATACATATATAGTTTAGGTAAAATTTTTCCGTGTGAGGTGACAATGTTCTGCCCAAGAGCCAAAGACAATATAAAAAAACCCTAAATCAGCCTTGAGAACCCCCCTATTGAGCTGTTGGTCAAAGCTGTCCAACAGACCCTCAAACCATTATAGGATACTGTGGTTGACTCTCCAAGATTGAAGGTAAGTCCCTACTACTGAAGACACTGAATACTTGGGACACAGAACCAGGATTCAAATTGGATCTTACCTGAAAGCATCCTTCCTGAAGATTAATTTTCATGGTACCAGAAGGCTCCATAGAAGATTTCAATGGAGGAAAGCAAACAATAGTCCTACCCACTTATGGTGCTTATGAACTAAAACAATGAGCAAGGCATGATAAATATCCTTAAGGGTACAGTAGAGGCACACATACCTTGTTGGTATGAACAGCCTTCTGACTAGACTTGAGGCCAGCTCAACAGGAGGGAACTCATGCCTGCTACTGGAAACTAAGCCATATACCTGAGGCTAGTGAGGCCATGGTTCTTGGAGGAGAACCTCCAATCCCCACTTTACTAAATCAGCATCATTACGAACTACAATCTAAATAGTTATCCTTATATTCACAGGTAAGTGTCAGTCCCATATATATCTTGCATCAGATGGAGACCATTATAAAAAACCACAACCCAAGTACAGAGAACAAGTGACATGTAGTTACAATAAACCATATATAAATGTATTTTAAAAATTATTTTGTAAACATATAGTTTAGCTCTCATTAAAAATGAAAGCATATTTGTATAATAATGGGATAGATATGCTAAATTATTTATACATAAAGAAGTAATGGTTGACAGAATATTTGGTGCTGCTGGCTACAGTTCAAAAATTTTCAGTGCTTTTAGAGTTGATTCATCTTTCAAAGTTGTAATCATCAATGTTGAGAATACTGTTTTTCATTAATACATAGCACAAAAAGGCAGAAATAAGTTGATTACCATTTCAGAAATTGCTATAAATTCTGTCTAAATCCCATGCCAAAACTGAACTATTTTATAAAAAATCTAGTAAGCTACTCAAAGAGCATTATTTTCCCCTATCGATTCCAGGTATTGAACCCAGGAACTTGCAGATATTGGGCAAAAGGTGTACCATATCAAACAGTGTGTGTGTGTGTGTGTGTGTGTGTGTGTGTGTGTGTGTGTGTGTGTGTGTTATACATGTTTGTGAGTGAGAATGTATGGCTATCTGCTACTGCTCCCTACCTTACTTTTGGATACAGGGTCTCTCACTGAGCATAGAGCTAACTGATTGGGCAAGGCGAGTAGGCCAGTAAGCCCCAGTGATTCTCCTGCTTCTACCTCTCTGGTGCTAGGATTCTGTAATCCCTATGGCACCTATGCAACTTTTCATGTGGGTCCTGGGGATATGAACTCAGGTCCACATGCTCGCACTGTAGGCATTTGACCTTTTGCTATGTATTCTAAACTCCCTTCAAACAGCAAGTTTTAAGGTCAAACATTCAAACACAACACAATCCAAATGCATAGTTATTTGATACATGCTGAAGAATAATGATAGGAAACTGTTAAAATGATTGTTTTCAATATTTAACTCAGGTTTCTGTAAGGCAAGAACCTTTGTGTGCACAATAAAAACAGCACACCCCTAAGCGCACAGTAAGCATGAATCTGTGTGAAGGTGTTTCAGGTGGTGTGCCTTGGTATTGAATGTGGGGTGGCACACATGGCAAAGCGGGCATCTCATGTATTTACATCCAAGGCTATGGTGAAGTTGCGCAATGCCGCACAGACAAGAGCATCTGGAGACATCTCAGCTGCTAATGTGTTTGACTTTGAGTTCCTTTGGATTCTGGATCCTTAGAAACATTTTGCTTTCCCCATGGTTTTTTGTTTTGTTTTGTTTTGATTCTAAACACAGTTAAAAAAAATCTGTAATCTAAATCAATACAAACCTTTGAAATTTTAATTACACTTGGTTAGTAACATAGTTCTGTCATCTTTAACAGCACTGTGGACATTAGGAATATACTCTACATGTGCAGAATTTTCACACAAAGATGCAATCCCAAATAAGAGATGGTATAGCCAACCAGAACTAGGGAAATGGACAAGGAGAAGTCATGGAAAGAAGGTGTAAGATCTGATTTCCCTGTGTCAGATATGAAACTCATGATCAGTCCATATGCTGGTTGGTTTATCTGGCCTCTGTTTCATGTGGATTCTGTGAAAATTTTCATACTGAGGGAAATTGGTTGATTAACAGAGCCTTCAGCTTGAAGGTGGGGTGGGGAGTGATGTCTACCCAACAAACTAAGGTACTATAAGCTTGCTTACCTGAAACAGAGACAGCATCCTGAGAACTTACTCATAAATTGAATAGTGAGGATATTACAGTACTTCCCTAATAATACCTTAATGAAATTATGATGACAATAAGCAAAATCCAAAGAAAAACAAGCATATAAATAGATATGCTATTCTGTAACATATTCAGGTAATACAAATGAAGGTTATAATGTCATTAACATCTCTATGTTCTTATGTTTGGGTTCTTATGTGTGAATACAAGCTCAAACTTCGCAGCTTGGTGGAACACACAGTTTCTATACTCTTCAAGAACACTAGTGTAAATATTCTCCTCTTTTTAAAAATATGAACACAGAACAGAATATAAATTTAACATTGTATTTTACCTTCCATTACCATGGGGATCTATAATTGAGACAAGACTGCATATTCCTGATGAGCATAATGTTTGGCACCAAAAATACATAATAATTGAAGAGAAACAAATATTGAGTGTGTGGGACCTGATGGTATCTGAAAGTTGTCTAAATATTACACATGGAAAGGTTTGAGCCAGTCAGGGTTTTTTCAGTCTTTGTCAATACCACATGTGCACACAATGACTTTAGTTATAGTTACCTCCCATTAACTTCTTCCATCCCCTTCTCACTAAGTCCTTCTAAACTGACCCCTCATCCTCTCCTGTTTCCTCTACTCTCCCTCTCTTCCTTTCCTTCTTTCATGAGTCTCCTCTACCACACTCTTCCTTTCCTTTCTTCTTCAGGCCCTGTGCAAGCATCCAAGGCTGTTGTTTGTTGATGACTGCAATGGCCATGTTGTACCCAGCAATCAGCACCTCACTGCACTCTCCCCATCCTTTGGTTCCTACAGTCCTTCCACCAGCTCTTCTTCAAGATGCCCTGGGCCCCAGAGAGTTGGCAAAGGTATTCTGCTTGGAAACAAGCACTCAGCAGTCACTTTTTGTCAACATTTTACCCAGTTATGGGTCCCTGCTTAGACAGGTACCTGTTGCTGAAAGAAGCCAAGGCTGAGAGGTACACTAGTTTATGGGCACAAAATTTACTGAATGTGCATTTGGCAAGTTGTTGTGTTGGGAGCCAACTCCAACCTATCAAAGGGTTCTTGGAGGGAGTAGAGAGGTATGAGGAAATATTAGATAGAAATATAGATGGAGACAATGAGAAAGACAGACACAGGATAGCTTCAGGAGGATCCTGAGTCAATACCCAGCCACCTCCAGTTTACTTCTAATGGGTTTTTTATATATCAGCAAGGGGAGGGGCAAAGTACCTCCCCCTTTGAAGGTTGAAGTATAAGGTATCAATAAGTGTAGAGCCTTCAAAACACCCAGTAACCACGCCCTTGGCCAAATCATCCCATTATGCAGCCCTGCTGGGCAAAGCAAGCTCAGACTTTCTGACCTTGAGTAAGGCCTTACTAGGGAGCCTCTGTGGACCCCCACAACATTGGGAGTAAATTTCCATATAGGTCTTGTGACCAACCATATGCTTTTGATTATGTCTTGAATGCCAGGCATGAATTCCTCCCTGCTAAGCAGGCCTTATATCCAACCAGGAGGCAGTTGATTGTCCCTGAAACATGCATGTCACTTTTGTACCAATTATCACATCTTACCAGGCAGAAAAGTATTGTAGCATGCAAAGTCTACAGTACCAGGCATGTATTCTCTTCCATAGAGTGGGCTTCATATCCAACCAAGAAGTAGTTGATAATCCCCAAAACATTCATGTCACTGTGGCAAGATATTAGTACCCTCATCTATCCAGACAGTTCAGTATTGTAGCATGCACTGTCTTTAGCTCGGTTTGATAATAATCCTTCTCCTCCAAAAAACTGCATAGCACCTTCTGTCACTAACAAAATATTAAAAAGTAAAGTTAGAAGTCTCCCTGTGTCCTGGCCAGCCAGCGGTTGGGGCAAATCTCTCCCACTTGTGTCCCCCAAGTAAATATACAGAGGCTTATATTAATTATAATTGCTCAGCCATTAGCTCAGGCTTATTACTGACTAGCTCTTACACTTAAATTAATCCATAATTCTTATCTATGTTTAGCCACGTGGCTTGGTACCTCTCCTCAGTTCTGTCTTGTCATCTTGCTTCCTCTGTGTCTGGCTGGTGACTCCTGACTCAGCATTCATCTTCCCAGGCTTCCTCTCATCTGCTTGCCCTGCCTCTACTTCCTGTCTGGCTATTGGCCAGTCAGCATTTTATTTATCAACCAATCAGAGCAACACGTATTCACAGCATATAAAATGCATCCCACAGCAAAAAGGCATTGTCACACAAAAAAGCAATTCACCCACAAGCAAAATGAAAGGAAAACATTTGATGAAATGATCTCTGACACTCATCTCAGTTTTTAAAAACTTTTTGTTTTGTTTTGTTTTTTGAGACAGGGTTTCTCTGTGTAGTTTTGGTGCCTGTCCTGGATCTCGCTCTGTAGACCAGGCTGGCCTTGAACTCACAGAGATCCGCCTGGCTCTGCCTCCCATGTGCTGGGATTAGAGGCGTGTACCACTGCTGCCCATCCAGTTTTTAAAAATATCATTGTACTTAATTTACAGATAATTGTCACATTTTTAAAGTTTACATTTCTGTGATTTAATGAGTTATTTTTTATCATTAGAAGTTAACATTTTGTTGCCATACCTAAATAGAATCTAGTATCATAATTATTTTTATGGAAGAGGGTCCCCCAGTTTTATACCCTCAGGAAGGAGGCTCCTTCCCAGCAGGTGTTATTTATTCTTGGTATGTCCATAGCA
The DNA here is from genome assembly GCF_949786415.1 of Peromyscus eremicus. NCBI lineage: Eukaryota > Metazoa > Chordata > Mammalia > Rodentia > Cricetidae > Peromyscus > Peromyscus eremicus. The sequence goes on along the minus strand of NC_081422.1, from coordinate 70,393,034 downwards.
TTTCTAGGTATATGTAGTTCTTAATTCTCTCCACATACTATCTTAAATTTTTCCATGAAACAAAGTTATACATATGGACATATAACTGTCCTTTCCCCCTGCTCACCAGTATCTTGAAGTATCTGCTTTTGTCTACCATCAGGAAGAGAACAGTACTCAGATCTTGTTGAAATAAAGGTAAATAATGCTGGAAGTTATTGCTTAGAGTCTCCTCTGGCCATGTCTGCCGGCACTACTTTCTGTGTACAGGGGATAGCAGGAAAGACAGACGGACAAGAGAACATGCAGTTTCCTTAACACATGCCATCGATTAGTGCAAAAACATAAGTGATGTGGTTTCAGACTCTATAACTCAAAACTCAATATGAGTAGTAATTCCTCTTAAAGGTAACATTTGGAAACTTGGTAATGAGAAAAAAATGAGACCCGAGTGCTTCCTGACAATCCTGGGCGAAAGTGGTGAAGGCAGCTATGAATAGCACTATAGCCTGGGTCCCATAACCATGCCCCATTCATAGCTGTGTAGCACAAACCTCATCTATCTTAGCCTCAGTAGCACAGAGGAAACCTTGGTCTGCTTGAAGAAGTAAGACACTCTTAATAAATCACAGCCTTACAATAACAAACACAGGAAATCTCTGGAAAATTGAACATCCTTTTTTTTTTTTTTTCTTTCTACCCAATACCTTGCTTAGCTGCCAAAGCTAAAACGGTCTGACACCAACCTCACAAAACTCAAGTCCAGAAGCCTTAAAACTAATTTGGTCTGGTGTATAATTTCCTGTCCTTCCTTGTTCACCTTTACCTTTGTATGCGAAGGACCTTTCCAGTGCCGTCTATGGGGCAGAATGGTCACATGTCTCAGAAGCTTCCACCACAGCTACCCCCCCCCTTTCCTTGCAAAAACAAGAGATTCTAATCATAATCCACTGACATCTACAAATACTCATTTTTACATCACAGGACAAACACCATCTATCGGAATGGATTTGTGGGTTAAAAACTGTAACACTGATGTCTTGAAGGGGAGAAACGAAAGTCATTTTTTATTCCATAACATTTCCCAGTTCAGGAAGATAAACATAGCAATTATACATTAGTTATTCTTTATTAGGGTCAATGCCTTTGCAACCACCTGCCTGCTCTTCCCACCCTAAAAATGACATGTTCCCAACATCATTCTGAATAGGGGTGAGGAGGTTCCAAAGCTCCCAGTATAGTTTTCTTTCTGTGCCTGAGTAATTGTGTTACCTCTCATGTATTATGCCTTTGTATATGATAATAACATTGCCACCATTGTTATTTCCCTTGCATGGAAGCATGAGATACTTTTAAATAGTGGAGTAAATTGTTTTCAGTGTGTTTTGTTAGTAGAGTTTTGTATTCTTTTTTTTTTTTTTTTGGTTTTTCGAGACAGGGTTTCTCTGTGTAGCTTTGCGCCTTTCCTGGGACTCACTTGGTAGCCCAGGCTGGCCTCGAACTCACAGAGATCTGCCTGGCTCTGCCTCCTGAGTGCTGAGATTAAAGGCGTGTGCCACCACCGCCCGGCGAGTTTTGTATTCTTAACACTTTAAATCCACAACACTGTGGAGAGATGCAACAGAGAGTATAGTTACTGGTTTACTAACTCCCTGCTAATCAGACGTTATCAAGAAGAGGCTATGGCAAAAGTAAAGGCTCCTTACGATAGAAAGCATTGCTGTCACTTGTAAGCTTGGGGCTTGGGTGTGATATGGATGCTGGAGGTTTTTGTCGTAGTGAACAGTGAAAGTGGTCTCTCTAAAGGTGCCAGCTTGCCCAATGGCAACCTGCTCAGCATACGTTAGTTATGTGATTCTACCAGATTATACCCATTCTTAGATACTCACCTGATTTTAAAATCCCTTTACGTGTTTTCATTTTCCCAGCAATTGTATCCATCCATCCACTTTAACATTATAATTACAGTGTTATTCACTTTTGAGTCTAACAAAGAGCTCTATATAGTTTTTAATCCAGAAAAAATAAAAGCATTGAATGGGAAATGAATAAGTGGAAGGGATCCAACACAGAGAGAAATGAAAATGCCTTGCTACATCATACCAGAAATCAGTAAAAATCAGGTCTCCGATTTTCTACTTCTTCACCAGAAAGTGCAAGCTAAACAACAGACATAATGATATCCCCAGAGTACAGGAAGCCTGGAGGATATGGGGAAGGGGAAGGGGTATGGGAGGTGTGTTTGTGTGTGTGTGTGTGTGTGTGTGTGTGTGTGTGTCCTTATATTTAGACTACTGGGTTATACCTTTTTTTCTTTGCACCATAAGCAGATACAATATAACTTGAATCAATCTAAGATCAGTAGTATTGATGCTGGAGCATAATTAGCATGAATTTAATTCCACATATTTGTATTTCAAAGAATATATACATATAACCTATTTTCAATGTCAAATTTGAAATTTTCTAGGACAGTTATTAAATTAACAACATTCTTCTGAAGAATATCCTCTACATTAATAATAAAAAACTTTAAATTACTCTTATGGAACATTCTGTTATTTTAAAAAGTTTTCAACACAATCATCTCAATTATTATGAATTTATTACAGTACACCAAAAGTGCCCAAGTTCCTTTTTTTTTCGGGTCTCTTGAGCACATTCTGTGTCTTCTACAGCCCACTGCATGTAGGTGGCCCAATCTGTACATTCTCCAAAGGAGGTCAATCAGCAAAAGAGCCAGAGTAACTCCAAAAGGGCAATTTAAAAAGTCAAAATCAAACATTTCTGAGAGAAAATATACTTCTACTTGGTTTTTATCTTTACACAATATGTACAGAACTCTAAGATGTCAGCACTTAAAAGATAATTGTAGAAGAACAAATTTTAAGGTAATTTCAATTCCATGAAGATAGGAAGGGAACTTGTTGGGAAGAATAAGGGTCTCATTGGGAGAGGGAAGCGGTAGGAGAGGGCATAGGGAGCAAAAATCACTAAAGTTCATTACTACATCTATGAAAATGTCAAAGAATTAAAAAGGATTTGAAAATGTTTTCAATTAGATACAGAAGTGTCTTTAATGAGAATAAAATGTTTTTGAAAATTTGTCTCTGTTCTTCATGGGGAAACACAAAAATTTTGATAAAGACCACAAACTGAAAAAAAAACAACAACAACTGAATATGATGAGGTACCATGTTTTATTATAACATTTCATCTTGGTTACTTTTATATATTTAAAGACAAATAAAATCTAATTTGTTAGTGGAAAGGTAACCGATGAAATTAACTAATTATGTTATTGAAAAACCGAACACATACATTTCTGAGTAGAACAAATTTTAGAGTACAGGAAGGAAAAAGCTAAAATAAAATCGGCTCATACCTTCTGCTTAAACATTTAAAGACCTCAGCAACAGCCCTGCTAGAACCCGGTCAGTTTCGCCTTCCCTTTGACTCAGTAGCACAAGCACATCTTAGAGAAGAAATTACTGTTTAATGCTGTGTAATATAATACAATGTTACCAAAACATTTTCTTTTCAATTTTTATTGAAGATTAATTGTAATCAAGCTCAAGGACAGAAAAATAGTACCTACTCTGACAACTCTGCCTAATTTTTGTTCATGTTTTCTTATCTCTCTGAGACAAAGGAGTTTTAAAGATTTGTGAATAGGTTTCAAGCAGCTGTTTGCCTTAGAGTACAGTGAAGTTAATCACTGATTTCAAAACACACACACACACACACACACACACACACACACACACACACACATTACATACCCCTTGCCACTTCTGACAGAGGAGTACAGAAATCTACATTACCACTCTAAAGAAAGGTGTGATGGTGCCCACTGATACAGAAATAACACCGGTACAGGATAGAAAGGAAAGTAACACTACACCACATAGTAGCTACCATAATATTCATAACACATGGTCTTTTCATTCAAAAGGAAAAATGGGATATTTGGTTAAGCATTTTAACATAACTTAAAGTGAGAAACAGTTTTTGTGCTAATGAAGTAAGACTAAATATCTAATTACTACTTTTCATTTTTGGAGCGTACTAGCTATAGTTGTGAAAAGAGGCTTTACGCCTATTTGTTTCCCTTCAAAAACAGAGATTTTGTAATAATAGTGAGTTAAACTAAGTCACGCTGAGAATGTCATATTTTCACTACTAGACCCCCCCCCCACCCCACCCCACCCCCCGACACACACAGATGGTGGAGTGACTCTCAGCCTTTGTTCACTCCTTTCTCGTTTGGGCTATGTGTTCAGACACAGGTATAGGGAAGTGTTGGATTCTTGCACAATAGATGTGGTTATGAAGGTCATGCCTACAATGTGCCTTCACCAGCTTCTCCCCCATGTCTGCCTTAACCTAAGCAGGTAAGAAAGAACTATTGACAAGCTGTGGAGGCAACTTTATTTCTTCTCATTTTGCAAGCTGTCCAATCAGCAAGCTTTCCTTCACATATCCACCTTGGTTGTTTTTAAGGCAAAAACAATTTTATAAAAGGCATGTGTTAGAGTGAGGTGAGTCTGAATAACCCAGCACTTTCCATGCTAGGGCTAATGTAAGTGTTCTTTCCAATTCAGGGGGTTTAGATCGCAGCCTTTGTTCCTCTGTTGACTGCATTTATTTTTTAATCACTACTATGAAAAAGAAAATAGTTATTTCTAGAACAGTTTTTAAAATAAAAGTGCGACACTTGAAAAATGATGATCCCAGTGATATTTCCTTTCTCAGTTATCTTCCAGAAAACCACACTTCAATTAAAAAAAAAAAAAAAGATGGTGTCTTTCTTCCTTCTTTGAAACTGGATGGGCTTTGGAACTGTCTCAAAGGTTATACCAAATCAATGCTACATAGATTGCAAAATAAAATGCATATCACTTGTGAGCTGCTAAGATTCATCTTAGATGTCTAAAAGGACCACATTGTGGAGGACCTTGGAGTGAGCAGTGCCCAGCCAGTCCCAACTGCCTCAGCCACCTGTGCCCTCGAGCTCTGCTCTATCCACCATATCCTCTACCTCACTACTAGTCCCTATGATGTCTCTGAATGCCTAATATAGTCTTAACTGAACTGTTTATGATTCAAAGACATAAGCAAAACCAAATACTATTGTAGTCTTAACTGAATTGCTTATGATTCAAAGACATAAGGAAAACCAAATATTATTGTTATTATTTTAAGTCACTAAACTTATGGAATATTTCTTATGCACACAGTGAAAACCTGTCCAATTCAGCTGTCAGGGAGAGGTGGTAATTACAAGTGTTTGAGTACATGCATGCAGACGCATTTGCATACACACAATATTTGCCACAGGGTACACATTCAGTGAAAAAAAAAACATATTGGATCCATTAAAGCAGTCTACAGGGTCTGTGGCTTGTGCGTTCAATACTAGAAACAGAATAAGAAGGCAAAAAGCATATATTGTCTTCAGTTTTCTTGAAGGACTACCATTGTACCTTTCTAGGTAAAGGTACTCTTAAAACACCAGGAAATGGTGCTAAGATCGTCACAATTCTCATAACATATTTAATCTCAATAGCCATGTAATATCATTTTTATTATTATATCAATTAGCATCTTCACTCCTACCCACAGGTAAATATTGACGACACCAATGTATTTGACAAGTAAGAAAACCAATATGCTCATGTAAGTTGAGAAACAAAGCAAAATAATCATTTAGGTTATGCCTCTAAGGAAAATATACCATTGGATCTCTCAGTAGCAATCTTTTTTAGGAAATATGATTAATGTGAATATCTAGAATGCCATCTTAGAGGAGAAAATAAAATAAGACTATCTCAGTGGATATTCTTGGAGATTGAAATATTTGGTTCCTAAAGCTGTTTGAAGTCATTAAATGAATCTATCTCTACTACAAAAACTTTTGTAGTAGGTGCAGAGTATGAGAATGATGGAGAATTACAGGTCATAACGTGGCTTTGACTTCCATGTAAGCATCTAACAGCACAATGCTAAGCACAGAAGTTTGTAATCCAAGTAATTGTCCTTTGTGGAAACTTTGGGTTAAGCATTTCTTTCCTGTAGACTGTCAGTCTATGCTTTTGGGTAATACGAGGGAGTCCTGAGTTAAACCAAGGATTCCTGGGTAATAGGGTAAATAGGGTAATACCAAGAAATAGGAAGTATGGCCTTGGTTAATTTGGCCAGGATTCCCTTTATGGAAAGGACAGAGGCCAGTATATAATAGACCATAAGTAGGGTGGACATCCTTTCATTGGAATCATCCAAAGACATTTCTGTTGCCTGGATACATAACTATGTCTCATAAACCAGCAATTTGGAGGCATCCTGTCCCCTCTCCCTCCCTCTTTCCCTCCCTACCTCATCCTCTCTCTCAACTTCACAAAATTATTGTCTCCCTACTATTTACACTCCATAAAAAGAACAGAGTCACAAAGACTAAGGCAGACCAGATACAAAAGATGTGGTCTCTTATATTTCATAAATGCAAATTTAAACCTGGTATGTCAATCTAGTAAACATTCCTTCATTTCAGTAAAGAATGAATTGTCCTCCACAGTAGAAAGAGCATATGGGAAAGGCTATAGAGATCTTCCGGTTAACAGGTACCTTGACCTTACTTTTAACTGTTAAAGTGACTTGTAAAAAAATAATTCTATAGTCTTTTATGTATAATTTTTTCTACTCTCATAAAGAAAAATGCACTTCTATCCCTTTTGGGAAGACTTGTTATCTATTTATTCCAATAGGTAAAACCTTCATCAGGGACAAATAATATTTATAACTGATCCATTTCACATGATACATATATAAATACAGTGTTCCATACCTAATTTATTCTTATTTTCAAAATAGCATTAATTTTAATCATTCATATGAATAAAAATACAGATCAAAAGAGAAAGTTAATTACTAACACAAAAATTTAGTTCACTTTAAAAATTACGATAGTTAACAATAATTTAAATAGCTTACTATTGACAGATACATTCCAAAGTTTCAGGAAATCTGTTTTTAATGTGTTTTCTTTCTCATGCTATTGTGTGTTCCATCTAAGTGAGGGGCTACCTGGACTAATTTCAAATATTCTTATATTACATGTCACTCTAAGGAAATCTTTTTTCAGATATGTTATAAAGAACATGTATTTCTTAATGGCAGGCATTTTATAATCTGCGATCATTTAAATTATAGGTGTAGGATCCTGTTTTATATGGCACCCTGCTACCGCAGAACTTTTCTTTAAGCTATTTGAGTTAGCAGCTTCTGCCAAACAAAACAGTAGGGGGGAAACTGTAAAAAAAAAAAAAAAAAAAAGCTTTAAAATGCTAAAAAAAAAAAAAAAAAGGAAATAAGTGAACAAGCAGCAATCTAAACATAAACTGGAGAACTATTCCCATGACCTACGTCCGATACAGAATCGGCTCAAGGGAAACATAGAACTCACAGACTACCAAGAGGAGCCACAGACATGGTCTTCAGAAGCAGAAATCATTTTAGATAACATATAAGGAGTTGCTATACCAAAATTTATTATATATCAAACTCAGACGTTATTTTAAAGGTCTCCCCTACATGATGTTCTTCTAAAATAAGAATGGAAGAATTTAAAAAGAAAAGTTTTCAAATGTAAGGTCAGAGAAATCTAGGGCAGCCACACAATGATGGCCAAAGTACAAAAAAAAAAAAAAAATGGGTTCTCCCTAAGGCTGCCTTTAGAGAAACAGCCTATGTGTAGTGTAATGTAAGGCAAGGCTAGTGAGGCTAGTGTGACTGTGAAAGACGAAATCTGTGATATTTGTTTTTGATTCAGGCACACTGCTCTTTTGTGGCTATATGATTTATTTAAATCACTTTTTTCTTTAGATGCATGTAACCAGATGAGGCTTAAAATAAACACACATATTAGTAGAGTCATGATGGAGAATATTATTGAACACTAGTCAGAAGTTAGGCCCTGTGATCATGCACACACAAGGACCATTGATATGACTGATGCTCTGTGGCTACCCACAACCATCCTGTACTACAGGCATCTGTACTAGGATTTCTAATGTACAGAGAAGTAAAGTCACTTATTCAAATACATGGCACACCCTGGATAAAGGCACAATTCTAGAACTCTCTCTCCTCAACATAGATGTCCTTGGAAGGCATGTGAGATATTTCAGTCACTTATTTAATATTACTTTGAGCTTAAAATAGGCCCATTAATTTTCAATGGTCTAATCCCAATTCAAAGGACCAAACACAGAATAAAATCTATCACTTTATATTCCCATTATGTGTATTTATTTAACAAGGCCAGGAGGCACGATCCAGTTCCTACTTATAGGAAAACTGTATTTCTTTTTCTTTTGTCCATATTTTCTTGTCATTAGCTAAAAGAGAGTAAGTATGGCCTTTTAGAAATTGTTCTAGCTTTACTCTTTCAGATGTCTGTGAGCATTATAGGTGGATCTAAAAGACAGTCTATCAATCAATTTCTATTATCATATAATAGTTGTAACATGAAGCTATGACCATTATCATATGAGAAGAATATTTTGTATGCAACTTTTTTAAATCACTGGGAAATTAAAGAATCTTGAATATAACAAGATTTAGTATCGGAAATGAAATTTTAGTTAGAATTTATCCTTAATATTAGCAAGACCTAAAACAAATTTTATAACTATGCCAGTGTGTCCTATCTCTTTCTAGCCATAATCAAATATGTGAAAGAGCATGGAATGAGCCACAAACAGATCCACTTCAATTCTTAAAGATGATGAAAATTTCTTGCACCCCCTTAAAATCAATGACAGCTAGTGAAATATAGTTGTTTCTCAAAATAATCAAGGAAGTGTATTTATATCAAGTAATGTGTTTTCCTAAGGAAGATGGCTGTATACTTAATTATATAATGACAGATTTATAGATAAAAGACAGGGCCAGTTGCCTACACAGATAATTGAAGATAATGAGTTACAGTTCTTTCAAGCTGGCTGATTCACAGTAAATTACTGTGTATCAATCCACTTACTATGGCCCAAGCACTGAGGATGATGAACTGAAGAGACACAGACATTATTTTCAAGACACAGTATGAATAGCAAATTATCAGCAATTTATAAATATATGAAGAGTTTATGATTATAAGCTGCAATAGTGAAATGAAAAATCACTATCTGATAAGAAATGAGAGTAACTCAGTAAAGAGTGAGTTATTACTGATTGCATGGTGTTTTCTTTTACATCAAATGCATTGCAACTGAAAGGATTCGTTGTTTTCGCTGTTTTACATCATCCTGTTAGAACTGCAAAAAAATACAGAAATTGAGAAGTAAGTAAGCAGATGTATGTGTAAAGTGCCTTGTATAAAGGTACCCATGTCTAAAAGCCAGGAAAATAAGAACATGAATCAGTTCAGATTAGCAAGCGTTTCAGCAAAGTGAATTGCATTAATGGAGCTCATAGTGGAAAGGAAAACTGGGGTCACATATACAAAGACTTGAATGTGTATTTTCCAGGCATTTTTAATGGAAAAGGAATTTTTAAAGAGTTAGAATGTGTTTGTTAGAGCTAATATTCCTAGAAGCCTATTTTGGTCACTATAAGTAAGATGTATAAGGAAGGAAGAAACAACACTTATGTATTCCACGTGAGGGAGTGTAATATCCTGTGGTTTTGTGGTTTGCTAATATGTCCGTGGAATTGAAAAGGAAAATAAATACAGAATATAATAGAAATTAACTTCTTACACATTTATTTGTATGTGGGTTTATGTGTGTGTCTGTGTGTGTCTGTGTGTGTGTGTGTGCGCGCACATGTGTATACACATGTAGGTGTGGGTATGCTATAATGTGCAGGAGTTAGTTCTCTCCTTTAACAATGTGTGTTCTGGGGATTGAACTCAGGTTCTTAGGCTTGGTGCAAAATCCCCTTACCCACTTAGCCATCTTACCAGCCCGAGAGACATTTTAAGAGCTTTTCTTTTGTTTTTATTTTTTTGTTTTACTATGAATATTTGTACCATCTCCCTCCCAATTTTCTTGTATTAGTACTAATATGATCGTATTTGGAATGGAGTCCTCTAAACAGTATCTACATCATCATGACAGAGCCCCAACAATGGGATAATGCTCTTGTAAGAGGAGACAGGGAATAATTTTCTTCCTACTCTTCTGTCTGCTATATAAAGATATAATGTAAGGATGAAGATGTGAGAAGTAGAAGGCAAGACTTCACAGACAATAGAACTGTTAGCATCCTGATCTCGGGTTTCTCAGACTCTAGAATAGATGTCTGGCATCTGAACCACCTTTGTATTCCTTTACTGTAGCCATAACTAAACAAGACAGTAACTGATTAGGTATAAAAAGCAACTCCTTAGAGAATCAAGCACAAGATTCCGAGGGGAAAATCTTATTATGCATAAAGTAATGTATGGTAGTAGTGAGTGTAGGTTTGAATACAATGAGTTTGAAATGTCAATTTTCCATCCAATTGAAGTGTATCAGAAAACTAAGTCTTTTCTTCCTCAATGAAGCAACGGCAGGTATCCAACAGGAAGGGGAGAGAGCGTAGGCAGGGAAAAAACATGAAATGCAGAGTGTCAAGGGGATCAAATCAAACTTTAGCAGGCATGAAGAAGTATCACAGATAAAGGAAATAGAATAATATGAAATCAGCTGAATAAAGAAATCAGAGAATAATGGAGACTGTGGGAATGAAATCAAAAGAAATCAATGCAATGAAGTCCAGGGGGGAAAGTTGGGGATCAGGGTGTTGTAATGACCCTGGGTTAGGAAGGATGAGACCACACTGACTGCTAATTACTAATTACACCTCAAAAACTCTAATCAAGTCTCAGGATTGGTAAGTTTTGTTAAATGTCTGAAATTCTGGATAGAGCTATAGCATCTTTTCATTTTTAATGAGGAGATTGTAAATGACTTATCTCTTCTTTTGTGTGTCTCCCACTTTACATGTCAGCAAATATGAGTGATAAAAGAAGCAAAACTTATCTTTATATCACTCATCTCTTAATATGAAGTTCTATCACACTTGAAGACACTCAGATTAGTTGAAATGACAGTCATAAATAGTGAATCCAAGGCAGGCCCCAAAGTTGATATTTAAGAGCTTTAACCTATATTTGTTCTTTTGGATCATCTGTTTTACATAGTGTTAGCATATGGTTGCAGGTTATTTTTTAAATAGCTTAATATTATATTAATTCTTAGAGAACTTGAAGATTCAATTCATATATCAAAGGTTTTCCAAATCCTGTTAGAAATAAACTAATAATTTATAATATATGGAAATTGTTGTATCAATTACATTTGGTTTTGAACACACACACACATATATATATACATATATATATATACACACACACATATATATATAATATATCACAGTGCCCACTAAACTTAAACATGTTAAATTATATAATTACAAATTTGAATACCTGTGGTACCCATTTGGAGGACACAAAACTGGTTACTTCTATTACAGACAAGCCAGTTTGGGAAAGTTGATTGATGAATTCAATTTTTGTATCTGTAGGAACTATAACCTAAAAAAATCATAAAATATATTGTATAAGTGAATTGTATAAGACCTATTGACACATAAAATATTACTTCCTAATTAAAAGCAAATACAATATGATTTAAACATTCAAATAGCAACTACACACAAATATTGTATAAAGTATAAAACCTTCATTCCATTAAAATTTTAAGGAATTCACCATGGAAAGCTAATATAAACCTACATTTTCATTCTGCAGTCCATCTCTAGGTCCAACTTCTACTATCTTCACATATTCAGGGAGTCCAGATAACTGGGAGACCTCCTGAAATGCAAGGCATGAGTATGAGAAAAAGAGACTACTTGGATTGTCACTCTGTTTGTAGTGGTTGGAATGAGAATGTCTCTCATAGGCTTGGATATTGAAACACATGGTCCTCAGTTGGTGGCACTGTTTTGGGAGGTTTAGGAGATGTAACCTTGCTGGAGGAAGTTGTTACTAATGGCTGGCTTTGGGGATTCAGAGTCTCGCTCTACATCCAGCTCTCTCTTTATCTCAGGTCCTGGCCCCATTCCTGCTGCTTGCTGTTGTACATCATGATGGAATATTAACCATCTCAAAGCTGCAGTATACCTAGGTTTTGGTGTTTTACTGCAGCAATAGACAAGGTAACTAATACAGTAGTTGGTAGCAGAGAGTGGGTCACTGCTGTGAAGAATCTGACCATCGATTTTGTTGCTGTGTTTGAGGAATGTGTAAGACTTTGGGACTTGGGACTAGAAAAGTGGTTAAATGTTGAATGTAGCGATTAAAGCACTCTTCTAGTAGGAGTCTAAAAGACAGTGCTGAGCACAGAACAAATTATAGAGGCCTGCCTCAAGAGGTTTCAGAGGGAAGCAAAGCCTTTTACCAGCAACTGGGCTAGAGGCCATTTGTGCGATATTTTGGCAAAGAATCTGGCGGCCTTGTGCCTGTGTACTAAGAATTTAACTGAGGCTAAATTAAAAAGTAATGGGCTAACCTTTTGTCAGAGGGAATTTCAAGACACTATAACATTGAATCCACGCCACGCCTGATACTGATCATGTTTATGCAGGTCTGCAATGAAATAAGAATCAATGGACAGAAAGAAATACAAAATGTACAGTTTGGAGAGAGAAAAAGAGTACTGGGAAGCTTAATGTTACAGCCAAGGTATGTGCTGGAAAAGAGGCTGTGATTGTGAAGGGGATTAGACTGTGAGAGAGACTTCCCACTCTGCACCAGAGTAAAGGGGAGGGTGCCTTTAGGGAAAGACCTCACCCAGCTAAGCCTCCAACTAGTGTAAGAAAGCCTGGGGCCTTTTCTGAAAGCATCTGAATAAAAAGTGCTGCTGCTAATGTGATTCAGGGGGCCAGGGCCCATCCCAAGCTGGCAGCCTAACTTGGCAGTGTTGTCCACATGGTTTTGGCTTTAGAGACATAAAGGATGAAAAAACGAAGAAGTCTTGGATTCTTCCTCTGTGGTTTCAGAGACCCACTGAGGCCAGGCAGTACATGGCAGGGCAGTTCCTTCATGGAGGTCTTCAGAGAGCCATATGCTTGGAGAGGCTACTGCATGAAGTTGTGAAAGTAAAGCTTGAGTTGCAATGAAGACCCCAAAATGTTGGAGATTTCAGAGCCATGACATATCTGCCAAGAACAATTGCAAACAGGGAGTGGAACTATCCCAAGCGAGATGTATGTTGCAGGCATCAAAACCTGAGGAGCAAGACCATCCAAGCCATTAGACACCAGACCTGAAGCTACAAGACTTGCTAGGTTTTGGTCTTTCTTTGATCTAGTATTTCCTAACTATGACCCCATTCTTCCATTCTGTGTCATCATATGCTTGAAGTATGTAATATGCTTTTTAATATAATTGGGGATTATAATTAAGACATTGCCTTGAGTCTCAGAAGAAACTTTGGATTCTTCAACAGTATTATACTATATGGAGACTTTTGGCATTGGACTAAATACTCTTGAATTATGATACAGTCATGGACCCATGGTGATCAGGGAGTGAAAAGTTATGGTTTAAATGAGAATTTTCCCCACTGGCTCGGGAATTTGAACACTTGATCCCAGTTGGTGGTGATGTTTAAAAAAGTTTAGGAGATGTGACCTTACTGGAGAAAGTATGTCACTGAGGACAGGTTTTGTCCAGTTTGCTCTCTTTGTTTCCTGCTTGTCATTGAGGATATGAGCCCTCAGCTTCCTGTTCCTGCCTCTCTGCCTGCTTCTTGCTGCTAGATTTTCCACCATGATGGACTCTTCCTCCACTGGAACTGTAAACCTGAAGAAACTCTTCCTTCTATTAGTTTCCTTGACCATGAAATTTTCTCACAGCAACAGAAGAGTAGCTAATACACTAGTTTATTTCTGAAGTTAATTAATTACACTGTTAAATAAATTCTCACTCCACAAAGTTAAAACAATAAGAAATCAATAGGTTATAATCCTGATATATCACTTATACTATTTGCAACATTGAAATAATCATTTATTATAACTTCATGATAGGTATTATGATTGAAATTCCAAAAGTCAATTTCTTTTAAATAACTCAATTCCATTATTAAAAATAATTTAAAAAATCATTGTAAATTATTCATCTTATAGACATCAATATCCACAATAAAGAATTCAAAGTAATCCAGAGTGTCTGGAGGAAACAGTGTAAAAATGTCAAACACCAAAAGAGCAAGTGAATTAGTCAATATGTGGCAAAAGAACTTAACACTTCTCAAAGTCAGAAGCATAAATGCTCAATAAATATAAGAAAAAAAACTGCCCAACAATCGTAGCAACCTTAACCACAAGGAAAAGTCTAATTAAAACAGTACTTCAGTTCCATCTTACCCAAGTCAGAATGGCTGTCAAGATAAAAACAAGTTTGGGCATGGATGCAGGAATATAAGAAACATTTATGTACTATTTGGTAGAATGTAAGCTAGTCCAGACACTATGGAAAAAATATAGTGGTTTACTAAAAGGCTAAACATATAACTACCATATGGTCTGGCTAAACCACTCCTGAATACATACCCAAACAAATCAGTGCCAGCTCACAATATAAATACCTACATAGCCATGCATATTGTGGCTGGCACTATTTAGAAGACCCAATTCAGAAAAATCAGTCTAGGTGATTGATGGATGGAAATAGAAAATGTGATCTGTGTATTTTATCCATCCATAAAGAAAAACATGCTATTTTCAGGAAAATACATGGAAATGTCTGTCATCATGCTATGCCAAATAAGCCAGTTTCACAAAGATAAATATCATTCTTCCTGTGAATTTACTGGTGGAGGAGATAAAAATGGTGACACTATGAGAGATATAGAAGAAGAAGAGGAGGAATAAAAAGAATAATGAATATATGAAGAAACTCCAATCCAAACACATTATTTATATATACATATAGAAATGTTATAACAAACCCATTACATTGTACAGTTAGTATGCATTACTTTAAGAATAGATTTTTTGTAATAACAGACTTCTGCCACAAAGGGTCAAGCAAGAAGCCACTACTATCCCCTGAATTTGAATGTGGGTTTAGCATCTTGACTTGTACACAGATCACTGAGGCTAAAGAGGGAAGAAAGAGTGCTCTTTGCTTCTTTTCCTCCTCATATATAACAGTTCCTAACAAATGCTGCTTACTGGCATTCACTCTCCAAATAGGACCCACAGCTCCTAACTGCCTAGCCTGCCCTACTTTTCCTCTGTAGCCGAGACAGAGAATGATTTGGATTCTGCAATCTCTGGTCCTATAGACTTAGTTTAGAAGATGTATTAGATGTATTAATTATCATCTAAGACAATAATAAGATGTATTAATAAGCATATTAGAAGATATAAATATGATTAATTAAAAAGTTAACATTAAATAAGAAAAATTAGGCTTTATAAATTTCATATAAAGTTTAAATGAGATATAAGCTACATCCTTCAAACAATATAAACATCATAACTTGGTATTTCTGAGCTGAGTGTGGATAACTCCTCATGTCTTCAAATGAGTAGATAAACTCAACTTAGACACTCAGGACCTGCACTTCTAAGTATTTGGGTTTTTTGTTTTGTTTTTGGGGTTTTTTTTGTCAAATACAGTGCACTCGGATTGACCAATTTATACAGTTGATTCTTTCCTTGGGATAACACATATATTCATGGGAGAAGTGGCTATTTAAAAATGATTTGAGAATTTGATATGTGAGTACACTGTAATTAGATCATTTCTACCCCTTCTTTTCCTCGGTCCACCTCCTTCTCCTCCTCCACTTCCTCTTGAATCATGACCTCTTCTGCTCTAATTACAGTTATTATACACATATTGTGCATATGTACATGTATGCACACAACCTACTGGCTTAATTAGTGTTTCCCACATGTACAAATGTCTAGAGCTAACCATGCTGAATAGGGGGCTCTTCCGTGAAGAAAAGTGATTCACCCTCAGCATCTACTGATTCCCTGCAGCCTTGTGAAATTTTGTTCTACCCATGTTGACTGGTATAGTTATTGCAGGTCTTGTGCAGGTGACCATAATGTTGATATTATATGGATTCAATGTCCTTGTCATGTCCAGAATACAGTAGATCATAAAAGCCACCTAATACTCAGCCTCTAACAATTTTTATGCTCCTTCTTCAATGTAATTTGAGCTTTAAATGTGCGGGTTGTGCTATAGATGTCCCTTTTGGGGGCTGGTCACTATGGCCACTTATTCCCTGTCTTTTGACTAGATATAGATCTCTGTAATAGTCTCTGCATTCTGCAAAAAGAAGCATCTTTTATGTGGAGTGTGGGCTGTACCACCTATGGCTATGAGTATAAGAACTGAGAATGTAGTTAGAGCTTATAGTGGTTTGGGAAAATGACAAGAGTCCTCTAGGGTCCATGACCTCTCCAGCCAGTGGTTCTTGGCTAGGTTTACAATACCATGAATAAGTTCCCTCCTACTTAGCAGGCCTTAGATTTAATTAAACAGCTCTGGTTACCCCAAGATATAAATGTCACTATTGCACATTGGGGTTATCTTTCCAGTCCAGTTGAAATGACTATTTTTGATGCAGGCCCCAGTGTATGTGTGTGTGTGTGTGTGTGTGTGTGTGTGTGTGTGTGTGTGTGTGCACATGTTACAAGGAAAGATGGTTACTGTCTTATTTGCTTCCAAAGTTGTGACTGGCTTGGTTAACATTCTGTGCTAATTTCCTGAAAGAATCCAGATGATCCCTGATACAATTCTAACAGACCATCTTTGACAATTTCTGCAAAACTACAATTAATAAATAAAAAGATGCCAAGGAAAGAAAAGAATTCTCATTTCTGCATCTTCTTCTCTGGTTGGGAGGAATGGAATTAACTTGGGAGGGTGAGGGCTGAGAGGGCAGCACAGGATCCTCAGTTTTGGGTTCAGTTCTGGGATGACAATATGAAATCATGCCTAATGATGGAGTGGTAATAATTTGACCGAGAAGTAAGAGGTACGGCATGAACAGATGGAGTAAGGGAAGACACTCCCTTCTTTTTATTAACTCTCGTCCTCAAATGGAAGAAATGAGACCAGAACAAAATCAAAACCAGGCGATCGTAAATGTGATCTCATTATCATTGTTTCCACTGGATTTTCATCATGAATTATCTTCCAGCATACACGGACAAAGAGTACTGCTTTATTAAAGGGGACTGTTTACCCAAGGAAAGAACATAGTGTTTTAAAGGTGACAATTATATGCCATGTACAGCTAAGAAGCTGGGTAATTTCCTTTGTGTCAGTGTGATTTGGTTGCCACTATTTACCAGTATATATATGAATAAAATCAAAAATAATGACCATTTCAGTCAAATCAGAGTACCTTCTTATTGAATGTGCTTTTACTTTCTTCTTGAATCTAATTCACTATTTAGTCTTCCTAGCTAGCTCTAATTAAGCCAATGATGGAGCAATTCCCTAATGCCATCAACATATCCTCATTGCACACAGACCTTGTGTCATAAACTGTGTTAAAAGATAAGCAGTTATAAATGGACAAGTCAAATATAAGCAGTAAGAAAGAAAGAAGGTAAAATATAATGTGTGATGGGTCATCTAAAGACCAGCAAGCTCTTGAGGTGAGACAATGAATGTCGTTCATTTAAATCCTTGAATTCTAAATACTTGTAAATGTATGTCAACTATTCTATGAGGTTTTGTCCGCATATTTATAAAGCTTCCTAGAAAGCCAACACATAGGGAGATTGCTAGGGAGAGTCTAAAGATTGCCAAGAGAGGGCTTTTCTATTACACATATTCAAGGAATACATATTAAAGTTGAAAGATGAATGAGACACTGGAGACCACAAATGTATGTCTGCACAGGAAGTGGGTTGCCTTCCTGGAACCTCACTCAGAGAGCCTCAACATTCTGTGATATGTAGTGAGAATTACCTATATTTTTCAAATACCATCTGTTAAACCAGCATTATTGAAAAGATCAACCTAAGAAAGACCTTACTTCCTAAACATGTTAGCATGCAAGGGACCCATGAAAAATCCTTCCCAGTGTTTACTAATATCAACAAGTTAACTTCTTCAACTATAGTCTTCATTACTTGTCATTATGTTTACCATCTACTTGGGAACTCTTCAGATAGAAGTATAGTAATTTCATTTCTATGAGCCAATAACACTTTATAAATCTCTATTTTAAAATATATCTGCAAGCCCTTTTTTGCTTACCTGTTCAGAACCGACATATTAACAATTGATCTAATTTAAAAAAAAAAACTGAAAGTGTTGGTGAATTAAGTCATTCCTAAAATTTGGAAAAGCAAAATTGGCATTTCGTTTAGCCAACACATTAACCAACATTTTTATAGTTGTTGGGTAGACGTAATGAACCATACAAACAAAAAATTCCTGACCATAACTTTCCATGGCATGTGGCAAAAAGCTCTGTATGCTATGCTGAGGCAAAGGCTGGAGTGTACTTGTCTTATACATAAAACATGGGAGAGTCAATGGATGATTAATAAGTAACAGTGAATTGAGCCTTTTAAAAGTTACTTTACAGAAGTGAGCAAATAACAAAAGAAATATTATGTTAAATTTGCATGTTGTTTTAGTTTTCAAAGGAAATTTCCTATCTACTTTTCACATATGAAGCTACACTATAAATTAAGCAGAACTGGAAAAGATTGGATGACCTAGGTTTAATTTGCTAATATCTCTGACTCCTACCCCAGTTTTCTTTAAGATGAGATTAAACATATCATCAATTATTCAGTTTTGGTTGAAAAATCAAATGAACCATTCTTTCATGTAGAACGTGGGTGATCTGCTTGACTCACATTTTCACTTACATATAAAGTTAAACAAACGGAGTCTTATACTGATGGGATTTCTCTGCAGCCTTTAGTGCATGTATGGGTGTGTGAATAGCATATGCGTTTTCTATCAGTAGTAATTGGCGACTTTATACAGTCAATTCTCTTCATGGTCATAGGTAAGATTCACTATGTTATTATCTGTGCTTTAGGTATTCATGTTTTCTCTACTAAACACCATCCATTTTAGAAATTTCTAAGCAGATTTGTATATGTTTCACTAATTTCATTCCTTCTTTTATGGTATTGCTTATTTATCTTTTTGTCTTTACATCCCGATCTATTTCCCCTCCCTCCCTTCTTCACAGTCCCTCCTCTACCTCCTCCCTTCCCCCTCCTCCACTGTTTCTCTTCAGATACAGGCAGGCCTCCCATGGCTATCAGCTGGCCATGGTATATCAAGCTGCAGTGAGACTAGGCACCTCTTGTTCTATTAAGGCTGGATGAGGCAATCGTAAAAAATAGTATGTTATTAATTCTTTGAGAATTTCAGACAATGTATTTGTTCATATTCATACACCTCCAGGCTATCCCATAACAACCCTCACCTTGCTAACCACCTGTCTTTGGATTCCCCCTGCCCCAGCGGAGTCCAGTCTGAGTAGTCTTTGTGTATGTCTTTCCAGGTAGTGAAATACCCAGGTTCATAACATGCATTCTTAAAGAGAACAACTCTAAAAGCCAAATCAAATGTCATCACCATACATATGTGAGAAATCTGGACCTGAAAAACAGATTTTTCTTTTGAAATTAAATTAGACCTCTTTAGAGGACATTAGAGGAGATCACCTTTCAAAAAAACTCTATTTTTTTATTCATCTAAATTATGTGCATGGTGCATTTTATGATAATGTCAAGCTATCCACATTCTATCTTTTTATCATTGAATATTAATTCCTCTTTTCACCCAGTATAATCAGAAATATGTAAATAATTATCATTGATAACAATGTAGCTATCTATAGGAACCTGCATCCCTCAGAATGATCCGAAGATAATTCTATTTCTTGGGCGCCTCCACAGAAGGAAGGACTGACTTAACAAAGCTGAGATCTGAAAAGCCTTTCTTCAGAATATCCATGTACCCAGGTTAGTTTGCAGCCAATCTTTGGCAATCTAATTAAAATGTATCTGTAACCAAAGAAATAAGATGCTACAAAAGCACCTAAACCTCAATGGGCAATATTTCCTCATTTGTTAGTTCAGAATGTTAGCAATGGTGCCTACTTATTTCTACTAATTTGTCAACAACCAGTGAAGAAGCAGGCGTGCACAGTGACCTGCTTCCCAACAGCCTTTAGCTATAGATTAACTGGAGATTTCAAAAGAGGTTTAAAAGCGTGAACTCCTCTTTATTTGTATACTTATAGAAAAGCGTAAGATAATTGAACAATGCTCACCTCTCACATACAGCAGATTACAGACCATGAGACGAATAATTTAAAATCATCTAACATTATGTATTAATTTAAAAAAGACAAAGCTTAAGAGTCACCATATGGCTCTTCAGGTAAAAGAGCTTGCTGCCCAGTCTGAGGACTTGAGTCCATTCCCTGAAATACACATAAAGATAGAAGGGCCAGCTCCACAAAGTTGTACTCTGACCTCCACATGCAATCTGTGGCATGCATGGGCACAAACAGCCACACACACATGAACACACACACAATAATATTTTTAAAATGTGACTTGAACAATAAACATGTGGATGTATTTCTATTCATCACTTCATTATTGCTTCAATTCAAAAATACAACTGTACCATGGATGAGTTAAGTCATGAGAGATAAAAGGAGAGAATATATAAACAGATATATAAACATAAAACATTGTATGAACACTTCCAAAACCAAAGATATTACAAAATAACAGGAATAGAAATGAATGGAACTAGATGTAAGAAAAAATAAATATAAGGAGCTGAAAATGGCAATTTTATGTAAACATTTAATAAAACATCCCACAAAAGCACTAAAATAAGTTTGAAAAAATCAAAAAGAAAGAATGTCAATGCATTTATAGAGCTGAGGTTATGTATACATAATTCTGCTTCTATAAATGGTCATTTTTACTTAGTTTCAAGGAAAAAAGCTATTCTTGTACTCATAATAATTTAATAATAAAACTATAAGAAACTAGACAATGTGATCTCTAGACTTTTTCATCACTATTATCAAGGTATTACATACCAAGATAGAAATGAAATGCTAATTAAAACCCAGAAGGAAATTTTTACTGGAAATACTTTGAGTGTGAAACTTTTTCTTTTCTTAGTATTATTGCCAACAAAACCTTTCTGACTCTTGCCACCTTGCTGACGTCACTCCCAACTTTATTCTGGAAACCATTAAAATCGCTTCTGTAATTTCAAACACAAGATATCAAACTGATTGAATTATTCAATTCATTATTTTAAATTAGTGTTCTTTTAAAAAAACATTTTTTCTTCATCATTCTGCAGTTATACTATGTCTTTTCTGTAACAATGACAATTTGGGGAATCAAATCAAAGGCGTATTATGACCTTCTAGTTTCATAATACTCTTTCTTATGGATAATTGAACTACTCAGCCATCTACAGGCACTGTTGAAACTTGGGAGAAGTGTCTCAGATTTCAATGAAACCCACCAAAACACTTATGTGAAATGTTTATTTCTGATGGCTGAGATCGGTTGTGTGCTCATTTTCAGGATTATAGACATGCATAAATAAACTTAGAAAATAACAATGCAAAACTTGCTAGTTTATACTACATAAAACATAAATGGTTGGAGGTTTGTTACAGAGAACTGCTGTGTGTGTGTAAAACAAAGTGTTGATAGTAATGCTACCATTTGCCAGTGAGATCAACAAATAATAAATATGCTCAGAGAGATCATGGAAACACTTGCTTCACAACGGCCTCAAAAAAAATTACAGTATCTGAGAATAAACCTAATGAAGGATGTGGAATTAAGCTTTTCTACAATGAAAAGCTTAAATCTCTGAATAGAAAGAGATGGAGTGTGGTGATATATTGTGTATCAAACAAAGCTTGCCTGAGGATCAGAGGACAGAGCTAGCCACTAGATTAAACGTAGAGGCCAGGCAGTGGTGGCACACACCTTTAATCCTAGCTCTTGGGAGGCAGAGATCTGTCTGGATCTCTATGAGTTCAAAGCTACCCTGGATTACATGAGATTGATTTAGTCTAGGAGAAAAACAGAGTCAGGCAGTAATGGCACACACCTTTAATCCCAGCCCTAGGAAGGAAGGAAGATGGCTGGGCAGAGAAAGGCATATAAGGCATGAGGAGACAGGAACTAGAGCCCTTTTGGTGGAGGACTCAAAGGCTTTCAGTCAGAGGATTCATGGAGATAGGATCTTGCCTTGCATTCGGCCTAAGGATTCGGTAGTGGTAAGAAGTTTCTCTAGCAGCTTGTTTCTTTGTCTCTCTGATCTTCCAGCATTTATCCCAATATCTGGCTCCAGGTTTTTGTGATAAGACCACTTAGGAATTCGTGCAACAACGGAGGAAGATGGATAGACCTCCCATGCCATGAACTTGTAGAGTTGATATTATGGAAATGACCATTCAATCAAAAGCCATTTAATGCTATCTCTATCAAAATTCCCATGACGTTCTTCACAGAACTAGAAAAAAGAACATCCTGAGATTCATATGAAAGGTCCTTAAAATCCTAGATAGACAAAACAAACCAGAGCAAAAAAGAAAAATGCTGGAACTATTACCATATCACAAATCAGTTCTCTTAATACTGATTAGACATCTACTAAAAACAAAACCTTTTGCCACAACTTGGCCAAAGAAAACTTCTTTGTATACAGAAGTAATATTAAAGGAATAACCATGTTCAAACATGTCTAAAATAAAACATTAGCCATAACATCATCTGATTCCAATAATACTACTGAAGCAAACCCTAGAAATGTCTTGAAAATGATATTATAGTTGGTCATGCAGTACAGTGATTAAAAGGTATGGACAAACACCCATACACACCATGAGCTATTGTACAAATGCCAAAAACAAATCATTTAATTGTTCTTCTCTCCCATCTTCTGCTTAAAATGGGAATAATAGTATTCAGGAGAATGGGCCAGGACAATTTCAAGTTTTGAGGTCAATAGGAGCAAATTAACAAAATTCTGTTTCAAAAATAAAGAAGGAAAAGAAACAAAAAGAAGAAAAGGAAAAAAAAGTTTATGAGTGTTACCTCAGTATGGGAGTCCTAAGCTTACCATGAACAGGACTCTGTTCAATCCCCAGGCTGTACCAGAGGGGGAAAAAAAATCAAAAGGAGTGATATTGGTAATTGGCCCAAAATTCACTGCAAAGATTTATAGAGCTCATGGCTGTAAGGCATGTAGCCTGGTGCTTAGTGAGGAGTTAACATATGTTGGAGGTTGTTGCTTGTTTTTAATAAAAATAACTTGAAGATGGGTTGTTTTTAAATTTTAATATCTTTACAGAAAAGTTAGCATAAATGATTCCATTGTTCACTGTAAAATAGACTTATTGATTTAAACATTTTAACAAGATGAATTGTTGATAGTAAAGGTAGATTACCTTAAATAGAGTCCTTAACCACAGTCAAAATAAGTTATGGAAATAATTCAAGTTCTTTCAGTAAATAGCTCAAAACTTTTGGAGATATTATCCCATCTGCAACTTGCCAACACTTTAATTAGCCCTCAGTACTGACCCCATCAACTCCACCCATCCTGTTCCACTGGGCAATGCCAACCTCAACCGGAGCCTCTGAGCAGCAACAGAGGGGTACTCACTTCAGCATGAGAAGAAATGAGAGCTTGGATTCAAAATCTGGTTAAATAATGCCACATACGAACACAGGGCCAGTTACTAGCTGGAAATGTTTTATGGAAAAATGCTAATTTTAAAGGCAAATTAAACATATTAACAATCATGACTGGCACCAAATGCTCAGAGGCAAGAATACCTCAAGGGGATCTATAAATAATAATGTTGGTTGTAGTTTCTCTTGAACTCCACAGATCATTCTTTCAGTTTGAAAGCATAGTTTCAAGCACAGACGTAAGAGGTTTGTTGTTGTTGTTGTTGCTGTTGTTTGTGTACATGTGTGTTCTTATGTGTGGATGCAGATGCACAGGTGCCACAACATGCTGTGGAGGTCAGAGGACAACCTTGGGTGTCTGTCATCACCTTCTACCTTATGTGAGACAGGTTCTTTTCGTTGTCTGCTAATGTGTACTCCAGGCTAGGTGGCCCATGAGCTTCCAGGGACTCTTCTGTCTCCACCTGCCATCGGAAACATAGAATTACAGCCATGCATTATCATGCCCACGTTTATGTTATGTCCAGGGATTCAAACTCAGGTCCTCATGCTTGTACAGCAGTGCTTTGCCTACTGGTCTAGCTCTCCAATCCAAACTCTAACATTTGAAAATGTAGAGCCTCTTATCATAAGGAGGCTTTAGTTGAATAGACATTCAAATGACCACAGAAGGTTTGACTTGGCCCACAGCTTGGGCACAAGGAACTTCATCAAACTTTCATGCAACCTAGTTGCTCATTATGTCGTCAGTATCGGGGTGAGACACTTATTCTAACCACACTATGGGTAATGTCACAGAAAAGTTTGTTGATCTCAGAATCTATTAGAATCTTCAGAAATCACGTCACACAGAATTCTCATATTTTAAGAGCCATACGATACACTGTGAACAGTCAAGCAGTGGAAGAAGACTCAGTGATTTTGAGGAAGCGATGCCCATACATGTGGCCCCATTAGGCACAACATTCATTAGTCATCTCATTTGCTCAGGCCTAAGATCTCCTATCATAAATTAAATCTTAGGCCCTCTATCTCTGTTCCCCCTAAAGCTTACACCATCTTAGTAACCACATTTTTGTTTGTTTTTGTTTTGTTTTTTTGTTTTTCGAGAGACAAGGTTTCTCTGTGTAGTTTTGGTGCCTGTCCTGGATCTCACTCTGTAGTCCAGGCTGGCCTCAAACTCACAGAGATCCACCTGGCTCTGCCTCCTGAGTGCTGGGATTAAAGGCATGCACCACCAACGCCTGGATAGTAACGTTGACTCCTCACTGACTGGTGCTTTCTTTCACAGACATTCCATGTAGGGACTGTTTGTAAATTGTAGCTTTGTTTTCTTGGAAATAATTTCTTACCTGTATTACCACAAGGAGACAATAAGTAGGCTCTTAGCTTCCCTCCTTGACACCTCTTCTCTAAGGTATCAAGCAGCCTTGCTATTTCTTCAAAACATAAACCCAATCACATCACGTCTCTCTCCAACACCTTCTATAACGTCCCCTGTGAAAAATCCATGGCCATGAATGTGCCCCATAATCTTGTATCTTTTTACTGCCTGATAGCCTCTCCCACTGGCTCCTCAACTCAGCTCCATGACACTGAGTTCTCTGTTGTTGCTTGAACATCCCACTGAACTACTCTTCCCCTTTATCTCTGTGGCTCACTACCTTATTCCTAAAATCTTTTCACAAAATAATATGAAAGCAAGTAAACCATAACAAAGAAACTCCTTTCTACTCTCTGTCATCCTTAATCTTTATTATTGTTTTATAACTTTCCTAAGGAAACAAGAACAGGTATCTATGCACCTTAAATATGCTGCCAAATTAGACAAATGAAATGAATCCAGAGAAGACTAGCTCAGTGAACCATGGGTTTATTTAGATAATTTATAGTGGAACAAAGAGTACCATGAACTTGGACTTAACTCCAGACAACTGCATCACTGAAAAGTCCGCCCCAGAGAGGGCAGTGACTCACAAAAGCTGCATCCCTGGACTCCCCCTGTCCAACCTGCTGGGCAGCTCTGCCTGTTGGAGAATCTTCTCTCCTGGACATTGTTCCCACTTACATAAGTAACAAGACAAGTCCTTGTCAACCTTAAAAATGTTCAGGAGTTTTCTGTGCCTTGTAAACAAAGCGACTGAAACAGGATGGGACTAATTTGGCATAAGGTCCTGGTGGAAGGACTTGAGGCCACATCCACAGTTAGGACAGAGAGGGGGATGAAAGTCAATGGTCGGTTCAGTTTCTCCTCATTATCAGGTCCGGCAGTGGCTCCTCCATCTCTAGTAACCTAATCTAGGAAATCCACTACAGACATGCACAGAGGTTTTTGTCTCCAAGGTGATTCCACTTCTCTCTGCAGTGACATTAATACAAACCATCGCACCTTGCCAGCTTCACTTCCTGTCTTATGAGCCTCCTTCCTGTCTCCAGGAGAAGAGAGCCGCACCGCAATTATGCTTGCAGCACTCACCCCCACTTACCAAGTTACACATACATAACTTGTTTGTTACTACTTGTTTCTTTTCCTAGAGTAGAGCCTGTGTAAGGTACATAGGCTTGCTTCCATGCATATCCACCTCTTAGAACAGAGCCAGGCAAGAAGAGCATCCTCAAGAAACATTATGAAACAAGTGGATGTGTCACATCCAGAACTCACAGACCTGCAATTGTTTAATCCTCAGTTATATAACAGAGGATGTCATGTTGGATTTCAAAATAAAAATCCATTACACACTGGAAAAGACAACTACCTTATGCTACGTGTCCAAAGCAAGTCTTCAAAAACACTTCGGATGAGAGCTACGTGTGGTGTGGCAACCTCAAAACAAGAGCAGGCTGAACACCTTCACTTTCTAGAGGACACGATGCCCTATAGCTAAGGGAATATACTTGTCTCTGTTGTGAAGGTCTTGCTAAGCTGGGTGGAGTAGCCTATCCTTGATATTAGAGAAGTGGTGATAACATACCAAGATTCTCCTTACTAAAGTTCTAGAGTCTTACCATTCCACAGGATCACTTGAAATCAGGGGAGGTCAACAAGTGCATCTGATCTTTGGACATTGCAATGTGATGCTGTCGTCTCCAAATACGTTAGGCCACATTCACAGGTTCCCGGAACAGATGTACCTATGGCTACAGGCTGGGCATGCCTTGGGGGATGATTATTATCACAGTCAGCCGAATCAGCTGAGAGTCCTGTGGCATTAATACACTTGACCCTTTCATTCATCCATGTAGTGTACCTTGGTTCACAGCAGCTGCGGTGACAGGGAAGGCTCTTTCTTCGCATAACTTCTAGATGACACTAAACTTGTAATAAGTATAATATATGGCAGTAGAGAAATCAAATAAGGGAGAGAGAAGCCGGGGGGACAGCAGCCACATTACAGTTTCACAGAAGAAGGTAGGCTTTGAGTTAGAACAAAATGAGGTGGGTGATAGGGAAGAGTGCCAAGCTAGAGAACAGTCAGTGCAGTGTTGTGGAGCCGGCTGGGGGAAATGAGCCCAGGTGCTAACGGTTCCAAGAAGAGCCAGAAGGCAAAGATTAAATCGAGTAGTAGAAAGGATAACTTAAAATATCGGGATTGGAGATTTCAAGAGGACCCAGGGGGAAATTCTTATTTCTGAGCGAATGCAAGGCTATGGCGGGGGGGGGGGGGGGGGGGGGGGGGGGGGACGACACGAGGAGGACGGGACAATGACTTGGGAGTGGAGGAATGATGCGGCCTGAGGCGCCTTTGATTGTGTTATCTCTAGCTATGGAGAACAGACGGGAGCTGAGTGGAAACAGTAAGACTACAAAGTAGGAAGTTATGGAATATTCCAGGTGAGGGACAATAGTAGTGTTGATGAGAGTGCTGCCGGGGCAGGACTAAACCCTAACAACGTAGGTTTTAATCCTAGCAAGGTACGCCTCCTGATTCCCAGTCTGTACACCGCAGATGTGGATCTTATTTCCTTTAGAAGTTTAACAATGTAAAATGCACACAAAGCCAGGATAGTTATGAGGGGGAAATAGTCCCAAACGTAAGAAAAAGTAAGTTGTTAAATTTATTTAAAACTTACATCTCCATTAAACTCTTTCCTACCTTCCCCAGAAGAGTACTAAATATTTTCCTACAGGAAGCCGCCTCACACTTTATAAAGTTAGGCTCAGTCGCCCTAATGATGCCAACATTTCGCTCTCTTCATTTTATTTACAAGGTCTCAAAATTGAAAATTCACTTACAGACACTAATTTATACTAAATATCCTTATAAACGTTCCGCGCCCCCCCCCATCTACCTTTAAATTATATTACTGTTTAACCCATTTCCCATTGATGAGTATCTGAACCTGAGTACTTTGTTCTCACTGCCTGTAACATCGAGCCCTGGCCGCCACAGGAAAACAGCCACGGGTCAGGTTGCCTGGCAACACTCTTTCTGTGTCTCCTGGCAGAACTTGTAGGCAACCTCGTTTTTTTGTCTTCGGTGACTTCTCAGCTGCTTCTCACTGACTGATTCCTCACCTGGCCCGGCTTTTCTAACAGTGACCTTCGCTGGCCCCCGTTCTAATTAAAATTTGTGTTGCGTTTCCACAGCGCGCTCTGTGCACCCACCGCTGATGAGGCTGCTACCGGCTTTATGAGACATTGCTTTCCAGGTGGCCTCGTTCATGTTAGAGACACCCTATCTCGAACCCCAGAGGTGTCTCTAATGTTGGGAATGTAAACAGGCTGATGAGGGGTGGTCCGGGGCCACTGCATTTAAATCGCTCTTAAATCATAGCATGTGTATTTTTCATTCCATGTAAACCTAAATCCGGCCCTGCTTAAAATGCTCTCTGCATACTGGGAAGCAGGAGGCTACTCAGTCAATTATGCTGACTGTACAGTGCACAGCTGGTACCCATTGTAAAGACTGTGCCTAATTGGTTCCACAACCTTCTGTCCTAAGCAAGTTAACAAGAGGACACACAGGCGGACGTTTTGCAGTCTGTGGTCAGTCTAAAGGACTCCCACCTTGGTGAGGATTTGAGAGGAACCTAGGAAAGCCAAGACATGGTACAGACTCCTTAAAAAGAACGTCGGTGAGATCTTAACAATGACTAAAGCAGCAGGCTTAGCAATCGAGGGCAACGCTGGCTACAAGGCGGGAGGGGGGGGATATACCTGACCTCTCTGATACCACAGAGAGAAATGGCAAGTGATTATATTACTCAGGTGTGTGTTCAGTTACCTCCTAAGGTTCCCTCTTCTATCAGAATTTATTTAACATCGTATTAAAATTAAGCTGCAAGTTGAAAAGGCGCTGTCTGAGAGAGGGGGCTGTGTATCCCGTCATTTGAATATGACTCCCCATCCACACCTGGTTGTCCAAGCCAATTTATCCACCTTTACCCTCAAAGTGTCATTCTTGGGGACTATCAATCACATTAAATTTAATAAAGGTCATAATCTGAAGGAAGACACACTTCATCACATTATAGGGTGATTCTAGCCCTCCAAGAGCACAGAGCTTTCACAGAGTCACAAGGTCAAGGTATCTACCCACAATCCATCCATATGATTATGACCAAGAACAGTCACAAGTAACTAAAACTCTCCCATTCAACAGTCTTTCGTCCCAGCACATGAATGTCCCAAAGACCCTGCCAGCCACTGCGTTTCCGTATGTCTGCATATCCAGAGAAATGTTATACACAAGGTAAACTCCAGGCAAAGATGAAACAAGAGACTTGTTTCCAGCTCTGCCTTCCCCCAGCTTTGCTCCCTTTGTCTTTTTTTAAAATCTGTTTTCTTCCCTTCCATCTATGATCTGCCGCCATCTGAAGCATCAAGGCGGCAAAGCTTTCTAAAGCCTACCAAAGCTTGTTACAATCCTACTGCAGTCCGAAAGAGACATGCGTGATCTTGGTTGTGGAGATGATATTTTTACCACAGGGTAGCTTAGAACAAATACGGGGCCTGCAAGAAGTTCTAGGCCTTTTACTCTCTATGTAATTAACCTTAATCACATTTTAACATGTAATGGACCTTAATCACATTTTAACAATCTGGAACCTCTGAAGTTTTGACTGTTCAGACCCATTAATCAAACAGTCACCCCAAGGGAGAAGGAACGCTAGTTTAAAGTGCAGGAAAATGTTTAAGTAGAGTTAAATAAGACTATTTTTAAAGCACCGTACGAAGTTCTGTTCTTCAAGAACTCATGCAACATACAAGCTCCATATATAACCCTCTACTTAACTATCCCAGTCTTCTGTCCCTGCCTGTGAAAACTCCTTTCACATTTCCTTCTACAGAGAAAAGGAACTGTGAGTCTCCTGCATCTGCTTCCACCAGCTGCCAGAGGAAGCCTTTCTGATGGTGACTGGGCTAGGCATCAGTCTATGAGTATAGCAGAATACAGGAATCACTTTTGGCCAGTCATATTCAGTTCTCTACCCAAGGTCTCTTGGACCATCCAGCTTCCAGTTCTGTTGCAGGGTATTTATGCACTGTGTGAAGATATGTAGCTGATTGGTGTAATAAAAAGCTGAACAGCCAATAGCTAGGCAGGAGGTATAGGCAGTACTTCCAGGCAGAAAGAGAGAAAGTCAGAGGGATGAATCTAGGCACCCCAAGAAATGCCAGGGAGACACTGAAGAAGTCAGACATGTGGTATAGAGTACAGGTAACTGAGCCACATGGTAGAACATAGATTAATAAAAGCAGGTTAATTTAAGTTATACAAGATAGTGGGACAAGCCTAAGCTAATGGCCAAGCTTTAATAATTAATAGGAAGTTTCCATGTTGTTATTTGTGAGTTGGTGGCCAACAACAAAAGACTTACTACACAGTTCCTGGCCATTCAGGCAGTGTTAGGCATGGGCTCCCTCTCCTAGTGTAGGTCTCAAGTTAAACCAGTCATTGCTTGGCCACTCCAACAGCACATCTTGCAGGCATGACAGGTTGTAGGTGAACCCTACAGAAGAGGCAGAGGAAGGATTGTAGGAGCCAGAGGGGTTGCAGACACCAGGAGAACACAGCCCACAGAATCAACTAAGCAGGGCTCATAGGAACTCGCAGAGACTGGAGTGGCAATCACAGAGCCTGCATGGGTCTGTACAAGGTCCTCATATATATATATATATATATATATATATATATATATATATATATATATATATATATATATATGTTGTAGTTGTTTAGCTTGGGATTTTTGTGGGACTCCTAACAGTGGGAGTAGGGGTATCTCTGCCTCTTTTGCCTGCCCTTGGGACCCTTTTCCTCCTACTGGGTTGCCTTGTCCCACCTTGATATAAACGTTTGCACCTAGTCTTATTGCTCCTTGTTATGTCATGTTGGGTTGATATCCCTGGGAGGCCTGCTCTTTTCTGAAGAGAAATGGTGGAGCAGTGGATCTAGGGGAGAGGGGAGGTGAAGGGGATGGTGCTTGAAGGAGTGTAGGGTAAGGAAGCTGTGGTCAGGATGTATTGTA
Source organism: Peromyscus eremicus (assembly GCF_949786415.1). Classification (NCBI taxonomy): domain Eukaryota; kingdom Metazoa; phylum Chordata; class Mammalia; order Rodentia; family Cricetidae; genus Peromyscus; species Peromyscus eremicus. The sequence continues at coordinate 70,361,828 of NC_081422.1, read as the reverse complement.
TGAGAGAACAAAGAAAGAGAGAGGAGGGGGAGGGAGGGAGAGAGAGAGGAAGGAAGGGAGGGAGGGAGGGAGAGAGGGAGGGAGGAAGGAAGGAAGGAAGGAAGGAAGGAAGGAAGGAAGGAAGGAAGGAAGGAAGGAAGGCAGGCAGGCAGGCAGTCAAGCTGCCTGGAGATTTGCCACAGTGATGGTCTGGTTGACATACGCTGCTGTGAACCTGGCTGATCCAGACTCCTACCACCCTCACACCTAGGATCAACTATTCAAATTATTTCCAGGAAAGGAATGAAGCAAAATTGTGTTAGTTCTTGAATGCCATGGTAGGAGGTATATGTGTCTTTTCCCTGGTCTCTTTTCCTATCACTCAGCAAACTAGGAAGGACCCAGTGAAGAGTAGGGATACAAGGAGGAGCCTGGGTCCCAGAACGACCACATCTTCCACATTGGACTTGAGCAAGAAATTGCCTGTGGCTATGTAGATGCAGGCTTGGGTGTTGTGGACATTAGATGTACTAGCTAATGAAACTTGAGAATCAGAAATGTAGTGACTAAGCATTATATTTTCAAAATCCTAAAGTTTAAAGGACCTCTAAGTGACTGCTAGGAACAATGCCTTCAGTCAAAGACCCTGATCTCTATGCTGCTGATACCTATTTAAAACTTCTCCTGTTTCTAAGATGCTCCGTTACCTGGCATCAAGAACAAAGCCATATTCAAGGGCAAATTTGATTTTGCTTTTAAGGATAAAGGTGACCTTTGGGGGGAAATAGTTATTGCCTCTTTTTCTACAGAGAAATGTATCTTATCCCTTTATTCATTAATTAGCTCATTTGTCCATTTACAAATAAGACTGGACAGGAAGGCCTAATTGATATTCACCAGAGAAATGCCTGCTAAAGTACTTTAGAGCAACACTGTCTGCTGCATCATGAACGAGTTAGTACCATGCTACTGCTAAACCCAAACCACTCACTTGATCAAAGCCTCGGATCTCCATTTTCAAAGCCCAAAGCTTTGTTAGGACTTTAAAGCAGAGCCAATCTAATTGGAGAAGACTATAAAGCTATAATAGGAGGATGTCTTTCCAGATCTAAATACGGTCCCCAGTGGCCCTGAATAACTAGACATCATCACTGTGCTTCACTGTTCCAAAACACCGCTTCCCAGTGTGTTCTGTGTTATGAGTCTATGTTCTATTTCAAGTGATACCTACAAGCTGTTCTGAAAAATGTCCAACTCTCATCTTATAAACTCTGCTGTGATCTATACAGTTCCTTCTGTCTTTCCACAATAACCCCACTCCATGTTATATACACACCATCAGTGCTTCCTTCCCGCCCTCACATCCTAACACCTTCATTTAATCACCTCTTAATCATTTGCCTGAAAACTAAACCCGCAGTCACTTATTGTTTCCTTCCAGATGCTGCCGTGGAATGGCTCCCGGTAGACCTCACCTAGCATTCCAGCCATGCTCATTTGGCTGTGCAGACTCTGATCCCAGCGTTCCGAAGCTTTTAAGCACTTTCTTTCCAAGAAAGCTCATAGCTAACACCATTATTTCCTCACAAAACAGTGAACATCTGCAGACTGAAGCATCCAAACGGCAAAAAGATTTTACACAATTCTTCTAAACTTGGACGAAGACTTTATCAGTCATCTTGGGTATAAATCAACATTCTTTTCAGTTTCTAGTAAATAAACCATACTGGCAAACTTCAACTTCCTCTCAAAGGAATAATTAACAAACATGTACTTGCAATTACTAATTAGTTTTTATGTCTCCCAGCTAAGTGAACTAAACCTTTTGGAAAACCAATGTCTTACACAATCATCAGTTTGCTCTAAAGTTCAAGTTTATTCTTTGTATATACAGTTGATTTAATTGAAGAAATAAACTAAAATAGTCCACTGAACTGCTTATTTTATGTGTATACTTTGTAAAGTTTACCAAAATTATTTATTCCTAGAAGACATTAGTATAAATAACAATAAATATGAGTAAACTATATTATTTCACAAAAATTATAACTTTGGACTTACCCTACAATTTCAGTAAATGAAGACTCCTTTTATTAAATAAGAAAATAAGGCCTTTACAAATAAAACTGAATCAAACCTGTACCTCCAAGTTCCCAGCTGTTTCCTGTGTAGATCATGATGGTTTTTAGTCACAGGCTTTTTAAATCAGGATTCTTAAAATTTAACATGCATTTAAAAATCTCCTGTAGAGCTGGTTAACCCAGCTCCCCAAAGTCAGTTCCAGAGGAGATGATTCTTTAGGTCAGGCTGTGCACATGAATTTGAATTTCTAATTAGCTCACAGAAGGTGATGCCAGTGCTGATCAGAGTACCACAATTTGAGAAACAGAGCTATAGCTGAAGCCAACTTTGTAAAAAAAAAAATGTATGATTATGCTTTAGCAATATCCACCACTATCAACTGCAATATCAATTAAATCCCACTATCAGTATAACACAGCAGAGATTAAAAATAAAGGTCCAATGTTCCCAATAATATCATATTCTGTGCCATACTTTGAATAACACTTTCCCAGTTCTTCCACTAAATGTTCAAAGTCACTTAAGAGCAAATCAAGTAACTTTAAAAAGTCATTTGGCAATTTACCAAAATTTATGTTTTGAAGTCCAGCAACACAGACTGGGTAATCAACTACAGGTAAATGAAGCAGAAGAGGAGGTACTGTAGAGAGTCTGTGGTAATTAATGCCCACCAGTGCAATCTCCTACATACCTGCTTTTGAGTGGTCTATCTCAAATCTTACTGTATCAATCACACACACAAATGTTATCAATTGTTCTAAGACCTAATTCTCTGTGATCAGCTCATTAATTCCCTCTGAGTACTTAGTACTCTACCTCCAATGAAAGTGTGTGTATGTATGTGTGTATGAGTGTGTATATATATATATATATATATATGTGTGTGTGTGTGTATATATATATATACACATATATACTACTATTGACTCAACATTAGAAAGTCTATCCTTGTACATATTCATAAACATCAGTTAGTATATGTTTATACACAATGTGCTAATAAATAAGTTCATATTTATATGAATAAATGATAAGCAATAAATATTTAGCCATGCCAAAAAATACACCAACTAAAGTATATAGACCCTTGACTAATAGGATTTTCATTCATAACTAATCACTTGTAAATTAATTATCTAAAATAATTTTGATGTGTGCTGTTAGTGCACAAATGCAAAATAAGAAAGATGTACTTTACAGACCCAGTAAGAGCATCCCCTGCCACAGCTGTAATGTAAACAGCTGTGTACATGTGTGTAGGACATGCTCGGACTTTGTTTCTGTAACTTGAACAACACACAGAAGTTGTGCATCTTATGTATTCTAATTTTACAGTTATTTTTAATAAAGTGTGATTATTTTAGAATATCTGGGTTTATTTTATTAATAACATTTTGAACGTAGTAACTGTTCTCGGCACTCATTCCATGCTCTTGCTAACAGGACATGGCTGCAACGAACTACACGGTAACTCTTCACATGGGAAAAACTGGCTGCTCTGCTTGGAGCAACTAACGAGCCTGACAGCAAGTTTTACTTGTGGCTGTATGAAAGCCAGTTAAATAGGAGCTCATACAAAGTAAATTATTAGGATTATAGGTCATTCTCTAGTCCCAATTGGTTGAGGAGTTTCTGAGTATCTGGGCTTGCTTTTAAACCAATGGTTCTCAACATGTGGGTCACGACCCCTTTCTCAGGTGTCATATATCAGATGCTGAGTATCAGATATTTAAGTGACAGTTCATAACAGTAGCAAAAGTACAGTAATGAAGCACCAACAAAAACAATTTACCATTGGGGGTCGCCACGGCATGAGGAACTGTATTGAAGGGTGACACCATTAGGAAGGTTGAGAACCACTGCTTTAGACAAAGAAGACTCAATGGTACCAGCTGTCACACTCCATAGTTTGCTCGGAGCCCTGGATGCAGCTCCACAAACTGACACTCATTTGGGGAAGGAGAGGGAGGAACCACGGCAAAATGGGCAAACCTCCAAAATGGGGAGACTCCAATGTGCATCAGTTCCAGCAGTCTTCAGAAAAACCCTGGGCCCAAAGAAAGGGCAGAAAACCTTATGCAAGTGCATTCTGGGATCCACTGATTCAAGTAGTTGCCAGTATGTCCCTGGCTTGGGTTTCTGCTTCTCCTTGGTTGCGAATGGACACACACTGAAGCCATCACATGACGGGGAGATTCTTGGACTTTACTACAACTGAGCTGTTACCACCTTTTCATCCTCATATACTACCTTTTTTATATCCTCTCTCATGTGAATTAGTTTCAATGTGTTGCTTTTTGTGTATCTAATGGCAAATAAATGAAAAGTAATTATAATTATACTTTAAAAATCATAGTAATATCTACCTCAGCACCCTGTAGGTGGATGAAGCTTGCCTTATTGGATCAGTTGTGTGACAGAGATTTTACTCTAAATGCTCTGCTTTGAGTGACCTCTTAGAACAATGATTCTCAACCTTCCTAATGCTATGACCCTTTAATACAGTTCCTCATGTTGTGGTGACCTTCAGCCATAAAATTATTTTCATTTCTACTTTATAACTATAATTTCGCTACTGTTATAAATCATAAATATAATGTAAATATCTATTTACAGGATATCTGATGTGCAACCCTTGAGAAAGGCATTTGACCCCAAAGGGGTCATGACCTACAGGTTGAGAACCATGTGGAAGAACAAAGATTTAATGGTTATAGAAAATAGATTTTCCAACAGAACTTTCTCAGGAACTTTAAGTTATATGTATATGAAGTCTGTGCTCATTATTAGGATTAAGTATAATAATATACTTCATATAAATCCCAGCTTTATAATGGCTTTAATCAACTGAATTTGCCCTGAATTTTAGCTATCTACTGAAGAACTAAAGAGGATATATAGAATAGAAATGTCCTGTAAGTTTGGGTCTCTTAATGACCCAGAATAAGCCATTTCTAGGGTCAGAGTATTGAATTTATCCAAGCTTCTTCCATGTCAGGTTGGAAATATTGGATCCCAAAGAGAATTAATAATGGAAGATAAATAGCAATATCATCCTACGCTTTTGTAATCAGTGGAGGTTTCTTTCCTCAAAGTGAGAACATAATTCTCTGGAACCTCACTATTGCTTTTTTAAACAAACTTCAAATGATAACTAAGTACTTTTATTCCTATTCTTTAAGAATAGAAGCCCAGAAACTTCTCAACAGGTCACTGAGAAGGTCACTACCTTCTCAATGCTAGTCATACTGGGCAAGTCACTGCCAGGATAGGACAGAAGTGAGGATGGTTTGCAGCCTGACCTAAGTTCAAGTCCTGTGCTTCCAGGTTAATGGCCTGTGGGGAGATTTAACTCTTAGGTCCTCTGTTGATTCGTCTTGGAAGTGAGAATAACAATATATTTGCAGAAATCATATGCAATATTTAGAAAAGCTACTGGAATTATTTCAATTCTCTGATAGATCCATCATCATTATTATTATATAATTACAAAAACTCATGTTACTAATTTTTAATATTTAATGTATCTACCATTTTTATCACATACACTCTTTGATCTGTCCCACGTAATAAATTAGTTGCGAATCCACAGCAAGCATGCTAAGATTTCCATACTCTTCCCATATATAATACATTTTGATTGAGACAATTGACATTCACTTTAATAAATCATCACTATATCTTTCCCATTAAAAGGTCAGCAGCTGTATAAATACTTCAAAGATCCAGAAGATTGGAGAGATCTGGTTCTCTACAGATGAGTATTCATGCGAGCATTATGTTCCATCTTCTTTAGCTTAAGTTTTCCTTTTCATATTTGCTAGGGCATACATTCAGCAGAATTATATTAAATTAAATATTAAAATCATGTCATAAGGGAAGGAGGGCTAAGTGATAGCAGACACTCATGAGTGAAGTCCTAAATAAGTACATCTGTTTCTCCACAGGCCTTGGAAATGTCTTTTAAACACAGCCCTAAAGCCTAGGCAAATGGAGCGCCAAATTACCTTGTACTGTAACATCTGAGCAAGTCCACAGCTTTCTGTACAATGTAAGGTTAGAACCGTTCCGTATCATTTTAAAAGTCAGAGAAATCTTGGCCCCTAAATCAAAACTCTCGAAAAGTAGAAATTGTGTCTAATGAAAATAAGATTCCTATTTTGACTTCAGCATTAACCTATGATCAGTTTCCATTTCACAGTGAAATGAATACATATTGAGTGAAGAATTTTAAAAGTGAATGCCAGACTCTGTACACCCAGTGGGTTACAGATGGAGAAACGTGGTGGCAGAGAGCCACTCTGCTTCCTTTAAAATCCAAAAAACATTTGGAAGGAAACCCCAGAAGGAAAGACGTCTGACAGACAAATCCTCTGGGGTTTCCAGCTGCTTCGTTTGCCAAGCTTCCAAGACCCTGTTGCTTGTTAATAAAGTTCAACAAAGAGACTTTATGAACGCTGATTTCTCGGAGTGAAGCATGCACTAAAGGAGTTTATAATGGAGCTGAAGTTTCCTGCCATCTGTGCTTTCCTACTTCACAAATCCTAAGACGCGTGACTTAGGAAATCATAACCATGAGGCGCCATCGATGGGATGCTGAGCCCGAATCCTGACTCCCGATCTGCAGGCCACGGGTTAACCTCAGCATCTGAAAAGCGGCTCGACTCTTAGGATTCCACTTCAGGAACTTCCGTGTTTCTCTTCTGGTGCAAGGGAGAGGAACAGGGAGATAAAACACTGTACACTGTATGAGTTGATTCAATGTAAACACCGCGGTAGAGAAGGAATGAAAAGCGAGATCCTAACTTCTCTGATCTTTACAACAGTAGCCGCAAAAGGAGAAAAGGAAATGGACTTTGGAACTCATATTTCACTAAGACTTAAAAATAGGTAGTACATGAAAAATAATAAGAAAAACCACAAATTCTAGCTCAAAATAATATACTTAATAAATCTCAGAACTACAACGAGAGCAATATTTTTTCATAAAGCTAAATATACATTTTTTTCCAAATAAAAAAAAGGAAAATAAGTACGGCACATGCCTGTAATCCCAGCACTAGGGAGCCAGAGGCAGGCAGATCTCTGAATTCAAAGGAAGCCTGGTCTACAGAGTGAGTTCCACAAAAACCCTGTTGTGAAAAACTAAAAAAAATAAACAAATAAAAATAAAAAATTAAAAGCAATTATCATTTATACCATGGAAGTATACTGTACCTATCAAACACAAACCATTTGCTTCTACAAAACACTTAATGAAGCTTTGAACAATTAGGTCCACTAAATAATAGAAAGGAAAATAAGACAAAGTGGAAACCATTAAAGAGCTCAAACTGGCCACACAAAAATTATATGTTTAATACAGATCTATTTAACCATACTTGGTAGGGATTTCTGTTTCGATGCAGGATATAGGGATGGGGCCAGTAAACATGCCTCCTCCAAATTGCAGCAGGCAAGAGGGGAAGTAAAGTGTGCTAGAGTATACACAAAGTATATGCAGCATTAATACACAAAAAACAAAGAATGTCTATCCTCAAATCAAATGGAAAACATACAATAGAGAAAATTTTTAAGATTATTGTGCTTCTCAATTATTTTCCTTTAGGAGACAAAAGACTAGAAAGATAGTTCTAAGTGTGTAAAAGCTACATCTACATACATACACTATATATGTAGAGAGAGAGAGGCTTATTTTTACAGATATGTGTGTGCCTGAGTGTACATATGTGCATCATGTGTGTGCAGGAGCCCAGAGATGTCAGAAGAGGGCATCATAGCCCCTGGGACTGAGGTTACAGAGAGTTGTGAGCCAGCATGTAGGTACCAGAAATTGAACTGGATCTTTTGCAAGAGCAGCAAGCACTCTTAATGGCTGAGCCATCACTCCAGCCCCACATACTTTTTTTTTTTTCAAGAAACAACTCCCCTTCTTCTGTAGGGAAGGAGAACAAATAACACTAAGATTGTTTGATTAAAGCCTCAAGAAATCATTATTTTATATTTATCTGAAATTATATGTGGTGCATATAAGTATATTGTATACATACACACACTTGTGTGTGTCTTAGTTAGGGTTTCTACTGGGTTTTGATTGCTGTGATAAAATATCATGACCAAAGAAAGGGTTTTTTTGGCTTACACTTCCACATTGTAGCCCATCAATTGAAGGATGTCAGGACAGGAACTCAAACAGGGCAGGAACCTAGAGGCAGAAGCTGATGCAGGGGCTATGGAGGAGTGCTGCTTACTGGCTTGCTCTTCATAGCTTTCCCAGCCTGCTTTCTTATAGAACCCTAGACTACAGGCCCAGATGTTGCACCATCAACAATGGGCTGGGCCTTCCTACATCAATCACTAAATAAGAAAATGCCCTACAGGGTTACATACAGCCTAATCTTATGGAGACATTTTCTTAATTGAGGTTCCCTCCTCTCATGCTTTAGCTTGTGTCAAGTTGACATAAAACTACTCAGCACAATATGCCTTTAAAAAATGTTACTTAGGGTGACAATATTCAATGTTCTCACAAGAGTAATGGACAATCTAACAAAATCCCAGTAACAGAAATGAGAAACCTCCATTGAAGTTGTTGGCTAGGGTAGTCTAAGTGACTTCCAAAACATTTTACATTATTCTTGTTGCCCCTGGTTACCTCTCAGAAGTTGAAGGTAAGCCCATATTGCTGAAGACACTGAATAGTTAGGACACAGGTTTGATTTGAGCTGCATCTGACCAGAAAGCCTCCTTCCTATTATCTAGCTTCTATGGTACCAGAAAGTACTCTGTAAGCTGCTGTGGCATGTCTTTTTGTTTGCTGTGAATATGTGTTGCTCTCGTTGGTTGATAAATAAAGCTGTTAGGCCAATGGCGAGGCAGAATAAGGTTAGGTGGTACATTCAAACTGAAGATGAAGATGAAGAAGGGTGGAGTCACAGGAGACCCTGCAAGCCACCGCCAAGAGAAGCAAGATGTGAGAGGACAGGTAATGCCATGAAGCCACATGGCAAAACATAGATTAATAGGAATGGGTTGAGTTAAGATGTAAGAGCTAGCTAGCAAGAAGTCTGAACCATAGACCATACAGTTTGTAATTAATATAAGCCTCTGAGTCATTATTTTATAAGCAGCTGTGAAAGCTCGGGTGGGAGAGATTCATCTGGACCGTGAGGCTAGGTGGGACCAAGAAACTTCCCTGTACAGTAAGCTGCCAAGGTAGGGAAGCAATCAATAGTCCTACCCAGCTATGACATCTATGACTCATAACAATGACCAGCACAGCAAGATATCTGTAAGGGTGCAATAGGGGCACTCGCATGTTGGCAGTAACCACAGCTCTCTAATTGGGCTCACAGCCCACTGAACAGGAGGGAAATCATTCTTGGTACTGGGAACATAGCCAACTAGACAAGGCTAGTGAGATCATGGATCTTAGAAAAAGAGTCTACTAGCACCACTTCACTAGATCATCGTTAATTCCTAACTTTATTCTACAATGTATCCTTATACTCACATCCTGAGTGTAGCTCTCACCCTCATTAAAGAAGCTTCTCTTTCAGAAAACCACAATTAGACAATGCATAGATCAATAGATCATGGAGAGCTCCACCCCAAAGAGCACATGTACAACGTAACTCCTGCACCCAAGGCTCAGGAAACCTTCCAGAAGAGGGGATACAAAGGCTGTAAGAGACAGAAGGCCAGGAAGTCTACTTACTGTAAGGCTGTGTCTCCTAGAAATTGTTACCTAGACAAGCCCTGAACAATGATGATACCAACAGACATGCTAAGAAAGAAGGGGAAACCTCATCGGGTTTCTCTCCTATGAGATGTAACTATAGGTGAATAACCATGGGTAAAACATGCAACTAATAACTGCTGAGAGAGGAAAACTAGCTCCTCCCAAGAATGAGCCCCTAAGAGGTTATCCAATGCAAAGTGGTCAGACCTGAAACTGTATACACATAAACAACAATGAAGTCAGCAGTTTTCACTTATATAGTTGTATATTCACACACACACACACACACACACACACACACACACACACACACACACAAGTATTAAAGAAAAAGAGGTCATCAATTGAGAGAGAGTGACGGGGAAATATGGGAGGGGTCACACAGAGGAAAGAAAAGGGGGAAATGATGTAATTATATTTTAATTAAAATATAATTTTAAAAAATAAAGAACTCTCCATAAGTCTTTCCATTAACTCTGCACCTCTTACTCTGACTAGAAATGCATTCTTACCTATTCAAATTTTACGTGACTCTCAAATCTACCACTTCCATAAGAACTGCTATTCCCATGTACTGGATTAAAACAAGTTTATAGATTTGTGTTTTTAATGTAGTTACAGGGGCTGGATAGATGGCTTAGGAATTTAGAACATTTGATTCTCTACAAAAGACCTGAGTTTGGTTCCCAGCATTTACAATGGGGCAGCTCACAACCATTTGTAACAAGATGTCAGAGACCCTTGCCTGGACTCTGCTGGTACCTGCACTCATATGCACATGCCTCCGTGCAGACACACAGATGCAAATAATTAAAATTAAATCAGTGATAAAAATCTTTAATTGCAAGAAAGATTTGGAAAACAAGGCCTTAAATAAAAAGCAGAACAGGGAAGCTATATGTTAAAGGAACTCAGCAATGCAGAATGAGACTGTAACCTTGGAGAGCTAGAGAAATCCACTAAAAGAACTGGCTGCTCTTGCAGAGGATCCAGGTTCAGTTCCCAGCATGCACATGGTAGCTCACAACAATTTGTCAATCTAGTTTGTGGAGGATTTCACACCTTCTGGCTTCTGGGAGCATGTACATGATATACATACATACATACAGGCAGGCAAACCACTCATACATAAATTTAAAATAAAAATAAACCTTTAAAAATGGAGTCTTAGGACAGAAGATCTAGTGGTTTAATTTCCCATAAATCTTTGTTCCTCTTCCCTTAAATGGTCTTCACTATGCTATATCAGAGAGCCAGACCTCCTTCTTTCTGCTCACAACACTGCAATTACCAGAGAAGTAGATCGTTCTAAAACAGGAAAAGAAGCACCAGTTCCTTCAATGAAAAAAATGATTAGAACTCTCAGATTTTAAGTGTTAATTGTCCCTCTCCACATTTCCTCCCTTACCCTATTCTAGTTTCCCTTCATCTCTTTATTACGTGCTATTCTATTTCCCCTTCCTTGGAAGATCCCACTTTCTGGTCTCCCACTAGGTAGCTTACCTCTGTGGTTATTTGGACGGAAACACACATATGACCTAACTACAAAATATACTTGTGCGATAGTGGCACAAATGATACAGAAGTAACCAACCACTTTATGGCTCGATTCAAGGCCTGCTCCACAAGATGAAACACATTCCTGACACTACTAAAATGGTGGAGACAAGAGATGGTAAGGGCCTGGGGGGAAACCTGCTACTATTATTCTGCTAAAGAAATATAACAGTAAAATGACTCCTAATGACATATTACTACACCCATCGATTGTTGAATCACTCAACTCCCATTGAAGAACCTTCTGTTTTCAGTGTTGCCCAAAACTGTACAATGGGTAAAGAGTGAGAGACTTTGGCATACCAGCCCTAAATGGGATGTCTTTATCAAACCTCTGCTCTCAAGGCTCAGGGATCCAAGTGGAAGAGTAGGCAGAAAGATTGTAAGAGTCAGAGGTGATAAAGAACCCCAAGGAAATATCATCTTCTAGACACCAGGACTGATACACATATGAACTCACAGAGACTGTGACAGCAAGCACAGGTTCAAAACTGACCTAAGAAGGGGAAGTGGACACAAAGTTCCACCCATAACCAAGAAGCTATTTGCAATTGATGTCTGCTGAAAAAAAGAAAATTAGTTTTCTCCAGTGGAATGTGACTGTGTCTATCAACCACACTCCAGGGTGGACCCCATGCCCAGGATACAAAACAGACCCTTCTTTCCTTCCTTTTTCCTTCCTTTCTTCCTTCTCTTCTCTTCTTTCTTTCTTTCTTTCTTCCTTTCTTTCTTTCTTTCCTTCTTCTCCTCCTCCTCCTTCTCTTCCTCTTGCTCCTCCTCCTCCTTCTGCTGTTTGTGTTAGTTAGTGTGTGTGTGTGTGTGTGTGTGTATGTGTGTGTGTGTGTGTGTGTGTGTGTGTGTATGAGAGAGAGAGAGAGAGAGAGAGAGAGAGAGAGAGAGAGAGAGAGAGAGAGAGAGAGAGAGAATATGAGAATTTGATGTGGAATTAGGTGGGTAGGGAGTTAGGGAGGATCTTGGAGGCATTTGGGAAAAAAAAGAATGTGATTAAAACATATTGTATAAAAAAGAGTTTTAAATTAAAAAAGAAAAAAGAATTCACAGATCTGATCCCTCTACGACTATGCAGAAAAGATAGAACAGCTTTTAAATTCCTTTTTTAATACAGGGAATTAAAATTGGAGCTTTCACATATTAGGCAAGTGCTCAACATTGAGCTACACACAAGCCTTTTAAGTTTATTTATCTATTGAATGCATCTGAATACTTGATATCAACATTCATTGTGAAATTGTGAATAAACTGAAACACAAACCTTCATAGAACTGGACAATTTTAAAAGTCTTTATGTAGAATTATTTTCATCTGAAGTCTTACTTTGGAATAAATGTTTTGGGGATAAGATTCACTAATCAATGTTTCTGTAAGAAAATATGAAATGAATTATACAAAAGGTTAATTATAACAGACGAAATTAAAAAAAGCTCTTGAGTATTAATTTAGGACTGAATTCTGATTATTCAGGAAAAGGAAGAGTGTCCCCTGGAAAGATGGCAAGCTTCTGATGCCTTAATGACAATTTCCTGCCAGCTAAAGGATTATGACTACTCTGCCCTAAATTGTTGAAAAATATAAACATTTTGAACAAGCTCATCATACTATTTCCACACCATTACCCACCAAAGATCCCCAAAACAAACCTTCCTGAGCACAGGAGGTAATTTGATGCCTAAGACAGTGAGGAGGTAAATGTGTATAAAGGTATTCTTTTTTCACCTACATGTTTAAGTGTAGTACAATCAAATATTTCCATAGATTAAGTTTTCTCAGCTAGGCAGCAATTTACCTCAACCACATAGATTAGTAATTGCCAGGCTACCAGTAGGAAACCAGAATTCCAAAAGCTGCTTTTGTTTTTAGGACTTTAACCAGGCTTGACAAAAACTTTCAGATCCAGAATCCAGTTAAAATGATCCAAACATATGATCTGATTCTGTCTCTCCAACACCACATGTCCCCTGAAAGTGACCCACAATGTTTCTGGGTCCATGATGTCTGGCCTCCTAGTTGACTAGGAAAAATAAAAAGACACAAAACTAAAAGCTAAGTGTGTAATGGGGTGGAAAACAGAGAAGAAAGAGTCAGAGAAAGTTAGAGCGCAAAGTGAATAACCATAAAGCCAGAAGACTTGGAGGAGCTTGAAGCTGATGAAAAAAAAAGAAAAACCAAGATCACAGCTCACATCGTAGGGGGAAGGAAGGATGTGAAAGCCAGCTGGAATCAGACAAAGCAAGGAATCCAGGAGCCAACAGAAATCCAAGGACAGAAAGTATTGAAGATTGAAGGGAACAGGAAATTTATTGGAAAGCGAGTTGTTTTTCCTTTTGTGTCCAATGCAATTCTATTCCAGACTGAATTCTCTTGACCTCAGGGAGGGCAGAAGGGAAGTCAGAATTCACAGCCGTCTCTCCCTAACTTGAGCCCCCATGAGCAGAGGCCAAGAGCTGAGGAAAGACACTGAGAGGAAGCACAGTAGGAGCCCAGGTTGACTATGGTTGGTAGACAGTGGCATCACCTTCCAGCATGGGGCTCACCAAGACAGGGTGAAGGGAAAACAAAGACAGCTGGGAGCCAAGTGCGAGCTGCTGAGTCAGAGCTTCCAGCAGATTCAATAAACCCCACAACTGATTCCTCTCATGACGACAATGGAAACAGGAGTACACATTCAATGTTTTGGAAGTAGAATTTCCTGAGTTTCCCAACCTAACTCTGCTATTTGCTAGCTGCTGGCTATGAGCGAGTTATTTGACCATTGTGTGCCATACTCATGAAATCCATAAAACAGACTACTATGATGGTTAAATAAGCAATCAGATTAACACCTTGAATGTACTCAGCATCCAACAGTGGTAGCAATACAGCTATAAAAAGTGCTTGAAGCAGAAGTCCATACAAAATAATAAAGTTTGATTAAAGAAGATGAAGATATGTTGTAGAGTATTATTTTAAGATGTCTTACTTTTTTTATGCTGTGGGACATTGGTTTAACGATGCAAAGATGTATTGCATTCCTTTATGTTTCATTTGTTTAACTCTGAGAAGCTGTGGTACTTTGCCTGTCTAAAACACCTAATTGGTCTAATAAAGAGCTGAATGGCCAAAAGCTTGGCAGGAAAGGATAGGTATGGCTGGCAGGCAGAGAGGATAAAGAGGAGGAAAACTCTGGGAGGAGAGATCAAGAAGCCAGAGAACATGGAGAACAGGAAGCAAGGGGTCAGCCACACAGCCACACAGTCAGCCTCGAAGTAAGAGCAAAAGTAAGACATGCAGAAGGAAGAGAAAGGTAAAATCCCAGAGGAAAATGGTAGATGGAATAATTTAATAAAAACTGGCTAGAAATAAGCCAAGCTAAAGCTGGGCATTCCTAAGTAAGAATAAGACTCTATGTATTTATTTGGGAGCTGGGTGGTGGCCTCCAAAAGAGTAGAATGAAAAAACAACCAACTACAAGGATATAAAATGATTACACATTTTTATAAAACATCAAGAGACACACTTCCTAATGGATAGGAACTAAGATGTGGACCGAGATTCTGTCCTTGTTTCTGCATATGCATGCCAGGCATGCCTAGTCAGGAATCCAAATGTGTTCAGATTTGACCTAAAGTTATTTGAAAAGTCATAATGTAAAAATAGAGAAATATTTTTCTGTGAGTTTAAGGATAACTATTTAGAGCACACTTAGAAGTTATACTGATTTAGAACGGTGGCAGTAGTAAGTTCCCCTCTAGGATCCAGGACCTTACCAGCAACTGGGTATTGGCTAGGTTTACAGAAGAGGCATGAATTCCTTCCTAAGAGAGCTATTGGTTGCCCCTGAGATATATCGCTATCGAACTCTTGAGGATAGCTGTCACCCATTGCTGTGATCCATAGGCTTCACAGTTGGATAGGATATTGATTGCTTTCTCCTTTGGTGGCTTGCATACATATCACCTTCAGATACTGTGAGAGCTAGTCCTCAGAAGTGAAGCATTTGAGTCAGATCCAGCTCATCTTCTCTAAGTTTTGTATCTAAAGTATGATGTCTTCTGTTTTTCCCACTTCCCCTTTCATAGCACCTGTATCCTACTATCCTCCTTCCAGCTCTCATCAAGGAAGCATCTTTTTGCACAGAGACAATTTCAGAAAACCATAACTGGTCAAAATGCAGAGAATATTGATGCTGGGCTGCCCATCTCCTATTGATACATCATTTACAACACGAACCCTACACCCAAGGTTCAGGGAACATTGCAGAAGAGGGGCCAGAAAATTTTAAGAGCCAGAGGACCAGGATATCTGCTATGAGATAGTGCCTTCTAATACAACAGAGAAGCTGTACCCATGCAAGCTCAACAATATAATCCCCTAAATAAAGCAAGGACTATGGCAATACCAATTGACACCAACATGAATGAGGGACATCAAATCCCTACTCCTAGATGAAGACCTACTGCTGTGGGATGGTCTGTATGTCAAATTGCTCTGATTGGTCAATAAATAAAACACTGATTGGCCAGTGGCTAGGCAGGAAGTATAGATGGGACAAGGAGAGAGGAGAATTCTAGGAAGTGGAAGGCTGAGTGAGAGAGTCACTGCCAGCCGCCACCATGACCAGCAGCATGTGAAGATTTCGGTAAGCCACAAGCCACGTGGCAAGGTATAGATTTATGGAAATGGATTAATTTAAGCTATAAGAACAGTTAGCAAGAAACCTGCCATGGCCATACAGTTTGTAACCAATGTAAGTCTCTGTGTTTACTTGGTTGTGTCTGAGTGGCTGGGGGACTAGCGGTAGACAGAGATTTGTCCTGACTGTGGGCAAGGCAGGAAAACTCTAGCTACAACCTACAGGAGATTTAATGGCTGTTACGAGAGAGAGACTCAACTTCCCCAGGAACAAGTGACCTGATAGGTTATCCTATCCCAAGTGGTCAGCCATAAACATATACATATGAGCAACATTAAATGGACTCAGTAGGTTGTATTTGCATATACATATATACATGCATATATATGTAACAATAATGATTAAAGAGGAGGATGTCATAAACTTTAGAGGGAGTCGGGGAGACAGGAGTTTTATAAGGAGTTTAAGTAAAAAATCTGATAATTTATCTTTACTAGGAAATGATAGTTCAAAATCTCAGCCTTAAAACAAAAGAATGAAGCAACTTTTAATGTGAGCAACTTCTTAATTAGAGATACATCTTTTTTTCTAAGCAATAGTATTTATTTAAATATAAAATAATCCCTTAAAGCACATAAACATGGTTAAAAATAAGAATTTTGGAGTGGTGAGGATAATAGACTGATAGATATGGCAAAGTAGGATAGCTCTAACAATAGTCAAATCAAACACAATCAGTCTTTAAACTCTTCTAAAGTTAGTGAGTAATCAGGGTATTTATTGGATTTTAAGAGATTTATATCAAAATAACAGATAAATGCAGAATATGAAAGTAGAAACTTTCTTTTGATAGCATACCACATATATGTAAAAGAAGAAACCAATTGTGTGATAAGAGAGAGGAGAGAAAGAACAAGAGAGAGGTAGACTAGATCAAGAGTGGAAAACGTCATAATAAAAACGTATTTTAAAGGTTGATCAATGAGCAATACATTGACTGCATAGTATGAAGTTCTGGTGTGTGATTGCACAGTAGGGTGAATATAAATAACAATAAAATGTATATTTTACAAAATTAGAAGAAATTATTTCAAAGGTTTTCATCATAATGAAATAAAATGTTTGACTTATATTTATTTATTATTTATTTATTCATTCATTCATGTGTTTACCCCAATTTTAGTACCATAAACTGAATCAAAACACCATATACAAGCAGTATCTTAAGATCAGGGCTCAATAAAGAGCTGAGACTGGTAATAGTTAAAGTAGTTGTCATAGTGTAAAAGGTTACAAAATCGAACTATGAATGAAGACAAAAGGCTAAGCCTTCTCCAACAAAGTAGACCGAGTATCATGTTGACTAAACACCTGATCAGTTTAATGTACCATTACCAAAAACAAGAGACCAATCCCTCCTTGAAAGGAGTAATAATATGCAGACTCAAACTATGTCTATAATTTTTCCTACTGTGTCTAATATTCAATCTGAATTTAGTAGTCATACAAGGAGGGCAAATATATAAAACAAATTTAGTACAAATATGCATATTAAAATGATCAGATACAGAATTCAAAGCAATCCATAAATATTTGAGATATAAATACTCATAATAAGACAGTAGACAAGCCTAAAATCTAGTTTTAAAAATCACAAAAGACATTTTAACTCAAAATTCTAAAAGCTACAGTGAACATACTGGGGCTGGGGGAATTTTTTTTTTCCTATAAGTAGCTGTCTAAAGATCATCACATTTCTTTACATGAGAAAGGAAAGAACGATTTATCACTTATAAACACAGGTGGCTGTTGGTTAATTTTTTTTCAGAGATGAGGAAGGAACAAGGTATATGTAAATAGATATCAAATCTCTGTTTGTTAGTTTGGTTGGTTGGTTGGTTGGGGTTTTTGTTGTTGTTGTTGTTTTGGTTCGGTTTTTTGAGACAGGATTTCTCTGTGCAATTTTGGTACCTGTCCCAGATCTTACTCTGTAGACCAGGCAGGCCTCGAACTCACAGAATCCGGCTCTGTCTCCCGAGTGCTGGGATTAAAGGCATGTGCCACCACCGCCCGGTGATACCAAATCTTAGAGGAAACCAAGAAGGGACTTGCAGACCTTTTCCTCTACAACCTGTTGATCAAAATAGTTTAAAGCCATCTTTATTGCCTTTAAAGAATTATAAAACTGAGACTATGGAGAGGAATCATTGGCTTGGGGCTTGTACCTGTCCTGATTTCATTTCTGTTTTACTGGTAAAATATCTGGAAAGGGTAACTGAAGAGGAGAAAGAGGTTATCAGCTCAAAGTTCCAGGTAAGAGTTCAATCAGGGAGGCTACCTAGAAAACAGGACCCTAAGAAAGACAAAGAGATTGCCCAATGACAGAGAAATGGATGAGATCTACATGAACAACATGGACGTGAGTGGGGGTAATGAAGGGCAAGGTTCGAAGGAAAGAGAGCTTAGGGGAGCGGGAGAGCCCAGCTGGATCAAGAACAGAGAGGGAGAACAAGAAATAAGAGACCGTGATAAATGAAGACCACATGAGAATAGGAAGAAGCAAAGTGCTAGAGAGGTCCATAGAAATCCATAAAGATACCTCCACAATAGACTACTGGCAATGGTTGAGAGACAGCCCAAACTGACCTACTCTGGTGATAGGATGGCCAAACACCCTAATTGTCCTGCTAGAAATCTCATCCAATGACTGAGGGAACCAGATGCAGAGATCCACGGCTAGGCCCCAGGTGGAGCTCCAGGAGTCCAATTAGCGAGAAAGAGGAGGTATTGTATGAGTGAGAATTGTTGAGACCAAGATTGGAAAAAGCACAGGGACAAATAGCCAAATGAATGGAAACACATGAACCATGAACCAATAGCTGAGGAGCCCCCAACTGGATCAGGTCCTCTAGATAAGTGAGACAGTTGATTAGCTTGAACTGTTTGGGAGGCATCCAGGCAGTGGGACCGGGACCTGTCCTCAGTGCATGAGCTGGCTGTTTGGAACCTAAGACTTATGCAGGGACACTTAGCTCAGTCTGGGTGAAGGGAGGAGGGGACTGGACCTGCCTGGACTGAATCTACCAGGCTGAGCTGAATCCCCAGGGGAGTCTTTTTCCTGGAGGAGATGGGAATGGGGGGTGGGCTGGGGGAAAGGGGGGTGCGTGAGGGGGGAGGACAAGGGAATCCGTGGCTGATATGTAAAATTAAATTAAATTATAAAATTTTAAACAAAGGGGAGAAAAAGAGTTAAATCATAGCAGAGAAGCCACTGCGGCAGGAGCTTGCATCATGGCCATAGTCAAAGACAGAGACAAACAAATGCATTTGTGCAACTTGCTTGCTTGTGCTCAGCTCCATTTCTCCACTTACATAGTCCAGGATCTCCTTTCTAAGGAATGGTGCTGCCCACAGCAGGCTGGGTCTTCTATATCAATTAATTATTAAAGACAGTACCCCAAGGACATATTCACAGGCTAAACCAATACAGGCAAGCCCTCATTAAGACTCTCTTCCCAGGTAATGCTAAGTGGTGTCAAGGTGATAATTTAAGCTAACCATCATACTGCCCAAGCATAAGGACCAGAGCTCAGGTTCCCATCACCAGCATAAATGCCAGGTGAGTATGAGGCTCACCTGTAATCCTAACACTCAGGAGGCAGAGACAGAGGATGTCTAGAGCAAACTAGCAAAATTAGCAGTATCAGTAAGCTTTAGGTTTCAGTGAGATACTTGCCTCAATGTATAAGGTAGAGAGAGACAAAGGAAGACACTTGATGTCAACCTCTGGCCTCCAAACACATGCACACATCTGCACATGTATCTGCATACACATGGGCGTACACACATTCAAACACTTTACACACACACACACACACACACAACATACATACATACATGCACACATAAAAATTGTGAAACCTAAAATTATAGAATCCAATAAATTAGACTGACCAAGTTAGACAAATTTGAAGAAGGAATTGGTGCAAAGGAATATAAGAAGAAAATATACATACTGAACATGGGAAGAAAAGAATAAAATTACAGAAAAAATGTAAACTATACATAAGTATCTAGTTATCAGAATTGCCACACACCACTAGCCAGACAAATGAAAACAGTCTCAATGTATGTGATTGGAAATCAAAAAGAGAGTGAAAAATGCATTATTATCAGACAAAAGACAAATAGCTGATATTGCTTGTTAAGCTTTTCATTGTAACTGCCAAGAAAGTTGCATTTTGTATGGCTGCTATGTATTTAAATTATTTATTTATTATTTATTAATTTAAATTATTTGTGTGATATATGCTTATATTAATATTCATTTGCATCTACTGTATTATACACACATACATACACATTGCCTAGTCTACAAAAATAAGCAAAGACATTTTTGGGTGGTACTAAGGACTGAACTCAGAGACTTGTGCATGCTAGACTCTAACCATTCTGAATTCTCAACCACTCTACCATTTTATTTTGTGAGAGTATTTCACTGAGTTTCCCATTGTCTCACTAAGCTGCCTCCTTCCTCAGCGTCCCCAGTACCTGAGCTACCAGGCTGTTGTTTTCTTAAAATTATATTTATCTATTTGTTCATTTACTTATTTAGTGTTTGTGGGTTGTGTGAGTGTGTGAGTGTGTGAGTGTGTGTGTGTGTGTGTGTGTGTGTGTGTGTGTGTAGAGGTCGGAGGACAACTTGTGGGACTTGGTTCTCTCTGTATACTAGGTGGGTCTCAGGACTGAAGGTCATCAGGCTTTGTTGCAACTGCCTTTGCCCACTAATCCGTCTCACCAGCCTGCAGATCGATCGGCAGGTTTTCAGTCAGGGGACTGAAGTGAATTCTCCTAGCTGAAGAAAAGCAGTCCCCAGTGTGAGACTGGAAATGAATGAATGAATGAATGGTGAGCAAGGGAAAGGGGAAACACACGCACAAATATAAATTAACAGGGACTGAGTAAATACGGTTTATAAATATCCCATGTGGAGAATAAATCCATATAACAAGAAGTATCTGAAGCCAAAGGGCAGCAGTGGGTCGTGTGATAGCTTCAGTTTAAATGTTATTAAAGCAATCATATTCTATTTTAGTGAGTCAAGGTTAGATGTTGACAGATTATAGCTAACAACTATGAACATAATTGTAAAAAAAAAAAAAAGCCTATAACTGACATGTTAATTCAGCAGGGAAATTAAAAATACGTTATTCCAAAATAAAGCAAAAATGAAGGAACAAAAGGGAACAAGTCACCAAAGAACATAAAATAAACAGAAAGCAGTGAGGTTGTTTCTTTTTCTAAAACTTCATCTCTAGTCCTCTCAAGTTCTTTAGTAAGTACACTAAAGCTACACAGTCACAAATAAAATGTATAGAGTTCAGATGACTCTTCCACTAAATTTAAGCAGAAATAGCATACATAGAGTTTTTTGTTTGTTTTTTGTTTTTCAAGACAGGGTTTCTCAGGGTAGTTTTGGTTCCTGTCCTGTATCTCGCTCTGTAAACCAGGCTGGCCTCGAACTCACAGAGATCCGCCTGGCTCTGCCTCGCAAGTGCTGGGATTAAAAGCGTGCGCCACCACTGCCCGGCCATACATAGCGTTTTTAATTAGAGAGACGTGAGCACCTAACTTTACTACTTTGATTGTTTTTAAGAGGTCACCTCTAATTCATCAGGATATTTTATATTGAATGTGTACAATGAAATTTTAGGGTGGAGGCAAGCTAGTCTATGTACAAAGTCAAATCGTAAGATGCACAGCCAGCTGTGATACTTTGGGAATGGGGGAAATGTTGAAAAGAGAAAAATACCCTGTTTTCTAGCCTGCTGTTAGCAAGCATGGCATTCTTTCACATTCAGACGTTTCTATCAATCCCAACTGCAGCCAAGTTATCTCATAACACATCATCCAGCCCTGTATATCATCTTATCTACCAAATTCAACAACAAATAAGAGGTAAAGTTCCTTGTGGTTTATTTACAGCATTCAAATTTCATTTTCATCCTTTCTTCACCATCAAATCCTGGCTGAGGTCTATGTAATAAAAAGACAAGTCACAAACCATAACAACACCCATCCACTGGTACTAAGGCAAGACCCGAATGATAACATGAGCTTGTTATCATTAATTTTGTACTAATTTCACAATTATGCATTACATACTAATGTGCCAATCATTGCTGTAGATTTTCCCAAGTATGTGACACTTGGCTTGTCCTCTGTAAAGATGTACAGTCATTCATTTGTTTAAGAAGTACAAATTGATCATCAGAACTAACCAGTCATTTTGTCAGGTGTGGTAAGTCCAATGATGGGTTGTTTCCTGGTCTTAATGGGCTTAATATATGGCAGAGAGTTATATTCCAAATAATCACCAAATAAATGGATAACCCACATTATATACAATAGTTCACGTTACAGTAAAATCATAAACAAGGCTAATGGGAAGGGGTTCATGAGAAAGTGGCACTCATATCGAACACTGAAGACTGAATAAAAGCTAATTGAGAAATATCTTCTAGCAGAGGAATGAAACAAGCAAAGGGAACATGGTTTATAGAGAATTCAAATAAGGCCACTGTGGCAAAAAAAAAAGACAAGAATAAAAGGGAATAGTTTAAGATGAGATGAATGAAGGACTACTGGAGGCTTCAGAGACCCAATTGTTTGTCCATTTCTAAAAACAATGGAATTCACATAAGGTTACGAAACAGAGTAATGGCATGATTTTACTTGAAATACAAAACTTCTCGACTGCCAAGACAGTAGGTTGGAGAGGAAAATGAAAGTAACAAGGGTAAGACAACAGTCTCATCATACCGAGGTCACATAAAGCTGTTTTAGAATTGTAGTGCTGATGAAGTTGGAAAATAGATACATTTAAAATGAATTCAAGAATGGAATTCCAGGATTCTATAATTCTTTGAAAGTGATAGAAACAGAGAAAAAGAAGCCTTCTGTTTTTGACTTTGTAGAAAGAAACGAATTGTGAGCAGATTCTTTGCAACAGGAAATCCTGGGGAAAGCCCATGGTTGGAAAGTGTATTAGTAAGGGTTTTGATGGTTATGATAAAACACCATAAGAATTATTTTAGCTTACAGTTCCATATCACAGTCCATTACTGAAGGAAGTCAAGGCAGAAACCAAAGGAAGAACCAGGAATCAGGAACTAATGCAGAGACGATGGACAACCGCTGTTTACTGGCTTGACTTTCATGGCTTGCTCAGACTACTTTCTTGTAGCACCCACTCAGGGGTGGCACTGCCTACAGTGACCTGAGCCATCATGCTTCGATCATAAATCAAAAGATAATCACCATCACTCATCAATCATAAATCAAAAGATAATCACCATCACTTATCAATCATAAATCAAAAGATAATCACTACAGTCCTTTCCACAGGCCAATCTGATGGGGGCATTTTCTTAACTGAGGATCCCTCTTCCCAAATGACCCCCAGAATGTATGAAAATTCAATAGCTAGGAGGATTTGTGTACAGAACAAGGATGGTTTTCCACAGAAAACTAGCCAGCACAGAAAGAGAGAACATGAATGCAAGTAGGAAATGTTCATTATCAATTCCTGTTGAGATATCTAAGTGCAGAGTGAAGCTCAGAAGAGAGCTGAAAATATAAAAACCAAGAACTGGGACACAAATAATAACCAGGACCATGAGAGGAGACAAGCTGTAGGACAGACGGACATGATGGCCCAGACAGACTGGCAAGGACACAGGGAAAAAAGAGCTGGACCAAAGAAGTGGTTTGTAAGGTGTATTTAGGGAACAAATGAGAGCATCACAGGCAGAAGAATTGGCAGGTGTTAAAAGAGAATCTTCCAGAAAAGCACGTAAGAGTCTAAAAGTCGTGTCTTTTGATTGCCTCATTATTAATCCTAGTAATTTTCATTTTCTCTATATCTTCATCTTAACAGATAAAGTGGACACCATCACCTATCAGCCTGCTGTTAATCACCATCCACAAAGCCCACAAAATGTACAAATCAAAACACTGGAGCATCCATACAACTATAATGATCACCTAAGCAATAAAAATCACCACGTGATTTCATCCTGAAACATAAATGTTAGGGATTCTTGATTGTGTAAGACCAACTGACTGCTAAAGAATGTTGACAGCATGCCAGGAAGTTCACAGCAGAATACATGGGAATTACCCGCAAGGACGTGGGAGGAGATGGAGCACGACTTTCCGCTTCACCACTCCCACCATTGGGTTTTCATCAGAGGACCCTGGTCAATCCTTTCGTGCCTTTTTTAATCAGTACGTATTGCTTGTAGAAAATAACGGATTCCATTGCGGCACTTCCCTATGTGTGTATTGTACACTGTGATCGTATGTACTGCCTCACTACCCTCGCCTAACCCTCCTCTTCCTCCTGAGCCTCTTCATTTCTCCCCATCTCTATTTTCATTGTTTCTTCGTTTGTTTCATTGTTTCTTTTCTGCCCTCAGGCGACAAAGAAAACATGCAATGCTAGTCTTTTCAGGCTCTGGCTCATTTCACGAGACGTGGTGACTTTCTGTTCCAGGCACCTACCTGCAAAGAACTTAATTTTGTTCTTCTTTCTGAATCATCACTATTGTGTGATATGCTGTGTCTTCTATATTATATCCATTCATCTGTTGATAGACACCGAACTGATCCTAGGACTCTTGCAAATAGCCCTGGCCAATTAAGGAGGCACAAACTGTCTATAAATCAGCCCATAAATGCTGAGTCCTACTGGTGGATCCAAGGTTTCAATTGCACCTGTTGGAACACTGGACTGAGACTGCACCATAAGAAAATGTATAACTACTTTTAGAACAGTTGGTGTAACGTCACATAGCAAAACTAGACTAGCCCACTAAAATACTAAAATAAACTACCTTGTTTACTAGGTGAACAAGCACCTATAATTAAAAAGGCCAATAGCCAAGGCCTCGCAGAGCCCTTGACTCATAACAGGTTTCAGCATTTAGAACGATTACAGTTCTTGGGGAAATGCAGGAATGATTTTATTATGCAATGGCTTTATTCAAGTTTGTTTAATTTTGTTAATACAGAAAGACATTAGGGCTAGTCAACGCTCTGGCCTGACATGTGATTTTAAATAGTAGTATGTCTTCCTAGTGTGCATTGGCTTCATTCCTTTTTCTAACCCACAAGGTGACATGCTTGTAGTCTGTTATACGTTACAAAGGTATTGTCCTTGAGAGAACGCCTCTGGATCTAAATTGCAGTAGATAATGCATCCCTTCTAAGGAAAACACACAGACATGATCACTCCTGTAGGCCACCTGCAAATGGTCCGGGGGAGGGAAATTGCTAGGCCTACAAGACGAGTCTACTGGTTCACAGCAGAGAGGGTGAAAAGACTTTTCAGCTACAGAGCGGCACACTGACACAGAACTGCTGCAGACAGGGCCCTGCCATACAGAGCTGACACAAAGGGATGAGAGGGTGAGGTTGATGGGAAAGAGGCTGTGCGGGAGGGTGGGGGCGCCCTAGGCCGCGAGGTGGTACCTGCGCCGGGTCCAGCGCCCCTGCCACTGACTCTCCGCTCCACAGATGCTCGCGGAGAAGCTGCTGGTAGCTGAGGCAGTGCTTGGCAGCAGATGGTAGATTCCCCATGCCGCAGCCTGGGTGCCGCGGGCGGTGTTAGATCGCAAGGCCTGAGCCTGGAAGACGTAGAAGGCAGCCGGGAGCGCGTCCCGCGGGTGCCCGCACAGGGTCCGAGCTGCACTGCGGCGGCGCGGTTCCCGGGCAACGCCCAGGCAGGGGTGCAGCTGGCACCTTAGTCCAGCGCCGAGACCCAGAACCCAGATGGGAACAGTAAAGTGAGGCAGGGTGGCACCCCCGCCCCACCCCGAATGTGGATCTGTCAGGGTTGACTGTCTGCAGGTGCCCACCCACCTACTCATGCCTGAGTCAGAGCTGTGGGGAAAGACAGTGGCCTCTGAGAGGAAAGAGCACAGGGCTCTGTACAGACAGTGTTTCATTCCCAACCACAAGCCTGTAGGGTTGTCCCTCAGAATTCGTTTGAGGTCTTGTGTCAAAACTCTTTGAAATTGCTGAGGCGCTTTGCTATATAAAAAAAGCATAAACTCTATAAAAGAGAATCCTAAATTAGGGGAGATCCTGGAGGTAGGCAGCACACCATGAAGTTGTCAGTAAAGCCGATGGTGCAAGACAAAGGTTGAATGAAATGCTGGATTCCTTTTGTTGGTTTGTATTTATTGATTTCAGTGGTTCTCTCCTTCCACTACCATGTGGGAGTCAGGAATAGAACTCAGAGGGTCGGTCTGCCTTGGTCTGGCCACCCTTACCATCTCCCTGGGCCTGAAGATCTGTTTCTTGTTAACAGAAATGGCACAATAACCAGAGGCTAGATCCATTCAAACAAAAACAAGTCCTTGGGAGATTAGGACCGAAGATTTATATGGTAGCCTTAGGACCGGACAACCCCTGCTTCCTTCTGCCTACTTCACAAACACTCTTAGATCGCAACACCCTGATACTCTTCAGTGTGGAGGCTGTAGCTTGCAGTTAATAAGACACAATCACGGAGAATAGTCTTGTGCAGGGGTCCCTGCAGTCTCCCAGAGACCCAGCTAGGTGTCTATGGCCAAGATGCTAGCTGACCCTACTGTTTCCACAGCTAGTAAGAATCAGGAGTGGACTGATGCATACACTTGCATGCACAATGGAGTATACAAAGTTTAATTTCTGGAGCGTAATATGAGCAGATGTTCAAGGGATTCACGATCCAGACCTGTTAAGGAATATTTTTTATTAATTCTTGGAGAATATCATACAAGGTATTTTGAACATATTCACTCCATTTACCCCAAATTCTCTCAGCCAGACTCTTCACCCCTTCCATCCAAGCTTAAGGTATCTTTTATAATTGTCCTTTCCTCATTTCAACCCCAGCTACAATGAAATTTTGAGTTCTGCAGTTCTTTATTGTGAGGACTATCCTGTGCATGATAAGATTATATAATATATTATATATATATATATATATATATATATATATATATATATATATATATCCATGGATGTTTCACTTGTATGATCATGTCTGCACCACAAATTCGAAGTGCCTGAAGAAGCAAAAAGAGGATGTCAGTTCTTCTGGAACTGGGGTTAGAGATGATTGTCAGCCACCATATGAGTGCTAAGAACAGAATTTGGGTCCTCCGCATAAGCAGCCAGGGCTCTTAACCATTGGGCCATCTTTCCAGCCCCACATGGAAAGAATTGACCCTACCCACTAAATATCAGCTGTTATGTAAAATCACCATTCCTGATACACAACTGTTGATGTGGCTGCTGCTGCTGCTGTTGCTGATGATGATGATGGTGGTGGTGGTGGTGGTGATGATGATGATGATGATATTTGCTGAGCATTTATCATGGACCACATACAATTCTAAGCACTTCCTGGGGATGTCACCAACTTCACAAGGAAGGTTGTATAATTGTCATTTTACAGATTAAGCCACTTGCAGCACAAACTGCTTAATGAGAAAACCAGAACTCAACTTCAGTCTTTGGACTTCAGTCCACGTCTTCAATTGTGACGCTGATGCTGCCTTGCTGAAATCACACTCAGCCAGATATATAACATTTGAGGCATAACTTCTTTCCCATTATTTCAAACATTTCAACATTAGGTGAGACTTATTAGAAATTTAAAACCTCTCGAGATTAAGGTAACTGACTCCCCTCTCCACAAGTTGTTAAAATTGCATCAGAAACTAGAATGCCTGGGGGGAGATCTAAATATCAGGTGGAGTTAGAATCCTGGGACCACACTTTGACAAGTGGACATTCAACCATAAATATCAATATCCATTACATTAGAATCATTATTAGAATATCGACAGGGTCTTATTATTTTTATTGTCAACAGTTCAGAAGGAATCTTTACATTGTTTTTAAAATTCAGGATTTATTCCATGTATCTCAGCACTTGTCTATCTTACTTAAGTCTTTTCACAAATAGCATCAGCGGGTAGAGGTATAATAGGTGACAGTGTCGTCTTATCAGATTTGAGATCCTGAGTGCAGTTTCCAGTGCTGCAGCCATCACTACCATCCAGCAAAAATTCAACTTCTTTCCCTACCCCTCTATCTCAGCTTCAAATGGAGTCTTCAGAATTCTACACAAAATCAAAACACCCAAATAGCGTAATTAAAGGTTTTGTCCCTGTTTGGATTGTTATGCCTTTAGAAAAATGTGATTTTTTTTTCCTTTTGGTCTAAAACCTTGTTTTTTAAATAGTTCCAGGCTGACCACAGACTATTAAAAAGAATACTATCTAATTACAGAATTTTTAAAATCTCATCAAATGCAATTTCTATAATTTGAAACACATAGAATATTTTATTTGCTTTCAAATTTCTAAAGAAGTAGATGGAAAAATAGCAACTTCAGTAATCTGTACTTAACTTATAATTATCAATTGATTTCCATACACTAGGCATTAGCATAAAAGGTTTTCATGTGCTAACCCATGTAATCTTAGTAACAAGCCACCTCACATAGGCTTCTTTAGTACAGCCATTTTGGGTATGGGGAATGAGAGTTACGAAAACATCAACCAAAAGTGACCAAAGTGATCAACATTATCTAATGACTCAGGTGTCTAGAGACAGCTGTCTACATAACCAAAGTGACCCATCTCCCCAGTGACTCAGCTGTCTATAGACTCAGTCATGACCAAAGTGATAGAGCTAGCCAGTGATTCTGCTGTTGTATAGATAACCCTTGACCAAAGTGAATCATCCATCCATCCAGTGACTCAGCTGTCTATAGACTCACGACCAAAGTGATAGATCTATCCAGTGATCCAATGGTCTATAGACCCAGTTATTTGGCACCAAATCTTTGCTGGTTGCACAGACTGTCTTTCTAATAAAGTGGAAGAATTACTGCTAGATGCCATATCCCTCATCATTTGATAGGTAGATTAATTAGAATATGTGTCTCACACACAATAGGAAAAAATTTGTATAAAAAAAAACTTGTACCATCTATGAAATTCTTGGCAGCACAGGCTAGGACACTTTCTTTATTAATAAATTAATGTTTAAAGATAATCTTAAAGCCAATAATTCTAAAATATCATTCATACACTTAACTGACATTCCTCCTTTGCCATTAATTCAAGTACCTACCCTCATGATTTTATTTTTTTTAAAGATTTATCTATTTTTATTCCATGTGTATGAGTGCTTTGCCTGTGTGGGCATAAGTGCACTATGTATGTGCCTGGTGTGCAAAGAGCCCAGAAAAAGGAGTGGGATCCCCTGGAACTGGCCATTGGAGTGCAGGAAACCAAAATCTGCTCCTCTGTGAGAGCAGCAAGTATGCTTTTATGCACAAAACTCTCTCTCCAGACCTCTCCGCACCTCCATATTGCCTTGAACCACAACGAGAAGATAGAAAGTTAAGGGGACATAGGAATGGAAGGACCCTTGACCAAGTCTGGTTGAAGCCTCTTACCAGCTGAGGAACATAAGCCCAGCAGAGCTGACATTTGCTTAAAGCCCTTCTTATTTCTCAGCTCTAAACCTGCAACTCACTGAGAGTCTTTCTACCAGATTTACCTACCAGAACTGCCCAGTATAGTAAAAAAGACTGCTCCAAAGATCTTATAACCTCAATGGCTCTGAATTTTATCAGATTATAATCCCATCCAAGGCCCCTCCAGAAATACCCCCATAATTTCATCAACCAAGTAGAGAAATGGACACATTAAAATGTTCTTAGCAACCCTTTGATATATCATTTGAAATCCACAATTGTATGTAGGGTCATGCTAAGGCACATAACTGTGACTGTGCCTTGAGAAGCCCACACCAACACTTGAGCATGTCATTTTCTTTCTCTGAGCATCTCTCTTTCTCTTAACCTCTGCGTTTCAAACCTATACTAAAAGTAAGGCTGGGGAGATACCTCAGTAGGCAAAGTATTCACAGTACAAAGGTGAGAACCAGAGTTCAGATGCCTAAAATTTACTTAAAAGGCCAGATGGCCATGGCAGCTGCCCATGATCCCAGCACTCTGGGAGCAGAGATAGATCCTCAGAGCAAGCTGCTTGGCTAGACTAGCCAAGTTTGACTAGCTCCAAGTTCAGTGAGAGACCCTTCCTCAATAAATAAAGTGGAGAAGGATAGAGGAAGGCATCCAAACAGGCATGAACACACAAATGCATATGCCTGTCACACTTACACACACACATACACACACACACACACACACACACACACACGTGTGCGTGAAAAAGAAATAGAGAGTCAAGAATACACTTATAAACACCCATACCATATACCCATTCACACACCAAGTAAAAGGAAGAAAACTGTAGTAATAAAAAAGAATAAAAATGCATTTTAATAAATGGTTACTATTCTCTGGGAAGCCCATACTCATTCTCTTGGGTGTGTTTTATTCTCTCCCTGAACACCTTTCTATTTTTAATAAACTCGAACTCTGCTTCTCAATGACTCCCACTGATACGCTCTTCTGCATCTAAGCCAAAGATGCTGTTTCATCTGAATTGAGGTCCTTAAAAGATTAGAGGACTTCTCAGCCTGCTGAGGGTGATAGTGTGGAGCTTTGCCTCTGTCACTGGCCGCTGACAGCCTGTCATTGAAACAATATAGCCCAATTCACCTGATTCAGTCTTAGTTAATACCAGTCCTTTTCTGCTCAGAATTAGCCTAGCTTGTCATTTTCAGCAAAGAGATTTATTTTAAAACTGAATAAAATGAAGAGGAGAAATTGATCCTCACGTTGTAGCTCTAACTCCTGCCCAGTCTCTTCCTGCAGTGTGTGAGGTATTTGCTCTGAGAATGGAGTTCTCAGTTTAGCACATGATTACATCTGCAAGATGACCTGGCAAGCCTCGTCTTTGCTTGATCTCTTCCAGATGCAACGTATCCACTATCTCCCTTTCAAAGTCAGCATGCAGAATGCCAGCTGATAAAATGAAATGTGTTCTGAGAGAAGCAGCCAGGGAGTCCTAACTCTCTCTGATCTTGGGTGCTGATGGCGGGAGGGGAAACCAGCCCTAGTTCTCTGACAGTTCTTTGTTCTACTAGATAATTTGGCTCCTGATCGTCCTGTGACTTCTCTGAAGCTGAATCAAGGAAAGATTTAAAATTATGCATACATAAACAATAGGAGATAACAGAGACTGAGCAGTCCTGCTACACATAGCAGAGAAGTCAACACTTGGGATATGGTTTTCTTTTCATGCTATGCTGCAAATATACAGTTTCTAGTAACTTTCTTTTGATCTCTGTTAATACTTTTAATTTTTGCAACAAAATCAGAAGACACAACTTTCTTACTAAAGTATCAGCCGTTAGGAAGACAATCCTTGAGCAGATTGTCAGTACCTTGAACAGTAGGCACAGAACATGGAATGTGTACTGGTTCCCAGCTGTTAGACCTGACCCAGGTAAATAGTTTTTTAACTATTTTAAATCAATCCTGCCTAGTCACATTCTAAAAGGTTTGTTGTTGCTGCTGTCATGTGCACAAAAGATAAAGTTAGTCTGTTCCATGAGCAAGAACTCCTTAACAAGACATTTCTGTTTGTTACTCGATCCTCACAGGTTTCCAGGACAATCACAGCTCAGCCAATTATAACGAAAGTTGTTTTCATCGGGCGTCTAGGAATCTAAGGAAGCCTGTTAAGCTTTTATTCTGCCAGGCGAAAAGATCTGATTTTATTGGAGATGTTACTATTAATTTGTTTTAAAGTTCAACATTAGAGATAAAATTATTTAATTTTTGCTGTGTTGACATAAACAAAGCTTTGGGTGAAGCACAGAAGTATAGGGCAAACAAAGTTCTTGTGAAGAGTCTGTAAAGAAGAAATGTAATTGGAACTGGATGGGAAGCACAAATAATCCCATAATGTAGACAAGTTCAGGAAAATAGCCTACTAGCTCCCACTGAAATGTTAATAAGGAATATTGGGGTGTCTGGGAGCTACAGAGTTCTTCTCAGTGAGCTGGGATCCTGGAAAATTAGTGGGTCCTGAAGCCAGCTCCAGCTAGCGACTTTCTGGTTCTCTTCTTCCAAAGCTGAAGGATGGATTTCAAGGGACTTAGAGGCTGAGATTTAAAGAGTAGTGTATCGTAGATTTATGGACGGGAGCTTAAGAGGGGAAAGAGAGAGCACTGTTTAAGTAATGCACGGAGATAAGACACATGTGGTTGACAAGCAGGGAGTGACAGAGTGGGGAGGGGGTGCCTCAGGGTAAGGAAGCTCAGCATGCCAGAGAAAGAGTAATTAGGCTCTGGCCGGTGCTCTTAAGAAACAGACAGAAGAGAAAAGGAAAAAGCTAAATGTTTCTCAGGACTCAGAAATGTGGGTAGACCCCAAAACACCTCATGATGGCTCCTAGAGATGGTACTGAAGGCAAAGAGTTGGGGAAGGAGAGATACATTTTTCTCTTTATGGGCATAATTATTCCTCCTAGCTCTTTAAGCACGAACCTTCTAGTCCTTGGTCAGGTGACTGGCTGGCACAAGGGAGGAGACACATGTCTTTACCCAGTGGGAGATTATACTCATCACTGTAATAATGTGGGTGTCAAACCAAACTATGCATACTAGGAAACAAATCATTTATCTACAATTGTTTTACAAGGAATTGATGTCAAAAACAAAAATAAAAACCGTCAACATAATATTTCATTCACTCCTCATGATCTTGGATTTGATCTCAGAAACTTTCTGGATCAACGTCAGACTTCAGCATAATATTAGATGTTTCTGCTAAGGGTTCCTCTGATATGTGATAATGTTTGCTCAATGAGAGTTGAAAAAATAAAGAAACTATTAATATTTATCTTCACTACTTCAACTAAATAAATTTAAAGTGATGCAAAAGATTTAAATCTGAAATTACACGATTGGGATTTTGAGTGCCTGGAATTTTGGGCAAGATCTTTTAATAAACTTTGGTGTTTCCTTGGTTACCTTATAAATAAGAATGGAATTAAATTTAATGACAAAGCTTATACCTTCATAATAAGAATGGAATTAAATTTAATGACAAAGCTTATACCTTCATAATCTTTAATTTGAAAACATCAACAAAGTATGTCCTGAATACACTATTAGTCTTCATACACACACACAAAAAAAAATACATTGAATTGTTTACAACTACTAATAGACACAACATGCTTAATGAGTTCTGTCTTGAAATGTGTTGGAAAAGTAAAACTATTGTGAAGGCAATTAAAAACAACACACTTTAAAATTATTTATAATGCTGTTCTCACCCTGGTGACTGAGATAAGTAGATCCCAAGTTCAATGCCAGCCAAGGTAGGCTATATTGGGAGCTTCATATCAGCCTCAGACAGAGTTCTGATATACAGTAACAGAAGGCTGGTAGGAGCTTACTACAGGTGTGTCTGGGCTTTAGACTGGATTTGAAATAAGCACCCAGAGTCCCTTGTGATGTGGGCTTCTTCTTCAGGATGGCTTCTTTCCTCACTGAACACATTAGAGTTTCTGGATTCTGTGTGCTAAGACAACACTTTACATGATGCAATGCAATCATTTAAAAGGTATCTATAAGCTACTGGCTGAAAGCAATTTGTAGACTCTGCTACACTCACAGAGAGAGGACCATGGGTAATCCATGCACAAAGATGTAAATTCTAGGAAGTGAGAATTTTGGAGTGTTGACTTAGGTTCTGACTACAACAAAGGTGATATCAGACTTTCTCATTTTATTATTTTTTTTTTTAAATAGGCCACTAAAAAGACGGCCTTGTGGTTAACAGTATGGACTGCTCTTGCAGAAGATCCAAGTTTTCAGTTCCTGGCATTCTCATCAGGGTGTGTACAATACCTGTAACTTCAGTTTCAGGAAGAATCTGATACCTCTAATCTTCATGATTACTTGTGCACTCACACACAGAGAAAAATAATTAAAATAAAATAAATTTTAAAACAATATAGAGGAAAACTGTAATGGGTTGGATAGTTTTAAAATATTGGAGTGCATGTACAATCAAAGAGATAGCTTGTTTGGTAACATGCTTATTGTCCAAGCATACAGACCTGAATTCAATGCCCACCACTCATGCAAAAAGCTAGGCATGGTGGCACATGCTTGGAATCCCAGCCTGGGAAGACAGAAACAGGCAGATCTCTGGTGCCTCCAGGCAATCCAGCCTCACTTACCTAGTAAACTCCAGCCTGCTAGAGACCCTGGTGCCTCCAAAAGGTGAACAGTACTTGAAGAGCAAACCTGAAGGCCGACCTGTAGTCTTCACATTCCTGTGCACCTCCACACATATGTGAACTTGTACTTATAAACATATGCACATATGTAATAAAGTTGGACCATTTTGGTTCTCCTACTGTAAGTGACGCCTCTTCCTGTGTCCCACATCTTTGACTCAGGGCTAATCTTAATTGGTTCATTTCTATCTACAGAGTCCTGTGACATTGATGCATAGTGACATCCAACACTAGTTTAGAAAGAACCACCATCCTTTGACTAGATCACTTCTGTCATTCACTCTCATAGGCCTCTTTTGTGGCATGTCCTTGGAGAATCCACTTAACATACTTGGAGGAATTTGCACCATATAAAGGAGCCATGTGTAAACACTCAGGTCAACAGCCTCAGCCCAGATGTCAAATTGCAAGTAGACTTTATCTTTAAAAGTAGACTTCCCCGCCCATACTCTTTTCAAAGACATAGTCATCCTTTGGTCTTCCCAGCAGAGGTACCAGACATTGTGGAACAATAAATATTTGTCCCCTTTAAGGCCTTTCTTAAACATCAATCCACAAAATCTGTAAACATAAATGAACTGTCATGGTGGTGGACTGGATCTGAAATGTTCCCTCAAATGCAGATTTAAAGGCTCAACCCTCAGTATAGAAGTGTGTAAAGACGGGGGACTGGAGAGGTGACTAGGTCATGAGAACTTTATCAATGGACTAATTCACTGGTGAATTCATCTGAATGGGCTAATAGGTTAAAATCCAGTCTGAGAAGTAGAACATAGGGCCACAGTGCCTTTGAAGGGCATATTCTGTCACATTGTGTTTTCTTCCTCCTCTCCTTTTCTCACCACCTCTCCTCTCCCCCCTCTTCCTCTTCTCTCCCTCCCCTCTTCCACAGACACCACTGAGGTGAGTAACCTCCTCTGCCAGACCTCTGTGCTGCCAAGATGTTCTGTCCACTCTCAGGCCTGAAACGATGAAGCTAGCTGGCCTTGGACAGAAATGTCTAAAACTGCAAGCCAAAATAAACATTTTCTTTTTGAGTTTTTGGAATCTTTTCCCCCAAGTGTTTGTTACAATGACATTGTGTATGGCTCTAAGTTCAATGCCTCTTTAATTTTGTTTTAGTTTTTACAGAGCCCTAGTATGAAAACCTCAGGGCTTCAAGTTTGGGGTTGAAATTGTTAAGTCTGTAAAACTCTCACATAATTCAAAATGCTTCCGATAAATCAATAAAAAACAGAAAAACTTTGGAAACTCCATGAGTTACCACTTTAAAATATTTCAGGCTACATCTTTATGTGTTTCAACCACATACACACTTGGAAACACATTCTCTTTCAAGTAAGATATCAGAAGTTACTTTCAAATTAGTTCATGAAGTTTATATCCCTGAAGATTCAATTCTGTGTTAAACTGTTACTTGCCTACTTAAATATTTTATATTTAAAGCAGCTGTGACAATTCTACATACTATGTGGACACTGAAAATCAATGATGAACACTAAAATATATATAACCTATAATTAAAGCCAGTTGTTAACTTATCAACATGCAAAAAAATTAAATTAAATATTACCATTTAAATGAAAAATATATTAGAATGGCATGTTGTACATAAAAAATACAATGTTATATACAAAATTCAAAGATTCTTGGGCTCAGCAAGCAAATATGGACATCATTTGCTTCTCCAGATTTTTGTTTGGATTTCATTTCAAGGTTGAATTGCAGTATTTAAATGTTATGAATAATGTAAAATCTCCCTTAGAACCTATGACATGGAAGAGAAAATATTGTGATTTAGGGTTTCTATTACAAATACCATGTCAACAAACTTAATAAGATTTTAATAAAGAAACTGGAAAACTCTTGATATCCTATATACTTTTATAATGTACTAAAGTCATATTATAATAAAGTATTTAGATATGATTCACAACTACTTTTTATCTATGAAGACATAACTTCTTCCACAACAAGATTGTTCAATGTGAAAATCAGTCCCAGATTTTCAGAGACGTGATTGAAAAGAATACAGAGGTTGACAGGAATGAATTGAAAGCTAAATATATAAATAAGTTGTTAAAGAAAAAGGTTGTAAGGGCTCATGGCCCAGAAAATTACATGTCTAGGTTCCATGTGAAATTACATGTGTAGGTGAAATGAAATGAAATGAAAATGAAATGAAAAACTAAAACAAAACCCAAAACCTGCTCTTTTTCCTTTACTGATGAAAAGGAAAGGAAAGGAAATACTAATTAAAATGGTCAAAATGGAGTCGTTATTTAAAACCTAAGGGAGTACACTGTTCACCTGAAGAACTTTTATTGAAATTATAAATGGGACAGTTTATAAGAACAGAAAATAGAAACATTCTTAAGTGTCCAGTACAACTTCACACACACACACACACACACACACACACACACACACACACACACACACAATGTATCACTGTACTAAACTCACTTTCTAGATTGACTAACTAGGTAAGACAAGAAAAAAGTATCAAGAATCTGGAACCAAGTTCCCCTTCATAAAATAATACTCAAAGAGCAATATCATGGCTAACAGTAAATGTCTGAAGAGATTCCTTACATTTCACCTGTGTGGCTCCAAAGATTAGAGTTTGGGTTGATGATAAAATCCTACATTTATGGCAATAAAGAGTAGCTTTCAGCATTGAGTTCATGGTGAGCTAATTCGTACAACTAATCTGCACAGCTTCAGAAGACAGGTTGTCATCACTAGATGTGGTCAAATATCGGGTCAGAACAAACAAAAGTCCTGCGTTGGAGTGTTCTGTCAGTTTTCTACAGCTATTAGGGCTGCCAAGTGTTTGGTACATTCAGACATGGCCAGATCTGACGATTTTGTGCTGTGTCCTGCTCTACCTCAGACAGCATGTCCCAAATGTCTTGTATTCAGTAGATGTCTAAGAAATTACAAAAATGTCAAAGAGCTATTTTTCTGTCACAATAATGAGTCCTTAAATTACTTAAGTGGCAACACCAGTCGAAAGACATAATCCATGCATTAGGAGCTGGACAGACTCTTATAGCGTTTCCTGCTGTCCTGGCAAAAAGACCAACGAGGGGGACTGGGACTTAAAAGGACTTGCTTTTCATAGCCAAGGAGAGAAACAAAGGAGGCTGTTTTTGGCTGGAGGCCCAAGTCATGACAAATAACCACCATTAATTGGTGAAATAAAGCCAAATCCATTCACGTGCTCTGAAACTCACAAGTCAACAAGAGCCTCACTTCTTCAATTTTCAGATGAATGGCAGCTTCACACTTCTGAAAGGAAGCCATTGCTTCCTGGAAGGATTTAATATATATATATATATATATATATATATATATATATATATATATATATATATATATATATATATATACTAGAAGACTTGCAGTCACATTTAAAGTCACCATCTTTGATGATACATTGCCAACATTTCAGATAGTTGTTTTCCTGACTTTGCATTTCCTTCCACAATGAAACAAAAAAATCAGCTCAGTGGTAAAGAGGGCATCGAGTATACCCAAAATCTGCAGCTTGATACCCAGCATCATCACTAATAAATAAACCCAAAATCAGTAGAGTCAAGTAACATAAGTGTCTAGGTGACACTAAATATTTGCAAGTTCTGGTTTAGGTAATAATAATTAGATACGAACCCACAGGTATTATTTTACATAAAATTTGCATGAATTATATTTTAATAAGTACAATCAGCATTTTGGTAGTTTTCTATTTTGCATCCTTTGAATAACAAAGCAAAAAAATCAAAATAATTTTTGTGCTCATCCATGTTACAAACAAATTCTTAAATACAGATGAAGATCCCGAGAGAATTGAGCTGTTGACATTACTATATATGAAACTAAGTGGTAATAAGTGATCCGATGTCTAAACTACATGTTACTCAAAACTCAAACATGTAAGAGGCAGAACCTGAGTATAATTTTAGTGGGAGTATGTGAGTCTTTTTTAACACAAAGGTTATTAGTCTTTAGTATGTCTTGGAATCACATGGGGGGCTGCTAAAATATGAGCTAATGAGCCTTAAACAGGGCTTTGATTTAGCTGTTCTGAAATAAGATCCCAGAGTGTGAGTTTTCTTCACAAGTACCATATGTTTATGCTGCTGGTCCCAGGAAGAATCTTTGAGAACTGTTGATTTAAGGACCTGAGAAGTAGCATGAAAATGTTGTCCTTTGTTATTCTAGAATCTCCTGTCTACAACTGATTTGAGTAAATGATTGTATTTTCTGGGCAGCTTAATAAAGTTGATTATTTACTAGTGCAAGGCAGAAAAGATTGCTATGGCTAAAGAATAAATGACTATAAGAAATTGCAAATATCCATATAAACAGTTAAATTTAAACTTCATTTAGGTTGTGATTTATCTCCAGTTCTATCTCTAGAAAATTTCATTTCTAAATAAAGGATAGAGGGATATTCTGGAGGGCTTTCTGTACCTGCCCATGTCAGGGGTGGTTTTACAGAAAAATGATATGTTCTATCATACTTAATATGAACTCATCACGGGAATGTTCAGGCTGTGAACACAAGATTCTCTCCAATTGTCTTGGAATTTGATTGTTTCTCTTTGTTACTAGGGAAGAGAACATGACTTTAAATACTCAGTGTTGTGTAACCACACATCTTCATGTGGAAAAGTGCTGACTCCTATGATTCATTGTTGACTTTAGCCTATTTCTACATCTCTACAGAAAACTAGTCTAAAACTTACTAGGATATTGAACTTGCCAGCCTTTCAAAACTGAGTAAGAGTCATAGAACGCAAACTTTTGACAACATTGTGTGTTGCTAATAAGCCAGCTAATGTCCAAACGACATCGTTTTGGAAATTCAAGAGAACAGGACTTGAGATCGAGAGTGATTTTAGAACACTATACATCTTTAAAAGTTAGATGAGGGCAGTCAATACGACTCAGCAGGTGAAGGTACCTACCTCCAAGCCTGCAGACCTGAGTTCAATCCCTGGCACCTGCATGGTAGAAGGAGAGAAACAATGAACTATGCAAGTTTTCCTCTTGCATAATTTCCACAGACACACACACACACACACACACACACACACACACACACACACACCACTGAATAATAATACTAATTTTTTAAGTTATATATAAAAAATCCTGTAACTTTTTTCTGCAGATTATCATTTGTCCAGCAAGATAAATCCTTTTCCTACTGGAGACTGACGGGTTCAACTGTGTGTAGTCTCTAGGTTCTCTAATGCTCTTAATTTACATTCCTCTCCATGAACATGTTCAGTAAAAGTAATGATTTTCTTCCATGATAACACACAAATGTTCTATTGATTCAACAGCTAAGGGAATAGAGAAGTTTAGTGGAGAGAAAACTCATTCACTAAACTGTTTCATCCAAGCCCCCCGCCCCGCCTTTTTTTTTTTCTTTTAAAGGAAACTTTTTAGAGTAAAGTTAAGCACTGGATGGGAGTTGGTCCAGTTGCTGCGGCAGGCCCCAACACCAGTGAATGCTTTATCTACAGAGTTCTTGCCAAGTTTCCTACTGACAGAGAAGCCCTGAAATATGAACCTTGAAGTCAATTCATCAGAAAACAAATATTACATATAAATTAGCTGGAGGAGATGAAAACCGTACACATTCTCCAACTTCCATAATTATTTTGAAACAAAACAATTCGCTCCTACTTCTGCCAAAGTATTTGGCAAGTGTACAAAAGTGGCTAAAAATTAGCATAAAAAGACTTAATACTGCATTTATCTTTCTAGATTAGTTTAAATAACTTACCATTTCTTAAGTTTTATAGGTTGATATTTTGAAACACTAAAAGTACTTTTTAAAGACTATGCATATAATTTCCACAATCTCTAGGTGAAGACAAAAGGAAATTTTAACTGCTAATATATTTATACTAGGTAAACATTAAAAATAAATGAAAAATTCAGAGGATATTAGCAGATGAATGTACACTTTTAAGGGTTTATTTTACTTTTTAAATTAGCCATAAATGAAATGTTTTCTGGGAATTTTTCCACTTAGCAGTATATCTAAATCTATAGTATCATTAGAATAGTGATAATGATATAAATTTTGCCCTTTCTGGATACAGGAGATTACATTGATATTTTATACTGACATTCAAATGGTGGCTACTATATCACAGGGAATAGTCTAAATTTATCCACATATATCAATTTCAGTAATTCTTAATGAGAGAAAACTACAGCATATAAAAGTTAGTTGGACAATTGACCATGTATGCCTATACATGTATAACATTATTTAATTTAATGATATTTAAACTTAGAATATGCTCTGTGATGAAAATGGAGCTTTGTCATCCACAGAAAAGTCTTTGGCCTCAGATTCCCTGAGGAGTCCTTCATCCAATAACTAATGAGAACAAAGGAAAAACATCTTGGCTATTCCACCTAAAAATGGGCCCACTCTGGCCACCCATATTAGCTCCCAAGGCTATGTTCAACCCTGCAATGAAACTTGACTCATCTCTCAAATCAATTCTGTTTCTTTCTTTTCCCTTTCACAGTCTGGGATTCCAAGAACACTTCATAATATATGTCTCACCTACTAATCTCCATCTTAACATCTGCTTCCCAGAAAACCTTACCTACAATGATTTTCCACAAGCACTTAAATACATTTGTGCTTGTATATACTTCAGATGATATATACTTACTTCTGATTATATAACTTTTCAGTGAATATCATTATATGTATATTTAGACATTGATAAATAATCTATACTCAAATGGATATGATATGTTTTATTTGGTGGTTAATATTTCTTGAATTTAGAATTTCATTTCCTTTTCTAAAGATTTTTCTAACATAGTAAGATATAAATTCACAATAACACTATATTTTAACGTCTCACTACAAACTGTAGACAGATTTCCACTTTCAACAGTGCCAATTTCTGCAGTAACAGAGAGTGGCCAATGAATGTTACCACCATGTCAACTCTCTTAACTTCTTAAAAAATATACTGCAAATATTACTATATTTTTTCAAAATTAAAATTTGTTATATAGACCCTGTGTTATTGATATATTATAATTCTCCTCTGGCAAAATAGCAATAAATTATCCTACCTTTTTTTCTTTTTTGAAAAAGATGAAATAATGTGATGTATTCATTTTATAATTTTCATACTTATAATTTCCTTATTGGATAGGCTACTGTACTGGATAGTTTTATGTCAACTTGTCACAAGCTAGAGTAAATTTGGAAAAGGGAACCTCAACTGAGAAAATGTCCCCCCATAGACCTGTGACTAAGCCTGGGTCACACTTTCTTGATTGATGACTGATGTGGGAGAGCTCAGCTCACTCTGGTGTCACCCCTGGGCTGGTGGTGGTACTGGGTGCTATAAGAAAGCAGGCTGAGCAAGACATAAGGAGCAACCCAGTAAGCAGCATTCCTCCATGGCCTCTTGTGTAACAGTTTCCTCACAGACTGAAGCACTACATCTACAGGGAAGCTCTTTAAACAGGAAGGGAAACAGCTCAATGTAGCTAAGAGTACCTCCTCTCAAACCAATAGAAGCTGAGCTGCAAAAAGGCCCGAGACCAGCCCCACTGCCTGAAAGATGTAAAAGCCAGCCAACCTGACTGGAAGAGGTTTAGACCAGCTAAGCCACCTGTAAAGGACACTCTCCAATCTGTTAAGCTGCCTCCAGGCTGTGCAGTGTGTTCCAGGTTCCCAGTTTTGTGAGCTGTCACCCTTGCTGGGGTGAGCTTTGGTAATACAGCCATCTTTGAGTCATTTCTGCCCCGTAAGTAACCACAGTAAAACTTATTGGTTCACCAAATTGGACATTGTTGCTATCCATACTTTGGTCTATCAAAAGACAGATACTTTCCCTATCTGGGGTGAGTAGACATGTGTTGTGTCTCTCCAGGAAAAGGTTTGTCACACAACATCTCTGTATCAGTTCCTGCTTATAGGCTCCTGTTGTGTATTATTGTCCTGTCTTCCTTCAGTAATGAACTGTTTCCTGGAAGTATAAGCTGAAACAAACTCTTCCTTCCCCAGGTTCTTTTTGGTCATGGTATTTCATCACAGCAATAGAAACCCTAATACAGTTTATTTAAGATCTAATTGTCAGCATTACTTATTGGTAAAAGCAAGATCTCAAGTCAAATATTTTGGTACCTGTCCCACTATACTTCATTAACTAGCTGTGAATTTCCTGTTCACAGTGCTTCTTTTAATCTGCCATACTCACAGTTAAGTAAATACTTGTAAGGATTTCTTGGCAAGCATCCCAAAAAGGAGTCTTCTACATTTCCACATCAGAGATGTTATCCAAAAGTAAGTCTTGTTAAAATCAGGTTTTCTCTGTGCTGTAAAGAGGATAATGTGCCAACTCTCAGAATATCTTCACTAATCCCTATGTCCTCTTATGTCACAAAGATTCACATGTGCTGTTATGAGTTTGAACGAGACAGTTATCCTAGATTAACTGTTACAGAGGGACTTATAAGGGAGAAGCAGAAGAGTCCAAAATCAAAGGAATTATGGCAATAGAAGGATAAGGAGGAAGAGACAGAGGTGAGAAGAAAGGGACGGGGGAAGAGAGAGAGGGAGGTAGAAGAAAGAGAAAGCAAAGGAGATAAACAAAGATGAAAATGCTGTATTACTTGCTTCATTTTAATCCACTGTGCCTCATTTTGGTCTTTGATGCATAATCTATAACATAATTTTTCAATGCTTATAGAAATTAAGCTTGTAATATTTAGTTATAAAGCAACAGAAAATGTGATCTGTGCTTGCATTTCTGCAGACTCCTTCAAGTCTAAAAGATGAAGCAAGCTAGGGTGGCTCATTTTTGTTCTTAGACTTGGAGCAGAGATGAATATATATTTTTATGATCCCACAAAATTTAGTGCTAATATTATATGTTAATAAGGTAATATACAAAGTTGACCTTTATATGCATAACAAAATACTACCCTGCAATTTTTATGGGAGAGTAATGTTTACCTCTTATACTCAACTGCATTCTCTACCATGGCTTGGAAAACAAAGCATCAGTACAAAGGGGAGTGGCTCCAACATCTGAACGTGGCAAAAGGGGTTTGAATGAGGAGGAGGTAGTGTAGTAGGCACTGGGTCATGTTCTCAGATCACTCTTCAGAGACAGGATTGATGCACTAGGTGCCAGGATGTTAACAACAGATTATCTTCATCTTACAGCTCATTTAGTGTCAGCCTCGGCAACAGAGAACCACCCCATCATGCCCATGCCCCGTCCAGGGTAGCCCCTGTGAAATGATCAGTGCATGCCAGAGAAGAAAGGACTGGTACTCTACCCCTCCTCGGGATATTGTCGGTGACTATTACAGTACCCTGGAGGTCTCTGTAGAGCAGTTGTGACCCCCCCCACCCCAGGACTGCTTTTTCCAGTACTCACTCTTACTTCATTTTCCCTTTCTCAGGTGTTGGCCTCAAGTACCTACTTTAGTTAACATCCTGATACTAAACTCCATCCTAAGAATCTGCTTCTTCTAGAGTCCAGTTTATAAGAGATAGGATTCATGGAAACTGACTTCCATTTTTTTCTGCTGAATATTAGTGAACTGGGGAATTCAATGGCTTTCTTTTCTTCATTTAATTACTCTGTAAGAGAAGACACACACACTATAAATGTACAACTCTAACCTCCATTTCTATTCTACTCCCATATGAAATATAGTGTTAAAGATACTTAAAATAAAAAAGGACAGGCACTCATGAACCCAGGCTATTCTCCATCTGGTGAGGCAGCTGACTCAGCATTCTGTGTGCTAGGACTATGAGCATGTGGAACCATTCCTGGTTCACTTCTGACTTCCTTCTGTTCTTTAATGCAGCTAATATATTTCCTTTTTACAGATACATAAGACCATTGCTTTTCATAGTAACACATTAACTTTATTTCTCATAACATTAGTAAATATTTAGGATAAATCATGAGTCCTTCCTCAGTTTTCTTAACTCTTGTGCAGCGTGGTTGTCCCACTCAAAACTGTCCTTGGTCGGTTAGAACCCACTGCTCCTATTCTGTTTCTCTCCTTTCCTCAAGGCCTATAAGATGCTTTCATGTCACCTCTGTTAACACCATACGTATACCCTCCCCTGCATCTTTGAAGAAGTCAGCACCATACACAGGTCTCTGCTACACACAAAGTTTACTGGTTGGATAAGGCAATGGCTCCAGAGAGGTTTGTGGGTGCTTCAATTTTTCTTTTTTTCCCTGATCCACACTTAGGGGAAGGTCTTGTCAAGGTTTATAAGTCTTTGTTAGTGAATCAAACATTCATTAATGAAAGTCAAATTCAGA
Organism: Peromyscus eremicus; assembly: GCF_949786415.1. Classification (NCBI taxonomy): domain Eukaryota; kingdom Metazoa; phylum Chordata; class Mammalia; order Rodentia; family Cricetidae; genus Peromyscus; species Peromyscus eremicus. Next base: position 70,317,179 of record NC_081422.1, on the reverse strand, counting down.
GCGGGCACTAAGCTAACCAGATTCAAGGATAGAAATGACAGACTTTTTTTTTTTTTCCTGAAGATGGAATGTCTTCCCATGCTCATGGATTTGTATGATTAATACTGCAAAAATGGCTATCAGACCAAAAGAAATTTATAGATTTAATGTAATCCTCATCAGGACAACACAAACAATCCTGCATAATAAAAAAGAACTACTGGAGATATCACCATCCTTGACTTTAAATTAAATTACAGAGCTATAGTAATAAAAAAAACATGATTCTGGCATTAAAAACAAAATGATCAGTGAAATAGAATTAAGGACCCTGATATAAGTCCATATAGGACAACTTGATTTTGAGCAAGCCAGAGATACACATTGGAATAAAAGGCATCATATTCATCAAATGATGCTGGTTAAATTGCATAGCTACATGTCGAAGAATAAAGCTAGATCTTTATTTCTCACCGTATACAAACTCAATGCCAAGTGGGTCAAGGATCTTGATATAGACCTGATATCCTGAATTTTGTAGAAGACAAAGTAGGGAATATAATTTATTATTGGCTTTTTTACTCTTTTACTCTTTCGGGGGCCAACCACCTAGCTCCCAAATAAATGACACATGGAGATTTATTATTACTTATAAATCCCTGGCCTTAGCTTGGCTTGTTTCTTGCCAGCTTTTCTTAACTTTAAATTATCCCATCTACCTTTTGCCTCTGAGCTTTTATCTTTCTCTTATTTCTGTAATTCTTACTTCTTACCCTGACTCCATGGCTGGCTGTGTAGCTGGATGGATGGCCCCTTGCATCCTCCTCCTTCTCTCGCTCCTTGATCTCTCCTCCCAGATTTCTCCTTCTATTTATTCTCTCTGCTAGGCAGCCCTGCCTATACTTTCTCCTGCCTCACTACTGGCTGTTCAGCTCTTTATTAGACCATCAGGTGTTTTAGACAGGCACAGTAACACAGCTTCACAGAGTTAAACAAATGTAACATAAACAAAAGCAACACACCTTAAAATAATATTCCACAACAAGAGTTAAACTTATAGGCACCAGAAAGGATTTTCTGAATAGGAACCTAATAGTGCAGGCATTAAGAACTACAATTAATATATTTATATTTATATTTATTTAAAATGTTTATATTTATAAATTAATAAATAAACTAAAATATTTCTGTACCAAAAAGAACACCATCATTCAAGTGAAGAAGCAACCCAAGAATGGGAAAAAAAATACTAGCTATACATCTGGTGAAGGTTAAGTTTGTAGAATCTCCAAATCTAGACATCAGAATATAAACAACAAAATTTTAAAATATATAAATAGAAAGTTATAAAATAGAATATATGCATATAAATAGAAAGTTATAAAAAGGTGACATACAAATGTCTGAGAAATGTGTGGAAAAAATCCAACATCCTTAGCCATCAAGGAAATACAAATTAAAACTACTTAAAGATTTCATCTCACCCAAGTAAGAATGGCCAAGATCAAATCAACAAGTGACAATGGATGCCAATGTGGATGTGGGGAAAGTGGAACTCTTACATAATGCTGGTGGGAGTGCAAAATGGGACAACCACTATGCAGATCAGTGTTGGGGAATTCTCAAATAGCTTAAAATAGATGTGCCTGTGGTACACCAATCCAGATTCACCATTCATGGACACATAAAACCCAAATTTTATACCCTACTATAGAGATCATTGCTCATCCTTATACATTGCTCCTCTATTCTCAGTATCCAAGAAATGGGAATAGCTTAGATACCCACCAACTGATGAATGGATAAGGAAAATGTAGTATATTTATATGATGGAATATTATTCAGCTGTGAAGAAAAATAGAATTATCAAATCCTCATTTAAATGGATGGAGCTGGAAACCAATATCCTCATCCAAGTAACTCAAACACAGAAGACAAACGTCACATTTCTCTCTGAATATTAGCATTGAATCTTCAGATGTGTGTTTCATTTTTACCATCCATAGCATTTAGTAATTTAGTAAGGGACCATTGGAGGGTAGGGAATCTAATGGAGGGGACTAGAACACAGAGGTAGAGAGGGTTAAAGAAGAACAATGAAACAGGAAAGGTTAACTTGGGGTGGGGGTGGGAGAGCAGGGTAAAAGTGAGAAAGAAGGACTATGGGGAGGGATGATGAACAATAAAGCCCCTTTGAAAAGCCATATGGAATCCTAATACTATATAAACTTGATAAAATATACATATGCATACACAGAGAGAGAGAGACACATATATATGTTTAATGGTGCTACCCACAACAAGGGGGACAGGACCTTAAATAGATACCTCATGCAAGGAAATAAAACTCCAGCAACAAGAATGAGCTTATACATTTTTAAATTTTTGACCAATGTTGTCCCATAGAATCTCAAGTATTATGGGCTACTGCCACTACTCTTATTTACCACTCAGAACTTGCCAGGAGGACCTGATGCTGAACATACCATGTACTTGAGACACAAACATGGAAACATCAAGCTGGTACTCATCTGAAAGCTTCATCCATACTGGCTAGTGTTTGTTGGTGCTATGCACACTTCTGGAGAAGCCAAGTGTTAGTCAATCCCACTCAACTGTGAATCCTACAAACCACAACAATGCCTGGTCTGACAAAATATGACCACTGGCCCCACAGTGGCATGAATGTTTTATGCCACTGTGGATTAACCAACCACTCTTTGATTATACCTAAGGCCCATTCCATGAAATGGAACTCATACCTGGAACTGTTCAGGGTGCCAAGAACCTATGGGTATATAAGTCATAGGCTTTAGAGGAGAATCAAATAGCATTATTCTGCTAATAAACATTGTACTAAAATGATCCCTGATGACATTGCTACACCCGTAGATCAAAGCATCTCTCAACCCTCAACAGAGTGGCTTCTCTTTGCAGTAGATGGCAGTTAACACAGAGAATACCAACTGGTCAACAGGCAGAGAATTAAAGATTGTGAAAGGCTCAGCACTAAATAGGGTATATCATATTCCTCCTCCCAAAAGCTCACAGATCTTTGCAGAAGAAGGAATATAGAGATTGTAAGAAAAGGAAGGAGTCAATGACATCAAGGAAACAGTGTTTTCTAGACACTTTGGGGCAATTGCACAAATAAGCTCACTGAGAATGCACAAGACCTGTACAGGTTCTGCAATGCTATCATAGACGGAGAAGGGAGCATAACATACCACCACTGGCTGGGGAGAGACTGGCATTTGATAGTTGACTGGGTAGTGAAAGTCAGTTTTCTTTAATAAAGTAACCCCTGGAATATTGACCATACATCAAGGCAGGCCCTACTGTCAAGCATAGCTGGGCAAAACAGACTGTTTTCAATGGGAAAGAACAGGGAAAGAAAGAAGTATCTCAAAGTGGGGTGGGAACGGATTGAAAGGGTGATAGAGGCAGGAGTTCGGGGAATAGAGTGAATATAATTAAATTTTCAAAAAAAATTATTTTTTATTTACAAAATTTGATATGCCCATTATTTTTGTTGTCATTCATATTGCTTAAAGAAAGTATTAGTTTCAAATTCTACAATTTGTTAGAATTTTCTATTAAGAGTATCATTATAAAATATTCATAATATTTACACTAAGAAACCATTTAGCTTAAACAACAACAACTAACATCCCTATAGAAAGTCAATTTCCCTATTAAATGGGAAAAAATCATTCTGTAGTCTATTAAATATATGTATAAAAATAATAGCTATGAATTGAATTTTGCATTTATAAAGCACATGGGTCTTCTGACTGGTTTCACCATATCCAAAAAGAGTTTTCTACTACCAGGTGATACGTAAACAAATTATTATTAAGACATTAATTTGAATAAGAAAAAAATGAAAAGAATAATAGCCTACCAACCTATCTGTACCCTCTATTTTTTAGCTAAAATTTATTATTAGAACCAAAAACAGCAGAAAAAAAAATGATGGTAGAATACGTTGAAAAGTGAACTCATGAACACATACCTGCATCACCGATCTGAGAAAAACAAGACCAAGCCAGCCACTAAGGAAGCATTAAAGAGAGTTTAAAGGCATTCGATGCACTTTGAAAAATGCCAGCAGTATGGTGTGGTGGCGCACACCTGTAATCTCAGCACTCAGGAGGCAGAGGCAGGCAGATCTCTGTGAGTTCAAGACCATTCTTATCTGCGTAGAGAGTTCTAGGCTTGCCAGAACTATATGGAGACCCTATATATTAGTCACTTTTCTGTTGCTTGGACAAAGCACCATCACCAATGCAATTTATAGAAGTAATGCTTTATTTTGAGCTGTGGTTCCGGAGGTCCAAGAATCCATCCCCATCGCTGTGAGGAAGCCTGGCATCAGGCAGGCATGGGGGTAGGAACAGCTGAGAGCTCACATTTTCAAATGCAAGCAGCAAGCAAAGAGTCAACCGACTGGTCCAGCCTGAGACCCATGCCACAAGAGTGAGCCCACCTTTGACACTGCCTAGAGTGCTAGGATCCAGACACTGGATGACCCAGAGACCTAAGATAGATCCAAACATGACTGGAGGAAAAAAAAATGTCAATGTAAAGGTACCTAATGATATTCTGCTATACTCATAGATTGGTGCCTAGCCCAACTGTCATCAGAGAGGTTTTATCCATCAACAGGTGGAAACAGATGCAGAGACCCACAGCCAAACATTAGGCTGAGCTCAGGGTATCCTGCTGAAAAGAGGGAGGAAGGATTGTAGAAGCCAGAGGGTTCAAGGACATTACAAGAAAACATATAGAGTCAACTAATCTGGGCTCATAGGGGCTCACAAAGACTGAACCAACAATCAGGAAGCCTGCATGGGCCTGACCTAGGCCCTCTGATTAGATGTAACAGCTGTGTAGCTTGGTATTCTTGTGGGACTCCTAACAGTGGGAGCAGGGGCTGTCTCTGACTCTTTTACTGGCTTTTGGGACCCTATTCCTCATACTTGGTTGACTTACCCAGCCTAAATACATGGGGAGATGCTTGGACTTACTACAACTTGATATGCCATGTTTTGTCAATATCCATGGTAAGCCTGCCTTTTTTCTGAGTAGAAACAGGGGACCAGTGGATGGGGAGGGGGGATCAGGCAGAGGGGATGTCAGGGAAGGACTGGAGGAGAGGAGGAGAGAGGGGAAACTGCAGTTGGGATGTTAAAAAAAAAAAAAGAGTGAACTGGGAAGTAAGTGGCTCAAAGCCCACCAGCACTGACACACTTCCTCCAGCAAGGCCACACCTCCTACCCCTCTCCAAATAGGGCAACCAACTGGAGACCAAGTATTCAAATGCCTGAGACTGTGGGGGAAGACCTCCTTTAAACGACCACACCTTGTCTCAAAAAAGAAAGAGTAAATACAGGGAAAGTGAAAGATAGAGGGGGTTGCTGGCCACCATCAGAAGAGCCTCCAACTTCATCAATAGGGTGGCTGGTAAAATGCTTGTGGAATATCTTGAATTTACTGAGTATTAATTTAGTGTTTGATGCTGGAAACTCACAGCATTTGAAAACTGCACAAAAATAGGAAGACATCCCCAGAGTGTTTCTGAATAACGGCATTGGGTAAATCTTACTTTAAAGCTCATTTTTTTAGTAAAGATTTATTTTGTCTTTAAATGTGTATGTGAGATTGTGGCTGTGTGGGAGTCTGTGCACAAGTGCAGGTGTCCATGGAGGCAGCTGGGCACTGGATCCCCTAGAGCTGGGGTTATAGGTTCTTGTGATCTACCCAAAGTGGGGTCTCAGAACTAATCTTGGGTCCTCTGTAAGAACAGTACATGCCCTTATCTGCAAGGTCATCTCTTCAGTCCTAACACACTTCATTATTAACTGCAATTCCAGCATCTTTTTATTTATTTTTCATTTTAAGGCTTTGTCTAGACAAATCTGTCCTCTATGCCTCACTAGCAAAAGATTAGATGCTTACTACCTGGGGACGTTAGGTCAGAGGGTCTACTGCTTTAATGTCAATAGAGAAAAATGAGTGTAGGGGTGCAAATGGGTGCAGGGAGTTCCCAAGAAATTCAGTATTAGTCACTAGTGTTGCTTTTCCAGCTCCCTCTTCCAACTGGAACTTTGATAGTTAGGCTCAAACCCCCTTGAAAACTTCACTCTTGGTAAAATGTTCCTAAAATACTTATGGAATATGATATTTGAAAATACTCAACAGAACAGCTGGGAGCCATTCCATTGCAGATGATAAACATAACCACAGAGTCTGCTCATGCATCTTGCTGGATAACATTACAGATACTCCCGCTAAGAGATGGGAGCAATTTCTCCACCCTGTGTATCTGGGCTTGGTATGTAGTTTGCATTGGCCAAAAGAACACTCACAAGCACAATACAAAACAGATGTTTATAAGCCACTTGTGCATTAGGTCTCGCTCTCTACTGCCCTTGGGATACTAAGAATATCATGTAAATGAGACCATTCTAGCCTGCAAGAACAGGAAAAAAATGTCTTGGACAACAAGCTGCCAACGACAGCATATGAGGTCCTAGACCATCCACCTGCCAGTCAACATAGCTGCTGATTATAGAAGAATGAACAAGACAAAATGTATCAGCTGAGTCCGTTAAGAATCAGATCCTATTAAGCAAGCAAGGGATTCTGTGTTCAAGAATGGTTTTCATTGGAATCACCATGGCTATTACTTAGAATGGCCACCTGCTATATCCTGAAGGTTCTGTTGTTAGAAATCTGTTCCAAGATGAGCAGCTTAAAGCAATAACCATTTATCTATCTCATATTTTGTAGTTATTGATTTGACTTAAGCTGTTTATTTTGAATTTCTCTATACGGTCATTCTATTGTAGTTCTTAGTTAGAAAAATAATCACATGCATTCAACTCATGTTAAGAATAACTAGAAGACGAAAAATAAACTGTTTTTTTTTTTTTTAAGAATTAGTAGAAAACAAAGGCAAAAGAGAGAAAACATTAAACTTTGGGAAATTTCACCACCCTCAGAGAGACATGATCTTTTTTAACTGTGTAAGAAGATACATTTATAAAAAAATGGAAACAGAACAAACAAAAAACAGCTCTTGGAGATTTGAAAATGCAATTGTAGAAATGGAAAAAGAGGTGACAATGTCAGAAGATCTGAATGTGAAAATGGGCAAGGAAAGTAGAATAAAAAGAGTAGAAACATTTATTTGCTAGTTGGTTTAAGAATTTGAATATGAAAAGCAAACCCTTCAGAGAGAACAGAGAAAGAGAAGAAATCATCAGATACATAATTCTCCTTAAGAAACAGAACATTAATTCCTATGCTGGTTTCAAAGATCAACACTAGATTTATGATTTTGAAACTTTATAACTTGAAAATTAAGGACAAAAAGGAAAAGAAAGAAAAGAAAATGTTATACCAAGCACTTAAATTGAGCCATCTGTGGGACTGAGAATGGGTAGATTCTGAATTGCAAGTTTTTAGACAAATTTCAGGGAGTGCAAAGGTTAATAATTAAAACCTAAAAAACAGGGAAAGCTAAATACCTTAAAATTTTGAAGAGGAAGAATTCCCAACTGGAAAATCAAGGTATCAAATATGAGAGTGACTAATGAGATTCTCAGTCAGACAAGTTTTAAAGATTTTACTGTCCATGCATCTTTTCTCAGGAAGTTACTACAAGAGATATTTCCTCAAAAAGAGGAAGATAAAATGTTGAGGAAGATATTTCCTCAAAAAGAGAAGATAAAATGTTGAGGCAGGAGAGATATATATTCCAGGGAATAAAGGATCCATCACAGAATAATGGAAACCTTCTGCGAGCCTCAGAGCCAACAGGAAAAGTGGATGGGGTGGTGGGGAGGACTTGAAGGACATAGAAAAACAAAACTAGTAGAATACCAGGATTGTATAGAAGGGAAAGAAAAGGAATACTCATGCTTGGTGTGTGCACTCATGCATGTATAAGGTTAAAACCATGTAGTTCTTGTGGTGAAAAATACTTTGGCTTAGAAAGTCATTCTGTGGCCAGTAAGATGAGTCAGCAGGTAAAGGTACTTGCTGTATAAACCCAGAGACTTGAGTTCAATTCCTGGAACTCATGTAAATGTGGACACAGATAATTATCTCCACAGGCTAGTTTCCACCTGCCTTTGCAACAAACCAACAGGCTAGTAAGCATTTCATACTCAATTATTTTACCCTATTATCCTCAGGGACAAAAATTCTAGAAAATCAGTAAGGTATGATTGTCTGCCAAAAGCTTGAGTACCTAGACAGCCTTTTAGATGTAGCTCTGTCCCAAGAATAGACAGTACCCTTCTCTGGTGCTCACAACTCCTGGCAACATGGTGCATCTCCTATGAGGTCTCCTGATCCTAGAAGAGCATTCTGTTCAAGGACAATCATCTCACCACTGTAAGGACATAATCATGTGTTTTGTTCTTCTGTACAACTACCATGTACACTCATACTTCATTCTGAAGCTCATGTGTGTTCTAAGTAAAACACGATATATTTTTTTAAAATGTCAGTATAATCAAGTTTAGTGGTTCATTAATGGCTTTACTCCCCATCTTCCATTATCAACTCTAATAAAATGAGATTAGGAACCACACAGAGCAAGAAAGGAAAGGTAGTCTATCATGAATTAAGATGAATTTTTTAAATTTTTAATTATTTCTTTCATTTTCCTTTCTTTTTTTCCCTTTTATTCCTTTATTTCCTTTGTTGTTAATATTTCAGATGAAGTCTTACTTATATCTTATGTATTATATGGGCTAGCCTGGAACCCCTTGTTTAATTGAGATGACTTTCAGTTGACCCCCCTACCTATACCTACTGATTACAGACTGAGATTACAGCTCCATGCTGCTACACCTGGGTTTCCTTTCAATATTTGAAGAATTTGAGGTAAAGCACAGCTGAGAAGCATCAGGTAGTCCTTCAAGGGGATAAGAAGACAAAAAAGGGACAGCCTAGAACACAGCAGAGCCAATACAAACATCATACATTGCAGTTCAGGAAAAGAAGGCTAGAGGACCAGAACAAACATACAATAGCTTTGATAATTCTGAAAACAAATGTCTACTGTCATACCTAAGCATTCTGATGACTAAAGAAAATAATATATGTATAGCTAGACATTATAAACTAAAATACCCTAGACACAGCTATGTTTGAATCAGTTGAATTTGAATTGAATTTGAATTGAAATTGAATCAGTATAGTTTACTATATTTATTTTTTAAAACATCATTAATTAACAATATTAATTAACAATAGTGAGTACAAATATTTTTGAAGGGATCAGGGCCAGCTGTTTTTTCCAGGGACCAGTTTGCTAAGACTTCTGCCTCATATTATCCCACCATCCTATGTTGACTCATGTCTGGCTTCAACCAGACTCTCAGGAAGTGTGTTCAGTCTAGTAACCAATCAAGGTCCTACCCGGCCACCAGCAGGAACTAGTCTAGCTATTTTCAATCAGAAAGACCCCTGACACAGCAGACAGACTCCTGATGTGGCAACCAAAGTTGCTGACCAGATGTCTTGAGCCAATCATAAAATGAGTCCTTTAGCAGTAAGGGTCTATAGCCAATCACTTCAAAGCACACTTAATCATAGCTGGAATTCCACTAAGCAGGCTGAAAAGGGGTTGCCTTACCCTCCCCCAGGGTTGAAGCCATTTTGGGTGGGCCCCAACATGCTGTTTTTTCTCAAGAATAAAACTGCTTTCTGTAATTGCATATTGGGTGTCTTCTGGTCATTCAGGGAAATCTAAGAAACCTATAATTTTATACACAATTATGCATAGTCAATACTTCAATAAAATTCTCAAAATAGAAAACACTTTTAAATTTTGCTCCACACTATTGAAGCAAGTCTTTAATTAATTTTAGACTTATATAATAAAAATCTGTGTTAGATTAAGATTTTGGACATACTCAATTTTATCTATATATCTTATCAACTCAGAAACAAGTATATTTTGTACACATATCATAATGGACAGTGAGCTCCTAAACTTGGATAAGATATTCATAGTATTAAATGTGATACTTGGTAAGCAAATTATGCCCTGCTTTAGTAAGATAATAATAATATTTTTCTAAGATTTTTCTAGACTTGGGGAATAGTTTTCATCCTGGTCCACTGTCATGCTTTTTTATGAACTGACCAGGGAGAAGAGACAGTGATACATAAAGCAGCAAGAAAGCCATATAAAGTTGCATGTACACTCCTGACATGTCTAAAAGAATGTCTAAAAGAATCACCGAGAGTCTTGTGTGTACCTCTGCATAGGTAGGTACTCATACTTGGATGCTACTTTTCACATGAGAAAAATCTTTATTACTTTACAAAAGGCTATAAATGTGAACAAATCAGAGGGATAATGTGCTAGCCCATACACTTACTGATAAGTGACTAGCTGACCTACATTCACCTCAAGGCATGTGTGATTAAAATTTATGCAGCACCCATGGAAAAAAGTGCATGAAACTTCTGTGTTCTTAAAAAAAGTTGAGACCATTAATACAAGTACAAGAATACCTATGATCTAACACAACTCACATGTCTCCTTCGGCTACAAAAATTAAGAAAGCCACTTATTACTTTTATTAATTTATTAATTGTTTATGGAGAAAAATATACATTTAGTTAGCATTGTGAAAACATGTAGTGGAATACAGAGAGAATTACAAGTGCAAATGTTGGCAATCACATAGTCTTAAAGATAAAATGACAATGCAGTACTCAAAAAACAGTAAAGAAATCAATCAAACACAACTAGAGGAACTATTTTTATTAAAAGAACCACAGCTACATCAATGGTAATTTGAGAAATTCATCCTTGATGAAATTGGCTTACCAGTCTGAAAATGGTATAAGCACGTAGTGTTTTGCTCCACAAGGCAAATCCAACATTGATGAGCTTAATGTACTAAGGAGATTCGGATGTTACAGCAGGAACAATCATTGGGAAACAGAAATGATTACAGCAGGCAAGAGGAAGTGAAGAGGAAGGGATAAAACTCAAAGGCACTGAAATTGTATCAGTGCTCAAAATTAACAACAGAATGTTACAAAGTGAAAAAGAGATGAGAAATATATCACTTAAGACATCTCAGGTTTCAGAAACCTTCTTCTGAGTGAGTTTGGGAATTTGAAAACTTTTCACTTGTGCTAAAAAAAAAAAAAAAAATCCCTCTCAAATCAATTATGCATCCCTGTATCGTTATGTTTAATCTCTTCACACATATTGAAGATCTGTGCTTTTCTTGTTTGTTTATCCCCTAAACATCACTTTATTTAGCTAAAAGAAGATGAGAATTTTATTGGAGACAACACTGAGCTTTACTCACCATAGAAAACAGTGTTAATGTCCTGAAACATGGTCTCCTTGATTCAAAGTGCAGTCAGGAACTGAGACCACAGCCCTAGCCAGAAGACAAACTTTAGCAATAGATTTAGATCTTCACTGAAAAGGTGTGTGCAGAGTGAAATGGGTTGTTTGCTGAAACATCTGCTCGGCCACAGCATCTAACAAGAGTAAGAGAAGAACTGGTCAGGAAGGGAGCTACAAGGGCAGCTGTAAGTTTCAAGCCCCAAGTTCCCCTAGTAAGCTTTGGTCACTTGACTTTAACACTCTTTCTTCAACACAACTGCTGTGATTAAACACAACAAAAAGCAACATGGGGAGAAAAACAGTCTGCTTGGCTTACACATCCTGAGCCACAGTCCATCGAGGGAAGCCAAGGCAGGAGTCAGGCCAGGAAACTGGAAGCAGGAACTGAAGGAGGGGCCATGGATGGACACTGTTTATTGGCTTGTTCACTCATGACTTGCTCAGCCTGCTTGCTTATACGTAACAGCTTTCTCATACATGACCCAAGCATGACACCTCCCACAGTGAGTTGTGCCCTTCCACATCAATCATAAACCAAGAAAAATTGCCACAGGCATTTCCTCAGTTGTATTCCTCTTCTAAGATAACTCTAGCTTATGTCAAATTGAAAAAAAAAAAATCAGCCAGAACAGACTACAAATACCTTAGTCCATGTAATAAGAAATTACAAATGACATTTACAAAATTACTAAAAATTACAATGCTCTTACATTTGGGTGTCCACATTAATGAATGTGAACACTTCAAATTTCTTTCCCATGTAGATCAACCTGTTGTTACCTTTCCAATTTTAATAACATAACTGAGTTGAAATAATAAGAACCCTTGTGGCACACTGAGTCAATTATTTATCCGTATTGGATATTGGATTCACATCTGAGAAAGGAAGTTTCCTCAGAGGAGAATTTTAGATTAGAGAATGTTTTACTTCCCTGCTTACCACCTAATTGGGCCTTTTGTGAATAAAATCAACACAGTTTAGTACATGTGTATATAAAATTACATTCTATGGAGATATTTTGAAAATGAGGATTTCTAGTACTAATAATTTATTACCTGTTAAGACACATATATCCCAAGTTGTCAAGTTAACAAAACTCCAAATATATAAATGGTCAAAATTATTTAATGCCAGCTATTGCTTTCCATGTCATTTCTCGAGCCTGTAGGTAACTTCCATATAAAAATCATATGTCCATGACAAAACAGAGAAAAATTTATAAATACAAAATAAAAATAAATAAAATAAAATGTAAAGTTTATAGTGTACATATATGTATACATGTGTATATATAATGTATATATTATATGTAAACATACTTTACATTTTATATAGCTGTATAGCTGAGGGAAAGACCAGATTCATAACTTGACACGAAACATGATAAAGTTATAACAAAGAATTCATTGATACAAAGACTAAAAAACTTAGATAAGAAGTAGTTCCTTCATCTTAGTGGAATACATTTGTTATTTTAAAAAAAAATCTCAAATACTATGATGCTAGTCATCAATTTGACTGAATTCTTGATGGGGGTAGGTTTGTTTTTCTGCTTAAATTAGGTAAAAATGCATTCTTTCTAGTCATTTCTCAGTGTCTCAAATAGGAGTTCTCTCTTGTCACCAGGAAAATAGCAGGTTAGAAAACACATGGAAAGCTGAAGTGCAGGAACAGGAGACCAATCAGGAAATTCTTAGTTCTGGCCCTGTTGACACTGGCCATTTCTGAATGTAAAGAGTCAGGTGTTTAATAGGGAGCATTACCTGAAAATGAGAGTTAACCTTCTGGAGAAACTGTAACGCCAACACAAATAGTCTCACAGGTTTTTTAGGGAGCACAGCTCTGCAGGTATCACCCATGATCTAACCTTGATGTTAGTGTATTTGAAACAAATGGACATCAAACTAGACGCTGAAGGCCTGGAGAGAAAAAAAAGATTCTGTTTTGAAACACTGTAAATCTCTTAGTCAAGTGAACCACTGGCTATGGGACATTTGTTTAATTTTCACATCTTATCAGTAATAATGAGACTTAGAGCATCACACAAAACCCACTCCTCATCCCATATTAAGAAATGGAGACAATACCAAAAGAAATGTAATAAAAGAATCAGGAAGAGGCATTTTAGAGTTGGGAAAAATCATTCGAAGTCATCTTTAAAATATTGTTTTGTGAATAGTAGTCTGTTAAGTATCATACAGATGTTGTGTGATACTGTTCCTGGGGAGACAAATAAACATCTTCTCATCTCATATTAGGAATCAATGATAGACAGCAGACCAAAGTAGGGAAACCACCAAATCCAACTTGGTAAAGCAGTAAGTCTTACTAGAGTTACTTATAGGAATATGGATGAGTGGTTTGTCTTAGTTATGGTTTCTATTGCTGTGAAGAGGCACCATGACCATGGCAACTCTTATAAATGAAAATATTTAATTGGGGTGGTTCATTTACAGTTTAAGAGGTTTATTTTATTATCATCATGGCAGGGAGCATCATGGTGTGCAGGCAGATGTGGTGCTGGCTACATCTTAGCTTAGCTTGCAGGCAACAGAAAGTTGACTGACATACTGGGTGATATCCTAAGCATAGGAAACCTCAAAGCCCACACCCACAGTAACACACTTCCTCCAACAAAGCCACACCTCCTAATAGTGCCACTCCCTATGAGATTATGAGGGCCAATTACATTCAAACTACCACATTCCACTCCCTGGTCCCCATACACTTGTAACAATATCATAATGCAAAATTCACTTAGTATAAATTCAAAAGTACCTGTTGTTAGGATCCTGCTCTCACTCTTCCGGGTTTAATGTCTTACGTCATCAGCGGGCGACTGCATCCCAGTCTTAAAGCTGGACGTGTACCCCCACGCTCTCTCTCTGCGCCTCTCTTCCTGTGTTTCCTCTCCGCCAGGCCTGTCTCTCCTCTCGCCCCTTTCCCTCCATTAAAGCTCTAAAACTAATATTGGGTTCTGCTGTGGCAGTGACTCTTTTGCCAACCCACCAGCACCGTTTCATCCTTTCACCTATAGTCTAAAAAGTCTCAACATGTTTAAAAGTTTAAAAGTCCAAAGTTCAAAGTCTCTTCTGAGATTCATACAATCTCTTAACTGTAATCCCCTGTAAAATAAAACAAAAAGAACAGATCACATACTTCTAACATATAATGACACAGGATATACATTACTATTCCAAACACAGAGAAGGAACTAAAGTAAGACCAAAAACCAACTGGACAAACTCCAAACTACACATCTTTGTGTCCGATGTCAAAACGCTCTTCAGATCTTAAGCTCTGTTCAGCTTTGTTGACTACAACACACTTCTTTCTCTTGGGTTGGTTCCACTCCCTGTTAGCAGCTCTCCTTGGCAGGTATTCAATGATTCTGGCACCTCTGGGTTCTCCAAGGCAATCCAGGCTTCAACTTCACAGCTTCACTCAGGCCTTTCTACTAGGCCTCCATTCAAAGCAACCCTGACACATGCCTGGCCCCAGTGGCTTACTTTAGGCACAAAGGCAAATTTCATAACCCATTTCTTCTATCCTTAACTCTAAAGCCAGAACTACATGATCAAAGTTGCCCAGTTCCACTGCTTACTGGGGCTGGAATATGGCCCCATTGTTTAATTACATCTTCACCAGCTTTCTGTCCTTCACTGCCTAAGCTTGGCTGTCCTGAAACTTGCTCTGTAGACCAGACTGGCCTCAAACTTGGAGATGCACCAGCATGTCTTCTCAATGCTGGAATTAAAGGTATGCCCTCACCACATCCAGCTCTAAGCCTTTTTGTTTGTTTGTTTGTTTCTTTCCACAAGTTGGAAATTTAGCTGGGTGGGATCTTGCCCTGAGGTCACCAGTCTGTTTATTTCATTTCCTAATCTTTCTATCTCCTTGAACACAGGACTTAGTTCCATTCCACTTCCTGGTGCTCTTTTTCTCCCCAAATTTACATTTTGTAAATTTACCCTACTCAGTTTTCTCCTTTTCTTTATAAATCTTGATAAGCATGAACACTAATAACCACACAACAGAGCCTATACCAGGATGCTTTGAGATTTTTTTTTCTGCCTGTAGAATTAATCCAAAACTCTCCACTTTAGCCTCAGTCAGATTTTTCAGACAAGGGCAAAAAGCAGCCACTTTCTTCACCAAAATATTATGACCGGTCTGGTCTCTAGGCCACATACTAACAAATGAATTAACATTTCTCCACTGAAACCTCTTGATTCCCACAGCTCATCAAATCAGCAAAACCCCACCTCCTAGTAGTGCCACTCTCTATGAGGTTATGGGGGCCAATTACATTCAAACTACCACATGATCTGAATAAGATGTCCCCCAAAGTATCAAATATTTGAATACTCAGTCCCTAATTAGTGGCATTGTTTGGATAGGTTTAGGAGATGTGGTCCTGCTGGAGGAAGCATGTCACTGGGAACAGGCTTTGAGGACAGTGAAAGACCAGCCTTAGGACCTGATGAATTCCAGACTTGCTTTGGGCAAATATTTCTTCACTGTGGCAAAACCAAACCATCATCAAAAACAACAAACCATCATCAACAATAGCAAAACAGTTCTTACCTTAAAAGGAATAAGAGATAGATTGTTCTGGAACTATTTTGAGTGACTGTGCCCTGGGTAAACAGATTTAGATTATATAAATTCCTTGTTCCCAAGTGGAATTAGTTTTATGAAGTTTTACAGTTTTACAGAACAAAGAAAGTCATAAAGGCAAGTATGAACATATTGGTGGGTACGTAGGAAAGGTAGTTACAGCAATGGAGGGAAGCTTTTCTATAGACCTCATATGCTGTCTGATACATTCTTAACTCTTGGGTTGGTGGGAGCTAGTTATCTGATAAGTCGACAGGTTTCAAAAGGCTTTTATCTATTAGTTACAGAATGTTAGTTCTGGCACAGGGTTAGGCAAGGATTGGCTATTCAGGGAGCTGATGCTAGCCCAGGTAAGGTAATTAGCCTCTGGACCTGCAACATTCCAACCTCACCACATCAGTGACATTCTAATTAGTTAATCAGTCTGTACAGACACACCCTCTTCCTAGGAATTCTTGTTTCCACCCCTAATTCCATCTTTTGGAAAATAATGTATATGCTTTGCCATTATATGTTGGAGGTATGTAATTTGCTCTTTTTATTTTATAAGGTGGTTACAATTAAGAGATTTCCTACAGTCTCAGAAAAGACTTTGAATTTTTAAATACTGTTGAGACTATAAAAGACTATGGTACTTTTGGAGTTAGACTAAATCCATTTTGCATTATGATATGGCCACAAGCCTATGGGACCAAGGAGTAGAATTTGATTCGGTTGGGATATCCCCTGCAGAAGGACACAAGGTCCATGTGCTTGTAGATAAGCACTAAAGAAACTAGAATTGTTAAACACACAGGCTTTTTTCTTCAATGGAAGAAACTGACACCTGTTCACTCAGAAGGCTGGAGTAGATGCTGTTTAATAGCCTGGTGATCTTTTGCTAGACTATGGAACCATCCCCCACCCAAACTCCCCAGAATCCTGAGCATTGTTTCTCAGTCAATAGAACCTATCCTCGTGTAAGAAATCCTACATACTTTGTAAAAGAGTTTGCTATTATGCTTATTACAAACACCCTCTCCCTAGCCCCAAACTCCTGAGCATTGTTTCTCAGTCAATAGAATCCATCCTTATACTAATTACAAACCCTTCCTCCCTAGGCCCTTGTCCTGTTTATCAATTAACACAACTCATTCTTGTAGGAAAGGTCAGAGGTGCTTTGCTAAAGAGATGTACCTTGCAAAGGAATTTCAGTGTAGCCTGCCTAAAGCTTTGTTGTGATAATTGTCACAGGGAAAACTTCCCCCTGAAGTTTTACTGTGTTTAAATAAGTAAAGAATAAACCACTTGGCACCAGACTCCAGAGGTTTGAGCCAGGGCCAGCTAACAAATTCAAGCTGAATCAAGTATCCTTCTTACCTCACCTGGATCATTTCCCTGCCATCCATGATGCTTACAGTTGTCTTTCACTGTTTATATATGCTTGGGAGGTATTGGAGGGTAGTGAATCTGCTCAGTTTCAGGGACTTCTTGAAGACTTCTTGAGTTGTTTATTTCCTAATTTTAAAGTACATTCCCCACAAGATGGGATGTCTCACCCTCCCTTAGAACAACATCCTATTGTTTCACCTCCCTTTGATACCCTAGCTCTTAACAAGCTTCCCTCAAAGATGGATGGTTTTATCTTGGAGGAAACTGCTCAACAACAGCAGAGTATACATAAACATTCAGAAATGGTTTTGATCAAACATTAATGAAAGACTCTGAGGAAGGGGGATGGAGACACAGAATAGCAGTTGAGAGAGCATGTTAAAGGTCTGGGTTTGGTTCCTAGTACCTACAATGGCTCATAGCCACCTCTAACTCCAGTTCTTGGGGTTGCAACATCTTCCACTGATCTCTGGGGGATCCTGCACATACATGATGAATATAAATCTACTCAGTTATATATTTGTAGATATAAAAATTAAAACCAATCAAATAATGAATAAAACACATTACAAAATATTCTCACAAAGAAGAAAGAGCCTAAGCTTCTTGGCTATGTCAGTGGTAACTCATTCAAATTTCTATATGCCCTTATTATTATAAATGCATGATTCTAGTGTTACAGTTAAAAACAGAAACTATATCTTTTAAATTCAATTACCAAAAAACGAAATAGCATATGGATTAGTGTAAGGGTTCCTCTTTTCCAACACCAAGGAATGAGTTGTTTCTGTTAGGGAAGTGTTACATAACAATGTAAGCATTTCTAGAGAGTTCTAACAAAGGTAAGCATTTCTAGAGAGTTCTAACAAAGGTGGTGTCTTATCCTCACTTCGGGTCTCGAATGCAATTTCCTCATTATGATTATAGGCAATAATGCTATCACTTTTAAATCTGTACATAAAGACAAAAGCTTAGAAGACAAGATGATGGACTGTTTATCAAGTTTAACAGAATGGAACAAACTCTATGATGAAGCATTATAAAAATGTTCCTTTTATCATTGTTGTAATCCAATGATACAACCCACTTGCAGTGTAGGACCAAGTAAGGAGGGTCCTGTAGTGACATAAACTGAAAATCTTCATTTAATTATTCCTTCAAGGTAGCACTACGTGTAGTAGAATATTATTTTAAGGTGTGTTACTTTTGTTTATGTTGCATTTGTTTAACTCTGTGAAACTGTGTTACTATGCCTGTGTATAACACCTGATGGTCTAATGAAGAACTGGCCCACAGCAAGGCAGGAGAAAGGAGGCTGGCAGCAGAGAGAATATATAGAGGGAAAATCTGGGAGGAGAGGAAGATCTAGCAGCCAGAGGAGGAGGAGGACATCAAGGGCCAGCCACCCAGCTACACAACCAGTAAGCCACGGAGTAAGAGTAAGATTTAAGGAAGAGAATGGGAAAAGCCCAGAGGCAAACAGTAGATGGGGATAATATAAAGTTAAGAAAACTTGGCTAGAAATGAAGCAAAGTTAAGGCCAGTTAAGTAAGAATAAGAATAAGTTAAGTAAGTTAAGTAAGAATAAGCCTCCGTGTGTGATTTATTTGAGAGCTGGGTGGCACCACCACCACCCCTACAAAAGAGCAAAAACATACAACTACATGTAACAAAATTATTTCTCAAGCAAAGGTTTATCTGAAGATTGATTTTTTTCAAGTCTACTGAAAACTAAAAACAAATAGATCATTATTTTTTAATATATACATATTTGAAGAATCTCTTCTTCCTTCACATATCCTTGTTAATGTCATTGAGGTTTTTCAGCATAATAACCTGTAAAAATACCTGTTGGTAGAGAGCGCATCTGATCATATGGCCTTACAGGATTCCTCCAGCCTGGGATTATTGAAATTGTTCTAGTCAACTCCAGTTGTCAACCGGGCATAACGTAGGATCACTTGGGAAGGAAGTCTTAACAAGGAATTATACAGGTCACCGATCATGCTTGCCTGTTGGCATGTCTGGGGTGGGAGACTGTCTTATTAACTGAGATGTGAAGGCACCCACCGTGGGTGGCATAGCTTTATGGACTTGGCCCCAGACTGGGTAAGAGTGAGGAAGGACAGCTCAGAACAAAGCATCAGACAAGGATCCATGCTTTTATTTTCTCTCAGCCCCGGACTGTGGATGTCAAGCTTTAACTTCCTGCCTTGGCTTCCCCTCAGTAAAGGACTGTTACCTGAAATATAAGCCAAACAAACCTTTCCTGTGGTGTTTCCATCTGGGTATTCATCACAGCAACAAAAATGCAATTAAGACAAAAATCAATGTCTGCTTTTCTGATTTAAACTGATCTCATGTCTCATGCATGCCCATCCACTCATACAACATATGTCACAGAATTGTTCAGTAAAGCTGAAATTCAGCTATGTATCACAATAATGGTAAACAGCACAGGAAATGTACAGGGAGCATGCCTAGAACCTAAAATCCCTTCAACAAGCTCGGTCTAAATATTTTGATCATAGAATTTCAGACAAAATAGATACAATTTCATCATTATTACATTTTTATTATTGCACGCCTTTTGAATGAATATTAAACCAAACTGGAAGACTGGAAAGGGATATTATAAATTATAATCTTTAAAAGAAGATTTTTATCTATTAAGAAGAATTTTTCATTATTTTGGTTTCTGAATGACTTTAAGCTAGGCATGGTGGCCCTTATCTATAATCTCTATACACACCAGGCAAAGGCAAGAAGAGTTTATTTACCTCATCCATAGTTTTCTTATACAATGACAGAAGATATAGACCATAAAAAATGGTTTTAGATAAGCTTGAACTTATTTTATTTTAGATAGTTTTAAAACACATATGGAATCAAAGAAATACCTTATGGGACTTGGATAAATGTAATATTTAGAATAGAGGAATAAGTCAATGAATATAATAAATATCAATTTTTTACATATAGATCCAACTATTGTTGAGGGTTCAAGGTAAATTTAATCTATGCATCTGGCAGCCCAAACAATTTAGAAATGACAACACTTACAACATTTGAATGTAATCATTTAGTTACTATATAATCACTTTATAAACTCTAATTACTTTAGCAGTAACTATTTCTACTTTCTTTGATTTCCTAAATCATAAAATGATAAACTGGCTACTGCTACAACTAGCAGACAACTTTCCAGCAAAGGAGGACTGAGCATATGCTGAACATCTTAGTAAAATCTCTCCTATGATATCAAATAGTTCTTCAGTTTGTTCCATGAATATCTAATATTCACTAAGTAACAGTGCCATTTTAGAAACAGAAGTATAGTGATGGACAAAGTACACACATTTCTGGTCCTTTGAAAGCTAAAATTAATCCTTTGGATTACTGAAAAGGAAACTGAGATAAACAACGTATGCAACAGCATACAAGGACTGTCAACATCTGTGATTTGGACTCAAGTCCCCCTTCTTCACACCAAACACCATCGAGTCCACACTAAGCAGATACTAAATATTTTAAAAGGTTAATACATTGGAGAACTTGGAAATCAAAATCATTTAATGGAGCTAAAAACAGTCTTCTAACTGAAGACTTCCTCTCTGATTCCCTCAAGTTTGACTTCACCAGTTGTATGAACTGAAAAAAAAAATGTTATAGAGAAGAAGAATGAACAGGAGAAAGCAGAGGAAGAGACAGGAGAGAAAGGAGGAGGGAACAGAGGTGGATGTTATAGCTATCGAAGTTGGAGACGCGCATGCCAAAGGTTCAACAACTTACCTCTCTAGTATGTACAAATAGTAAAAAAAAGCTATGTGTGCATTAAGAGAGGAATAAGGAAGTGAGTTGTACTTGTTTCATGATGGAACACTCTACCAGAAAATAAAGGTTCAACTAGAAACCTGCTTATCACCACACTTGGATTGCATGAATCTAAGATCAAAACCCATGAGATACAGGGGAATACCTATAGCATTGTTCTTTATAGAGAGTTATAAAACCAGGACTATTTAACTATCCATGAAAAGGAATTAATTAAAATTGATATAAAATAATAAATCTAAGTGTCACATTTAGATTATGTCAATCACTAGGAAAATAAGGAAACAGAAGAAAAATAAAGGTACTAGAAACCACAAATATATAAAGCCTTTCAGATGAATTGGGGTCATTGTAGCACTATGACAGGCACATGTTATGAATGCATATATTATATATGTATTATGTTACAGATTTTTATTATTTTGTCTTTTTTTTTCCGAGCTGAGGACAGAACCCAGGGCCTTGCGCTTGCTCAGCAAGCACTCTACCACTGAGCCAAATCCTCAACCCCATAGTTTTTAATACTTCATATCATACCACATAACTTACATGTTACATGTGGCATGGAGTATTTAATGTGTTATTTTAAATTTTTATTTCCATGGAGCATCTGTTTACCGTTTTTAATAAGAATTCTACTTCAGGTCATAATCAATTTAACAAGATACTCCAAAACTGAGGTTAGTAACTATTTATTCAAATACATTCATTATGTAATTGTTTTTTAAAGCAAATCATAAAAATAATTTAATATTTATTAATAGAGAAATGAGTGTAATAGTTCAAAAACATCTAAACAGGGAATATCAAACCACTATAGAGTAATTTTTGAAGTTATAGCTGTAATAATCTATTTTGAGAACTTTTCACAAGATCTCATTGGATGAAACAAATAAGAAAAAAATAAACTTTGCACCTAAAATTATCTATAGGATGGTCAATGGTGCCACACAGCTTCAATCTTAGTGCTCTAGAGGCAGAAGCAGATGATCACTGGGAGTTTTAGGCCAGCCTTTATTTACATAGCAACTGAAACCCTGCCTCAGAAAAAAATTAAAATCGTCTATAGTCTTTTTTTTTTTTTTTTTTTTTTTTTTGGTTTTTCGAGACAGGGTTTCTCTGTGTAGCTTTGCGCCTTTCCTGGGACTCACTTGGTAGCCCAGGCTGGCCTTGAACTCACAGAGATCCGCCTGCCTCTGCCTCCTGAATGCTGGGGATTAAAGGCGTGCGCCACCACCGCCCGGCTAATCGTCTATATTCTAAGGCATTGTGAAAGAAAGCAGGGAAAATAAAGGGAAAAGAACCATTAATTTTTAAAACTTACCTGTATGCTATAATTTCCTTTGTATAGTTATTTTTATATTTGCACATATTAGTAAATTAGATAATCCAAAGAATGAAGTCAGCTCCATTTGTTAATAAACAGGGAATACCAATTGGCCAAGTGAACAAGCACGTTACACAGAAGGAAACGGCGTGAGGGTGCAGTAGGCCGTCTAAATACTTTTCTTTGTGTCCATAGATGAGTTCAGCTCTTAGGGGTCATTAGAAAAGCTTCATTTTTAAATGGATAGCTGTTAATGAAGAAACTTGGATCACCTCAGAGTGCAGAGAATAAAGAGCTGTGTTGTGCTCAGTCCTAAGTGAGACATCTACATCATTCTCCTTCCCATGTAGCTCAGAAAACATTTCAGAAGAAGAGGTAGAAGACTGGGGGGAGACTTTTGAAACAGTCTCCTCTAGACATGTCAGGGACCCAAGGTGAAACCAAATGCTACTGGTTTGAAAAAACAAACAGCAAAAACAACAAAACATATCAATAAAATCTCCATTCTGCGATCCTCATAAATCAGTTCTCTGCTTTGCCATCGGCTGTGAAACTTCCTACTGCAGCAGATGGGAACACATCACAGACACCCACAGCCAGACTGCAGAGAGTGAGAGACTCTCAGCCCTAAATGAGATGTCTCTATTTAATCCCTTCCCTCCGCTCAGGGAACCCAGTGGAGGAGGAGGAAGAGGAGGAGCCTGAAAGTATAAGGGCCAGAGGAGATGGAGGACACCAAGAAAACAAGGTCTTCTAAATTAACATGAGCAAAGCTCATGTGGACTCAGAGACTGAAGCATTCATGCACAGGGCCGGCACAGATCTGCATCAGGTCCTCTGCACATATATTATGACTTGGACTGCTTCCTTGCAATTCCTGAGTGTGTGTGACCGAGGCTACGGATTTGAAGAGGAGCAGGAAAGTTTGGAGAGGGAAAGGGAAGAGAGGAATATTACAATTAAATTACAATCTCAAAAAGGGAAATCTCCTAATAACCATGATAAAAATGAGAAACTCATGAAAAAATTGATCATGGAAAGTAAATTAAAGTAGATGCCTGTCATGGTCCATGCTATATTTTATACATATATTTTTAAGTAGAACATTTCACTTATCAGCAGGTGAATTCATTGCTGTTAGCTCCGCTAATAAAATAGCTAGCATATTCCTTATTTTTTAATTATTTGCTTTAAACTGCTGCTTTATTTCAAAATCATTATCTCCCCCAAAGTTTCTTGTGGAGGCAATCCCACACTCAAAGGGAAAAATAATGAAATCTGAACTCAATTTCCCAATTCTGCTCTGTGCCTTAATTTTTTGGTCCCAATAACTGGTCGTAATAATAACAACCACCAGAAGGCCAGCAGACCCTGCTCCCTACGGGTCACTAGCTAACCTACTTTTTCCCGTTGTAGCAAGACCAAATTTTAAGCTGATAACCGCCTCCCTCATCTTCTTTATTGCGTAACAATCATCTGACAAAAAAGAAAGGGCCCTATCAAAAGTGTAAACAATGGAATGAGTTGATTTTAAGAAATCAAATACATTTTTAAATAGAATTTATGAAGCGCAGAGCAGAAACATCTTAAACTCTACAAAGTATGGATTTTTTTGAGCCACACCTTGAGGAAGAAATATTTATTTTATTACAAAAAATCTTTCCTTCAAGTAATAATGAAACATCAAACTACCTATATGATTTAGATCATTAAAAAAGGATTTGGAAAATCTTAACAACAGATGAAATTGATTCAGCCAGGAGAAAATGTTGCAAAAGAGAACAATAGAATAAATAAACTTTGTTATATGTCTCTGTTGCCCATCATTGACAGACAGAGCCCTTATGTTAGCATAACCAAATGAAACCCTGAGAAGGGAGGGCGTAGGGCACCCTGAGCAAAGTACCCCCTCCTGGCATGTATTATGAAAAAAACCTTTAGGAAGAGCTGACCTTTTAGGAGTTTCATTTTTTAAATGGCACTCAAGTACGTTATTAGTAATGAGAAATCTAGGCAAAAGAGAAAACCTGTGTAATGCTGAGTCCTCTGGAAACTTACAACAATACAAAGTAACAGGTAAGGATGTTTCATATCCCAACAAGGAGAAGAAGGAACCACAGATATTACAAGGATTAAGAGGATTTCCAAATGGTGAGCATCACAAGGTAGGGTATGGGCTAGAAAGGTTGTACCACACCACAGGGCCAAACATCTTCTTATTCATTTCAACAGCGCCTGCAAAAGAAGTCCTAATAAACCTGAATTAATTGTGTCTTTCCTAGGTACAAAACACCAAGTTATCCAAGTAACGGGAAAAGGAGGGCAGAGAATGCCACTTGGAATTTGATTTGCTTATATTGAAGCTTTTTAAATCAGTTCCAACTTAACAGTATTGGTCTCATAACAAATTTAACATGATAGTAGTATATTAGATAACTTAGTATTTTACTAAAGTTTTAAATTCTGAGTCAATGTGACTTTTGAAGCCAAACTTCAAAGTCATTTCTCAATATAGATGAAATTATATGTTGTAAAACACGATACATTGTCCAAGGGCACATCTCTCCCTCACTACCTGACTCTGGTTGCTGTGTAACACAAATGTTAAATGTCTTTTAATTTAAAAAAAAAAAAAAACAGTGTCAGATATTGGGGTAAATGCTGAAAGATTAGAGGGACAAAGGAACAAGTCACTGCCACGTCTCATTTCACCAACTCCACGAATCCTCTGATTTAATGTCTCTGAGTCCTCAGCCGAAGGGGTCCAGCCAAAAAGGGTTTCAGCCGAAAAAGGGCTGTTGCCAAAAAGCTTCAGTCCAAAAGCCTTTAATTCCTGTCTCCTCACACCTTATATACCATTCTCCGCCCAGCCATCACTTCCTTCCTAGTGCTGGGATTAATGGCGTGTGTGCTTCCCAAACACTGTTAAAGGTGTGAGATCTCAAATGCTTGGATTAAAGGTGTGTGACTCCCAAGTACTAAGATTAAAGGTATGTGCTACCACTGCCTGGCATCTATGTTTAATCTAGTGGCTTGTTATGTTCTCTGATCTTCAGGCAAATTTTATTAGGGTACACAATACATCACCACATTGCTAGAAGGCTTCAGCACAAAATTCCCCGTCTTTTCTCTACAGTAAAGAGAGATCCTCTCCACTAATACACACTAAATGGTTTAATGCCCATGGAGGTGCCGCATCTACTAACAGTATCATGATTTTTGCTTTGTTAGATTCCTCGTTTTCAGTCACACTTTATCTCAAACTGGTATTTGGGGACACGAGCTAGTTGCACCTGTGCAGGGTTAAATTTCAACCTCTCATTCCTCACAAGTCCCTGTTCCTCAGCTTGCTTCTCTGTATTTCACTCTTGACAAAGTTTCCTTTGAAAGACTATTTTTTGTTTATTACTGACTGCTTCCATTTTTAAATCCTATGTGACTTCTCAACACCATTTGTAATTTTTAACAATTCCTCTTCCTGGAAACATCAGCTGCTATAGCTGCTATAGCAGTTCTTACTGCTGTTTTGAGCTGCCCTTAGTCAGACACTGGCTATTTCATGACCTGTTAACAATGACTTAAGGTCTTGACATCATTTCTTCTTAATTGTCATAAGCAGATTTATACACTTTCTTGATTTCCATTTCAAAATACATACTGGCCACTTCCAAACAATACATCTATTCAAAACATCTCTCCAGAAGTCCCCAGTTCCACATCAGCTCCACACCAGGAATTTAATTTTATCTCATTAGAATCTCAAATTTCACATGATCAAAATGTTCCTTTATTAACGATGCTTCTTACACTTCAGCATATGGCATCATTAGCTAATGTTTTATGAGTCAGAATTGCAGACACCACTTTTGACCCATCCTGCATCTTACCTAACTCTAATTGTCTCCAAGTCTCTTTCTATGAGTGAACTTTTCAGAGTTTACTCTAATACGATGCAAACTGATCATGGGTCATTAGTGTCAGTGCTTTATCAATGTCTGTCTTTCTTTTCTTTTCTTCTTGAATACACCTCATACCCCAGTAATTAGACTGAGTCACATGACAGCTAGATACAATATTGAGATACTGAAGCAAATATTAGCTGTCACCATAAAGTTGTACTACAGCAGACGAGAACATTTCGGGGTAGAGTTCATTATGTGATAAATGATTTTCATGTTTCTCTGCCACTCCATTTTGTGCTTCTTAAACTGAATGTCTTAGAAATACTAGACTTTCAATTTCTTTTGTGTGCTTCTGTCTCAAGCCCAGAATCTCCTAAATTCCTCTGCATTTAGTGATCCCCAGAAAGGTAATGGTTTCAAATTACTAACAGAAGAATAAATTTTGTTTCTGATTTCTAGAATAACCCCCAAAGAGCATCAAAGCATTAATCTCCCCCATTTAAGATGTTTTGGGAAGCTAATCTTTTTATTATTCGAATTTTGTATTGGTTCAGGATCTCATGCATGCACCAAATGTGTTTTGATCAACTCTGCTCCCAACTCCTGCTCCTCCTGGTCCTTCCACATCCTCCCCACTTTGTGACATCAGGATGTGCCTAGGTATCTGGCCATCAACTGGTACACGGGTAGCCTCTCAGTGGGTTGCATCCCTAAGGAAAACTGACACTCCCTCTCCCAGGGACCATCAACTGCCAATAGATCCTCAGCTGTGGTGGAACTTTGTGAACTTCTTGGGCTGGGATTCTCTCATATTCAAGTCTTGTGCGCACACTCAAGCTGCTGTCAGGTCACATGTCCCATGACCCTATCATGTCCATAAAACAGATTCTCAGAAGATCTTACAGTCTTTGTAAATCTTCTTCCATGATGATTCCTGAGTATTGGGCACAGGGGTATAATATATATGTCCCAGTTATGTTTGAGCACTCCACTTCTATTCTCTGCACCTTGATCAATTGTGAGTCTTTGTTAACAGCCATCTTCTCTAAGGATTGAGAGCTGCACTAATCTATTAATATAAAGTAATAGGGAGCCGCTGAATAGTAGCAGGTTCTCTGAAAAATCCATATGAAGACCTACTATTTTAGAAGCTTTCTAAAATATGTACATACATATAAATCCTATAAATAAGAGAGAATGCCTCTTCTAGATACCATGGGCTATCAAAAAGCCCAGTGCCAGGTGTGGGTACCTCTTTTTGAGTAGTTGTCCAGTGGAGTTCCATAAGGAATTACAGGTTATTGGCATTGTTTTGGGCTACTCTCTGAAACTTGATAAGACCTTACTGAATACATCACATACTTGAGTCGTAGGATGTGGAAAAATTAAGTTGGTACTGACATGGAAGCATTATATCTACTGGCTAGCTTTCCAGTTTTGTGCACTACTGGATGATAAAAGTAATCGATAGCATTACCCAGATGTGAACTCTGAGAGCTACAATAATGACTGTCTTGGCAAGATAGGCTCATTGGTACAATAGGAACACAAATGCTATAACTAACCAACTACTTTCTGATTTGGTATGAGGCCATCTCACAAGATAGAACTCATGCCTGGTACTAAAAGACAAATTATTTGTATAAATAATAAATATAGTATTAAAACTTTATAAAGTAAGACTTTATATTTTTAAATAACCAAATTTAAATATTTTGATTTAGCCCTCTACTGCTTTGAAATAAATTCATTTATCAACACATACAATATGTATTATTTGACAGTTTCTGAGGGGCAGTAATCTGGACAAGGATTAGTAAAGGCCTCTAACCACATGCTCTCATAAGATGCACTCAAATTATTGGCCAAGCTATAGTCATTTCAAAATGGCACCATGGCTAAGTATCCGCTTACAGCTTGGTCACAAAAATGTTAGCCATCCCGATTCCTTAGTTTCTCTATGCACGAAACAAATGTTCACTCCATGGAAACTGCTTCTGGTATCTCAGGGAGAGAAGAAGGTATGGGGAACCTGTGAGAGACAGTAATAGAGACAGAAAGAGATTAGGATAATGCAATCTTTGTATCACAAGAGAAATACCCTATCTCTTCTCCCATATGTGAGTCATTAGAAATGAACCAGTAGATTTAGACTGTGCTGAAGGATGAGTTTATACAAAAGCATGAATAAGAAAAATGGAAATATTTGCATCTTTAATAAAAAGTTCCTGCTCCATACTTTTAAATATCTATATGAAGAGGGTTGGCCTGTATCTCAATAGTATATGAAAACACTGAACTTCGTTTTGAGAAATATTTTGCTGTTACTAACTGATTTTTTAGATGCTGAAAAATGTCTGTTTTAAAAGAATTTGAGGAATATGTTTAGTTATTGTATTACATAGTGTGATTTTAAAGCAAAACCCTGTGGCTAAAGGCACACCCCCTCACTGGGTCATGTAAAAGTTCTTATTTATTGGAACAGCAACATGGTAATCTGAATATACACAGTTTCTTATGTCATTCCTCTATATTCTGGACATGAATATTTTAGTAGGATTATAGTTCATTAGGGACTATAAGATTTATGAGGAGAGCCCGGGGAGATGGCTCAGAAGTTAGGAGCACTAGCTCTTGCAGAGGACCTGAGTTCAATTCCCAGCACTCACATGGTGGTTCTCTCCTATCTGTAACTCTAGTTCTAAGGATCCGATACTTCTTCTGGCTTCCACGGGCTCCTGCACAGATGTGGTGTGTATATAGACATACACTCAGGCATGCACACACACAAAGAGAGAGAGAGAGAGAGAGAGAGAGAGAGAGAGAGAGAGAGAGAGAGATACACATGCACACACAAAACTAAATTTCAAATATTAAAAATAAGAGTTGTAGTTTGGTCTATAGAGTGAGTTACAGGCCAATCAGCACTACATAGCTACACCCTCTCTCAAAAAAGTGTGAGAGAGAGAGAGATTTGGGAGGAGAGTCAGGGGCTGAACCAATGATCACCCTCTTGATGACTCCTTGAGCACACTGTCATCTCCTCTGACCTGTAACTTTGCAACAACTTCACAGTTATAGCATGTATTCCCTCTTCCAAGGCCAGCCCAAATCTTCACTTTTATTTTTCCTAGGAAATACCTTTGGGCTTTTAACTGGGATCCAAACAATACTATAAAGACATTTGCCTCAAATCTCAGCCATGATGAAAAAAAAACTTTCATGTTAATTGAACTAGTTATAAAAGGGATTTATTTAAATCATTGTTTAAAATCCTCAGTGCAATCTATTCTAAAATTTCTCAAAGTAAAATAGATGAAATATGCTATTGAATTGAGACATTTGTTTTTTTCTGAGCTCTAAGTTATATTTTATTAAAAGACATATAATTGTAGCTAGAGTTTTCCTGCCTGGCCCACAGTCAGGGCAAATCTCTCTCACCTGCCAGTCCCACAGCCACTCAGACCGGACCAAGTAAACACAGAGACTTATATTGGTTACAAACTGTATGGCCGTGGCAGGCTTCTTGCTAACTGTTCTTACAGTTTAAATTAATTCATTTCCATAAATCTATCCCTTGCCACATGGCTTACCAGGATCTTCACATGCAGCTTGTCATGGTGGCGGCTGGCAGTGTCTCTCTGACTCAGCCTTCCACTTCCCAGCTTTATTCTCCTCCTTGCCCCGCCTACACTTCCTGCCTAGCCAACGGCCAATCAGTGTTTTATTGATTAATTAGCAACACATTTGCCATACATCCCACAGCATATAATATAATACTATATTATGTATCTACTATGAAGTCAGGCAGATTGGAAAATTGTTAGTGAGACTATTAACACCTACAGTGAGGGACCACGTGTTGCCTCAACAATAACTACATGGAAAACAGCTCTCTTGCCTAGAACAGAAACTTCTGATCATGAAACAACAGAGCAAAAGAATCCCTGGCTCATAACTTTTCTTCTCACAGATTTTCACTCGAGGGAATATACTTTCATAAACCTTTTATTTTGTCTGGTTGGTTGGTTTGGTTCTGAATCAAGCATGGACACAAGTCCCAATTGTATTCTAAAAAGCAATGGAACCAACATGACCCAGCCACGTCATAATCTTATAACAAATAAGAAAAAGAGCCTAAAAGCATTAACAGACCTATGCATGCCAGCAGGATCATGTTTCAAGAATTAACCCACAGGTTACTCAGTAATCAGTTAACCCTCTGCATGGAAAACCACACTCAGAGTATCAGAGATCAGGAACTGTTCTTAGGAAAACGCCTGAGGTAAATGTCAGAGTTGGCACTTTCTATGCATGAACAAAAGCAATTACATTTTCTTTTCTCACTTCCTACCCTAGGACAGGGGGAAAGTGTAGTGTTACATATGGCATGTTGAAACCTTATAAAAATTAGAGTTTTAACTTTTTATTATTAAAAAAAGCCATAAATTATCATTTACAGCAGGACTCATTTGTTTTACTTCAATATTGTCTAACTAACAGAGCATAAAGGACTTACCCAGATATTCTCTCCAAAGCAGTACAGTTCAAATCATCCCCTCTGGCCTATCATCTTAAAGGTTTGGTTTCTATCAAAAGGAAATGGATCAGACTGCATGGGTAGCAGGCTGTTTAGAAAGCAGTTCTAGTCAAACATTTCAAAATTCTTGAAAATGTTTTCTTAAACATGCTCCAGACATCACAGGAGAGTGCCACAAATCCCCTGTGACAATTCTCCTTTAAAGCACTTTATGTAGAAGCCAAGAAATATTTGCAATTTTTTTTCAGAATTTTTTTCAAAAGTTTGAACTTTTCTACATTATGTCTCTTTTTAAAAGCCAGGTCATAAAAGTCATGAGCGAGTTCCCATTAACCTTTGCCCTAACTTCTTAACTTTGAAGAGCATTGTGCCTTGTGCTTTAAGATAAACTAAATGGACATTTAGGAGAGATATTCCAGATTCTAATCAACTGTTAAGACCACTGTAGGAACATAGAGAAAAAAATGCCTTCAGTGTAAAGCTGTTCAATTTACTAATCATTTACCAAGAGCAAGAGTACCATTAATCACAAAATATAATTGTAAGCAGGTAGTATTTGTCTTATTCAAAATTACAAATAGCTTTGAAATTTTTTGGAAGATAAAATAGACACATTTCATTAACATACTTTACAATAGTAACAATAGTAAATACAACTGAAATTTACCAAATGTCTATTCCATACCAGGCTTTCTGTTTACTTCACTGAATCCCTTCAGTAATTCTGTAGGCCTGGAATCCCCATCCTTATCTGCAGTTCAAAGATAAGGAGCCTCGATGTCACAAAGCTGAGTAATAGAGGCAAAGCTACCCAGCTAGTGGCTGCAAGAAAAGAAGTCGAGTTTCCACTTCAGAGTCGGTATTGTGAAGAACAAACATTGTGATCTGTAGAACTGCTTCTTTACCCAAGGCTTGCTTCTTTAACCACGGCACATTAGGACTAGAACGTCCTGTCTGGAAAGAATCTAGTTTGTGTTTCCTTGGTGGCAGAATAAAGTAAATGTGTCATTATGAATCTGAACTGCAAATACTGAGTTCTGTATGTGTGTACTATTTTCCTTAAATGCTTCCAAGCAATGCTACATAGTTACACTAATTCTCCTGGGTATTAATAAACAAAGCAAGATACTGTAAGTTCAGCAGACATGTGCCATGTTTCCTGGCTGGCCAACACCTTTTGAACACCCTGCTACTCTGGAAGAAGCATTCTGTTCATGGAGTTTAATCCATAAGATACATTTCTATAGGCTTTCAGCTCAGAAAACAGAACACCAGATGAGTGCTTGAGTTGCACAAATTGCACTCATCTATGAAAAAAAAAATAGTTTACAAGAGAATTGCTTTATCAAAGAAGTATTTGGGCTTCAAGTGAACGCTGCCTTGAGTTCTGATTTTGGCAATGAAGTCCCTGCAGACAGTAGTGGCTCCTTGGAAAGACTGGTAGGTGCCAGCTCCTGTCATTGACACCTGTCCCGCAATCAAGGAGGCTCTGTGACAGGGTTAACGGCATCGTTCCTCCTGTGGCCTCCAGTCCCATTCTTCAGCACTCATCAGTTCAGCAAGTTACTCCGTACAGTTTTAAAGGGATTTTCTTCTTTATCAAGCAAAGTCAGCTTCTGTTGCTTATTTTCAAGAATTCTAAGACTTGTTCTGAGTTTGAATAAGACAGACTAAGCGCAAGCCTGTCCCTGTCACTGAGCCTGACTCTAAATTCTGGACAATTCTGAACAGACTGAATCTACAACATGATGGATAATTTGAAGAGTTCACAGCAACAGAAAAAAGGGCAGATGCCCGAGTAAGCATCCAATGTGGCAAGTCTACACTTTTTCTTTGGTATCATTTAATCCAAACTTAGTGCCACCTAAGTACAGGAAGGGCAGTGCCTGATTACTTCTTGTCAACTTGGCACAAACTGAAGTAACTTGGGAAAGGGGAACTTCAGTTGTGAACACATCACCAACAGATTGGCCTGTGGGCATGTCTATGGAATGGTTCATGATTGATGTAGGAGAGTCCAGCCCACTATGGGCAATGCAGCTCCCAGAAGGAAGTTCTGGGTTGCGTAAGAAAGCGAGCTGACTCCCGGCAATGGGAGTAGGGCTGTGCCTGGTTCTTTGCCTGGCTCTTGAGAACCTATTCCTCATGCTGGATTGCCTTACCCAGCCTGAATACAGGGGGAGGTGCTCGATCCTATGGCAGCTTGATATGCCATGCTTTGCTGATGCCCATGGGAGGCCTGCCCCTTTCTGAGTGAATACAGAGGAGGGGTGGATGGGGGGAAGGGGTGAGGAGGTAAAGGGATGGAGTGGAAGGAGATGAGGGAGGAGAAGCTACGGTCGGGATGTAAAATAAATTATTTAAATAATTAAAATAATAAAGTACAACGATAAGGATTAAAAAAATAAAATAAAATAAGCAAGCTGAACAAGCCATGGAGTTTTCAGTTCCTGCCTCCTGGTTCCTACCTTGGCTTCAGGTGAGGGATAGTAACCTTTAAGCCAAATAAATCCCTTCATCCCTCAAGTTGATTTTGGTCAGTGTTTTATCACAGCACAGAGAAGCAAACCAGAATACTCAGCCTGAATTACACAGACAAAGTGCTCCTGAGAGCAGTTTGCCTCTTGGAGACAGAGATCCATGGTAACCCTGCTCAAGAAGCAGAGAGGGGAACTGTCACACAGCGGGAATCTCCCAAGCCTACTTCGCTTTCTCTTGGGTCTTCTCCCCCAGGCAATTCCTTGGTAGTGACAGCAGCTGCAGCAGCAGCAGCAGTGGCCAGGCATGAAAATCAGCTGGTTCTGGAGCTCGACAGAGAAAGCTCTCTCTAATGGAGGCACTGGGTCTTCAAGATAGTAGGAATAACATGAGGCCTCCTTTTCTCCTCTACTTGTACTGTCTCAGAGTAGACAAAGCACAATAACAGAAATGGAAAGTTTCCAACCAACAAACAAAAAAAATGTGAGCCTCTGGGAAACAGAATACCAAGGAAAGGATGGAAAAGAAAGAACTCAAAACGGCAAGCTGACAAAGGACTTTCTAACTTCCAGAGTCACTCACATCTTGCAAATTCCTTGGATCTATTATCGGGCATGGTAAAAAAATTTACTAATAAATAAAGTTCCTTCCTGGCTCAACATCTCTGTAAAGTCAGCTGATTTTCAAAATCACCAAAAAGAAAAGAAAAAAACAATTTACACGTGTATTATGGGCCAAATTTGGTCAATTGCCTGATATTAACTATCCTCACAAAATTCAAATAAAAGCCAGAGTTTCGTAACCATCAAAACACCTAGTAAATGATTCAGTTATTTGTACCATGATATTTATGTTAAAAGACCATCAATATACATCAATAACAAGACAGAAAGAAATCAAGCTGGAACTGAGCCTGAAGCTATCTCACTGGTAGCTAGCTTTCACAGTGTCTGGGGTGCTATGTAGTGTGTTGGAATAGACATGCCAGCCTCTGTCTCACTCAACCTGAACTCTCTGTGCCATGCTACTGACCCACTAAGGAAGCTGTATCCATCGGTAAACAGTGGCACATCTGTTAGAGGGGTCACCAACCACTTTGTGATTGGTTTTGAGACCTGCTGAGGAGGTCATAGTTCGTCACGGAGAAACTATTTCTGTTGTTTTGCTAAATGGACATATTGTACCAGTTAAACTGCCTTCTAAATAATTGTGTTTATGCCCATGGATTAGTACATCTCTCAACTACGGTCAGAGAAACTTCTTTTTGTAGTGAGTCATGTTTGAACTCATGTGAGTCATGTAGTAGCTCAAAAAATTGTTTGAAGTATGAAGAATAAATGACTGTTGTTTGCTCAGACCTAAAAGGAGTGTTTATATTACTTCATCCAAGGCTCAGGGAACATTGGAAAAGAAGACACAGAAAGAATTTAAGAGGCAGAAGAAGGAGCATGTTGGAAATCTGTCTTCCAGGCATGACATGGTCACTCACAGAAACTACGACTACCTGAACAATATCTCTGTAAGACTGGACATGTCAGTATTCTGTCACAGATGGGGACGGGGAAGTAGGAGAGGGATGAGGAGTTGGTTTACTAGACTTCACCCTTCCCTGAGATTCATAGACAGTTAATTGTTGCTGGGGTAGGGGTAAACATTTTTCAGAGGTATGGCCACTGGTAAGTTGCCTGTGCTCCTGTAAATGCTCCCTCACCTTCTCCCATGCTCATTAAAGAACACTAACTATGCTCATTCATCACAGGAAAAAAAAAAAAAGAACATGACAGTAAGAGGACTAGCTTGGCAGACGATGCCTGTCCAGAAGTGGACAGTGGACAACCAGGGGAATGAAGGATGAATAGGATGAAAACACTGTATATACACACCTGAAAATGTCACAACAAACTCCATTATTATGTGGATACTGAGGTTCTATAGAGCCCCAGACATTACAGACTATTATCAATGGTCTTGTTAACCCTGCAGAACTTGAGGAAAATACCCTACCACTGAAGAAACCACACATTTAAGTCATAGAACACAGCACGAAGAAATCAAACTGGGACTCACCTGGAAGCTCCATCCCTTCCAGATAGTTTTCATGGTGCTAGAATGCGCTAAGCATGCTATTGGAGGAGAAAATTAATCATCCATATTATCCAACTGTTAACTCTAAGAGCTACCGTGAGAGCCCCTGGCCCATGGGTGCAATGCTGGCACAAATGTCATACCTGATTGGATTTAGGGCCTGTTCAGAGACAAAATCCACATTTGGCAACATTTTTAGGGCCAAGACCTTGTAGCTAGATAGGTCATAGACTTTATGGGAGAACTTACTGCTAATTATTCAGCTAAATGTCCACAGTATTAAACTGATTTCTAATGACTTCTCATTATATTCATAGATTAGTGCAGCTCTCAGCCCTCATCAGAGAAGCTTCTTTCTAAAGTAGATGACTGCTACTACAGAGACCCACAGCTGGACAAAGAGTGGAAAATAAAATATCACGGAATACTCTCTCCTAAATGGGTCATCTATACCATCTGGAGGAGCCCCAAGGCTCAGGGATCATTGTAGAACTGAACCAGGAAAGAGCCAGGGATGGTGGATGTCTACAAGGAAATGGTCGGGGTTTTTTTGCAAGTAGGTAGGTATACTAAATATGATATGTATCACATAAAGGGAAGAAAATTCATATAATCATGTTTCCATGTTCTTCTTTAGTACAGAATATTCTCAGTAGAATGTGAACAGCTATGTGTGTGTGTCAGTCATAAGGAAAGGAGAAGGGAATTTTTTCCATGATCAAAACATATTTAAGAAATTTTTGGCAGGGCATCAGTGGCACACACTTTAAATCACAGCACTCAGGAGGCAGAGGCAGGCAGATCTCTGTGAGTTCAAGGCCAGCCTGGTCTACAGAGTGAGATCCAAGACAGGCACCAAAACTACACTAAGAAACCCTGTCTCAAAAAACCAAAAAAAAGAAAAGAAAAAACAGAAAGAAAGAAATTTGTGACAATAAAGCCAGCTCTGGAGACAACATTGGAAGGAATACATAGGTCTGAAAAGAAAGTTAAACTCCAGGTACAAGGAAAAAATAATTAATTTCAGAACACTGAATTAAGAGGCCTACTAGAACACTAAAAAGCAACCAAATGATAGAAATTAATGAGCATTGTTTAATAATGACATTTAATGTTGGTGGTATTAACTCCTCAATAAAAAGGCACAAACTAATGGAGTTGATCAGAATCCATCTTTCTGATGGCCCTTAAGAAACACACCTCATTTCTTAGGGTGAACATTGTTGTCATGAAATACTATGACCAAAAGCAACTTGGGGAAGGGTTTATTTGCCTGATACTTCCATATCATAGTCCATCAGTGAAGGAAATTAGGGAAGGAACCTGGAAGCAGTAGGTGCTACAGAGGCCATGGAGGAGTGCTGCTCACTGGCTCACGCTCATGGCTTGCTCAGCCTGCTTTGTAATAGAACAATTACCACCACCCCAGGGTTATCCTTACCCACAATGGCCTGGGACCTTCCACATTAATCACTAGTTAAGAAAATGCCCAAACAGACTTGTCTACAGCCAGATCTTATGGAAGAATTTTCTCAATTGAGGTTCCCTCTTCTTAAATGACTCTAACTTGTGTCAGATTGACATAAAAATTAGCTGGCTTTTCGAGGTCAAGGTCGTGATGGGGGAACCCACAGAGACAGCTGACCCAAAGCTCCTAGGAGCGGATGGGCTCTAGACCAACAGCTAGGGAGCCTGCATGGGACCAACCTAGGCACTCTGCATGTGTGTGACAGTTGTGTAGCTTGGTCTGTTTGGGAGACTCCCAGCAGTGGGATCAGAACATGTCCCTGGCACTTGAGCTGGCTTTTGGGAACCTATTCCCCTTACTAGGTTTCCTTGCCCAGCCTTGGGGCAGGGGGAGGAACTTGGTCCTGCCTCAACTTGATGTCCCATGCTTTGGTGACACCCATGGGAGGCCCACCCCTTTCTGAATAGACACTAAGGAGGGGTGGATGGGAAGGGGAGTAGATGGGAGGTGGGGGGAAGGAGCAGGAGGAGAGGAGGGAGGGGAAAACTGTGGTTATGTAAAATAAATGAAAATTTTTAATTAATAAAAAAATTTTAAATGAAAAAAAACTAGCTGGCTCTCCTCACAACTAAAGATAGGTTGTTTTACCATAGTGGAAAAAAAAAAGAATGGAAAAAGATATTCCAAGCAAATGGATCAAAGAAACACTCAGGTGTAGCTAGTCTAATATTTGAAAAATATATTTTTAACCAAAACTAATCAAAAGAGATAGGGAAGGAAATGTCATTCCCATTAAAGGAAAAATTCAACAACAAGATATTGCAATCATAAACATTCTGTGCACCAAACCCCAGTTTTATAAGATAAACAATATTATGTCTAAAATCATAGATTGACTCCACTACAGTGACAATGATTTCAATGCCCCACTCTCACCAATAGTAGTAGAAATATACTGAGTGGAGAAACTCTCAAGTTCAGTAAAACTGCAAATCAAATGTACCAAACCAATACCTACAGAACATTTTACCCAAACATTAAAGAATACACAATCTCCTCTGTACCTTTTCTTTGTGGTCACCAATCAGCTCCCAAATCACGACATGGAGACTTATCATTAGTTTTGAATGCTCAGTCTTAGCTTAGCTCTTATGTGAATCTGTTTCTCTTAATCTACATTTGCCTTGGGGCTTTCTACCTTTCTTTCTTTCTCTCTCTCTCTCTCTCTCTCTCTCTCTCTCTCTCTCTCTCTCTCTCTCTCTCTCTCTCTCTCTCTCTTTCTGTATGCATGTATGTCCTACTTTCCTGCTGTCTCTATGTCTGGCTGGCAGCTGCCTGTCTTCTGACCCTGGAGTGTCCCCCTCTTTCTCCCTGGTTCTCTTCTTCTATCTCAGGCCTAGATTTTTTCCTCCTACTTATTCTCTCTGCCTGCCAGCCCCGCCTTTCCCACTCCTGCCTAGCTATTGGCCTTTTAACTTTTTATCACACTAATGGGGTGTCTTAGGCATGCAAGATGAAACAAATGTAACATGTCTTTACATCATTAACAAAGGCAGCAGAAACAAATGTAACACACCTTTACACAATTAAAGTAATATTCCACAGTATAAACAAATGTAACACATCTTTACATAATTAAAGTAATATTCCACAACACTCCTCAGCAACCAATGGGAATTTCTCCAAAATAGACATTTAGGACACAAAGCAAGTCTCAACAAATAGAAATTGAGGTCACATCTTGTAGTATTTGACCACCATGGATTAAAGCTGAATACCAACAATTAAAGAAAAGTCAGACAGTACACAAATTCACTAAAGAACACACTACAAAACTAAAATTGGGTAAAGAAAGAAGTCATAGAAAAGAAATTTTTTAATTCCTTGACTTGAATAAAACACAACATGCCAAAATCTATTGGACACAAGGAAAGCAGTCACAGGAAGTTTAGAGGAAAGTTTACAGCAGTGTGTGTCTACATTAAATATGGATAGAGCTCAAATTAACAATGATGCAACTGGTGACCTTAGAAAAACAAGAACAATCAGAACCCAAAATAAGTAGATAGGAAGAGACAATCAAAGTCAGGACTAAAATTAATGAAATGGAGGTGAAAACACAATACCAAACAAATTAAGGAAGCAAAAAGTTGATACTTTGAAAATGTTAAAAGATTGACAAACTTTTAGCTAAATTAACCAAAAGAAAGAGACAATCCAAATTTATAAAACTAGAAATGAAAAGGGAAGAATCACAACAGACACTAAAGAAATTCAGAGTCATAACACACTTTAAAAATCTATATCTCGGGGGACTGGATAGATGGCTCAGAGGTTAAGAACACTGACTGCTGCTCTTCCAGAGGTCATGAGTTCAATTCCCAGCACCCACATGGCAGCTAACAACTACAAGATCTGACACCCTCACACAGACATGTATACAGGCAGAACACCAATGCGCATAAAATAAAAATGAATAAATTTAAAAAATCTGTATCTCGCTGAACCAGGAATATCTAAGAGAAACAGATAAATTTCTAGCTGAACCAGGAATATCTAAGAGAAACATAAATTTCTAGATATATGCATTCCACCAAATTTGAATCATGATGAAGTAAATAATTTAAGTAGACCTATATAACACCCAGTGAAATAGAAGCAGTTACTAAACATCTTCCAACTAAAAAAAATAAATAAATAGAACAAACAAACAAAAACCGAGGCCCAGATGGATTCAGTGTAGAATTCTACTAGGCTTCCAAAAAAAGAGTTAACACTAACATTCCTCAAACTATTCTGCAAAATCAAAAGGGAAGGAATATTGGAATATTTCCAAGCCCATTCGTGAAGTCTATACTACCCAGATGCCAAAACTAGACAAAGAACCAATAAAATTTCTAAAAACAAAAGAAGAATATTATAGGATAAAATATATGACATGTAAAAAAGCTCAATCAAATATGTGCAAATTGAATTTAAAAACACATCAAAACGATTATCCATCATGATCAAGTTGGCTAACAGGGATGGTTCAACTTATGTAAATTAATAAATGTAATCCACCACAGAAATACTAAAGGATAAAAAATTGGATTGTCTCATTAGATGCAAAAAAAAAGTCTGATAAAATCCAATATTCAATTTATTATAAAAGTTCTGGAAAGAAAAGGGATGCTAGGAACATATCTCAACATAACAGAGGCAATATACAGGCAGCCCTTAGCCAATATCATCCTAAATGGATCACTACAGTAATTTTGACGAATCATAGAATAAATACTTATCCTCAATTAATGTGCAGCATGAAAACAGACAAAGATACATAGATAACAGGTTGTTGTCTGACTCGGCTGCTACATAGTCCTGGCTCTAGAGCAATAACAGCGAGTGTTCTTCAGTCCTCTTCCTACTCCTGTATGAGAAATGGCACTGCAAAAAAATCAGTGCAGATAATCAAGCCCAGACCTCCAAGTTCTCAGCACTCCTACCAGTCTGTGAATGGTCAGCTCATTAAACAGTTCTGTATTTAGGAAGTGCTGGTAGCAACTGTGGTATCCAAATTTCTCCCCTTTCCTCACTTCTTCTCCATAGCCGATTTCCAAGCACTTCCTTCTCTGTTGCATACTTATGCAAGCTCAAAGCTGTCAGTTCAGGGAGAGCACAGACATTAATGTCGAACATAATCTTTGTAGTACTTAAAACACTCAGAATTAGTTTACAAAGATTCTTCCAAAAATCCTTGAAATCGTGTTCACTGAAACACTCCAGTTTTCTAGATGTTAAGATTTATTCAGTTTCCATATAAGAACCAAAAGCAAGAGCTTGGTTTTAGGGGAAAAAAAATACTTTCTTAATACAGGCAATCTAGAAACAATTCAAACTGCCTACCTTTAAGGAGATGGTTACCATATGTGGGAAAATACTGCTGCTTTTGGATTTGCTTGGCATTTAGACTCTGTTTATTTCGTAAACTTGGACACAAGGGCAGTTAGCTCATGGTTATAGTGGTACAGGGAGATGACATCATAGCCGATGTCAGAATGAAGCAAATATCACATCATTTCTATTTCAAGATTTTCTCAAGACTCAGTGATAGGAAAGCTAAAGAATATAAATTTGTGAATATTTCTTATTTGATAATCTTTACATTCTGAGTCAAATTAAAAAGAGAAATTTACTCCATTTTGCATAACTAGTGAACTCTAATAAAATGAGACAAAAAGAAAGAAATTTTAACATTTTCTTGACTGAAAAGGGTGTAGTAAGAACTCATGAATTGAATAAAGACATGGATTTTCATTTTTTCCCTTTTATTAAACCTGGATTTTTTTCTCATAAAATGTAATCTAAATACAGCTTCTCCTCCCTCTACTCCTCCCAGTTCTTCCCATCATATGAAGTTGAGAGTTGGCCTTTCAAGATCTATGAAGGATTGTGTTGGAATTTTGATGGGAGTTGCTTTGGGTGGGATGGCCATTGTGTCTTCTTCTCCATCATATGAAGCTGAGAGTTGGCCTTTCAAGATCTGTGAAGAATTGTGTTGGAATTTTGATGGGAGTTCCTTTGGGTGGGATGGCCATTGTGTCTTCCTTATGATAGTAAAAGCTGACCAAAACACATAGACTTCTGTGGTAGAAGAGAGAAGAAACAAAAGGACAAATTTAGATCTGTAAAGTGCTTACCATGCAATCACAAGGACCTAAGTTCAATCTCCTTCAACCCATATTTAAAAAATACAAAAAGCAAGCTAGGCATTCCATGGCATTCCTGTAACGTCAGCACTGAGAAGGCAAAGACACAAAGAAACCTGGTGCTTGCTGACCAGTCTAGATTAATCTGTGAGTTCCAGAATGAGTGAAAGACTCCATCTAAAAAAACAAGGTGAGGAGCAATTGAGGGATCAAACATGCACACACACACACACACACACACACACACACACACACACACACACACGGGTGGGGGTGGAATTCTTTCTATTTCTCATTGGAGATTCCATTAAAGTAATTCCTCAGTTAAAGTTGGCCTTAAATGTGTTACAAAATATTATAATTCCTGCTTAAAGCCTGTGACTGTCATGAAATGATCACAGAAAGAGATATTTTTTTGACAAATGACTTTCCAATCTACTTGCAGTTCAATTTTATAATCCATTGAGAATAATGGTTAGAGATTCCACTAAAGTAATTCTGCAATTAAAGATGGCCTTAGGGGAATTGCAGAATATTAAAATTCATGCTTTAAACCCATGTCTGTCATGAAATTATCACATAAAGAGTTATTTATCTTGACAAATAACTTATTCCAATCTATCTGGAGCTCAATTTTATAATCCACTGAGAATAATAGTGAAATAAAACACAACGTATAAGTAATAAAATTGGCATAGACACCTCTTTTCAAAGGCTACCACATTCATCTTACTTAATTTTCACATTTATAAAATGAGGTAATTGTAGAAGACATCCTATTTTATGCATTGTGGCTGCCTCACCTCTTCCATCTCTTACATGGAAAGATTTAACAGTAATCTCTGACTATGGTGATGCTGTTAATGGTATATGATTATACAGTTGGATATACTTGAGACTAGACTATTATCATAGTATGATGCTGAAACCAGAGGAGGAGGAGGAGAGACAACATT
Source organism: Peromyscus eremicus (assembly GCF_949786415.1). NCBI lineage: Eukaryota > Metazoa > Chordata > Mammalia > Rodentia > Cricetidae > Peromyscus > Peromyscus eremicus. Next base: position 70,274,529 of record NC_081422.1, on the reverse strand, counting down.
TTGAGTCACACTACTCCATGAAATTCATATTAGTTTAAATGAAAGTCTTGAAATAGCATCTTTTTCATACCAGAAAGGATGGCAATGAAAAGGTGTTTTTTCCCAACTAAACTTATGTTAGAAATATGTACTTCCAAAGAATAAGATCCCTACCCTAAGCATATAATACCATCAAAGTGACTTATACCAAAGTAGAACTATGTTGTAGCAAGCTATAGTCATGTGTTATCTTCAAGATAGACAATGTATATATGTGTTTGATAACTTAAATATTTCTTATAGTTCTTCTTTGAAAGTCTTGTAGACTTCTCCCATGAATCCATATGGATCTGGGCTTTCTTCAACCACAAGACTTTTATTATTGTTCCAATCTTCTTATTTCTTTTGGGTCTGTTTACATTGTTGATCTCTTCTTGGCTTAACTTTAGTGGTTTTGATGAATATACTAATTGTTCCATTTCTCTTAAGTTTTCTAACTTAAAGGAGTTTTTAAAGTAGTTTTAGATACTTTAGATAGACTTATAAAGTATTCCCTTACAATATTCTGAGTTTAAGATCTTTTGTAATCTTTCCCTGCTCATCTTCAATTTTGCTAAGTAGATTTTTCTTCTTTTGGTTAATTGGGCTAAGAGTCTGACAATCTTGCTTATCTTTTCAAGGAACCAGCTCTTAGAATTGTTGGATTTTTTGTGTTCTTGTTGTTATTGTTTTTATTTCACTTTTTCTGCCCTAATTTTTGGTTGTTTCTTCTAATCTACTGGATTTGGGTTTTGTTACTTCTTGTTTTTCTAAATTCTTGAGTTTCATCCTTAAACAGTTCATTTGTGCCCATTCTATTTTTTTAATTTAGGCACTTGAAGATGTGAGTTTATCTTTCAGAACTGATTTTAATGTATCCCAGGGTTTTAATGTGCTTTCATTTTCATTTATTACCAAGACATTTTTATTTTCTTCTTAATATCATTGACACATTTATCTTTCAGTAGTGTGTTTAATTTCCATGAGTTCCTGTCATTTCTGATATACTTTTGCTGCTGATTTCAAGCTTTATTGCATGGTTCTCTAGACACATGGCCTTATTTCAATTTTTTTCTTTATTTCTTGAAGATGTGGTCTATTTTACAAAAACTTCCATGGGCTCCTGAGTAGACTGCATATCCTTTGGTGTTAAGGTCAAATGTCTTTAGATATCTGTTAAGTCCATTTGATGTATGATCTCATTTACTTCATATGTTTCTCTGTTTGTTTGTTTGTTTGTTTGTTTGGTTGGTTGGTTGGTTGGTTGGTTAGTTGGTTGGTTTTGTCCAGATGATCCCTCTTTAGAAGAAAATGGGATGCTGAAATCACCTACTGTTACTGGGTTAATGTTAATCTGTGTCATGAAGTCCAGTAGTATGCTTTTGATGAAACTGGGTACAACAGAGTTTGACGCATGTATACTCAAGATTGTAATATGATTTTAGTCCAATTTCCCTTTATCAAAATGAAATATCCTTCTTTATCACTACAGATTAATTTTATTTTGGTGTGTATTTTGTCATGTATTAGGACAGTGATGCTGATTGCTTGAAATACTTTCCATCCTTTCACTCTAATGTGGTGCCTTTCTTGAAGGTGAGATGAATTTCTTATAAATTTAAAAAAAAAGAAAAATGTGCATAAGTTGCATTATAGTACTTAATCTATTCAACTAACCCAAGTATTTTGACTGGGGAGTTGAAACCATTAATATTTAAAGATTTTATTGGAAAGTGTGTATTGATTGCTCTTTTTCATTTTTGTTATTTGTGTTCTTAATCTTCTTTATGTTTCAGTGGTTATATTTCATTTCTTTTCTTTCTGTAGCTTATTGGTTATGCTTATTCCTCTTTGTTGCAACAGCTAAGACTTTAATATAGTATTAAATAAAATGCATGAGAGATTCAATTGTTTTTCGTGATTGGATTTTATTTTTAGCAAGAAAGCATTCAGTATGGTAGGAATTCACTTGTTTGGAGACATCCTTTACTGATTCTTTTTTTCCTATTTGAAAATCTATTGTGAAATGTTTTTTTAACTACATTGCTGTTTTTAAACTTGGGAGTAAAAGTTTTGTTTTGTCACATACTTTTGATGAGTTCACTGAGATGATCATATTAGTCCTTGTTAATATGCTTACATGGTAAATTATACTAATTTTGCCATTTTAAATAAACCATTCATTCTGGGAATAAAATATAATTGATTGCAATGTGCTAATGCATAAAAACATATATACATACAGATAAGCATATTTAATACATATTAAATTGATTAAAATTTATAAAAATTAAACAGACTTACAATTTATGACTTTAGCCTTCATTAAAGAGTGGTCTATATTCTTTCTTTAAATATTTTTATTTTTTTTTCATTTTATTGTAAAACAAGAATTTTAGAGCAATTATAGACCTGGAAGAATGTGTATAATTAATAATATTTCATTATTATAAGTTTAGCAAAATATCTCTAAAGCTATCATTCTTAAAATTTACTTGTAAAGAATATTATTTCTTGAATTCCGTTTCTTTGGTGGGCATAGTACTAAACTGAGACATTTTTCTTGAATTAACTTTGATTGCTTATATCATTCTGCCAAGGGCCATGACAGTATACAGTAGGTGACAACTAGTACTTAACAGCTTGACCCACTAGTCAGGAAGCCTCACTTGGCAAAGCCGTGGGGTTACTGACTGTAAATGACCGGATGTGTCTCTCTATAATTTCTCTCATGTGCCACTGCTTTTCTTTCTTAAAAATAGCTATGAGTATTCTCCCCACTGCTTGTGTGTTTTATCCCATGAAAATATTCCATCTATTGGGCACACTTATAGTTGTGGATGGTCAGGAAGATGATTTCTGTTAAAGCTGTATAATTCTGATGAATAAAAATAATACTAGAATGTTTTTCAGAACTGACACAGGAAAATAACAGTATTCTCTGTCATAAAGACAGCTAATTTTAGGCTTCAGAATGAATTCAAAACAGACTGGCTGCCCCTGCAGAGAATACACAAACGTAAGTTCCAGGTGTTTACTGATGAATCAAGGTCAGACTTGAAGCCTCTTTGGTAGACACAACCCCCTGCAGTAATTCTCTTTCTGCACATACCCCAACCACTCAAGGTTCATCCAACTAACTGTTATTATTAAGTTCTGTATTTCAATGCCATTCTCTGTCTGGGAATGCTAACCACTCAGGCTACGTGTTCGGGCAAGCGTTACTCACTGGCTGGTCAATGCTATCTTCCTAGCCTGAAATAAACAGTGTGATTCCTTACATGTATCAGTTTGGCTCTGTCTCTGATCTTTTACTCAACAAATGCTTTGTGATCCTGAAAATGTAACTCATATGTGTGCAGAGTTTGACTGTGAGAGGAGGGATATGAAGGAACTGTGTAAAGAGCTGTGCAGTGAGTGAGTGTGTGTGTGTGTGTGTGTGTGTGTGTGTTGAATGAGAGATGTAGCTGAGTGGGTAGAGAGACATAGAAGACGTAATTGTATAGAAAAGAAACATGTATGTAGGAGAGATGTATGTGAAGGAAGAGATATGGCTGTCTTGAAAGAGTAAATGAGATGTACAGCTGTGGCTGTGTGGAGATTTGCAACTGTGTAGAAACAAGGGAAATGAAGCTATATAGAAAAGAGATGTAACTGTGCAAAAGAGGTATGTGGCTGTGTGGAGAATGTATGGAGAATGTAATAATGTAGAGAGAGAGATTTTCAGAGAGGATTTTTAAAGATGAAATAAAAGAGAAAGTTACCATCAGAAAATGTGTTTTCTTATTTTCCCCTTAGATAGATAGAAACTTATTTCTAAATACCCTCAGATAAAAAAAGTTTCCTAAAGTCCCACTACTCCATGGTCTTCTATTCACAACCCTGGAGCAGTTCTGGGAGCTGGCCTCTCGGTCTGTGTTATCATTCAAAACTTGATTATTTCATCTATTTTGATAAATATGTTGACTTACAGTTGTTTATAACCTTCCCTTATTGCCTTTTAATAGCTTTAGATTTTTTTAATGGTGCTCGTTTCCTATCTAGATTTTAATAATTGTGCTTTGTCTCAGTTTTTAAAAAATTTTTCTCAGATTAATTTGATGAGAAATATTATCACCTTTAAGGATAATTTCAGTGAGCTAGTGCTAAGTTCCATTAGTTTACATAGTTTTACTTTGTATTTTATTGGTGTTGGCTTATAAGCTTTCCCATTTCTCCTCATGTTTTGCTTTTATGGTGCTTTTTGTCTTTTATTTTTCCAAAGTTGAAAACTAAGGTTAATGATAAAAAAAAATCTTTAGCGTTATTGTTTTCCTTTTCTCGTTGTATTTTTTTCAGTATCCCACAACAGTCACATGTCATGTGATTTTTTTCTTTTTTTTTTTTTTTTTTTTTTTTTTGGTTTTTTTCAAGACAGGGTTTCTCTGTGTAGTTTTGGTGCCTGTCCTGGATGGATCTCACTCTGTAGAACAGGCTGGCCTCGAACTCACAGAGACCTGCCTGGCTCTGCCTCCCGAGTGCTGGGATTAAAGGCATGTGCCACCACCACCCGGCTGTCATGTGGTTTTTAAAACATTATATTTATATGTGTGTGTGTGTGTGTGTGTGTGTGTGTGCCTGTGTGTGTCTCTGCCTCCTGTCTCTGTGTGTGTGTGTGTGTGTCTGTGTCTGTGTGTCTGTGTGTCTGTGTCTGTGTGTCTCTGTCCTTCTGTGTATGTGCCTCTCTGTGTCTCTCTGTCTCTGTGTGTGTGTCTCTCTCTGTGTCTCTCTGTGTATCTCTCTGTCTCTCTGTCTGTGTTGGGGGGAGGGGCGTGTGCACATGCACACACACACACACACACACACATACACACACACACACAAGTGTGAAGGCCAGAGGACAACCCAAAGTGTCACTCCTCACTTTTTACCTTGTATGAAGCTGGATTCTTTGTGGATTCACCAAGGAGTCCCTGTCTAGTTGGCCCTCAAGCTTCCAGGGGTTCTCATGTCTCCACCTCCTATCTTGCTGCAAGAGCGTTGGATTGCAGACACACACCACTGTGTCCAGCTTTACACGGGTTCTAGAAATCCAAAATCATGTTTGTGCTTGCAGAACAAGTACTTAACTCACTGAGAAATTTCCCCCGCCTGTATTTTCACTTTATTTTTTGTTAAAAATAGTGCCAAAGTAATTTAAAATAAACTGTTTATTAAATTCCTCCCATTATGTCTTTCTTTTTCTGCTTATATTCTTAATATATTCTCAATGACAAGAGCTGTAATTCACTCCCCTAACTTCTCTTATATACCTATCTATCTCCCCTGAGACATGAGATGTCTAATTTTATATACTGACTGGGTCATAGTCCATAAAGTTTAATCTTAACACATTTGTAGAGTATAATCTAAATCAACAAATAAAGAAACACTCTGTGCACAGAAATAATGTCAATATGCCTAGTTTTGGTCTAATATACTATTTTTCATTTAAAATGAAGAACATTATTCCTATGAATGAATAATATATTAAAGATTGGGGAAATAATAAATTTATTTTATCTCGATCTAGCCTGTCAAAAATATTTTGTTTTATTTTACGTGGCCTAAACTGAAAAAACAATATTGTTATTCTTTTGAGAACTGCATAAACAAGTACACTGTATTTATATAATTTCCAACCCTCTTCAGCATCCAGATCCTCCCAAGTCCCTCTGAAATTCGTGACCTCTTCTTCTTTAATTATCATTTTATATATATCCTGCTGAGTCCATTCAGTGTTGCTCATATACATATGAATTTAGGGCTGACAGTTTGGGATTAGCTAACCCATCAGGGGGCTCCTCCCTGGAAAAGACTGATTCTGCCTCTCTCAGCAGCCATGCTAGGGGTGAGGGCTAGTGTGATTTCCCCCATCCACACTAGCATGTCAACTGGCATTGCCATTATGTCTCTCTTGTTTAGGGGACCACATTGTTGAGATTTCATGGACATAACTTTCCTGTCATGTATAGAAGATACTATCTCACAGATGTCCTGATCCTCTGACTCTTAAAATCTTTCTGACCCTTCTTTTGCAATGTTCCCTGAATCTTAGATGTAAAGGTTGTATTTACTGTCTCTGTAAGAATTGGGGTTGGGCACCCACAGTTGGAGGTTCTCTGCAGTGTGACTAGTTCTGAATTTCTGTAACAGTCTCCATGGGCTACAAAAAGCAGGGTTCTTTGATGAGAGGTGAGAGCTGCACTTATCTGTAAGGGGAGAGATAAGTATTTAGAATGCAGTTAGAAATTGTCTGGCTGAGGAAAGTGGTAGCAGTTGGATCCTCTCGAGGGTCCATTGCCTCGCCAGCTATAGGTAGTTGGCTAGAATTATAGAACTATCTATGCCTTTCCTGTTAGCAGGTATGATTGCAATTAGACAACCCCATTGCAATTAGATTACCCCCAAAGACATGTTGCTATTGCACTCTTGGAGCCATCTTTCCATGCTGGTCTTATCATAGTTTATACACTTTACACCCCAGTAAGACTATTAATGGCTTTTCTCCCTTGGCAGTTTGTATTGCACCTTCATATACTATGAGACCTAGTCCGCAGGAAGGAGGCTTCCAGGTCAGTTCTAATTCAGTTTCAAGGCCTGTGTCTGAAGTGTGCGATATCTTCAGTAATAGGGTATCTTAGGGTTTCTATTGCTGTGAAGAGACACCATGACCATGACAACCCTAAAAAGGAAAACATTTAATTGGTGGTTCACAGTTCAGAGGTTCAGTCCATTATCATTATGGTGGTACGTGGAGGCATGCAGGCAGACATGGTGCTGGAGAAGGAGCTGAGGGTTCTATATCTTGATCCATAGGCAACAGGAACTGAACTGTGTCACTGGACATAGCCTGAGCATACATGAGACCTCAAAGCCCACCTCCACAGTGACATACCTCCTCCAACAAGGCCATATCTACTCCAACAAAGCCACACCTCCAAATAATGCCACTCCCTTTGGGGTCCTTTTTTTTTTTTTTCAAACCACCACATAGGGTCTTACCTTCAAGTCTGGAAGTCAACTGGAAGGCCACAGTGGCAACCTATATAACTTTGTGAATCTCTTAGACTACCCTAACCAATATTCAAAGAGGAGTCCCCCATATCTGATACTAGAGTTTTGTTAGAAAATCTCTGGTTCATGTAGGGAACATTGTCACTCCAACCTGTATAACTGTTCAAACTATTTGTGTATGTACACAAACACACATCATTCATATATTTTAAATAAACATAAAGTAACATGTTTCCTTGTGGCTTTTTCAAAATAGTAATACTCAGGATATTTAAAAGAAACAATCGCTAATTGGACTCCCAGAGATCCACCCAGGGCCTAGTCATGGATCTCTGCATCCAGATCCCTCAGTAGTTGGATGAGGTTTCTAGCACGACAATTAGGGTGTTTGGCCATCCCATCACCAGAGTAGGTCAGTTCGGACTGTCTCTCGACCATTGCTAGCAGTCTGTTGTGGGGGTATCTTTGTGGATTTCTGTGGACCTCTCTAGCACTTTGCTTCTTCCTATTCTCATGTGGTCTTCATTTACCATGGTCTCCTATTCCTTGTTCTCCCTCTCTGTTGTTGATCCAGCTGGGATCTCCCGCTCACCCAAGCTCTCTTTCCCTCAACCCTCGCCCTTCACTACCCCCACTCATGTCCAGGCTGTTCATGTAGATCTCATTCCATTTCTCTGTCATTGGGAGATCCCCGTGTCTTTCTTGGGGTCCTGTTTTCCAGGTAGCCTCCCTGGTGATGTGAGTAGCAGTCCAGTCATCCTTGTTCCACATCTAGTATCCTGCTATGAGTGAGTACATACCATGTTTGTCTTTCTGAGTCTGGGATACCTCACTCAGTATGATTTTTTCTAGATCCATCCGTTTGTCTAGGCCCCGGGTGGATCTCTGGGAGTCCAATTAGCGAGAATGAGGAGGGTTTATATGAGCGAGAATTGTTGAGACCAAGATTAGATAAAGCAAAGAGACAAATAGCCAAACGAACGGAAACACATGAAATATGAACCAATGGCTGAGGGGTCACCAACTGGATCAGGCCCTCTGAGTGGGTGAGACAGTTGATTGGCCTGATCTGTTTGGGAGGCATCCAGGCAGTGGAACCAGGTCCTGTGCTCATTGCATGAGTTGGCTCTTTGAAACCTGGGGCCTATGCAGGGTCCCTTGGCTCGGCCTGGGAGGAGGAGACTGGACCTACCTGGACTGAGTCTACCAGGTTGATCTCAGTCTGTGGGGAAGGCTTTGCCCTGGAGGAGATGGGAATGTGGGGCGGGCTGTGGGGAAGGTAAAGGAGGGGGGAGGGAATCTGTGGCTGATATGTAGAACTGAATTGTATTGCAAAATAAAAATTTTAAAAAAAGAAACAATCATTTTTATTGAAAATAGATTTTTAATATAATATATTCTAATTATGTTTTCTCCTCCCCCATCTCTTTTCAGATCCTCCCTACTTCCCCACCCACCCAAATCTGCACACTTTCTTTCTCTCTTTCATTAGGTTACAGACAAACATACAAAATAATAATGATAAAATAAGAACAAACAAACCAGAATGTGACAAAACAAAGAACAAACAAACAGAAGAAAAACAGCCAAAGAAAGAGCTCAAGAAACTTACATGGATGCAGAGACTAACAGATTCACACACACACACACACACACACACACACACACAAAATCCCATAAAAACACAAAACCAGAAGCCAGAGAGTATGAGTGTGTGTGTGTGTGTGTGTGTGTGTGTGTGTGTGTGTGTGTGTGACCTAAAGGCAGAAGAGAAGTGGCGGGGGGGGGGGGGGGGGGGGAGTCCTGACAAAGCATTATGAGATAAAGAACATCCAAAACACCATTGAGATTGTTTTGTATTGACCATCTAATACATGGGCATCTACTAGGTCCTGCTTTTGTCCACTTACCCTCTCAGCACAGGTAACACCCATTGGGCCCAGACCTGTGCAGGCCTTATACTTACTGCCACAGTGTCTGTGAATTTATAAGAAAAGACAGTATTTTTAAGGAGAGAGATGATGGAGTAGATCCTTACTGTTGCATGCTCCTATTAACACAGAAGAGAGATTTCATAACTGGGAAGCATGGGTGATATTGAACAGACCTTAAGGCTGTGAAGTGTTGAGAGCGCCCATGTGGAGCGACAGGCCACAAGAATGCAAATCATCCACGAAGCCAAGAGTGGAGCTAGCAGGTGGCTTCATCCATTAGTCTGGTGTCAGCACACTCATGCTCAGACTCTTAACATCTGGAAAGATCCATTAGTGCTTTTAATTAAGTAGAAGACAGATCATGCAGCATTCCTTCATATAAGAAAACCACAGGAACAAAAGAAAAAGTATTGCCTAGATTCTAAGAGTCACTCTCATTTTACATAAATAAATACAGTCATTTTAATTACACTGTACGGAGGTTTCACTTTCACAGATTTTTCCATACATCATTTCAGAATTTTATGGAAAATATTTCTTTGACTTTTTGATGGTGGACCAAATTTTCATAAAGAGAAACATGTTTTTTTAACTCTCTTATGATTAACATTTTATACTTTGAAAGTATTTCTACTATAAAGAGTTGGTTAAAAAAATCATTGCATATCATCTCAAAATATCTCTAGGAAGATTAACTTATAACAGTAGAAAGTCTTGGTGTATAAAGGTCCTTTTTGTATTTCTGAATCTTAAAAGAAAACCATTTATATGTGAAATTCTTCCTGTAAGTCTACACATAGATGTATATATCCACACAAGTATTGAAACTTTCAGGTTAAACCAGACAAGTCACTACCAGAAACAACTTCATCTATAGCTCTTCCAAAACTTTCTAAACATGAAATTATAAGACTCATAATGCATAGTAATTCTTTATATTATTAGAGTCAGTTTAAGTGGGAAACATTAGGAAGTTCACTTAGAATTACATTACACTGCACTAGGTTTCCACACCACACTCCAAATGCCCTCCAATTCCAATCATCTCTCCCCACACTCTCTCCCTCAACCCCATCTGCCCCCTATCTGATCCCCCCACTCCCATCCCCACCCACCCCCAGTCCACCCATAAAATCTATTCTATTTTCTTCTACCAGGGAGATCCATGAATTCCCCCATAGACCTCTCTTCTTTACCTAACCTCTCTGGGTCTATAAATTGTAGTCTGGTTATCATTTACTTAATGGGTGATATACACTTATAAGTGAATACATATCATGTTGATCTTTCTGAGTCTGGGTTATCTCCCTCAGGATGATTTTTTTCTAGTTCCATCCATTTGCTTGCAAATTTAATGATGTTATTTTTTTTAACATCTGAGTAACAGTCCATTGTGTAAATGTACCACATTTTCTTTATCCATTCTTTGGTTGAAGGACATCCATATTGTTTCCAGTTTCTGTGTCTTATGAGCAGAGCAGCAATGAACATGATTGAGCAAGTGTTCCTGTGGTAGGACAGAGAGTCCTTTGGGTATATGCCCAAGAGTGGTATAGCTGGGTCTGGAGGTAAATTGATTCCCAACTTTCTGAGGAACCACCATATTGATTTCCAAAGTGGCTGTACAAGTTTGCACTCCTACCAGCAATGGAGGAGTGTTCCCCTTGCTCTGCATCCTCCCCAGCATGAGCTGTCACTTGCATTTGATTTTAGTCATTCTGACAGGTGTAAGATGGAATCCCAAAATAGTTTTGATTTGCATTTCCCTGAAGGCTAAGGATGTTGAACATTTCTTTAAGTGATTTTCAGCTACTTGAGTTTCCTTTATTAAGAATTCTCTGTTTAGATCTGTACCTCATTTTTAACTGGACATTTGGC